>NC_133799.1:13669963-14895588 GCF_043250625.1 Sebastes fasciatus
AAGAACATCTTAAAAGCCTGAAAGTTGTGTTTGAAATGACACTGGGGACAGGATATGTGCTTTGAGCAGCTACTTTGTCAGAAAGACGATAGAACATGGGCAATTTGTCTATCTGTTTACTTATGAGCATAAATACAGTACATTTAAAGGCTATAGTAAAATAAATGCCAGCCATGAATAGTATGAAAACTTTGATATGATGAGAATCTTAAAGGTGCTAAATTCGATATTCAGAGCATTAATATAGCATCGAACAACTATTTGCTATGTAAAGATCTAGAGGAGTAATGTCTACCTGAGCAGATAATGAAGTCACTCTCCCTCTGTGTGTGTTGTGATCAGAGCTCCTCTGTGCTTTGTTGACATACCTGTCAGGATATAGCGACCGTTTTTAATCATATTTTCTCCAATCTTGCCTACTATTGCTTTAAGGTGACATATCAGGAAATGCTCATGTAAATAATTTCTGTAATGGTCATATGAGTCGTTTTGGAAGGCAGAAACAAACAAGGTATTTTATTGGTTAGGTATGGAGACTATAATTTGTGTGCTTTGCATTCTCTTCCCTCCATACCAATATTCTCAAATACTTGGAAACCCAGAGTACATTATACATAGTAAATATATGCATATATCACCTATACAGGATGTTACAGTTGTCGTTCCTTATAAAACTCTTAAAATGCAATACATTATCTTACCTTGACCTCGTAAAAGGCCCCAAATAAAGGTAGAAAAAAAGTCTCTTTAACTTTAATATTAAGAGTTTCCTGTGTACAAAAAGTCATGAATGTTACGTCTAATCCTCCATAAAATTGGAAGTGAAATCCACACGGGGCCCACTTTCCAGGGAGAAAATGACTAAAAGCCGGCACAAAGTGATGATGTGAAAGGCACCGTGTCAGTCAGAGTTCAGTCTGATAAATCAGAAACTTCCTCCATTAATCTGGTCCTGCATACGGTCCCTCATCAGTCTGAGACAGACCCCCACCAGAGCCCACCCACTTTAATCATTCATGTTATAATGAACCCAGGTAAAAGATTGATGAGCGGCTCTGTGGGTGCGTGTGTGTGTGTGCGACAAGGAGCAGGAGGTATTTTTCTTCCATGCTTTCAAACATCAGACATAATTAGCCTAACTCACATTAACACTTTTCACTCACACACATGCATATCTTAATGTAGCGAGGAGCTCTAATTTGATACATCAGTGATAATGACCCTGTCTGGCCTGAGGATTAGCGTGTTTGTGTGTTCAAGTGAGTGTGTTTCAGGTCACTCATCTTCTCAGCCCGCCACTCGTCTCTCACATATTCTGCCCTCACAGCGTCTCGCTCTGATGCAGCTTTGTCCTGATCTGTTGCTCCAGAACATCACTGCACTCTGCTTCTCTCGTTAACAAGCAGAGCTCAATCCATTCACTGTTTTTAAGGGGGAAAAAACTAGGTTAAATTTAAGGAATTTTAAATGAATACTGCAAAAATCTACTTGTTTCTTTAATAGGCAGAAAAGCAACAGAATCACAGTTTCTTCAGCATCTGTTTTCTGTTTTTTTAAGCAGAAGGACTTCCTGAGCTGTTCCTGTAAACTGTTTTAGACATCTTGCATAAGGAAATAGAACACATTTGTTTCGGCTGGAACATGTTTTTCAGGGCTTCAAATAGACACATGTGAACAGGGGTTGTTTGGAGATGTTGCCGTTTCTTTTGTACATCTGCATACAACTTGTATAACATTTGTCTTTTTTCTTCTCAATTGAACGTTTAGGTAAATCTTTGCACAGTTTTAGTTTCTTAATGAGTCCTCAAGAGTTGTTTGTAATAAGACAAAGTTAAGTTCTGCTCATGGAGCAAGAAAGAGCAGATCAGCGCACTAGCATCAAATAAAATGGTTCATTTTGAGATACAAAACAATCTCAACTCCAGGTTCAGTTACTCCGGAGCTTTCAACCGTCGTCATCAGTAGTAAGTTTGTTGCCATGGAGCTGTAGATGTTAAAATTTTCCTCTCGGACTTCTCCACATGAGAGGTCATACAAAACATAAGCATTACATTTGTAATAAACAATCTGTCATATAATGACAGTTAATTATTGAC
Organism: Sebastes fasciatus; assembly: GCF_043250625.1. Lineage (NCBI taxonomy): Eukaryota > Metazoa > Chordata > Actinopteri > Perciformes > Sebastidae > Sebastes > Sebastes fasciatus. Next base: position 13,672,060 of record NC_133799.1, read on the forward strand.
TTTTGTAACTGCAGTTGACAAAACGGTCTCAATTCAAGTTCCCCTTACTTTTTCTAGAGCTTCTGACCGTTTCACATGGTCCTCATCAACAGATGGATTTGATGTTTGAGATCCTTGCAATGATCGTCCGTTAGTCCTTGCCAAACAAGTTCACACAATGCTGATTAAGCCTATGGCCCCGATCACACGGAGACACATCGCTAGAAATGCTTTGCCCGCAGAACCATTGTTTGCCTGATACAGAAATGGCTCTATGGCGCTCTCTGGAATTCACATCTCATGTTGTGAATGTACTGTGTTTGAGAGAGAAAGAGAGAGAGAGACCAAATTTTCCATTAATCGCATTTGATCGCCTGGTTAAGCACACAGTCACGCTCCACAGGCGCATCCGCAGATTTGGCTAAGGCCTTTCGCCAAGAGGCATTTTTGAAGCGGCTGCGCCTGTAGCGATGCGTCTCTGTCTGATCTGGGCCTATCGCCGCCAGGGAAAACTCTCTATTTCGCAGTTTACCGCCGTTGTGGTGTCTGGTGTCTGTAGCGATGTTACCGCGCTGGCGCATGGTTGCCAGTTGAGCTTGCCGCAGTGATATTATTTCACTCCATTCGCAGATTTCTGACTTGTTTTAAGAAAATCTAATGTTGGGAACAACAAAATGATACTTGTGTGTGTTTGTACACGTGCAGGGCTTACTGTGTGTGCTCCGTCCCGGTGACAGAAGTGGGTTACCCTCAGCTAAGAACAAAGCTTAGAGTTTGGCACTTTGATCGGTGATGCCAAAGCCGAGCCGAGTTAATTACAACCTCTCGCTGGCTGCCTGGCAGAGTCGAGCCGAAGTCACAGAGAGAGGGCGTTTGGAGCTGATGTTGGCCAATTACCAGTTCCGCATGATGAAAACTGTAATCATAATTACTTTGTGATCCATCATTATTCCTTATTAAGATAGAGAAAATTACCCTGCAGTGAAAAATATATATTATTTAGCTGTAGCTGTGGATGATATCCAGTTTAACACTGAAATAACAAATGCCTGTCTCTCTTGAGATAGAGATATTAGTGCTCTTTGCAGGGTAGATTTTTTTTTCACTGTCTAAAGGTCAGCAGCTCTGCTAGTTCACCTGCTGCAGAGACAACCTCATTCACTATGCCTGTAAGACTGCTATTAGCCAGTCCCTGCTTTGTCCATGACAAACAAAAAGCACAGTCTCACTTACATGCACACTAGTTTTGTTTCTTTATATTTTATTTCACTGGAGTTTGTCTGGGCTCTCATGTTGTGCTTTTGAGACCTTTTTCAAGCATACTAACAGAATAGACTAAACTATAATTATACTGTAGCATTAACATGAAGGTTTCTTCTAGGGTAGATTTTTTCAGTTTGGTTAGTGTTGCAGAAGATTGCGTTATCATTTCAGTTGATTCAGGCTGGCCGACCGCTGCCAGTACATGAGTGGGAGTGAGAGCTCTCTTCTTTAGTTTTGTAAACCACTTTGTTTTGTGCCCATTAAATGGCTCTTTTCGCATGCTATGTTTCTCTTCTTGCTCTCTCTCCTGCTCATTCTGCAGGGTGTGGAAGTGACTGATTACATGTGATGAAATTACTGGAATTAACAATGAATCTGAGAGTGTGGAGGGATTACACATTGGATTACACACTGAAAAATAGCCTTCCCAACTCTGCTTTTATAACAACATGAACCCTTCTGTGTTTGTTTTGTAATCTTACTGTTGGAATAAAAAGCTGTTAATCCAACAGAAGCTCCTGAAGAAAGACAGAAAGAAAGAAAAGGAAATCCCTATTTTAGCGTTAATGAATGCTGATTATTGCAGAATCCCTATCCTTCTGGCGTGTTTGTAATTAAAAGACAACATAACACACACAATCACATACACTAAAATGCATTCAGTAATCTGCTTGTTGCACAGTCTTGCAGAAGTAAACAAACAAGCCGCAGAGGTTCTCTAGATCGAAAGTCTATTCAGCTTCTATAGTCACTCTGATTACAGCTTCTTTTTCTAACCTCTGTCTCGCTACAAGTACAGGTTTTCAAATTGGGAGGCTCAACCGTGAGACGTGAGGCAATGATACCGCAGGACGCGAAAGGGACAGGTGCATACTGGTGCTCTGAAAACAACAGGAAGGTAGTTATTGTAGTTTGCCCCCCTGATTTGGCCCCATTTAAGGTACTTAAGCTACCTCTTCTCTGAGTTATAACTCAGTCGACGCTGAACACACAGACATGACAAGCATATTTTTAGATTCAGTGTGACTACTTCACAAGGATATCATTATTTCCGATGACGACTGTGAAGAAATGTCCATAAACTCGCTTAGAAATCAAAGAAAAGACTCCTTTTAACCCCAGAACTTGCCTGAGAATAATCACATTTTTAAGGTTTCTTCAGTTTCAAAGTAATCCAGTGATAGCTGTCTGTACCTCCGTGGGTATATTTCACATAGGAGGTGATGATATCTAATTCTGCATACTTTTAATGATGCTAATTTGCCAAAATGTAAACAAATATAGGCTTGGGGCTCAAATTGTAACCTACAACTAACTCTTTGTGTCCATGGCAAAAATATACTTACTGGGCTGGGGGTGCAGTTGTCTCAATTTTGTCCGGCCAACGGTGTCAGACACTGAAAACCCCTGCTCGAGTGTATACTTAAACTGACAGTAAACCATTTTGCCAGTTCTTATAAAAGATCTTTTATTTAACATGTTTTTATTACTTTATTTCTTGTTTTGTGAGCTGCTCCTCTGGTTTTTGTTGTGGTGCAACCGTGTCCATCAATGCCACAATCAAAAATCAACTGATTTTGATATGCAAATTGGTATTTTTAAGTGTGCCTCATTTTTTTAAACTTTCTGCACACTCAAATGATGGGTATCTTTGGTAGTGTGGAACGAGGAAACAGTGTTGTTTTAGTGGTTTTAACAACCTCTCATTAGGTTAATACTTAATTTAATTCACAGTGATTCCTGAGTTTCAATCTGAATCTGTTACAGTCCAGCTGCATCACACTGTTTGATTTAGAAATGTCTTCATTGAAATATTACCTCTGCTGAAGTTGCAGTGTGGGGTGATTTAACAATTACTTCTCTAATGTTAATGCTTCAGTAGGCAAGAAAATCCACCTGTTTTCGCCAGCCTAAGTCACAGTGGGGCTGAGGACATAGATGAACTGTTTGCCCAAATGAAATTCTCACTTGTGAGCGGCAGGCGCTGCTGGGAAATCTCAGCACAAGAAGTGACAAATTGAACAAAACGTCCGTTAAACAGCAGTGAATGAGCGTCCTGTCAGGAGGAAACAGGACTCACTTACATCGGATCTTTCAATTTGTGGGTATTGGAATAGCATTATCTCTAGAGAGGAGTGGCAGTGCCTTTTATTTATGATTCAACCCACTGAGGGAGAGAAAGGAGGGTGTTCGCCAGCCACTGTGACAGACTGAGGAGCTTTAGCTTCACGAGGGGCCTCTCGTCTAACATTTCCCTGAGCGCTACCTGGTGGTCACTTTAAAAGCAGCCAATTTGAGAGAGAGAAATGTGGAGGAGGAGGAAATTAATTAAACAAGACAATTCAAAGGAGTAGCCTAAAGCTGACTATGAAGAACATTTAAATGTACGTCTTCTCTAAAGCGGTTTGGCTTGATTGTGAGATTGGAAGAGGAGAACAGCTTGTGCTTTCTGTGTTAAACTGAATTCCTCGCATTGTTGTTCTGTTTTTCAAATTTCCCCAGCGGTTTTACTTGGAGTTGTTGATGTAAACCTACCTGCTACACTAACACTCACACAGCTTACACAGGCAGACTTCAAATCAGTTCCTGGAACTCACAAGATTCTTCCAACTCTTGCATAAAGCAAGCTAGATATCTAGATAGAAAAGAAAATTGTTTAACTTTTAATTAGGGCTGTCAATCGATTAAAATATTTAATCGCGATTAATCGCATGATTGTCCATGATTAATCATGATTAATTGAAAATTATTTGCACATTTTTTATCTGTTCAAAATGTGCCTTAAAGAGAGATTTGTCAAGTATTTAATACTCTCATCAACATGTAGTGGGAAAATATGCTGCTTTATGCAAATGAATGTATATGTTTATTATTGGAAATCAATTAACAACACAAAACAATGACATATATTGTCCAAAAACCCTCACAGGTACTGCATTTAGCTTAAAAAAGATGCTTAAATCATAACATGGCAAACTGCAGCCCAACAGGCAACAACAGCTGTCAGTGTGTCAGTGTGCTGACTTGACTATGACTTGCCCCAAACTGTATGTGATTATCATAAAGTGGGCATGTCTGTAAAGGGGAGACTCGTGGGTACCCATAGAACCCATTTTCACCCCTTTAAAAATGGCCATGACAGTTTTTTTTCTTAATGTTATGTAATTTTATGTAATTTTATTTAACGTAATGTTTAAGAAATTTGTGGCGTTAAAATGAATTTGCGTTAACGCGTTGTCGCGTTAACTTTGACAGCCCTACTTTTAATGAAAGAAATAACATCAAAGTAATCGCTTTATGACTCTTGTTAACTTGCTATAACTTCAATATCACTCGTCTTTTGTTTTGGATTTCATGAATGGTATATTTCTAAACGTCACCTCCTTCACTGCATCTCACTTTGGTGGGGACGAACTGACCTCCAGTCCTTGTGTGTATACTGGCATTTACACACAGCACTTTACTCAACAGACACCATATTTGCATTCGTTTAGAGTACACAGAAGCCTTAAGAGCAAAGAGCTTGAGAGCTGGCTCAGGGACAGTCCAGCAGAGAAATGGTCATAATAGTGATGTGTGTAAATGAGCCAGACTGAGACACCCGGGCTCATTTCCAAACAGCAGATTTTACTTTTAGGGCAGCAGCATGGGATGCCAGGAAGACATGTTAAGAGAAAAAGCAGCCAAACAGTAAATGTTTTGAATTATAGAAACAAGTCGCTGATCACATTGTTAGACATGTTGCACAAACAGCTTCCCCTTCTAGTGTCCTTCATGAAGCCCTCCAAGGGGCGTACTACATTACAAAGTCCACCCAGTACCTTTCCATTAGGCGTTAAAGTGGGAGGAATACAGTATGTGGCCTTGTCGTCTGGTGGATCAATAAGGATGTTTTATAGCCTGTGCAATGTGAAACCATTGATCGTGAGATCACTCGATGACCTTGATACAGTCAGTAGCCTACACCCTGAATGACCTTGGCAGACAAGCAGAACATTGAACAAAGAATGTAAATGAAGTGCCTTTTGTATCACAAATGGGCAATATACATATAGGCATACTGTCCTCTCAGTGATTTGTGCTAAAATATTAACGAAAAGTATGAAATACTCCGATGAATACAAGGCTGTTGAACATTTTCTTAGGTTTAATCACTATAAAACTGCGTTGAAAACATAACTTGCTAACAGAAAAGAAAAGTCAAACCAATGCACATTACAATGATGCATGTAAGATGCCAATTTTTAACCAACAGAAACTGCTGAAACATATGGCAAGCAATCATTGCCTCATTGTATTTTTAACCTTTATGCAGTGTTTTGGCTTCAAACTCATGGATGTATTATTCTAACTCTATTATCTGGATCATATTTCATCTTACCTCCACACCAATACAGTCTTACATTTTAAATGCAGTGCTATTTTCCAATAGTCTAATAGCACTAAGGCCATCTTCATACATACATACAGTACATCACTACTGTGTGAAAAGACGCAGCTGCATTGACACAGTGGGAATGCCAGCGCAATATTCTGTATATTATAAAACACAATGTTCAATGCACTCAAACAGATAGCAGAACAGGTCTGAATGTAGCTACCTGCACTCACAGAAACACAATCTACTATATAATTACATTAATTGCCAGATCCACTTTTGTTTCACTTTGCACCTCTCTGCTGTAGCAATTGATTTGAAAAAGTGCCTGCATGCTGCAAAGTAAATGTATCTCTCTGTTCTTCTCTCTCTCTTTGTCTCCTTGAAGCTACTCTAAATGCCCTCTGTATCACGTTGATTCATAACATAACATTTCCTCACGCCTCTGGCTAATGTGCTTTTGTAGATCTCTTGATTGGTGCAGCCAAGTGAATTGCTTGTATGTGCAAAGTGAAGTCAAGGTTGGCTGCTCAAACCCTACTTTGACGCTCCATCTGATTCCAAATGGGCGATATTTTTTCTCCATTTATCTGGCCAAGACAACGTTCCTTTCAGATATGTGTATGCAGGTCAAGGCTGCACCCATTGCCTCCCCTGACTTGTCTTTTTTGCAGAAGACATGAATCAGCTGCATTTTAAGCAGAAACCGCTCAATAATCTGCTTTTTTAGAGGTAAAATGATCTGAAATCTGATACTTTTATGTCCCATTAAATGCCTTCCGAGAAACTTTTCTCTCCAAGAGGTAAGATCTTCTGTCTTAAGTGGATTGCCACATAAGTTCCCCTTTTATGTTTTGCCGTTTCTGATCCTGCATTTTTTGTTCAATTTCTGCTTCATTTTCATCAGTGTTGTTGCTGTTTATGTGCATGCGTTTTGTTTAATATATTATTTCGTGATCATTACATACAGTGTTACTGCACTGCCATCTGGCCCTCACATGTATTCTCATGAAATGCCTTTGAATCGTGCTGCGATGATGCAACATCAGTTTGTTTGGTGCAAAGCTGCAGTGACGCCAGAGAGACATGACGTAGTCACTTAAAGGAATACTCCATCAACATTTGACCTTTTGAGTATCAAATACCCGCTCCCCTTTAGGCTCGAGAGGTGGCCTTTAAAAGTTTGTTGTAGATTGCTTGTGGAGGATCAGCAGCTGTAGTCAGCTTTGATTCACAGCAGTTTACAATGGATACCAATTGAGACCCAAAAACTCCAAAGTATAGTATATTCCAAACAATTGTTACTCCGCCAAAAGTTGCTAAATACACTACTTCTAGCAGAGCTTCAGTGATATAACGGGTGATAGGACAGAAATAGTGTATTCAGCAACGTTGTGGAGAAACTACGAGTAACCAATCAACAGAATTCCTGCATTTTTAATGGAGTACTCCTTTCATTTCCCTTCAAAGAACTGAGTTAGTGCATCTCATTCTCAAAGCAAACATCCCATTTGTATTGTCTACTGCTTGATCAGTCTGCAGCTTTGCAGCAGCAGATTCACATCTTCTGTTAAATCCTACTGTGTATTCACTTCTCCTGTCTTCTCTCCTTTTTTTCCCCAGTTGATCAAAGTATGTTTGAGAACTCCATTGCCCAGCAGCAGAGTCCACAGACTTCCAGGCCAGGCCAGCCCTCTGCTCGACGCACACCAGCATCAGCTAATCATAGCTTGGGGTCCAGCTCCGTCGACTCTCCATCCTCCGGAGGACAACAGAGGCTTAAAAATGCCATTAATCTGGGCAAGGCTGTCGGCGCAAAGGTTGGCACAGCACATCATGTATTTTCTTTAACTTTTGATATTTGGGCTGTAAAGTTAACTTCATTACTAGTGTTGCATCAGTTGAGCTGATCTGATTCTATCTTTCCTCTATCTTTGCTTCTTCCTTTCTGTCTTTCTTTTTTTTCTTTTCTTTCTTACTTTCTTTCAGGTCAATGACTTGTTAAGAAGAAAGGAGCCCAGCCACCTCGGGGACATCGGGGTTACTGAGGTCAACAAGAACGCTGGTGCCGTGTGGAGCTGTATGGACCAACTCAACCAGACCACTGCAAACAGGTACACACACACACACACAAACATATCTCCTTTGTATTTAAAGGAACCAATCGCTCTCTAAACTTAAATGCGAGGGGCACTTGCCACTCACCGGGCTGGTTGGGTTATTCATCTCTGGGAGCCTAATTGTCCCTGATGAGGATCGGGTGTGTGAAGCCTATATCTACCCCTGGTTTCCAGTGTTGAGATGCTGAATCACTGTCTCATTGTGAGAGTGTGTTGGCAGAAGTTACCACGTGAACCTCACATCTGCATGATTTGCTCACCTTTCTCTGTTTGCTCTTGGAGCTTTGTGTGTTAGAGTGGGTTGGGTCTGTGTGGCCTGGCTTCTCAGTTTTGACTTGGCATTGCTGCCAGTGTCTTTTTCTTTAGTCAAATTCACTCTGTGTCCCGGAGAGTTTATCCTCTAGTCAGCTACTCTGCAGTGGTGTTTAGGTTTACTATTCCCCTGGTCCGCAATTGCGTCCCACTCCCTGTTACCCTGACATTAACCTCCTCTTAACTTAATGTTAACCCTTATCCTGAACACAAGATCATCCCAAATTAATTTGCAGACTTGTGCCTCAAAGGTTGCTTGTTTGATTCCACATATTGACCAAGGGGCTGATCACACCGAGGCGCGTCGCTATAGGTGCGGCCGCTTCACAAACGTCTTGGCAAAGCGTGTCGGCACGTCTCAGTGTGATCAGCCCCTAAGGCCATTTGGTTTTCCTTGAACCTCTCTGATTAAATTAATCCTTTTTTGAGTGCTTTCGTACTGTATGTAGGGGTGGGTATCGTTTAAAAAAATTACGATCACATGTGCAATAAATTGAAGAATGCTCGCAGTGATTGGCTGCGAGCAAAATAGTCACCTTTTTCTAGATCCAGGCACAAAAAAGATCATTTGCAGGTATGGTTTGACTGGAGAAGTTTCAATACTACTTGGCACTGGGTTGTTTCGGCCGATACCTTAAAGGTATCAAGTACCGATAACCAGCCCTAACTGTATGCATTCATTTAATAGGATGAATATGTAAAAATCACAAAACTTTCCTAGGCCACACATTCAATTTAATGATAAAACCACTGGAGGACATTGTCTTATTGTAGGCAAAAAAAAAATTAAATTACCTGTGCTGTCTATCATTGTAAATTAGGCAGAAAAAGATTCTTCCTGTGAAATGTGGGTTTAAATTAATAATGACACATCAAAGGTGCCTGTGAGACGATGAAATTGAATAAGTCTGAACTTTTCAGCTTCTTATTCTGTCAAAATGGAAATGCCTTTTCATTGTCTATTCATTACCTGCTGACGTGCACACACTCATACATCCAAGGTTGTTTCTGTGTGTGTGTATTTGTTCCAGCAGCATTGATCTGTTGTCTTTCCAACTGAAGATCAGTCAAGCAGAAGTCATTTTCAGCAGCTCTGCTCCCATTCATCTCCATGCACTGGACTGTGAATAGATTTAGTTTCATTTACCAGTGATGATCTGTAAAGATTTTGCCTGACCGTTCCGACCGGCTGGTCGGAACGGTCGGAGCTAAGAGATCTTTTTACCTAATAACTGACTGACTCCCCTTTGTTGAAACCTGGATGCATGAGATGAAATGTGCAGAGCCCAGAACATTTTGGAGCTTGTTTTTTGTCATCTGAAAATGAAAGCAGCGTGACCTCATTAATCATTTTATGAATTCCAGTATCTGGATAGTTTCATTCATGACATTATCAGAGATTCGGCTACATCGATACCACAGATCCGACCCAAATTCTGCATTAAATTCAGAAAAAAACAATACAGGTAGCAAAAAAAATGATCTTTGATTTCTATGTAATGCTCTCTCAGCACTGTTGTACCTGCAGCTTGTGTTTGCATATCAGTGTGTGCAACCCGCTCCTCACTGTCTACTGTAGACCGCAATACGCTCCGGACTAAAAACGTATCCGTATCGCTGCCTGAGACATTGTTTCTGTGGTATTTCTGATTTAATATTTGAAGTGAAAATTGAGGAAATAATTGATTTATTTTAGTCAAACCAGATGTTATGTATTATTTTGTTGTGTATCTATATACGTATTGAATCGCCTGAAAAGCAAATATACACGCCCCTATTATACACACATCAGCCCACTATATTAACACCAGCCTACTGTTCATACACATGAAGCTGAGAAGTTGACTTTCTAGTTTCCCTTAACAACAAAAAGGTATCTGCGCTCTTTATATTCTCACAGCAGTGCCTATTGAACTGAACTGTCTTTGAGTGCATCCCCGTCAGCTCCCGTGAACGATAATGCGGCGGTAATAATAAGTTCTTTCCCATCGCTGTTGGATGTAGCCACCATTGTAATTTTCTGCCATTGTGGGGAACAGCTTGAGAAAGGAGTGTGTTTCTGTAAACACTTACAGTGCACGATGAGGAGCCATTAAATCGATCACCAGGAGTGAAAGTAGATTTAGGTTCTTGCTGGTACCATCCACTTTCCTCCACCCACACACACACAAACACATGCTCCCATCACTTACAGTTACACGCTCTAATTGGTAGACAAGTGTAGATATGAAGTCTGAGTACGGCTAAATTTGATGCCTTTTCACCAACTGTAATTGTAAATGGCTACAACTCTGTCTAATACAATCAAGGCAGTGCCTTAAACTTGCATTCTTTCTAATAGCCAGCAGGGGGCGACTCCTCTGGTTGCAAAAAGAAGTCTGATTGTATAGAAGTCTATGAGAAAATGACTACTTCTCACTTGATTTATTACCTCAGTAAACATTGTAAACATGAGTTCATGGTCTCAATCGCTAGTTTCAAGTCTTTTTCAATACAGCATGATCTTCATTTAGTAAATTATGGTACCTAAAAAAGGCCTAAAATGTCTTATTCAGCGTTCGGTCGTACTTATCTCCACCCTCTCGTGTCACTTCTGGTTGCAAAAAAACAATATGGCGGCGGCCGAAATGCCGAACTCGATGCTTCAAAACGGCAGTCCATAAACAATGGGTGACGTCACGGTGATGACAGTATGTCCACTTCTTATAAAGAGTCTATGCCTCTTACAGACATCAGAGTGGTATCGATCTTCTCATCTAACGCTCTGCAAGAAAGTGAATAAGTGTAAATGTTGAAGTGTAAATGTTGAACGTTTCCATGAACAACTGTTTTCACTGCCCGGTGTGTAGACCGCAATGGAAAGCACTGTCAAGTCATACAAACTTAATAAAGGCAAAAAAATAAATCTGTCAGGTTTAACACACTCTCACACACAATCGGCAAACTCGCAACAATTCAGTGAAGTTGCATCAGTTCCTTTTAATGAAATAAAATAAAACCGAGGACATGGTGTGTGCTTTCCTCTACCAAAGTTGTGAAATACAAACTGTAGTTTCTCTTGTACAATTCAGTAGGTCATCAATTCACTGGTACCGTGGATGCCTTCTAGTATGGTCACGTTTACTAGAAGAGTCCAACTGAACAACCTGCTGCTGTCGTATTCATGCCTTCGTGTGATTATTTTAATGAAAGCTCTGAGTTCAAGAGTTTGTGATTTTACTGATATTCATTCTTGATTACTTCTATTGTCAACTCTGAAATATAAAAGAGAAAGACCTAAAAAACTTCAACACCAAGCGTATACTTTACTTCCCATGCTGAAAATAAAACCTCACAGCGTTTGAAGGCAGCATGTGTAACAGTACCAAAACTTTTGGTGGGACAGTATTTACTTTTAACCTTTCTCTGTTAGACTTAATTTTCTCCATGTCTCTCTCTTTTCCCTCCTTTCTCCATCCCTCTCCACCTGCCCTTTTCTCCTCTCCTCCAGTCACATCTCCTCCTTTGACTCCTTCCCCCGGTTGGACCCACCACCACCATCGGGGAAGAAGCGCCTCCCTCGGGCGCTGAAGACCACCCAGGACATGATGATCTCCTCTGACCCCGTGGTCTCCTCTCCAGACCCCACCGACTCGTCCTCCTTCCTCTCTTCTCCCGACAAGACGCCCCTCATCGCCAAGGCGGAGCTGAGGAACAGCGAGCAGCAGCAGGGCGAGAAGGAGGGCGGAGGAGGGTCAGAGGAGCTCACGGTCTCAGCAGAGAAGAACGTCGATTCTGATTGTTGGGAGACGGCAGGAAGCAACGGCAAAGTTGATGGAGTGACAGGTGGAGAAGAAGATGATGTGGAAAGCACTGAAGGAGGCGAGGAGGAACATCAGCCCCAGCTGCAGCTCTCTGTGCCAGACCTCATCAACAAAGATCCCCCCATGCTGGAGTCAAGAGCTAAGCCCTATGACATCTGGCAGAAGGCGCCAGGGCCGGACTCCCGGTTGGCCTCCACACCCCGCAAAACTCCCTGCCGCATCAGCCTTGGAGAAGAGATCCTGCTGGGGAACGGCGCCCCCTGCAGTAAAGGCACCGGAGTGAGCGCTGAGGACTCGGAGCCCCACCCGGACCTGCTGTCGTTTGAGTAATGAGCAGAACCGGGGTCAGATACCAGCTCAGTATGTCTCGAAAAGTGTGGAACTTTTGCTCTTCATTTCAACTCAAGAGGTAATTGAAATAGACCGAGAAGTACTGCGGATCAAATATTCACTGCCACTTTTAAATATTTAACTCCCTGCTCCAGGGTTCGCTTTCGGAAAAGGGAACAAGGGCTTCCAGGAATCAGGGCAGGGGTCAGGTCTGTTGCTTTTTTAACATTTTAGCAACTTTTTAGATAGTTTAAATGTCACGGTGATACAATCTGGCCTTCCAACATGACCGACTGTCACTACCAGCTGCTTCCTAATGATATGAACTCTAAGCTGACCAGCACCACATGATGGATAAGTAGCAAGAGAGAACATGTTTTGGAGGTGAGGGTTCATTATGGTGCAGTGAGAATTCAAATTTCTTTTTAACATTTCAACAATGGAACATAAAACTATTAAGGAATATAATTTTATCACAGTATATTTATCATGTATTAGCTCTCTAGCAAGGTTTTACAACAGTAACATGTCATGTCTGCTTTAGGAATGCAATACTACCAGATAATGTCATAATGAATGTAATTAATGTAATGAAGTATCCCTTTAAATGAGCTGAAAATGTTAAATTGTTAACGAATTACTGGGGAGTGTAAAAACAACTTCATACTGTTCCAGAAAAAGTAAAACATTATTTCTTTACATCTTTTAAAGAATATATGGGTTGTACTATTGCTTATCGGCATTAAGTTTTATATTATCTCATTAATTTCAAGACATTTTTTCAAAGCATTTAAAGGGATATTTGATTCACGATTGTCACACTGTAAGTCTATATAATACAAAAGCTGCTACAACGAAACCAATTATAAACTGCAACTAATATCAGTTATATAGCAATGAAATTTACATTCAGTATAATTAGAATAATTCAGTTTTAGCAGATTTTTTTGTCAGTGTAATAGTATTTCCAGCATGGAAATGTCTTGGAACGAAGGAAACGAGAGAGAGAGAGAAGAGGCTGAACGAATGCGGACGTGTTAGAGATGGAAAGGTGTTGGGGGAGTTCACTTTCAGTTCGGTCAGTGCAAAATGGCTCGCAGCACTTTTCTGCCAGAGTTTGTGAGGACTGGAAGACTTTTGACCCGTAGCTTCATTCACATTAAATCGTTTGTGACCCCCTTTTGATCCAGTAGGAGTTTGAGAACTTGTCCCACCTGCTTTTGGCATGGACTGTGACCCTGAACATGACCTTTTAAAGCCCTAAGCCAGTACGAATATTGATCAGCATCCCGATCAATAGGTTACTTTTCTTTTTTTTCTTTTTTTTTTTATATTCAAAAAAAATAAATAGAAGAAAATATATGTAAATACAAATTCAGTGCAATTCCAGGTGCAAAACAGATTATAAAAAAAAGTTTTTGGTACTCCAGAACAAACATGATATGACACAATGTGCTTCTTGCTGGAAGTATATTCTGAACTCTGTCCAGCAGAAGACCCTGTTTACAGTTAAACTGTGAACTAACTAAGCAAGAAACAGAGAGCAGGACATACAGATACTAATTCTAAAAAAAAATTCACAATCATAATCACAAATGATTTTTTTTGGCGCTATGCACCAGTAAAAATTATCTCTTTAATGAGCAAATAATTAGTAGAGACAAAACTGAGCAATTTCTGAAACCATATTCAGGTTAATTACATGAGCGTATCTCTGGCCCAAGATGAGAATGGCTTCCAGGCTTCCTTTCTGCTGACAAAAATTGTCTTGTGAGTTGGCTAAACTGAAAGTAGATTCTTATTACACCCCCCCAAAAACCCTGACAGCGAGTGAGGATGAAAGGATGGATGGGCGGACAGGCGGCATGTGGAGGGCGGGCTGGTGAAAAGTTGTTTTTGAGCAAAAGACAGAGGAGATAATGAGCTGTCGACAGAGACAGATGAAAGAGGTGTATTTTATTCAAGCGAATCATTAAGTGACGGACCAAAGACAGGAATTAGCGGCTCAGTCAGACAGGTTGTTTTTGTCATATTGTTACTGAGTGAAAAGAGAAGCAATAATTCATACAGAAGGTATTTTTTTCTCCTTTATTTTCACTTCGTCTGTCAATGAAAAAGTTAAAAACCAAAGTCAAAACATTTTAAACAATTTAATAACAATTCACGCGCTGGAGATCTAAGTCAGGTGTGTTCAGCTGCTTAAAGGTGTGCTGACATTAACTGGAAATAACCTGCTCTTGGATCAGTCGGTCTGCTTCAACCTCATCAGTGTATCAAGCAGCAATGGTTGTTTTAGCACAGTCTGTATTTTTACAACATCTGAGCATCTGTTCCGTAAATCTGTGCGACTGAATTAAAAGTCACTTTAGACACACATGGAAAGCAAGCATGCAGATCCTAAATCCCGACCCTAAAAATAACCCGTTTTTCTGTGAGATCCTGAAGTGGCCTCAATAAGCGACCACTGTGTCAGTGCATGGATTTCCTGACTTCAAAAAAAGAGCACAAAATTCCCAGAAGACACCGAGACGGACACAGAGCCAGCTGTAGTTGCGGTCAGGTCGTGCCCGGCAGAATGGGAGGAATGTGGAGCTGGACTCTTGTTAGAGAAAGGGAGCTTTGTCTCTTTCAGTCCATCTCCTGTCTCCCTGACGTTGTCTTACAAGTATCCCCATTTATTTTACAGCTGGAACCAAACATCTGGAGTCCCCCAACAAGACAAACACAATTACAAACATAGTTTTCCCAATTACCTTTATCGAGCAATCCTCAGACCTTTCTGTGGACAGTTTTTTTTCAGTCGGGTCTGTGGATTGCACAGAGTGCCTGTTTGTGGAAACACATGGTGCTAGTTGAGTTTTTCAAATGTCATGTTTGAGTGCTTTGAGAGCACCAACTCCCCACTGTATTGTGGTGTCAGATGTTTTAGCAGTGGATATCCTCAAAACAATTTGCATTGCGAGATAACACGTAAGTGAGAATGTTTCGAGGTTTGGGTGAACTGACCCTTTAAAATCGGGGCAAGAGTGTAACAATGTTATGGAAATGAATGTGCTAAAGCAACCAGAAGTAGAGACCTAAACTAAGTTATCTGGTACTGATAATCACCATAAATTACAGACAACAAATAATCAATGCACCCGTATTAAAAAATAGGGCATAAAAAAAAATTTTTAAATCTTTTTGATGCTTCAGTTCTGTTATTACTAATTGAACTCAAAGATCTTAAAGCCCTTGAAAACCTGATTTATTTTTGTATTTCTCATAGCATTAAATATTAATGACTAAATGTGCAACAATCAAAGTTAAAGTTTGAAGAAAAAAAACACCTTTTAAGTGTTATTTATTAAGAGTTTAACACTCAAAAGCTCGGTGGTTGTGGTTTGATCACATTTGACTGATAGTGCTGGCAATATAAGCAAAAGAGAAATGTCTTTTATTCCTTCTTTCAGTGATCAACCATGTGCACATTTAATGACCATATAACAGTCTAATCAGCTGAAGAAACAAAAATACAGCAATCTCTCATTGGAAATGACCAAAACTATTCAAACTTTGGTAGACATTTTCTGTTCATAATGGACCCCATCACACAAAGTAGCTTTTCATGTTTTATAAAACTAAAAAAAGTGTTGTGTTTTGTAATCTGTCTGTCTTCTGAATCTCACGTATGTTCTAAGCGACGCTGAGGTTGTTTTCAGGATTCGGGTGATATGAAAGTCTGTCACTCAGCACAGAGATAATTGCTACACACCTGGATAAACCAGGTATCAGAGAGGTTAAACCAAACACACACACACACGCACACATCAGACTGACAGCAGCTGCTTGTATTTAGTCAGAGGCTAAAAGCAATAAGATGAGATGAATGGTTGCTCAGAAGGCGTCCGACTGTCTGAAATGTCTTGTTTCTTTCCTTTTAGCAAAAGAGTGTAAAGAAAAGAAGCTGAATGCATTTTTAAGACAATCAGAGCAACTCTATCCAGTTATCATGCTTCCTTTAAAACCACTAAAGTAGATTTCTATTGTATTTTCTGATGAAGGAAACAGTGTGTACATTTTATGGAAATATTCTATCGCTCTTTTTTTACGATATCTGTGAATATGCAAATTGTGTCTCGCTCTAACAAATGAAGGAAAGTGATTTATTTTGATATTCAGTCATAGAATCTAGTTATGGCAATCTGTGTTATTTAGTTGCCTCAATTAATTTGATAAAAGAAAAAAAATGATCTTGCTTTCTATTTTTTATGTTGTCGAATCTTTTGTTTGTCTTTGTTAGTCGACATCATTTCAGCAATTATGATGAATGAAGGAAGTTAAGCGCTGCACATGAAGGCTTTTTGAAAACAAGGCATAAATGGACCGCTAAAGCAAACCCGGGACTTTATATCGATTTATATCTTAAAACTGCTGCAAATTAAATCTTACATTTTTTTATGTGATGAAAATATACTACAAAAATCAAAGTGAATCAGTGATTTTTTCTGTTTTATTTTCCTAATGTATCTTTTTTTAAAGTGGGGATGTAATAACTCCTGTAATGACTGTAATCTTTTTAAACAAAAAATAGACCTAATCATGACCTTGTTGTTTTGTGTTTTTTTAAAGATTAATGTGACTTTTTTTTTCTCTGTATAGAAAAAAAGCCTCTCTTCATTTATTCTGGGCATATCCTGTCTTTTATGTCTTTCCTTCGTCTCGTTCCTGCATCGTCGTCGCCAGCTTCCCGCTCAGTCCTGGCCGCACACTTCCTGTTTTGACGGAGCTGATGTCCTTGTCAGTTGTTGTTTTTTTCCATCTGAAATCTGTGTCACTCTTCAGTATAGATGGGCCCTTGTGCGTCTTCCCTCTGTTTGATAGATCGTCTGCTTTTAGAGAACCGAACACTGAGAGACGGCGGCGGTGGCAGGAATTCAGGAGTGGAAGCTGCTCTGATGTTTAATTCATCTGTGTTTGTCCTAATTCGTGGAAATCCTGGTCTTCCTCTTGGCGTCTCGGAGTGTCGCCGGCCTCGTGTTTGTTGCTGTGTCGCGATGAGCTGAAGCCCGTCATGATGAGTAAAACAGAAGAAGAATCCAAGAATGGAGACGACTGACTGCGAGATGAGGCTGTTTATTTGCCCAACTTCCACATCAGTGGTGTAAACAGCCAATCAGCTAAGACACACAGGCCTGTCACTGTTTAATAATTCAAACATGATGCATTTATTCATTCTCTACAAAGGATTTGAGGCTTCTATGCATAATAAATCATCAGACAGTTCCTGAAGCAGGCTGGATAAAGTTTGTACAGCCTAAAATTGTTTAAACAACTTTCTGTATTACATTTCCCAATATGAGTTTCTTGGCCAATTTGTGGAAAGTCCCCCCCCCCCCCCCCCCCAGTTTGAAGGGATACTCCAGAGATTTAGTACTGGACTGGAGTATTGGACTTTAAGAGACTTGTAAAAGGTAGATTTATAAAAGAAAAAGAGGAGGGTCAACATCAAGGCAGCAGAGGCCAAAATATCCTGACTTTTAGTCCCTAGCATCGGTCAAGCTCCAAAAATACTGGATCCTTCATTTACCATCATGCAACTCACAATAGCATCTTTTATTAGACCCTTACTGACATGTAAATCATGTCTTTCAAACTCCACACCTCCAGTTTGTAACGCAGACTTACTGTTAACAAAATTGTTGTCTTCAAGCCATAGACTGTATAAGAAGTGGACGTAGTCACCGTGACGTCACCGGTTGGTTTGTGGACTGACGTTTTGACGCCTCATGTTCAGCATTTTAGCCGTCGCCATCTTCTGGCGTATTTTGCAACCAGATGTGACACGAGAGGATGGAGCTAAGCACAAGTAAAACTGAATGTGAGGGAAAACTTCAAGAGGGATTTGATCAAATTGTTCAGGGATTAGATTTAATCACTCACAAATTGGCATCACTTAAGGAGCATGGAAATTAAACAAGATATTAATCTGTGAGTGCTGTAGCTAAAGATGTCAGTGTGTATCTTAAGGTTTTTAATATCTATAGTTTTCATAGTTTTGTACTTTTAAGATTTAACAAATCCTAAAAGAGTAGCTGCATCCAATTTGATAATCCTGCTCTTACTTCCATCTAACAGGCCTTTCAACATGTTTTTCCAGCTTGAGTTGAACAAAATTATACTTTGACCCCATGCTGACCTCCACAACATGTTTTTTTTCCTCCTTATTCAAGATCTTCCATGCTCTTTAAAGCCCCAAAAACACTTGGACTGGCCCTGTATGATATTTTGTGAGGCGTAAGTACATTCTTATCTATGCTCCACGACGTGTTGTTATTTATGTCATAATGATATTTATATGAGTACCAAGCAGAGAGATATCTGACAGGAAAATTAGCAAAGCAATCAGACAGCCTGCCAGAACAAATTAAATGAGCTCTTCGATGAGTCGTTTTCAGAGCAGCGTGAAAATGAATAATTAGATGTTCTCTGTGATTGTAAGAAATAGGCCCCATACTGAGTGTGAGGTTGTCTCCGAGGTTGTTATGTCTGTGCAATGTATATTTACGGAATGCTATTATGTGATGATGCACCCAGCATCGTAAACACCGTGCCCACCGCTCTCCACGGGCTTTCTGCCGCCCAGAAAGAGAGAAGGAAGCCAGCGCACCGAGGTGAAACACCAGATGAGGAGGTGAATGTCACACTGATGTGAGGATGGGAACAACAGTATAACTCTAAATGCCATGAGTGAGCTGTAGCCTACATGTGTGTTGGCTAAGACTGGAAATACAGATGAGGAAGTAGAGTTGAGACGGATAAATTTCAAAAGAAAAACTTCCTGTGACCTTCTCACCGTGCAGATGATTTTTGGGTGCACTACTAACTTAATGTGGAAAGTCTTTCCTAAGTTTGTAGCAACTTCTAGCTAGTTTCAAAATAGTGATTTACTAAATCAGGTTGCACCATTACAACTTAAGGATGTCTTAGGATTGACTGTTATTAGGAAACAACTGTAGTGCGTCCAGTCAAGCACAATAAAGAAAACAAAGCAATGGTCCTTTATCTATTTATGAATACATGGATAAATCTGTTTGTTTCAGAGTTAGTCGTATTTATTTAGTTAAGAATTTGAAGGAAACATCCAATTAATCTAACCTAATGTTTTCAGCATTAGGGTACATTTTGAAATTTGAAGTAGGCCTATTGAGATTTGAGTGAATGCAATTTAGTTCTCATCATTATTATTATTATTATTATCATTTATTATTAAATAAAAAATATTTTTGATCCATTGTCAGGTCAGATATGTCTACCATGGGGGCGGCTGTGGCTCAGAGGGTAGAGCAGGTTGTCCACCAATCGGAAGGTCGGTGGTTCGGTCCGGGTGACATGTCGTTGTCTCCTTGAGAGAGACTCTTAACCCCAAACCCCAAAGGCATAGCCATCGGTGTGTGAATGAGTATTTAGATAAGATCCTGATTGGCTTAGATCCTGATCCACCTTAGCAGCCTCAGTGTATGAATGTGTGTGTGAATGGCTGAATGCTGACATGCCTAGTGTGAAGTGCTTTGAGTGGTCGGAAGACTAGAAAAGCGCTATATAAATGCAAGTTAATTTACCATTTATCATACTCTTCCATCTACATGGCTGACAAAGTGGTACTTCTGTCAGATGGCTAATTCTGAAATCTACATAACAGTTACATCAGGGGCAGTTGCCTACAGTAGATGTAAATATAAAGGCCTGTTTAGTACAGTAACAACTAATGTTGTCTATGTAAGAACTAGATTGTGTGTTGCAACCGGTTTTGATTTAGTGATGTGCAAATCTCCAATTAGTAAGCACTCAGTTTATCATCATTACTTTGATGAATTATTGGTGTTGATGCTGATTCTGGGGCGTTAAAATCACAGATTGTCTGTGATTTCAGTTTTCAAAGACTGTGTCGAACAAGCACTTGTTTGATACTGGTTGTAGATCAGTTTCATACAAATTACAATCATTTTTTTTGTGTGATTTCAGTAATGACAGTTTTAGGCTTAAAAAAGTCATAAAGGATTACATAGGCTACAGTATTCAGAATACGGACGTAGCTACTGACGGCTTAGTCTCCCCCTGACTAGTGTTAATATTTCTTGAGTTTTCTTTTGTGCCCACTACAGGTACCACCATCACCCAGAACACCACCACTCACCTATCCATGGTTTGTCACCCTCTCTCTCTCTACAGACAGCACTCTCGACCCTCAGGAGTCTGCCGGAGCATTAGTCACTGCAGGCTGTCAGGATGGACTTCTTATCAGGTTTATAGATCAGCAGGGGCCCTGTGTTTGTGTACCTATGTGATAGGGACAACCTGAGAGCCAATCTAGCACCATAAAAGCCTCAAAACAGCTTCACCCACTGAAACCAGACTCTAATCATCAAAGCTGCTGCTGTAAGCTGACAACAACAACAACAACCATGTGTTCTACCAAAGCCTTGTAGATCATTTCAATTTGTATAAACCATGAACAAAATTGGGGGAAATAAACGACAGAAGCAGCACAAACTCCTCAATTTGTTTTTGTAACATTGTAACATTGTAAACATGGGTTTATGGTCTCAATCGCTAGTTTCAAGTCATCCTCAATATAGCATGATGTTCATTTAGTAAATTATGGTCCCGTTTAGAGTCAAATAGACCATAAAGCAGAGTATGCGTTGTCCAGTGTTGTCCGTGTTTTGGTCTTACGACTTTAACCCTTTTCACAGTGTTTTCAGTTCATGAAATTTAATTATAACCTATTCAGTCGTACTAAGCTCAACCCTCTCATGTCACTTCTGGTTGCAAAAAACCAAGATGGCGTCGGCCAAAATGCCGAATTTGAGGCTTCAAAACGGCAGTCCACAAACCAATGAGTGACGTCACGGGCACTACGCCCACTTCTTATTTACAGTCTATGCAAAGTCAGTTGTAGCACCTTAACATCCTGTGCTGTGATTGAGAGTGCTTGAGAAATAGTTAACAGGCGAGCAGAGAAGTCAAGTTCCAGTGAAAGAAGAAGAACAAATGCAAACTTCACCAAACCATAAGAAAAGAAAAAAAAGAGACTAAACCTAAAAAGCCTATGAAAAAAATTTCCATGTCTATACGATTAATAGCATTAAATAATATCCCAATGTCAAATCCATTCAAACAAACATATTTGGAACATTTGGTGTCTGGATGAAGAAACTAACAAACTATAAGAAGAACCTTGTCTGTTATTTTTCGTATATTAGGACACCTCGTTGCGTATTATCACTTTTGTAGACTCTCTTCTGTTGTAGTCTCATGTGAGGGAAAAGGTGCCGGTTCAGCACACTAGCCTCTCCGAGGGCTACTAGAAGAAAAGTTGTGTCAAACCAGCTGCAGGCATGACATAGAGACCACCAATGATCTTACATTTTTATTTTTGTGTCGCTGCCTTTGTTTGCCCCCAGCTCAGATCCGGAGGAAGTGTCAGAAGTCCCTCGGGTTTCCCTTCCTTTCCTTTATTCTTCCTCTTCCTGCTCCTCTCGTCCTATCTGGCTCTCTCTCTCTCAGACAGTAATTACTCCCATCTCTCACAGCTCAAGTGTTGCTGCCTGACTTTGACTTTTGTTTTTTTGTTCACTCATGACTGACCAAAAGACAGAGTGTGAGTCTTCAGGAAAAAAGGGTATGCTGTGTACATCTAATTTACAGCCTCGTCTCTCATCCTTACCTCATCCATCCATCCATCTGTCATCTAGGGGGCTTTTGCAGCCTCTCAAAGCCCAGACAGGGCCTCCTTTATGGGAGGAGGCTGTCAAAAGAAAGCCCTCTAAACAGGATGGGAGTGGTGGGATGTACAGACAGACAATCAGACAGACAGGTTGTTAACTGAGGCAACATTACCTCTGTCTGTGCAGTGAAACATGGCCACAAGGGCTTTACTGCAAAAACAGTTATTTTAACAAGCCATTAAATGCAGTGTTTAAAGCTTACTTTTCCTCAGGGAAGCGAAACAGAAATCTGTCACTTAGGTGTGGGTTTTTTTTATGTTTCCAATGCAAATGTCTTATTTGGAGTCATGTCCCCACAGGAGGGAAATGACTGATTTTTTGTTATTTAAAAAAAGGCTAGATATGAAGCCTGAATTAGACTGAATGCATTTTTTTTTTCATTTCCATTAGTCTGGGTTCCCTGAGGAGCAGAGTAAAAACAATCAAGCGCCTTACAAAAAAAGCAGCAGAGTCGGTTAATAAATCGACTCACCTCTGGAGCAGCTTTCAGAGAGCAGCGTGCACTTTGTGTTTTACACATGGAGGTAAATCAGATGTTAAATGCTGCAGAGCTGAGCTGTTATTTTTTACTTGTCTGCTCTTCGTTGAAAAAGGTCACCTGCTGTATGGATCACACCAGGCTGCACATAGTGTTCAATCTACTGACATGCAGTGCTACTGGTCTCACTTAGTGATTCCACAGATGCTCAATAGTGGCTCAACGTTGGCCAGCGGCTTTCCAGTCCAGAAACCAGATTACCCACATCCTTAAATACAGTTGTAAATACGTAAGTGCTTGCCTACTGTCTACTAACTTGTCTACTGAAATATGTTGTTCCTTGACTTTGGAGAAGCTTCCTGCAAAGTCTGTCAATGTTAATACTCACTTTTTTTTGCCTTTCCTCGATTCTTGATTCTTTACATGTTGTGGTGTGTAGGCCTACACTTTGTGGTCCTTGTTTTAAGCCATTTTAGCACTGTGATGCCAATGGAGTGCTACAGGAATGACTCCTAAAACCCAGAAATGAGTTAGCATTTTAACAATTCCAGTTCACTCGCCTGGAAGTCAATGGATTATTTGAATGTTTTTTAGTTAGATGCCTGAAATAAGGTCTGTGGTTAACACATTTTAACATTTTCTTCCACAATATAAAATACTTCAGTAAATATCCCTCTCGTGAATTTTGAAGCTTTTGTCTTAAAAAAGTCGGTTCCTAACAATTGGCTAAATGACACTATAAATTTCATTATATGCCGACTCGTCCGCCGTTACAGCCTCGTCGTTGTGTATCCTCGTCCTTGTGCTCATACGACCGTGGTGTAGTTTGTTTATATAACTTTTTATTTTGCATTCACGCTTCAAAAGTCATACAAGTAGTGTTCATTTGTGAAGATTATCTTGCTGAATAAAACTTTTAAGTATCACAAACGTGTGTTTGCCACAGAGTTTATTTTCTGCAATAATCTAAAACCCAATGGAAAAATCCCATTGGCCTTTTGTTGAGGGAATCACAGCGATGCTAACTTCCTGGTTGGCCTACGAAAATTACGTCAACCCTGACGCACTGTACATCGACTGAAATATCCATTGGATGGATTGCCATGAAATTTTGTACAGACATTCACGTTCCCCTCAGGATGAACTGTAATAACTTTTTATGAAGCGCCATGATCAGTCTCAGCTGTGCTTTGTGTTTAGTACAAATGTCAGCATGCTAACAGGCTAAACTAAGATCTTTAGCATACTTTAACATTGTCATTGTGAGTAGCTGATGTGAGCATTTAGCTCCAGTACAGTGCAGCCTTACAGAGTCTCTAGCATGGCTGTTGACTTGTTTTATATGCCAATGTTCACAGTTTTAAAAAGTTCTATATAAATATAATTACTCACTGAAATATGAAGGCTAAATATGTATCTCAGAATATACATTGCAAAAGAGACACTTTATAGTAGATTTATCATCAAACACTTCCTAAATGTATCCAAACTTCCATATGATCACAGTGATGAAATGCTGGTCTGAGGACACGTTCTTCAGTTGGGCCCAAAACTGGGACAACCACTCTGCAGCCTTTTCATCTTGACTATGACAAGATCTATTTTTTTCCTGGGATTGCATGGAAAAAGTGCTTTTCAGTCATTCCTTGTGTGTGGCTCTCACTGTCAGTACTCACCACACACTGCCTCTATTTATCATACAACATATCCTTGATTGTAAATAAATAAAGTTTTTGAGAGATGTAGGCTGTCTATATTATTTGAAACCATCATCTTTGTTTACTATAGCCACATGGATACCTTCTCTAGCTGCTACCCAGCCTAGTCAATCATAATGGCTAAACAGTTCCATCTAGTGGGAAAATTAATTTATTACATCTTTAAAAAAAAGTGACCCAATGACCCAGATTAAGACACCAAGGCGAAAATAACACATTTATACTGGATGAAAAAAATGCATGGTTTTTGCCCAAAAATGCATGTGATTATCACAAAGTGGGCATGTCTGTAAAAAGGAGACTCGTGGGTACCCATAGCACCCATTTTCATTTACATGTCTTGAGGTCAGAGGTCAAGGGACCCCTTTGAAAATGGCCATGCCAGTTTTTCCTCTCTAAAATGTAGCCCAACTTTGGAGCATTATTTAGCCTCCTTCCCGACAGCATG
Organism: Sebastes fasciatus; assembly: GCF_043250625.1. NCBI lineage: Eukaryota > Metazoa > Chordata > Actinopteri > Perciformes > Sebastidae > Sebastes > Sebastes fasciatus. Next base: position 13,696,659 of record NC_133799.1, read on the forward strand.
ACATGGTTGGTACCAGTGGCGGCCGGCCAATAGAGGGCACTGAGCCGGACAGCCACACACAACAAAACATTACAACTACTACTAATAATAATAATAACTAGAAAATTTCGCAAGAAATTTTGACCAATGTGCCTGGTGCTTGGGGATGGTTGGGGGGGGGGCAGATTCAGACTGTCTGAGGTCCATAGTGAGGTCATAACTGTAGGCCCTTTCGCTGCGTGCGTGTCTGTCAGTGGTTGCCATGGTGATTGGGGGGCCGTGAGGAGTGTTTAGTTTCCTGTTAACATACAGTAAGAGTTGAGGGATTTTATTTTGAAAAGTAGGTGAATACCTTTGCCTTGTGCTTCTATGCACACTGGAATGATGGGACCACTGAAGAAGGAGGTGCAGATGATGTTGGACATGGGAGTCATTGAACCATCCAGAAGTGAGTGGTCAAACCCCATAGTGCTTGTTCCCAAGAAAAATTGTACTCAACCTCGGTTCTGTTCAGACATGAGGAAACTGAACAGTATTTCCTGTTTTGATTCATATCCCATGCCCCGTATTGATGAGCTGCTAGAGAGAATCGGGAAAGCCAACTACATCACAGCATTAGACCTTTGTAAAGGTTACTGGCAAGTGCCTCTTGACCCATCTTGCAAAGAATACACAGCGTTCCAGATTCCAGGGATGGGCTTGTTCCAGTACACTGTGTTACTCTTTGGCCTTCATGGCGCACCTGCGACCTTTCAAAGATTAATGGACATTGTTCTTAATGATTGCTCCAGGTTTTCAGCTGCCTATCTTGATGATGGATGAAGGTTACTGGCAAGTGCCTCTTGACCCATCTTGCAACGAATACACAGCGTTCCAGATTTCAGGGATGGGCTTGTTCCAGTACACTGTGTTACTCTTTGGCCTTCATGGCGCAACTGCGACCTTTCAAAGATTAATGGACATTGTTCTTAATGATTGCTCCAGGTTTTCAGCTGCCTATCTTGATGATGTGTTAATCTACAGTGAATCCTGGGAAGAACACTTGCAGCATCTTGAAATCGTCCTAAGCAAGATACAGGAAGCTGGGCTGACCCTGAATGCAAACAAGTGTTCCTGGGCTCAGGAGGAGGTGAAATACCTTGGGTACCTGGTCGGCCGTGGGCAGATAAGGCCACAAATAGAGAAGATAAAGGCCATACAGATGATTCCAAGACCCCTGACCAAGAAGCAAGTGAGATCCTTTTTAGGACTGGTGGGGTGGTACAGAAGGTTTGTTCCCCATTTCTCTACATTGGCGGCACCACTCACCGAACCAACAAAAAAATCAACCTCGAAAGTGATATGGAATGATGAATGTGAACGTGCCTTCCAGGCATTGTTGGCAACGCTGAGGGAGGAGTAGCGCGGCAAAAACCGTAAGAAGAGGAATAGTAAGACTTCACTAGAAAATTTCGCAAGAAATTTTGACCAGTGTGCCTGGTGCTAGGGGGGTCTGAGGACCATAGTGAGGTTAGAAGAAGGGGGATGATAGGCCCCATAAAGTCCCAAATCTCGTGACCTGTTTAAACTTTTAATAATTTTTCTACGTTAAAGTATGGCGACTCTGTATTGCCCTGAAGACGAGTGTTTTTGAGCTCTCTTCACGTCGATTTGCCACTCATTCCTATGGAGCAAAGAAATCGCGCTTTTGCGCGATTTTTTCAGAGACCGCTACGCGAATCTCTTAGTCAGGTCATAGCACACCATTCCCGATCATTACGCACGTTTTGATGTACTTTTTTTACAGGTGTTGGCAACGCTGCCGGAGGAGTAGCGTGCCAAAGTTTAGGCAGAAGTCTGAATAAGAAAATAAGCCCGACGAATAATAGACCAGTGTGCTTTGCACAAGGCTTTGCCTTGTGCTTCTATGCACACTGGAATGATGGAACCACTGAAGAAGGAGGTGCAGATGATGTTGGACATGGGAGTCATTGAATCATCCAGAAGTGAGTGGTCAAACCCCATAGTGCTTGTTCCCAAGAAAAATTGTACTCAACCTCGGTTCTGTTCAGACATGAGGAAACTGAACAGTATTTCCTGTTTTGATTCATATCCCATGCCCCGTATTGATGAGCTGCTAGAGAGAATCGGGAAAGCCAACTACATCACAGCATTAGACCTTTGTAAAGGTTACTGGCAAGTGCCTCTTGACCCATCTTGCAAAGAATACACAGCGTTCCAGATTTCAGGGATGGGCTTGTTCCAGTACACTGTGTTACTCTTTGGCCTTCATGGCGCACCTGCGACCTTTCAAAGATTAATGGACATTGTTCTTAATGATTGCTCCAGGTTTTCAGCTGCCTATCTTGATGATGTGTTAATCTACAGTGAATCCTGGGAAGAACACTTGCAGCATCTTGAAATCGTCCTAAGCAAGATACAGGAAGCTGGGCTGACCCTGAATGCAAACAAGTGTTCCTGGGCTCAGGAGGAGGTGAAATACCTTGGGTACCTGGTCGGCCGTGGGCAGATAAGGCCACAAATAGAGAAGATAAAGGCCATACAGATGATTCCAAGACCCCTGACCAAGAAGCAAGTGAGATCCTTTTTAGGACTGGTGGGGTGGTACAGAAGGTTTGTTCCCCATTTCTCTACATTGGCGGCACCACTCACCGAACCAACAAAAAAATCAACCTCGAAAGTGATATGGAATGATGAATGTGAACGTGCCTTCCAGGCATTGTTGGCAACGCTGAGGGAGGAGTAGCGCGGCAAAAACCGTAAGAAGAGGAATAGTAAGACTTCACTAGAAAATTTCGCAAGAAATTTTGACCAGTGTGCCTGGTGCTAGGGGGGTCTGAGGACCATAGTGAGGTTAGAAGAAGGGGGATGATAGGCCCCATAAAGTCCCAAATCTTGTGAACTGTTTAAACTTTTAATAATTTTTCTACGTTAAAGTATGGCGACTCTGTATTGCCCTGAAGACGAGTGTTTTTGAGCTCTCTTCACGTCGATTTGCCACTCATTCCTATGGAGCAAAGAAATCGCGCTTTTGCGCGATTTTTTCAGAGACCGCTACGCGAATCTCTTAGTCAGGTCATAGCACACCATTCCCGATCATTACGCACGTTTTGATGTACTTTTTTTACAGGTGTTGGCAACGCTGCCGGAGGAGTAGCGTGCCAAAGTTTAGGCAGAAGTCTGAATAAGAAAATAAGCCCGACGAATAATAGACCAGTGTGCTTTGCACAAGGCTTTGCCTTGTGCTTCTATGCACACTGGAATGATGGAACCACTGAAGAAGGAGGTGCAGATGATGTTGGACATGGGAGTCATTGAATCATCCAGAAGTGAGTGGTCAAACCCCATAGTGCTTGTTCCCAAGAAAAATTGTACTCAACCTCGGTTCTGTTCAGACATGAGGAAACTGAACAGTATTTCCTGTTTTGATTCATATCCCATGCCCCGTATTGATGAGCTGCTAGAGAGAATCGGGAAAGCCAACTACATCACAGCATTAGACCTTTGTAAAGGTTACTGGCAAGTGCCTCTTGACCCATCTTGCAAAGAATACACAGCGTTCCAGATTTCAGGGATGGGCTTGTTCCAGTACACTGTGTTACTCTTTGGCCTTCATGGCGCACCTGCGACCTTTCAAAGATTAATGGACATTGTTCTTAATGATTGCTCCAGGTTTTCAGCTGCCTATCTTGATGATGGATGAAGGTTACTGGCAAGTGCCTCTTGACCCATCTTGCAACGAATACACAGCGTTCCAGATTTCAGGGATGGGCTTGTTCCAGTACACTGTGTTACTCTTTTGCCTTCATGGCGCACCTGTGATCTTTCAAAGATTAATGGACATTGTTCTTAATGATTGCTCCAGGTTTTCAGCTGCCTATCTTGATGATGGATGAAGGTTACTGGCAAGTGCCTCTTGACCCATCTTGCAAAGAATACACAGCGTTCCAGATTCCAGGGATCGGCTTGTTCCAGTGCACTGTGTTACTCTTTGGCCTTCATGGCGCACCTGCGACCTTTCAAAGATTAATGGACATTGTTCTTAATGATTGCTCCAGGTTTTCAGCTGCCTATCTTGATGATGTGGTAATGTATGTCGAAAAAAGTCATTGTATAGTATGTCGAAAGTAGGATAAAAAAAGTCTTAGTATAGTGTGTCAAATAAAAAGTCATAGTATAGTATGCTGAAAAATGAGTAAAAAAGTCAGTTTAGTTTGTCGAAAAAAGTCAGCATAGTTTGTTGAAAAAAAAGTAATCGTACATAGAAAAAAAGATGAGAAGAATTCATAGAATAGTGTCAAAAAAAAACTCAGTATGTCGAAAAATTATGGTATAGTATGTTGAAAAAAGTCATAGTGAAGTATGTCCAAAAAAGTCATTGTATAGTATGTCGAAAGAAAACAGTTTAGTATGTAAAAAAAAAAGTCACAGTATACTAAATTATGTAGCAAAAAAGTCATAGTATGGTATGTTGAAATAAAGTCATAAAGAAGTCATAGTATGTTGAAAAAAGTCGTACAAAGTCATTGTATAGCATGCCATAAAAATGTCATAGAAAAGTAGATAATAAAAAAGCCCTAGTACACTGTCGAAAAAAAGTCACACAATGTGTCGAAAAGTCATAATGTATTATGCTTAAGAAAAGTCATTATAAAGTGTGCCATAAAAATGTTACAGAAAAGTAGATCATAAGAAGTATGTCGAAAAATGAGTCATAGTAATATTAATGACAATATATAATACATTTTATTTAGGAAGCGCTTTTCAAGAAACTCAAAGAAACTTTACATGAGTCAAATTATCAGAAAGAAAAACAACAATTCTAAAAAGTTGGGTTTTGATTTATGATTTGAATGTGGACAGGTTGGTGCACCAGGTTATGGTAGTAATAGTATAGTAAATCGAAAAGGTCATAGTACAGTATGTCGAAGGTAGTACGATATGTTTTTGAAAAAGTCATGGTATAGTATGTCGAAAATAGGATAAAAAAAGTCTTAGTATAGTGTGTCCAATAAAAAGTCATAGTATAGTATGTTGAAAAAAAGATTTAAAAAAAAAGTCATAGTTTAGTTTGTCGGAAATACATTACTGACTTTTTCTACATACATTACTTTGAATTTTTTTTTCGACGTAATATACTATGACATTTTTTTTAATAATTTTTCGACATACTATACTATGACTTTTTTTTTTCCACATGCCATACTATGACTTTATGAAATTTTCGACAGACTATACTGAGACGTTTTTTATTTTTTATTTTCGACATACTATACTATGACCTTTTTTTTGACATACTATACTATGACTTTCTTTCTACTTTTTGGACATACTATACTATGACTTTATTTATGAAATTTTTCGACATACTATACTATGAATTTTTTCATGAAATCTTTCGACATACTATACTGACTTTTTTTTTTTCCCACATGCTATACTATGACTTTATGAAATTTTCGATATGCTATACTATGACTTTTTTTCATGAAATCTTTCTACATACTTTACTATGACTTTTTTTCCATTCATTTTTTTGACATACTATACCATGACATTTTTATGATTATTTTTGACTTACATACTATGAACCTGTTTGTGACATTTTAATGGCATACTATATACTATGACATTTCTTATGTCATTTTAATATGTTTTTTGTGTTATCTCTTCTATGCTTATTAAAAGGTTTCAATCAGCAACAGTAAATTATTGGAGTGAAAAAAATGGGAGTCCAAACTCTTATAGATATGTGGAATTTTTTTTATTTTAGTACATTTTTATATGAAAATAGTGTCGCAGACTTATACAACAGTCTTTGCTGTACAACGAACACATAGATGAATGATGAATTTCCTACTTAAAACATGGAAAATTCAAGCAGCTAAAAACAGGAAGGAGCATGAAATAAAATGTAAAGCGTTATGTCAGTGAGGAGGCACACTTCCAGTAACGTTAGCTGCACTTGCCCGTACGGAGGAATGTCACTAATGTGGTAAATTAAATGTCCTGTACTTGGTTACACTGATATTGAATATGGATGTAAAAAAAGCTAATTGTTCTAAAAACATTTTGAGCCACCACGTGTGTGTGTACACCTTCATTTGAAACTCCAGGAGCGGGCAGGTTAACGAACAAACATGAGCACAACATCTGTTTTGTATCAACATGATTAAGAGCTCATGAACCACAGCAGCAGCTATAAACAATCCTTAAGGGTTTAACTTTTCCAGCCAACATCTGGACTTAATATTCAGAGGAATCTTGGTACTTTGTGCTTTTCACCCTGTGGCGGCGACTGTTTGTTCGACACATCTGGAGGAGGTTCATAAGGTTTATCAGATATAGTCGGAAGGGAAATAATGACAAAAGAACTAAGAGATTAATTTTTCCTTTAAAACATTACAAGTATGTACAAAAATAGCAACTGCCACCATGTTACAAATCAACAAACTCTCAATTAACTTGTGACGTTACAAAAAAAAGAAATCCGCAACTCTTCCTCTTGCAGAGGACACCTTGAACTCGTCAGCACAAAGAATAAGAAAAGAGAACTTAAAAGACAAAAGCTCTTAAAACACGTATTTACATACTGTGCAGGGGAAACGCCTGGTTCTTGTAAAAATGGCATGAATGTTGTAGTCATTCATTAAACTCCCTAATCTCTACCTACTATACAATCCCAAGTTATCTTCTTTTAGCACGATTGTACATAGTTTACAAAGGTGTAGTAAGAAACAAAGACATCATTATAACACGCGCTGCCACTCAAACAAACTAAGAGAAAACCTTGTGGTACCGTAAAAATTGCAGCATTTCTAGCGTTGCCCTCGATGAAACTATCATATTTCAAATGCAGGATTAAAGGTGTATCACAAAGGTATCACAAAATGAGCGTTTATGAACTCAACTGAATGTAGAGTGTCTGTAGTGGATCTAAATAGTGCCTGAAAGTTCAGTGATGCTACTCCATGCCCAGTAAAATCCGCAAAAAAAACAAACACACACACACACACACACACACACACACACACTCACATACAATTTAAGGAATTCTTCAAAAACTGATTTTTAGGTTTTTAACCTACAAAAGATGCCATTTTCCTCAGTTGGCACTGTCTTTCAGTGTTGTGCATTTTAAGTGACATTACATCTTTGGGAACATTTCTAAATTTGATATTGTGAAAGAATTGAGTGTAAAAAAGTTGTGATTTTATACAGTTTTGTATTCGATTATATACAATTGTATGTCTCAATGTCGTCAGATCTAATATCGCACATCTTTAAAAGTCTACTGAAGTAGGGAAAAGGACCTAAAAACTAATTTTTGGTGGAATTCCTCCCCAACGTCTCACACAGTTATATCAGTGCTTTACTACAGGTCAGTTAAAAACACATTCCCTTTATAAACATTACTTACATACTTAAATACATAGCATCAACTGAACCGGCTGTCTGTCTTCTTCTTCTTAAACCCCATGTAGAGAAAAACTCACCTGCTCTGCTGTCACTAATCTTAACTTCAATGTCCTCTCACTGATGAGACGTTCGGCCCTCAGCTCCAAGTTTGTTGCACTTCCTGCCTCGGCTGCTGGATTAAACCAAATCTGAAGGTGAGGGTAAAAACCTGCAACAGCTTCAAAACACTTTTGTTAATAAGACGTCGACCTCTCTGCCACAGTTGGGCATCCATCAGCTCTGACGACGCCATTTTCAGTCCTGTATGTCAAACTCTGGTCGTCTTGTTTGTGTTCAGGGCTGCGATGGGGTTCGATGGAAATCCATTAACTGTCAAGGAACCGCTGTTTTATTCCCTTCGTTATTCCTTTTGGAAATTGAAAAAAGTATGTTTTGTAGCATAATGTTGACTTGTTGCACGTTTGTCTTCCTGTTCCAGCTTGAGGGGTTAAAGGTCAGGGAAGCGGCTGGGGTCTTCTTTATATTCGTTGGGAATAGTAAAAATGGACTGGTCAAACTCATCGTAGCGAAACTCCTGAAACGTCACGGTGGCCGTGATCGTAGGAAACACAGGGATGTCTGTAGGGAGACATGAGCAGAATTACTAATTACATCTTTCTTTCCATATTTTAAATGAGTTGGAGAAATAAATCAAATACAATTTCAATCTATTTTACACAGGATGCTTCTTTGAATTACATCTACTTACCCAGTTTGACAGGAAAGCCAGGGGGGAGCTTCATCTGAACAAACTCCCTGAGTTTATTAAAGTGCTTGAAGGGTGCGATCACCTCCAGAACATTCAATAACCTGACGGAGAACAAAAACAACAAATGGTTACAGGTTACAGACGAGAAACTACCAATAAATAAACTTCAAATAAATTCTTAGATTTTGGTAAATTTTATTAGATTTATTAATTTATAATCGTTTATTTCAATATTACATTATAATACAACAGTACTAACTTAACTTCATTTGTTGCTTTTATCCATCCTATTTTATCAACTATATTTTAAGCTACACAAGGCAGATCTGTAACACATTGCTGATACACAAACAATCAGTAATTGGAAAATGAAAATAAAGATTTCAACGCTTTTAACGGAATAGTTTGGGTTGCTGGTCTACCACTGCCTTGATTGGTTAGTTTGTTCGTGCTATTGTGGTACGTTGGTGAATCAATAAACACAAACAAACTAGGCCAGAGTTTTTAGTAAATGTAAAGGAAATAATTCCAATAAAAACTTTCATCATTTACACAAATTAGTAAATTATTTTTATCACCACTCTACTACACATGCCAGGAGAGAACAACATGAGGGAATTTTGGCTACATGCTTTTTAATAACAGTCTGGATGCCAAGTTAACGAGGAGACTCACGATTCGATGCCCAGAGGGAAGTCTTGACTCATGGCTATCGTGGCTTTGAAGTTTTTCTTGCTCTCTTTGCAGACCAGCTCTCTTCCTAGATGAGGAGTTCTGAGCGGAGAGAGAAATGACAACCCGTCAGAATGTAATCACATGATGAAGAGCTTACAGCTTGTTATTATGCAGAAATCTAATACTAAAACCGGATGCAGGAGTTTTTTTCTTCTTCTGAACGTGACTCTTATCAGTATAGAGGAAATAACCGTCCTTGAAACTTAGATGTAAAGATTTCCATGAAATGAAAAGAATATATAAATATTGCAATGTGACAACGTCGTCTACAATGTGTTTGGAAATTACATAGCTTACATAACCATGATACTGCAGCAATATATTTGCTATAGAAATACGATTAATCTTTAGTCTAACGTTCCATTCTTTTCCTTCAGTCACAATATGTCAATATTTTGCCCTGTAAAACTTACTTTCCATTGTCAGCACTGATGTATTCTTCCCAGGATATAGTGCTGGGTGAAGGTGCGGTTAGAGATTGCCTCCTCGCCGGCTGAAGAGCAGAGAGAAAACATAAAGAACATGTTAAGAACAGCTCTAAAGATGAAACTACGGCAGGGTCACACGTGAAAAAAACACAACGGTTCAAATTCACACTGATGTCAGACAAAACATAATGATTCCTGATTAAACAGTCTAACATTAAGCTTAACCACAGGTGTTTTTACAATGGGCTGTAAACTAATAAAATATGCAGCTGCCAATTTCTGCTCAACAGCAAATCTGACAAAAGTCACATGAAGTCTTCAGTTAAAAAAGTGGAATCTCTTAAATATTATTTTAACACTTTATTCCATCAGTCCGTCTTGATTTCTTCCCACAGAGTGACGACATGCACATCACAGGCCACTAGAGGGCCCCGGTGCATCACTAAACCCACTAACCTCTGTTTGGCCTTTTCAGCCTCACTCAAAAGAGTAACTGAATCACTATCATTTAGTACACCACTAAACATCTGATACCTGAGACGCCATGCTATTTCACAGAGTGTAGTTTAATGCGGTTTCGTACATATTACCTTTACTTCCTGACCAGCAGTGTTTCTGCTCTTATTCCTTATTACATTCACACTTTACTAGATTCAATTTCTACAAATACAGCAGCTGTAAACAGTAAGAAAGAAAAGCAGGAAAGACGTCAGCGGCCGAAATGGGTTTCCTCAGGAGGGTGGCTGGCGTCTCCCTTAGAGATAGGGTAAGAAGCTCAGTCATCCGTGAGGGACTCGGAGTAGAGTCCTTGCTCCTTTGCGTCGAAAGGAGCCAGTTGAGGTGGTTCGGGCATCTAGCACGGATGCCTCCTGGGCGCCTCCCTTGGGAGGTGTTCCAGGCACGACCAGCTGGGAGGAGACCACGGGGAAGACCCAGGACTAGATGGAGAGATTATATCTCTACTCTGGCCTGGGAACGCCTCGGGATCCCCCAGTCAGAGCTGGTTAATGTGGCCCGGGAAAGGGAAGTTTGGGGTCCCCTGCTGGAGCTGTTGCCCCCGCGACCCGATCCCGGATAAGCGGTTGAAGATGGATGGATGGATGGTTGCCATTTTTTTTTTCTGTGTACTTTTCTTTGCTGCCTCAAAAACCTTTAGCTTTACATGCACTAACAAAACATCTACAACAAAAAGACTCAGGGGACAAAGACACAGACAAAGAACATAAAAATAGTCAACCCACTGCTTTAACAATAAAATAAAAGCACTCATATTATGATCAGTTAAACATCAAAATGTATCATGAATGATGAAAGATCATCCGTTAATCATAATTAAAAGCAGGGCCAGTATGTCCTAGCCTTACTGGAAGATTTGCGTCAGTTGTTATATAATGTGATTGTTGGAACAATCAAGAATACTGTCCTCTGTAAGGAGTGGCATATAATAACAGAGCACACTTCTCAGATCATTTTTATTATTTTATTATTTTATTATTTTATTATCTGCTCTCCAGAACACCCAGATAAAAACATGCAGGAGTTTCCTCCTCATATCAAATAATCGAAGCTTCCTGAGGAAAATTATCTCAGCTCTGCATTCTTGAATAAACCGTAAGAGTTGGACAATCTGCTCTTACAAACCCTGATCTGTATCCTGTTTCTCCTAAAAATTAATTTCTCCTTAAATAAACTCACTGTTCTCGCCAACGTTCACACTGAATCACACCAGCTGACCTCCCGTTTTGTAAGCCGTGGTTAAATAAGGCAACTAGGGCAGAATAATGTGGAAAAAATGTTGTGGATGACGAGACACCTGACCGTGCCAGGAGTCAGCTGTGTGTGCAAATGGAGACGATATCTTAGTTCACCTTTACTACCACCTACACTTGCAGTCATCACAGAGATGTTTTGGCGTGTTTACGGTGGGCGGCGGCCTTGTTATGTGCTCGCTCTCACACTGTGTGTATCGGCTCTGGCGTGTTGTTGTGACGAGGACAGAGTACACACAGCCTGCTGGTATGCCGATCCCACCATTCCATCATTCCACGGTAGCGGGGCTTTAAGCCTTCATCCATGTGATCAATAGTGTCAAGCCCTGTTCAAAAGCCCCCCCACGCTTCCCTGTGTCCACAAACACAGAGCTGACCTGCTCTCCTTCGCTGTGGTAAACACAGCTACGTCACAGCAGCTGCTTATTTCTCACTCGCCCACTTTCTATGTATCATTTTTTCTGCTGGAGTGGAAGGAGAACCTATTTCCACATCCCCACTAAAACACAGCTTTTTTCACTTTAAACATGAGTGGGCACTGATTCAAATGTAAAATGCACTGACAGACAACAGAGGACACTGTGATGAGACAAAGCCCAGCACAGAACAAAGAACAACAAGAGCAGTTAAAGGGCATCCATTGAGTGTTGAGAGGCTTTGACTTCACTGTGCGACCGGCTTTATGGTCAGTGTAAAGACAAGGGCTAGCTGAGCAAACTCTGGAACATACTACAGTGAGGTGCATGGTGGGTGGGAGAGTCATCCCTGTGAATGTGAAGGTGCTGCTTTGTCACTTTCGCCACTAGGTGGCAGTGCTCGGACTCAAATCCATGCATAGAGGATGAGGAGGGGGACCTGTCTCAGTGAGTGATCGGGGGGGGGCAGCTTCTCATACTGTTTTCATGTCCGAAACAAATCAAACATCAAAGAAACGACAGCACGACAGGAATGTTTCAATAAACCATGCAAAGTTGACTGACGGGGTCGGCAGGAACTCCATGCTTTTTCTACAGATACAGTAGTGAGAACTGTGAGGTTTATTTAGTCTGAGACGCGTGTCCTACCCCAAGGTTCCAGCGGGACAGGACAGTTTCGGGACTGGACTGGTGGTTACGCTGCAGGTATAAGTAAACAGGCTGTTTTTGATGATAAAGATCCACAATGTCTGTGACTATTTGTCACAGTAAATGGCCCAATGGAGGGCAACTAAAAACAATGCAGGTTTAACCAGGTTTGTCTGACTCACTATGCAACTTCATCACTGATTGAGAACCTGTGAGAAAGTAAACTGAGGGGGATGTATAGATGAGATACAGTACAATAACTGCATCAAACCTGTAGAACTTGTATCTCACTAGGGTTGGGTACCTTTTATCGGCATCTCACCTTTCACAAATAGAACTTTTAGTTCCTGTAAGATAGCTTCAGGTGTAAAACTTTAGCTCCTACTCTGGGGAAGTACTTTCTGATGGTTTAGGGGTGGCGAGAGTCACCCTGTGTTACTGTTTCCTCTGTGTGTGAATGTTTAAAACAGAGGTTCTCAATTTTTTTTCAGTTACGGATTCCCTTACAAGATAGAAAATATACCGGTGACCCCCTCACGTACGTCCCTTGGAATTATTTGATGTACTGTATAACCTATTTTTTTTACACTTCTATAGTCTTAGTCATGTGAAAGAACAACACACGAGAAATGTACTAGAAAGATATTAGACTAATAGATTAATTAAACATATTTGCAGATTCTAAGAGTTATAGTTTTGTTAGATTAGAGCGTAATTTATGAACTATTGTACCGTAGATTTAAAATTTTCAATATTTATTGAACTATGAAGCCTTTTGTAAAAAATAATGATGATTTAAATGAATGAATCTGAGCGATCAATTGAGAATCACTAGTTTAAAACACGACCACAGTTATTTCCCCATTCATTGTTCTAATCAGGGCTCTTCAGATGCTGTGGAAGTGCAAATACAGGAATAGGAAAGAGACTTTTAGTTCCTCTGGTTTTATAGTTCCCAGAATCTTTTGGTCAAAAGGAGCTAATGATGTCCAATTAATGAAATACATAAAACAAATGATGAAACATTCTCCAATAGAAGAAGTCTCCTTGAATCTACAGTATCCTGAGCTGTTGTTTGCTGCCAGAGGCTGAAGATACCGGATACTCCCTAAAAGTACAGCTTGTACTGTCAGCTACTTAACAGCGCTGCGGGCGTCAGAATGTCAAGGTGGATGTTAATGTAGTCATAAAATGTCATGTTTTCAACGTGCAGGTTTCAAGCACCAGTCTATGATAGGTTTGTGATGTGTTGCTCCATTGGGATATCCATAAACCCAATAATCACATCATGGGTGATGATGGCGTGGGCATTGTGGACTGAGGCTGTAAATTAGATTCTCTGGTGGAAGTTCCTCCGCTTCCTCCATCACCCTGCTGAAAATTAAGCGACCATCAGCCCGACTCACCTCGAAGTTCTGTTCTATGAGATTCCCTCCTTTGCTCAGGCTCTCCATGATGGCTTTGTTTCTCAAGATGTCCTCCTCGCTCAGATGCTCCCGTCTCTTCCTGGACTCGAGTACCAGGCCGTTCACGGAGTAGAAATCTGCCAGAAAGTTTCCCACGCGCTCCTGGAGGTAGAAGAAACAGTTATATAAGTCCCCACCTGCTGAGTCATCAATTTCCCTTTTTAAACACACGTCAAAGGGACAGAAAGCAATTCTCATCCACCACCTTCAAGACCCCTGCCCTGCCTGTGTTGTTGTCTAACTCTGTCACCTGTGGTTCCTCCCTGGGGTTATCAATGATTTATTCACTGTCTTTCCTGCCTGGTGTGGGAGATGTAGTGCAGGAAATATGATCAGGAAAGTGGATGGAGCCAACAGCAATGAATAGCAATAGTAACTGTAGTTAGAGTCATATTCTACAGAGGAAGGCTGAGATAACAAGGAGACGCAGAGAAACAACATTTACAGGTCAGGCTAATAACACATAATGGTGACCGAAAGTATTCGCCCAAAAAGATGGAAAGAAAAGGGAAAAAGAGCCAAAAAAACAAACTAATTCAGTCCAGACCTGTCAAACTGTTACTCATTCATCTGCAATACTTTCTTTTGCAGGCATTATAGCTTTTACAGTAAAGTAAAAGTAAAAAATGTAGAGTACAGGGATCCATATCTGTCTCTTTCTGTGGATTTTTCATATCTAGCACACTGTCGGAGCACTTCCCAGACCAGACCTAATATTCCATGCCTTTTAGTTTAGCCCATGTTTTTTCAGGTCAGACATGCTGTAAAGGGGTCAACAGTCTGGGTTCCTTTTGAGTAAAGCAGCTGAAAACCATCATGCATTGCAGCTGATGTTACACATAATCTGTAATATACATTCTGATATATATTTGTTTACCTTCCATTTCCTGCAAGATCAAATTCCCAACTTTCTGTCTGGGTCAAGCTACTAAAAAATTCCAGAAATTCCACATCCAGGTGACGCACAGCTGACTTTGTAGAAGCTGTGGTGCTGGGGGGTAATAATATCACGATAAGAACAACAACCACAATACAACAGCGGACACCAACCGTCTTGTCCTCTCTGAACAGCCAGCCGGTCTGCGCCCTGGAGAAGGTGATGGACTTGGTGGAGAGAGTGGCGGAGTACACGTCGCTGCTCATCAGAATGTCCACTTCCTCCTCTGTCTCCATCTCCGACTCCTGGAAATACAGGACAGGGTCAGGAAACTACAGAGGCATCGACGCAGGCATGGACACTCAATATGAGGTGAAGAGCGTCATCACTTTGATGTCTGCTGGTTCCTCCAACACAAGATATCTCAACAACTACTGGTGAGATGGCACAAAAATGTTGTATGAATATTCATGCTTCCCAGAGCCTGATTGATAATGATATTGATACCTGACCTTTCGTCTAGTTTCTCCCTCAGGTCAAATGTTTCACTTGAACATAAGAAATATCATAATATGTAGGAACACTACCATGTCATTTACTGAAAAGACTCATCAGGGGATGGACCCTTTTGATTTTAACAGCCTCTATTCTAGCATCACCATCAGAACAGACCACACATGTTTAGCCACACTACTGATAAAGCTGTGAGAATAGCTATTGTCAGTATGCCAAAAGTTCGGTAATGCTGTAGAGCTAAAACAATTAAACAATTAGTCGTTTTGCAGAAAATGTATCTGCAACTATTTTGATCATAGGCATTTTTCAAGCAACTATAGCCTTCCAAATGTGAGCACTTGCTGCTTTTCTTTGTCTCAGCTGACAGCAAACTCAAAATTTTTTAGTCTTAAACTGTTAGTTGGACAAAACAAGACATTTGAATATGGCTATGGGAAAATATGAAGCAATTTTTCACTATTTTCTGACATTTTATAGGCAAAGCCGTGAATCGAGAGAATATTTGGCAGGTTAAATCGGATGACAAAAAACATGTTTCCATTCAATTGTCAAGCAAATTTAGTTAATTAAGTTAATTAGGCGCATTTCCATCAACTGGTTTGGGCTTGTTGGCTACAGTGTAGTTTTGCCAGAAGTTGACGCTATAGGCTACACATGGCTGTAATCCACCAGAAGTAGAGGCTGCGAACCAGAAACAAAACAAGTCGACTTGGCAATCTATCGCATCTACAAGAGAAAAATGGAGAGGTCTTCAGGAATTTGTTTCAATTGGGCAAGTTTTAATTGTTCTTTCCCGTCAGCTAGTAGTGGCCGTATATCATGCCGTCCAGGGACAAAGACAGGTATTCGCACGTTAGGGGAACATCCGAGAAGACGGCAACAGCAGATCAGTCATGTGAGTTAAGTGTTTGCTACGTCAGGATTTATTCGGCAAAGGCATTTCCATAATCCATTTAGCGCATCACCTCTTTTTCGACAAAAGCAAAAACCACCTCAAATGAGCGTAAAAACTTTTTTAAGTATTATCAAAATATACTGTTTCCATACAGCTTTAAAATGTGCATCAAAACATGTGAATGGAAACACGGCTACATATTGTTGTGCCTCACACACCTCGTGGTGTATCCGCTGGTAGACTTTCTGTTCGTTGTCCAGCACAACAAAAGACTCGGACGGGATGGCGTTGCCGTTGAAGATGAAACTGAGGTCCCCGCGCTGACACTTCATGTCTGTGAAGTCTATCAGGGTAGTGTCCAATCTACACACACACACATATGTACATACAGAGAGTAGGTTTAGTGTGGGAACTTTAGATGCATGAAAGGAGAAGACAGCCAAACAAGGAAAAGGAAACAGAGGATGACAGTAAAAGAGCTGCACTTTGGCACCCACTAAGATACCAGCAAACAAACGCAGTGTCAAAACTGTAAGCAAAAAGGAAAAACTGTGATGGATGTCACACCTTTGCTCTGAGAGTTTAGAGACAATGTGTATGGTAATCACTGCCATGGGAGACCAACAGCACATTTCAAGAATCTCTGTCAAAGTGGGTAGTCCTGGAATGAGGCTCGACAGCAAAGAGAATAGCTGATCTGCTTGTGAAGACCAGACACAAAGCAGTAGGTGCTGTGTGTAGGTATGACAGACCTGGCACACTGTAGCACTAGAATGTAAATGAACTTGCTGTGACAGGTTTTTTTCTCTTCACTCTCTCTTTGCAACTCCAGGATAATAAGAGGGCATTTTAAATACCAAATGAGACAGCCAGGAGCAGTTTCAGAGAATAATGACAAGCTCCACATCAAGGATATCTCATACAGCACACTATTTTATGTGCTGAGTTCATACTTCAAGTTGATATGTTATGATATCCAAATATAGAAACGTGTGTGTATGTGCTGGATAAAGGGGCTGCCCTGGTTTGTCTAACAGATATAAAATACAACTGCAAGTGTTGATGTCTGTGCAGTTGCCCTGGCTGTGAGAGCTGCTGTTAGCTTTTTTGCCCACAAGGCCATGAAACACAGCAAGGTGGATTCCTGCGGTAGATTCATGGCTGTGACTACGCGTCGGCTTGCGCCAGAGTATGACAGATTTTTGCTGACGCCCTGTGTAAGTGAGCTAGGCAGCATATTACTGTAACACAGAAGTAAGAGATCTGTGCACAGAGGCATCGCTGTTCAGCTTCCTCACACTGCCGAGCACTGATTTCACACTCTAGTTAACCAAACTAGGTTGAGGGGAGAAAATTGGGAAGTAGAGAGAGAGGAGAGAGGAAACAGAGGAGAGGTTGTTATGTGCAGCGCAAGATGACAGATGAATTGGTAAGACTCAAAAGTAACAAAGTGCCTCGATAAAAGCGGTTTCTTTTAAAAAAGAACTACGATTTAATTCGATGTGGTTCCTATAAGTTGGTGTTCTTGTTTATTTTGGCTCAAGACCACAACATATATTGCTGTTACAAACCAGCTGTAGAAAATAATGTCTTTAAATGAGTTAAACATTATTTATCTGTTCAAAATGTTCAAACTATGGACAATCATGCGATTAATCGTGATTAAATATTTTAATCGATTGACAGTAGTAATCTAAATGCATTTGTTGAACAACACTTGCCTGATGTTGAGGCCCTGCTTGTAGATCTTACAGGCATCTGACGGCAGGATTCTGGAGAGCAAAGGCACTGCAACATGAAAAGATAAGAGTAAAAACATGTGAAACAATGTCTAAATTTAGAAAGCTCACTCAATAATAAAGACAACCATCCTTTTCAAAGCCTACTGTATAGCTCTGTAGACTAGAGGGCTGTATAACGTGCAAGTCCGTACCTAAATATTTAATAACTCACTGAAGTAACTGAAAGCAAGAAAACTTCTCCTGCTGTTTTTGGCATTGCTCAAAACTCAAGAGGTATTTTAACAGTCCAAAACAATTCTGTGAAGGTCTGCATTGAAAAAAACAACACTGTGACAGATCTGTGAGACCGTGTTGGTTTAAACCAGATGCTTCTCTAAGCACATTAATCTTCAGCTCTCCAACCTACAAATAATTTACTTTCGACACAATTTCCATTAAACAAATACACTGTTATGCAACCAGTTTACATTTTGTTACTATCATGCGTCCATTACATAATCTTGCCCACCTTGTCAATAATTCACACGGACACAGTGAGTACACAGAATTCAGTCCTGGCTCGCACTCTGAGGCCAGACTAGTGCAGAATAAGCAAGTGCTGCTGTACCAGTGCCAGCAGATACATTCTCGGTATATTTCTTCTGCAACAGTTTATCAGGTGAATGTGTAAATTCTGCTTCCTGGTATCAGCAGATAGTCCTGATATAATCCTAAAAGAGGGATGTTGACATTAGAGGATAGCATGTCCAGCAGGGGGAGTCATTTTCAGGCTGTAGCCTCTGGTGACTCCAACAGTCAATGTCCCTTATGGCACAGATAAACACTCACTAACCAGACAGACATTGGCAGATTCCATCACATTTTCCAGTCTGCAACACATATTTCTGCAGATGTTTCAGACCAAGTCGTTACTGAGGACAGATGGTTCATTTCCAGAGTGGATAATGTCTGTGAAACAATGATGCCACTATTGTAAGACAGCAGAAGGTGTTGCTTGACTCACCCCAACTTTGGAAGTCCCAATGAAGCTCCAAGTAAAAGTCTCCAAGCTGCAAACGAAGACAAACACATCTCAATCACAAGCGAAACTAAATGATGGAAAGAAATACATGGCTATTTGTGATAAAAAAAAAAGTATACATAATTTTTAGTGGCAATAGATGAGAAACAGAGAGAAATGAGAAACAATAGCCATTTCACAAACGGTTAACACAGAGAAGATATATTTGCAGAATGGAAGTTAAAATGATGTATCAAAGCCTTTCAGTTGACATGAACCTGAGTTAAAAAATGTCCATTCATAACAAATCCTGCCTGACTGACACAACTCAATACATCCTAATTATTCTCTGAGGTACTAAAGTGGGATGAAATCTCATCACCGCCACTGGTGGACTCGATCTGGCATTCAGTGATGACGTCAGGCTGGCGTAAGAGATCATGATTTCCCAGAGCTATATAATCTCTGAAAGACGACGACGATGATGACGCAGAAAAATCTCATCTCTGGCATCTCTGCCTCAGCATCCAGGAAGGATCACATCCTGTCACGTCAAACACAGGCTCGGCTCAGTGTTGAGCAACTTGTACAGACATTCAAATCTATAGCCTGTAGTATAGGGACCTCTTTAAATGCAGTTAAAAACTCACAGAACTTTAGATAGTTTGCCTCTTTTGATCTTGTACCTTCTTACTTGCCTCCCTGGCTTATCTTGTGGGGGTGGCGCTGATGTGCAGCTGACCGGCGCACCAGACGATTACGACTTACACGCCTACAGTTATGACTCCATAACTTAATCTTAGGCAGCAACAACAAAACAGAAAGGCTCCTCGTTTGGTTGCTCTGAAAAGCAGACATGTCTGTCTGTACATGACTAAATGTTTACAGTGTGTCTATGTAAGTGTGACAACATGTCACAAGAAAGCCTGAAGGATAATTGCCTGTCTGTTAGTATTTACATTAACAGTTCACAGAGTTTGTGGACATGTGATGTCATATCAGACAGCCACAAAAACACTGAGGTTTCATTTAGCGTTTAATACCACGCCTTAGACTAGTTGTTAATGTGTCTGTGTTTGTGTCATTGTGTGTGTGTCCCTCCTGGCTTTGCTTTGTCGTGATGAAGAGAAAGAGAAGATAAAAAGGAACTACAAGATGGGAGCGAAATGAGAAGTAAGAAGATCTGATGAGCAGAAACAAGAAACAGCATCAAGACATCCTGAGCAGAAGACTGAGTAACTGGACTACTTACTTCTTTCAGGGCTTTCAGCAGCTTGGGCCTCTTGTCCTCCACAGTCTCTCTGGACTGTTGCTTCAGCTTCCTCAGCAGCGCTGTGACTGAAAGACAGAAAGAGAAGCACGAATAAGACCAAAAGCATCAATGATGACTTTTGGCTGAAGAGTTGTTTCCACACAGAAAATTATAAAAAGTGTATTGGAGAAATGTAATTTGTTCCCATAGCAGCTGAATGTGAATTTTTCCGAATAACCTTTTGCTGCTACTGAATCTGATCCCACCACTTAACTCGCTCCAAGAAGATTTATTCACTATATTAAAAAACTCATTTCTCCACCATGTTTGCTCTTGTTTTGGCAAACAGCAAGCCTCCTTCTCCACAAGGCATGGAAGCCAGCTTCACATTAATCATGATTAGTTGACTACGGGAAAAAAAAGAGCTTAAGTTTTACAAGAAAACTAAAACTAATATAAAGTTCATATCACAAAGACCAAAACAAATTTTTAAGGTTGCCAAAATGAATTCTGTCTTAATGTAGCACTGTACAGGAAAGTTATTATTAAGGTCTTTGAGAGGGTTAATAAGGCTTAAAGGTGCTAAATGCAAGACTGGGAGCATTTCTATTGCTTCCGCACGGCTCTCAACATGGCGACGGCTGAGCCGGCGGCACGCAGCTATCGGGGCTAACAGAGCTAACATTGTTAACCTGATGGGGGAACCAGAGGGTGGGTGCTACGCTTCTGCAACAACACCGTCGGATCGGGACGGCGTTATCAGCTGCAACCGCTGTATGAGCGCAGTGCAGAGTGGCGGCCGTGACCTAGCCAATGGGGCACGCTCACATGCGCTCACATGTACTAAAAGGCACGCGCAGCCGGCCCGGCTATGTAAACAAAGTCGAGAAACTCGGATTACAACACACACACACACACAGAGGGAGAGCGACTTAATTCTCTGCTCAGGTAGACATTACTCCACTATATCTTTACAAAGCAAATAGTTGTTTGCTGCTATATTAATGCTCTGGATAGAGGACCTTTAAGCTTATGCCTGTATGAATGTACTGAGTCACCCCCATTATCTTTGACTCACTATGCAAATCCTGTCAGCAGCGTGACACGCTAACGGCAGATATCACACAGTAACGATGGCTTTTGGCCCAGAGATAGGCAGATTTCCTGGGGCCAGATGGGACACTCCCAGCAGCATCGGGCCAATCCCTGTACACCGCCTGCAGGGATCAAACCGTTTCCAGGAAGTTCAAAGCGAACAAGCCTGGCAGATATGGAGCTTCCTGCTAATGAGCTGCGCCTTTAACCTCCTTAACGACCTGGGGGAGAGACGCACTCACGGGAGACTTTTTACCATGACAGGTCAGATTAACAAGCATTCACAGCTCTTCAGCCCATCGGCTGCAGGGGAAGACTTGCTTGTTTATGCAAAAGAAAACAGGGTTAAGGAAAAATAAAAAAGGATCCACACCCAACTAGTAAGCATTTATTCAAATGTTATTTGTTATGTATAAAGGGAGGGGGAGCATCAGTTGCTCACTGGCATAATTGTGGTGCTTTAATGGAGCCAGGAGGAGGGGAGTAAATGATGACATGACTGTGCCATTTCTAACCTCATGGAAATAGTAATAAATAAAAATGTTTGGCTTGTGACACCCAGACTTCCCTACAGTTTAATAACTAACTAAAAGCAATAGTGTACATATGGCATTATCATTGGCCTAAGTAGCTCCTGTGCTCCACGTGGTGAGTCAATACACAAACGTGTCGTTCATATTGTTTTGTTGTATTGATGCTCCCAGCGAGGCAGCACAGAAGGGGTGGAGGGCTCGATGCTAAAACAAGACCAAATGAGAGTACAGGCACGCACACACTGATACACATGATGACACACGCGCCAATTGCCACAGACACAAGTACAGGACGAGGGTGTCTTTGTGGCCCGGCTGCGTAATGAGTGTGGACAAGCTCTGGACGGGGCTCCTCCTGATCCTCGCCGCCTCTCAGCAGGGCGAGGAGAAAAAAAGTACAATCTCGCCATCTGCTCACAGACCACCCGGCCAACACAGGGCCGAGAAACCAATACCGACCTCTTTAACACTAAACCAAAGTGACTCTCCACGCTGGAGTTAGTTCACCCAGATACTGATTTGGGCATTTTCCTGGCGTTAAGTCTCAGTAATTTCACATCCGCACATTAATGAAAGGAGACAAAGTCAGGACAGTTTTGTATTTACCACAAACTGCTAATTTAACAATTAGGCCTTGAATCTAACTGGACTACTGCTGCTGGCAGGTCTCCAATAATCTGAGGTTAGGTACGCTGTGGAGTCACTGCATGGTGGAGCGAAGCAGGCAGGCAGCAGCCAACAGGCCAATCTGAATATAGTTTAAAATATTTTAACTTACCGAGGCATGGTCTATTAATTTTACAAGACATCTAGAAAGACTGAAAACGGCCACATTAGCTGGAGATAACACGCCACGTGCAGGATGGAAAGCTCTTAATGTTTGATTAAAATTTATAAGCTGCTTTAAATGTATTAGGGACGAAGAAAGAATTTAGTTGAGCTTCAGCATGGGCGATCTGGATCTTTAATATGTAGTTTTAATATTATTTTGTCAGAGGTGCATTTTAAATGGAATGTGACTTCACGTTGCTCTGAAAGCTACAATACTTGACTGTAGGTCTAATGCTATAGATGTAGAGGACTCCAGTACAGGCTAGGCACCAACACACAGTGTTTTTACAATATTACAAATCTTCAAAAATGTTGGCTGTTTACCACAGAACGTATATTGCCAAGAAGTGAAAGTCAATTGCAGTTCATTCATTGCAATATCAGCACCAAGCAGCAAAGCTACGCTTCCACCATTTTGGACTGAAAGCGACTATCGGACGCCAACAAAACGTCCGCCTAAAAAGTGCCGTGCAAAAGTAAAACAAAATCATTATTCTATTGTCATATTCTACCAAAATGGCCTGTGTTGAACAAGAAGCAATATTATAAATATAATAAGTGTTTTCAGTCAAAATTGGCAGCAGCTGCTGTTGTTGAACAAGTGTTTTTTCTTTGCATCTATACTCTTTGTGTTTACTACCTAAATTGGCTGTAAAAGTGGACAAACTGATTCAACATAAATAAAATAAAATCTTGGCCAAAGCGTGGTGATAATCACGGCATACCCAGCCTAACACCAATGCTCTCCCATAATTAAATAAATTAAAATTTGAAAATTATATCACAGCCATACTTCCCCTCCTGGTCTATGAAAAGATGGTCCCTTTAATTACAAACCATATGGCCTTAAAAAGAACAACACTTCCTTTTTGATACTGTCAACCTGAAACAGGTCTATTCTATTAGCAAATCTGGCCCTTTGATCATTTATAAATATAAAAAGTACTCTTCCAAAAAATAGAGTTTATTCCCGATCATAAATGTTACCACTCACGCTATTGACGCTGTAACGGACTGTTAAAAGCCACATTTCATATTTTATTTTATTTAAATAACCTGCTAACATTCTAAGTGTATATATATTGTTTGATTATTTGACGATCATCATTTTATTAGTAGGGTAATTCGACCGATATCCAAAGCTAAGGTATCGCTATCTGTATCGGGATTGAAAAACTCGGATCGGTGCATCCCTAATCTATCCTCATCATTTGATCTTGTAATTTTATAATATGGTCCTTTGTTCTTTAAATTGAGAATAATGCAAGAAACAATGAAAGCACGCAAGCAGATCCCCGTCTTATAAACACCAACATGACAGTGACAGCCTTTAAATGAGCTCCTGAGGCCTGCAACACAGCTGTGTGAGTGGAAGGACAGAAATAGCTCGTATTGAAAAAAACACATGACAGAAACTATTTCTGAGCCATGTTTTGCCTCCTTGTTCAAACGATAAAGCCGTAAGTGACAAAAGCTCTGCTGACAAATACATCAAATCACAAAGAAATGTGGGTCGACAAATGGAAATTAGTCACAAACGGTGGCTAAAAATAACACAGCGAGAGCACCGAGTTAGGATTTCTTTTATCAGCCACATTCAAGACAATGTTTTCTTTGAAAAGAAAGAAGCTAAACTGACAATATGGAGAACCAGACCTCTGTAACTAGATTAAATTACGTCGCCAGTTTTCAGCACTGAGCCCAGGACATTTGCCTTACTGTAAAGCTCCTAGGTCTCCACTTCCCTCACAGACACCCGCTGACTCAGCTCATACTGAATAACTGCTAGGCAGGGCTCTGCTGGGCTAAGCCAGCTATGGGACTCGACATTTATTGCACTGAATGGAGAAAAACAGTCACAGTTTCCTTCAGCACCTTTCTCCTCTAATGTCATCGTGGCAGCCGGGTGCAATTTTGTATGTGGAAGGCGGAGTGTGATTGTTTAACGGCGTGCAGACTCAGCCGTTTGAGGCCATGCCCTGTACTTTGGAGCGACATTAAAAGAACATAAAGAGGTAAAGAGGGTTAAACAATAACAACAGTCCCAGCGGCAGAGTTTCTGCTTCAGTGCGACAGAAGTTCATCTTGTCTGATGATTCAGGTAATCAGCAGACTGACCTACTGTCCCTGTCTGCCAGCGGGTTCAACCTGTACCTGTCTGCTGATCTCCTATATTGATCTGGCTTACGAACGCCTCTCCCTGTCCCGCATCCAGGAGAAACATGTATAGTCCTGATGAACTTTGTCTGAATGCCATCCCATAGAGATCTTTGAGTCTTAGTTTGGCCCTTCACCAGTGGTGTAGTGGAGGGTATACGGATTATCAACGACCACTACACAACCCAACGACCCCTCACCTGGCTCACATTTGCCTTATGGTGTCCAGAACAGAAGTTGCCATGGTAATGAAAACAATAACTTCTGCCTTTTGAAAAGAGAGCGTTTGGGGGGCATTCAGAGTCCAAAGTCAGCCTTGTGTTAAAACAATGCAGGGGGGCTGCGTTGGGGCTGCGTTGCTTCAGGTACCAGTGACATAATGAAATATGATCCAGGAAGTCCAGTTTGAGATAAGGAAGAGCTTGTTCTACAACCTAATAGTATTTTAATCCTTAATTTTTTTCACATTTGCTGATGAAAATCGTGAGATGTGTTTGAAAGCCTTGTGAAAGCTGGTAAATTGAGATTCATTTTGTCACACATACTAATCCCACAGTAAACAATGAACTTCCTTGAATTTTACTTAAAGAAACCCCTCAGCAAATCACGATAAGATCGTATCGTGACTTCAGTATCGTGATAATATCATATCGTGGGGCCTCTGGTGATTCCCACCCCTATTATGAAATGCTGTGAATTACTTTAATAGTACAATCACTTTCCCTGAACCTACCTTCTACATAACTTCAGTCAGAATTTCTGTTTTTCCCCAGAATGTCTTTTAATAATATTCCGACACCAGGAACAAACTTGCTGCATTCAGCAATGCCAATATGACAGGTAGCTTCTGTACAAGCTAGATGAGGTGAGGAACTGTCAATGGTAAAGTACAATGGTGCTACAGAGTTCATTTGAGGCTTCAGTCAATAGAGACGCTTGTAAATCCAGTAAGGTAAGTGGCATTCAAGAGTTAATTAGAGGATGCAGTCAATGGAGACACTTTAAGCTGTTCAATGTTGGTGCCAAGTGGCTGCACTAATAAGCCCTAACTCTTTGATTCTGATGGACTGACACTTAACAGTCTGTTTGAGAAAATTCAACAGCATTCTGCCTTTTAGCCTCATTGTAGCCTTGTTGCAAATGTCTCTATGTAATATTGTCGCATCAATGTTTAGTCAAACAAATGGGCCCAGAAATGTATTAAACCCCTACTGATTATGTATTACTGGGGTCGATATGATACCAATATTTGGCAGATGAAACGTCTAAGTGTATGTATATACATTAACACACATTATATGAAGGATCCTTTTACTACAAGAAAAACATATTTACCTTCAGTCTTCTAAAAACAGCATCACCATCTGTTCAACTGTGACGTGCTACCCTGCTAGGTCACATGCTGAGGTATTTAAAGACAATGGAAACGGCTAAAAAAAACAATATCATGATGACGCTTTACATCAAGGGCTTTTATGCATGGCTGAATAAGAGGGATTTTCTGGAATCAATGTTCCTCTTTTTTTTCCTTTTAAATTATAAGCTTAAACATAATCTTCCAACCCCATGTACCTGTGATATGCCAATATCAGCTGACAACACTTGCCTCAGTAACTTTGTAGCAATAGTATTGTAATTCAGTTCGTTTCTCACCACTGCCACAAAGCTCTGCCACACAGAGCGAAACTTCAGGCCTTTCCTGTTTCCATGACCAGAATATCAAGAGCTTAGAATAGATAATAGACAAGATGCACCGGTCATGTAAAAGTAGGCTTTGAGATATCAAAAGACTATACGGTCTTTAAGGTCTAGTACATAAAGGGAGATATCTGTTAGACTGATGGAGGTGTGCTTCCAAAGTGTATTTTGAAATAAAGAAATGCTCATAAGCAGAATCTCAATATTCAATGTTAAAAATTAAACTGCCAGTGTACAAAGGTGTTCTCATCCAACACCCAGTAGCTATAAAAACTAACTAATTGGTTTCACTTACATGTCAGTGATGTTTTTGTAGAAGCCCATGCTTACAAGTAAATGTGGCTACATCAATTTGAAATGAAAATTATGCTTAAAAAAATAAGACAGGGGCTTGAACATATTCAGCCTACGAGGAGAGAGAGAAACATCTAATGAATTGCCTTTCATCGGAGCACAAAAGCCAGAGGACCTTGAGGAATGTCCCCTCTCTCTCAGAGGGACAAAGGAGGCAGGCCGGCGGCGTGGCCTCCCTTGGAGGAACTGGCATGGAAGAATGTGCAGAGGCAACTGTAGATTTGCACCTGTTGATCGGATCTACTGTATTCTCACCCCCATCACTGTTTACACACCAGAAAGCCCAAACTGAAACCTTATTGATGTCACATTGATTTCAGTAAATATGCCTGGTGAGCAACATCATCTTAGCATGTAGCAGCGGTGGTGGGGTTTCAGTATGTTACCAAGTAGTGCCACTCAGTCAGTCACAGACGACTTACTCATTTGTCGATCTCCGTAGCTGATGGCCTCAGCAAGGGGACTCCACCCCTGAGCGTTCTTCACCTTTACTGGTGCATTGTGAGCCAGCAGCAGGTGGGCACATTCTGTAAGAAGGACAGGAAGATGGTCAGATAGGTAGATAATTACTTAAATCACAATAACAATTTTCTTTAAATGATACTAATGGCATCACAATTAAAGGGTGTGTAGGGGTTGTATGAGGTGCTTATTCACAGTCAGTGTATTACCTACAGTAGATGACGGTCGGCACGCCCCCAGTTTGGAGAAACAGACGGGAGTTACTGCACGGACTCAAAGCAATGTACTGCTGTGGACAAGGCCGGCATCAAAACATATTTTAGCCACCTAAAAGAATCAATATTTGTTTAAGTGTACGCTATATTTAGAATATTTTTGCCGGTTTACCTTGCTGTGAGACAGCTATACAGTCCATGTCTCCGACTGGGAACTGAAGCCGTTATCCATGCTCTCGTTAAAGCTACCAGACTGCATTGATAAAGACAATCATATTTACCTCGCAGAACACAGGAGTTGCTGGTCTACCGCTCATTTAGTTTGTTTACGGTATTGTGTGACTTTGGTTAGTTCGACACAATAGTACAAATAAACGAACCGATCGAGGCAGCGGTAGATCAGCAAACCCCCGTGTTCTACGGGGTAATGTTAAATTTTTCGTCAATGAAGTCTAGTGGCTTTGGCGAGAGCATAGATGGATATATTGGCTTCAGTTTCCCATCGGAAAGGGCTGTCTGAGAGCAAGGTAAACCGGCGAAAATATTCTCAAAATAGCGATCACTTGAAACGTTTTTTTGTAGGTGGGCCTTTCTTTTAGATGGCTAAAATATGCTTTGCTGCCGGCCCCATCCACATCAGTACATTGCTTTTGTCCTGTGCGGTAACTCCTGTCTGCTTGTTGGGCGTGCCGACTGTCATCTACTGTAGGCAATACACCGACTATGGATAAGTACCTCATACAACCCCACTTAAAAACACCCGAACTATCCTATTAAGACAAACATCAACATATACAGTATGCAAATAAAAGACCACGAGCAAACAACACAAGGTAGGAAACAGAGATCTTTACATAGCATAAGTATGTGCCTTACAAACAGGAGTCAGTAGGTGCTCCCATAATAAAGGTCTGTTTGTTTTTAGTCTTATGTCTAGCTTTTTTGGAAGTTAACACCCTTTGGAATACAACTGCAGTAAACTTATGTGTGTGTATTAAAAAAGATCATCAAATCTGTAAAAAGGTGGTTCTGCAACAGACAGGTAACCAGTGCAGAAACATCAGAAGTGTGTTTTTTCTCTGACCACCCATTAAAATCCTGGCTGCTGCTTTCTGCTTAAACAGGAGGCACAGGAGACACATTTAATCCAGGCAATAAAAAGAGAGGCGATAAAACTATGAAGGAATTCCTCCTAAGTGATAAACACAGCCCATTAAAAGATTAACAGATTTCGACCGGAGCAAAAACAAGACTCTGCACCTAAGCATCAAAGGTGTCTCACTCAGAGACGACTCACAGGTATGAGGAAATGAAATTGGTTTTCTTTTAACTACAGAAACAAACATATACACAGAGAAACAGATGGGATAGAAAAAGTGTGTGGTATTTAGCGAAAATGACCTTTATTAAGGGCCAAACGCCAATGGGTGAACAAGCTCTAATGACTTTCCTCATTTGTTTTTTTGGTGCTACACATCCACAAAATGTTTAGATTATGTCTGTTTGGTATCAAACATGCACAGGACATGTTTATTTGAAAACATGACTACATCCTTAGGGATGCACCTATCTGACTTTTTCAGTCCCGATACCTGGGCTTTGGGTATTGGGACCGATCATCTGATACCAGTGTTTAATCAATAACCTGTATGCCTCACTGTGTGGAAGTGACTGGGATCATTCTTTTATGTGTAAGACAACATCATGCTTGACTTAAACATTGCTTTCCTAACTTGTAAAACAAAATGTGACCAATAAATATATAGATATGAATTTATGTAATTGTTATTTATTATTAAAATAACAAATCGTATACCGGCAACTTGGTAAAAAAAATCTTTAAAAAAATCAACAGGAATTACACTTCAAGTGTAAACCTTTTTAATGCAGCAACAAATTGGTCTGAACTTAAACAGGAATTCAAATTTCAATATATAATGTATATAGTATATAAACATAAAATTGAATTGAATAAATCGCCCCCATTGTCACAGATAACCGATCCAGTATTGGTATCATTGTATCCCTATATACCCTGGAAGGACTTTAATATGTTGAGACTGACCTAATATCCCACATTTCCCATTAATTCAGAGCTTCTGCTTGTCGTCACCTATAATGTTGCTATGGTGACATACTCATTAAATGCATAATCAGAGCCCAAGAAACTAATTTTAACTCCACGCCAACACTGTGTCCAGCTCGTCGTCACAAAACAAACCAACCATAAATTAAGTCAAAGATACTTTTACTGGCTTTACTTTTTCACTTCTGTTCTTGCACAAATGCTGCTGCATGCTTCCGTTTAATCTGATCCCACTTTTATCTGATCACTTTGCAGTATATTTCAGATATAAACGTTGTCTGACTGCTACGAGATACAAGATGAAAATGTTTCCTGTAGCATCAAATCAATGATAAAAATTAATCCTGGTTTTATAGAGGGGCAGATTGTGTGTAGGATTGAGATGTCAGCTGACCCATTAACCAGAGAGCCATATGGGACCTACAGTTACACAAGACTCAGCATCCTGCTTTGGAATCTATACTGCTATAACATGAGGAGAGATTCTCAGGAATAAAATGTGTCAACCATCCCCTGGTGCTGTGCAGAGTAACCCTCAGAGCTGTGCTTGTATTCCAACAATGGGAAACCAGCCAAAGAGCCTCATCCCTCTTTCAATGGCAAGATCAGCAGTAAGTGCAGTGCAAAATCCCTTCACTCTCTGGGCAGCCTGTCAACAAACTACAGCGAGCCAAAAAATGAAGCCTGTTGTTCCGGCTCAGCTGTCAGTTTTGTCGTGACATCATTCATTACAGTGTTGGCGTCTGTACGGCTCTGTCTCAGCGCCGGGCAGGAGCTGTCACAGTCACAGGCCTGTGAGCAGCAAACCACTCGAATGCAAAGCAGAGGCTAACTGCTAACAGTCTGCTGCTCAGTGGATATGCAGGGCTCTCACTTGATGGGGCGGGATTATTATAGCTGTTTGACCGGCCTTTTCAATGATCGTTAAGGCACACAAAGGCCGCATAGAAGCTCTCAATACAGCCCTTCTTACATTACAAACCTTTGAGTCAACCCATTAGTCATGTAAACAAACTCAAACTGGTTACTGCCCTCATGTTCGGACTTGTTTCTCTGCTTAACATCGGTATATGAAAGCTATTAAAAATCATGCCAACGCCACCAAGGCTCAGTGGTTTGTGTAGCCTTGCCCCTTCTTAGCAACAGTTTGAATGTATAGTAGTTAATCACTCAGTAAGAATATGGGCTCAGTTTAGGAGACACTTCGGGCTGCAAGGAACTTCTACCCTCTCCCTCATTAAACCTGCAGTAGGCAGAACGTTTTTGGCATCGTTGGGCAAAAATTCCATAATAACCTTTCAGCATTATTGTAATTCAAGTGCTCTCTGAGAGATAACTAGACTTCTGCACCTCCTCATGGCTCTGTTTTCAGGCTTTGGAAAATCCATGGTAATGAGGACTTCAATTTGTTAACGTATTTTGTTGAATGGTGCCTCTTTATAGTTGGTGGTTGAGTAAGTGAATTGAAATGTAAGTCAAATATATATGTTCTACTCTTGTGGGATAAAAACTTTGAAAATCAATAAAATATATTTACAGAGCCAACCTGGTGCCTAGAACTGGAAATAATAACTTCTGCCTTTTTGAAAAGAGAGCACAACACACATAGCAACTTTGTCACATAGTCTAAAACACCACATAACCCCTCTGATCTACATACTCAATGTTTTATTAATGACAAAGAGGCCAGGGTCTCATGCATTCTTTATGCCAGAGAGGAATACATTTTGAAACTCTTCCTAATTAAACATATTATCCGCACAACAAAAGAGGGACGTGGCTATCTCAGGAGAGCAGTTACAGAAAAATAAAAAAAGGCGTGTTGTGACAGCGCTTACTGGTACTCTATATTCTTTACAGAAGCAATTATCAGCAACACCATTGCTCTTATATACAGCTTGCTTCCATGTGGAAGCATGGCAAAGGAAGTCGAAATGAACAAAGACGGGCCAATGGGAAGTCATTGTATTCACACCAGGGGAGCAGCTGAGGTTCAAAGACTTGGCTCATGACTAGTCTGGATGTGTTTTTGCATTACTTTTTTGCCCAATTCTGCTCGACGCGATCTGCATGTTAAGCTCTGAATATTGTCCATGGCTCGGCACTTCAGAAAGATTGACTAATATCTGCCATATTGCATGCTTTAATTAAATAAAGAAGCTGCGTTAGCACCAGAAAGGGTGGATGGAACTGCAGAGTGCCTCACAAAGAGCCTTACATCAGCAAACAAAAAAAGCAAACCTCTGTGTTTATGCATTAGTTCCGATAACAGAAGTTGATGTCGGGAAAATACAGGCAGCCAAATGGACGAGAGTTTGCTTTCTGATGTAAGCCCTGCATTCCCTCTGGCTTTTGACCTATATATGACCCTGCTAAAACCAATGATTGTGTAATACTAATGACTACATTTAGCATACATTATATAACCATGGAGAGAATAGCCAGGCCATGTGTTCTAGTGAGCTGCCAACCTGCTAGCTTCTGGTCTGGCTTCAGACTTTCAAGTACAAGGAGTAGACTTGTAGTCTGGCTTTGAGGATTAACTGATATTGACAAAAATGTTTGAATGATTGCGTCTTTATAATGTACGGACAGATTGGTTAAATAATTAGTTTTATATACTTAAATATATGTTAAACATTTGTACTAGGAATGGGCGATACATCAAATATACTCAATGTATTGCGGCTTTTTCTACACGGGATGTAGTAAATGATTATATCGCAAACATGGAGTACACATATTAATTGTTTCATTTTCACATTTCATCTTTTTAAGCCGCCGGCATGAGACTTTTTTTTGGCATTTCCCTTCTCTCGCGGCTAAATCCCTCTCACAGACACACTCTCCTGGGCGAGTGTGTGGGGCGTATGAGGATGGATGTGCATATGGGGTGATGATTTAATAATGTTAATCGGTAGCACAAACTTTGTACTACCGATTAACATTATTAAATCAAATGATCATTAATGATCAATGATTATTAAATGAGAGTAATCAATCCTGGGAGTTAATTATGACTTAGTAATGATTCCAATTTTGAGTAGTAGAGCTATTATATGGACTGAGGGCTGCAACTAACAATTGACTTATTTATTGATTTATCTTCTGATTATTTTCTAGATTAAACCTTTTATCTATAAAATGTCAGAAAATGGTGAAAAATCATGATAATCATCATTTCCCAAAGATTCATTATGTGTTTATTAACATATACGCCAAAGAAAAGCAGCAATCCTAACAATGGAGAAGCTAGAACCAAACGTTTGGTATTTCTGCTAAGAAAATAAATGGAAATATTAATTTGTTATTTAACGTAGTTGCTGATTGGGGTGACCAATCAGAGCGCCAACCATGAACCACAACGTCCCTTGTTCATGTCCACGTCATCTGCCAGCAAACCCGAAAAAAGGCATAAAATTCCCCCCAAAAATCTTTTTTAAAAAATGATGTTTTCTGTCTATGGACTAACCAATTATCTCAGCTCTTTATCATATAATACAGTTATAATATAATGTAAATACGGTTCTTTTGAGGAGTTTTCTCTTTAATTTACTAGCAGGAAGCTGGGAAAGAATAATCAAACAGATGCAGGTGATTTATTTGAAGCCGATCGAAAAGCTGCCTGGATACATTTAGCCTATAAGTCATTAGCAATGGTTTGCTGTCCGATTCGATCTGTTACGCAGTCGTGAAGTATTGAAAGGAAGTCTCCCTGTGGGTTTGTGGGTTGATTGCATGTGCAGCAGCTGTAAGGAGGTCCTGCTCAAGACTCATACAATACAACTCTAACAGAGGAATGAAGGAGGCAGAGTGGGATGGAGAAATAAAGTGCTAATCTATTGCTTCGCTACGTGCAGTGGCTACAGATGGGGCACTTGTCAAGAGGCTCTGTGGGCTGTTAAAACCCCCACCATCTCCACCCATCCTGATCCAGGCTGAGTACATCTATAAAATGGCTTTTTCGCTCACTTCCTCGCCCATCGATCACACACTCACTGACCGTATCAAACAGCAGTTGAAGAAACACATAGTTGCAGTCTCTGAGGCAAAACTGATGCCTGGTTTGCTTTGCAGATTATCTCAAACCAATGTTGTGTTTTTTTTCTCCAGACTAAAATGTATGTTAATGTACTTATTTGCCTCTCTTGATTAAACAGGCTGCTCTTTTTTTAAGTGATAAAATGTGTCAATTCAGAGGAAGACTAGCCCTGCCAGACTGGCACTTTGGCTCCAGACATTCACTACGTTGTTATCTTGTATCTCTGAAACCAATTTATATTTTATCTTTGTGACCAGTGGATCAGATATCATAACCCCTGGACAAAAGGAAAACATTTTCTGTCCTTTGAGGAGACTTGACAGAAAACAGGCTTCAGGAGAAAACTGTGTTAATCGTATACCTCTGACCACAGTGTCAGCTTAAAACTGGGTGTGAAATACAGCATTTAGTGTACTCCAAGTTTCAATTTCCAAAGAGTTTCATTAGAAGAGAATGCATTCGGGACACAAATAATGAGTCAGATAGTGACCTGAAGAGTATCTATTGAATAAATTTGGTTTATCCACTTGACATGTCTTCTACCACTTAAGTTACTCTTTTCCTACTTTCCTAGAGATGAAACAATCATCTCTAGGAAAATGATTAGTTGATTAACAGAAAATTCAAATGGCAACTATTTTGATAACCAAGTTATTTTTAAACCGAAAATGCCCCCAAAAAAAAAAATCTCTTTTTATTATATATATAATTTTAAGCTGTATGTATTTGGGTTGTGGAGTGTTGGATAGACAAAAAATTTTTTTTTGATGACGTCAGCTTGGGCTATGAGAAACCCTTAATAGCTATTTTTCCAGTATTTTCCAAAATTTTTTAAACAATTGGCAGAAATTGAGAAAAATAATTGGCAGACTAATCGATGATGAAATAATTGTTAGTTGCAGCAGCTGTGTATGCATTTTCCCTGAAGTCTTTTGGCAACCCTCAGAGAAAAAAAATGCTCCCTGTAATAGCAACAGCATAATCCATTTTTCCATGAAGGACAAAATAAGTGTGGATAAAGAATTATGCCTCGATGTGCTGTGCCCAGTTGTTATAATTGAAAGAGAAAGTTGGTGAAGACATTGTAGCATCTCAGAAGAAAAAAACCTACATGTGCACCCTGCTGTGCAGATGTTTTATTTTTTGACAAATGTTTATTTAGCCTTGCATCTATAGTTATGAACATACAACGCTGCTTTATCAGTGTTTTATTTGCTACTAATCACAACAATGAACTGCATTACGTTTGTGTCTGTTAGTGACAACGATATTTTTCACCTGTACAACAGTAAAAGATCAAATTTAAGGGACTATAGACATGCATCACTGTCATTACTAGTCTGGTAAATAATAAACACACGCACCACGCCATACACAAAGGGAGCCTTGTCCTCTCCATCCCACCAGAGCAGCCACACCCAGACTATGATCTCATGCTCTAGCCCTCAGTCTGTCTGGCCTGAGCATCCCTGGAGGACAGGCTAGCAGCCCAGGCTAGAGATAGGCAACCTCATTAGCACAATCAATTCCATAGCGTCCCATCCGCCACTACACTTCGGCAGTCCGCTATCTGGACTACAGCGGCAGGGCCTTCACTCCGTCGATGGGAATTAAACCTTGCAAATGTGAAATCAATTGAAACCCTCGCTCTAGTAACAGCCACTAAACAATTGCAGTACGAGTAACCCTATGCTTGAATTGTTCACTGAGAACCTGCTGCAGAAGAGGGGGGGATTAATTTTTCAATAGCATGTTCTGTAGTCTCCTTGCAATGCATTAATATTTTATGCACATGCTTTCAGTCCAGCCAGTGCAACTCGGCTAAAGAACAAAATCATGTAAAGACTTCTACAAAGCCTTCATACATCATGACATATTCATCTTATGCTCCAAACTGATTGTTATTCTAGGACGTGTTACATAAATACACTAACATGTTACACTTTCTGGTTTCCTTTTGGGACAATACACATAGCTGTACCATCTGTGTGACACGTCATTTGTGCCATCTTTGATTCAAACTAATAACTATGATAATAACTAAGTAACTTCTTCAGCACAAGAGACACCAGCAGAAAAACTAATTATAGCCCACTAAGCAAATAATTTGGAAGTTGAAAATGACATCTTTTAGCTCAGCTAATTATCCCCTTAGCCAGCCTCAAACTATTAGTCTTTGAGCCAGCAGTGGAACATCAATCAGAACAAGAGACGTGAGCCACTGAGAGGATCCTATTTCTTGCAGTGTCATCATTATCTAATCCCCACTGCATGTTATTTCTCAATAAATGTATCGAATGACCATCAGAAGAAATTGTTTTCTTGCTACATTCTGCTTTGAATAGGGCTGCAAAATATAGTTTTTTTAGTAACAATATCACGAAAGACTGCGATACTGCACTCAAGGATTTTTTGACTTGATCCGTAGAAAACTGTACTTTAAAAAGTTGTTAAATCATTATTTTTCTATTGGTGTCTTTTGTGTTCAATGCTTAATTTGTTCAATAAAATGGAAATAATTGATGGAAATAATTTCATCTGATTTTTTAAATTCAACAGGCAAGTTGTTGCATGTAATATTGTAATCTAGGGATGCACCAATCCGACTTTTTTAATCCCGATACTGTACCTGGGCTTTAGGTATCGGCCGATACCGAGTACCGATCCGATACCAGTGTTTAATTAATAAGCTGTATGCCTCACTGTGTGGAAGTGACTGGGATCATTCTTTTATGTGTAAGGCAACATCAGGCTTGACTTAAACATTGTTTTCCTAACTTTGTAAAACTAAATGTAACAATTAAATACATAGATACAAATGTGTTGAATTGTTATTTATTATTAAAATAATAAATTGTACACCAACATCTTGGCAAAAAAATCTTAAAAATTATCAAGACTTATAATTCAAGTGTAAACCTTTTTAATGCAGAAAAAAATTGGTCAAAACTTAATTTAATTTAATTAAATTTCCGGTATACTGTATGTATATAGTATATAAACATAGAATTGAAATTAACAGATTGACCCCATTGTCACCGATATCCGACCCGGTATCGATGCATCCCTATCGTTATCGCTACATTCAACAATGTTATCGCATATTTTCCTCATATTGTGCAGCCCTAAAACCATAACCATAACCATAAACACAAACTCTTTATTCATGCATGAGCATCTTGCCGTCTGAGATTTGTGTGGTGATCTGTGTGACAAATGTCTGGTGGTGCTTACTTAGCCAGACAAATACACACACAAAGACGGGAAAGCAAACTGAATCACACAAATAAACGGAAACAAAAGCCATACAGACGCGCAGAGATTAAATTAGAAAGCCACAGAGAGAGACAAATATAAACTACATAGAGGTGCATCCACATATACATCATTACTCACCTTTGTGTCCCATCATGACGGCAAGATGCAACGGTGTGTTTCCTGAAGAAGAGAAAAAAAAGAAACAGAATTTGTCGACCGCTTTTGATAACCACAATAAGAGATGAGAGTCTGTGATGATAAGCACTGTGTCTCTAGGATGGTCACACTGAATTAGATGTTTAAATTAGGAGGCAGAATCAACTAAATTCCTAATGACATGGTAAGTATATGCCTATTGTGTGCTCTCCTACCATGACAAGCAATATTATAACTATTAACCTACTGCGCCCCCGAAATAAGCTGCCTTTAACTGGCAGGGGCAGACATAAAGTAAGCACTGAATGGGACTGGTTGCACACTAGAAATGCATTTGGGGAAAATAACATTTGAGTCAGGTGTGGAGAAGCACAGGTTTTTTTTTTCCCAGGATGTGAAATGTGCCTCATAAGCATAGGAGAATCCCTCAAGAGGAAACCAAACTGCCAGGTCAGCTCCTTCAGGCTTCTTTTCCAGGGAGAGAGTGGTGGGCAAGCATCCAGAGTAAAGAGGGCCTGCTTTGTAGAAGCCCGATGTGCATGAAAATACAAGGTGGTGATCAGCTGGCAGTCCCATTCCATGTTGTGATAAACAGAATTCGATGGAAGTGAATAGGATTTCATTTGTATTAGCAATATCCCTTTCCAAAATCAGCATCCTGGTTACTTTAGATAATCCAGATCTTGCTGTCAATAGTTTTCATTGGCAGTTACTTCTTCTGCAAAAAGTCTGAAAAACGTAGTGTTGAAATGTTTAGTCAATGAATCGACTTTACTAGTCATACATTTTTTAATAAATTAATGTTTTTTTAAGTCATTCATTGAGCAAAAACTGGCAAAAATGAATGGTTTCCAGCTTCACAGATGTTAGGACGTTCTGCTTTCCACTGTTAATATGAATGAAAATGTAATATCTTAAATTTAGTTAGACAGAGAAGCAATTTAACATTTTTCATCATTCTCTGAGATTTTACAGACACCAATAAATAAAAAAAGTGATTAATCAATCATTTAAAAAATTGTTAGTTGCAGCCCTATGACAGGACAACTCAAAACACTGGAGCAAAATAAAGATATTATCTGAGTGGTTTGTCCCGAATACCATTTTTTGGGCTTCGAAGCGTCGGTGAGATATATCCGAAAGTATTTGAAACTTTGGGACAGTGCCGCTGCCGCGCTACTGCACACACACACACACACACACACACACACACACACACACACACACCTCTACACATAACAAACAGCAATATCTGTTGATTCATAATTCATGTTGAATATGAATAATGAATAATATTGTGGGATTATTCCTTATCTCGTGGGCTATTTGGGGATTTATATATTTGAATACTACTACTGTGGTGCAGTAAGTGAGAAAATGTGGATGAATTGACCAATCAATTATCAAATCATTTAACATCATTATAACCATTAATCGTACATTATACTTGCTATATGTGTGGCTAATGTTAGGCCAATGAATAGAATGAAAAATAAAACTTCTTTGTTCATATCCTACTTAACAAAAATGTCTGGCTTCAGCCTGTGGAAGCTTTAACTAATGTGTGCGTAGTAAACACACAAAACTGCTTCCACTGAACCACACCAACCCTCAACTATACGGGGCGAAACCTGTGAAAAATACAGGCTCAAGTTCCAAAACAACACCTTGCAGAGGCCAATACCCTGTCTTGACACCTTGTAGCATTACACCACAACGTCAGAGCTCTCTGATTGAAGACAGACCACATTCTTGTGCTGACACTGAGCACAAGTGCAGGGACATCTTTTGTCTGGGCACGTGAACCGGAACAAAACAATCTTGTCCTTTTGTTAGTTCAAGGGAGGGTTTCTGTTGAAATGGTGGTGTTATCTGAGCAGACTTTGCCCTGCAGACTATCAGTCCCCCTGCAGACTATCAGTCTGCAGGGGGAAGTCTTGCAAATAATCCCTAAATACAGACAATAAAAATACGCATAATGGCAACTTTTAATAAAAAACCCAAGATGGCTTATCTGAGAGGGTTTTTTGTGACACGCTCTGAATAATTCCAGTGCTGCATGTCGGAGAAAAGCAAAACCATTATTCTCACACACTTTTTCTGTTCTGTTGATTTAAGGACACTAGATCCATTTGATTGTGTGGCCCATGTGGGTAGTAAATGGGCTGAAAAATGGGCCCTTTATGGGATTGTCCATGGGTTCCATAATTGCCCCGTGCCAATTGCCCTTGTGGGTTTCATGCAGGAGTACAGTGGGTGTTATATGGGCCCAATCTGTCAATCATAAATCAATCAACATAAACCAAAACCCATCTCTGCCACAGGTTCAGGTTCTATGTGGGAACTACATGGGGACTACATGGCCTGAAATATGGGTTGCAAGTGGGTTTGTCCACAGTTTCCATGTTGGCCCCATGCACTAATTTCCCAGTAGTCACCCAACCAGGACCCACACAGGTAACCCACATGGGGAGCCCATGTGGGACCAACTTAGTTGACCCAAGTGGGCGCCATTTGTGTTGCCCATTCTAAGCCCATGCACCAATTTCCTATTAGTGACCCACCTAGAACCCACTTGGGTAGCTACTTAGTTGATCCAAGTGGGCCCCAGATAAGATGCCCATTTTGGGCCCATACCCACTTGGTACCCAGGTACCCCCAGCATAACCCATGTGGGGCCCACATAACCATGTTGGCTGGGATTTAGGGGGGTATCATAATATTCCTCAAGTTGGCCTTTGGTATAGGGAGATGCCTCGCCTACTTCCAGCCCTGCTGGCTGCTTGGGGACTGACTGATAGCCTATATTAGCTAAATAACTGAGCTTCACTGCAACCTTAAAAACTGGTGGATCGTGGATGGTTTCTGGACTCCTGCCTTTCAGGGGCTGAAGAGATAA
The DNA here is from genome assembly GCF_043250625.1 of Sebastes fasciatus. Lineage (NCBI taxonomy): Eukaryota > Metazoa > Chordata > Actinopteri > Perciformes > Sebastidae > Sebastes > Sebastes fasciatus. The sequence continues at coordinate 13,736,335 of NC_133799.1, forward strand.
GCATCTGGTAGTGGTAGACTCACCATGGACGTCATTCTGAGCAGACTTTGCCCTTTGCAGACTATCAGTCTGGGGGAAAGTCTTGCAAATAATCCCTAAATACAGACAATAAAACACACATAATGGAAACTTCTAATAATAACCCAAGATGGCTTATCTGAGAGGTTTTTTTGTGACAAGCTCTGAATAATGTCAGTGCTGCATGTGGGAGAAAAGCAAATTATTCTTACACACTTTTTCTGTTCTGTTGACTTGAGGACACTAGATTTATAGATTTTAAGGGCTGAGAGAGAGCCAGGGTAAAATGCATTTCACTGTACACTGTACTTTTAAATGCACATGACAAATAAACTTGAAACTTGAACTAGATTTAAGGGGGTATCATAATATTCCTCATGTTGGCCTTTTGGTATAGGGAGAAGCCTCGCCTACTTCCAGCCCTTCACAACTGATAGCCTATATTAGCTAACTTACTGAGCTTCACTGCAACCGTACAATTGATGGATCGGACTGAAGAGATAAGCATCTGGTAGACTCACCATGGAGGTCTTTCTGGGCGATATTCTGCGTCCGTATGAGTGAAGACAGCCGTCGGACATCTCCTTTAAACACACACTCATGCACCGGAAAGTCCTGCCCGGTTCGGATGACGATGGGGTTCTTGTTGTTGTCATCGATAACATCCGATGTTGTGGACAGTGTGTTGGTGTTTGCATTAATCTGCGACTGCTGCTGGTTCTGCTGCTGCTGCTGTGTGGATGATGAAGACTTCACCAACTTGTGATTGCTGAAGATCTTACTCGCTCTGCTCTTGTTGTTGGAGCTCTTGGAGGTGGAGGAGGCGGTGGTGAAAGTCCCGGTCGCAGCCTCCTCGTCCGGCTCCAGTAGATCCTCGTCCTTGCTCGGCCTGTGGTCCTTGCGCAGCGAGCGGATCTTCTCTCCGGTCATCTTTCTCTAAACAGTTAACGGAGGAGCAGAGCAGAGCAGGGAGACGGTGTAGGTGTCGGCGAACTGATGCGATTCGCCAAAACACACCGTAAACTGCACACACATGAAAAACACACTTAATATTTCCACCCAAAACGACAGTTTGTTCGAAGACGAGCAAGTAGCGGCTTCCGTTCACCGGTTTAGTATGAAAACAAACACTTCACTACACCCTCCTTTCGGTTCAAAAGTGTCGCTGGTTGCTGCAACAACATTAAGCGGCTCCCGTTGACTAGTACGGAAGACTCGGCTGATGGCTTCCGCCTCGAAGTATCGCGAGAGTTCAGGAGAGGTTACTAACGGTCACTAGCTAATATATAATTCCTTCAATACATTTTGTTTCTGGAAAGTTATTTAAGTATACAAAATGTCATACCTTGAAAAACAAACTGGGTGTTTATGAGGAAATATGGAAATCATTTAATGATTTAATAAAAACTAGTGATATTGGTGAGCTTCTACAGGAGTAATAATTAAGATAGGATACGTAAAAAAAATAACAATAGTAGATCCTTAGAAGTGAATGGATTCTTGTTTTTATTTTATTTATTATTTATTTTCTATATATTTATTTTCTGTTTATGTGTATCTTCATTTTGTTAGAGGTGCCATTGAACTGTTCAATTGTATGATTCATACTGTGAAGCTGTATATTGATTTTGGACCTGTAAGAAAGGGAAAAGTTAAGAGAGAACGGGTGGGTGTGTGGGGTATGTTATGTTTGTTAAAGTAAATCCTGTATTGAATATATTGCATAATAATGCTGATGTTTGTATAACAAAAAAACAATAAAGACATTGTTAAAAAAAAAAAAAAAAAGTATAAAAAATGTGAGATGGGGCTACTTCTGGTTATGATTTTAACATACTATTTTTCCCCAATAGGCAATGTTTATTGTCTTTTCCTGTTATAACATAACATCAATGAAACATACACAATACAACAGTTCTTAAATCACAGTTCCAGAAACTGTGGTGAAAGTAACGCAAATCATTTACACATTTTTTACACATGTAGTCTATTAAATCTGTTTTGGTTAGAAATATTTAAGTTCATAGAAGACATTTTAAAAAACCTCTGTATTTAAAAGCAGAACATATCATACTTGGGAAACCTCCAATTGGTCTCGGTAAAGACGAAGGTTACTTATTTAAAATACTCAGAATCACAGCACTGAAGCAAATAACAAAAGGGTAAGAAAAAAACTAAAACCCCAGATTTTATAAAAGAATATGAAGGATGTTTTTGAGAAGAGATGGAGTCTAACAGATTATATTACTCTCTTATTTTTGTATTATTATTGGGTTTTATTTGTTTTGTGAGTTGTTTTTGTTATTTTTTTAATTCAATTCTTTCTTTTTATCATTATTATTATTATTATTATTTATTTTCTTAATTTTATTTCAATTTTGAATGTTGAAGTTGTTTTCTCTAGTGTATTTAATGAGTTTGTCTATAAGCTGAACTACTTAAAAAGTTGGTTCATAAACTATTGTAATTACGAACTGTAAATTGCATATATGAAAACAACCTCGAAAAAAGGGAAAAAATAAAGTATAAAAAAAATAAGAAATCACAGTTCCAATATTACTCTGGAAAAATACTCTAATACCAGTAAAATTCCTGGATTTATAACTCAACTTAAAAGTACAATCAAAGTACAACTATTATCACCAAAATGTACTTGAAGTATCAAAATGTGACTTCCAGTAGTAAGAAAAATGTGGAGTAAAAGGTTGAAAATGTAAATGTCCACCACTGTTAAGTGGTGTACTGTACAGTTTATTGTATTGTACCATACTACTTCAGCTATAACTAACAATCTCTTAGTCTCGTGTATTAGAACTCTGTTAGCAGAAGCCTACTGATGTGAATGTTGATTCACCCAGACATTCACCTTTAAGAGCACAATAAACAATTCACTGCACCAATGGCCTGAGGAAAAGAAACCTAAAAGTTCAATTTACATTTTGATTATAAAAATGTATCAAAGATGACAGCAACAGCAGCAGCCCCAGGCACACAGACGGATAATTATTTCCATTCTTGTGGTTGGCTTCAGGGTACAGTCAGAAAAGAGAAATAAACATTATTTCATCATTAAACTCTTACAGTTTATCATTTTGTTCTCCCTAAAAACGTACAGGTAATAGCATCTTCTCCATCATGCAAGTCCACAGCGACGCTTGATATAACCTTTGTTTCCACAAGAGACGGCAAAATAAGATGCAATGAGAAGAGAGCTCACTTGACTATACATTTATTTACATTCATCACATTCATATCACAAACTCATCTATTGTTCATGTGTCTAGTGATGTCTGACTATTGCCAGTGCTGATGGTCCAGGTGCTGAATGTGATTTTCCCTAGTCTCACCTGCTGCCTCCAGTCCGTCAGGAAGTTTGTGAGTTTGGAGCGGAGGATGACTGGGACAATGGTGTTGAACACTGATCTGAAGTCCACAAACAAGATCCTTGCATATGTCCCTGTGGAGGCGAGGTGTTGCAGGATGTAGTGCAGTCCCATGTTGACTGCATCATCCACTGACTTGTATGCCCGGTAGGCAAACTGCAGGGGGTCCAGAAGGGGTCCTGCATGTGATGTCCTTCAGGTGGGTCAACACCAGTCTCTTGAAGGATTTTATGACCTTGGACGTCAGGATCAAGCGCCTGTAGTCATTTAATCCAGGGAGTTTGAAAGTTTTTGCTCCATGTTAATAATACTCTTACCTGCCTCACTGAGTGTTCCTGTCCCACTTGATTAATGATTTGTGTGATTTTGCTCTGACATCTATCTATCTATCTACAGTATCTATATACAGTATATAGCTATCTATCTATCTATCTATCTATCTACAGTATCTATCTATATATCTATCTATCTATCTATCTACAGTATATATCCATCTACCTATCTATTTATCTACAGTATCTATCTATCTATCTATCTATCTATCTACAGTATCTATCTACAGTATCTATCTATCTATCTATCTATATATATATATATATATATATATATATATTGTTGGGACCCAGCATCTGGCTGGTTTCAAGTGACCTCATGAACTCAGTAACCTGATCCTTGACCACAGGACTCATCTCAGTCCTCATTGGTTACAGTAACATTTCACCCAGAGGTGTGAAAATCACACAGAACAAAACCAGAGGAATGTTCTTTGTTCCTCCTCTTTCTACTCTTTCTACTCTTTGCTCTTCACCTCCTGACCCAAGCTGACCAGCTGCTGGAGGTGACCCACAGCCCTCTTTCTACTCTTCATCTAAGCTCTCCAGTCCAGAAGCTGTAGAAACAGCTCTGTTCTGATCAATGGCCTGTTAGGAAACAGCCATTGCAACCAAGGAACCAAAAGGCAGATGACGCGAGTGCTCTGCCCTTTCCACCAATTAACTTCAAGCTATCAAGCAAAGAAGTTAGCACCAAGCTAACAGCAAAGACGACATCTTTGACTTGGAACCACAACTTCAACACATGGAATCACAAACCCTTTTCTTCCATGGATCGGTAACGTACTGGGCCTTAGCATTAGCAATCGCACAGGGCTGAGCAAGACTGTCCAACTTTGATTTCTAGAAAGTACTTGTATTGATTTGGTTTAATGTTATTCATTGAGTTTGACTGTGTTGATTTATCTGTATTTGATTTTTGGGTAACTGGCTTCGCCACATCTGATGTGTTTAGTTATGCTTCACATAGACAAGGTCTTGCATGCAAACTAACCATCTTTTCTAACCCACTGCATATCTAACACATAAAGATCACATACAGAAACAATGAATTAGTTAAACATAAACATACAGCTTCAGATAATCTTAACCCCACATCACCCGCCTCTCTGTCCTTCTTCTCAGAAGAACAAAGAGGTCATGTGGTGACATGCTGATTGCCATCTTTGATTCCGCCATCTTTGATTCAGCCATCTTTGTAGTTTTACAGTGCCCGCCATTTTGTTTGTAGGCCATACAGACATTTTGAGACAAGAACCCATCTTGTTTCCACCCCCCTTTCTCTCTCTCTCTCTCTCTCTCTCTCACACACACACACACACACACACACACACACACACACACACACTGTTTGCTTTGTTTAGTTTAGTTATTTAGTTAGATTAATATTGTGTTTTGAACCTTTATTATCTTGTAAATAAATGTTTGTGGAATATACATGCTGGTCTGTTTAACGTTGCACAAGAGTGAATAATGCCAACCTCTGCTATGTCAAGAACTCCGATATCCTTCAACCTTTACTATCTATTTTGGTTATAGTTATTAATTTAATTATTAATCAACGTTCCAAATTGATAGTTTAGCATATATAATGAGACTATATTAACGTTTTGGTCATTGGTCCCTGATTCCAGGGTGGTGCCCCGTTTATTATTGATGTTTATTGATAATCTTTATTAATATTAATAATTCTGTTATTACTTATTAATTAATTTGCTAATAACCAAAACCTACTTAAGTAGAACCCCTACTCTATCTATCTATCTATCTATCTATCTATCTATCTACAGTATATCTATCTATCTAAGACAGGGGTCTCAAACTCGCGGCCCGCGGGCCAATTGCGGCCCGCAAGACGATATTTTGTGGCCCCCACCTTGATATGAAAGTTTAATGTTAGTGCGGCCCGCAAATTTTTTTTTTTTTTTATAAAGTTTTTTTTTGCGGGCATTTTTTTCATTTTTATTGACAGGACAGTGGATAGAGTCTTGGAAAGGGGGGAGAGAGAGAGTGGATGCGGAAAGGGCCACAGGCCGGATTCGAACCCGAGCCGCCGCGGTCAGGACCAAGTCTTGTTACACGGGCGCCCGCTCTACCAACTGAGCTAACCAGGCGCCCTCGGCCCGCGAGTTTTATGTGAATGGCAGTTTGCCGCGTTGTGTGTGGAAGGTCCCTTTGTTGCGCGAGCCCGAGCTGAACGAACCTACCAATCACAGCGGGGTATATGGCTCCCGGGGGCGGGCAATCGGCCGGGCTTGATGCAAGCAGAGAAACATTTCACAACAACTATGGCGGCGCCCGTGTTACATCGCATAAGCTCGATTAAAGCTTGATTTATACTTCTGCGTTGAATCGACGCCGTAGCCTGACGTGCACCTCTCCAGAAATGTAACTACACGTCGCGGCGACGCAGACCGCAACAGCTGTGATTGGTCCAGTCTGTCAGCGATGCTGAGCGGCCAGGACCAAGTTCTACTTCTCTCTGCCTCCATCTTTTCAATGTTTGTTCACACAAATCCACTCAGATATATTTTCTCTTTTCGGCGTTGCAGTAATATCAGTAAAAGTTCTGTGGTTCAACAGTTATTAGCTCCAACTCCGCTCAGTTTCTGTTTGTAGTACAAGAAGAAGAAGGAAACTCATAGAGACGCCGCCGCCAACTAGCGGCTTGGTGGTGTAATTGCAGAGCAACACAAACACAGCAGGCACAACTTTATTGCGGAGTGACACCAAGTGGAATGAATATATATCTTGTCTTTTTCAAAGCCTGCAGTGAAGAGAAAGGTTGGTGACGAGCACAGACAATTTCAGGAAAAGTGGGAGACGCAATAGGCCATGTTCAGAAGAACCGTTCATGTTCTTCAATGTTCCATTCATGTTCAGGACAGTTCATGTTCAGGACAGTTCATGTTCAGAAGAACCCATTCAAGTTAAAGAACTGTTAATAATGACGTTTGAGAAGATTGTTTTTTTTTTAACAAAGCTTTTTTTGTGGAATACCTGATGCGGCCCAGCCTCACCCAGACTCTGCCTCCAGCGGCCCCCAGGTAAATTGAGTTTGAGACCGCTGATCTAAGACCTCTAGTGATATCACTGAGTCTTCAGAGCACTTCCTCCCCCTATGGTTCAAGAATGGAAACGCAGCTAAACATCTGTGATGTAAGTGTGTGCCACAAGCCACAAAAATGCACAAAATTCAATGTATAACTTTATAATAACAAATGTTATGATGGTGGTTGAGGAACATCCTATTAGTATTGTATTGGGTGTTTACAGAGAAGTTTAAATTGTTCTCATTCTTTTTTAGTTTTACTTTACCTTAGAACTATATGCAAAAAAATCAATGTATAACTTTATAACAACAAATGTTATGATGGTGGTTGAGGAACATCCTATTAGTATTGTATCGGGTGTTTACAGATTCTCATTCTTTTTAGTTTTACTTTACAGAACTACATAAATTATCATTTTGAGACTATTTAAAATCTGTTTTTTTATTATACTCAGTAGAACTGACTTTTAAGTCAATGTGTAATATGAAGAAAGAAAAGAGTGAAATGGAATGGGAACACAGCTAAACATATCTGATGTGTGCGTGTGTGAACATCCTATTAGTATTGTATGGATGTTTACAAAGAAGTTTAAATGTATTTCATTATTTTTTGTTTTACTTTTTACAGAACTACATAAATCATAATTTTGAGACTGTTTAAAATCAGTTTTTTTTATTATACTCAGTAGAACTGACTTCGAAGTAAATGTTTAAAGAAAAGTGTAAAAAAAATTGCATAACCTCACTGACTCAAACAACAGGAAACGTTGCATCATCACTCACTGAACACACACACATAAAAAGAGGAACCGAACAACGTGCAGTGCTGCGTCGGTTGGACGCCCCTGCTGAGCAACCAATCAGCGCCTTCCTCCGCTTGTTGATGGCCTCTGATTGGCTGACAGCGACGAGCGTAAGCACACGGCCAGTTAAATTGCGTCCCATCGTCATCGTAACTGTAATTCATCCTCAGTCAGTCCGCCTGTGTGGCACGCATCTAGAGAGGAGAGGAGAGCGCTTTGGCCATGGATCAAAATCACAAACAAGACGAGCATGGCGATCTGTTCGCCGGCTTCAGCACGGCGTACAAATCGTTCGCCACAGAGGCGATCCACGTCGGTCAGGAGCCGGAGCAGTGGAAGTCCATGGCTGTGGTGCCGCCGATTTCACTGTCTACCACGTTCAAGCAGCGAGGACCAGGAAACCACGCTGTAAGTAGCCTGATATGTCCATGTTACTTAAGACTTGGGGGTGGTGTGTGGAGTCATCCAGTCAGTGGTATGCACTTGCCATGCGTAAAAGAAGCCCTATGTTGACGTCATGTCATGCGTAAAAGCGGTTAGCTGGACACAATTCTATATATATTGATATTATGTTTTGAATTTTTTATACATAAATATGTTTGTTAAAAAGACATAGTGAGCAAAAACCTCAAGGTTTAATGGTGCATGAAATTAAATAAAGATAATTATGTAATGAAGTTAGATCTCAAGTTTACTTATTACTAAGATGACTTATTTACCTCTCTTTGTGTTTTAATGTTGTTTTGTTGTGTGACTTGGCTTGCTTTAAGGCTGGATTGCCCATTTGGGATTAATAAAGTATAGGCTCCATCATAGAGTGATTCAGTATTGATTATATATCTTGAAAATATCTTCTGATAAAAACATAAAATATAGAAGACATGGATGAGAGTTTAGCTTTACTCACATCATGTTTCTATGACTCAACTGACAACAACTGAATATTGCGTTTATAGCCCACTGAAGTCCTTGGGCATATTGTCTGTATGGAAAGGTATACTTGAAAATCAATTACTGTCATATTCTCCCTGTAATTTAGGTTGTAGGCATTTTTTCTGCAAGCAAGATTTCATTTATACAACTGACATTTGTCTCAAGGCCATGAATCCACCCTAACCAGTCTGTATGACCCCGTTGCCATGTAATCCACACTAACCAGTCTGTATGGAAGGTATACAGGAAAATCTAGTTTTCCTGTTTCCTGATTTAACTTATACAACTGCCAATTGTCTCTATGTCAATGATTATACTCTTGATTAGTCATGAATTGTCTTGCCAATTACAAGTCTGTAAGTGCCATTGTTATCACACTCTCACACAGAGCGCACATACAGTATAACATAAAAAGAGTGATCGAGAGCAGAGGCCATTTACGGTTTCTCATGTTTATTTAGGAGGGGAATGATGAGTAGTCTTTAATGTCTTCCAGTTTTAAAACTAATCTGGAGGCATATGTACAGCTTTAACAGCTAAAACTGCATCTAAAATGAAGTGACCAAACTAAAAGAAACACCCAACCCACCGCTCACGCTGATCTCCTGACTTCTTGACCTCTTGACCTTGTTTTGTAGACTCTCTGACTGATATATCAGGCTGCACCACTCCCAAAATATTCTGCTCGAGCTCACAATACCAAAACCTGTTTTACCTCTCAAAACAGTGGCTGCTTCTTTGTTCATTAATATTATAATCAGATGAAACTAGTCAGAGTAGAACCACTAATTGAGCTTATCCAACATATTTGCTATCCTAAAATCCTTAAAATGAACGCACAAAATCCAAAATGTCTGACTTTCTGTCGGGCAAAACATTTAAATTTTTTAATATGTTTTCTTAAAGATGAGAGCAATGAGCCCACCAAATTTCGTGAACATCAAGGGAACTTTAGACCAACCCTAACGTGCGTTTAGGGGCGCCATGGAGCCCGACGGCCATGACTGAGCCCAATCACTCGGAACTTTGCAATTTTCACTAGCACCGAAGTGAGTGCCAATTTTCGTGAGTTTTTGAGCAACCCAAGCCACTCAAAAATGGGATTGGGCAGAAGAAAAATAATCTCTACACCATTGGGCCTCTGGGACTTTCATGCAGAGGCTCTAATTACTGGATGATGTCTTCTTTTCTCATAATTACCCTAATTAACTGTTGGTTCTCACAGTTTTCAGTCTTGTGCACACACTCACTTGATTAAGAGATAATCCAACTAAAGACAAATGTAAACACGGATGTAGCCTGCAGGTAACGGTGGCATGCTAATACAGATATATTTGTATTTGTGTAATATCATCATACGCTCTGTGCACTGAGCTCCGATTGGTCAGTAGGCGGTGCTTTTATACTAGTTGATCTCGTCTAACCAGTTTGCTAATAGACTGCTTATTTCTTTTGTTTGAACACAGAATATAAATGTTGATTTATGTGGCTTAAATGTCTTCTAATCATGTTTTTATGTAGGGGTTTGAATACAGCCGGAGTGGAAACCCTACAAGAAACTGTCTTGAGAAGGCCGTGGCTGCTTTGGATGGCGGAAAGTATTGTAAGTAAGACTATCAAAACTGCATGGAGAGGAAAGATTTAACAAATTAGATCATTAGGATTCAATCATAATGGAGGAAATGTCTGTAATTTGCAGCGTCTGTTTCCTCTGAAATGAAAAGGATTTTGTGCTTTTTCTCTACAGGCATTGCTGTTGCCTCTGGGCTGGCAGCCACAGTGACCATCACTCACATGCTCAAGGTGGGTGATGGAATCGTCTGCATGGACGACGTGTACGGAGGTAAGAGGCCGCTTTGTAACTGTGCAGAAAAATATGATGCAACCATGAAATGTTTCCAGATGCCATTAGGAACCAACCAGTTACTCACATGTACAAAAAATGGTGGTTGGTGTGAAAGTGGAAGCAGATGGTTTTGGAAATGTTAAACTGAGTTTCACTTTTTTGATTTTAAAGGCACAAACCGCTACTTCCAAAGAATTGCTGCTGAACTTGGTCTGGAGGTGTGTTTTGTTGATTGTACAAAACCAGCACAGCTGAAGGCCGCTCTGAAGGCCAACACTAAAGTAGGTCAAAGAATAATATAAGAATTAAGTGTCGTTTGTCTTTAGCTAATTGTGTTTGGTCTGGTTTTGTATCTTGGATAACTGGATGTGTCATTTCCCTCTGGGCAAACTTGAAGCCGTCATGGCGAATCAGCACTTTTTGTGATGACTGTTATTTGCACAGTAGATGAGCTGTGTCAAAGCTTTTTCCTCAGCTGAATGTGTGTGTGTTTGCCACACCCTCCTAAACATGGTTCTTCTTCTTCGTGTAGCTGCTGTGGATCGAGACGCCCACTAACCCCACGATGAAGGTTGTTGACATCGAGGCCTGTTCTGAGGTGGCCCATGAATACAACAAAGACATAGTGGTGGTCGTGGACAACACCTTCATGTCTGCCTACTTCCAGGTGAGAGTGACAGATGTGCGCTTCATGCTCTCTTGATTTTGAAACGGCCGTTTAATAATTTCCTGCACTCAAATTCCAGTTGATGTGGAAACAAGTCATTGATGTGTGTTTGTCTTGTGTTCTCTTAGCGCCCCTTGGCTTTAGGAGCTGATATCTGCATGTATTCAGCAACCAAATACATGAACGGTAGGTTGGTCTACATTTTCCCATTTTACTAGCATAAGATGTCATTCAAATATTATACAATGTAATAGGGCTGCACAATTTTATCGAAATCACAATATGGCCTACTGCAATTTTCAAATCGCAGTATTTGTTAAAGGTCAAATGTGTGTAAAAATACCATTTAAATTAAATATTGTGGTGCTGCAGAGATGTCCTGGCATACACATCATATTCTACAGACTTAAGAAAACATCTTTGTTTGGTACAGATCGCCGCAAAAAATCACACCATAATCATTTTAATGTTTTTCAGTGAAAACGAGAATAATGATGTAAAAATGTTCATTCCCTCTAATATCGTAAATCATATCGCATAATCAGACAAAATAATCGCAATTAGCTATTTTTTCAAAATCGTGCAGCCCGACAATCTAAACCAAAAAGTTGGTCTGCCAGCTCGTTGTGTCAAAATGCGGAATGAGTAGGATCTTTAGTCTGTCCTTTTCACCAGCAAGCACTTCATTATCAAAGCTTTTAGGGCATGAAAAGATGGGGCTCGATCGTCCCCAATATTTTCATAGAAAATATCATATATCGCAATTTGCAATATATTTTGCAAAAAAAATAGTAACTGTATACATAGACAGTCAGGCAAAGCTAAAACATGCATGCGATCTAATCGACCCAATCTAATCATGACGCACAACATTTTGTTATATCTTGAAATATTATGACCTTATTCTCAAAACACAAACCAATGAAAGACTTTCTGCTCCAAAATTTGTACTTTTCAACCTTTCTTTTACTCCTGTCTTTTAAAGGCAGGGTCGGTAATCTTGAGAAACTAACAAGAGTTCACTAGATTTAAAAAATGATCGAACCGAAAAACCCAGCCCAGTGTCTCTTCTCTCTTTTTCTATGAAAGTAGTAGCCCTAGCTCCAAAAGTCTAGGACTGTCCCGAATTCAATTTTTTTGGGCTTTCGAAGCTTCAGTGAGAAATATTTAAAGGTACTCAAAGCTCTGTGGAGCAGCACGGCGCAGCAGGCTGACATGCTCTTCTGTCTGTATTCATCTCCCCCGTTTCAGTGCCAGGGACATTGTTGCTGCTGCACTACTGTACACACACGACCTCTACACACAACAAACAGCGATATCTGTCTGAGAATAACTACTAATAATTAATGTTGAATATGAATAATGTTGTGGGATTATTCCTTATTTCATGGGCTATTTTGGAATTATAATTATTATTACATACTTATATATAAGAAAAAAATAAAAAACCAAAGCATTCGAATAGTGATTTGGAGGTTGAATACCATGGCAACGGTCGAAGATTCAAAGCTACAAAGCATTCGGGTCAGCCCTACAAAAGTCCCAAAATCTAGAGAGAAATTTGCCAAGTCTGCAACACTGACATTCTTTCCATTCAGGCCTCCCTCCAAAGCCACTCCCCCAAAATTATCATTATCAACGGAAACATATAATGAACAACGAACATGGCTATTGTTAGTATTCACAGCTGTCAAGCTAGCAGCTTGTGGAAGACTCCGGTGACGCACAATAAGTGTACAAGCAGAGTGCGCGCAAACAGGCAATCCGTCCAATCAACCCGTGTCATTCGGCCAAATAAAATGATTGAAGGGGCTTATGACAGTCCTGCGACAATTGCAGATATTGGATTTTTTTTAAGCATTTAATTTATTGATTGCTGTCGGGATGTAGTGAGAATTTAAAAAAACGTATTTGAATAACACCTTAACATAACACCTTACCTTTTTAATTTGACAGGTCACAGTGACGTGGTGATGGGTCTGGCTTCGATGAACCGGGATGATCTGTATGAGCGACTGAAGTTCCTGCAAAATGGTGAGTGGAAATAACATGTTAAACTACTCTTGCAGTCTGCATTGGCAACATCTGTCTGTTAGGTTACGAAACATATTTTGACAAAATGCCAGTTTACGTCAGTGAGTGTCTGCCTTGACAGACTTCATCGAACAACAAGCCAAATATTTGCTAGTGCCAGTTTCACCAGTTATGTATCTGGAACCAGGTGTAATTTAAGGACACAGATCTCAGAAAGTTCAAGTGTCGAATATTCACCTCATGTCTTGCTCTGCCACGCTCAGTATTGGTGGACTGGTCACTCATTTAACAAGCAAAACATGCTCCTTAGGCCAAAGGTCTGCACCAACTTAAAACCTTTCTAGAAGGAAGTATTTGTTCATGCGTTTGTTGTTTGCCTGATCTGGGTTTTTGGCGGCTTTGTAACCTCTTTGTTCTTTGTGATCTTGATTCAGCTCTGGGTTGTGTACCGTCTCCCTTCGACTGCTTCCTGTGTAACCGAGGACTGAAGACGCTACATCTGCGGATGGAGCGGCACTTCAAGAACGCCATGGCTGCTGCCAAGTTTCTAGAGGCGGATTCCAGGGTGGAGCGGGTTATCTTCCCAGGTAATCTGTCAGCACTGGGGTGTGGCTGATTTACAGCCTTTCATACCAACATCTTGTTGAGGCATGCCTGTTGTCACTGACAAATTTTAACCAAAGTTATTTTTAAATTTCATGGTGAGTGGAGGAATGCCAGAGAAAGTCTTCTAAGGACAGAGTTGTTACTAAGTCCCAACAAACCAGGGCTCAAAAGTGTCATCTTCTCACAAGTAGCATGCTGCGGAAACAAATTGCGGTGTTCGTCTGCTCTCTGATTGTCATACTAGCAAAAAAATACACAAACCTTTCACCTTGTTATCTAAGGGTTGCTAATCATTTACAACAGCTGACGGTCAGATGTCATTGACCCATCCTGTTACACCCATTGACCCTGGCATTTTTGGTGTTTTTTATCGTTGCGTCCAATGACATCTGCAACTACACCTTATATCTACACCTGTAGCTGTTTTGAATAGCAGTGAACCAAAGGAGGAGTAAACATTCCAGGGTTAGAATAAACTAGTCCCAGCCTGTTCAATCACACCCTCACTTGTCCATGCTTTAGTGAGGTAGAAACACAATCACCACCTGACTGTTTTTCATATTTCCCTTCTCTCTTCTCTCGACGTAGGCCTGCCCTCTCACCCTCAGCATGATGTGATGAAGAGACAATGTACCGGATGTCCGGGGATGATCACCTTCTACATCAAGGGGCAACTCGAGCACGCCAGCGCCTTCCTCAGTAACCTCAAAGTAATTTGGCAGTTCATTTTTTATTTGATCTGGACTGCTCGGTTATATGTTTTGGAAGTAGGATTTGAAAATTTCTGCAGTATGCAAATTTTAGGACTGGCATAAAACTGAACAGCACTCAAGGGATGCTTTTGAGTATGTCCCAAAATCATTAAATTTGGTCACCTTAGAAACTATCCTCAGTAAACGGATTGCTTATTTTAAGCAACATGAAGCTGTTTAAAATAATTCCATTTAATGTAATCATGCCTCAGCTCATGTCACAATACCAGATTGTATTTTGCTGACAGACCTCCAAATGCTCACTGTTGATATGTTTGAAAATGATCTGAACCACAAAATGTAAGCGAAAAATATGACCATGTCTTGGGTAGTTTCTGTAGTTGGTTACTTATCTTTTGTGACTTAATTTTTCAGTTTCTTATATTGTGGTGTACACATTATTTACGTCCTGCACTTTGTTTTTCTTTTTGTTTCAGTTGTTTGCGATAGCTGAGAGTCTCGGTGGCTATGAGAGTTTAGCAGAACATCCGTAAGTATCCCTGCAGATTTTGACTCTCAACACATTATACATACAGTATATTATATTCCAAATTCTAACATTAATGTGCAAGTTTATGATTCAAGATTCAATAATGTATTGGTATATCAACATGATTGATTGGAATTTGTCTTAGTGACTCACTTAAACAAAGACAAACCTAGTAAAGCCACTCACTCACTCATAAAGCATATCATTCATTAAACAAAGTATAAAACAAAATAATCATAAAATCAATAATCAGATGGGTAAAATGAAATCCAACACATAAGAACACCATAAATAAAACACTAGCACCAATAAGGAAATTGGCATCAAACGACCCACTAGATAAGGTGCTTCAAGTGCATTAAAAACATCTGCCCTATTGCACCATAATTTAACCTGCCGACCGGCCTGCAGTGCTTACTGTTTGTTTGTAGCGTTAAGGAGGTGGACAGCTTCAGGATATGTGCCGTTTTAGATCCACCACACACTTCTCGTGGGTCATAAGTGATGATTGAGAAGGATTACTTTTGTATCCGTCCATACATTGTTTTCTTAGGAAAATGCTGCATATTATAAGGGCAAGTTCAATATGCACAATATTTCAGGGTAGCAGAGGATACCAGATCAGGGCCTGCAGTCTTCCTACTGTTTAGCAGCAGGTTTCTTACCTAAAACTGAAACTTTTTAGCAACTGTATTCTAAGCTGTAATGTTACAAGAAGCACCACAAGAGGGCAGCACAGATCAAGAAGAAAAATCCCTATCAGACTCTCTCAAACAGATTTGAATTGAGACACTTTGTTACCATTGTCTCTGCTCTAATCTCTATTAAAACAGCAGGATGTCTTTCTGTTTATGACTCATATGTAAGTGTCATTGTCCTCCCATAATTTAGGGCGCTTATGACCCATGCATCAGTGCCAGAAAAGGAGAGGGTTGTCCTGGGGATCAGTGACACACTCATCCGACTCTCTGTGGGTCTGGAGGATGAGGTCGACATCATCGAAGACCTGGAGCAAGCGCTGTCTGCTGCTGTAAGTAACATCCAATACCAACACAATAAGTGATGGGAATTTACTGCACACTAATTGGTTTATCAGAAATTGTGAGAAAGCACTCATTTTCTAAGTTTTGATCTACACAGAAGAGCCTACAGAACGACCAAGAGGACATAGAGGTGTCTGGATTTTAATAATGTGCTGGATGTATATTCTCAAAAACGTGTGAGAGAAAAAAATACATGCTTTCAGATGAGACAGGGCAGATTGTCAGGCTTTCTGATCAATAATAAATAATCGATAAGCGTATGTCAGGCTGTGTAGGTTTTCAGCGTGTGACTCTGACAGCTGTCAGTTAGCTGTAACTCAGGTTTAATACAGAAGCCAGACTGACAGTTTTGAATTGAAAATGCGTCACTTGGTCATGATCTCTCTGAGAAGAGTATATAAAACAGATGTTAGGTGGTCAATGATTGACAGGTGTGAATTGATGAGTCTCTTCATCTTCCACTGCAACTGACAAAATCATTTTACTTGTTAAATGGGTCATAGTTGTACGGCCACCGACTACACTGAATCGTTTTTACCTAACATCGCAGCTAGCAAGTCATCCTGTTATATACTAGATATTTGAATGCATCCATACACTATGAAAATCTATCAGCATAGAGAATACTGCTGAAAGTTGAGTTAAAAGCACGCTTGCATCTCTGTGCTTTGCAAGTACAAGGTTATATCTAATCTCAGAGATGTGTGGGATGTCTCGTGAGTTACGACCTGCACTTGTGGGTAATATTTATAAAAAAACCTACTGGTGCATTCAAGTTTCCAGGAAATATATATTTTCAGGAAACAGAGTGGATGATCTAATTTCTAACATGTTACTTTCAAGGCACACAACAAACTACATATTTGACCTGTATAGTGCAGAATAAGGCACGTCTGTCAAAATGAAGACAAATCCGGCTTGGAGGAGAAGAGGCAATTATCTTGGGGGAACATTTAGGGACAGCCAGGCCAGGAAGAGGAGCAGACCAGGATTGAGTTAGGTATGCAGTGGTTGCATGCTGTGAACTTTGTAGAGGGCTGTGGCGTATCCACCCATCTGAAAAAAAAAAACCTCTCCCTGCTGCATGACCACATCCATCATACACTGTGAGGTCTCTGTATCTGTGCAGAAGTCTGGGGTAGGTCACTCTTAGTGTGGTCCACTGGGCATATTCCTCCATTTGCACTTACTCAGCAAATCCCTGATAGTTTATATTGTTTACATGTCATTCCCCAAAGTCACTCTTTGTGTTACCCTCTTGGAAAAATGTTTATAGATTCTCACAAACACGCTCATATCTTAAAAAAAAATACTTCGAAGTTGATTTAGTAGCTCCAAGCTTCTTGTCAGTGTTTCTGTTGTGGAAAAAAATGCAAAGTATTTTTACTTAGGAGAAGAACAGATGGCTCATCAGAAGTACTCCAGTGTTCCCAGAATCCATTTTCAAGTTGCTCAGTTTCAGCTTTTCTCATTTCTGTGTACCGTTGGCCCTCAGATCTGGCCCGGGCCGGTCCAGACATCTGCATTTTTATTATCTCTCTCTCTCCGCTCTAACGGCAGATGTCGACATCTGAGGGTTTTTATTGCACCTCAGTCTCTTTATTTCTGCCCTGGCATGGCGGCTGAGGTTTCATCAAACACACAGTATTTCGATTGAATCATCGTGTGTTTTATATTATTCACAGATACATTAAGAGGGGAAAAGAAACTAATGAAACGGCGAGAATCGAACAGCTCATTTGGCATATGAAGCTGGTTGAGATTTTATCGCATTAAAACTGTATTATACAAGCTCTAGTGTGCAAACAATTCATCACAATTCCCACCTACTGACTGCATTACCATCAGTAGGGAATTTGAGTTTCCTAAAAACCCCTTTATGCCACCTCATGCAGCCGTATCCTGCGTGGCGAGCCGCACCTCCTCTCCTCAGGATTGAGATAATGTCTCTGAATCCCTCTGCTGCCCATCTGCAGCAAATGGAAATTAAATGGAGACAAATATCTCTAATGACTGTGCGTGGTCCGGGGAAAAGGCACCTCTGATGGGTGAAACGTTTAATTGGATGGGATGGCAGGTCAGATTGGGGCAGGCGGTTAAATTTCCGGTCAAGCGTCCTCGTCCTCGGGTTATAGTTTTGAATCACAAACTTGGCTGTTGGTTAATCATTTGGAACTCTCTAAAGGGTCTGTGACATTTATAATGTTTGTGGTGTTTTATTGATTAGTTTTCTGTTATTTTCTGCTTCTGACTTGCCTTCATTGCAGACATGAAGCAAAAAGAGGAGGAATGATTGTATGGATTTGTTTTCTTTCCAAGGAAGTGTTAATGTGTCATTTCAGAAAAATTGTAGCATGTTATTAACTGTGACCTCATGCCTGGGTGTGGACTGTACAGAGTATTGATTTCACTGTTCATTTTCTTTCTATTCCTGTCGTCTTTTAATAGCATCCAAAGAAGAAGTGAAAATGTCTTCAGGGCGCCCCCCGAGGCTGAGGTTGAAATCAGTCGAAGGCGGGATGAAGAGCGGAGGTACCTGAAGTCTCGAATCGTCGCAGATGAATCAACGCTTGGGTATCTCTGTTCAGCGCACATACAGCAGAGATTCAACTATCAGGGAACAACTTGTTCTAGAAAAACAAATCATGCTATCTGTGAATAATTAATACGATTTTTACATGAGAAATGTTTTCATGCCTATATTACTAGAACATCACTTGTAATCTTATTTATCTTATGCTGGGTTTGATTTGTTTTTATGTTTGTATTTGTTTTGTTTGGAGGGCGATGTGTGGACAAGACGGATGCTTTATATTATACATTTCTGCAGGAAAAAATACCAAACACTGTATTCCCGATATAATCTTGCTTTAAAACTTGTGCACTGCACTTCAGGCTGAATCCTAGTTTTGATGCACACAACGGTAGCCAAATGTCACTGCTCTGCAAAACTGCAGGCTGTATTAATAATTTCATTATTCTAGCTGCCATAGTTCCCTCTGTAAAAGATGTAGACGCATTAATGACCTTTCATTAGTCGGACTAACCAGACTGATACATGCGAAGCGAATGCCGCCACCTTCTGTACAAAAGTCAAAAATATTTTCTCTTTACTGTCAGCATCTGCTCAAAGATTTTAGAGGCTTTCAGAACCAATTAAATAATTTTATGAAGAACAAACGATACCATGATTGATAGAAATGTATGTATGTGGTTACAGAATATTGATATGATTGATATTATGCTTCCAGTGTATGCTTTGTAAAGGGGATATTTGCCAATAAATGAGGGAGTGTTTGAAAAGCTCATGCCTTATTTAGAGCAGAATTTCCCAGCAATGACGATGTTGGAGGTTTTTTATAGCAACAACTGAAGGCTGTTAGAGTATTTCTACCGATGAATAATGAAACACTTGATGTGTGTTCTTGAACAAGTCAAAGCGTTTGGGCCGATGACAAAGGCTAAACTTCCCCCAGGTCAGGACTCGCATGGTTTTTGTCAGTGGAGAGAAAACATTTTTTCACTCAGGCACTCCCACCTTCTGCTGTAGTCACATCACTGCTTAAGTATACGCTTCATTTGGGACAGACCATTCACGATCAATGTCATTTATGTAACCGACAAATCCATTTAAATCAGTTGGCAGCGTGTCTCGCTTCCTCTCAACCATCCTGCTTTACGAACACACGAGCAGTGTAATTGTGAGTTCAGGACTAGTAACCGTAGCAAGTCGATAAGCAAAATCCAATTTATTCTGGATGTTGGTAGGCACACTGGGGTTTTAGCCTGTGGATCAAATGAGCTAGTTGTCGTCCTAATGACCAAACATCAGTAACATTTCCACGAGGAGAGGAGACTGAAGGTTTTGGTTCACTAGAACTTTAATTTCTTGTTACTTACGACCATGTAATGGATTTCAGACCTCTGAGGAGCTTCTGAATCAGCCATTAAAGGTATAGTTTGAGTGTTTTGTGTGGGGAATTACCTACAGTAGATGACGGTCGGCACGTCCCCAGTTGGAGAAACAGACCACACAGAAGGACGGAGCTGGCAGAAAAAACTTTTTAGCCACCTAAAAGAAAGGCTCAACTAAAAAAAAACAATATCAGTTTATTACATTATTCATTTTTGCCGGCTTATCTTGCCATGAGACAACTATGCAATGTTTCCAATGGGGAACTGAAGCTGTTATCTAAGCTCTCGCCAAAGCAAGCAGACTCCATTGAAAAAAGCTGTAATTTAACCTCGCAGAACACGGGAGTTGCCGGTCTACCGCTGTTCTACGAGGTAAAATTATTGTTTTTTTCAATGGAGTCTGGTGGCTTTGGTGAGAGCATACATGGATACAACGGCTTCCCTGTCGGAAAGGGCTTTCTGACGGCAAGGTAAAGCGGGGAAAATATTCTAATTATAAAGTACAATTAAGCTGATATTAAGTTTTTTTAGCTGGGCCTTTCTTTTAAGTGGCTTCTCCAAGCTGGGGGTGTACCGACTGTCATCTAGGTAACTACCTCTCAAATCTCTGCCAAAGGCTGATGCGTTCATTTAGCCATCACAAATGCTGCCTCAGAAGACTTGATGAAACCTGGCACATCCAGTTAGAGTATAGATTCGGAGGGTGGTCTAAATGGAAACAGGGCTGGGGGAGGCTCTGCATTTAAAGTAGAGATGCTGCTAAGGTGTTTAAAATTCAGCTCTCAACTCTCCCAGACTCATGTGGTGGGATCTTGTCACTGTGAGTGTGCGTGGTTAGACTTTTCTAGATAACATCATCATTCAGTGCAGGTTTTCAGTGTTTGTCAGCTCCCTCCAGGCAGCCAGAGCTTTTTTTTGGAGAACAAGTCTCCATCAGATGAGCCTCAAACACGGATAAAAGTTTCTGATGATACAACCAAGTGAAGGCATGAGAGGTTAAATAACTATTCACTGCTAAATAATGTGTGCTATCACCAGTTTAAACAACAAAATGTGCAGCTTAAGTCTTCAATATAAACATAAGAGTGGCTGTTTTGACTCCTAATGCGGGGTTTCAAAGAAACCTCCCACTTGCATTCACTGGAGGCCGTCTGCACTCCATCACATCTGAAGGCATGGATGACATTCATGTACGCAAATCTGTAGATAAGAGGTTTAGAGATCCGAGGGCGACTTCCTGTGTGTCAGTGACTACGACGGCAAAAATGGCTTGAATGGCTTTGGTTCCGAGAAATCTTGTGAAGTGACATCAACTGCAGAACTACAGTATATTACCAAAACATACCAAAGAGATGAGAGAGGCAAACGATGCAAGAGTGGCAAGTCCAGGGTTCTCTGGATGAAGTATTTACTTGCTGCTATTTAGGAGACCATTTACATTATCCTTTTTGAAGCTGATTTGTCACCTCAATCCAGTGACGGCTATACTGTACCTGACAGAATTTACCCCATGCAGACAATTAAACAAATGTCAAGTTGTGGTTTCACGTGCGGTTATGTGCCGGACTATTTCTTGGCCAGGAGCAGTCACTGCCACTGCAACTTGTTGTTTTTACAATTTTCTGTATGAATTTAAAAAAAGGAGGTATAACGTATTAATTAGTTCGCTTTAAAGGTGTTGGTAGACAGATTTTGGTGGACAGAGCCAGGCTAGCTGTTTCCAGTCTTTGTGCTAAGATAAGCTAAGTTAACTGGCTGTTGGCTCCAGCGTAATATTTACCGTACAGACATTAGAGTGATATCGATCTCACATAACTCTCGGCAAGAAAGCAAATATGCCTAGTCCCCAAAATGTTGAACTATTCCTTTGATGTGAACATATAGCATCTCAACAAATGTTAATGGTTTGCTTTTGTCTGTCACAGCCTCACTCTGTAATTTTAGAGCATTTTCTATTATTATTCTTAGGGCTGCCGTCTAAACGTCGATGATTCAAATCATCAGTTGAGAAGCCCTCAATTTGACTTGTATTTTATCAATTTAATCACCGCACTTTTTTTTTTAGCTTTGTCATTGTACACAGAGCAACGCAGGATAACAGCATGGGAGGCTGTAAACCTTTACCAACTGAGACTTGTCTCACAATTACCCCAAACTACAAAACTAACTGTGATGGAAACAGAGAGAGGTGATGGAAACAGAGGGCAGTGTGACTGGTTTTGACTGAATACGGTATCCTGATTCAAAGTTTTATTACTTAAAGCTGGAGTGCGGAACTTTCGTCTCCCCTGACAAAGTCGCCACAGACACCAGACACCACAACTTCGGTATACTGGGAAATACAGAGAGCGTTCCCTGGCAGCGACAGGCTTAATCAGCATCGTGTGAACCCGTTTGGCAAGAGCTTGAATGAAAAATTCATATTTTGATATCTGTCCTGTCATGATTTTAACATGCCAAAAATAAACAAAAAGATTATAGTTGTGCTGCACTACTCAGTAAGCAGCGACCAAAGTATCTAAAAGCCTTCGCTTTTCAACCAAATTTAGTCCAGGCTACAATTCCATGACAACTGGGAAAACTCATGTGATAAGATCAAAATCTCCAGAAGAGCTACTAAATGGATATGGAGAAATTTTTTCACGTTTTCTCCAGTTTTTTTGAAACTATAAACATCTTTTGACCTGCTAATCACCAAATTCATGCTTACTGGGTGAGCTCATTCGGTATTTAACGTTGCTGTTGGTTGGTCTCTCAAAAATAGTTTTATATTTGTACCTGGTCTCTCTAGAGCAGTCATTCCCAAAGACTGGGTTGCAGGAGATTTAATTAAAATTAGATTAGTCTTTAGATTTAAATTAGTCTTTTATTTAACGTGTATATCTGCAGTACACCTTTGAACCACATGAGGAAGCCTGAATCTTCATATTGCTCTGATAATTGTCGTCTACTTATAACAATGAATGTAATATGAAAGGCTAGCATACATTCTGTTTGTTTCACTGATGAGAGGAAAAAACAAGAGCCTGTTAATTCCACATAAATGCATTTACTTGATCTCATTTCTAAAGTATTTAACATGTGTATACATTTTCAATAACACATGCATAAAACAAAGTGGTGATATCTCTTTGAAATGGTTGGTTTACCTATTCAAGATAATACAAGGTGATGTGGAAGTGGCAGTAAAAATGGTCAGGAACATTCATTTGTGCACAAATTCGCACGCTAAGGCCAATGGTGAATTGGATCGTGAT
Organism: Sebastes fasciatus; assembly: GCF_043250625.1. Classification (NCBI taxonomy): domain Eukaryota; kingdom Metazoa; phylum Chordata; class Actinopteri; order Perciformes; family Sebastidae; genus Sebastes; species Sebastes fasciatus. Next base: position 13,759,466 of record NC_133799.1, read on the forward strand.
GGTTTGTCATTTTTAAAAACTTGTTGGCCATTACGTCTGATGAGACAATAGTCCCTTTCACACAGCGATTCCGCAATACTACCGCAAAGAAGATCCGCCATTATGCCGGCTTTGCTTTTTCACACTGAACCATACAATAGATAATACTGTACAGCATCACAGGATCAAAAGACGCGTGGTGTTAAACACAACAGCATTGGCGTTTAGTGTTTGTGTGTGTGTTGTCCTGTTGTGTCGGCAGTCCCTTTTACACTGAAGTCAGCTCGGTTCTGTGACTACCCTCCTAACAACTCTATCCCCCCATTCAGCCTCCGTACCTTTTATACAGAACAGCGAGGCAGAATTACAGCGGCAACAGTCCCGCCTTGAACAGGCTGTGTGTGACAAGAGGCTAATGAATGATCCCTGAACCCATAAACTCTGTCCCACATTAACCAGTTTGTTTGCAGGGAGGAGAGACCTGAGAATAAATAGCAACAGTGTGTTTGTGTGTACTGTGTTTTATTGCTCATGTAAAATTACTGTGGGTAAATGAGAAGCTAAATAAACCCGTTTTTGTTGTTGATTAAATGGGCCAGTAAAGAGTCACAATGAAGAATAACAGCACTCATAATCCCAGTACAGATCTGTATGTTCTCAGTGTTACAATTTGAGTGTAATTGACGTTATTAGCCCGTAAATTAAAGCATACATTAGTAGTAGATTGAATATGACAACTAAATGAACCATACAAATAAATGGCTCCAGTGTGGCTGACCTTCAGAGTATCACACTTCATGTACGGTGTCATGTTATATAGCTTGGTTGTAATGGACGTCCACATTGATGTTCATTTTTATAGCATGTCCGCCAGGCCTTGTTTGCTATAAATTGTCCTGCAGCCCTGAATGTCAGCCCTGCTATAGCTCTCATACTGAGATACTATAAACACAGAGTGTAATCTCACACTTGACGTGTTTTTTAGGAAAGTGAAAATTGACAGGAGACTACCATAATTTCCACAGATTACTCTTCAGTAGTTAAAAGAAGAATTATCCTCTTGGTTTGACCAGAGGCTGACTAAGAGGTTATCTGTTTTTAGGTCAATAAAGACCGTACAAAAATCCTTACAATAGTGTCAGGTATACAGAAAGTGATAAGTACATGTCGGAAGGGTTTCAGTCCCCCATTCTTCTCTCAACCACTCTGCGTTCGAAAGGGAAATAACATAATTAGTCCTGCATTGATTTTGAATTATGTCAATTTTCTGGGAAATGTTCTGGGACAACCAGAAACAACAGCGGCAGTTGTTGATCTTGTAAGCGGTTAGTTATGTTAACCCATTTATACCCACAACTGAACTGCAACGGAGGTCATTGATCTGAAAACAGACATTTAGGGGGATTTTGGATGTTTCTCTGTAATATGACTCACAGTCCGTAGATGTCTGCTGAAACACTGCTGCCATTAAATATGATGATGCGATTAAGACTGGAAAGGGAAAAGCCATAAAGAAGAAGGAAGGCAGAAGGTATAATCAAATGTACTCAACAAACGGCTGAAATAAATATTTTAACGTCAAATCTAAAAGAACAAACTGACTCTACGGCATCATTACCCCTCACCATCATTTCATCTTCAAGAAAAAAATTCAACTGATATAGCCACCGAACAAACTGATAGATTTTCTGAACATATACTACCGTTAGCAGAGGTGTGCTTTGCCTATATGACAACCAGCCTTTAATTGTCTGCATCCTTGTTACAGCATGTATTGATCAAGGCAGCAGCATGGCCCTGTGGCTTTGAATATAAAAGGTCACGAGTGTTGCTGGGAGGAGATCGATCTACAGGGACAATGAAATTGTGCTTACGTTAGCACTATTTGGTGGACACTTGTATCCATATTGAGTACCTAGTTCATACATTTTTGGCAAGGGCTGCCTCAGTGAATTTTAAAGCCATGGTGCAGCGGCATTTTTTTTTAAATTTCAAAGTCATGGTTAGTAGCAAATATCAGAATCAAAATCCAAATTATTGGCCAAGTATGTTGACACCAGTCCAGTTTTCCATATACCAGATAACAAATAACAAATTCACAGAGGAATACAAAAATGTACAGCTAAGAAGGTAACAACCTAAACAAATACAAGCACCTCTACACATGTATCTATTATACAGGTAGGTGTATATATATTAGGGCTATCAATCGATTAAAATATACTTTTTTTTATCTATTCAAAATGTACCTTAAAGGGAGATTTGTCAAGTATTTAATACTTTTTTCGACACGGGAGTGGGCAAATACGCTTGCTTTGTGCAAATTTTACAGTATGTATATATTTATTTTTGGAAATCAATTAACAACACAAAACAATCACAAATATTGTCCAGAACCCCTCACAGGTACTGCATTTAGCATAAAAAATATGCTCAAATAATAACATGCCAAACTCAAGCCCAACAGGCAACAACAGCTGTCAGGGTGTCAGTGTGCTGACTTGACTATGACTTGCCCCAAACTGCATGTGATTATCATAAAGAGGATATGTCTGTAAAGGGGAGACTCGTGGGTACCCATAGAACCGTTTTCAGGTCAAGGGACCCCTTTGAAAATGCCCATGGCAGTTTTTCCTTGCTAAAATTTTGCGTAACTTTGGAGCGTTATTTAACCTCCTTTGATTGCGTTAATGCGTTTAAGAAATTAGTGGCGTTAAAACGAATTTGCGTTAACACATTATTATCGCGTACAACCAAACGTTGAATAAGACATTTTTCAAAATGTTAATATTAACTTTCATGAACTGAAAACACACTGTGGAAGGGTTAAAGTTCTAAGACGAAAACACGGACAACTCCCAGACCGGACAACGATGTGGTAGCGACCTGTCAATCACAAGGTAGCCACGCCCTAAAACATACCCTGCTTTGTGGTTTATTTGACTCTAAATGGGAGCATCATTTACTAAATGAACTTCATGCTGTATTGAAGAAGACTTGAAACTTGCGATTGAAGAAATGTGCAATAAATATTGTATAGATAATAAGTTAAAATAAGTAGTTTTACATCAATGTATTGAGAGTGTGACAATGAAAGGACATCATGCTATTGCACAGTATTTCTTACACTATAATATAAAGTACAGTAAAAAAGTGAGAGTAACCAACAATAACAAAAAACCAACAAAAAAACTTCCATGGGCTCTTGCATTTTAAAAAAAATCAGTGTATGTCATGAGCTTTGATCAGAAAAAAATCCACTTAATATGTCGCAAGAGGGTTGTTCAAATGCATTCACACCATGAACACAGTAAACGAAACTCCCCTTATACACATATATGTTGCAAATTTCAATTAGGAAGACAAATAGTTTGTACACAGCACAGCACGGGGGTCTGACAGCCATGATAGAAAATCTCATGAAAAACAAGAGAGATGCATTTTATGTACATGTACATACTTTTGTTTCTGTACAGATACGTTAGTGCTTGTGTGCTTTATGTTTCTGTATGTGAACACTTCGGTGGAGGTACACCGTAGCTATATGGCGTGGAGACCGTTGCATCGCTCAACATGACAAGCAAAGGTCAAACTTATGCATGTTCTTGACTTGGGGCTAAAATCTGTTCCAACACAACATGAAACATGCATGTAAATAGATCAAGCAGAAAATTGCCTCTTGTTTCTCATTATTACCCTCCATCTGCTGAGATTAATTATATCTATGCAATACGCCACGTGTTTGCACCGCCTCTTCAGAGAGAACAAGGTCCAACAGGAGTCCATCAGATCAGACAGCGGAATAAAGTATCTCTTGAGTAAGGAAATAAGTTGTCAGTGTTAACGCGGAGGAGATGGATGCGTCGGCAGGTCGAGCTGGAGGGGAATATTTTCCCTGCTCCTGACCCTGTCAAGGTGAGGCATCGCATCAATTATTTACACTCTGAGGTGTGTTGTGTTGTTGAGAGAACAGACAGAGCATATTCTGTTCTCCCTCTGTCTCAATCTGATGTTTCATTTGTTTCCCAGAAGTTCTCGTCTTTGCTTTTTGGAAATTCATCATCCGGTAAGTACCAAAAAAAAGAAAAACATCCCATCTGGATCACGTCCAACACGAGTCGCAGCACACGGCCCCTCTCTGTCCTCTCACATGAATCTGACCCTCAGTCATTCACACTGACTCACAGCCAACAGAGCAGCATGTTACCAGATACCGAGACCACTAACACAAACATTATGATTCATGTTGAATCAGATGACAACTCTGAGTGTCTTTAAAAAGGGACAGTTTGCAAACATGGGTGACTTGTTTATTAATCTTGGAGAAGAATCACAATTTAGCCCCCAGAATGAAAAATGCATTAGGTTTCGTTTGTCATAACAAGAGAATTATATAAAGCACGTCATGAAATGATATAACTACATGCCAGTGTCGTGTCAGTCACGTAGTTCAGTATATTAATATAAAATATATATATATAAAGCACAGTAAATATAATCAATATCCCCATTGCACTTATGACTAGCATTGCCAGAAACCAACAATAATGAGTGCATGAATACTGTGCTGACAATAAACTGTGAATGTCAATTAATTTAAACTTGAAAAACAAGAGGAAAGAAAATAACAGCTCCAGGGAAAGGCAGAACAAACTCAATGATTTTGTAAATGTGTTTCTGAGCCTGATCGTTAAGTTTTGCTATTTCCAGTGTACCTAGAAGCACAAGGCAAAGCCTTGTGCAAAGCACACTGGTCTATTATTCGATGGGCTTATTCTTCCGCTTCTTCTGCCTAAACTTTGCCGCGCTACTCCTCCGGCAGCGTTGCCAACACCTGTACAAAAAGTACATCAAAACGTGCGGAATGATCGGGAATCGTGTGCTATGACCTGACTAAGAGATTCGCGCAGCGGTTTCCGAGAAAATCGCGCGAAAGCGCGATTTTTTTGCTCCATTGGAATGCATTGAAAATCGACGTGAAGAGTGCTCATAAACACTCCTCTTTGGGGCCATACAGAGTCGCCATACTTTAATGTAGAAACGTGATTAAAAGTTTAAACGGGTCACGAGACTTGGGACTTTATTTGGCCAAATGGAAATTTTTTGATAGCTGGCACGGTTTTCACGAAATCGCAGTTTACGTTTTGTGAAATTTTCAGACCGTTTAAGATTTTATAATGGGTGTGTATTGAGTGGGTCGTTAAGGGCTAGAGTGTGTGACATCATCGCTAGAGTGCGGGAAAGCTTTGAAATCTTTTAAAAAATTTCCGAACAAATTGCTCTGTAGCCCACAATTGTCACTCTTCATACACAATTAATACATCAAAACATAGGTATTTTTGTGCCGGTCGCATTCATGTAGCTATGGAATCAGTCGGACTTACACGTTTGGCGAGACATGCCTGAACGTGACAGCAACTCCAGGCTAGGCTCCCATAGCGGCCCATATTAAATTTCACAGAATCTTTTGGATCAGAGAAAAAAGTTACTACTTTTCGAAACTGCCGCCGAGGTCACATTTTTGAAACTACAGACCCAAATGTCACACCATTTGTTCATCAGAGACTCCTAACTGGTCTCATGAACAATCTAAGCGATAGGAGTCACGGTTTCTGTCGTAGAAGCACTTTTATGACATGTACGTCTCTGGTTAACTCCTATTATCAGTTGTCTGACTGAGTGTACTAAGCAGTAGCCAATCACCATGGCAACGTTTCATTCCTGCTAGACAGACAGGTGAATCACATTAGCCAATCAGAGCAGCCTGACTAACACACACACATTTTATATGTAACTCTTATCAGCAAATAGGCCCACAGTTATAGGAGGAGCGAATCTCCTCCTATAACATTTAAACATTATAATTTAAACATTATAATATACATTTAAACATTATACTGTATATTATTGTATACACAGTCGTATACACAGTTATAGGAGGAGCAAAGCTCCTCCTATAACTGTGTATAGGCCTATAGAAGCGTACAGGCCTACAGTTAAAGGAGGAGATATTAAATAACAGTTAAAACTCTGGTTTTGGTCAACCAGAGTTGACCAAAACTCTGGTTTTGGTCAAAATAAACCATTAATTCATAGCATCAACAGATAGATATTCAGTTTGTTCAGTTCATTTCAGTTTTTTACCCCAAGAGTGACTCATTTTCTCAAACAAATCGATAGAGGATCTATGTTCACTTTGTTCAGTTCACTTATTTCGAGAGGAGTGACTCATCTTCTCGAACAAATCGATAGAGGATCTCTGAACAAGTCAACAGACCTAACATTTCTGACTCTGCATGGCGCTGTTGTGTGTGTTCGTGCGTGTGTTAATCTCCCGACAGAGGGCGCAGAGGACAGAAGCTGCGCGCAGTTTAAATGACACCAATAGGTTACTGTGTGTGTCACCTAGCATAGTTTTTATAGCATGACTAACTTGAGTTTTGAACTAATGTTTCCCGCCAGTAGGTGGCTAATCACGTGGGGTGTCTCCTTTAGTCACAGAGCAGTGTTAATGTGCATGTACGTTGTTTTGATTTCACATGTAAACAATGGTGTGCTATGACTGTTCTAAGAGATTCGCGTAGCGGTCTCCGAAAAAATCGCGCAAAAGCGCGATTTCTTTGCTCCATAGGAATGAGTGGCAAATCGACGTGAAGAGAGCACAAAAACACTCATCTTTAGGGCCATACAGAGTCGCCATACTTTAACGTAGAAAAATTATGAAAAGTTTAAACGGGTCACGAGACTTGGGACTTATTGGGCCTATCAACCCCCTTCTTATAACCTCACTATGGTCCTCAGACCCCCCCCAGCACCAGGCACACTGGTCAAAATTTCTTGCGAAATTTTCTAGTTTAAACATTATAATATACATTTAAACATTATATACATGCATTATACACAGTTATAGGAGGAACGAAAGAAAATACATTTTCAGATCACTAACCACTCAAAAACAACCACTGTTGTCTATTTTATCAGGTAGATGAATAAACCGTTTCTATATTCATACCAAACCATAAATACCAGTATATTATCAATTTTAAATACATAAAATATATTAATAAGACAACCATTTCTAGTCTCTTTGGTTCAATGTGCTCTGCAGCGTAATTTCAATCTGGCATTGCAGAACAGAAGCTGCCTATACACAGTTATAACTGTGTATAGGCCTACAGTAGCGTACAGGCCTATAGTTATAGGAGGAGCGAAGGAGCAGTGTTAATGTAAATGTACGTTGTTTTGATTTCAAATGTAAACTCACTTTCATTGGGCAGACTATGACCCAATGTGTAACCTGTTGCTAGGGCTCAGGGGGGCCCCAGCAACCAACCTTGACGATGTTTCCCGCCAGTAGGTGGCTAACCACTTGGGGTGTCTCCTTTAGTCATAGAGCAGTGTTAATGTAAATGTACGTTGTTTTGATTTCAAATGTAAACTCATTTTCATTGGGCAGACTATGAACCAATGTGTAACCTGTTGCTAAGGGTCAGGGGGGCCCCAGCAACCAGCCTGACGAATCAGAGCGAAGCTCCTCCTATAACATTTAAACATTATAATTTAAACATTATAATATAGATTTAAACATTATATACATACATTATATACACAGTTATAGGAAGAGCGAAGCTCCTCCTATAACTGTGTATAGGCCTACAGTAGCGTACAGGCCTACAGTTATAGGAGGAGCGAAGCTCTCTTTCCACTGTTCCAACAATCACAAAATCTGGTTTTGGTCAAAATAAACCCTTAATTCATAGCATCAACAGATAGATATTCAGTTTGTTCAGTTCAGTAACATTTCTGACGCTGCATGGCGCTGTTGTGTGTGTTAATCTCCCGACAGAGGGCGCAGAGGACAGAAGCTGCTCGCAGTTTAAATGACACCAATAGGTTACTGTGTGTCACCTAGCATAGTTTTTATAGCATGACTAATTTGAGTTTTGAACTAATGTTTCCCGCCAGTAAGTGGCTAATCACGTGGGGTGTCTCCTTTTTCAAATGTAAACTCACTTTCATTGGGCAGGAATGAACCAATGTGTCAGCTGTTGCTAGGGGTCAGGGGGGCCCCAGCAACCAACCTGACGATGTTTCCCGCCAGTAGATGGCTAACCACTTGGGGTGTCTCCTTTAGTCATAGAGCAGTGTTAATGTAAATGTATGTTGTTTTGATTTCAAATGTAAACTCACTTTCATTGGGCAGACTAATGCCACATTGGTTACACATGAACCAATGTGTAACCTGTTGCTAGGGGTCAGGGGGTCCCCAGCAACCAACCTGACGAATCTGATGACACCTCTCCAATTAAAGAACTCTCATTGGCTCTTTGTTTTGTGACCTTCACTTAAATACCGTCTTCACGTCTCCTTCTGCCTCTCTGACTTCTGTTTGAGGTGAGTCTCACGTTAACTGTGTATTTAGCTAGCTAGCTAGCTAGCTGTACAATTCAGCCTCACCGATTAGCATTTTAAGGTTGAACTTAATGAAAACATGTAAATGTCCTGTTTATTTGCTCGACAGGAATGAGTGGCAAATCGATGTGAAGAGAGCTCAAAAACACTCCTCTTTAGGGCCGTACAGAGTCGCCATACTTTAACGTAGAAAAAGCATTAAAAGTTTAACGGGTCACGAGACTTGGGACTTTATTGGGCCTTTCATCCACCTTCTTAAAACCTCACTATGGTCCTCAGACCCCCCCCCCCCCCAGCACCAGGCACACTGGTCAAAATTTCTTGCGAAATTTTCTAGTGAAGTCTTACTATTCCTCTTCCTATGGTTTTTCTTGCGAAATTTTCTAGTATTTATTACAATTAAGATAATAAGATAAAAAAATATACATATAATCTTTCGTGACTTCAATGGTCCATGAAAAGTAAAAGAAATTAAATATGATTAATTCAAAAATATTTAAAAATACACAGCCCCCGAAGTCCCACTTTTTTTTTTTTAATTAATGTTTTAAATAAAATCTTGTGCATACATGATGACAACTTATGCAACCAAAATATTAATAATGTCAAGATATTAAATAATATTTATTACAATTAAGATACGATTAAAAAAATACTTCAAGGGTCTGAAAAAAAGTAAAATAATATTGAAAAAATATAAAAAGAAATAATACAAATAAAATATAATATCATTTATAATATAATATTATATATTATATTATATTTATAATATAATTTACAAATAAAAAGAAATATAAACAATAAGATGCCAGAAAAACAGTAAGAAATTTATTCTATTTCTTTTTTTAGGACCAGGTATAACATCGCAGAAGTATATAGCTAATGGACGTAATGTTTAATGATCTATTTGCAGAAATGATATATAATAAATAATATTCATAACCATGTTTTCATTAGTGTATAATCACTATCACAATGTTATAATGTTTGTACACATATTATGGGATTTGGCTATGAAAAAGAATCCTAATCTGCAAGAAGCTGTTGTTTTAGTATTTGTTTTTGATTAAAGGTCCCATATCATGCTCATTTTCAGGTTCATACTTGTGTTTTGTGTTTCTATTAGAACATGTTTACATGCTGTAATGTTAAAAAAAAAAAAATATTTTCCTCATACTGTCTGCCTGAATATACCTGTGTTTACCCTCTGTCTGAAACACACTGTTTTTGTGCATTTCAACGGAATTGCAATGGAATTGCGTTGCTAGGCAACAGTTTGGGTCCATGTTTACTTCCTGTCAGCTGATGTTATTCACAGCCACTGATACAGGAAATAAACTGGGACACATTTAGAATATTTATGTTTAAAACCATGTAATGGTCTAAATATTGTATATTTGTGACATCACAAATGGACAGAAATCCTAACGGCTTGTTTCAAACGCACAGTTTCTGAATACAGGCTGTGTGCATTTCTCCTTATATTGAGCGTTTTGATAGTTTAACAGTATTTATCTATCACTTAACCCTGCTTTATAATATAAAAGACATGAAAATCTCACTTTTTACAATATGGGACCTTTAAATACATTTATTGGTTTAGATTTGACTTGACATCATGCATTCTAAGAGTAGAACTGTACAACAGTAGAATGTTGTGAGGTCATGAGGAAGTTGTGATGTCATGAAGCAGTTGTGATGTCATAAAGGAGTTGTGAGGTCATGAAGCAGTTGTGATGTCATAAAGGAATTGTGAGGTATTAAAGGAATTGTGAGGCCAACATTCCGGAGAAAACTCTTGATACCAACCAGAATCTCTCATCAATCTCATTTCAACGGTGAACTTCGAATCTTCGACATTTCAACGGTGAACCATTACTGTTTGAGAGCCATGCCTTACAAGTTAAGAACAAGATTAGTAAGGACTCCTGAGCGTCCGTCCTCCAGTAGAAATCTGGGTAAGTAGCGATACCAAAATCCTGACGAGAACTGCAGTCTCTCTTACTTTAATATCCATATGATTTAGCTGCTGGGCTAATGATTACTAATGCTGCTTCTTCCTTAAGTCTGTCAGACAGTAGATCCCATCCAGGACATTTCAACGGTGAACCATTACCGTTTGAGAGCCATGCCTTACAATTTAAGAACAAGATTAGTAAGGACTCCTGAGCGTCCGTCCTCCAGTAGAAATCTGGGTAAGTAGCGATACCAAAATCCTGACGAGAACTGCAGTCTCTCTTACTTTAATATCCATATGATTTAGCTGCTGGGCTAATGATTACTAACGCTGCTTCTTCCTTAAGTCTGTCAGACAGTAGATCCCATCCAGGACATTTCAACGGTGAACCATTACCGTTTGAGAGCCATGCCTTACAATTTAAGAACAAGATTAGTAAGGACTCCTGAGCGTTCGTCCTCCAGTAGAAATCTGGGTAAGTAGTGATACCAAAATCCTGACGAGAACTGCAGTCTCTCTTACTTTAATATCCATATGATTTAGCTGCTGGGCTAATGATTACTAACGCTGCTTCTTCCTTAAGTCTGTCAGACAGTAGATCCCATCCAGGACATTTCAACGGTGAACCATTACTGTTTGAGAGCCATGCCTTACAATTTAAGAACAAGATTAGTAAGGACTCCTGAGCGTCCGTCCTCCAGTAGAAATCTGGGTAAGTAGTGATACCAAAATCCTGACGAGAACTGCAGTCTCTCTTACTTTAATATCCATATGATTTAGCTGCTGGGCTAATGATTACTAACGCTGCTTCTTCCTTAAGTCTGTCAGACAGTAGATCCCATCCAGGACATGCTGGACAACAGGTCAGGTGGAAACCAGAGGGCCACCAAGAGAAAGTCTGACGAGAGCCATGAAAGAGCCATCAAGACTAGCAGGACAAGTCAAGGTTAGATGATATAGAAAGAACCTCAGGGGCTATTTTTTTAAAGTCCGGGTAACGTAAAAATAGCAACACAACTACTTGGTTAGATTTAGGAAAAGATTGACTTAGTTGGGTTTAGGTAACAAAACTACTTGCTCAGGTTTAGGAAAAATATACAAACAGTACATACTGTATACACATACAGTATATAGTGTGACTGGGTCGGTCCGGCTTGTCTCTGCCATGCTATATACACCTGGGTGCTAATAACATCTGCCCTAAAAATATCACCAAGTATAAAAAAATTTGGTTTAAAAATCATGAAAAAATGAGTGTTAAGTGTTATAAGTCTGGCCGAACCACTCTAGTTTTTATATAGTGTTAGGGAAAGGGTTATGCTAAGGATGGCTCCAGTGGTGAAAAGCAGTCTAAATCCACAATTCAGTACTATATAGTTCAGTCTTTTCACATGTTTTCAGCACTAAGTTTCTAACATGTGTTTAGGAAACTTTAACTCCGCTGAGGATGCTGGGACATCGACACCCGCCTGCGCCAGCATTAGCTCCAAATCTGAGGAGAAGAAGGGCAGGAAGAGGAGGTTCGAGGACACAGAAGCATACGGGAAGAGGAAAAGAACGTTCATGAGTCCCAATGAGGGCACCAGCTACCAGGCCACCACTGAGACCACCCCTGAGGCCATCCCTGAGACCATCCCTGACGCCATCCCTGAGGCCACCCCTGAAACCTCCTTCAGGTCCGGATCTGATACCTTCATCAGCACCAACTCTGAGGAGAAGAAGGGCAGGAAGAGGAAATCTGAGGACACAGGAGAATACGGGAAGAGGAGAAAAACGCCCCTCAGTTCCGGTACGGACACCAGCTACCAGGGCACCAATGATACCACCACTGAGTCCACCCCTGAGACCATCCCTGAGACCACCTCCAGTGATGAATTTGACACCTCCTCCACACAAAACAGCAGAGGTGAGTAGAGATAGAAATATGTGAAACATTGATGAAGTGTGAGTTCTATCAGTAAATTCAGTTGAGTTTACTCTTCGTGAGGAATACTACTAGCCTAGGAAGACTGTTTCAGCACTTATTTTCTAACATGTATAATGTGTTTAGGAACCTTTTACCCTACTGGGGATGCTGGGAAATCGGCACCCGCCAGCACCAAATCTGAGGAGAAGAAGGGCAGGAAGAGGAAGTCTGAGGAAACAAAAGCATCCGGGGAGAGGACAAGAACGTTCCTACGTCCGAGTGAGGGCACCAGCCACCAGGCCACCACTGAAACCACCCTTGAGCCCATCCCTGAGACCTCCTTCAGTTACGGATCTGACACCTTCTTCTCAGAAGACAGCGGAGGTGAGTAGAGATAGAAATACGTGAAACATTGATGAAGTGTGAGTTCTATCAGTAAATTCAGTTGAGTTTACTCTTCGTGAGGAATACTACTAGCCTAGGAAGACTGTTTCAGCACTTATTTTCTAACATGTATAATGTGTTTAGAAATCTTTGACTCCGCTGAGGATACTGTGTCATGGATACCCGCCAGCACTGACTCTGAGGAGAAGAAGAGCAGGAAGAGGAAGTCTGAGGACACAGAAGACTACGGGAAGAGGAGAAGAACGTCCCTCAATCCCAGTGCGGACACCAGCTACCCCTGGTACCAGGCACCCCTGCACTACCTCTCGTACCCATTTCCTTTTCTTTTTAATCGCTTTTTTCCATCCATCCCTGAGACCATCCCTGAGACCATCCCTGAGGCCATCCCTGAGGCCACCGCTGAGACCACCCCTGAGGCCATCCCTGAGGCCACCGCTGAGACCTCCTTCAGTTACCGATCTGACACCTTCTTTACAGATGACAGCGGTGGTGAGTAGAGATAGAAATATGTGAAATGTTGATGAAGTGTGAGTTCTATCAGTAAATTCAGTTGAGTTACTCTTCATGAGGAACACTACTAGCCTAGGAAGACTGTTTCAGCACTTATTTTCTAACATGTATAATGTGTTTAGATATCTTAGACTCCGCTGAGGATGCTGTGTCATGGATACCCGCCAGCACTGACTCTGAGGAGAAGAAGAGCAGGAAGAGGAAGTGTGAGGACACGGGAGACTATGGGAAGAGGAGAAGAACGTCCCTCAATCCCAGTGCGGACACCAGCTACCCCTGGTACCAGGCACCCCTGCACTACCTCTCGTACCCATTTAATTTTCTTTTTAATCGCTTTTTTCCATCCATCCCTGAGACCATCCCTGAGACCATCCCTGAGGCCACCGCTGAGACCACCCCTAAGGCCACCAGTAGCGACTCTGACACCACCTTCCCAGAAGCCACTCTGTTTCACAACAGAGGTGAGTAGAGATAGAAATACGTGAAACATTGATCAAGTGTGAGTTCGATCAGTAAATTCAGTTTAGTTTATTCTTCATGGGGCGTACTACTAGCCTGGGAAGACTGTTGTATAATGTCTAGTGGATGTTGATAGGCAGATCTTGTTACCTTTGGACAGAATCAGACTGTTCACAGTCTTGATGCTAAGCTAAGCTTAACCGTCTGCTGGCTCAAAAGGTCATATCGTTCCTCTAAGTTTTAGTCTTGGCTTTTCAATTTATATTGGTAATAGGATTTGATTTTAAATTAGTAATTGTTACTGTAGTATTAGGGGTTAGTTTAGAAGTGGAAAGAAAGTTCTGAACAAGTACGGTCAAAGTGTTTGTGTTTTGTTTCTGCAGCTGACTTTGAGGCGAAATATGAGGAAGAGGGAATGCTGGGTGAAGGAAGCTTCGGAGCAGTCTTTGCTGGCCACCGCAAGGACGACCATCTGCCTGTAAGTTACACACACACACACACACACACACACACACAGAATCCATGATTCATGTATCCGCTCTGTATGTAGTCAACGTATCCTCATACAACGGTTCATATGATACTGTATTTTACAAAAAGTTATTCCTACTTTTCATTGCGCTTTCCTACGAATGTCCAGCAACACGTGACGCATGTGTCAATTTCTGCTCCAGTCTTTTCAAAATAAAAGTTAGATTTAGGAAAAGATCGACTTGGGTAGGTTTAGGCAACAAAACTTTTTAGTTAGGTATTGGAATTTGTTTGGGTTAAAATAACACCAGGAGAGGCTTAATTTAAGTACAGAAGTTACATGAGAAAAACTACTTAGTTATGTTTAGGTAAAGATCGACTTAGTTAGGTTTAGGCACCAAAACTACTTAGTTAGGTTTAGATAACACAACTACTTAGTTAGGTTTAGACAAAACAAATACTTAGTTAGGTTTAGACAACACGGTTTGGGTTAAAATAATTCCGGAAGTGGCGTAACTTAAGTAGCGAAGTTACATGACAAATCAACGTTGACTTCAGGTTTCACGTGGGGTACGAACACCGGCCTATTGGGGAAATTCCGGTAATTTTTGACCCACCCATAGACCCCGTTCCCTCCCTGCGCGGCAGTTGTCGCTCTTTATACTTCGTGGTTCACAATTACGTGGATTACATACAAATTGATTTTGTGGGATATATATATACGAATGACAGTGCATTACTTTTTGTAGGTATAGCTACGAAGGGCGTATGAGAACAGCCTCATGTAGTATAAGCTGACCAAATGTCTGTTTCTGTCCCGTAGGTGGCCATAAAGCGTATCCGCGAGTTTCTTTACACAACAGTGGTAAGAGATTTGTTTTTCATCCTAATACCAACACATTATTTAAATCATTTGAGTAACATTTATTTTTAGTTATTTTTATTCTGAGTACAAAGGGAACATGTTCCTCTTGTACCTCATACAATCTAATAGTTAAAATACTGTTAACTTTTGTATACATGTGTATATTAAGGTTTCATTATTTGCTTTCTCTTTCACTCCATATCTTTAGGATTTGAATGGGGAAGTTACAGATCTCCCTACAGAGGTGGCGCTGCTGCTGTACCTCAATCCAGCAGGAGCAGGAACCAGTGCCGTGGTGGGCCTGCTGGACTGGTACAATCTGGACAATGAGCTGATTCTCGTCCTAGAGAGACCTGTCCCCTGCATGGATCTCTATGACTATTTGGTGTCCATACAGTCATCAATACAGGAGGACATGGGCCGGGTAAGCAGTTGATGACATGTGTGTTTCTGTATGTGTGTCCACGCCAACCGTGTCACACAGTCTTCATGTCTCTTTCTTTCTCCCCCAGATCATAACAAAACAACTGGTGGAAGGTCTCCAAGAGGTCCACTCCGGAGAAGTTTTCCACAGGGACATCAAGATGGAAAACATTCTCATCGAAACCGGTTCTGATGTCCCACGTGTCTGGATCATTGACTTTGGCTCTGGCGAATTTCTGACAGAGGAGAGGTACACTGAAAATGAAGGTAGGCTGTCGTTCTTATGGTCCTGTTCTCTGAAACAACCCAGCATCTTTGCCGTCTCTGTCCTGTACTCCCGTCCCTCATCCATTAACCTTTGTCTCTGTGTGGCTGTATGTATTGTAGGTACCCTGTTATACACTACTCCTGAGTATATCCGACGTGGGTGGTCCACGCCTGAAGCTACCACTGTGTGGCAGCTCGGTGCGGTGCTGTTTGAGATGCTGCATGATGGGGTGACCCCCTTCCATAACCCCCGTGACATCATCAATGCAGTCCCTGACATCCGTGACACTCTTTCCTACAGTAAGACATGCAGTAGAATACAAGCACACACATAAACACACAAAGAGTACAGCATTTGTATTTAAACATGATTCCTGTTGGTCTGTCCAGATTGCCAAGATTTTATAGCACGCTGTATGGACAAGAGCCCAGAGGCCCGACCCACCCTGGAGACTCTTAAGCACCACCCCTGGCTCGTGTGAGCTGTGGTCCTGAGGGATCCAGTCTGATGTGATACAGACTGGACCTCTCGGACCACGGATGGATCCCTGAAGACCACGGAAGGACCTCGTCCAGGGTTAACGCTGCTGTAGTCCCCATATGTGGCTCCCATTGCACTCTCTCTTGAAGCAGTAGAAATCAGACCGAGAGGCTGGTGGCGTCAATCTCTAGTAGGGCTGTGACGGGGAGGAAAATTTCTTGTGACAACATGGGTGTTACCGATTACACCAGAGATTTTACAGGAAAAGATGACGGTCATCATGTGTAGCCGCTTACTTTGATCTTTACCTTCAGGTGGCTGAGTGACTAGCCTCTCCGGTAGAACTTTTGCTGCGGAGCCGCTGGGGTGTACCCGGCGCCGCTCCGCCGCGCACACCAGCTGTGACCGCTCCGTCCTCCTCTTAGCATTGGGTATAAATCTGAAATTTAAACCGTGTTTGCTTTCCTCTGCCATCTCTCGGTCTTTCAACTCTCTCCCGTCCCGTGTGTGTGAAATCTGACTCCTGCTACTCTGTATGGAGCAGATGCATCGGTCGTCCGACTATCTATTGACAACCTGCCGCTGCAGGTGTGGGTGGCGGGTATGTAATGTAATGTGCCCGACCACCGTGTAACACTGGTAACACGGACTACCGCGACAAGCCATAGTGATTATAGGCCTACGTTCATGCTTCAAACACCCAGCTGTCCGTGGAGAGGGGATATCTCTTTGAATTGCCTTTTCCGAGGTTTCTTACCGAGTTTTTCCTCGTTTTCTTAGAGAGCTGGAGCTGGGTTGAGAGTGCACGGGATAATGTACAGCGAGCCGGTCATTGTTGTCCCGCTAGCTGTACATTATCCCGCTTATTACATGGCTACTTACTTAAGAAATCACTAATTTGAGACAAAAATGGTCCTCCACAGTCCGACATCAGAACTGCGTCCATAGCAAAGGTCTGCTATGAAGAAATAACAGACCGTAGCCGTGTAATAATGGGGTTTTATTTTATACATGGGGCTACAAATAAAAATGACTTGAAGTGAATTAAAAATGTCTACAGGGTGGAGGTGCAGTGGTGATCACTGTCACCTCACAGAAAGAAGGCTTGATAAATAAATAATGCCTCATTCCTCATAACAACTTCTTGACACAATGATTTATTTGTACTATTACATCTTAATGTTTTTGAAGAAAGGGTTGCTGTACTGGATTGCATGAGATTGTCCATGTGTTCATGATAAATTGCAGTTAAGATCAGCGGGACTAGCTCACAACATTCAGTATTTGGATGGATGTGCAGTGACTTTGATGTTTGAACTACAGGTCATGTGATAAATGGGACCCAGAAAGACTATTTTACAATCACGTCTTTACAAAAAATAACTGCTGGAAAATTATTGAGAGGCCTGAAGCCACAAAGAATGATAAAAAGCTTGTTAACAAGAGTTGGTACAGTAGAATAAATAACAAATGAAGGACTGGTTTTCAATATACTGTAATAGAAGAGGGCATAACAGCAGCCCACGAAAGGAAACATCTAAAGTACTCAAAGCTGGCGGCGGAACACCAAGAGGCTGGCTGGAAAGCAAAGGTTTATCCCGTGGAGGTCGGATGCCGGGGATTTGTCAGCAAAGCAGTAGTCCAACTGTTCCGTGGTGCTGACGGGATGACGCGGTCAAACCTGCGGAAAGCTGTGAAGGAGCTAGGAGAGTGTAATATTTCATATAACATTTTATAGATTATATTTATGATTAGTTCGACAAGAGAAACAAAAATCTGGTTCACGTTTGTCTTAAAAACAGTGCAGTAGGCCTTTATTTTAAACATGGTAGTGCTTTTCTTGCATACATCGTTAGGGATCTGTCGCACGATTCAGTATGGCCACGGATAAAACAATCCATAACATGAAACGATTCATAAAACAATTATCGCTGCCATTTTATAGCAGATAGAGCAACATTTTTACATAAATTATATCACCTTGGAAAAGAAAATATGTCACTGAGTTCTTGCACTCTGATGCAGAAGCATGCACTGCAGATGTTAATATTTCTGGAATAGGTGAACAGCTGGACCCAACAACTTCATTTCCATTATTAATAAGTTTTTTTTTGTTTTGTTTTCTTGTATGAAGTCAAAGTTTACATGGTCATTTACAGATTGATTTTCATGACAGCTGAAGTACCGCGGTGTTGGGTAGCATTTTTTCCATTCAGTCGTGACTCAGCACAGATATGTACACTGATTTTGGTCTGGGCCGGTACGCGGACATGTTCCGTCAAAGTGAAATATTGCTCGCAATCTGCCATGAGATTCAGGAGATTTGTGAATAACAATAGGAGGAAAAACAATCTGTTAAACAATAAAAAAAATGTCAAATTAAAATGTATAAAAACTAAAATGTGTAAGATCACACAGACTCAAAAAACTCACATGGATTAGAAATCGATTACACACAATTAAAAATCATCCAACCATTTCTTGTGCAAAAATATTTTCCTTAAGGAATGATAACTATTATGACAAAATGTGGTGGCACATTGATATTTCCTTTCTCAAAGGATAAATATAAAAATATATTTTGTGTATCTGTTTATATGTATTACATATAAATGAAATATATGTGAAATACTGGCTGAAACTAAACCAAACCTGTGATCACTGATTATTGATTGGGAACATACATATGTAAATTGTTTGTAATGTACGATGTTGTATTATGCGATTTTATGTATGATGTGCTATTCCTTATTTTTTTTAATTTATTTTCTTTTTCTTAAAAGCCTAACCAGGGACAAGGTCTGCAAATTAGCTATGGCTAGAAGTCCTATATATACGTTGCATCGGTTGCACTTTAATTAAGTGTAACAATGCCTATGTATTGTCCCTGTCAAATAAACTAATAAATAAATTAAATAAAAACATACTCTGATGGTTAAAATTCATAAAAGTTGATTTTTGTATTTATTTATTTTTAATAAAAAGTGAACATAGTTGCAGAAACACACATAATATTCATTACAACTGAACAAATAGAAAATATTGGATATCAACCCTTCAAAATGAGCTGTCCATCTCAAGGCCTGAGCCATGATGTAGGTCAGTTATTAATTATTATAATATAATTTACTGCAAATGCTGCAACTGGATTTTGGAGGTTTCATTATGTTTATTTAGACAAACTCGGGTCCGAGATTCAGATTTCCAAAAATTAGGTGCAAGTTTTCATCAATCCCATGTATCCCAATAAGTGCCTTTAATTCTAATTAGAGCTGCAACTAACAATTATGTTCATTGTCGATTAATCTGTCGATTATTTTCTCGATTAATCGATTAGTTGTTTGGTCTATAAAATGTCAGAAAATGGAGAAAAATGTTGATCAGTGTTTCCCAAAGTCCAAGATGACGTCCTCAAATGTCTTGTTTTGTCTACAACTCAAAGATATTAAGTTTACTGTCATAGAGGAGTAAAGAAACCAGCAAATATTCATATTTAAGAAGCTGGGATCAGAGAATTTTGACTTTTTAAAAAAAAAAAAATGACTTAAACCGATTTATTGATTATCAAAATATATGTTGGGGATTAATTGAATCGTTGCAGTCTAATGCATTAAAACTGTCTCTTATTTTTCTTATCTTCATTCTTTGTGTTGCAGCTTTTTTTGTTTTTATCATACACCCTTTATTTTATTCTGAGTTAGGTACAGCACTTTAAATGTCTTCAATTGTCTTAGTGTGTTTTACTGTTTCATGGTTGTGTTTTTATGCTTTTTGCTGCTCTTGTGGGACGATAAAGATCTTGAACTGAACTGTACTTATACACATATCTTAGACTTGCAGTAGGCTCTCTAGCTTTCTGAACCTTAAAAGCGAAGAAAGCTCTTTACTCAAGAAAATGGTCTTGTACCAACTGTACCAGATCATCAGAGGACTTTTCGTTCGGTTTCTAAAATGTCTCTGACACACACTGGTACTTAAGAAACACATTCACTCTCTTGGTGATGGCGTTGTGAAGATTGAAAGGATCCTGATGCTGAGCTGTAATGCACAAAATCTGTGCCAGGGACATGAGACCCTCTTGCAATTTAAACTACGTAATGAAAACCCAAAAGATGTGATTTTTATTCCATTTCTGAGCAGTAGAAGAACCCCAGAGGTCTTGATTTTTTGGAAGAGGATGCAAATGGGACAAAATTGGTTTTGCGCCACAAGCACATTGATGGACATCCTCCTGAGAGAGCCCATCACAACACCTGGATTTGCACATCAAAAGCTGGCAGGGGCTGTTATCTCTGCGGGGGTGTTACCTGCTGTTTACCTGAGCTGTTGTGCCATTCATCACCCTGCTGCTATCTGCTTTATTCCTGCTGCAAGCATTATGAAAAAAAGATAAATCTGCATTAGCTGTTTGGGGCAATTACACTGTTAAACTCAGGCAGTTTGAGTCACATAAAAAATGTAATTACAACACAAAATAATGAAACAACCATAAACATTTGATGATATCCAACAGTGTTTGAGTATCTGAGGTGTAATAATCCTTAATTATCTCTCAGACATTGTAAAGTACAGTCAAGCTGTTGTCGATTGGGTAAGTCTGCAGAATATATTCAAGATTCAAAGGATTTTATTTGTCAAATATGTGCAGTAAAATACCGGGCATACTCTTCAGGCTGTGCTAAAAATGTTAGTGTGAGATGAGGAATAATGATAAAACAATATGAGTAAAAAAAAAGAAAAGAAAAAGAAATATAAAGGGTAAAAATTAAAAGATAAAAATGTATAATTATATATAAAGTGTATTTTGACCCAGCTGTTTAATTTTTCTAGTATATAAAAAATTAAAAACTATAAAGTTGTAAAGCAAACCACAATAAAAATCCTTTAATATAAATATATCTGTACTATACTATGGACTTTTCCTAAAGTGTATTGTGTATTTGCAGACGGATTTGTAGATAAAGTGAATTATGGTCATAACTTATTAAGGTTATCCAGTTTCTTAAAGAGCACTGTGGTGGAGAGAACAGCTAACATACATATTATGATATTAATATATATGATGAAATAATTATATATAAAGCAGAGAAGTCAGCGGAGGCTGAGCGCAGTCTCTTGTAGTGTTTGAGGAAAGTAAATAAGTAAATATAAATGAACAAATGAATGCATCAGTGCAGTGTGTTTGCACATGAACAATGACAGACTTACTGTAAATACATTTATGTGATGTTGTTACTAACATTGCTTATATGAGTCTAATAAACAAACATTTCCCGTTAGATGATACATACAGATTAAGTCTGAGTTGTCACGACAACCAAACTGGAAGTGGTCCCTTCACGACACGTTCAACACTTTTATCACCTCGGGAGGTTACTATAGTTACCATAATAGGCACTCACAGGCATGAATAGTCTAATATACATCAAAGACCACATGTGCAGTATACATTACACAGGTCGCACAGATTTACATTCACACAGACCGCCCATCTACTTGTTCATCTCAATCTCTTTCTCCTTCCTTCTTTCCCTCCTCCTCCTTTAACAGTTGTTAGCTAGTTGGCATCAAGCCTGGGATGAAACTTTACTTTCAGTATTAAATTAAATATGTCTCATTAGCGAGGACATTTGGTAAAATTGTAAAAGTAAAAAACAGATGATAAACAGCTAGTTGCGATGGTACAGACTATAGACTGTATATAAAGATGGACGACAAGACAGCACCGCGAAAGTGAAGCCAAAACATCTTGATCGCCCCCTGGTGGCTGGCTGCAGTATAGGTCACAAATCCCGCCCCCTCCATGTTAGCGGATTGGAAATGGGACGAAATAAAAAAGTCAAATACATGTCAAATAATTTTTTTCCTAAAGATGGTCTCTGTCATTTTAGATATTTCTTATCACGCTGATGTATGTTCAAGTTTTATTTTTCTGATAAGTTTGGTTTTAATTAGTTATTTGACGCTATAACAAAGGGGGTGAGACGTCATTCTTGACAACTGTGATTGACAGCTGCTCTGAGTAAAGTAGTCGCAGCTGGAGGATCGGGAATTGTACGAGAGAGAGAGGAGATGTAACTTTAACTTCCAATTCAATTCAATTCAATGTAATTTATTTTTATATCATATTTTTATCAAATCATAACAGAAGTTATCTCGAGACGCTTTATATGTAGAGCAGGTCTTAGACCGTACACCATAGTTTAGAGATCCAACAAGAGTAATAGAACATGTGTCAATTTGATCATAAATGTAGTTATAGATATTATGGTTGGTTAGTAGTCAAACAGCTACCGTGGTGCTAACATAGCAGCTAGGTGGCTCACGCCAGCGCGCTACGGCCATGCTTGGCTTGTGATTGGCTCGGGCGGGACCTTGATACCGCGGCTCCAGGCCCCCGATCACCTACTGCGCAGACTTTGGCTCCAGATGACGTCAAAATCTCAGCTCCCGTATCCAGGATATTTTGGCTTCACTTTTGTACAGCGGGGGAAGTGGAGACGCGTCATCCATCTATATATAGAGTCAATGGTACAGACAAAGAAAGTCCACGCCAAGTAATGTTCTGGCTATTTTCATTCTTGTCACCCATCTTTAGCCTCCCTATATATACACTGTGTCACATGGCATTTTGACTGGACTGTGACTCACTTGTAACTTGATATTTGTGCTCCTATAGACTGTCCTGCCAGTCTGCTGAGGAAGATCCTCAGCAAACAGGACAGTTACTGATTGATTTTTCTGCCTCAAATGGCTTGAAAACGTTGTCTATTCAATTTTCAGGCTGGAAAAAAAAAATCCACATTCAAGGCTTCAATGTGAAAGAGCCAGGTCTAATAACATCCTTGTTTTTCAGATCTGGGGGTGAAGTTACACTTTAAATATTTTAAACTTTGTTAGACCTGATTTATTATAAGCAGAACATATTTGTATTCAAGATATTCAACTTTGCACACTCAAAGTAATGAAACTGGTTCAAAGCCAAAGTAATTTAGCACTTCTCTAGTTATAGCAACAGTCCAAAATTCATCTTCCGTCTCTTCTTTTATTGATTTTCTTCACCAGTGATTTCTAAAAAAGATATATCACAGTTTGAAATTGGATCCATTTGATGTTCGCATGGAAAGACACAGTATGGTCCTCCTGATTAAATGTAACATCTGTGCTGGCAGATGAGAAGAGTACTCGATGACATCAGACACAAACCTGCTCTCACACTCTCAGGCCTGTTCCATTTCCATCAGCTGGAGAGAGATGCTGTAGATTTATTATGGCCTGATGTCCTCTACAGTACCCTTTGATGGGTTAGCACCCCATAAAATTTATATGTGTAAAGACGCACATCAACATGATTTAAGGCCGAGCAAATCAAAATGTTGGATCTTTGGGTGAGGAACAGCCAGACGTGGAAAACATCAAAGTGAATAAAATTAAATCACAATTCAAACTGAATCCAGAAGAGCTTGGTCAAAAAAAAAACAGGCCTTAATACAACATGGAAACACCTCTTAGTGTCATAAGTAACCAGACCGGACATGTGAGGCAGCACAATACAGGTGACAAATAATGAAACACGTAGACGTTGACTGGCTGCATCTGCTGATTCTAACAGATATATTGACAACAGTGGCTACAACAGTGAAACTCAAAGATTCTACATGATGGACTATAAGTTGTATTCTATTCAAAATTCAAATCAGGACTTGGAGAGATTTTTATCTCAATGTTGTGTTAAAACAGCTTTAATTTCAAAATGATGCTGCATCAGAGAAGAGTTTAGTTCCCAACTGAGACATTGTATGTGGATGTTAATAATACTGAGGTAAGAGCAGTGGGCTACCTCTGGGTCTGAAAAGTGAAGCCAATGCTGAAGTGCCTTAAACTTGCATTATTTCTAATATCCAGCAGGGGGCGAATCCTCTGGTTGCAAAAAGAAGTCTGATTGTATAGAAGTCTATGAGAAAATGACCCTACTTCTCACTTGATTTATCTCCTCAGTAAACATTGTAAACATGAATTTATGGTCTCAATCCATAGTTTCAAGTCTTCTTCAATACAGAATGATGTTCATGTAGTAAATTATGGTCCCATTTAGTGTCAAACCATAAAGCAGGGTATGCTTTAGGATGTGGCTACCTTGTGATTGACAGGTCTGGGTGATGTCCGCATTTTCGTCTTACAACTTTAACCCTTTCATAGTGTGTTTTCAGTTCATGAAAGTTAATTATAACCATTTTGCCTTATTCAGCGTTCAGTTGTACTTAGCTCCACCCTCTCATGTTACTTCTGGTTGCAAAAAAGCCAAGATGGCGACAGTAAAAAACACAGATGGCGACGACCAAAATGTCAAACTCAATGCTTCAAAATGGCAAAAATGGTAAAAGCAGCCAAACACACACTTACATGTCTTAAAAAAACAAAGGAAAGTTTAGTTGCAGCCAGTAGTTATGAGGGTTTGATAGATCTGCAATTTTTGCAACATTCGCTTATCCATGTGCAGATACTGTAGATAAAGACTCTTAAAAACGGTTGCATTGGCTGTAAAACAGTTTTTCATTAAACGTACAGTAATCCACGATTTGTCCAATATCGACGCTCTTTTCTGCCGATGGGGTTGTTCTATTTTGAAAATTTGCCATGATGACTCAAATTACAAAAGCTTGATATATATACAACTTAAAGTTCGGGAAACTGTGACAGAGATGTGAAGGTGCCAGACTCTGACTTGGGCTGCTGAGAATTGAGTCAGCAACATAAACCTGAATACTTGGACCTATAGGGCACATCTGAGTTATAAGATCCTTTACTAAAACAGACAGATCTGCAATGGTGTTGAATATATTGTTAGAGACGAGAAAAACAAAACTAGATTTCAGAGCATTTTCAATCAGCCACACCTACTCAGTCTCATTTCCTCTCAATGTAACACAGCAGTGAACTGGAATGTGTTCAATCAATGAAATAAATAAAAGGTAATTTTGCACAGAACACTTTCTGATCTGAGACTGTGACATATTTCTGTCAGGACTCATCAAAACATTTTTAACGGTGATTATTTGACGGTGTCACATTTTCTCAAAGTGATATTGAAGGAAGAAAGCCAACCTGACGATAATGAATGAACATGCCATAATTGATTATGGTAATGTCATTACAAGGTGGTCCCCAATCCTCAGATCAATGGACATAAAATCGACTGTCAACGGTCGGATGATTTGCATTAAGACAAACAGCAAAGATGAATATACTGCGGCGCTAAAGAGCTGTAAACACAGAGAAAAAAAACAAAAAACGTTTTTTAATCCAAAAGATTGTGATGACAAATCATTTTAATTTGATGATTGGGTTGATGTAGTTTTAGTTTAGTATTGAAGACAAAACTAGCAGATGTTGATGTTGCTGATGTTTGAGATAAGAGATATGAGATGGTTTACAGACAAAGAAGTGGGTAACAATATTTATTAGGGCTGTCAATCGATTAGAATATGTAATCGTCATTATTCGCATGATTGTCCCTAGTTAATCGTGATTAATCGCAAATTAATCACACCTTTTTTTATCTGGTCAAAATGTACCTTAAAGGGAGATTTGTCAAGTATTTAATATTCTCATCAACATGGGAGTGGGCAAATATGCTTGCTTTATGCAAATGTATGTATAAATGTATTATTGGAAATCAATTAACAACACAAAACAATGACAAATATTGTCCAGAAACCCTCACAGGTACTGCATTTAGCATAAAAAATATAAACAGGCAACAACAGCTGTCAGTTTGTCAGTGTGCTGACTTGACTATGAATTACCTAAAACTGCATGTGATTATCATAAAGTGGGCATGTCTGTAAAGGGAAGACTTGTGGGTACCCATAGAACCCATTTCCAATCACATATCTTGAGGTCAGAGGTCAAGGGACCCCTTTGAAAATGACCATGCTATTTTTTCCTCGCCAAAATTTAGCGTAAATTTTGAGTATTATTTAACCTCCTTTACGACAAGCTAGTATGACATGGTTAGTACGAATGGATTCCTTAGGTTTTTCTAGTTTCATAAGCTACCAGTGTTTTCACTCTAGTTTTAAAACTGATCCCACTACAGCTTCAAAATTGCAAGTTGCATTAATACGTTAAATTATTAGTGTCATTAAAACGATATTAACGCGTTAATATATATCCATAATCCAGGATTGGGAGAACTGTCATCTTAACCAAGGTGTGCTTTGCAGAATGGGTAAAAGATACTTCATTGCGGTATAGGAAATCAATTCTTGCTCTGACTTTGGAGAGTAGTGTGTTGATGAAGGGGAGTTTTCAAAGGGGAGTGAACTGTCAGAATGATACATGTTTTTTTACGTGATGCTTTCACCACATTAACCCGGTGACTCTTTTAAGATCTTGATCGATTTCAGTTACACAAAGAGCTATTTACTGCGTGAGCATAATGATGAAAAACAGCCACACGCCCCATTAATGCTGAATTTGCATTCTTGACAACACCAATTTACTATGCCATTATAAAAGGACTGCTTAGTCTCCCGGGCCATGCATGAGTGGAGCAGAGAGGAGAGTTTGTTAGGGGCCAGAGGAAGCATATTTATATATGATTTGTTTCACAAATGCTTCCACTACAGTGTGAGAGTGTAATAAATTGCAGACTCGTCCTGCTTTTCTTTTTACTTTCTGTTATAGGTCAAAATAATACTCTTTATGTTGCAATAGAATCATAAAACACAGGGTGTATTATGTCAAATTATGCTGTAAATTCTTGTTAAGGACTCGCTTTGGCACAACCTGAAGCTTCAACTCTGCAAATGTACAATAAATCAGATTTATATTTGACCCTCAAGGCATTTTCTCTCTCTTTTAGTTTTCACTCTGTGACCTTTCACGGGTGAAATACTTTCATGTGTTTTCAGAGTATCTGATCTCCTTTAAACTTTTATGAGCCCTCAGTGGAAACAACATATTGCAAGCTGTAAATACACATTGTCTGGTCATACATGTTTAAGGTGAATCAATAGAACTAATGCATTCGTTGTTAGCTCTTGTTTGCAAGCAGGTGGAATGAGGGCAGGCAGAATCACCAGAAATCAAACCAACCACATACTCTACCACAGATTGGCAGACTCTGTGACCCCCCCAGGCTTTACTGCAGGTAGCAGATGTTTTACAACCACTCCGTACAGATATACAAGAAAATAAAAGCATCTCCAAGATGCCAAAACATAAGAGACTGTTGAGACTACTGCCTTAAGCTGGGCACACACTACACTAGAATCAAGACGATTTTGGGCCTGATTCCCCCGTGACGACAATGGTCAGCAAAGCCCAGATTTTTGTATATCTTGCCCGATGTTGAGGTATGTTAAGTGTATTTTACATCCCCCAATCTGCTCGGAAGTCTATCCTAGCCGCACCAATTTCAAATCGCAAATATTTCAATTCAATATTTACGATTGGATATCCTGTTGTGTGTGGGGAACCCCAAGGACAGCTGATGACGCAGTCACGTGGGAAAGAACGACAGCCAATTGGGAATCAAGCTGAATGAAGACGGAAGGACAACAACCGCCGTCATAGCGACCGCGGCTAATGCATGAGCTAATGCATGAGCTAATGCATGAGCTAATGCAAAACACAAAGCATAAAGTAGGAGTAAGATGTTCTCAGAAATGGAGAACCGACTTGTTGATCTGTAGCAAACAACATTTTTTGATGTGCGTTTATTTAACATGTCTCCATGACTTCATCCATTATTTTCCTTTTTTCTTTGTGAATTTTCAGTACAAAGTAGTGCAAAAATTGACATCGCTAACTCTTCCTGCCTGTCGTCCGCCATGTTTGTTTACACTAAAGCCATGTTTGAGCGCGAGGGATTTTGCGTGATTTCTGTTTTTTAGTGTTAGTGCTGTTTGGCCAAATGTTTGATTGCCACACACTATAAGAACAAATGTGTTAAATTTATCATTAAATGTCGTTATGTGTGGGGTCAGGTGTCTCACATTTTTGACATAGTCAAGATTTGAACAATCTCTTAGTGTGGGCCAGCGTTTAGTTGTTTGGACTCTATGGTAACTTACTTTGTGGCAGTGTTGTTTGGAAATGTATTGCAGCCTACTGAAAGGTGTTTCTAATATTTTGTCCACCAAGATTTTTACAAAGACTGTATTTATTACCAAGTTAGCACTTTATAAACATGATTTTTTCCAGGAGACAGGTTTGTATTGAATGTCATTACAATAAAGCAAGATTCCTATTTTCTCTACACATAATAATATGCATGAATGGAATACATTTGCAGTCAACAGCAAGCTGCTCCACGATCCTGCTGGAGCAGGTTACATCGATTGGTGCAACAACTAAAGATTAAATTTGCGCTATTGATTAATCTGTGAATATTTTTTCAATGAATCGTTTGGTCTATAAAACGTCAGTAAAGGGAGAAAAATTTCCATTTCAATTTCCCAGAGCCCACGGTCATATCCTCAAATGTCTTGTTTAGTCCGACCAACAAACCTTAAGATATTCAGTTTATCTTTTGTAACGAAAAATATAAAAAAAGCTATTTACATACACATTGGCCACAACATAAAACTATGTCGCTCAGAGCTATAACAATTTCAATTGGATGGCAATTCGCAATACAGTAATAGTAGTTTAAATAGATGCATTTCTTTAAGATGCAGTTTTATCTATGTATTGATGTTTTCATTTATTTCTTGATCAGCCTTCACAGTGGGGGCTCAACCTTTCTGTGATTGTTTACGTGACCGGCGCGTATGCACCTAACATAATTTATAACCCAGGGCATCCACAGCGCTTTCCAGTCAATCAAGATGTTGTTTTATTAAAAAATAAACACGATATAAATTACTTTTAAAATAGCATTATTATGTTCTCTGCCCATAACTCGTAGCTCTCATCTCAGTGATTCCAGACAAGAAAATCTCACCTGTCACTGTCAGATTGACCACCTCATCCTCCATGTTTGTCTTCAACGTCTTGTTATGCTATGTCAGGTGTCTGTAATTTCAATTTATTCATGACCAAAGTCACTCATATAGCCTATAAGGGAGCATCATTCTGAGGTAAAACCGAATGCTGTTACATTTGTCTCCTGGCAGAATATCCATTTATTCTGACTCCATCCAACACCACATCTGCAGTTCAGCTGACACTGGAGAATTATTTCCCTTCACGGAGCCCATTTTTGTTCATGGATTCAATCTGGAAGGCTCGTGTTCGCTCGAAATATGTGAGAAATTCACGGTTTGAAATTATCAGCAGCTCCCGGCTGAAGCAGGCACCGCTGCACATGAGAAGCGCAGAATAACCTTCTCCACCTCTCCATTATTCCTGTGCTCCTCTGGGCAGCTCTCTCACTTCGTGTAGATGGGGGGCGAACACATCAGACCCTGATCTGGTGTTTCACGGGCTAATGTTACTGCTGGCGGGCTCCTTGATGAGCATTTGATGTGCAGGGAATATAGCTGCACTTCAAAAGACGCTCTGCTAACCCCGGCTGTAGATTGAGAGGTGAAGTGATTTATTTCGAGTTCCCGTCAAATTCGACTCATTCGAGCCTGATAAAAAAATATTCCTACTCTGATGTGCGGGATCTAAATAAATCAGAAGACAGAGCAGTCCCTTTGAGTTTCAGGCCTCCCTTTGATGAAAATCCTATGACGTCCAATTATTCACGGTTTGGTCTGACTTACACGGCTGACTTTACCCAGGAGCACAGGAGTCAGCTGCTCGCGTCGGATGAAAAGGAAACATCTCGGTACTTGTTTATGCTGCTGTTTATATGTAAACTGACTGATGATGACTGATGTTTTCTTACATGCTGCTGCACATATCTGTTTTCTACGCCAGCTGTATATGTTTTTTCATCTTCTGCGTTAAATCTGGTACCTATGAGTCACTAATGAACTATTGAGTGAACCCATACCACCCCATAATAAGGGATCACGCATAGAGAGGAACTCACAGAGAATTATCCCCCTGACTCTACAGCTCCCATCAGCTCTACATAGATTCTTCAGATCTAGATCTTTCAGCTTGTTGGTTTGGTTTAAAGGCCCGCGACTTTACTGTTTTTTTTTTCACTCATCAGCACCACTTCCAGACGCACCGGGCAGCTGTGAAAATCCTGATGAAAGGTTCTGATAAACCCACTATATATACGGTATACACTACCCTCCCCAGCACCACGCGGCAGACAGCCACAGTTATAGATTAGCTGGTAAACATAGTGCAGCATTTACCAGCTAGAACTGTTAAAACAGAGCTAAAAGGAGAGTGAATATTGGACTTCATTTTTCCCTCAGGTCAACAATTTGATTTGTCAGAGCCGTTGGCATGGCTGTAAATTATGGTGGCTGTTAATCTCATTAAAGGTGTTAAATACGTTATTGGGAGTATTTCTATTGCCTCTCAACGGCTCTTAACATGGCAACGATCGCAGCTAACGGTGCTAACAGCGCTTAACAGTGCAAGCAACGGCAACAGTGCTGACAGTGTTAACCTGAGGGTGACCCAGGGGGGGGTTGTTACGCTTCTATGATGGCGCCATCGGTTGGGGTGGCATGCACAAACATGTACTAAAAGCACACACGGCCCGGCAATGTCAACAGGAGTCCCAGGAGCCAATCGCTAATCAGAGTGCCCTTTCAGCTCTATTACCTGCAACACAACCTTCCTCTTCAGGAAGGCTCACATCAACATCACCACCAACTACAACAACAGCAGGATTAAATCAGAGTACGATGATCAGATTTGGGGGTGATGTTCCTGATAGATAATATATTAACTGAGCTTCCAATTAAAGCAACAGGGTGGAAAGTATAATTTTATCTTCTGCAGTTGTTTGTCTCTGTTTATTCGGATTATACTCTGTGATCATATCTGGCAAGAAGCTCTGCCTCCGAGAAATGTTTGTTTAACTTAAACTCCACTCCGTTATCCTCCAGAGACACATCCTCACCCAAAAACTAACATTGGTTTATGATTATCTGCTTTTAAAGATCTGCATATTCAGATTAGTTTTTTTAAATAATTAACAATGTCCTTACGTTCATGCAAACTACACCTGATCCATAATAAACTGCTGGGTTGAGAATGAACTCTGTGACTTTTATACACTATTGTCCTCTGTATTCAGTCAGTCAATGAGTTTCCTTTTCAAACTAGTTTATTACTTCACAAAAGCTTCAGTCAGACTTACAGTAGCACTTCCATAAAAACCTCCAGTGTTCATTTTAAAGAAATTAGTTTTAATTATTTTTAAATGGAAAACCTTTTAATACTCTTCCACGGTCATTCCACTGACTTGCTGGGTGAATGATGCTCCTCAGATTTATTTGGCCATTATGCTGATGCAAAGTCTCCGCTAGAGTCAGCATCAGTCAGCATTTCTGTCCTTATTTCCTACAAAATAATAAATCTACAGTATATTTTAATAGATGTCGTATTGACTTACACACCTCTGATCTTTTAAACTTATTTCACAAAATAGTGTCATTGATCTCATGATTTATCACTGAGTACCTGTTTGTTGACATTCCTGTTTCTGAATTTTGCTGATCAAACTTGGCAAACTGAAGCTAACAATAGGATATGAATAAGATGGTGTCATTGCTTTGTTTAATGTAAATTCAAATAGGCTCTGAACTGGTGAAACTGCTGATTTGATATTTATTTGGTGGACTTCAGAAGTGCTTATACGGTAAGATGTTTCTTTTTTGTTGTGGTCTGAGTAACATTCTTGTTAAAGGTCCCATATGTGCTCATTTTCAGGTTCATATTTGTATTTTGTTTTTCTAATAGAACATGTTTACATGCTGTAATGTTAAAAAAAAACTTTATTTTTCTCATACTGTCTGCCTGAATATACCTGTATTTATCCTCTGTCTGAAACGCTCCGTTTTAGTGCATTTCAAGGGTATTGCAATGGAATTGCGTTGCTAGGCAACAGCTTGGGTCCATGTTTACTTACTGTTAGCTGATGTAATTTACATACACTGCAACCAGGAAATAAACTGGGACACATTTAGAATGTTTACCTTTTAAACCGTGAAATGGTCTAAATATTGTATATTTGTGACATCACAAATGGACAGAAATACTAATGGCTTGTTTGAAACGCACAATTTCTGAATACGGGCTGTGTGTGTTTCTCCGTATATTGAGCGTTTCGATAGTTTAACAGTATTTATATAGCACTTAGACCTGCTTTATAATATAAAAGACATGAAAATCTCACTTTTTACAATATGGGACCTTTAAATGTATTCTTTAAAATCACTCCTATTTTGATAATATTCAGATATTACTCATGACTGGTCAGGTTTCACTTGAAAAAGCATCTGCACATTAAGGATGATATGATTATGACATTTAATTATCTGTATCAAGATTAGTTTTTCTCCAGCGGCTGTAATTCCTGTCAGTCAGCCTTGACCTTTATCACTTTAATACTGACACTGGCAGATGTGAACTCTGAACCATAAAATTAATGACTCTGGAGAAGCCACAAGAAGCCATTGTAGTCACCGTCACCATCAGTCACCACACTGATACATGCTATACTGTCAACAGTGTGTTATGTGTCGAGTCATAAACTGACCATTTCTCAGTGGATGTGAAGGCCAATACACAGTGTGTCTTAGAAAAGACAAGAGCAGTTGGACCATCTGATGACCATCTATCTGATCATTTAATTCCTGAACACACGGTTTTATTAGCTGCTTTGTGGTAACAGCAAACTGATTTCTACTATAAAAACCAACAGGCAAAACAGCATCACATGATCCTACATGTTAATTACAGTTTCATCATTATGTTTCTGTGAAAAGCTGGGAGATTTCTTACTCCTTTAAAAATAATTTGTGAACTGTTGTAAATTTATGTTAGAAATATCTCTAATTTCCAAATGACAGGTTGACAGATGTAGGTCAAATATTGATGCACAAGAGGAAACAACCCAGCAAGCGTTTCATGGATTATTATTAATAATATTATGGTTATTATTAGCTACTTGTTTGTAACAGTGAAGTGTGATTTCTACTATAAAAGAAAACAAACACTCTTAAAATCTTAAATATATCATGTTGAAATTGCTGTGAACAAAAGTAAACAGCTCAGTAATAGATTTTATATGCCTGTGATTTTATGTCAGGAATATGCCTGAATAAGTTGCAGCTATAGACGTATCACATGATCATATCATCTTACATTTCAGTGCTCAGTTTAAACAGGTTTTCAATTGTGGTGCACTTACCCAAAACACATTTACTTCCAAAGTACAAGTGTTGCTGGAAATACAGAAATGTGCGCAGATGTCCGACCTGCAGCCAAATGAAAAACTATAAGCCATAGCCGTGTAAACTTGTCAGCTACTGAGTTTCTTCAAACAGCTGTACTGCACACTGATCATGAAAGTGATAACGTATAAAAACATGTTTGCTTACTGACTGTTCAGTTTATAGAAATCTTTCCTCTATAAATAACCGACATATTAGCAGGGACCTTTTACTGAGTAAAAAACACCCATTATCCCCATCAGTTAAGCCAATAAAACTCTGGCATCATTCATCTGGTCCTGCCTTGACTGATTGTAGCCATCTGGTAGAAACCGCAGACCAGCTCAGGCTGCAGGTACATTGATATGGATGAGTTTATGAACACGTCTGTGCAGCGAACAGTAAAATATTCAAAGTCTCCCCGATGGCTAATGTGTTTAAACAGGAGCTCTGGCTTCCCCAGGCTACAGTAACTCCATCTGTTGTGGGGGCAGGTTTTTCTTCTGGGGGAAAAAACACTAATCACCACGACAAACAGTCATTAGAGTCACGATTGATTAGTGATCTGCAGCATGTGCTCCGGCCCTGCATTACTTTAACCGAACAGTTAGTAAACCTCAACATGGGGGATCATGTTACTACATTATACAGTTAACACAGAGCTAAGGATGTCACAACACCAGAAATATAGAAGTCAATATATATACCAGTTAAATTCCACAATTCTCAATATTCCAGACACACCGCCACCCAATACTAAACATCAGATTCAGGGCTCTGCACATATTGACCGTAATCTTTCTTGTAAAATGTCCGGTGTAATCGGTAACGCCAGTGTTGTCACAAGTTTATTAACCGGTGGGAAAATGTTCCTCACTGTCACATCCCTACCAATGACTATTACAGGCATCGTACGGTACCTTTGGTACTGTAGAAAAAGAGTACCGTCAGTTTTTTTAAATTTTGGCATCAACTTGGTACCGAAGTATCGGTTCTCATGACATCCTTGACACTTCAACAGGCAGACAGTAGGAGATGGGGATCGAACTGCCAACCTTGTGGTTAAAAGATGACCCACTCAACCCACCGAGCTACAGCCATCACTACTGTCTAATTTGTGTGTGGAAACAAAATCCGGTGTGCATACACAGCCCTGGCTCTATAAAGGCCAAGGCACACCAACCTGACATCAAAGAACTAGCGGCGACGAAGGCCGTATGCTGAGTCACCTCATCTTGTCTTGGCCATAAAATTGCACTCAAACACACGGCAAAGATGACAGCCGACGTCCAACTACCACTTACGTTCTGTGCCTGTGTGAGATTACATAACTCTCCACACAAGCAGGTCGTGGTTGTCTGTATTTGTTATTCAAAAAGGGAAACCGGAAGACCGAGGACTGCGATATACAAGCCGTTGTTAGGATACGTACATGAAACAAGGCAGCGTTTGCCGACCATTTTCACACCACATCTCATTCCAGATGGCAATGTCGTTGTGAAAATATCTGTGTATTTGAATGATCAGATGAGATGAAGAAGAAAAATGAGAAGACGCTCCTGTGGGTGCCCTCTTGACTTTACTCGTTGGCTTGCTTTCCTCACGTCCGTTTCTCTTCTGGTGCACTGATTCGCTTAGGCTGAACCACCAATCAGATTGATTTTTCTCACCCACGAGCTCCACCGCCGATTCAACATGCCGAATTGGCCGAAAAAACTCAGCCATGGGCAGACTAAAGCCGACGCTGCGGGACACACCACAAAAGCTAGGCAGACGGACGCTCACCGACGGCCCCAAACAGCCAACAGCTCAGTGTGTCAGGACCTTATATAAGAAACAAACAAAGTATTCAAGCCAATCACCAACAGGGGGCGTTCATGCTCGTGCATTGTTGCAGCTCTACATGTGAAAAGGTGCTCGGGAAAACTGAATTTAAGAGGTAACAGGTTTACAGGGTGCACAAATAATCACTTTAATTTTGTTACTCAAAAAGAAATTAGGGAAGAAGCCAGTAACATGTCTGCTCACATGTTCAATGTCAGTGTCCCTTTCAGTTGTTTTGTGGGGACAATATTATTATGTTCAAAAGATGTTTTTGATGCCAGGCCGTGTGTTCCCTTGATCCCAATTATCATCAATTTTTTAGTAGAAAATTAAAGGAATTTATCACAGAGGGGATGGTTGGGAGCGGAGCTAGACAGCTTTGTTAATGGCATTAAACAGAACTCTACTAAGCCTGGAGTAACTACACAAGCGCTCCTAACTACAGTCACATATCAATGCAAACCTCGTAGCCTCCATTATCTAGTACTTTCTGCAATTATCTGATTCGGCTGGCATGTACAAGCTAAGGCAATTAGCTTCCATTTGCTCCAGTATGGGCTTATTTCAATTCTGTTCAGTCTCAGGTCAGCAGCATGAGACCTTTTACTGAATCACTGTAAATTGAGATAGAAAACAAGATGCCTGGCAATATAAAGAGATTTGGACAATCATCACACAGAGCACATTTCAGCAGCCTGGGGAGGCTTTTTGTATTTGTTTTCAATGAGAGTAAAGCATTTTTTTTGTGTTGCTTTTGCGTTGCTGAGCGCCTTTTTCCGCTCTGTGCACATGCGTTTTTACAGAAGCGCCTTAAACACCTCGAGTTGAAAAAAATTCAACTCAGAGTGGAAAAGTACCCGACATCATTAGCGTTTTTTTCCCATAGACTGTATATAAAGATGGACAACATGACAGCCAAAGTGAAGCCAAAACATCTCGATCGCCCCCTGGTGGCTGGCTGCAGTATAGGTCATAAATACCGCCCCCTCCATGTTAGCGGATGGGACATCGGTCAAACTAAAAAGTACACATCAAATACATTTTTCCCAAAGATGTTTCTGTCATTTAAGGTTATTCTTATCACACTGATGTATGTTCAAGTGTTATTTTTTCTAATAAATTTGGTTCCAATTTGTTATTTGATGCTATAAAAAGGGGGTGAGACGTCATGATTGGCAGCTGTGAATCTCTCTCACGGACAAGCTGCTGCCATGCTCGGCTCGTGATTGGTTCGGGCAGGTGACCTTGATACCGCGGCTCCACCGCCCGATCACTACTGTGCAAACTCTGGCTCCAAATGACGTCAAAATCTCAAGGTGGCAGCTCCCGTATCTGTGATACTTTTGCTTCACTTCTGTACAGTGGGAGAAAGTGGAGACGCGTCGTCCATCTTTATATATAGTTTATGGTTTTTCCTCATTGTGGTGATTTTTGCTGGATACCAACTTTACCAATCGTAGTTACCATGATCTGAACAGAAAACAGCAGGAAACTAATCAGTGCGGTACTTGAGATTTAGTTATTTTCATTCATTTAAACTGTATTATT
Organism: Sebastes fasciatus; assembly: GCF_043250625.1. Lineage (NCBI taxonomy): Eukaryota > Metazoa > Chordata > Actinopteri > Perciformes > Sebastidae > Sebastes > Sebastes fasciatus. The sequence goes on from NC_133799.1 coordinate 13,796,276, forward strand.
AACTATTAGGTAGTGTACGGTTCATAGTTTGTGTTAAGCTTACGTAAAAAAAAAAAAAGATGCAGCAAAAGGCAAAACACGCGCTCTGTCTGATCAAGCAACAAAAAGGCTGTGTGGTTTGATTGCGTTTCACACCTCCGAACATGTTCTGTGCAATCATGGCCTCAGAACGAAGATTCTTTATGGTTTATGTTTGGTTCTTGTGCTTTTGGATTAGTGATGGATGAATGTACAATGTGTAAACAAAGAACGTATATTGCCAAGAAGTGAAAGACAATTGTTCATTCCACTGCAACATCAGCGCCGAGCAGCAGAGCTATTTTGGACTTTGGAAAGTGACTACCAGACGCCAGTAAAACGTTCATCTAAAAAATGCCGCACAAAAGTAAGACTAAATTATTTCTATTCTGTTGTCATATTCTGCCGAAATGGCCTGTGTTGAACAATAAAATATTATAAATGTAATAAGCGTTTTCAGTCCAAAATGGTGGCAGCGGCAAACAAAACTATACTTTCGTCTCTCTGCTTCTACGCTCTTTGGTGTAAATCTAAACGTTTCCCAGCATTGTTGAGGCTAAAACCTTCTCTTTTTCTTTCACATACCACTAAAATCTCGTTATATAAAATTCTATTGTACAAGGTGTAATTATACTGCTGCTTATTTATTTATTTTTCCTATTTATTTATTTATTTATGTAGTATAGACTCACTTAGTATTGATTTTAGCTTTCATGCAACTCCAATGACGGGCTCTGACATGATGAGATTGCTGTGGCGGGAGCAGCAGTGGTCCACCACTAATGGTAACACAATAACCAAAGCCAATGGCCTCCATGCACCAAGCCGGCTGTCTGTTTTAATGTAATTGGTTTATGATTTACTGAAACACATGAGTCACTAACAGCCTCGTACCTAACGCCCTGTAATCGAAAACCCTGCCCTCTCTTCAGCACGGCGGTCAACGTTTGATGTGCGAAAGCCATTTTATTACAACCTGGATGCATAGTTTCTATATCAACCTTCATTGATTTTATCGCTGTAGCTGTTCCATCAAATCTGTATTCCACCTGAAAAGCCAGCGGGCTGCAAAGTGTTTAGCTTCTCAGAGGCTGAACAACTGTATGTCCTCATAACATTTGTTGCCAGGGAAAACAGAGTTGCTACGCAGGGCTCAAGTCCAACAAAGTACAAACATCCTCCACGGTCAGGTAAGCTGAGGATGGTATCTGTTGATGAATGTCGGCAAATGGTACGACAATGCTTATCTTACTGCAGTAAATGGGAACATTCGCAGTCAGATTTTCCTGCTCTGGACAATATCAGCAATCTTGAAACTGTCGAATGTTCCCACTGACTTTTCCACACTGCCAAAAGAGCCACAGAGTGCTGTAGCTTAATCTGAAGATAAGGAATCCCTTTTCACAAACAATGATCCATTCAGTGCAATGCGGAAAATAACATGCTGAAATGGGGGGAAATAGCATTAACTAAGTGTTGCAGCTGTTTTGTCAGAAGCACCCCGGCTGAGAAGAGATTACTCTCCGGGAGAATTTCCACAGAAACCACAGCACGACAAACTATTTTTGTCGTTTACCCAAACCGATTAGCTGGTTGTGTGGACCGTGACTTCTCTGCCTGTGAAGCAATTAGAAAGCAGTCCGTCACTTAGTGACATCAGGGCATTAGTGGCCTGCAGACATTTCCGTGTCCAATGAAAGGTTTGGACTCATAAAAACTGATGCAAGGCAGTAAAATCATTTGATTACTTTATTGAACCATCTGTTCACAGAGATCAAAATTCTTCTTTGACTATGAGTATGAATTTGACAGTTTTAGCTGTTTTAACGTCCCACGTATGTACCTCAAAAGGTTAGAGAAGTGTGTCGGCTACCGGATGATTAATGATTTCAATCCCCATGCTGACTTTAAAAGTGAATGAGTAACACTTCCTCACTGCTAAACAATTTCCGCTCATTTGACATTCAGTCAGGAATTGTTCAGATCGAGGCCGGCTTGTTCTGGGCAGCTCTGACTGGTGTTTAAATATGAAGCCTTGCTTTTCTGAGAAAGAACATACAAGACCTGCACACAGTGTCTCATGGAAAAATAATGATTATATGATCCTTTGTTGATCCCTGGAACAGATATTCTCTTTATTCATCTCCTCAGATGTCAGCCACTCTTTTTTTCCGTCAAGGGTGCTGGACCAGGAGCACCAGCACCAGCTGTTCAAATTTACCCTCATTACAATGTTAACTGTTTACTAAGTGGAAAATTACACGTCAAGATTTTAAATTACATTTAACCACAAAGCTCAAATGACTAAATGACCAAATAACATTGGTTAGGTTAGCAAAACAGATATTTTCCAATCACTAATCATTTAATATATTACATTGTAACATTACATTTATTTTTAGCCATGCTAGCAGCTTGGTCCACTACTATTGGACTGGATTGCCATAAAAGGTGTATAGTCATTCATGGTCCTCAGAGGATGAATCCTGATGACTTTGATCATTCCTGACTTTTCCTCAAACACCACAAGCAGGTTCTCATTCATGGTTTGGACCTGAAATATCTCAACGTTTGGATGGATTGCCAAGAAATGTATACATATATTCATGTTCCCCTCAGGATTGATTGTAATCAAGGTCTAGCGCCATCATCAGGTCAACACTTTAATTTGTTCAATACTTTATTTAATGACTAAATCTTTGCAAAACTTACGCTTAACACTTTACATTGGCATGTTAGCATTGTCATTTTGAGCATGTTAGCATGCTGACGTTAGCATTTAACTATATGTTTTAAATATAGACTGCATATAAGAAGTGAACGTAGTCACCGTGACATCACCGATTGGTTTGTGGACTGCTGTTTTAAAGCTTTTGGCCTTTGCCATCTTGGTCTTTTGCAACCAGAAGTGACACGAGAGGGTGGAGCTAAGTACAACCGAACACTGAATAAGACATTTTTAGGCAACCAAAATGGTTATAATTAACTTTCATGAACTGAAAACACACTGTGAAAGGGTTAAAGTTGTTAGACGAAAACACGGACAACTCCCAGATGTGACAACGCAGTGGTAGCGACCCGTCAATCACAAGGAATCACAAGGAAGCAACGCCCTAAAGCAAACACTGCTTTATGATCTATTTGACTCTAAATGGGACCTTAATTTACTAAATGAACATCATGCTGTATTGAAGAAGACTTGAAACTAACGATTGAGACCATAAACTCATGTTTACAATGTTTACTGAGGTAATAAATCAAGTTTGAGGCACTTCAGCATTGGCTTCACTTCTCAGACCCTGGACTTGCCTACTGGTTTTAAATAACTGGTAGTCTCTTTGTTCAACCTGCTGCCCAAAGATTAGAACCAAAAATGGAGATAACAGCTATTGTTGTTCAGCATGACACATTTTTCCAACTTGATGACAAGCCATTTGCTTGTCTGAAAGCTGATCTGTTGCATGAGTGACATGTAATCATGTTTATACAGCTGTTTTCTCTGACCTGTTGCTGTCCATCTGTCACAAACATCGGACTATCTCGTTACGTTTTGATTTAAACAGCCTGCTCCTTTGTGTTATTCTTCCTCAGAGCTGTTGTTTGTAAGTGCATTAGAACATTAGATTGTTCTTTCCACATTTCACACAGAGTTCGGCATGCTGTCAGGAGAGAACAAGCTGTTCAAAATAGTAATTCATTGTTTGAACAATTGCCAACATTCTTCAATGACAGCAGGGAGGGAAGGAAAGTAGTCCAACAATCCTTCAACATGAGCAGCAGGGTTCAAGCCCCAAGTGATGGCAAACATCCGCCCTCTTGAAGTGAGAGGTTTCACTCGGTGTGAATGTTGGTAATGAATGTTTTTCATAACAAATGTTGTTGTGTAATCATTATACAAGTGTATTGTTAATTAGGTAGCAACGTGAGGTGTGCCCTGTGGAGGTGGACGAGAGGAAAGCTGCGTTAAAATGACAATGTGTTAATATTATTAAAAGGAGGACGGAGAAGCAAGAGTGGTTTCTGAAAAATTATAATGCTTAAAGTTCCAGGAAAATCAGTATAATTATCTTTATCGGAGTTATTTCATGTTTCTGACATTTTCGTGATGAGATGGAAAATATCACATATTTGTGCAAATCTGTGGGGAGCATGGAGAATTAATTAGTCGATGAAGGCCAAGTTCAAGCACCTGTGCTGAACAAACCCACCTGCTGAGGAACAAAAACAGAAACCGCACCATAAAAAATCTGATCACTGATTAAAAGTTTATGGCAATAAAGTGATACGTACTATTATTGAATAGATAGTACCAAAATTGATTGGTACTATCTGATTGGTAACTGATAAAAATGTATTAAAGTTACTCAAATGTAGGCTACACAAAAAAAATTAATGTAACTAAAAAATTTTATAAATCCAAATTAAATTTACAAGAAAAATTTATTAATATTTACACAAAATCTGGGTATATTTAAATTACATTTACTAAATATCTGGATTCAATTGATTTAGATTTACTTAGGTCATTTAATACATTTTAATCTGTATCAACAAATAAAATCAATAATATTAGGCCTACATGTCAATTCGTTTCCATAATCATATTATTTCAAGTTTACTCAATATCATGTGTCCTTATTGGCCTGATTTATGTACATTGTGTCAACAGCTCGTTATACAACACTATGTAACCTTGTCTGTAGTGCAACTCAGCTCTAAGCAATTTTTTTTTTTACAATCTTCAGTTATCTAAGTGCTAAAATACAAAAGGCGTCCAGCATCAGGCGCTCTCCAGGGTCCTGACCTCGCTGCTGTCGGCAGAGAGGGAGCTGTCCAAGGGACTGACCCTGGTTCATTCAAGCAGTAATAGCAACTGTTATCTGTTTGTGTGGTTATACAAAATAGACCCTGTACTGTCTTCGCTGCCTCTTGTGTCTTGTGTTGTTCATCAGCACTGGCTGCGTTACAACTAGGAGTTTATTAAAGTGTTTGTTGATTTCTGTACTGTTAGCGCAACCGTTGCCAAAATTCAAGTCTAGTCTCCTGGCTGTTTTGTTTTTGTTTTTTGTTTTTTTGTGGCCATTAGTGTTTGTTGTCTACCTCTCTGCATGTTTTTGACTAACCAGAGTGTCTGACTATTTTGAGTTAACTCTAGAAATTGCCCAATTATGCTCTCAGATTTTGCGAGAAGGGGCGGGTAAGATCGGGGTCCTGCTTTACACTGAGTGGTTTTACTTCTGTTAAACACACTGTTTTGTGGTGAGTGTCACACTCTGTGTTTTGTTTGTGGCTCATTCAGAATAATTGGGTTTTCTTATCACTACATGTTCTTTTCTAGGGGAGTTTTGTTTTGTTAAGTTCTTTGACTGGGCACCACCTGTGCGTCCTTATTTCCCTTCCACTCGTGTTTGTGTATATCATTTTTCAGCACACATGTATAACTAGAGCAAAAGAAAGCCTAGGGCATACTCTAAAAGAAACATCAGTGTAAAACCACTGCATTAGTTTCTACGTTTTTTGTAACTGGATAACAAAGTTAGGTAGACAAGTGTTCCTCCCTCCTTCCCCTAGAGAGGGTTTTAACACAGTTATGAGTTATGAGTCTTTCTGAAATGCTGTGTCCAGTGTGTGACACTGTTCCCCAACAGCTTAAAATCCTGCCATAGAGCTGAACATCAGAAATGACTTGTGCGTCTGGTTTGTGTCACCGCGGACCCTCGCTGACAGCTTCTTGGCTCTTTGGCTTCACTCATTGACCACCAGCACACACTGAGCATGAAGAGATAACAAGCTGCATGGCACTTCGATGGTCTAGACTTCTCAAAGGGGCAATTGACACGATGGAGTGTGACAGCTTTTCTACTCCATTTCCCTCTGAATATCTCACCTGCTCTGATGTGAGACATTCATGAAAGGATTAGAGGAATGTACGCAGCCATCCGTCCCTGCTGACGAGCGAAGCGGGGGAATTTTCCTTTCCTTTTATAGTCTGTCAGACATGAAAAAGTAGTTATTTAAAAATAAAAAGGCTCTCGGTAGAGAGTGCAAACCTCTGCCAACCCTCTACAATTGTTAAACTTTCATAGCAGCAGCCTCTAAACAGCTGCTTCATTTATCATTAATATAGTTACAGCTGCAGAAATCAAAACTATTCAGCTCAAATGCAGAAATCCCAGACCCGGATCAACAACAAAATCTGCTAAACTCAACTTTAGTTGAATTAAAAAGCCAGCAGACAGACATAGTAGATAAATTCATCATGGCATGAATTAAAACAAGACTCAGGGCGGCTCTGAGGGTCCGATAATTAGGCACAACTGTGCTTTATAATGTTTACCCTCCAAGTTTACAAAGTACAGCTGAGGATGGTGGGAATTAGTTCTGCAAGTAGGGATGGGAATGGATAAGGTTTCACTGATGCCAATGCCATTATCTATTCTGATTATCATTCCCATTCTTTATTGATTCCTGATCAATTTTCTGTGTCAGAGGATATAATTTGGAAGACAAATATAAAAATGACTGACAAAATGAATAAAAAGTAATATTTGATTCAATTACAATACTCCTTTTCAAAAGGGAGTAAGCTTGAAACAGATATAAAACTGGCACTTTGGACCGTTTCTTCCTCTCCGCCATGACTCCTACTTGTTGCAAGATTCCAGCAGCGCAAACAATGCGCAACTAACAGAAGAAACACGCCAGCATCAATAAAAAGGAATTGATAACCTCGGGGGCATACAAGTCCGATGAATCGGACAACGTGGAACCGTTTCTCGATTCCCATCTCCTTAACTGTTCATAAACCAAAGTACTGGATAATCAACATTTGACCTGACGATGGCGGTAAATGAAAGATAAAAGGGATCAAAAATTTTACAATTCATCCATTCATTCGACCGTGAATGTGTGTACCTACCAAATGCCACAGCAATCCATCCAATAGTTGTCAAGATCAATAAAATAAATATATAAATATTCAATATTCAAATATAAAAGTTCAATAAAACTCCAAAATGTCAACGTCATGGTGGTGCCAGAGGAAAACTTGGGAGATCACCAAAGTCAGTAGGATTAATCCTCTATGGGCCACAACTGTTTGGAGCAAATTTCATGGCAATTCATCCCATATTTGTTGAGACATTTCACTGTGAACCAAAACTGTCAACCTCATGGTGGCGCTAAAGAAAATGTCAGGTGATCACCAAGGTCATTAGAACACACACTCTGGATGACCATGAATATCTGTTGTAAATGTTATGGCAATCCACTCGATAGCTGTTGAGATATTTCAGTCTGGACCACCAAAGTGATACAGTAGACCGACTGCCATAGAGCCATGCCACCTGCATGGCTAAAATAACATGAATAAAATAACTTTTAAAAGAGAACTACATAAGCCTGTCTAAAAAAAATACTTAAAGAGACACTAGTTATGCAAGCTTGAGTTAAAGTCATGAGGCGTACGAGGAAAGTGTGTTATTTCTCCTGGGTCATACATCAAACCATCATCTCCATCCCATTCATGACAAATCTGCACAGAGATAATTATAGCAGATCCAGATGGTTTTGAGGAAGAGGACACTCCAAGGAGACTAAGATGGCTCTGTGCCATTTGGGTCCATCATCCTCATGTAGTTATTGCAGACTCAAAAATGCTTTCTCATCTTTTGCACTATAATATCTAGCTAATGGATTTCAAGCCTTCTTATCATCCAGAAATCTACCACAAGGCCCCACAGAGACAGAGTTTTAGAGCTTTAAAACCATAAGGAGTATTTGGATGGGGGGTTCTTTCGCTGAGTCATGGTGTAGTCTAGCTGTGAAACCCGTTTAGTAGTTTATCTTGGCTACATTGCTGTGACATTTAGATGAAATGACCACAGTTTGCTGTGCTTCTGTGAATACTGAATACTAACCCGTAGACTTTACAGCAAGTGCTGGCTTCTAATCAATACCGTTTATTTTGCAATTCAGAAACATGGGGGTACTCTAGAAAAACATTTTTCACTTTTTGGACTTTAATAGGCCAGTCACTCACAATAATTACTAAATCCAGGGTTTCTGCCAGAAAAGTTGTTAGGACCGGCGGCGGTGGTAGCCCTGTTGTAATGGAGACGTAAATCCCTGCTGTGCTGGGCTGATGCGTCATGTATGAGAAAACCCTTCAAGACACGGGAACTTGGCTTGTGGCTTGAGGAGTTGTAGCATTTATTCACCGGCAGCCTAAACTGTAGACACACTGTACTGCTACGCTCACAGCTATGGCTGACTTCATCTCACCGTCACTCTGTCACACACACTCCCTCGCTCTCTCTGTGTCTCTCTCTATACCACACACTGACACTCGTTAACGTTAAGCACACAACCTACGCACTGAGTTATGCCTTAAAGGAGTTTGCTACGTAGATAACACATTTTAGTATAAAAAACATCTTAAGAATACATAATTCCCCAATGCTTAGGCCCGGCGGGGAGTCTTCTCAGGCCCGGCGGATCTCATCTATTGCCCGCTGTGTTTACATGTGTTTGTTTATATACGAATGTCATCAATATTTTAGCCAACATGATACTAGAATAAACAGCAGGGTTTTTAAGACATTGCGCATTTTTGTTAACAGAGTCCGAGAGTCCATCTTATTTATTGTTTTGGTTGTGTGGTTTTATTTTATTTATCTTTTATTAATTTAGGATATTTAAAAAAAAATGTCACAGTCCAATTCCAATGGCTGAATATTTAAAAAAAAAATTAAGTTTATTGCTCTTTTAAAAGGGTGTATTTGCATTATTATGCTATTATATTATCATTATATCTGTGGCATACATTGTTTATCGCAATTATTTCTTGGACAATATATCATCCAACAAAATCTGTTATCGTAACAGGCCTAGACTTTACTTTTTGTCCACAAATACCGAAGACAATTATCTTCATTTGGCATTCTGGACAAGTAGTCTACTGTTGAAGAGAATGTTACGATGTCTGAACAATAGGCCAAACAAAATAGTCCTTCAGAGATGACACAGAAAAACACTGTATTTTATAATTCCAGTCATGAACCAAGCCAGGTTGCTCTCTTTAATATACCATACTAAGCAGCAGCTGCATCCTCTCAGATGCCTGACCTATATAACCTTGAGCTGGATGTCCCGGATGCTATATTTTGTCTGTATGGCCTGACTACATCAATCACTGTTTAACAGGATAATGGATGGAAATCCACGCTACATTTATATTCCTTGAAACGGGGAACGTGCCTGCAGCACAGGACAGTGTAATGTGATGTATGCTTCACTTACTCCATCACAAATCGCAGGAAGGCAGCTAACTCAGTGGTGCACTAAAAGGAAAGAAGCATTTTTGGTGATAGATACCAAAAAGCTTCAATACAATAAAACACTACTCCTCTAGTCCTGCTAGACTAGAGGATTGTGTTTAGTCAGCAACAAGACGATGCAAGAGGTAAGCCAGTAAAGTTTCATTCTGTCCTCCCTTTGATTAATTACTTTTCCCCAGCAGTAATGCACCTCTGAGAGGTACATAAAATGCTCTATGTGGTGCACGTTTATTTTTATTCAGCTGTGAAAACCTCCCGGCGTCCTTCTCTTGTATTAGGACTCTCTCTGCATCGGCTCTTTGAACTAAAAGGGAATTAAGTTTGTGATATATATATATATATATGAAATGCAGCTGCAATGTACTGTGTCCAGGAAAACAAGGACAAGGAGGTATTATAGATAAAGTACAATATAGAACAGAATAGAAAAGGACTTTCACTCCCACACACTACTGGAACATAATAGCGGTAATGTTAACGTTAATGTCTTTCTAGAGACCATCTGTCAATCAAACAGTGTGGACAGTACAGTGGTATTTGAATCCTTTAATTTCTATAGAAAGTGAAGAAACTCACATCGCTGTCTGCTGAGCCACGGCGACCGTCACTGCTTTGTACCGTGCATAATTATTCTATAATATTCACTGTGGCTGCTAAATGAGATATGACACTCTTGCCAGAGGAATCTTCAGAGAAAACACCCACGTGTCATGACTTTAAACTGTACTGTGTAATAACCTTGTTATATTAACAAGTGATTTAATTAGTGAGAGTAGAGTATAGAAGTAAAAACCTACATGTCTGTAAGTGCAAAGTAATTATTTCATGAAACCTCAGCTCATTGAGAGAAAAAAGACAAAATGTACATTGACAAAAATAGAGACTGGTTGCAGTTTTTCATCTCAATCAGCTTCACTCGCACTCACATTACCTCCGTCACACACTCACTTCAATCTTGTTTTTCCTGCTGCTGGTGCTGACAGCTCTTTTTGTGTATCTGAGTTGCTTGATTTCACTGCTATAAAACAGTAGCCTAATTGTAATTGTCACATAATAATAGAGCTCTTCAGCCACAATCTGGCTTGATTGCTGTGTTTTGGCAGAATTTAACAACATAATTAAGATTCATGCATGAATGAGAGGTACTGCAAACCACTAGATTTATAAATAACTTGAATACACTCAGCAAGATACAAAGACTGACTAAATGGCAACTGGCAACTTAATGGATTAGCAATCCATTAAGCCAAACCTATTAAAGTAAGCTGTCTGAGAGATATACTTATTAATATAAGTTTTGATCTGCAAAATGTATTTCATATAGCATATTTTTTATGCTATATGCAGTACATGTGAGGGTTTCTGGACAAGTGTCATTGTTTTGTGTTGTTAATTGATTTCCAATCATAAATAGATACATACATTTTCATAAAGCAAGCATATTTGCCCACTCCCATGTTGATAAGAGTATCAAATATTTGACAAATCTCCCTTTAAGGTACATTTTGATCAGATAAAAAAAAGTGTGATTAATTTGCGATTAAATACTTTAATCGATTGACAGCCCTAGTCTAAACCTAACCAAACCTTAACCATATTGTTGTCACATCGTCAAACATATTTTTTCAACAGTGAATTGTAACAGTTTTGGAAGGCGCAAACACCCGACGTTGTCCCGCTGATAGGGGCTTCAGATTAGAAAGCACTTCTGCGCGTCGATCTAGAAGCCATGGGCAAACGACGTATTTTGGCATTTAATTTGGAGGACGATAAGGGCACACTTCTTAACAGACTGTCCTCAAGGGCATTCATAGTGCTGCACTTGTGTTTGTACAAACAAAAAGTGACGGAAGTGAGTGAGTGAGTGAATAAACCTTTGCACACCTGACCATTCACTGCATGATTTGTCTGTTTTGGAAAGTTAAAAAATTCTTTCATTCAATGTCAGACAATCCAACAAGTTCTTTGTTTAAAGCATATACTGAGGCCTTTATGGTGATATATTTCTGTTGAGACTGCTTTGGGGAGGTGTTGATTCAACCCAGCCTGTGGTGTTAATCAACTGGATGTATTATATTGTATATTCGATACATTATAAATACAAGATCCTTCCCGGGTTGAGCAGTTTTTCAGTTTCAAACCAGAGACTGGAAAATATGTCCTGCAGGGCAGGAACCTCAGCACATTCGAAATAATTGCTGAGTCATTGGTTTAGGATCAATAATCCTGTCAAACCTCAACAGATATATTGCTAGTCTTTTGCTATGTGGCAAGAAAAATGTGTCTCAATCGTCATACAGGCGTCTTAATGTATTTCATCTTTTGCAAGACATCATCTTGTGCTTCTTACAGCCTTCCTTTCTGACAATGTTTGATAGTACACATTACTCAAAAAGACTTGATTGAAAGAGCCGGGGAAATGAGAAGTGAGTCATCATACTTTGGCCTCAGTTTAGCCTTCAAATGTCAATGAACTTCCACTGCTATTCAGTTTGGCTGTTTGGAGGATACAAAGTGATCAGGAGGGATTTGACCAAATATTTTCCTTTGACGTTTCAGAGTTTTTGAACTGGCACTTGTGACCTTCAAAGTCAAAGCAGCTCTCAAATAAAGTAAACCCACATTTAAAATTCAATCACGCAATCTGCCCTTAGAAATGAGTCATTATACTCCTACACTTGCTTTAGTAACAGCAGAGGTAATTTCAGGAATAAATGCCTCTGGCAGCCATTATGCCCTCTTGGCACGGGTAAATGTAATAACACAATTGGGCTTCCAACTTTACTGCAGACTGCCAGACAGAGAGATAACTTTTAATGCTTGAGATGAGATTGTTGTATCTCTTTCGATGGCGAATAAAGATTTAAAGTTGGCATTAACAGGGAGCGGTCGGCACATCTCAAGGGGAAAATCTTAAGTGTTCCCCCGATTTGCATCTGTGGGACAGGTACTTTTGTAAGACAGGAGTCCAGACAGAAACCATCAACAAAATGTCTCTTTTTTGGAGATTGGTTGTTTCTTTATGAGTTGATTTTGCCAGCATATGAAAGCAACAGTCACAAAAACCAGAGGGATAAAACTTAGAGACGAGCAAGATGAACTCAACCTCCCTGACTTCCTCTAAAGAGCATTTCAGATGCTACGTTTGATTAACTCCTGTTCACCTTCCTGTCTGTAATTCTTAAATGCTGAATTGTTTTTTTGTCTTTGAAATGCATAGATCAATTTTCAACTTTGAGTCAAAATATCACAGGATCAATAAACCCTCCGACAGGAATGTTACTCATTGATTAGCATGATGGTGTTTAAAAGTCGTTGCAGAAAATGGCATTTATATAACGATGTGGTCGGTTTGTTTTCAAAGCACAGCTGCCGTTTTTGATCCCATGCCTTTTATTTTATATACGTCTGCGAGGCAAAAAACATTCATCAAGAAGATCCATTTTCCTTTTCCCCCCTCTGAAATAATAGTTGAGTAATTTATTTATCCAGAGGAAAATTCAATTTTAACGGCAGCAGAAAACTTGGGACACAGTAATAAACAATATAACACACTGGTGAAACTAGGCAAACCTGACAGAAACCCAATGTCTAGCTATACAGCTGCTTGGCTTGTGTTGGCCTGCAACAACTAAACATAACAGCTACAACGAAATCAGACATTTATACAAAACTGTATAGGTGAAAACATTTTAAATAAACACATTTACAAAGACAGTTTTTACAGATTCTATCTCGCCCCTTTGCCCGTCAGTAGCAAAGGAGTAAACAGTGTAGCGTTATTATTAGTGTTGTCACAATACTGGAATTTCTAACTTCGATACAATACCTTGAAAAAATGTTGATATCCAATATTATTTTCGAAAATTATCACAACATTGAGGGCATAACAGTTTCGATTTTTATTAAAATATAAATGGCAGTATGTGTGAAGAAGAGAGCAGAGAACGCAGCTGGTACACGTGTATCGATACTGTGGAAAATGAGTATTGAAATCATTTCAAATATTCAGTATCGTTATACACTAGTTATTATAGAGCCACAAAGTCCGCAGAAGGAAGAGGTCGGGATGGATGGATCGGTCAACAAAAGGCTGATCTTAAAAGTGGGAGACTGCTGTTTGTTTTCCGTTTCCTACAGTCAATGTTGGTTTCTTCTAGCTGTGATCTTGGATGTTTCATAACTTTAATCAAGTCGTTATTTTAACCCAAACCATAATCTTTATCTTTCCCTCAACCTAACAAAGCTCTTTTTGTATCTCAACCTAGCCAAACCTTAACCATATGGCGTCAGATCAGAAAACACTAATGGTTTTGTCGTTCTGGAGAGCATGAACCAAAGTACTTTATAGTTTAATGTGTTGTGAACTTGTTGTTCTAATTCCTAACATTATTCAACTGTGGTCTAAGTGCACTACTAGCTACAACTCAGCTGAGAGCTGTCACTCACCATCAGAGCGACGCGGCTGTTTGCCGCTACACATGCAGGGTTTCACAGTTTTATAGCTGAAGTGGTCCCCCCGTTAACATCATAAAATATTAATACACTTTTACGAAGTAAAACAACAACCTTCAGGGAATAATGGTTGGTGCTATTTTACACAGCAAACACTACATATTTATTGAGCGTGGCTATTGTGTAGGGCGTACTCTACAAGCTTGAATGAACTAAATAGATAGATAGAAAAGGAAATGACGTTTTTGAGCAGATTAATGGATGGTGTAAAATGGCCATTTTTAAATGGACATAGGTTGAAGCAGTGATGGCAAATTGGAACTGTTTCTGTGACCTCCCAGTCATCTTTCCACTGAAGAACATGAAATGACTAAACGAATAAGTGTAACCTCTGACATGATATATGAGGTTAATGACATCCGGGAAAACAACAGGATAAAAAGATTAAAGCTATTGGGGAGGCCAGATTCCAAAGAATTTTATATTTACCAAAGAATGAGGTATTGGTTTGGTTGTATACCTTTTTTGGAAAAGAGTGACCTTAACCTTCTTGTTCATCCCCTGCCTTCTTGGAAAGTTGTTATCAATCCCTGCATTTTGCTGCAAAACAGCCTCCGTCGTGTTTATACAAGCACATAACTAGTCTCGCTGTAAAACAAACAGTAGCTTTTGCTTCCTCCTTAAGTTGTACTATTTTAATTGTACTCATCACATGCCAATGGGTGGGGACAGTGTGACAAAAAACAGCATAAATGTCAGAGAGACGGACGGATGGACGGACAGAGAGACAGACACATTGGTGGTTTAATAAGTCTCTGTGGACATTTTGATAATTTAGATACTTTTGTTCCATTGTAACCAACAGAATTAACGAAAAACAGAAACCGCAAATATTTATTGGGTGCAGTTTCACTTCAAGTCCTTGCCTGACAAATTGAATTTCACAGACAGACAATGGGCGTCATGGAGGAACATTTCACATTTTTATCCTAAACTTCTTACTTTTTTTCTGTACGGTTTGCTCTTACAAGTGCTCCAAGTCATGTTCACCAAACTCTCTTAACTGAGCTTGTTGTAAATCACTTGTTTCAACCCGATTTGTTCATGAGAAGGTGCACGTTTTTCTTTTTTAGATTTAATCATTAGCACAATCATAACATTTAAATTATATTAGGCTAGCTGTTCTGATCTTTTGGAAATGAGCGGATGAAACCAATGCAAATTTAGCAGTGACAGTTGTCATATTAGGGGACTTGAAACAGTTCGAAGATAGTAACAAGCTGCCAACGTGCCATCCGAGCAGCGCAGTGCTGTGACAGCGGCTCACAGCTTACATGGGAAGCTTTCAACAGTCACGAAGATTCGTGGATGTATGAGTTTGGTAATTGCCCTTAGAAGTTGCTTTTAAAAAAAACAACAGGTTCCTTTAATACAATTCATCAGACTAAAACGTCACTGTTCTCAAATCCTTGCAATGTGCAACATTTCTGCCAGTCACATTCAGTCCCCGGGGTAACATGTCTTAACCCTGATTTCTCAGGAAATCCTCCTTAAAACTTGCAAACCGCTCTGTGACCAGGGAATGTCAACAAAGAATAATAGACTGACCAAAACAGCACGGGAATTGGACATGAATGGAATGAGAGACCTTGTAGGACGGCACAAATTGGCAGCGGACTCGAAAACCTTGAGTGCTTGGCGAATTCACATGTGGCTAAAAATGCAGATGAGGCTCGACTATGGCCTTGTACATCCTCAGACTTCCGTTTAAAAGCATGATGTCCATGCTAGGAGACAGGATGTTCCACTGATTGGTCACTGTGCTCGAGGTCAAAGCAAACCCACCCCCCTCCCACACACGCACATATACACACACAAACGTTGGATTCAGGAATTTTGGACATTTGCATAACCTGCATTCAATTTTACCATATTTAGATAGATTTTTGTGTAAACTTTAAGTAGAATTTTTTTGCAAAAAGTGCTGCAAAATCTGCAATAAG
Organism: Sebastes fasciatus; assembly: GCF_043250625.1. Classification (NCBI taxonomy): domain Eukaryota; kingdom Metazoa; phylum Chordata; class Actinopteri; order Perciformes; family Sebastidae; genus Sebastes; species Sebastes fasciatus. Next base: position 13,812,090 of record NC_133799.1, read on the forward strand.
TACTTTATTACTTTGTAATAAAGTTACTACATTTCATTGAGAAGTCTTGTCTTGTGCTACATTAAACAGACTGCTTTCCCCAGAATAGACTCATAAGCTGTGATTCTTGATATTGGCTTAATCAGCTGCAGTATTTCATCTGAACAAAGAGAACATCCTGCCAGTAAGTCACAGTGGGTAGACGTGAGACATCAGGCTTCACATCACATTCGCTGTGGGGAAGATGAAAAGTGACTGATAGGTGGTGATGAAAAAGACTTTAGTGTTATTGATGGATGAGGCATGATTTCCTTCAGGGTAAAAGGATGAAATGGACCACGACCACGTTATGAATCATCTGATAAGCAGTGCTGATCCATGCAAGATGTTCTGAAACAGGCTACTGTACGACGCCTTCTTTATTTTCAATAAAATCTAAGATGAAGCCAAATACACAGTGTAAGTGTGATATTGCTGTCAATCTGTGGCTTTCCTCTCGCTTTTACTTTCTCGCTCTCAAGAGTAAGGATGTTGTTGTTACCACTAAGACGGAGCAGCTCGCCAAGGTGACACTCTTCTCGTCTTCCCACACTTTCACTCACCCTTCCCAGAATTGCCCAAGGCGTTGGAAAGTTGTGTACGTGTTTAGATTTCTAACTCTTCCATTTTCATCATTTGGTAGTTGCAGGATTATGTCGTGACTAGAGCAGAAATTATTAGTCGATTAATAGAAAAATAATCAACTCTTTTCATGATCAATTAATTGTTTGAGTCATTTTTCCAGAAGAAATGCGGAAAAACAACTTTTGAATTGTGAGGATTTGTTTCTTTACTTTGTGTTAAGTAAATGGGAATTTTTGAGGTTTTCAATTGTTGGTCAGACAAAACAAGCAATTTGATATTATAACCTTGGGTGTTAGGAAATTGATTAGTAATTTTTCACAATTTTCTGATGTTTTTTAGATCATATACTTAAATAACTAATTGAGAAAACAATGGGCAGATATAATCGATAGTGAAAATAATCATTAGTTGCAGCCCTCGTCATGGCACAGAAGCTTTGACATTTGCACTACTTACTGATTGTTGTTTGTAATAACAATAAACAAATTTACAAGCTATTTACGTCATTCCAGTATGCAGATTCAAACTATTTCTGTCACGGTGCCCTTGTGGCCATCTTTGTGTGAATATTGCCATAACATTGGATTTTGAACTGTTCTGTTTAGAGTATGTATAAAGATCTTTGTTTAGGGAAATACACGTCACTCACGAGGGCCGGCGGAGGTAGACGAACATCATTTGCTTCCTTGAGAGTATTTGTAATTGAACAAAATAATGAAATAGATGAGTTTCAATCACCAGGACAAAATCTTTGGCATGTGTCGTCAAGCAGCTGGATTGTGGATTTAGGAGTTTGCATTTGTTCTTTATGCATATTCAAACTGTTATTGTAATGTTTATCAATACATTTTATTTTATATTACATATACTGCATCAGCAAGGCAAGTTAAACCACTGTCTCATCTTATCCTCAGGGATGTATTGTAATAGTATTGTTTTGGTATTGTATAGGCACAAAAAAATAAGATAACCCAGCCCAATGTACACTAGGGAAGTCACGGTGAGCAAAATTTCCAACAGGTTAACACCGGTGTTACCGATTACACCGGACATTTTACAAGAAAATTAGGGTAAATATATGCAGAGAGCTTACTTTGATCTTTAACGTTGAACATGTGTCTGGCATCTCTGGTCAAACTTTCACTGCGAGGCCGCAGGTTTCCATCCAGTGCCGCTCATACCAGCTGTAACCGCTCCGTCCTCCCCACGGTGATTGCCTCACTAACAAATTTCCCTTATAGCATTGGGTTTAAATCTGAATAATGCTAAATAGGTGCTTTTGCTTTTCGCTTTGACACCAAATCCTCTGCCATCATCTTGTCTGTCAACTCTCTCTCACCCCATGTGAGAAATATGACTCCTGCTGTACAGAGCAGACACTTTCACTTTCAGTTTGTAGCATTTGTCCTCCCACTATGTATTGATAACACGCCGCTGATACGTGAAAATTAACTAAATGAGTTTTATTTAAATAAAAAATAGCAAAACGATGGTGGGCAAGTAACGTAATCGGTGTATGCCCGAACACCGTTTAACTCTAGTTAAACCGACTACCACAGCAAGCCTAATGTACACCTGGACTTTTGGCTCAGCTTAATAGGCAACATTTTGAAAAATAGAAAGAAAGTTTGAAGCCATCCTCTTTTTCATTAAATGGCTCAAAATACACAAAGCCATTAATTCATAAACCACAAACCATCACAGCTTTAGTGAACTTAAAGGCTCTCCCTATATTTCAGGCCTCATGACACAAATTGTGTATTGTTTCCATATGGCTCATTTTACCCTGCTCTGTCCTACTTACTAATCTCAAGAGTATTACATTAGCATTTTAATTTACAGCTGCTGCTTAATTTGCACCCTCTTAAACAAGCGTCTCAGTGGCTAACAGTGTTCCTACTGAGAAAGTCATGAGTAACACTATCTGTGTCACTTTGGATGGGAAGTAGAGCAGTGTAAAAATAGCATGAATGTTCAGCAAACACTTGGATACATAAAGGTTAGAAAACTTACTTTCAGAAAAAACTAACTTCACGGCCCCATTTTATGACTGACCCGATGAAGCTATATTGACGACTCATCTTTAAGCCTGCAAAGTCATGCTACCAGCTATTCATTTATTGTTGGAAACTGTCTGTACTGCCATTTGCTCTCACTTCTCACTAGCACTGCCTCTCAGTTAGGAGTGAATTAGAGTGGGAAATTACAGGCTTTAGTTAAATTACACTTTGTTGTGGAGTAGCTTATGAATAAAGCAAATTGAATGAGTTCAACAGCAGACAAAAAGAATATAAAGAGGAATACCTGTATCTATACATGGACTGATGCATGCACACACACAGACAGATGAAGGTACATTTAGGGACATGATTTATGGTCACTTCAGCTTGCGTATGGGTCATAAACTGATAATTAGTTGATTGATGAAATTAATTTGTAGATACTGGCCTTTAATGACTTTTCTCTCTGTTCAAAGCTACACAAAACACTCTGCAAAGCCTGCAGTGACATTTACTTTAATTAACACTTCACATTCAGTGAATTGTTTTGTTAATTAAAATGTTTAAAGTTTAATCTCTCCCCATAACTAAATACACACGGTGGATCATTGTCTTAAATAAGTGCAAACTCTAAAGAACAAATAATTAATTATGGATTTCAGTGGAGTGATTGTTTGATTTGGCTCCAAAAGCTGTTTCAGTGGGGTTTCTATCACACATTAAAATTCACACATCCAATAACATGTATCTCAAAATATCACTTATCAGGGACTAAATGATGAGGTTGGCATTGCGTTGACGCGTCGCTACAGGCACGGCCTCTTCAAAAACGTCTTGGCAAAGCGCGTCTGGCAGTGCGCTTGTGGAGCGACAAATGAGATATGAATTCCCCCTCCTACTTCATAGCTCTCTCACAGTCCAACAGCTAGCTAGCCAGCTAGCCCTACCACAACTACTGGCATCAAAACAGGAAGGAAGTGGTAAAGTAGTAATGCCTGCCTCTTGCTTGACCTGGCGCTGATAGTTGGGAGGAGAGCGTGGCTGGTGCGTCATACCATAGCAAAACAATGGTTTTGCTGGCGAGTGGCGACACGTTTATAGCGATGCATCTCGGTGTGATCAGCCCCTAAGGACCTGATCAGACAGAGCACGTCTTGCAGGTGGAAAATGCGAGACGCACTGCAGTGCTTTTTTGTTGCCCGAACAGACAGAGCTTTTTTTGCAGTAATGGTACATGTACAAAGGGGCGTTTTTTTCCAGCTTTCGCTTTCCAGCATTGGACGCTTGATGGGCTGCCACTAGACACGAGGCACCTGACTGGGCGAACGCTTTCCGTAGTGGGCTGCTGCTCCCAGTTTTCAAACCAGAGCCAACATGGCGGCTCATTTGGAAACTCTCTTCTCTTATATCACAAAAAAAAATACACCGAAATGTGTTTCTGAAAACACTTTATGTGAGAAATAAGCCACGCAGTTGCTGAATCGGTCTTTATTTTGGATCGACAAGGCTTAGTTTAAAAGTCTCTCAGGAGTTTCCAGAGGCAGCGAGTCGCGTCGGACGCATAGTAGCGTAGACCTCAACTTTATACAAATGAGGAACGGTCAACGTGACACCCCGTCTCTCGAATTGCGCCGCTACGCTACAAGAATGCATTACACGGCTGCTTACATAGACAATGAATGGGAAGCATGGAAAGGACGGAGGCTGTGGACATGTACCATTAGTCTTTTTTTTTATTGTTGCTAGGCAACCACAGAATAAGTGTCAATTTTAGCTTAACACAAACCATGACCTGTATGCTACCTAATAGTTAATAGTACAGTTTAAATAAAACATCTTAGCCAAAATCTAATAATTTGCCTCCAGACCTGTTGTTTTCGGTTCAGTTCATGGTAACTACAGTTGGTAAGGTCATATAGCTCCGGGTATCCAGAACAAGTCACCACAAGGAGAAAAAACGCTAATGGTGTTGGCCGATTTTCCGCTCTGAGTGGAATTTTTTCCACTCGAGGTGTTCAGGGCACTCCTGCGAAAACCTGAGGCGCATAGAGCTTCACTCTCATTGAAAATAATTACAAAAAGCCGCCCCAGGCTGATGGAGCAGGTCCTTAGTCTATATTTCTCTTATTGTCAACAAATATCATGACCAAGAGACCAAATCCAATGCATTAGTCCATCTCACAATACTTGATTAATAGCACTACGGCAACACCAGACGGATGTATCGTACGTGATCCGGCCATATCGTGCTTTCATTATATTTGACTCAAAATAAATTACAGTGCGTAATGAAAGAAAACATCAGCCAATACAACAGTGAGGCTCAATGATGTGTTTTTGACAACAATGGAGCTCTGTAGTACAAAGGAATAAGATATATCACGCTGCACAGACAATACTTCAATTCATTGTTGGTTTTGGTCTTTTAATGGCATTTATTGATGTTAAGAAAAATATACAATATCACTAAACTTAGATTATATAGTAAAAAGAAAGGTTTTGGCCTTCAGTAGCCCACAAGTCAAACCCTATGGCGCATATGACATGACACAGTCATGTATCTGCTTTTTCCTTCTGACACACACACCAAGTCCAGAGTCAGATCAGACCAGTCACATCACTGGATGTGGATAAGAAAAGTTAACCACCAACAACACCTACATCTGAGCGGTAGAGGTCACGACCCTGCTCCCCGCCTCCCCTTTGTCATTTTTTTCAGAGGGAGTATAACTGAATAGAAACAAGATCTATAAGACAATAAAGTTGAGTTTCCGCAGAGAGATTTTTTTATGAGGTTAAGAGGTTGATGAATCCTATGATTGAATGTGAGTGGCTGGTTAGTGCATTGACACTGCCATCCTCCCTCTTAAAGTGAGACCTTTTTATATCAGCAGCGCAATAATAATGATGATAATCAGTGATAGACAATGTTTAATCGCCCACACAATTTCAAATAATTGCTGTAAAATAACAGGCAGGGTGATCATTGTGGAAAAAGTTTCTGTTTCAACCTGATTAACTCCTCTTGTTTAGTTCCTCCTTGTGTCTATCACTTGATTGCCTGAACCTAAATACAGCTGCAGGGTTTCGAGGATATTAGCTTTACCTTTCTGGCAGTTGTTTGTCTAGCTTTAGCGAGAACAATGAACCTCATGTTGTCGCACTTCCACCTTCAAACATAGGAAGAGCAGAAATGCATTTACTGCTGAGGAAATGTCATTTACTGCTAAATTCATTAACTACAAACTCCCGTGGAAAAACAAGAGTGGTGTTGTCGCTATTCAGGCTCAGAAAGGATGTTTTCCTCGAGTGAGACCATATTAGTAATATTGGAAAACCCATTTTATCTTGACGAAAACTGAATTATAGATGCAGGCTGGTCGATATTTATGGAAAACAAACTGCCATTACTGAGAAAAAAACACAAGTCAATAGGCCATTTCAAAAATGAACAAACCAGGGACCATAAATCAGCTGCTATGTGATCTGCCTACTTTATTTGTTAGCCCCAAACTAAGTATATGTTTCTGCTGTATTAACACTTCGTCAGTGCCATGTCCTTCAAGACTGATGTTATTTTGGAAGACCACAATCTCAGTAATTCATTGATTTGTGGTGATCTGAGTCTATCAGCCAGGGTTTGCCCAATATTACCACTAATAGTAATGATTTTTGAAGACCAACTGGAATTTTCTAAAGTGCAACCATCAAGCTAAAATGACCACTAGTACACAATGAAATAGAAACATATAATGGGTGGATTTAACATGGAAATAAAGATTTGATTTATGAATAGATTCTTCAGCAGCACCATCAGAGGAACTTTAAAAATGTTTAGTCCCACGATTTGTAACGCTCTAAGCAATGTAAAAATGCTGGTGTATTGTTTGTTTTATCTACTATTGTATTGCATTTAGTATAGTTAGTAGCAGAGTAGCAAACTGCTGACCCCATATTACATATAATTCACAACTTATACTTAGTTTTTTGTTGTTGTTTATTTATTATTATTATTTTTAATTTACTTATCTTTTTGTTTTTTGGTCCTTTCCTTCTTCTTACTTTCCTTTTTTTTTGTATATGTTTCATTTATGTTTCTATCGGATTGAATTCATTTATTTGTATAAATGTAATTGTTGGGGGGATATAATTAGTTTATACAATTATTTCTGTGATTTATTGGATTTTGTACAGAATACCACTTAAAAAAAGACTTTGAGCAAAAAAAATACATGAGTTGAACATCCATTCAATGTATGGGATACAACAATATCCTACCTATTAATAAAGCAATTACCAATTATACAACACAATTAAGTTAAGAGGAAAAACAAGCCTTACACAACTCTGATAAGCAACCAGCAGCAGACCTCTAGTCTGCACAAACAAATAAACAACTACATCATGTGAAATTGGAGGATTTGTAATTTGTCCAAAGCCCATGCAGGCCCTGTCCATGGTGCTGACAACAACACACTTCAGCAGACCTCTCACCATCATGTAATACCATTCAGACAATATGATACATTTTAGCCTTTACAAGCAATATATGGGTTAGCTCAGTTGGTAGAGCGGGTGTCCATGTATTAAGGCTTGGTCCTGACCGCGGCGGCCCGGGTTCGAATCCGGCCTGTGGCCCTTTCAGCATCCACTCTCTCTCTCCCCCCTTTCAAGACTCTATCCACTGTCCTGTCATAAAAATGGAAAAATGCCCCCAAAAAAATAACTTTAAAAAAACAAAACAATCGGGGTCTGTTAACTAATTGGAATAAAGCCTAGGCTTCTGTTATTAAAGGGACTGTTTGTAACTTCTGGCACGCATAAATCAATCCGGGTTGGTGTCCCATGCGCGCTCGCATGTGACTACGCTGTTCAGACTCCAACACAAACTACACGGAAGCACCAAAACCGCAAAGTTAAATCTAGTGAAGCCCGTCTTGCAAAAAAGTGTTGGCGGCGTTCGGAGGACGCGGGGGAGACCATAGCTTTGGTCTCCAGGGCCGGAGTCTCTGCTGTACTCTGCTCCTCTGCTCCTCTGCCTGCTTGACTTCACTCAGCTCGCTCCACCTCACGTGCATGTGCACACACTACACACTGCAGAAGAGTTAGTAGCTCTGAGAATATCTAGTGAATGTACAGTGGACGTTTGTGCAGAAATAAATGCTGCAGCTCCTCCAGACCAACAGAGGTTTCCTGTGTCTTGTGAAGTGATGGGGCTCCGCAAAGAGTTAAGTTATCGTCTCCGACCAAAACTCCGGTGTCTCCCCTGTTCCCTACGACCGCGGTCGGGATGCTTAGGCAGGAAAAGCCAACACTAGGATCAGCATTGATTCATGGAGAGACCTTCATCTGGTCAGCTAACATTACTGCCAAGCAGCTGAAATATAGAGTGATATTGTGGTTTTAGCTGACGTGTGTCGCCTCACTGTTTTGAGCGATGCTCGTTCACGTCTATGTAGAGCGAGCACAAGCGCGAGCCCGACGCTGACTTTCGTTGACTTAACGGCCACAGGTGTCGCTGTTAAGAAGCATTTCTGATTCTTACAAACACTCCCTTTAAATGCTATGCACACATTAATGCAATCTGAATACTTCTTCAACCACTGCTGTCGACATAGTGCTCATTAAACACTTCCAGTGTTTCTGGTATATAACGCAGAACTGTGACAATGTGTTAATTTGATTTCACTGTAATTTGTTGTGTGACAGAAAGTGTGACTTAATCAGGACAGAAAAAATTATTATAATTTCCACCCTGCCGCTGTGGTAGTCACCATTCCTGTTCAGTGGTCAGAAAGACAGAAACTGAACCTCTAATATGGAGCAGAGCAGCAGACAAGGAGGAAGCAGAGCAGAGTGCTATTATTAAGATGTATGTGGTTGGATTTGGCCTGTTAGCAGAGCGGAGGATGCAAAGCGTATCATTTCCAAAGCCATTCACGCTGCACATCACTACACCCAGCCACATGGAAAAATATCACATTCTTAGACTTTTGGGAGGCCAATAATATTAAACATCCAGCAGATTGAAATGAGGGGAAATGTTGAGCGTTTTTGTTGTAGGAGCAAATTGGAGGGCCCAAAGCGGCAAAAGAATCTCACCCAACCAAAAAAAATGTTTGCAAGCTGCCATGTAGCACCGAGTGATATTTGTCTTACAATTGTATTACTGTCTTTATTGCAGTGTTGCCCTGGAGAATATTATGGCTGCAGTAAAATTCAGTCATGATTGGTCCATTATGTTGCTTTCTTTTACTGCATTTGTGTATAAAGGTCAACAGGGAGCTATAGTACCACAATGTTTTACGATGTTTCCATTCTTTTTGCTACTGAATTTAAATAACGTTTCCCCCGTGTAAACGGCAGTGTGTTCACTGGGCTTAGAACGACTCTCACAGGTTACATCCTTGATCACTCGTTTGTGTTTATATTCATTCAGGTATTGCTCCATCATGAACATGCAAATGTAGTTCAGGGAGGGCTATTGATCACAAACAGTGTTGAGTCCGTACATCAATCAATGAGATGTGATTGATTATTGAAGGCTTGGTCATTAATATACAGTATAGGTGTGGAGTCAGCCACAGGAGTGGGTGGATCAGCTCACACGCACATTTACATGGATTTCTGTTTTCCAGTTATCCCGTGAAATATCTCAACTTCTACCAGATAGATTGGCCCAAAATTTGATACAGAGGTTGATCATTTTGATGACTACCACAAGATTAATATTTGTAGTTTTGAATAAAATTTGCCAAAAACTGTTGGATGGATTATCGTGAAATTTGGTACACATTCATGACCCCCTGAGGAGGAACTGTAATAACTTTGGTGATGATGTAAAGCCATCATTAAAGGTCCCATATTATAAAAAAAGTGAGATTTTCATGTTTTTTATTATAAAGCATGCTTAAGTCCCACTGTGAAAGTATCGAACCACTCAATCCACAGGAAAATACACACAGCCCGTATTCAGAAACGGCGCCTTTGAAACAAGCTGTCAGGATTTCTGCCCATTTGTGATGTCACAAATATACAATATTTAGACCCTTTACACAGTTTTAAACGTAAACATTCTAAATGTGTCCCAGTTTATTCCTGGTTGCAGTGTATGTGAATGTCATCAGCTGGCAGGAAGTACACATGGACACAAGCTGTTGCCAAGCAACGCAATTCTGTTGCAATTCCGTCGCATTCCGTCAAAATGCGCTAAAACGGAGCGTTTCAGACAGAGGGTGAATACAGGCATATTCAGGCCGACAGTATGAGGAAAATAAAGTTTTTTTTTAACATTACAGCATGTAAACATGTTCTACTAGAAACACAAAATACAAGTATGAACCTGAAAATGAGCACGATATGGGACCTTTAAGGCCAAATTTGTATTTGTTCAATATCTGCAAAACTAATTGCATTCCCATCATCCTCAGCGGGACTTTGTGTCTAATTAAAGCACACTAACAAGCTGGTGACCATGGCAATTCTGTGTTGCCACGGTGACCATGGCAAACATTATGTCTGTTAAATTGGCATGTTAGCATATTATTCCTTTTGAATTCACTTCTTTATCAATTTTCTTCTTCCTTACCTTTGTTTTGACAAAAAAAAGTTGAAAAATAGTCACAAGAAAAACTAAGAGGAAAAATCTCCTCTATCTAATCTGCCAAACCCCCGGCTGCTCCATTATACCGTAGCTCAGTTGCCAGCAGTAAAGCCTGTTTGCAGAAGACTGCTAAAATATAACACAGACAACCCAAGATGAATAAATGTACTGTTCTGTACCAGATTAAATTACATTGTCAAGACTCTCGTATCAGCTGAGCCATTTTTGTTTGTTTATTAGATTTTAAATGTCACATTAAAAAGATTTCATTTAGCCCCATTGACAATCTCACTTCGACAGGAGGAGTTACAAGCATCAACGAGCAACAGTGTAACCATAACAACGTCACAGGGCCGTGAATACCTGTTGTGTTTGCCGAGTGCAGCAGAGGGTGAATATTTACTCTACTAATTCTATTAGATACCACGCTGACAAATAACATTAAGAGGGTGAACTAAATCCCATCTGAGACTCGTCTTCATTCCAGGTTTGTGTGGTGTCGCTGTTATCTTGATGTTAAATGACACAAGGTAATAAAAAGCTTTATTGACATGCTAATAAAAAAGACAAACAGGGCCTTTTAAGCATAACCTTGCAAGTTGCCCTCTTATGACTCTGAACTCTCTCTCTCTCTCTCTCTCACACACACACACACACACACACACACACACACACACACACACACACACACACGTATCCATATTATTTCCATTTTATTTTGAAAGGCCTTCCATTAGAAATAAACTGCGATAACAACAATACATTTTATTTTGCATTATTGACACTTTAAAGTATTTATTGAAGCTCTAATCAGCTTTTATGGTGTTTATCTTCATAGTACAGGGTTTTTATTGCAGTCTTGTGAACAAATACAAAAAGGTACACAATGGCTGCGTTCACATTGCAAGCAAATATGGCCCAAATCAGATATTTGTTTTTCTCTCATGTGACACAGATCTGATTTTTTCAGAGTAGTGTGGACACAGAAATTTGATTTATTTCAATCAGATGTGGTCTTAAATCCGATACATATCCATCAAACAGTGTCGGAGCGGTCAATACGCTTATTGGTTTGCCATGATATTAAAGAAAATCTTCAATTCTAATCTTTCTAATGCTTGCTAAATGTATTCTCTGCATCAGTCTACTTCCTAGAAGTGTCACGGATATTAGCATTACCATTCAGCATCTCTGTAGCTATAGCCTATTAACAAGGTGATTTTTAGGATACATGCTTGACTGCAAAAACGAGAGAACTGTCGAGTGTTTTCGCTGGACTGGAAGTGCCAAACCAAGCTGTGGGATGGATTTATGGCTTCATTCGTTTGTGTTTGGACAGCAGAGAGCAACAGTGACAGACCGCGGGGTAGAAACTGATGAGGGTCTCGCAAAGACTGACCACAATTCTCCCCGTGTTAATAAAACACATAAATCAGGTGTGAGATTGAGAGGAAAACAATGAAGTAATGAATATTAACGAGGCAGTCTATGTATATAAAATGTGATATGTGTTCAGGTGATTTAAATTTGCTGAAATGATCTACTTGACACTTCATCTTCGGACATTGTTGCGTATGTATTCGGTCCCAGTGGAAATCACGTCTCCATGACGTGTACGTCCACGTCTCTCTCTCTCCGCGACTGAGTAAACAAAAGCTTTACATATTTCATCCTCATTGTCATGCAGCGAGAGCATACACCAATTTCACATACTGTACCAACCGCTATGTTTGTGGCCATAATGGATAATCGCCCGAGGACATACAGTCAAACCTTCTACACGGCAGCAGAGTAATTGTGTTCAGGGGCGAGGACGCTGCCGGTTCCTCTCTGCAGCCAGCGGGCGACCTTTTGACCCATCCTGGTTGTTTATCTGACCTGGGGAAACCTTGTCCAGCAGCATCGTCTTGCCTTATTCCCTCAGGCAGCGCAAAGTCTGTGAACAAAGACCTCCTCCATATATTCAAAGAATACATTAAAAGCATAAGCGAGGTAAAATAGAAGCATCCATCACCAACCTGATTAATTCAGTTAAAGTCATGCCTCCGCTCCTCTGTGAGAGGCCCTGGAGGAGCAATTATGTCATTTAGCGTAAACAGACATTTATCTCTCTTAGCATAATGGTCTATGGAAGGAGAGCATTAAAGGAGCAATAGCAGTAGTCGTCTACGGACATCCTTCAAGGCCGCAGTCCAAACAGTAGAAAGGTTCTGTGATATGTCCGTTATATTAATGCCCCTATTGTTGAGGATAAAATTAATGAAATGTTTCTGTTGCGTGAGTGCTCTGCTGCTGAGAGACATGAGACTTAATAAATTATTGAAACAATACACTACCTCACTATCAAGATGTTTTGCCTCTAAATTTATGGAAATAGCCTTCTCAGGTCTTATTATGCTTTTGTGCTTTCTCCCTCTCCTTTAGTGTGTTATATAGCTTTTTGTGCATGTAAAAGGTCTGCAAAATTACAAAGCCCAAAGTCCACGCCAAAGGAAAAACATTGCCTCTGAACTGCCTGAAAACACTTTGCTTGAAGTCCCGCCTTTTCTTCCGTAGCGTGATGATGTCACCAAGTAACACATACAGTATGCGTAACACCTGCCTAGCAGCTAGTTTGGTATACGCCCTCAAACAAAGCTAGTTAGAGCAGAGTCTGAAGAGTTTGGTTTGGCTGACCAATCACAACAGAGTGGGCCAGATGACCAATCAGAGCAGACTGGGCTTTTCTGGGGAGGCGGAGCTCAAACAGAGCGTTTCAGACAGAGGGTGAAAAGAGGTGTTGCAGCACAGTTGGTATGAGAAAAATAAAGCATTTTTTGAACTTAATGTTCATCTTAATGATTTACTTAATGTAAAAAAGCATGTAAACATGTTCTAGTAGAAACCCAAAATACAAGCATGCACCTGAAAATGAGAATGATATGTCCTCTTTAAGGCGGTAATGTACATTTCTTGTTATTATCACAGAGAGACACTTCTGCTTCACCAAAAACAAGAATTAGACTACAATTTAACACATTTGGAGCGCCACACCAGCATGTTTTCATCTGGTATATTTCAAATTGCCATCTAAAACTGCATCCCATTCACCCTCACAAGCTAAAAAAGGATGCATGTTGTAAATAAAGATTTTTTGTTCTTATTTCTCACTCCACAGTAAGTTTTACAACTATATTTCATATTAATACACCAATATAGCACAATATATCCTGATACAAAAGTGCCTCTGTCTGTGCTTTCCACATAAAAAGAATATACATCCTCAGTCTACTGAGCTTAACAACGATAAATAATGGGAGGATAAAGCCTTTAATGGGCCCACTAGAATTTATCAGATGCAGACAGTGGCCTTACTCAGCAATAAAATGACTACGTGATGTGCGGAGCCCGGAGACTGCGCCAGGTGATTTACACTATTCATGACTAATTGAATTAAAGTCTCAAAATTAGTCACCGATGTCATCTATAAGGTGATGGAAAGGCCTTTTATCTTTTATTTATTGAGGGTATATTCAATAAGCACTTCAGGTTCACCACAGTTTAGTGGCCTACTGTGTGCTACTGAGCAGATTAAACATTAAGCGCCTGTGGCTTCATATACCTTGCTTAAGGGTTACCTGACTGTAGTTGTAGTTACTGTTTAGCTTGTAATATATCCTGGGGGCCAAGGTTACTGAAAGTGAAATACAGTTAGAGCTTCTTAAATCCTAACTAGTGGTTTTGACACTCAAGAGGAGCCTGATGCACATGCATACAGTACGGCCATATACTTTACAAATTGGCACCATTTCATTTGAGTTTTCACTTTAAAACTCTGAATAAGTTTGCAAAGACTTTTGAGAAGATCACCACACTCACAAGCAACTGCTAAGGTGTAAGAAGGTCAAAATATCAGGAGAAGAAAGCTCAGCAGACTTCCCCTAATGCAAGTATTTAATGATAAAAGCTTTCGGTTAGACATTCAGCAGGGCCTTTGCTCTTTTCTCCACATCTAAGGTACTTTATAAACGTGCATGATGAGGGTCTGCTTTTTGAGAGACTACTGGTGATATTTTGACAAAAAACAGGTATTATATATACATTATTGGAAACTTGCTGGGCTCTATCTGATTAACAAAATATGAATAAATACATACTATTTTGTAATCAGCATATTTACATAAATGTGATCATTCAAAAAACAGAGGGAGTGCAATAGACCTGATATTTGATAAATGTTGAATACTTGAGTCTCTAAAAGTTTGAACAGTTCCCCATAAAAGTATGAATGATTCTTTTGTTGTGTTTCGATGCAATCATTTGAAATATTGTTTTTTGCTCTTCTGCAAAACTCTGAATGCCAATGCTCCTTTATGACTCTCTCTCTGTAACAATAGACTGTCGTATTAACACATAACAGATGCTTATCCGAAGCAGACCAGTGGTTCTCAACCTAGGGGTCGGGACCCCAAGGAGGATGCAAGATCATTTTTGCCAGATGGTTGTTGAGAAAACAATAAAATAACATGTTAAAAATATAATAACATATTTTAGACTGGGGAATGTTTTATACATTACATCGCCTGTACCAGTGATATCATTGGCCTCAGAATGTATTTTTTTGTATTGTTTGTTAGAGTTAAGGTGTGCTTCACATGAGTTTCTGACGGGGAGTTTCTGACGGGGAGTTTCCGACAGGTCAGGACGAGAGGGAAAGTCACGGAACGCATCAAAAATGTCCTGGAAATTGCCTGGAGCACATTGGACAACGCCTAGGTGCTAGCTGTTCAAACAAAATAAAACTGGAGGATCGCAAACACCAACCTTGTACCACATTGTTCCATTTATTGGCCCATGGGAAACACATCGCACAACATCAACAACAACAACGGCAACAACAACAGAAGCCTACACATGCTTTTAAATGGCCAGCAGTATTTAACAAGATTCACAGTGTTGGAAACATTCACCAGTGGAAAACACATTCACATCATTCTCAGTTAAATTGTCATTCTCATACATCAAGCAATTTCAACACAGAAAACAAGACTCACCAAGATGCAAAATAATCTTAACTCTGCACTCCGTGTATCAAATATCTTTCTTTTGTTTAAGGATGCTTTCTCAATTTTGAGGATTTTTTTTTACACATAAGAGGGAAATTAAAAATAGTAATTAAAGCCAACAAAGCCAACCAGGGGGCATGAATGGTTTCATGGTACGAGTCTTAGACGATGCACCAGACCCCCCCCCCCCATTTCTGTTTTTATATTTAATATATTGCTTAGCTCAGCCTAATTAGGAGGCACACTACATGTAAAACACCGTACACTCCGCTATAGCATCAGTCATTCATTAGCATGATAGTGTAGATGTATAAATATTTAATAAGAAAACATGCTTCAGCAGACACAAAATCCCAACACATACTGAAAGAAATATGTTCATATCATTTAATGAAGTTACAACATTACACCACCACATAATAAGCAATAAGCACTGCTACAAAATGAATCAAAAGTGCATGTTGAACTGACACAAGTCAAGTAGAGGACAAAGACATCAAAAAGGACACTTTGATAGTTAGGTAGATATTTCTCTTTTCATCTCAGCAATGTGTTACTACATAAGCTTATCTTTGACAGATATGTCAAAATATCCAAAGGAAAAAAAAGGTTGCAAAATGTACAGCATTCCTCGCCGGCGTAAACAGAACCAGAGCGTTGACAGAGCAACAGTATAAAGTATGTAGATAGCCCTCATCTGAGAATCGTGTCTCAGAGTTCAGAGTTTGGAGACATTTCAGAGTGAAATGTTCTTGTTAAACATTCAAGAGCAGAGGCGTAACGTGAACCAGAGATAAGAAGAAGGACATCTGATAGACATCCGGTATGTATTTACATTCATCAGTGGAGCCGTGGCTGGTGGGGCAAACCTGTTTCTATTAATACTGTGTGCACATGTGACACCATCATGTGATCTTATACCTGCCAGGTTGGTTCACCCCTTTTAATAATGATTACACTTAATGTTTGACTCTGTTTTTGCCTTTCATGGATATCAACTTTGAAAATGGCTTTTCAAGCAAAGCTTACTACAGTTTTATATTATTGAAGCGCTATACAAGGCGACTTTGCTCGGTGGCAGCTGAGTGAACTGCTCATGGTATGTCTACTAGCTGGGCCAGTCTGAGATTTCTTGATACCACAGAGACAAGAAAAGGGAAAAGATCTCAATCAGTTCTCTCTAGGAAGGACACCTGCTCACTGCAAAACTGTCACCAGAATAAAATTTACAGGAATTAGCAACACAATCTCATCCCAGCTTGTCACATACTAACGCTTTGTCAGACCCCTCGGCGCCACTTTTCGGTCGCAGTGAACACATGCTTCATGTTGTGAATTAAACAAAAACACTTGCTTATGTTCAGGCAACAAAACTACTTAGATAGATTTAGGAAAAAACAACATAGATGGTTGGGGTTTAAAATTACAACGTTTTTACAGTGAAAATGTGACTGGACGTTGTGAACACGGGACACGAATGATCAGCTGATTATAAAGACAAAGTGAAATGTAACATGCGGGACACAAACAGCGGTCTCCTGGATGAAAACCTTGTCTTTTTAGGAAACGGCCGTGACAAAGCGTCAGTATTTGACGCCCTGGGAATGAGAACGGGCTGGAATTAGATGCTTTTGTTGTTTTTTGGTTGATGTTACATATGTTACAGAGACGGTAAAATATTATTATGGCGTTTTTTCCAAAGGATCATAAAGTAATCACCTGAATACTACAGCGTTGAACTTAAACCTTTTAGAAAATGTTTAAAAAATGAGCACAAATGCAAAATATCAAATGGCCAAACACTTTCATCAGAAACGATCTCTTCTCTCGTCTTTATATCTCAAGACATCAAGTGACTCTTAAGCTCATGAGGCAATCAGTAAATCACTTCCATGCATTAGTGACTTGAGTGAGAGCGATACTACCAGCTGGCCTCATAAATCCTTTTTCAAATCATTATGTAATCCCTTCGATGCTGGTGCAGGACTATTGTGTGTAATTGCCTGCTGAAATGACCTGTTCTTTACACAAATGAACAACAATCAAGCACGTGAGCAAACCTTCACAGTCGAGGACAATCGGAGCTCGAGATTGATATGTATCTCCACAGAAAGCACTCCTTGTAAACATTGTGCCTTTACAGAGTCCATTAAAAAGGGGTAGACATGTATCTTGAATTCTATTTACAAAGATTGAATTGTTATTCTGCCATTTTCCTTTCCACTGTGGGGGTTGGGTGGGATGTAACCTGGAAAATTCAAAACCAAATGTAGGGCCAGTTAGCTTTAAGGGGATATTCCTTTGCGCAATTATTCTTTATTAACTAAAGAACAGGAAGCTTCAGAGACTCCTGGACGGCGAAACTGTGATAATTACATGACGCAAATTCAAGTGTAAGCTGATTGAGTCAATCGTAAACACTGCAGCTTGCGGCCAATTGTAATCATTGTTTTAAATGCATGGATTAAACCACAGATGTCTCCGTTGAAGAGCATATTAATTGCAGCACAAGATGAACATATGCTTGGAATAAAAGCTCACAATGCAGAGCCACAAGCTCAATTAAAATGAACACTCCTCGTGTTAGTGGGATAGCACGATGGCATTAATGAACCTGATTACTTTGATTACTGTTGAAGATTAGTGTTTTCTGCACATTCATGGCCTGGCAATGAGCTCCAGAATAATCATGAATAATGCCAAATGATTGATTTCTCTGCAACACACTCCTGCGCATTGTTTCCTTTCACATTGTTGTTTTCATTCATCAACCCAAGGTTAATCCTTTAAACTGACCGGCATCACAATCGATACAGGATAGACTCTACATCTGGTTCATCTTTCACATGGCTTTAGCAGATAACAAGTTTCCTCTAGGGTCATTATCACTGAGCTTGAATGTATTCTCACATCTGAGAGGCAAAAAAAAGGCAAGACCGGGCAAAGCAGAGTGTAGATAGGTCTAATCTTGTTGGTTGATGTGCTGAGAAGGCAGAAAGTGTCACATGACCTGCAGGTTACCATGACAGCAAATGTGTCCATCCTTGAGATGTCTTTGATCGAGATGCTGGACCTCCTCGAATACATTTACAGTGCTATACATGACAACGTAGCCGAACAAAAAGATCATATTTACATCACCGGAAAAGAAATGGATTGCCAACAGACTGCCTCAGTTAAATGATATTCATTCATTTGGCATCAAAGCAAATCACCTCATTGAAAAGTACCTTGATTTCATCTGAGACCTCTGATGAATCGCACTGTACACATTAAAAAGAAATGAACTCCATTTAGAGGTAGCACCGAGGCTACAAGGACACAATTTGGCAGATAATAAGAAAAACGATTCAATACGGAATGACACATTCAACATGTCCGAGGCTATCGCCACAGAATCAAAAGCAGGAATTTGTGTCGCTAAAAAACATGTTTAAACATGCAGCTACAGCCCCGGTGTATTAATATGACTATCTAACACTGTTGAAGCCGCCGCATGCTGGTAGCAGCTGCACAAGCAGTTTTTTAACTTGCAGTAGGCAGAATGTTTTTAGCATCGTTGGGCAACAAATTCCATAATAACCTTTCAGCATATTGTAATTCAAGTGTTCTGAGAGAAAACTAGACTTCTGCACCTCCTCATGGCTCTGTTTTCAGGCTTTAGAAAATGTAGACTGTGACGGGAGACTTTGACCAATCACAGGTCATTTCAGAGAGAGAGCATTCCTATTGGCTGTTCATTCAACAGAGCAGCTGTCAATCACTAACTCCAATCAAACGGTCAAACTAGGCAGCGCTGATCAAATATGAATTCATATTCTGTTACTGTAATGCCTATTTCTCGTTTTCAGAAGCATCTTGTACTGTACTATTTAGTCATAAACATTCTCATTTTACAGCTAAACAGTACACTACAAGATGTTTCTGAAAACATTTGAGGTGAGAAATAGGCATTACAGTAACAGAATATTGATTCATATTTGATCAGCGCTGCCTAGTTTGACCGTTCGATCGGAGTTCGCGAGTGATTGACAGCTGCTCACAGACGGCAGACTCCAGCTCGGCTCTGATTGGTTGTTTTACTCCGGTCTATGAAATCTTGCAGATGCCATTATAGGAGCACCGGAGGACACAGAGGCACATGATTTTATTCAGACCTGTCTCTTGCATTACTGTCAGGACATAGTGACCGTTTTATAAAAATAACTCTTTCAAATCATATTCCCTCCAATTCTACCCACTGCAGCTTTAAGTGTGCCAAAAAAGCTTTTTGATAATTTAAATGTCCTGGTGCATGCAATTTGGACAGTTTAGACATGGCCGTGTATCCAAAGAGCACCCCTCTCTCTACTTATATTAATGTAACTGGTCAAAAGGCTGCACAAATTATGTTATTTTTTCCTCTCCATAAAGTTTTGGCTTGTGAAATTAGGTACATTACACATTGTGCACTTACAAAACAAGAATACTTTTAATCTGATGAAATACGCAGGGAGTGCTCAATGGCACCTTGTAACTACAGCATCAGGCCACCCTGTCATCCATCATCTCATAATATCGAACAACACAAATCTACAGCGCTTTCCCTCACACACTTCGTTCATAAGAGCAGCCTTGAAGCTATTTCTGAAAAGAAGATTGCTGAGAAAATAATTAAACAACATACCAGTGCATTCATATTCAGGAGGGAAAGTGGCAGCAAACGAAATGCTTCACATTTCATAGTCCTGGCTGCTCGCCGAGGAATGCAACATACGGTATATTATAAACCGGCAGGTAGCATCATCAGCATTCAGCGCAGAAACAACTAACTTCATATCAATAAAGACACTAATAAATAACCTTACAATCAATATTTGGCTCCAGTTTAGGACTTGCATTCTTTTTCTGAATGGCCACCGTGGTTACATTTCATGTAAGATATGGCAACGGTATTTACAACTTAATATAAGCACATTTACAGTTTCTTTCTTAATTTACAGACATTCACAAAAAGAAAAAACACACTTGTCCTTTAGCTGGTTTATGGCTTCAAGTTGTTGAAAGCAATGACTCAGTTCAGAAACTAAAAAAGAGCATGAGATAAATCCCTTCCATGGAAGTCACTTAGGAGTCACCCATATTCAGTTCTTGGGCCTGGGAGATGATACCAAAACTGAGAACTGGCAATGAAGGAGTTCCCAGCTCCCACGCTGCAGCCAAATGCAGGAAGTGACACGGTCATGCAACCACATGCTGGTCAGGTGACTTTAACTGGAATTTGTTTTAAGCAAAACAAATGCACCCAGAGCAGACTTGGCTGATTCTCATTAAGATTGCAACTGAGATCTCTCTTGTCTCCCGTTGCACAATATCCCTCTGTGGAGGACGTGGGGGAACATTTTTGTCCCCGTGTTTTTCGCAACACATCCATGACAATAGTGTATCCATTTTCACATCCGTCTCTGTCCCGGCTTCCTGTCAGAGGTCGACTTAGCCACATTGTGAATTAGGATTCTTGATGCTCTCTTGCTTCTTCTGGTTCAGGGCATCCAACGCCGTCTGGGTCTCCTTCTGTTCGTCTAAAGAGCAGTTGGACACGGCGTTAGCCATGATGCAGACCTTGCGGAGGAGGATCTCCCTGAAGAGCAGATAGACCCACGGGTCCAGGATCTGGTTGAGGGAGGCCAAGCGGATCGCAGTCAGAAAAAAGTTGCAGTCTAACTGGACGTCCCGGCTAGAGGTGTGATTGGAGGTCAACAATGTTGAGTTGCAGTCGTGGGAGGACACCTGGTTGGAGATCATCCTCAGCATCAGCACCTGAGGATGGCGGGAGGCACAAGCTGTTAGTACCATTTAGGACTGGCCGGGCAAATATCATGATATTTTTGACCAAATACCTCGATATCAATATTGCGACAATATTCTAGGGTTGACCATTGGTGCTTTTACAAAATTTCACACAATGAGATTTTTGATAAATAATCGGTAATGTGTATATAATGACTAAGTGACTGATATTTTAAAATGTAATATGGATATCATGTGAATAATACACATATGATATTGTATAAATAGTACAGTGCCCCATGAATCATATATATACTGTACATACATATACTGTATATACAGTACATATATACACATATACTGTACATACACTCTCTCTCCACCTCCCTACGCTAGTATTTTGAATGTAATTAATTTTCCAAAAAGAGACAAAACGCACAATAAACAAAGTTAAAAAATTAATTGTACTGATGAATTTTTACTGAATTTTCTATAGATATTGCGATAATATCGTTATTGTGAATTCTTTTGGCCGTGTAGTGAAAATCTGATATAGTGACAGCCCTAGTACCAATAGAGGATAATGAGGATAAATTATGTTCATTAGTGAAAATGTACCACTGAGAAAGCCTTTTGAGAGGTGGATGTTGTATTAAATGCACACTGGCTGAGAAATAACAGGTCTAATATTTAATGTCACTAATCTTAAGACAATCCTGAGCAGATACTGTATCAAACATCTGGGAGAAAAGCACTCCTACTCCCTGTAGGTACTCGCTCTCTGCCATCAGTGCGACCACAGTGCTGTGGCTTCTATTAATATCCTTTGTGGGACTATTGAAAATGTGCCTGACAATGCATGATCTCATAGCACACTGAGCAGACCCCCCAAACAGGACCCGGCTAAGTGGATTGCTCCTTAATGGAAAGTGGCAGCCGGCATTTCAAAGGAATCATACATGACAGTATTTATGGTAAGTAGTAACATGCAAGTATGGTTTGTGTTTGAGAGAAGAGAATTAGAGTAAAAGAAGTTGACTTGAATGAGTGAGTGATTGAGGGGGAAACAGAAAATGTGAGCAGCATCTTGCTTTCTTGTTGCCAACGGGAGATGAAGCATCTCCAGAGATCTGCAGCTGTTTGTGACAGTAAAAACCCAATTTAACTGTGAATTATGACACTGGGCCACTTTAACATATTATATCACCCGCTATAAGATAAAAAAGAATCAAACATTAGAAAATATATGCTTGAAAGTAAAAAAGAATCAAGCATTATTAGAAAATATATAAAGTATATCCTCTGTAACATATTAGTTCACCCACTGTAAGATAAAAAAAAATAATCAAGCATTATTAGAAAATATATGCTTGAAAGTAAAACATAATCAAGCATTATTAGTAAAAAATTAAAAAATTAAAAATAAAGTAAAAAATAATCAAACATTAGTAAAAAATTAAAAAAAGTAATAAGAAAGTAAAAAATAATCAAGCATTAGTAAAAAATTTTAAAAAGTAAAAAATGATCAAGCATTATTAGAAAATATATGCTTGAAAGTAAAAAATAATCAAGCATCATCAGTAAAAAATTTAAAAAAAGTAAAAAGTAAAAAATAATCAAGCGTTATTAGAAAAATATATAAAGTATATATCCTCTGTTCCAATCTGTGCCATATTAACTATTGATTGCATTGTGTATATAAATGTATATAGGCTGCAGTTGCCTATAGAAACACACCAGCAGAGGAGACCAGAAGCTGTTTGTGACAGTAAAAACCCAATTAAAACTGAATTATGACACTGGGCCACTTTATCATATTAGTTCAACCCCCTATAGGATAAAATATTGAAGCATTATTAGAGAATATATATCCTCTGTTCCATTCTGTGTAACTATTGATTGCATGCTGTATATAGAAATGTATAAAGGCTGCAGTCGCCTTTATAGAAACATACCAGCAGAGGAGACCAGCATATAAGGAGGACGCACATAATGCCTAACAGCTGAATGACAGTCTCCGTGGTGAGCCGTTCCCACTGCTTTGAAGACTGAGACGTGCCAGACTTTGTTTTGCACCGGATAACCAAGCCTCGGATCGTCAACACGTTGCAGGAAAGTGTAACAAGCAGAGAGAAAATCCCAAGAACAGCGAAAGTGATGGCAAAAAACACACTGCCTTTGGCAGCCTTGTAGCCAGTGCTGATAAAGCACCATGTGCCCGGCCACTGGCGCGTATATTCACCCACACCTGCGACGGGCAGCAGCGCAAAGAGCAACACCAGACACCAAATGGCAGCCAAAGTCTGCTTGGTCACACTCGTCTTCATGTGATTGGAGTACCAGTGTGGGTTCGTTATCGCCATGGCTCTCTCTATTGCCATTGCGCTGGCCAAGAAGAGAGAGCACAATCCAAAAGTTGTCATGCAAACACCGAAAAAAGCGCACAATCTGCCGGATGAGTCGATGAGCTCCCATTTCATATCAGCCTGGTACACTGAAATCACTATGGGACTCGTTAAAAGCTGTCCAAACAGGTCCGTTAACGCCAGAGATCCGATGCAAAGCAAGAAGGACTTTTTCCTTTTATTCTCCTTCTTTTTGTAACTGATATACACCAGAATGAGAGCTAAGGAGTTGCCCACCATGCCGGTGATCATCATGGCGATGGAGAAACAGACCGATACGGATCCACAGCTGGAGTTCTTCTGTGTGGTGTTATTGCCTTCGCGCAATTTGGAAAAATTGAAGTTCAGCATGTCTCCAGATGTGGTTTGTAAGCTCTCCAGAGAATCACAGCCGTCCATATGTGTCATCCTTTATGGAAAGGTAAGTCTATGTGCAGCAGATGACCCATGTGTGTGAAAAGCATCCTCCTCTTGTTGCGCTCCACAAACTGAATGTGGTGCGTAAAAGCGCGTCTGGTCCCTTTTACGCGCTGGAGGCGGGACTGAAAAGACGCACTGAAGGAAGCAAATAAGAGGAGATTTTGAATATATTTACATCTGCTATATGGGGATTTCAGTTCATTGAGTTTCTATTCATAAGTGGGTCTGGAGATTACGGCACTTAAAATGGGCATAATAAGAAGAAACAATGAATACAAAGACAAAATGGGAAGAAGAGTTGGGAACACAAATAACTGATGAAGAATGGAAACAGATGTCGAGTGAAATACATAAAACAACCAGTTCCTTGTTCTGGAGAGAATTCGCTTGGAAGATAAATATAAAAGAAAACCAAGCGCCCAGTGCTGGAGAAACTGTGGTGAAAGTAATGCAAATCATTTACACATTGTTTACACATGTAGTGTATTAAATCTGTTTTGGTTAGAAATATTTAAGTTCATAGAAGACATTTTCAGAAAACCTCTGTATTTAAAAGCAGAGCATATCATACTCGGGAAACCTCCAATTGTTCTCGGTAAAGATGAACGTTACTTATTTAGAATACTCAGAATCACAGCACTGAAGCAAATAACAAAAGGGTGGAAAAAACTAAACCCCCAGATTTTATAAAAAGGAAAAGTGTAATTCAAGAAGTAACATTTATGGAAAAGGGAACTCACAAAATAAGGAATATGGAGGATGTTTTTGAGAAGAGATGGAGTCTTATAGAAGGAAAAATATAGTTACATGGGTTAACACGCATGCACATATACATTATGCTTGGAGGTGACCTCACGTTAAGGAGGATGCATGTGTGTGCCCATGTAAATCATATTACTATATATTTGCGCTCCCCCCCTCCCCCTTTTTTTTATTTTCTATTAACTTATTTGTTGATTTCATTTAATATGACTCGTATTTTTGTATGATTATTGATTTGTTTTTCTTTTAACTCTACTCTTTCTATTTGTCATTATTATTATTTCTCTTCTGGGTTTTGCTTTGGTTTTGAATGTTGAGGTTGTTTTCTCTCTAGTGTACTTTATGGGTTTGTCTGTAAGCTCATCTACTTAAAAGTTGGTTTATAGACTGTTGTAATTACAAACAGTGGATTGCATATATGAAAACAGCCTTGAAAAAAGTATATAAAGAAAGAAAAGACTAAAAAAATGAACAGATTATGGCTGTAGAGTGATATTAAACCAAGAATACATTCAAATTGATAAAAAAAACACAAAAAAAACACATGCCATATCACTGGAAAGCCTAGGATGTCCTCTTTCCAATACATTAGGGGTTGATAGAGTAGGTCAAAAGAGTAAAAGGATATGCATGTGGAAAGAAATGTCCACTATAGAGGACACATGTCAATGGGCTGGGTCTCAGGAGGAAATGGTGACTTCAGTTCATTAAATAATTTCTATTCATAAGTAGATCTGGAGATTATGGCAATTAAAATGGGCATAACACTGTCACAGACACAACTGTTTCCGACCCACAGGAGTCAATATCCTAGAGATATCGTCTGGTGAGATAAGGGAACAAACAAACCTGCTGTTCGCCTCTTGAACTTAAGGCTAAAAAAAAACACTGAAACATTGTCCTTGTGCATCTGAAAGCAGAGCTGAGGTTTACTGATTAGATTAAAAAAAGGGATTAAATCATTCGACTATACCTCCGGCTATTTATGGGAAATTAATGCAGGCCATGCATCATTTCTCATACGCATATCTGCACCACTTAATGAGACCCACAATCAACAACCTATGTAAATGTGTCCAAAACTGTGCAGCAAAACAATTAATTTGACAAAGTTTGAATGGCATGTTGTGTCACACCCTGAAAGGAACAGGTGTTGTGTGATGGACAATAGTTTTATATTAATTTATGTGACTTTTGGCTTGATGAATTTCCCACTATATTAAGCACACCAATGTATTCATCCCTGAGGTTCCTCTGTTAAACTCATACCAGGAGTAGCAGCAGCAGCAAGTGCCATCTGTTGACCACAAAGAGAACAACAACACCAAAGTGTGGAGCCCATTGTTCACTATTCAACTACACAGTAATAATTGGGGCTTTCATAATTAGATTTAGGGCAAAATTAGCTATTTATATGAGCTACTAAACCTTTAGTCTAACACCAAAAGTAGCTACAAAACAGAGTTTATATTACTGTAACGTGATTTTTTTACCTCATACACCTTCAGTGCACTGCTGTGTTAACCTTTGCTGGTATCAGAACTGTTACCATACTTGCTTTAAATCACTATACTTAACATAACAGCTAAATATAGTGATAGAGGTGTTATGTTGAAGTCTGTTACCCCGTTGAATAGTGTTTCCCTCCTGTTAAAGTGATAGCGAACCCCCTCGGTAGTTAAGGGTTGGTTTAGGTTTAGATAGGGGAAAAAACCATAGATGTATAATTTTTTTAAACACCTTTTGTTCTATGGAGGACATACATATCGATGGGAAACAGTAGTCAACACAACACCGGGATAAATTACACACATGAGCTATTTTACTTCCCAGCCTTACCTTGGCTAAATCAAAACGCAGAAGGAAGTAACAAGAAACAATGTCGACAGGAGTTTATTTACACGTGTACATTTGAGTTGTTCCACCAATAAAAAGGACTGTATTGCCACATTCTACCATGAATCGGGACATAATGTATGGTTTTATTATTCTGGGGTGTACTAATCTGGGGCACGAATATCAGTAATTTCTTGAATTCATTTAGTTTCCCAAGTGACAAATGAAGAGGAGTAACTGAGTGGTAAAACAGGTGACAATTGTGTCAAGAATAAAAAAAAAAACAACACTAAACACCTCAACCAAAGAATGTTGAATTTACTGCCATTTAGTTAATACAAGCAATATCAAAAAAGTAAAATACTTACCTTGAAAACACAAAATATATATTTATCAAGAAAATAAAAAGGGGCCAAAATTCATTGCTACGTCTGTTATTTCTTAATTGGTGCTCAAGTACTTCAACTTCATGTTGAAGAATGTATTTATTTAAAAAAATAAAGTAATATAATCTCAGATGTTTTCCTAGGGCCAAAAAAAATAATTAAAAATGTTTACTTGAATGTCTCCACAGATGAGTAGAATAAAATGTACTGCCATGAAGATATGGGTTTTAAAATGCCTCTTCAAAGTATATTTGATTTTCTTATGGGACCAAACATTTATGTTTATTGGACACCTGTAGTTACAGACACTTGTCACAGATTGGGGTGTATGTGGTTTTAAAAAGGGAGCTTGAAATGATGGGTAACGGCAGAGAGAAGAAGAAGTCATGTTGCCGCTGTCTTTTTTTTTAGGGAAATAAGACTTTGCTATGAAAAAGGACAGCATACTGAAATGATGTGGTTGTTTTCCTTGCAACCCAACATGCACTTTCCTACTAAGGTTCCTTTGTCTTGTTTTAAAGGCTGTAATAAAGTTATTCCTTTTTTGGACTGGAGCCAGAATGGGAGGATCCAGAGGACTGTCCGCGGCACCTGAAATCACACAAACACCATGGGAAGAAATACAAGGTCAGCGGGCTCAGCTATTAACATTCACTTATGCATACTTGAAACAAGTACAAGGTCCAAGAATATTTAAAAAAACAACAAAAAAAACAATATAACAAGGCAAAATGTGCACATATTTCTGTAAATCTGATTTCCCATAAGCGAGGCGACAGATGGCTAATAATAATCAGTGCCAGTGTGGTATTCCACAGAAACCCAAACCTTTCGGACGAACGTGATCTAGAACGCCTCCGCTTTCTCTCTCCAGATGAGGACCTGGAGCGACTGCGCTTCTGTCCCCTCTCAGGTGAGGAGGAGGGTGAGCGGGACCTCTTCCGGGGAGAGGAGCCCTTTCCAGAACTGGATCTTTTGGGGGGGGAATAAACCAAGCACCGAGGTCAGTAAGGTCAAGACAGAGTCTCATCAGCGTGGGTATTTATCAAGCTTCTCTGATTAACTATATTTAATGGTACTGAGAACATGTTTAGCTTCCTCTGATTATATTGAAAGCCAGCACCGATCCCGAGAGACGCTTGATGAAGACCCAAGTTGTCTATTCAGACTTTTGCTCCTCGATAGCACTAAAACTCATTTCCGGTTCGTCAAACCTTGTACTTTTTGCACTCCCTAATTGAAACTTGAAATAACCCTACATCAAATGATTCAAAACCGTCGGGCAGTTTATGAATTTTCCTAAGACCAAAATTACAATCTGCAGATTGAGAAAGAGGACTGTAGTGGAGTAAGCACTATCCAGTCTTTGTTCAAACTTAAAGCTAGGGAATAGGACTGTTGTGGAGCTTTCAGCCCCATACATACACTCTCTAAAGGAGAGAGTGCATGTCACCTCATTCACCTGGAGTGGGACCTCGAGCGAGATCCAGACCTGGAACTGGATGAGCTTCTCGAGCGGGACCTGAAAGACAAAAAACAGAACCTTTCCAATATTTTCTGAACAAGAGAAACAGCTCGATGGTTCACACAGCAATGCACAGACAGATTTAACAGCGCTTAAATCAGGGTTAGCATAGTAAACTAAAAACTAAAATAAGCTGTGAAAAATAGTTTTTGGTAAACTGAAACTAAATAAAAACTAAATGAAGAAAAACTAAAACTATATTTCCTGGTTAAAAACTAATAAAAACGAACAAAAATTCATTTCAGTTTTTTAAAGCTATATGACTAACAAAAAAAAAAAGACGGCATGAATTTCTGCCAACTCTTTTGACATTGAACCACAGAAATTGAATGACATTCCAAACAGCGCTATGCCGCAATTGCTTCACATCGGACCCTGAAGTAGCGCCAAGACTAAACATTTTACGTTATGGCCATTCCTACTCAGTTCTCCAACCATGTAGTATTTATGTATATAGCTACATACTTCTGAGACATCATACCTGGCCGTAACAAAAACAAACTAAAAGTTCTGTAAAACGAAAAACTAAGAATATAAAAGCATTTCTGAAAAACTGAAAGTAAAACTAAATTGAAAAGTCAAAACTATAATAAAATAAAAAACTAATTGAAAATTAAAAACTATTATAACCTTGATTTAAATATTGAGTATTTGAGTGAAACTATTCTTGCCTTACTATAACATAACTGATGAGTAAGTATTCTAACTAACAAAATATGCTTATGGGGGTTTGGAGAAATAACCCAGAAAATAGAAGAACAACTAAAACCTGTAGAGGTAACAAACAGAGAACCAGTGTGCATTTCAAGACTACAATATGAACAATGCATTCTTTCCATCTAGGCGTTTCAAATCAAAAACATAAAAAGATATTATCCAGAAAAAGATATTCAGCCTGCACATCAAGTTTCTAAAACCACAGAAGGGGAGGGGTTGAGAAAACAGAAAACAACAAATCAGCAGAACAGGACATGTAATTGATGTTGATCAGTAAATCAGAAGGAAGATTGAGCTGATACTGACATTTTGCCCGGAGTTACCCTTGACCTGTACCCTTTTACCTGGACCTCGACCGTGAACTGGAGCTGGAGGAGCGCGAGGACGAGCGGGAACGGGACGAACCCGAAGGGCTGCCCTTTTTCTCAGCTGGCTTCCCCTCCTCATCACTGGCGTCCAGGTCGTACTTTGACAGGTCTCCATCGTCATCTTCTTCATCATCCTGGAGAGGAAGTGTTTAATATGACATTGTTATTGGCTACTATTGTAATATTTGTTCTTTTGAATTTCAAGCTCCAGCCACTTACATCCAACTTGTATTTGGAAAGGTCACCATCTTCTTCTTCTTCATCTTCTTCCTCCTCCTCGTCAGGTGCAGCTGCAGCTACTACTTTTGCTACTTCTTTCTTTTCAGGTTCTTTTGCGGAAGGTGTGCTGTCTCTCCTTCCACGAAACTTTTTCTTTTTCCTACCAAACTGGGACATTAAAAACATAACCTCGTCAGTAAAATGACCTCCGACAACGCAAATTTAGTTAAACAGTTTCAGGACACATCAAGTTCTCCCTGCCAAACATTTTTAACAATTAATAGATTAGTTGTCAACTATTAAATTGATCAACTACTATTTTGATAATTGATTTTGAAGAAAAAAAGTAAAACTTCTCCGATTCCAGCTTCTTAAATGTGAATATTTTCTGGTTTCTTTACTCCTCTATGACAGTAAATTGAATATCTTTGAGTTGTGGACAAAACAAGACATCTGAAGACGTCATCTTGGGCTTTGGGAAACACTGATTGACATTTTTCACCAAGTTCTGACATTTTATAGACCAAACAACTTATCGATTAATCGAGAAAATAACAGACAGATTAATCGACAATGAAAATAATCGTTAGTTGCAACCCTACTTACATGCAACTTAAAGTATGACAGCTGAAATGTTTCAATTATCAAACATTACAGTTTCAGGTACGACTCACTTCATCATATTCGCCATCAGATTCCTCCCGTTCAATGTATTCCACGTTCTCTCTTTCATTGAAACCTCCACCATACCCTGAAAGCAAAGAGGAAAAAAGGCAATCAATAACTGGTTTTCAAAAGCACACAAAAAACTGGCCAACTATATATATTTGTTGAGATACCTGTCCTCTCTTCAAGCTTGGCATACTTTGGGGTGTTACACATGTTGCACTCTGACCGCCTAGCCCAATTGACATTGCCGCATCTGTATGAGGACAGGAGGGAAGGGAAATACAAATCGGTGAAAATCTCAACACATTTAAAAAATGAATAAAGTTTCAGCTTTCAAAAATGCACAATTGTGTTATGTATTTCACTCATTAGGAAAATGTCTTATCTGCTCCAGTGTCTGGTTAAACAAGCATTTTGGTAGTCCCTTATAGGGATGTCACGAGAACCGATACTTCAGTACCAAAATTCTAAAAATGTGACGGTACTCTTTTTCTTCGGTACCGAACGATGCCTGTAATGGTCATTTGATACTGGAGCGGAGGTACTGGGGATGCGATTCTTCCGGATCTAATGGCAGTATACGATTACAAGTGTTCTCATCTGCCGTGAAATGAAAGAAGAAGAAGAACGCCGTAAGAGTGAGGAAAAAAACAACAACGCGAGACGTGAAAGATGGGAAGCTGCTCCAGCGCTACCTCCGCATCAACTCGTTGAGAAAACAAATAGCATGAGTCGGGTATGGAAGTACTTTGGGTTCGGGGCGGATTTACAAGGAGTAATAATAGATTCGCAAAAAGCAGTATGCGGTGCAGTAACGGTGCCGTAGTACTTTTCTTTCCAAAGGAGGAAATACTTCTAATTTAGCAAAGCACCTCAAAGACGAGACATCCAGACAATATTGTTTGTTTTAAATACTTGAAGGCTACATGCCACTGTTCTGTTTTGCAATGTTAATAGTTGTTTATTTTTATTTATGCCTGTTTTTGTAATGTTCAAATGTTTTAATAAAAGGAGTGCGTGTTGAATTACATGGGATTTATTGGGGTTTTTTATACCGTGGTATCGAGAATCGTGTAAATTCACTGGTATTGGTATCTGACTACTAGATTTCTGGTACCGTGACATCCCTAGTCCCTTTTATAATTTACAATAAAACACGTACGTTTTGCATTGCCAATCATTTGCACTGAAGAGGCCTCGACTCTTTTCAGCCAGAGTTTTCCCAATCTCTGTTCCTCCAGCTTTCATCATCTTTGCCTCTGTGGTTTTCTCTGTGGATGCAAAAAAGCATTTTTTTTGTATTTAATAGTTCAACAGCTTTTTTTGTATGGATACATTGAGCTTTCTGCAAGATATATTAATTTGCACCAAAAAGAAAAACTCACCCCTACCACATCTGTTACAACTGGTTCTTCTAGCAAAGTTCACGTTTCCACACCTGCAACAGGATAATACAGTAAATACACAGCAGAAACAGATAAGGATTGAGCTTGTTACTTCCTCATTCAGGCATAAGCTGAGTGTGCTACAAGCAGGATGAGTTAGTGTAGGTTTATTCATGTTGCATGTGCCACACATGAAAGCTGGCAGTCTTTCCATGAGCCTGTGTGTTAAGGCCTGTGCACAGGGTGACATCTGCAGCTGGCTTGTCTGTCACTTAAGACGTTTTTAGTGCAACTCAAGTGCAACATGATACTTCTGCACCTAAGTTGGACTCCTACACTCGTGACAACTTGGCTCCTGCAACACTGTAAACACCACCACCACCACCCATGATTGTAGACTCTCACCCAGCCAACACACAGAAAGCTAACTGAGCTAGCTTTCTTATCTTTTACAAGTCTGCGCACACTGACAACTTCTATTAAGACACCTAAATCACAACTATATCCTCACCCCTTAAATGCACAACTTATATGACGTGTTATGTTGCATTTAGAGCAGGTAATGAGGTATAAATGAAAGTGAAAGTGAACTAGTTTACTCAGCTAGTCAGCGTTAGCTTTGAATGCTAACAGGCCTGAAGCTAACTGACATGCTAACGCGACTTTAAGCATTAAAATAGCTGCTTTATTTAAACCAGCTTTTATAAATGTGGATTTATTCTATCACTTACTTTTTATCAGGGCAAATCCAGTCCCCGTCGCTGACTCGGAAACTCTTCCCCGACATGGTAGTGCCTGTTTAACACCGAGTGGCTCGCTGGCTGCTGGGTGTGCTCTGCTCAGTGTGTTCATGCAGCTACCAGCTAGCTGAGCTCCTCCTCACAGTCTCTACCGATGATGCCTTCAGGTGCATTCCGGTAGCGCTGTAAACTCGCCATTCTCTGGCTCGGAATTTGGAGACACGTATTTGGGATTGCGATTCCGTACACGGTGAAAGCCTATTATTTTTGTACATACACTACCTTTAACTGATAAAGATCACACTACGGGCATTCTTTACATTTATATACAAAAATAACTTTACTACAAGTTCT
This sequence comes from Sebastes fasciatus, assembly GCF_043250625.1. Classification (NCBI taxonomy): domain Eukaryota; kingdom Metazoa; phylum Chordata; class Actinopteri; order Perciformes; family Sebastidae; genus Sebastes; species Sebastes fasciatus. The sequence continues at coordinate 13,844,896 of NC_133799.1, forward strand.
TTATGAAACTATTAGGCTTTTCTTTACACGGAAGTACAATATTTCAGAAAACATGCGAATGCAACATTTATATGGAAGTTTTTATTGGACTTTATTAGTTGTAATCCTCAGAAGACTCTCCACAAATATGTACCATGATCTGCAAATATTTCACTATCCACAAACATGTATTATTGTATTTGTGTTGTGTAAAGTCACATCCACAAAAATACAGGGCGATTTGCAAATACGCATAACTCATAACGCATAAGGTTTACATGTAAAGTGATATTTACACAAATGTTTTTTTCTTAAATTCGTAAGAGTGCTCTTGACCACTAGTAAAATGTTCTCTTAACTAAGAGAAGCGCTAAAGTAAGAAAACATTGGTGAATCCCTGAAATCAATGGGTACTAACAAAACAAGAAGAAATCATGCATATGAACAGAATAAGAGAACATTTGTTTGTATATCTCTTCCTGCATGAGACCCAATATTTTTAGGTTAAGAAATCCAGATCAAGTCATAGAAAATATCTTGTTTTTAAATTAAGTGACAACTTTGTCTGATAAGTTTGCAGCACTCTTTGCTTTTGCTAAAAACAAAAAAAAAGAAAGAACGCAATTTGCATATTATATTTGCCAATTCTTATTTTCCTTACAACAAAAACAGGTTTTGTCTTTTGTAAATGTTGCATTCGCATGTTTTATGAAATATTGTACTTCCGTGTAAGAAAAGCATAATAGTTTCATAAAGAACTTGTAGTAAAGTGATTTTTGTATATACATGTATCCGAATTGAATTGATTTAGAATACGGAAAGCAAAGAATGACCGTAGTGTGATACCTATCCGTGAAGGTTGTGTATGTACAAAATAATAGGCTTTCACCGTGTACGGAATATGTCACAAACCTTAGTGTGATACTTATCCGTGAAGGATATCACAGTAAATATGCAAGTTCTTAGGAATACAAAGATGATTACAATGTGGCAATAAACCTGCTATCAAACACACTTTACATCCCTTCAGGTATATCATATGTCGTATTGGATAAACTCTCTTCATCACACACTTTTTATTTAAAAAGAGGAGATGAGGCTTTATAGACACATGGGTAAATAGTCTACACCTCTGTATATATATTTTAGTACTTCTCATTATAACATACTACATTCCTGTTTACACCTTTGTGTATATATATTACTTCTCATCATGCATATACGTAAATACTACATCCTGTTTGCATTCAGTTTTCCCATTTGAAATACTTTCATCAACTAAATTACAAATTTACATTACTTTACTTATGTTTATATTTATTTTAACGGCACTATTTTATGCCTTAGATTATCCTTTTGCTTTTACATTTACTTGTGTGACTTCCCCTTTAATATATAAATATTTTATGAGCATTGTTGAAGGAACCTGAGACCAAAGATTTTCATTGCCAATGACTGCTTTAATAATAATAATAAAGAACCTTGAACCTTAATATTGGGGTTTAAAAACGTCAGCATTCACTTTGTTGATTTGCAATGTTGAACCTACATCTTTGAATACAAAGAGATGGAAGATACTGACACAGGGGCAGTGGATGTCCAGGTGACAGTAATTTAACTTACGAGTGATTAAATCTGTTTTGAATTATGAATATTGTTCATTCAAAACCCAGATCTGGGAGTTTGAAACCCTTTTTTCCAGTTCTGTTTTCTTGCAATGCCAGTACTAGCCACTAGATGGCAGTTAATGCCAACGTTTAACACTGCACATGTTCAGAAACCCTCCTGTTTTGTTTTGGTTTATGTCTTCTGCTCACAGGTTGCCAATGATTTTGCTTGTTCATGTAAATCGGGCCGTGTAAGGTTATGATGTGAAAAAAACAACTTCAAGATGGCTAGTGTGTGTGTGTGCAAATGTACAGTATCTAATATTCCACAGTAGTCTTTCGAATAACAGCTATCTAAAGCAGGAGTAAATACGATTACATTTGGATATAAATTGATTTTGTGAGTTTTGCAGAATATGCTCTTCTTTTACTGTCACCATCACAAAGAAACATTTAAGAGATCATTACGCTTCACTCGCCAGGATACTCAAATGTACTTGACGTATACCATCAAGCTTTTAGGACAATTGTTTCAGTAGAGCAGTGGTTCGCAAACCTTTTCACGTCAAGGACGTCTTAATTGACACAAATTAGACCATGGACCCTCATTTAATAAGATTTTGTCCCAGGGGTCCCCCATCTGATAGGTTAAATTGCTTTTAGATGTTTTATTAGAGAAAGTGAGTGAAACCCATGAACAAAATAATCATACATTCTGTCATTGTGTAACTTATGGATGGGCTTATAGGGAAAATAAATTATTCCCCTTTTTGCTGGGGACCGCCTGGAACCCCCCTCAAGGACCCCCGGGGGTCCCCCGGACCCTACTTTGAGAACCACTGCAGTACAGAATATGTGAGTTATGTGGTTGCCTTATAAGTGAACCGTTGTGGTTGGATGTTGCATAAGCCAAACCTGCACACAGAAATGGTGATTCTTACATCTCACTGCTCAGTGCTTCAAAAGATCTTTGACACTATGTGGCAGGTGATAGTAAGATGGTATGTGTTGTGAAATCCTTTTTATAGATATCTATAAGCCCTGTAACACTTGACTATAGTGATTTAGTCACGCCTAAATTGAAGTGTTGGTGAATTATCCACTAGTTGGAGGTGTCTGCCAGTAGCATAGATATTAGTAGAAGTTCAGTAAAGTACTGATATATCAAAGATTATCTTAAAACATGCAGAGAAAAAGGGGTTTTCCGGTGGTCTGTGCAGAAATTAAATGAGTAGAATTTCGGTTTATGCACAGTAAGAAATAAATCTATGTCTGCTCTTCCGTATAAGATCTGGCAGAGAACTATAATTCATGAACCAGTGTCAGTTGTGCTATATAATCCCATATCGTTATAAGCACAGTTAATTTATAAAACCAATATGCATTGCAGGAATAAAAGCCCTAATCATCTGAAGTTTATTACTTCTTAAGTCACACATAACATCATTAGATAGCTTTTTTTTTGTGCAACAAAACTGTCAATCAGATTTGACCTTGCAAGAACAGGGTCAGTGTAATGACACAAAACGTTTCATAATTCCTTGTGAGACAATTTTACTGCTCTTCATATCAGGGTAGTTAAGATGCAGGGAGTAACACAGCAAATATTGTTGAGATGTTAATGTTATTAATAATGAAGATGGAAATGCTTTATGTTGCAGTTATTTCTCATGTGATAGTACTTAACAACGGCAAGCAGAGCTCAGGCTGCTCCAGAAGCGCCCTTGTCCACCCAATCTGCTGTCGGACAAAGTCAAAGCCTCTTGGAGGTCGCTGTCACAGCTGGTCCATGAACCCGAGGCCACACAAGTAGCCGTTCCAGTGCCTCAAATGGAGTCTATTACTTTCCTTTTCTTTGCCCTCTGTTCCTTTTGCCTATTTTTTTGACAGGGTGAAATGATTGTTGATGCATGTCGTTTATGTCTCGGACAAGATGGGGTTTATTTAATTGAGTACACTTGAGATGAACTGAACAAGACTTTTTAATCACACATCATTTTAATCATCATGTATCTGTTAGGGAGACATGCACTTGATTTATGAGCACCACGCTAAGTTTATTATGACTAGGGGCCAGCTAAAATAAGGTATCAGAGGCGAGAGAGGGGCATTTTTATGATTCATCCTCTTTCTGTTAAAGGAAATGACTTGGACCTTCGTCAATATAATTCACACACAGAGGACGGAAGTGTGATATTGCATGAAAACAACAGCCTCCGCACACTCATATTGTTATTTGTTCACGATGAGGCATCCTCTCCGTTCTGTTTTTAGTTTTCTTTACTTCATTGAAGTCATTTTTCATAAAGGAAGCCTCCATTCTTCTTCTCACTGATAGCGCGGGAGCCATCAAGGATGTGCTTTCTGCTAGCTTTCAGTGTTGCACAGAAAAGAGTGAGCAGAGATATGAAGCAAATGAAGCCATGAATAACTAATAAGGAGACATTGCCAAGCGCTGTGGTATGTTTGTTTGCGGCACAGAGTTGCATGAAAGATTCAGCGAGGAGCCAGGCAATTAAATAGCACTTAGGTAAACAACGTCCAATTACATTGAAGTGGCTTCACCGGTGGTAAATGCTTTCTTAACTTTACTGTGTCCTTTTCTGGCCAATGTACGGCCCACCCACTGATTATGTCCTGGGTCAATAAAACTACTAAGAGAGATTTTTCATGGTGTCAATGAGGCTTTGGCCAGGCTGACACCGTTTTCTAGCCCAGTGGCTGGTTACAGCTGAAGGTTCATGCACAGCTGAGTCTCTGACAGGGAAAGGCAGCCATGTATGTAGGTTTTTGGAAAAACCTGCAGCAAGCCACCAGGGCTTTCCAGTACTGACAGATGGCAGGGAGCTGTTCCCGAGAATACTGTGGGGGTGAAGAGTTGGAGGCTGGCGGACGTTGGCGCACTCCACCCACCGCTCTTATCTCAATATCATGATTCAGCATTAATCAGGGGGGGGGTGACATGTATTTCCCACGCGCCATACACAAGTCAACTGTGGGGCTGTTTGTTAACTGAATGTAATTTGATTCTGTGCCCTTATGAGGGGGCATGTCTATAGGTCTATTTGTTTCTGCACATTTGTCAGAGGACAGTGCAACACAGCCAGAGAGCTGGCCCTGTGTTCACACTTTAGCGGTGAGAGGTGAACTGTAAGGTGCCGGCGAACCCCATCAGGATTATATAACGCAGACTACTGCACAGCGAAACAGCTCGAGCCGGGAGATGCACTGCTGCATTGTGCCGTATCTCCCGTCCTCTCATCCGGCCCTTATCACTAAAGCACATTCATTTTGGGAGCCAGAGAGCATGCTTTTTACAATCCAGTCTCAGTACTTGTTGTAAAAGCAATCTACAAAACATGGTATGATGTGAGTAATAAATCCACTGTTTAGCACTACTAAAATGCAAGATGGAGCGAGTTCCACTGGATCATCAGTTTTGATTGTGTAAGTGCATTAAAGCATTTTTATGTTACGCATTCATCTACTGTCGCTGATAGTTTGAAGCCAATTTATCCATTTTTTTAGTCACTATGGGTAATGCTTATGGTGGGAAGTTCCAGACTGTTGTCAGGCTATTACATAGGCGTTATCAGTCACTATAAGCACCATAGGTGTGGGTCAATAGGGGCTTACTACACCCAATAGTAGGTTTTTATCAACTATCGACATGGTAGATCACCAAAAGAAGGTATAAAAGAACACGACAGCGACCTCTAGCGACCGTAGTAATTATGACAGGAGCAGAAGCGGAAGTCAGGCGCTGTTGGAAGTTGGGTGCGATGGATGGGACACAAAACACAGGTTTTATCCCAGGAGGCTGGGGTTTGCATCCTGTGTGAAACCAACAAAGTGTAGCTGTCTTTGTGTTCACAAGTGTTTCATTTTCACTTTTGAAACATAGTTATAAGCCAAAACACAATGTTTTCCCCTAAATTAAATAAATGTTTTTGGTGCCTCGACCTTAAAAAGCTGTAGTTTTATTACCTAAACCCTGTGAGCAACCTCTGGAAAGTGAAGCCTTAAACTTGCATTCTTTCTAATAGCCAGCAGAGGGCGACTCCTCTGGTTACAAAAAGAAGTCTGAATGTAAAGTCTATGAGAAAAGGACCCTACTTCTCACTTGATTTATTACCTCAGTAAACATTGTAAACATGAGTTTATGGTCTCAATCGCTAGTTTCAAATCTTCTTCAACATGATGTTCATTTAGTAAATTATGGTCCAATTTAGAGTCAAATAGACCATAAAACAGGGTATGCTTTAGGGCGTGACTACTTTGTGATTGACAGGTCGCTACCACGTGTTGTCCGGTCTGGGAGTTGTCCGTGTTTTCATCTTACAACTTTAACCTCTTCACAGTGTGTTTTTAGTTCATGAAAGCCTTCTGGACACCTGAAAATTACACTGTTAAGAATTTCCCAGTAAAATAACAGTAAAGAACTGGCAGCAGGGTTGCCATTATTCTACTGTAAAATTAACATTATTATACTGTCGCTGAAATTTACAGCTTTGTACTGTTAATGAAAAATACAGTATATACAGGTTTTTTGATTAATTTCACAGTATTTTATAGTTAATTTACTGTTTAAAGATACATTATATAGCTGTTTTTCCCCTTTCTTTTACATTATCTTACTGATTTGTTTTAATGCACTATTTAGGTTGTATTTTTTACATACATTTTAATAAACATTATTTTTTGCCTATATGAATCGACTTAGCAGGTTACAGACATAGGAATAGTCACACTAAATACAATTAAAGGCACTTGTTAAGAAAAAGGCTATAATTAAGGCTATGATGCCCAAAATGTCTGTCTATATGGCTACAAGCACAGAATGCAAACCATAAAAACATGTGAGTGAAGAACAGAGCTAATTCACTGCTTTTACAATCATGTACAATGTGTGAGAAAAGAACATCTACAGCTTATCTTATTGCACTTTACTTTTTATTTTCATATGAAGTTCAACACAGCGCCAACAAAAACCTGACACAGATAACAAACCAAATTTCAGAAGAAATAGCATTTCTGAAGACATCTGTCAATCTTACTAACCTTACTTTGTGGAACAGCTACAGACAGTTGAGCTATATCATAGTTAAAACAAAACTCTCAAATAATATTTTGCCTTATATCATAATGAGCACCAACACCACCAGACATGTGACATCATGTCCAAGTATGAATATTCAGTCTCTAACAAGGCACATGGATAAGTGTGGAAGTCCAAGTATTGGGCGATGGTCGGGGAGTGAGTTAGTGAATGACTTATGGCCCACTCAAAGACACCAGTTCTCTCAATCCAGCCTTGGTAGCCCGCTGACTGTGTGAGAGAGAGATATATGAGTTCCAACACAACTTTCATTGTAACTTCTCACATACAAAATCAGCGTGTGTAGCCCTCATTTCCTCTTATCATGTATGTAATGTAAACTCACCATTTTAAATGAAGTCCCACTCAAGTCCATGAGTCCCATCAGCAGAGTGGATACATGTGGATATACGGTTGTAGTCTTGTCTTGTAGCTCGTGAATTTGCCAGTTTTCTTTGAGAAGACTTTGCCCTGTCCATCCTTGGTGCCTCTCTCAGGGTTTATTCCTACAGTGCACCTGAAAAATGATAGTGTTTCTTCAGGTACTGTGTAAAAATCAAGTTGTGTGAATCACTTAGATTAATGCCACAATAAAAATACAGGTTTTACTGAAAGTATCTAACCTTGAGATTAACTTGAGCGTGCAGGTGTAGAAGGTGGAAAATAATGCAGCAAGCCCCATCAAGAAGGTGGGCTGGATCCCTTCACATATGAAGTGGCCCTCAAGGCTGACCATCCAGCGCCAATAGCTTCCTGCTGTTTCACCTGAAACTTAGAAAGAATTTTCCTCAGTCAACTTCATGGATTTTTAGTCAATGTTTGAAATGAATTGTGTTGAGTGGTGTGCATTACTGGTTGAGAAACCGTTTTTTGATCAATTATGAATATTCTGACCATCTGATCTATAGAACATGTGGTTTTCAGATATCATTCAAAAACACTAGTTAGCTAGTAAATAACCTTGCCTTCAATTTTGTATCTGCTCTGCTGAATTACCACCCAATAACCAACATGCACTGAAGTCTTAATGCTACTTTAAATGTTGAAGGGACTTCCATAGACTGTAAAATGTATACACCGTCGTTATGCATGAATTCACTGGCAAAATACATGTGTCAGCACATTAACTTAGATATTAACTTGAATACATAGATATTAAAATGAGCTCCTTGTGTTGTCCGATTAATGTGCAATCATCTGTGAAATTCTAGCTAGCTGTTGAATCCCTCTATCATGACATGCACATATTCTGTAATGCAAACTAACTGGAAACATCACTGATAACCTTTGCACAGATTTATTAATTAAATAAAATTACTACTTACCAAATAATCAGTAAGATGGGAATGGATGAAGAAAAGAACGGATCCAGCCTCACATGTGCAGATCAGGTGAAATGCTCTTCCCAGAATTAAAAAAATACTGCATCAAACTGTTATTCATGATACTTTAGACTGTTGATCAGCAGTAAAGTGCTGTTTTTTAAGAATACATTATAGTTCAGTTAAAAAACGGCCTATGAGCATAATTTAACAGATTTTCTTTTGTATTAACAGTAAAGCACTGTTTTTAGCAATAACAGGTTAATACTGTTGAAATTCTGCTGTAAATTAACAGCAATTGTTTACAGTGTAGCATTCAGCCTTTGGTTGTACTTAGCTCCACCCTCTCGTGTCACTTCTGGTTGCAAAAAAACAAGATGGCGACAACCAAATACCAAGATCGCGATGCAAACTATGCAAACACAAGGCTTCAAAATGTCAGTCCAGAAACCAGTGGGTGACGTCACAGTGACTACGTCCTTATAGACAGCCTATTCCTAAACCTAAAGAAGTTGTAGTTTTGCTGTCTAAACCTAAAGAAGCATTTTTGTTCTGTTCAAAACGTGATGTTTCATTCACTTTTACAACATAGTAGGTGTAGTAGGCCCCTTTTGACTGACATCTATGGTGCATATAGCGACTGATAACGCCTATTGAACGGCCTAATAACAGTCAAATCGGGTGCAAGTTTGGTAAAGATTCCCCATGAAGAAGAACTTTTTCAAAATCATGTTCTTTTAACAGAGGCATGTTTGAGCGGAGACAACCATGCTTTGAGCTCGCAGGTGCTCTCGAGCATTCCTCACTGACAACATCAATGTGTCAAGTCCAGCCAGATCTCGACAGACCCGGGAATTTGAGGAGTGATGTTGGCACAAAGTCTGAGACCAGACGTTGTTCTTCAAATGGAATCAGAGAAGCGCACAGATAAAGTGTTTACAGGGCGAGAGGCGATCTCACTTGATGATTCCCGTGTGTCTGTACAAAATGCAATATCTATACCCCTTGCTTCCATTAAGGCGAGGCCAGCAGGACGTTCTCCAATGTCATTTCTCAAATGGTTTTGTCAGGTCTGTCTCGCAGACTCTTGTTTAATTGCTGCACATCACTTTTGGGGACCACTTGAAAGGGAAAGAAATCAATGCGCCTCCTGCTCCAACCTCAGGCAGAATAAAGTGAGCATCACTCACCGTGCACCCCTTTGTGTCAAAAGAATACTAGTTCCATCATGAAATATCCTTTAACCCTTTTATTAAAGCTTAAACGAGTTTCAATTAGAGATATTGTTACATGCATATTCTTTTTTGTGTTTCTATTCATTTGATAATAGAACAGCGTGGATGCTTCATTCTGAATAAGCGTTTAATCAATGATGAAACCATCTTCACAATTTAATATTTGATAATATTTCCACAAACAGTGGTCTGTTTTTTGCATGTTGTTGTGGCAGAGGAGAGAAAATGAAAATGAGATAGAGGTAGAGTGAGGGGAAATTGACAGCTGGACAGAGAAAGAGGAAGAGGAGATGAGTTCACACTAAACAATACTCAGACTGTAATTAAGTGACCTGACTTCAATTAGAAGCATTATGTGAGGAAAATTGTTTTTGTGGTTCGACGCACTCAACCGTGCATTTGATCCTGCAATTCTTCTCCCACGTTATCTTTAACCTCCCCCCACCAATTCATTGCTCTTTATTCACTTCAAGTTTCACGTCACCACCTCACTGCCGGGCTGACAGTTACCGAGGAGCTAATCTGATTGCCATGCAACAATGGCTAATGCGGGAAAATGGGGAGCAGCTTCGGCGCAGCCTTGGCCTATGCGTCATCTGGCTCTGCTCTTGGCAGTGACAAAGTCCTGGCAGTGGGGTGATTAATGTGATAGGTGGAATTTGTCTCGTTATGTTGACACCGGCTAATAAATGCCTTGTAAACAGCCAGTCACAGCTGTTAATGCATCATCATAATCCAGGATTAGGAGGTGCCAGGCATGGCCAATAAATGCAATTAGGCACTGACAAAATTAATTCGCCCATACTCCGACTTTCCTGCGCCCTGTCCATTCTGAGGGAAACTCAAGTGTGTCGTGTGATTCTTCATGGGGTCGCAAGGGGATAAGCGTGCTGAAAATCTCCCCATTAAATGAAGAATATCTAACTCAATTTGCGTTCGCGAACAATGCATAATTTGTGGAATATTAACTCCAAGTCAGATTGAAATGAAAACAAATACCCCTGCTTTGCTCCTCTAATCTATTTGGAATCGTGGGAGTCGGCTCGGGAGGGAAAATCGAAGGAGAAAACCGTAAATGAATATACAGTAAAATAGTATCCTACTGAAACCCATCATGCAAATGCTGTATTTTATTCTTACATCTCTCCGAGGAATGCCAAGACAGGTGACTTTTAAACGTGACTGGTTATTAGAGAGGTCACCAAGACAGCCATTAACTTCCCGTCACTCATCTCCGTCACGCCTCATCGGTGGAAGTTGTGATGCATTTCTTCATGTTTTTACTCACCTTGCTTATTTTTAGCACCTGGGACTTTGGCCTGATGTTTTTCTAAAGATTTTAAAAGGCACCCCCCCACTCAGCCCATCCTATTACCAGAGTGATGGTCAATTGAGATGATCAATTTGCATAATGGAGCATTAAATTGGGCCCATCACAAGCCACCTCTCAGCAGCTTGCTCCCATGGAGGGCTCACTGAGAGTGGCAATTGCTCTTGAAGGGGGTGGCATGTATCCTCCTTGCTGGAGTATTCTTGCACCATGCAGGCTGGTGAATAAAGCACCAGTCACTGAATAATGGAGGCTCTTATTCATGAGTAATCTGGTGCCGGATTGAAAAGTTCATGCTAAAGGAATCCAAGAATGAGACTTAAAATATTTAAGTAGAATCACAACTCAGAGGTTTTTCACTCACTTTTCAAGTTTCCTTATCGTCACATCTGCTTTGCTAGAAAAAAATAGAGCTGATATTAATTATTCCAGACATAATATTACTATTTTTTAAAGAAGGAGCGTTTCTTCAAAGTGTCAAAAATCATCCCATCCTCTGTGCTCATCCATTCCCATTAGCGTAATGATGTACTTAATTGCAACGTCCGTCCTCACGGTGACCAGTGGTCATTTCTTGGACACAGAGCAGATCATTTTGATTAACACCCACCAAGGAAATCTGAGGCCGTTATCTTAGGCAGATTAGTTGAGCTTTTAAGAAGCATGTCAGGGCCTAAGGACCTGTGACGAATTGCATCCAAGGATCTGTTCGGATCTGAGGCCGGCGGGCCTGTGATTGATGTGTGTGCCCTGTGAGTGGCAGGGAGGAATGAGATAGAGCCGTCATGGCCTTCCTCTCCACCGTGTTGCCTTTGTCTGAGGGGTTTCCTCTGGGGACAGTGCTGTCCAGTGAACAATATGGCAGAAGCCTCCTTGGTGTGCAGGTTTTGTTAACTGGCCATTTGTAAGTGCCCATTTGGCATGGTGCGAACTGGCGGCTGGCAGCTAAAACAGATTGGACTCAGATGTTTATACAGCCTCATACACATTTCAGGTCATATTTTACACCAATTTGATGTTTTAAAAAAAGCCTTTTACTACATTTATTACATTTTACGACAACCGCTCCTCACGGAGAGGGCGCAGGGTGTACAAGTGATTTGCTCATGTCATGAATAGCAACTGGAAAACTTTAATTCCCATGAGTGAGTGCTACCTTTTCCTGCCACAGGCAGCCTGCTGGGCTGCTGGCAGCCTATCAGCCGCGGCATGACAGGTGATTGACATTAAAGAACTATGAAATTCAGAGGGAGTTGTGAGGGATTGGTCTGATACGTTTTTATGAAGCTTTTGTCAGCGACATTGCAAGAAAAGCGAGCCTGTTTTTGGTCTGTCTTATGTGAGTCTGTGTTTGGAGACTCACACAGCCTGGTTGGTGGGGGGATTAATTGGGGAGGCTCTGCATGCATGAGTGCGATCTAATTTACCTCCATCAGTTTATACACAATAGTAAAGGTCCCTTAACAGGCAGTGGTGAAATACATCTGAAGGTCTCGTTCCTGTTCAGTGTCTGGTCGGGTTAGTACAAGTGCAACCTGGCGCCTCCACTCAAGGCTGTCACCGAGGCCAGAGCGAAAACATCCTGCTGTCTGACTGGAATCTAACACTTTCTTCGTTCCATTTTAAATGTCACGCCCGAAAAGACAACATGGCTGAGTATTTGCTCCGGTACGCTCCAGATCCATACCATTAGCATAAATGGAGAATCAATTATTTCAGCCCTGATGGAGCTGATTATGCACAGACAATAAAGGCAGAGGGAAGAATTCATAATTACAAGATGACCTATGTCGCCTTTCCACCATCACCAGTGTACCACCACCATGTTGGTATTTCAAGGGTGAGGCGGTAATTACCTGATAAGAGCTGCTGGGAAAGTGGGGGGGAGCAGATTGGCCCCTTTTTGCACATCCCTTTGAATACTTGCATTGCAGCCGTGCCCCTACTACCCACTCACATGCTCGCTCTAAACAAGACACACTCATCATACGCATCCACAGCAAAAAATGTTGACTCTTCAATTTACATTAAACGTCAAATTTAAGCAGTGTGTCAGATTCTTCGTACTGCTGCCCATTTGATGATAATATCCAGACTGTAGCGCTCTGTGCGCTGAGGAATACAATTGAAATGGCTCTATCTCCTGAGGCAGAGGTGCTGTGATGTGCCAGCCACTCGGCAGCACAGCCCACAACCAGCCAGTGCACAGAAGTGGGTCTTACCACTTCCATGTCATGCCTGTCAGAATGAGAGAGGAGGTAGCAGAGAGGCAGATAGAGCGAGGAAGGGCAATGTGTGTGAAAGAGAAGGAGAGAGGGGGGGAGGGCCACGAGGTTTATCTCCGCTGCTGAATAAAAAAAAAAACCAGCTCATGAAATCATCTCTGCTGGATGCCAGGGGGAAATGTCACAGAGGTAATATTAAAGAGCCACAAATGACTATTTGCTAAATGAGAATAGTGCCCACATCTTTTATAACCGATCAGGACCAGAAGCTCCCTCTGAGCCATTAACCCTTTTACTAAAATCACCCCGCAGTCCCATGCCTCATCTGTGCTTTCTAAGAGACCACCAAGCATGTAAAGCAGACTCATACTTTCTGCTTTGACTTTAAGAGACCCGCAGCCAGCTGGAGTCATGGTGGGAGAAACACGGCGAATTCCACTGAATTACAAGCGATATTAGCAAACGCGTTGCGAGATGTTATAAATTATTTACGTCGCTGGAATCACAGCATCCTCTTTTGAGGACGACTTTAAAGGTTTCTCCTCTCCCAACCCTCGTAATAATGTTGACTATATTAGCGCGAGCAAGCGGCATGCATGTATGTATCAGTCAGAGCAGGAATCAGTGTGAGATCAGACACCACCTCGTCATTTCCGCTCTGCCGGCCAACAGCTCGCTTTGAAGGGCCTGGCTGCAAAGAATAATGAGGATGCAAGGTCATTTGGGATGACTTGGGTACCAGCCCACACACAGACGCACACACACAGACACACACAGATAGAGATATCACCACAGAGGATCTAGAGAAATGGTGAGAGGAGGTGAAGAAAGTCTGAGGATGTTTTGTGGAGGTAGAGAAAATGATAGAAAGTTAGAGACACCAAAATATCCACTGCTGCTGTTATAGATTATAATTCTTACAGTCTTTAATGCAAAATCTTTAAAAAATAAATACATACTGTACATACAGTATATAGGCATGTTTACATGTATATACTGTACATAATCAACCAGTATATCCATCCAGTATTTATATCTTTTTACAATTAACACTTGACTAGTATATAGACATTTTATCTTATTGTTGGTCATTGGTGCTTTCTATACATATTTATATAATATTCATATTATTGCTGTCAATCCATTACAATATTTTATTGCGATTAACTATGGACAAGCATGCAATTAATCGAGATTACATATTGTATTTGATTGTCCATAGTTAATCGCGATTAATCGCAACTTAATCACACATTTTCTTATCTATTCAAAATGTATTTGTAAAGTATTTAATTCTCTTATCAACATGGGAGTGGGCAAATGTGCTTTTTTTATGCAAATGTATGTATATATTTATTATCGGAAATCAATTAACAACACAAAAAAAATGACAAATATTGTCCAGAAACCCTCACAGGTACTGCATTTAGAATAAAGAAATATGCTCAAATCATAACATGGCAAACTGCAGCCCAACAGGTAACAACAGCTGTCAGTGTGTCAGTGTGCTAACTTGACTATGACTTGCCCCAAACTGCATGTGATTACCATAAAGTGGGCATGTCTGTAAAGGGGAGACTCGCGGGTACCCATAGAACCCATTTTCATTCACGTATCTTGAGGTCAGAGGTCAAGGGACCCCTTTGAATATGGCCATGCCAGTTTTTCCTCGCCAAAATTTAGCATAAGTTTGGAGCGTTATTTTGCCTCCTTCGTGATAAGCTAGTATGACATGGTTATATTGGTTATACTAACGGATTCCTTAGGTTTTCTTGTTTCATATGATGCCAGTATCTCCACTCTAGCTTTAAAACTGAGCCCGCTATGAGGTCAAAATCATTGCATTAATGCGTTAAAGAAAGATTTGAGCTAACTCGTTATTATTGCGTTAACTTTGACAGCCCTAATTAATATATAAACATTTTTTTTTCACTACTTGTGTACGTAACAATCCGGTCTATTCCTCACCTTTATTTGACCAGCTTTGTTGTCCTTGTCCCTAGCTTTTATTTCTCTTTCTGTGGTAGCACATTGAAACAGATGCATGAAACCAGTCCTTGTATGTGTGTACTTGGCAAATAAATCTTATTCTGATCGTTAGATAGATGCAGTGAGCAGGCAGAGTCAAATGAAACATGCTGTAATATGGCTGGTATTTAACATAGTAAAAAACTGCAGGTCAAATACTTGAAATTTATGAAAATATGGTGATCCGACTGCTTAGCAACCGTTTATCACCCTTAAATGAACGGTTGGATCCAAATGCATGAATGGGGTTGCTGAGCAACTGTGTGGATTTAGTTTGTTGTTGCTGAATAGAAAACATACTGCAAGAGGAAGACACAGTTGGTAATATAGTATTCTATTCTTTTATAATTCAACCGGTAGAGGTTGTGCAAAATGGAGGTGGCGTGCTTGTTTTCTTGACGGACATAGGAATAAATATGACCTAATGGTGTTGTTGGAGGCTGAATTTCCTCCTTGCACAGCTCAGACCCAAACTTCCTTGCAAATCATGCCACATTGCTGCCACCTTTTCAAGACAGCTGGGCACAATTGTGTCTGGCAGATGTCAAGGCATCCTGGCAAGGCAACACAAATCTGGGACAGTTGGACTCGGGCAACAAACAGACGGGCCATCTTCTGAGTCCGTGCCACCACAAGAGGACACTGTTGATGTATCAGCCCCGGAGGCTTGTTTATTAATATTGATGTCCCCACCTTTTTTTTTATAATTTCAAACTACTCGAGTTTAACATAACACGCTTTAAATGAAAAGGTAAATGGGAATATGCTTTCATCATCATCGGTAAATTGGGTTATTAAATAGTTGAGAGGCCTCTTATTTCATACTCTATCTGAGAGCGGTGTGTGCGTGGAATATAGTGATGGGCTATATGGCTAGCTATTTCACTCTCTAATAACCTCTGCTGAAATGAGAGTTTTGGGGATTGAGATAACGGCCGATTATCACTCTGTGTTATTGTGATAAGCATGCAAAGAAAACTGCACAGATACACATAGCCAATTATGAATATGAAAACCTATTCAATGAGTCAAACGCTATTCCTTTCAGACTGTAACAGCCTGACACAATAGATATCCTCTGCTGGTTCCCAAATGACTTCCTGTCATGTTGATACAGATACAGGTTTAGTTGGAAGTCCATGGGTGTGGTGAATTATAAATATGGACTCCTAATCACTGAGCAAACGCTATTAGGCCACAGTGCATTATTCCCTCATTCCCATAAACATCCAGTCATATTCACAGTCATTCATGCTGCATGGATGTCCATGAGGGAGTGTTATTATCCATGAGGACACCTAGCCAATGGAACAAGTACAGACAGAGATTTCTTATTTATGCTGACACATTGTCTCTCTGTATTCCACTCAGACAGATACAGATGTCAGTATAATGTATTTCATAGGTGTCCTTATAGTCAAGTGATGACTGAAAATAACGATTTAGTCCCTGTATTTCCATAAATATCCTATCATGGGTAGGTTTAGTTGATGTCTGTGCCTGTGGTGATTTATCAGTGTGGACACTTAAATACAGTGTCTTTTCCCAGCAGTCCTATTAACTCACACTTATGTTAAAGGGATAGTTCATGTGTTTTGAAGTGGGGTTGTATGAGGTACTTATCCAAAGTAGGTGTATTACTTACAGTAGATTGCGGTGCCCAGAGCATCGAGACACAGACAGAAGCACCGGCACCGGAGTAAAGCAATACAGTGTTGTGAACGGGGGACGACAGAAAAACACATTTTAGTCCCCTAAAAGAAAGGCTCACCGAAAAAAAATTGATATCCATTCAAGTGTACGCTATATTTAGAATATTTTCCAACAGCAAACTGAACCGAAAGTGAAACGTATCTATACTGTTTTTGTCATCTGAGCCTACTGGCTTTGGAGAGAACATATACTGGATAAGTTTCACTTTCAGTTCAGTTCCCTGTCGGAAAGGAGAATAAAAGAGCTGTCTGACAGCAAGATAAAGTGGTGGAAATATTCTAAATATAGCGTACGCTTAAAAAGATATTGATTTTTATAGGTGAGCCTTTCTTTTAGGTGGCTAAAATGCGTTTTTCTGCAGTTCCCATCCACAGCACTTTATTGCTTTGCTCCAGTGTCAGTACTCCTGTCTGTTTCTCGAATCTGGGGCCGTCATCTACAGTAGGTAATACACCTACTATGGATAAGTATCTCATACAACCCCACTTCAAAACACCCGGACTATCCCTTTAATGCAGGTAAATTGGATATTTTTGGGTAAGGTCCCTATGGACAGTTAAATACAGTTCTTACTCCCTGTATATCACACTCATATTGATAGAGCGTGGGGTGTTATCACTGTTGACACCAATGAAAAATCCCACTTCATACAACATACTAATTGTATATTTATGTATATCTATATAAATTATATGTACTATTATACTAATTCTCTTAGCATACTGTTTCCACATTAGTATACCAAAAGTCTATGCACTTAACTGTTTCGTACTAAGAGGAAACGATGCAATAAATGCACTGATATACATCAATCAACTGGCAACTATGGCCTGTTGCCTGGCAACCTCACGGTGACGACAAGACTATGGAGTCACTACGAGATATAGTCTAGCACATAAAACCACAACTTTTCTTATTTACACTTTGTTTTTTGCAAAATGCAAATTAAACAAATTAAACAAATGAGATATAAAGTGTTATTTAGTGAATTAGTGATCATTAGCGTTAATTAATTAGTGTTAATTAGTGAGCTTCAGAGGCGCTGGTATGCAGAGCCAGGCTAGCGGTTTCCCCTTTTTTCCAGTCATTGTGCTAAGCTAAGATAACCTAACCGGTTGCTGGCTAGCTTTATTTCAACAAACCGTTATGAGATCGGTATCAATCTTCTCATCTAAGTCTCAGCAAGAAAGCAAAAGCGTGTTTTCCAAAATGTCAAACTATTTATTTAAACTTCAAATACTCAATGCTTATTTTTGTGGTTCCCAAAGGTGTTCTTTGAGCTGTTTTACCACCATCTGCAATTATTGTACCTCTTTTTTTTGTGGCTGTGGGTAGCTCAGCCCTTTTCCTTTTTGCATTGTATTGTTGAAGGACAGTGTAAAAATTATGCATTTCTAGTATCCATACTGATTTGATTTGAGTTTACTTAATTTTCTTACTTTGACCGCTACATACTCCAAATTGTCTTGGATTATGAGAATTGCTGCATCAAAACCAAACATCATAATTAAATACATTAAATCAAATACACATTCAGACACTAGCTAGATAAAATAAACAAGCAAATTAGTCACAGAGCCAAACTGCAAAAATACATCTCAAAGCATTGCATGCACACCTAAACACCAATTACAAGTAAACAAACATGTCTCAATTTACATGCTCACAAACAAACACCCATTGGTTTCTGGACTGCCGTTTTGAAGCCGTGAGTTTTTTGAGCATTGCCATTTGGCATTTGGCTGTCGCCATCTTGTTTTTTTGCAACCAGGAGTGACACGAGAGGGTGGAGCTAAGTACAACCGAATGCTGAATAAGACATTTTTAGGCGACCAAAGGTTACAATTAGCTTTCATGAACTGGAAACACACTGTGAAAGGGTTAAAGTTGTAAGACAAAAACACGGACAACTCCCAGACCAGACAACGCCTTGGTAGCGACCTGTCAATCAGAAGGTAGCCACGCCCTAAAGCATACCCTGCTTTATGGTCTATTTGACTCTAAATGGGACCATAATTTACTAAATGAACATCATGCGGTATTGAAGAAGACTTGAAACTAGCGATTGAGGCCATAAACTCATGTTTACAATGTTTACTCCTCAGTAAACATACTGTAAATACTGTAAATCGAGTGCGAAGTAGGGTCATTTTCTCATAGATTTCTATACAATCTGACGTCTTTTTGCAACCAAAGGAGTCGCCCCCTGCTGGTCATTAGAAAGAATGCAAGGTTAAGGCACTTCTGCATTGGCTTCGTTTTCAGACCTGGATGTTGCCCACTGGTGGCAGCATCTCCAATTGATCTGCAATCTAACACACATTTCTTCAGTTTCACGTACATTGATGTGCAAATGATGCTCGTCACACTAGTCCACGAACGTGCCCATTTCAGCTTTATAGTTGGTAAAGTTGGAGTCGCTTGCAAGTAAACTGAGAATAGCTGTGTCACTACAAACTGACACAATCAGTCGTATACAGAGTAAACAAAAAGGGTGAAGTGACACATCCTTTTGGAGCCCCTGCACTGTTTACTGCTATATCCGAGATGTGTTTAAGCAAGAGGTGTGGATAAATAGTGTTAAAAGAAGGGAAAAAAATCAGTAAGAAGCAGTCTGACATATGCAACATAACTTTCTAAGTGCTTTGAAACAAGGTATTGAAGAAATCGTGTCATTTTGTGTGTGCCATTTCTTATGTAAGCGAATTGGCATGGATCTAGGGATGGCTCCACTTTCCTACGTGGTCTCCGCCATGATCCCCCCTAAGGATTTCATGACATTGGAAGTTAGAGCCACTGGCCTACAATCATTGGCTTTACCAACCCAATCGAGACACTGTGCTGTCTCCCTGCATTCCCATCAACTTCCACTCACATTAATGCCGATCCTGAAATTAAATGTCAGGATTCGCCAGATATCTATTGCCGTCTCCACTGAGGTAAAATAGTGGAATGTGTTACACTGCTGCTCTTTAACCCCTGTTTAATACTCCATATGCCTCCAATCCACTTTCCACTAGTGCTCCCAGCTTCTTTTCTCTTCATCAGGTTCCCATGAATACACACTGACACCACATGCCTCCTCAGTATGCAGGAGATGTGTGCGCGTGTGTGTGGGAGTGTTGGTATGTACACAGCAGTCAGGGCGGCAAAGCACAGAGCGTGTTATAAATCTAGATGGGTGCTCGTTTGTTAAACACTTTATGAAGGCTGATTCATGACAGTGATATTTTTAAGCCGAAGCTGCTGATAGCTGGTACTTGTGCTGGCGTTATGCTCATCGTTTATTTTCTTTTATTAGTCCATTTGCAAGAAAAATTGAAATGAACAGAGTGTCACTCGAACTAAGTTACAAACAGAATGAAGCATTGATGTTCTTTGTTGAGAGAGTATAACTCGTGTCCCCTCGTCAGCCTTTCCCTCAAGATAAAAACAATTAAAGAGTAAAATTTGTCAGCGCTTCTTTCAGACTTCTATTCTCCGAAGCAGAAATGACGCTGGACCACAAGAGCTATGCCCTAAATTAGTCCCTTGTTCACTCATGCTCACTATATATCAGTGGTTCCCAACCTGGGGGTCAAAACTCCCTCAAGTGGTCCCAAGATAAATCTGAGGGGTCACAAGACCATTTACACCGATGTCAAGGAACAAAAGGTCTGTTTATTTTTTTCCCCGTCTGTGAAATAGTGAATACTCTAACTTCTTCAGGCCTCTAAAATCTGTGAGGGAGTATAGACTTTTTGCTTGAACTTCTTATGTCCACAACAACAAACCACACAAACACTTTCATGTATCAGTGTTATGGCTTCATATAATGTAGAAAAAATTCATTCATTTGTTGTGTTTTTTTTCTCCCTAATGTGCAAAACAAACCGAAACCAGGACCCAAAAAACGCAATGCAAACCGAACCGGGCTTGTTGGACCGTTGCACCACTAGTCCACACCGATGCATTAACCTGTGATGTTGTTGTCAGATGTGGAGTCAAACAAGGTTGGGAACCACTGCTCTATAACAGACACTTAATAGTTTACTCGACAGTGAGAAGTAAATACAGATTTGGACACTTATGCTGTCATTCCCCATTATCTTTTATCATCACTGACAGGTGCTGTGTTGCACAACTGTAATTTTCACATCTATCTAACTGCGATGTATTTCCATTCATTTGTTCATTGCGCACTATATAGAATTTGGACACTCAAATAAAAAGGTTTAAAGGATGTACACGTATAGTACACAGTATATGTAGCTATATAAAGTTCCTAGTTTTTTTTTTCCAGCTTTCATTGTAGGTTTTGCAGACTGAAGCCGATGACTAAACTCACTAAATCACATCCTCACCTCAATCATATCAGCAGTGGGCAACACTGTCTGTCGAGCCGTTTCCTCATTTGCATGCAGGCCAATAACTTCTCCATGTAAAGCGTAGATTGAACATTTATTGTCTTGCATTGCATTGTTCTGTGTGCGGACGTTTCGTGTGAGATGTCTGAGTGTTAGTGTGTGTGTGTGTGTTTATCCCCCAGGCTTATCATTTTGTGTGATTTTGAGTACCTGCATGTGTGTGTGTCTGTTTGTGTGCAGCGCAGAGCAACTGACATGGCTGTCATTTTGGCCCGGGCCCAGGAAGCCACATCCAAACATTCACAGCTGTTGCGATCGTCCTCTGTGGCCATCCTGACACACTTTCATTCTGAAATACGCACTTACAATTAATTCTGATGCCATTATGGGCTAACTCCATATCATGTTGGTTATACGGGGGAAGAGCAGGAAACGCTGAACGTTCGAGAGCGTCGGTTCCTCACATCTCCGTCTCATTACAATGCCTTTGATGAGTTCATCACGTCAGGGTCGGCTAATGAGTTTGAAAGGCGAGTGTCTGTTTTGCTCAGGGCTTGCTGACAGCAATAAAAGCCTGTGTGCTCTCTGTGCCGATGCCTTAGATGTGGAGTGGCCTTGTCAGGGGTTGACAGCTGCTTCACGATGGAAAAGCCACACCGAATGCACTCTTTGTTATGAGCTAATCAATCTGAAACTGATCAATACTTTAGCTTCGGTCATTTCAGCTGGTCCGATGGCTCTTTTTCACCTTTCTCCTCTTTTGTCCTGTGTGTGTGTGTGTCTGGGTACTGTATTTATACACCCCTGCCACTTGCTCTTTGTATCTATGTTCTTTCCTTGCTTTTGTTTGCTTGTTGTTGTTTTCCATGATGTGATGCTCCTACGTGCAAAATGTCCTCCACAACTTACATTACCGATTATCAAATATTGTCAATAAAACTTGCCGTGTATTGTATTTACCATTCTCATTTGACTAGAGGTGGGTGGTTCTCATTGCTAATCTGAAATATGTCACATGTCAAATGTGTTATCGGTCTTGAAAGGGAGGTCGGTCTTAGTCCAGAGAGGTGATTAGATCACTTCGACACATTTCAATCTCGGGCACTTGATTGCAGTATACCAAGCAATCCCCATGGAAATAATCTAGGATTATCCTGTTGCGATGCTTATCCCTCCACATCTCTGAAATGGATTTCCCCAAGACATCAACAAGCCCATGGCTGCAGACTGCATAGACTGCACTCCCCGTCTCATCTGCGATGCCATTTTAGTCCATATGTGAGTGAGATCTCAGAGGATTGCTTCATGCCACTAAACACAAATCCAACTTCTGCCAGCTTTCCTCAGACACTGGACCATGCCAGGCAGACTTTGCCCGTCTGTTGCTAGGCAGGACTCGAGGAGTGCAACACTTAAAGGAATACTGTGCCCACAAAATTACCATATGTATATCAATTACTAACCCTGTGTTACGTTGGATTCTCATTCTCTCGCATGACTCCACGGTGAACGGAGAATTGAAAAACGGAGAAAAGTCTTGATGTATTGAAGTAAATGGGGGCCATGTTTAACCACAACAAAACTATATCAAAACATCCAGTTACAAACTCTCACACAACTCTCACACAACTCGTGCAATTCACAAACAATGAAATGTACAGCATGTTTTCCTACATAGTGAAGTTAATCATGCTTTGGGTCACTCTTAAACCGCTCTCACGACCAAAATAGCCTTATGTGGAATTTGGGAGGAGTGGTGCGATTTAAAAAAATACTGTCAACATCAATCACAGATATAGAGCATATACTTTACAGCAGCAAACGCTGAGACCCCAAACTGAAGAAATGCAGATTTCTGAAAAAATGTCTATTTAAAATCGAGTTGATAAGTGATTCTTTAAAAAATAGGAATCAAGGTGATAAAACACACGCTGCCACTGCTTGAGGGATCCTGTAACTCACACAGTCAGTCAGTTAGTCTATCCATCCATCCATCCATCTGAGTGATAAATTGTTTCTTTAAACATCAAACAGAAAGTCTCAACCTTTCCAAGTGGCATGATAAGTACAAACAGACTGTTTACGTTGCCTCTTGAATGACAAGTCAGTCAAGTGACCAGTGGGAACAGATGGATTGGGTTTAGAGGGGGGCCCTGATGAACTCTGGCAGCGCCTCCATCCCCCATAGTGTTGCGTCGTCCTGGCAGTCGCGTGGGGTTTGTTCGATGTGCGTCATTGGTTCCATGTGGAGTAAAGGGGTGTCGACGTGGATGTGAACCCACCTGATTCTCTACAGTAAACTAGTCTGACCTGTGTTGGTTCTGCGAGAGTGATTTGTTTTGTTTGCTACCTCTCACAAACCTGTTTGCAATGGGCCTTTTACAATCACGCTGAGATGATCAGGCCTCTCTGCCTGACGCAGATGAGCTCTGGAGCCCGGCCCAGGTAGTAGAGGATGTAGGCTAGCCACAGGCCATCCATGAGCAGCTCTTGCTCCCTCCATGTTTTCCATTTTTCCCTCCCTCCCTCTCTCCTGTACTCTCCTCCCTCCATGTCTCCCAGGCATGCTGCACCTGTCCCTGCACCAAAAATACCCAGGGATGCCAGCAACCCTGCAATCTGTCACCTCCAGGGCCTCACTGACATTTTTAATCAGAAAGTGATAGGATCACTGGTATAGACGATATTTACCCCCTTAGCAAACACACTCCCCATACTCAAGGCTTACCTAGGAGTGTGATTTGTGGGGATCGCTGTTGTGAGAGTGGTACACACTGGTTTTGGAGAGAGGTAACAAAAGCAGGAGCTGTGTTTCCATCTGAAACCTTTTTGTCTCTGCGCCGTCTGTGGGGTTAGACACAGCTTTGTGGTTACCAAGACAGAAATACATCAAAGGATACATGGTGATGGAGTCCAATTATTGGAGTGTCGGGATTAAAAGCCAATATGTAAAACACACTTTGCACTTTCCCACCCTTTCATGCTTTCTTAGTCTCACACCAAGGGGGGTAATGATTTCTCCACAAGCAAAAAGAAAAGAGAGGTTGTTTATGGGTAATGCTGTGAAAGCAATACAACAAACGCAGCATATTAGCACATTTAATAAAGATAGCAGATTTTATGCTTAATCAGGCTCCAACATTGTTCATGCGCGCACAAAAGAGTGCCTTGTGAAGTCTGATGAGAGATGTTTTTGTTCACACCCAACACACTGCATCTACCTGTGTGCCAAAAAGTTTGTTACATCCCATTGGCAGTTTTTAAAAATGTGTGCCGAGGGCACATTTTCCCTGGCCCCTCACTAGAAAACATTTCTTTTGAATCATGGGACGCTGCAGCCTCGGGGAAAAAATAACAAACAATCTCTTGAGCAAAGGGTTCTAAATAAAGCACAAATGGAAAATGCATTTTTTACCTCAGCGATGCTAATGGATAATTAATGCAAGAGTGAACAGGAGAAACGTCCTATGCAGTCACTGTCAAGACCCTGCTGAGGAGAAGACTCACACACGAGCAGATGTTACCCTCAGGCGACTGATCTACAGCAGGATTTCTCACTCCTTTTCCCATATTACCGCGGACAATAAGAGGCAAAATTATAAAATCCTCTCTGTATCTGTGAGAGGAACAGTGTGCACCTTCATTAGTGCAGCTGTGGGCTGTTGAGGCAGACAGGTGAACAGGCCAAGTAATCAAATGAGGAGTTCAAAAATCCCCCAACCCCACCAGAGAGATAAGCGGCGCTCCTCCGTCGGACTTAGCTGCTGTATAATTAAGGGTTATGGAGTGTCTCATCTCACTATTTTCTATTGCTCTTTGTCAGAGGCAGCCTATATAGTCGGCTGTGGCTGTGTCCCATTTCCCAGATAAAAAAAAAATAAGGGAATGGCTGCCATCCCCTCTATGGTTGAATAATGGTGTGATGCCCTTGCTGCACAGCCCCTTGGGGATTATGTTTCAACAGTAACCTGCCAGAGTAAAGGTTGTGGCAGTAATTAAAACCAAATATTTAAGAGTTGGCCAACAGTCCGACGCTGAATTTCCAGATCAGCGTGGGCCAAGCCCAAGGACCTTGTTGCCTGCCCAGGGCTCCATGTGCCCCACAGAGAAAGTCAAACAGATTGAGTCAGCTCAACTGCTGGCTAACTCACTGAGCTGTGAGGCTGCAGGCCTGCTGGGACCTCTTGTTACAGAGCTGTATTCTTTCTCTCAATGTTTACTTAGGAGAGGAATGGGATGCACTGCTGACAGCTCTGAGCACTGGGCATGTTCACTGTCCTCGGTTAAAAACACTTTTTAACTTCAACATAAGAGCTTCAAATGGGTTCATCCCAACAACAGTCTCATGCATCTCTCAACACCTCTCATGTTGCACCTGGCCAAAGGCTAAATGTTTTTAGAACTTTTAACACTGACCCCAACCTAACCCAGACATTTGACAACTGACTTTTCACACACCACTTGACACTGTGATATGAATCCATGCATGATGCGGCAAAGTCATGACTCCTTCACCAACCCGGTCTCATGGGAAGGGAAGTATGAATAGCACGACATTATAAGGACATTCTGTGTGTCATGAGGACGCATTTTAGGCTTTTTGCGTGTCATTTGTACACCACGCAACAAAACTACTCACTTAGGTTTAGGAAACAAAACCACGCATTTAAGTTTATGAAAAACGTCATGTACGTAAACTCAAAGTCAAATAAGTGTGGAAACAACGGAACATAACAACGGAAAACACATGATACCCCTATGTGTATCTGTCGTGGGGTTAACTTGTGGAATAGTTGTGACAAGGAATTAAATATGTGTAGTTAACTCTGCAAATTTATAAATATTTAAAAAAAATAATATGGTAAACATATATAAAACTGAAGTATGATTGTTATTGTGTATGAGACATTTGGAACTCTGTTATCATTTCTGTTTTGTTTTGTTTTTGTATAGCCTAAACTAAGTAGTGAATGAGTTGCCTATTTGGATATGCTAAGTAAAAAGGGTAGGTATAATGAGCTATAATATATAATGAGCTTCAGCCTACACCTTTTCAGTCAAAACTTTGTTTTTGTTTTGGATTAGTTTTTTTCCCCCTATTTACTTGAATGCCTTATTGTTATCTATTCATTATTATATGCATTCCTTCTGGAAATTTGTTAATAAGGACCAAAATAAATTACTACTTCTACACAAATGTCACTAAAAAACATGTGACAAACGTCACCAATGTAACTTACAAAACAAAACACCGGTCTCCTGGTTAAAAGTCCTGTGTTTGTTGGACCCATCCACCTCAAAGTGGTCTGTCTCACTTTTTATTCTATGTCACTAGTTCTGACCGTAGCATATTTACGCTGATGCATTTACACTGCAGTCAGTGCAGACTACACGGCGTAGCCTACAAATGACACGCCAAAAGCAAGAAAGGCGTCCTTATTGCACGCTAAATGCCACGCACGTTATCGTGTCATTCATATGACATTTCGGACGAACGGGCTGCCTTCACACTAGACAAACCACAGTGTTATGCCTGGTCGTCACAGGTCACACAATATCCAGGTCTGCGTCTGATCACTGTGTTTACACTTTATTTAGGTTCATTTGGTAGCATCATGGAAACCTACACTGTACAATCATTAACAAGTGTCTCTGATTGAAAAAAGAAACAGCATTTGCTATATGATTATTGTAATTATTAATCTCATAGTAATCCCAGAGTCATTATAGAAGCTTGTGTTCTCCCTCTCATCCAAAGCAGAGCAGCATCAAAAGGTCAGGAGCAGGGTAAAGGTCAGGGTACGCTAGAAATGAGCTAGTATGTACGACGTGCTGTCGAGCAAGTCTGAAGGCATTCATGGTGCTGCACTCGGGTGAGCACATGAAAATTGACAGATTTTGGAAATTGTCGGATGCTGTTCAACCATCAGACAAGCACTTCTGTTGGAGTATACTGGCGTCTTAAAGAGTGTAATGAAGTGTAATCTATTCATCCATTATATTTTGAAAGCTTTTTATAATATCACTGCCCCATCTAGACGACTATATCTGACTTTTGAGTATTGCGTTAAATTAATAGGTCTGTTAATTTACTCATTCACACATCAGCATTGACAGCTTCAACTGTGTTAATTTTAGTCTGGATTATGTGTTTAACTTCTTCGTATTTGTCTAATATTATAGTTTGCTCTTGGTTTGTATAATATGCCACTCTCCTGACAGTAGACTTGTCCATGTTGGTCACATGCTGCGAACACAGCCCCTTTTATGTGAACGTGCTCATAGCCAGATTAAGATACCCCGGGTTGATTTACCGAGTTGATAACCACCGTCGTAGGACCGTTTAGCGGGATCGCGGTTGTTAGGGTTAGTTAAGCAAGATAACGAGAAGATACCGTGGGTATGTTGAACTCGCTTCGTAGTACAGGCCTCTGGTTGCTGAATTGTTATAGCGCATTTCACATAACCACGGACAGCCCCTCTATCACCTCATACTTCTGGTCTGATTCTTCACTGTTGACTATCCAATAACGGCAAAAACCTCAAAATAATTATTAAAGGAAAAAAAAAACATCCCATGAAACTTCAAGAGCTTTAGGGCCGCACTAATCCAGGTCTTGCAGTCCCGTTTGAATTGAGTCGGTCTTTTGATTCACTCACCTTTCAGTCAAAAATAATTCCGAAACCAAAATCACAGGACGACTGCCAACTCCGCTCCCTGGCAGCCTTCTCCTGGAGGCAGTTAGTGGGCTGGCAGATAACATCCTTTGAGGATCATCACATCCTCTCCACTATTTCTTCTAGACACTTCCCTCAGGCCAAATACTTACAAGCGCAACAATTGAAAATATATAGTTTTTTCAATCATTTATACCCTCTGCATTCACACATCTCAACACCCACAAGTGAAGAATAGTGTATGTTACAGCAAATCAGCGTTCTTAACACTTCTGAGGGACTGTTGCACATTATTTGTTACGTTTTCAGTGGGTTTGTTTTAATGTTTTTTGTGTTGTTTGTCCACTTTTTATTTATGCATAAATATTAATTCTCATTTTTACAGGCACGTCTGCAGTTTGAGAGTCGAAATGGCAGGCATTTGCTGTTAGAAAACAAATACTGTTGGTCCATAAATATGATCATTTAAAGCTGATGTAGCTAAGCGTAGCGTAGGAGTGGATGTGTGGAAAAAAATTTAAACAATTTCAACTCCTTTGTGGCAGAGGGGCTTTTGAACCCCGCGTTCAAAGTCTCCCCACCAATAGAAGTCCACGCAGGCTGGAAGTTGAAACACAAAAACCCATGCATACATTTACTTTATGATTAATGTAAATAGTTACAATTATAGCTTTATGATTTTGCCCAACTAGTCTTTTGATGCTTGCTAATAGGCTACAGTTAATAACTGTTTGATCACTGATCACAGTTGCAGCTACTCTTTAGTAATAGATCCATATTACTGGAATTCTTGACACATTTTTGCACAGCTTGGAGGCTGGATGCTTTTCCTCTGATGAAGATGTTTTTCCTTCAACCAGCTGGATGTTCAATGTAATATCTGACCTGGTTGCCTTCAATTTCCTTCACGTGTCAAACTGTCAAACTGTGTGTCTAACAGGGAAGCAGAGAAAGTGCTGCAACCAGCGTCATACCTCCTGCATCTTCATGTTGCCTCACATGGAAGCTCACATTTTTTGCAGGACAGAGCCCACCTTGGCGAAATGGGTTCTTCAAAATGTTTTTGTATATCCAGTCAAGGTCAGATGTTCCCGACCGTTGCTGAATACTGTCTGAGCAAAGCACCGCTCTCCCTTGAGTCATCTTAGTGTTTGCCAAAACTGTTTTGAGGGCAACCAAAGGGCTCTCTCTTTGGCTTCCTCCCACACTAGAGCTTTTTCTTTCTTCGACCATAAAGACAGCACTTCTTAGGACTGCGTGACACTCGTCCCATTTCTAAACTTTAAAAAAAGAGTCCCTTTTTTTAAATGCAAAATGACAGGCATGGTGCTACAGCCAAATAGCCTTCATCAAATTCTCGGCCAGAGAACAGCTACTGTGTGAATGGGACACACTTGGCAAAACCATTTCTATAGCTGTTCAACCCACTCACAACATTACTAACTATGTTAGCCATAGCAATGAGGACCATAAAGTGGGCAAAACGCCTAAAGGCCCTGCTCCGGAAGGTTGGAGATCTCCACCTGGATGTTGATGGCTGTTCCTTCTCCCCATCCTCGGAAGTCCGCAACCTGGGTGTCATCCTGGACCCAACACTATCATTCCAATCTCATATCAGGTTCATCACCAAATCCGCCTTCTTCCACCTCAAAAACATCTCACGTCTCCGGCAATCACTCTCTGACTCTGTGGCAGAAACCCTCATCCACGCTTTCGTCACCTCCCGTTTGGACTACTGCAATGGAGTTCTGTCCGGGGTTCCCAGCAAAGCCCTGGACAGGCTCCAGTATGTGCAAAACTTGGCTGCCAGGGTTCTCACCCGCACCAAGCCCTGGCAGCACATCACCCCCACCCTCATCCACCTCCACTGGCTCCCGGTCAAGTCCCGCATCACCTACAAAATCCTCCTCCTCACCTACAAATCCCTCAACGCCCTGGCTCCTCAGTACCTATCTGACCTCCTCCACCCTTACACACAGCCCCGGAACCTTAGATCCTCAGGCACGGGTCAGCTCTCCGTCCCTCACACAAGAATGAGAACTTTTGGGGACAGAGCCTTCAGTGTGACAGCCCCCACACTTTGGAACTCTCTCCCCATAGAGCTCCGCAACGCACCATCTCTGGACACCTTCAAAAGACTCCTCAAAACCCACCTCTTCACCAAGGCCTATGGCCTCTAGCTACTGTTACATTTGTTGTATTTATTTATGTCTTTGTTAAGCGTCCTTGGGTTTCATGAAAGGCGCTATATAAATCCAAGATATTATTATTATTATTATAAAGTAACACTGCTACACCTCTACTTAACATTAGCTGAGATTGTAATAACACTACCCAACGTATCCTCATACAAGGGTTCGTATGATATCTTACAAAAAGTTATTCCTCATTTTTCATGCGTTTTCCTACGAATATCCAGCAACACGTGTCAATTTCCACTCATTATATGTATACAGTCTCTTCAAAATAAACTTCCGTCTTCACAGGAAACAAAACAACGTAGTTATGTTTAGGAAAAGATTGTGATTTTGGTTAAAATAACTACAGACTACAACTACTCCTCCCTATGCAGCGTTTGTTGCTCTTTATACTTCCAGGGTTCACAATTACATACAAATTATTTCGTGGGATATATGAATTACAGTGCATTACTTTTCGCAAGTATAGCTAAACAGTTTATGAGAACAGCCTGCACCACCACAACATTAAACAAGCATACATGTCCTGTTTGATCTTTTGCTTTACTATACTGGCTGTCCATTATACAGCGACTCGCTCCTGTGAGACACAACTCCAGATAGAAGCACTTGACCAGGGAGGGTTTGGTTGCCCTAAACAGTGTAGATGTCCGTTAGAGGTGGTCAGCTGTTTGCAAGTGGGCACAGTGGATTTTTGCAATGCATCATTGGGCGGAGCCAGACTGACCTGATTTAATTTGATCTAATGGGAACACTGGTGTGCATAGTTTCTCTGAGGGACAGTACCTAAAATGAAAAAGGGGCATCTTTTCCACAGGTCTAGGTTAAGGGCTTCTTTTTTCTCATAAGTTCATATGACAGCAGTAATAAAGCTAACCAGCGAGATCAGCAGGGGACCTGGACTGACTAGAGGGCGCTTAGTGGAGGCCGAGGGCTGTGCAACGAGGCATTTCAACTGGCCATGGGCAAAAAGAGCAATAATAAAGAATGTGAGTGTCCCATCAAGGCACACATACTGTATAAGATGATTTAAAAAAGGGCAACGCCACTGAATTTGAATTTTAGCAAATATAATACAAATTGTGTTAAAACTACACTAGAGTCAAGAGTGTTTCCAGAGCATTGTGTACTGTACAAGCCTAATTTTGTTACATGACATTATTAACATGAAATCTGGGTCACCGCCATAAATATGGGGCAATTAATTGGTTTGATTTTAGGTCTCCGAAAGCAGACCCAGATCTGAAAACAGGATGTATGTATTCCGCTGGGGCGACAGCAAATAGAAAGAAAATAACCACAGTGGATTGAGATGCATCACGTTGCACTTGAGTCTCGGAAGAGTGTTTGAACGGACAATATAACTGCATTCATACAGCAAGCAACTTGATAATTTAGTCACAGGAGGTCCACAAACATTTAATTATTCAAATACAATTGATTATACTGTGATTGTACAATGAATATGCTGTTTTTGTTTACAGGACATGCAAGCTCAGTATAATTAGTGTGCTGACAAGCAACAAAATCTCTGCATAAGTACATTTTTTGTAGGAAAAAGTTCTTCACTTCTTTCTCTCTTATTAGTTGCAACTGCCGTTGTTTACTTGTTTAACAGTGCAGAAACTTTAGAGATATGTTTTGGGCCCCATTCAATTACAAACTAGTACTGCTACATATCCTGCCTTGTAATTACAATATTGATTCGCCATTGGTCAGTAGCATGTCAATATTTCGTCTGGTGACGTGATTAAAAGTAGTGTTGTTGGATCACCTGTTCTAAATATTGGTGGGTAAATGGTTTTGTGATTCAATAACTACCTCATTGTATAACTCTAACTAATGCTCAGCCAATAGTCGGAGAGCATTAGTAAGAGTAAAAATGCCCAGGTACTATGTGAGATATTTTTGTATTCATGGCATATTAATTTGTATATAATTTGTGTACCATGTAACACTACAACATAAAATACTTGTATAATAACTTTTCTTGTGGCTGTGCGTAATTGTGTGGCCACAGTACATCCCGTTTACCAGCAGAATATACGCTGCAACATTACTGCATGCAAATGAAGTGAACGTTTTATTGCTAATTGCTAACCCTGTTTATGTTGATTATTCCCTCTCTCATTGAACTGATAACAGCTATCTTCCATTAGAAAAATAATAAGGGTTGTGAGTTGTGGGGTGGTTTGAGGAGGGGGGGCAAATAAAAGGAAGATAGAATGTCGACTGTCTCGTGAATGCAAAACCTGAACCAACTATAAACAACATGTGGTAATAAGTCTCAGGAGAGTTTATCGGCAGCTTATGTCATGCATGGACGGTGATATGAAAACAGCATAATTTGAAAAATGTCTGGGACAGGTGCACAGAGTGAACACAACAGGCTAATAGTTTACATTTACCGGAAAAGGCCTAAAATGACAACCTTTCAGAATTAAAAGTTTTATGTAATGTCACATGAAGATTACAGAATTAACATAAGACGTAGCATACTTAGTTTTTCCATAGAGCGAGAGAAAATCTGTGACTCTGTGAGAGAACGGCAGATTTCGGTCATCTGGATCTCAAAAATATATTTTAATGGTGACTAAGTTTTATGGCAAAAAAAATTAACTATGGAGCATCGTGGTGGTCGAGTGGTTAAGACGCATAAATTATAAATGTTTCCAATTCAGTTCCTGCTGGGGACATTTGTTGCTTGTCATACTTCTCTCTCTCACACTGTGTCCTGTCTGCATCTCCACCGAGACCTAATGAAACAAAATGCTGAAAAAAGGCTTAAATAACTATGATCACCATAGTAACTCCTTTTGTGACTCTAGCAGCATTTCTCTGCTGTCCATCCATGTTCTCATTTTATTGAAAACGCTCACAAAAACGTAGCTAAATACACTGGTTGTATCCACAGGTATAAAAGGCTGCTGCAAAGGTATTTTTTAAATAGATCATTCAAATAAATGTCTTTTGCTTCAGTCTGCACAGAGAAATGGCCTCTGCACATTACATTGAGAGGCAATTCAATAGAAGCATTGCAAACTTAATTCTGAGCAGACATACCCACCATAAAAATCCGTATTGTTTGAGCTATTGTGACAGCGTTTTCTATTGTTAACAAAGAGCACAAAGCACCGTTGCACATAGTGTTATCACCGCATGAAGGTGAAGGTTAATTTATGCCAGTCAACCATTATGAGAGCTGGGAGATCGGGACTGTGGCCAGGTGATGGCTAATCTATATTCTTTGACAGGTTGGAGAAAATAATAAGTTGTGATTGTGCCTGTGGTTTGTGGGCATCCAAGATGCTTGAGTGAGGAAAGTCTGTTTATTGACACAAACACTATGGTAGTGCAGGCAATCTAGCAGAATGTACAGAAGTGCATTTGTTGTGCCCCTTAAACAGGGGAAATAGTGAGAGAGAAGGATGAATGAATCACACGCAGCTCTTCCCTTCACTCGTCTCTGTATTGAGTTACATTTGAAATGTAATGCAATGTAAACAAAACTCATACATTTAAACATCTGAACTCAGTTTCTGGACCACAGTGATCATGGCTTAATTACATTTTTAACTTTCTCTAAACCATTTAAATTATCTTTCTAACTGTTTCTAAATGTTCTTAATTCAAATACAGCATGAAGTCTCTCTTATGAAATGTATTTAAACTTTTTAGCTCACTGGACACATGAATTCACCTTTAACTGTTATAAAATCAACAGCTGCATACACATATATGAATGTAACAGCCTAGCTTAAATGCCGCCGACAAAGTAAACAGACGGACTCTACGACGGGACCACGATGCATCCGACAGCTAGCTTACATAGCAACAGCGTTAGCTAGAAACTTTCAAACACAATACAGAGTACAAAATGTGCACTTTTCCTCTATAATGAACAACAACGTATAACGAATTCTTAACAACATGTGTTTACAACGTTGTAGTGCTTTGTGGACGTTATTTACCTTAAACAGGGGAAATAGTGAGAGAGAAGGATGAATGAATCACACGCAGCTCTTCCCTTCACTCGTCTCTGTATTGAGTGAGGAAGAGGAGCGCGATCCCCCTACTGGAACCCCGAGGCATTACCAACAGATCAATGCAAAATCAACCCACACACACAAGGATCTGCATCACCTATCTGCATTATTCCTCTTTCTGGTTCACTGCATATGTGCTGCATAGTCTCTACAGTGACCAGTTTTTATGCATATTTACATCCAAAAATTAAATGACATGTCCTGAAAATGATACAGTAATAACTGAGACAACAAAGAAATTAGCTTTTCTCTAAATAAATGAATTATGCCTGAAAAATTAATTATTCTTGCATTATTCTTGCCTGTCACATACTCCCCCTCAAAACAGATGTTGTCCTCAACATGCTAACCTTTGACCTTTAGTGCAAATACAGGGGTTAAAGTGCATACCATCAAAATATCTCCCTAGTACCACTTCAGACTAACAATCCTGCTACATTTTATCTTGTATAGTGCAGTAGTGCAGTTTTACAGACTGGAACTCTTTTCATACATTCCTTCAGACATGGGTAAATACCCAGTGTCGTTCAGTGTCCATTTTTTTTCTCTTTTGGTCATTTGTTTGACCTCCTTCATTACGCATTGTTTCGACACAGTCCATTGCTGCCTTGTTAACAGTTCTATTTATGCAGCATGTCCAAGTCAACTACACTCTCCTTTAATACAGGTCCATGAGTGTGATATGATAGACTGCAACAGTGTCATGTAAATGTGTATATTGAGTGTATCCACTGTCAAAAAGTTCCTTATGTTCAACAGTCCATTTGAATGTGAATTATGTGTTGAACAGTCCCTTTTTTTCTTCTTTGAGTGTAATGTATGTGCATTTACTCAGTCCAGTGGTGTGCAATGTTTCTACCTTCCATGTCAATAGCACTGCTGGAAGTGGTATGGCGGCACAGTGAGTGTCCATGGCACTTTAAAGTTTGTATGCCAAGGTGTTGTCCTCAGGTTGTAGCATGCAGGTGAGCCAAGCTTATCATATGTGAAGAACTTGGGCCGTCTGTGTTGTCGTCTAGGCCGCTGACGCTCCTCACTGCTGGGATCACTTGGAACAGCATCCTCAACAGGTAGGTCCTCCACATAACTGTTCTCTCTCGCCAATAAGTGCTCCATTTGGTTTGTTGTTTCTTGTTCTTTCTCTGGTTCAGGTGCTGTGTTCCTCAGGGTGTCTGCATTCAATCTCCACAGGTGTAATAGTGCACACAGGATTCACTGTCTCAGGTGTGCATGTCTTGGATTGCTGCTCAAGTGTCACAAGATGATACTCATCATCTTCCTCGTCCTCTGACTGTTCCACTTCCTCATTTCTCTCCACACTTTTCTTCTTTGTGCGTGGCTGTACTGGGGTTTCCAGTGGCAAGTGGTCACATGGGAGGAGAAGATTACGATGTAAAACCCTTGATCTACCTTTTCCTTTCTCAGGTCTGAGTTCATAAACAGGGATATCTTCACTCACTTGACGCACAACTGTGTGGATGGTATCCTCCCAGTGGTTTCTCAGTTTTCCTGGACCACCACGGGGTGTCATGTTCCTGATTAAAACACGATCACCAGGCTGTAGCACTGAGCTTTTCACCTTACTGTCATAGTGTCTCTTGCTTCTCATGGCAGCTTTGTGAGCATTTTGTCTTGTGATCTCGTACGCTTCTTCCATGCCCTGCTTCCACTTCTCCATGTAGTTATGATGATGTACTGTCTCCTTGTTCTGAGGTCAAGTTGAACAACATATCAACTGGCAACCGTGGAGAGCGCCCATACAACAAGTTAAAAGGTGAAAAACCAGTCACTTCGCTGCGAGTACAATTGTACGCGTAAATCAGTTTGTTTAGTGAGTCTTTCCAGTTAGTCTTTTGTCTCTCTGTGAGGGTCTTTAACATCTGGAGCAGTGTTCGGTTAAACCGCTCTACCTGTCCGTTCCCTTGGGGGTGGTAGGGAGTGGTTCTCGACCCAGCAACTCCACAGTACTTTTTCAGTTGAGCGAACAGTTGGTTTTCAAATTCGCCACCCTGATCATGGTGTATTCTTGTTGGGAAGCCAAATTTTAGTGCGTAGTCGTTAAAGATCTTGTCTGCCGCTGTTTTGCCTGATTTGGAAGTTGTGGCGTAAGCCTGGGCAAAACGTGTAAAATGGTCAATGATTACAAGAATATACTCATAACCACCCTTACACTTGTCAAGGTGCAAGAAATCAACTGAAACAAGTTCAAACGGTTGAGTGGTTACAATGTTCGTCAGTGGTGCTCTTGTCCCATGGCTTGGCTTCTTGTGCTTGAGGCACACACATCTTCTCATGACATAATCCTCGATCTCCCGTTGCATATACGGCCAGTAAAACCGGTCCCGTACCAGGGATGTAGTCCTTTCTACACCCTGATGACCCATTTCATCGTGAAGTTCTTTTAACACTGTAGTTTTGTGTGCTTCTGGAAGCACCAGTTGTTTTCTGCTTGCAGTTTTCCTGAACAACACTCCACCCTCAGAAATCTCCAACTTATCCCACTCTCTAAGGAGACATAAGATCTGTGAACTGAGTTGTTTGAGTTCTGGACCTGATGGTCGTTTTTCTGCAAGTTTGAACTGAATCACTGGTCCGACAGTGGGGTCATTCCTTTGGTCATGTTTGATTTGTCCAGCTGTTAGTGGAATGAGGGGCGTGTCTGTAGCTATTGCTGCACATTGTACTGAGACACCCATGGACCATGATGCACTGGATTCATCCTGACTTTCCACTGCCTGTGTAGCTGCTCCAATCACATCCTGTGATATTTCCTCTGAACACTCTTACATGAATATTTCCATATCTAAAGGCATTCTGGACAGACTGTCTGCGTCAATGTTTTCCTTACCCGGACGGTATTTGATTGTGAAGTGGAAATCTGCCAGTTCTGCTACCCATCGACACCCTGTTGCATTCAGTTTGGCAGTGGACAGTACATAGGTAAGTGGGTTGTTGTCACTGTAGACGGTGAAGAATGGTGCATAGTACAGGTAATCACGGAATTTTTCTGTGACCGCCCACTTGAGGGCTAGGAACTCCAACTTTCCTGAATGTAGATGGTAGTTTTTCTCCGCTGTAGTTAAAGTTCGGGAGCCATAAGCAATCACACGAAGCTTTTCATTCTGCCTTTGGTACAATACAGCTCCTAGTCCCTGGTTGGAAGCATCAGTATGAATGATAAATGGCTGTGAAAACTCTGGGAAGCCTAGAACAGGAGGCTGAGTGAGACAGTCTATCAACTGTTCCAAGATTGACTGGTGCATGTCAGTCCACTTAATGGGTGTGTTGGATGGAACTCCTCTGCTGTTTCGTTTTGTTTGCCATTTCCTCTTTGTGTTGTTCAGTGTTTCGGTTTCTACAGGTGCTTTAAACAGGTCATACAAGGGGCTGGCAATACGTGAAAAATCTTTGATATACTGCCGGTAATAACTTAATAGTCCCAAGATTGCTCTTATCTCACCAACAGTACCTGGATGTTTGTTTTTCAGGGCCCTGACAGCAGCAGTATCGGCAGGGTCCACCCGGTTCCCCTCAGCAGACACAATTCTTCCAAGGTACCGTACTTCTGCTTTAAACAGGTCACACTTTCTGGGCTTTAGTTTTATCCCATGCCCTCTCAGTCGTTGCAGCACCCTTCTGACATCACTGACATGATCCTCAAATGTTCTGCTAAACACAAGAACATCATCAAGATATGGCACACATATTTCATCCCTTAAGCCGTCCAAGCACTCTTCCATGCAGCGCTGGAATGCTGCAGGTGCATTCATAAGCCCAAACGGAATTCGGACCCACTCATACAGGCCCCAGGGGGTCACAAAAGCTGTGAGATGCTTACTGTCCTCGGTCATGAACCCCTGGTGGTATGCCTTGCCCTGGTCCAGCAGTGAGAAGAGGGTGTTCCCTCCCAGGTTGTCCATAATGTCCTGTACTCTGGGGATGGGGTGGCGATCTGGGTGAGTTTTCCTGTTAAGCTCCCTGTAGTCGATACATAAGCGGAGAGTGCCATCCTTTTTTCTCACACAGACGACTGGAGAGGAGTAGGAAGATGTAGACTTTTCAACCCACCCTTGTGCTATCAAGTCCTGTAAGTAGTCTTTCATCTCTTTGTATAAGGGTTTTGGAACAGAGAGGTATTTTCTTGACACTGGCTCAGCATCTTTTAGCGAAATGTTCATTTGCAGGTTTTTCACACAGCCTATCTCGTCATCAGACCTGGAGAATGACTCTGACTCTTCTCTTAACATCTGGCTGACTATTGGTCTCTGGTGTTCATCAAGGTGAGCCAAATCAACAGGAGGATTCCACTGTTCGTGGACAGGGGCACTTTCACTGGAGCTCTGGGCTTTGACATGGTGAATGGACGCAGTAGGTAGGTGGTCTGTTTTAAATATATTTGCAGGATATACTGAGCTGACTGATTGTACAGTCCCAATAACAGTCCTTCCTGACAGCGTAATGTCATGACTCGTAGGGTTTTGTACACTAACAATGATTTTTGGGGCCATGCCTGCCTTCACTGACACAAGAGTATCACAAAACTCTAATCCTTCAGGCCACTGTGGGTTTTCATGAGGCTCGAAAATCAGAGTCTTATCCTCTTTGAAAGCTGGGGCCTGTACTCGACACTCAATTTGAACGGAGCTACGTTTAGGCACACTCACCCTCTCATTTGCTGTTCTTACATTATGGTCACACATCTGTCCTACACTCACAGCATTAATAAAGGTCTTTGCTTTGTTTTTCTTAAGATGAGGAAAAGCCATTTTTACTGCCTTCACAAGCTTCTCTTTGACTCCATGTGTTGTCTGGTTTTGCAGACTGTCCAGCACAAGACGTTCAATGACATTAAAGCCAATAATAGGACATTGTTGTTGGCTGCCTTTTAGCACTAGCATGGGTATTAGCAACTCATCATCATTAGCAGCAAGTTTAAAGGACACTTCGAGCCAACCACTGTATGGCATGTCTGTCCCGTTGGCTGCTTCAAGTTGTAAAGGGTCAAGAGGGTCAACAAGTTCAGCTACATCCCTTAGCGGCACATCAGGTAAGTGTTTCCCTTTAAATACCTCATCTATAGCACAAACTTGTGAACCTGTATCCCAAAGTGCCTGAGTTTTCAGTTTGTGCAGGAAACACCTGATGAGGCACTTCTTCCCTACTAACTCCCTTACAGTAGGTATTTTCTCTGGAGCACTATTTTCCTTGCCCTTGGGTTTCTCAGATGACCGTGTTGCCTGTTTCTTAATACTTGAACATGTATATGGCTTACAATGTCTTTTGTGTGCAGGCCAGTGGGTTTCCTGACAGTCTTTTGAGCAGTACAGTGTGGTTTTACAAATTGAGCAACATTTTAGCTCCTCACTGTCTTTTTCTTCTTTGCAACTCGCACAACGTTGGGACTTATCCATGTTGCCGGTTGCTCCATGTCCCGTGGAAGCAACCTCCCTTAGTTTAAAGGGCTCCTTCTAGTGGGTTCCACTACCCTCTGTGCCTTGCAACCTGCCCTGAAATGTTCACTGCTTCCACATCTAAAGCAATGCTGACAGTAATCTTCGCCTGCTTGAATACAAGCATAACATCTAGGACGGGGGCGTGGTGCTTGGTAATTCCGCTGTGGTGCAAACCTTTGTTGGAACTGAGCTGTTTCCCTCATCTGCGCAGGTCTGAATGCTGGTCGGTACTCCTGCGCTGCTGCTGGTGGTTGCTGGTGGTACACTGGCATGGCATTTGACTCAGCTTTATAAGGTGAGGGTTGTGGGGGTGAAAACACTGGATATGTGGCAGACATATTAACTGGTTCTCTGCTTGGTGGGGGATACTGTGGGGGCACAGGTGTGGACCTTTGGATGGTTTCCCTGATTTGGGAGATTTCAGCTCTCAGATCTTTCAACAGCACCATGTCAGAGCGAATTTCTTTGATTTCAGACAGCAGACCAGGAGGAAGTGACGTGGCTGTGTTTTGCTGGGTGGTGCTTTTCTTTTCCACTGGAACTTCACTGGCCTGGACTGTATTCACATTTGTTGCTCGTGATGGGGCAGCATGTTTCTTTTTGTCCTGTCTCTCCTTTTCATTGGTACATGCAATGTTCAGTTTCTCCAGCAGCAGCTCATCTGAGGTGTTTGTCTGCAGGAGGTAAGGCTGCAGGTCACTTTTGATATTGTCATTCTGTAGGCCAGTCAGGACAGTATGCATGAATAGACTCTGGACTAGTGCTGGGTCATATTTTAAGTTTGACTCATCTTACTGAGAAGCAAACAGAATTTTCTGTCTCATGTCCATTGCCCTTATCAGGAAATTTTGAGGTGTCTCTTTACTGCTCTGGACCTCAGAAGTGAGGTGTTTATATAACTCAGTGGCACCTCTCTCCTGGTAATGAGACCTGAGAATTCGGCGGAGGGCGGGCAGCGTAAGTTTTTCCTTCCCCTCAAGGTAACTTCGTAACTGAAGGTCTGGTGTGATGGCGCGGATTACAGCATCAATGATCTCTGACTCTGGGTAGCCCTTATTGAGCCCATTTTCAATTTGTCTGGCCAGACTGGAAAAGGTTAGCTTATCTTTTTGTCCTGGCTCTCCTATTTGGCCTGCCATCTTGAAATCTTTGCGCCACATAGAGCTGTTAGGGGGTGCTAGCGCTATGTTCTTTGCTGGAGTGCTGGAACTGGCAGGGAGGTTCATGCTTATGTTCATGAGGTCATGCATTTCATTCTCTTTTTCTTGTAATGACAGTCTTAGCTCCTCTACCTCTTTCTGGAGGTTTTCCTGTCTGTCAGTTTGATGCAAAATTTCACTCTCAGTTAGGTTTGTTGCCATTTGGATTTTGTCTATTATGTCTTGAATGTTAAGAAGTTCTGACAAACCTTCATCCTCTCGATCATCCAATTGCACCCGTTCAAGGTACCTCATGACGTGTGAAATTAATTGACTGCGTGTTTTACCAGTCACATGTTCCTTTCCTGGTCCAGAAATCTGAAGTCCATTGCACACTTTAATCAGTTGTTCAACAGTCAGTTTGTATAATGCTCCTTTAATCTCCAGCTCTAGCTTCTCGAATTCAGACTCCATTTTATCAAAGGAGCAGGCAGAAGTAGTGAAACGAGGGTTTATCTGACTCAATTGGTTCTTTGCTGCTCCCTAGTGGTCACTTTGCTCACTTCAGGATACAAGTCGCCGATGTTTGTCTGAAGATCACCTCGACCGCCTTGCCAACTCCTTTCTCCGATGCCTGGGTTGTTTGAGGAGATGATCAACCAGAGGATTCCACTTGTAGCTCAGTGATGATCCTCAAGCTAAACATCTCAGCGGTGCCTCCAAATGTTGTGCCCCTTAAACAGGGGAAATAGTGAGAGAGAAGGATGAATGAATCACACACGCAGCTCTTCCCTTCACTCGTCTCTGTATTGAGTTACATTTGAAATGTAATGCAATGTAAACAAAACTCATACATTTAAACATCTGAACTCAGTTTCTGGACCACAGTGATCATGGCTTAATTACATTTTTAACTTTCTCTAAACCATTTAAATTATCTTTCTAACTGTTTCTAAATGTTCTTAATTCAAATACAGCATGAAGTCTCTCTTATGAAATGTATTTAAACTTTTTAGCTCACTGGACACATGAATTCACCTTTAACTGTTATAAAATCAACAGCTGCATACACATATATGAATGTAACAGCCTAGCTTAAATGCCGCCGACAAAGTAAACAGACGGACTCTACGACGGGACCACGATGCATCCGACAGCTAGCTTACATAGCAACAGCGTTAGCTAGAAACTTTCAAACACAATACAGAGTACAAAATGTGCACTTTTCCTCTATAATGAACAACAACGTATAACGAATTCTTAACAACATGTGTTTACAACGTTATAGTGCTTTGTGGACGTTATTTACCTTAAACAGGGGAAATAGTGAGAGAGAAGGATGAATGAATCACACGCAGCTCTTCCCTTCACTCGTCTCTGTATTGAGTGAGGAAGAGGAGCGCGATCCCCCTACTGGAACCCCGAGGCATTACCAACAGATCAATGCAAAATCAACCCACACACACAAGGATCTGCATCACCTATCTGCATTAT
Organism: Sebastes fasciatus; assembly: GCF_043250625.1. Classification (NCBI taxonomy): domain Eukaryota; kingdom Metazoa; phylum Chordata; class Actinopteri; order Perciformes; family Sebastidae; genus Sebastes; species Sebastes fasciatus. Next base: position 13,886,787 of record NC_133799.1, read on the forward strand.
TCCTCTTTCTGGTTCACTGCATATGTGCTGCATAGTCTCTACAGTGACCAGTTTTTATGCATATTTACATCCAAAAATTAAATGACATGTCCTGAAAATGATACAGTAATAACTGAGACAACAAAGAAATTAGCTTTTCTCTAAATAAATGAATTATGCCTGAAAAATTAATTATTCTTGCATTATTCTTGCCTGTCACACATTTACTATGTGTCCTCAAGAACAGTGTCTTGAAATATCGAATGCTGTAGGCTTGATTTTCTCATCCATATATAACAGGCGAGTGGTCATGTTCATGTTAAGAAACTTTTAAAAACAAATCTGAGGGCGCATTCACACCAGCCTTGTATAGTCCAGTTTAACTGAACCCTGGAGCGTTTACCCTCTTTGTGCGGTTCGTTTGGGTTGGTGTTAATGCCGGACTTGAACTCCGGTGCAGATCAAACAACCACTCTCTGGTCCGCCTGAAGGGGTGGTCTCAGACCGCTGTCAAGTGACCTCTGGAGCAGTTAATCTCTGTTGTGAACACCATTCGAACCAATCACAGGAAGCTTACCATTTATGTGTGATATTGTTTAAAAATGTTTTGCTTTTCATGAATTGGTGATTGGTGAACTAGTAGGCTCTCTAGTTGGCTCTCTTCCTAGCTCTCCAAAAACACAAAAATCAGAATTTTCAACTCAAATGTAAAATCTGTCCTTCTCTATGGCTGTGAAACCTGGAAAACAGCAAACACGATCACCAACAAACGGCAAGTGTTCATTAACAACTGCCTCCGATACATACTGACGATATGGTGGCCCAGAGAAATTACAAATACAGATCTGTGGAAGCAGACAAACTAGGAGCGAATCAACAAAGAAATCAAAAGGAGAAAGTGGAGATGGATCGGACATACACTCAAAACAAGAAAACAAACATAACAAGACAAGCTCTGAACTACAACCCACAAGGAAAGAGGAAGCCAGGGAGACCAAAAACCAACTGGAGACGGTCCATGCTCGACGAGCTAAACAAGATCGGGACCTCCTGGCAAAAAGCAAAGACCACTGCACAGAAGAGAGTGAGGTGGAGATCCATGGTGGACGCCCTATTCTCCCAAGGGGGCCAAGAGGACTAAGAAGAAGAACTAGTAGCCTATTTGTGCGTTTGCTACCGGTGAATTTGATGAATTTCACTGTTTATCAGATCACAAATGAGACAATAATTAGCTAGCTATCTCACCCCACGGTTCCTCCACCTCATTACCTGCCGCTAGGAGACTAGTCCGCTGGTTTGAGAGCAGTCGACAGCGCCATAGTCTCCTAGAGGTGGGGAGTGACGGACGGACCGTTTAGACCAAGCAGCTTGCTTTTTGGCCCATTTTCTGTAACCAGCGTATTATTATTATTTTGCTTTTGTGAACGCAAACTGGACCAGTTGGAAAATGTAAACAATGTACTGTATCTAGAGCTGCAATGATCAAAAGATTAGTTGTCAACTATTAAATGAATCTCATACTGTTTTGATAATCGATTAATCGGTTTGAGTAACTTTTTAAGAAAGAAAAAGTCTAAATACTCAGATTCTAGCTTCTTAAATGTGAATATTTTCTGGTTTCTTTACTCCTCTATGACAGTAAACTGAATATCTTTGAGTTGTGGACAAAACAAGACATTTGAGGACGTCATCTTGGGCTTTAGGAAACACTGATCAAGAAAATAATCAACAGATTGATCGACATTGAAAATAATAGTTGCAGCCTTAAATGTATCATCCTTGCATTGGTTCGATTCAGGAACCGGACCTTTAGGTGTGAAACCACCCTGACACAAAACTGTCTTGAGGATGTAGTAGGGGCAGAGACTTGTTTCAAGTGCCCTCTCGAAATCATCAGGCCCAAAGAAATAAACAGAAATCAAAATACTTTTCTGTACAGTACATTTGATTGTCTTGGCAAGACCCATAATCACTATCAGCTGTTTCTTTCTCATATTCCCCAGGGGAGCACTATAGTTGCTTTTTTTGTTGCAGCCTGGTCACTACATGCCCACTCTGGAGGAGTCTGGAAACAAGGACCAATCAGCACCTCAGCTGATGACTCAACAGGAGGGGACATCATGACCTGATGAGACCCACTCCCTGGAAGAAACATTAATTTACTGGGCCATCACAGAGACTTTGTACATCCTCTAATACTTCCTCCACATTATCCCATACTAGCAGGAAAACATCCTTCTTTTCGCCCCTTTTTTGTTGTGCACTTTTGTACGCCTGCTCTGCAACAAATGGTGATGGTTGGTGATTGTAGACTTGAAAGGAAGAGACAGAGCTTTGAGGCCACAAGTATTTTGAATAAAAAGCAGGCCTGTAGTGTGTTGTGTGATTCATTCAATGGAATCACACCGGCTTTGTGCTGGAGCTTGGCAGATTGCTGTCCCGTTGATCTTCTTTGTCTGATAATATGCTTGGGAACTGGGACTAGAGGTGGAGCACAGGAACGTTCTGCTGGAAAGGCTTCATAAGCACAGAGGTCATTAAGAACAGCAACGGCTCAAACAGCGCTACATTGTTCTTCACTCAGTGATAAGCTCTCCGTATCGTACCAGTTTTATCTTCAATTTGAGGCCATTTCCTGTTGGGTTCAATGAGTTGAGCATGGCACAAATACTGCTATGGTGAGGATTATGGCTTCCCCTGGGGACAGCAAAATTATACCTTTTTTATGCCACTGGGAGTTTTTTTTGGTACCATAAAGGGCATCTGGACTTTGAGTGTTTTTTTCCGGGTAAATCTGATTTTTGCGTTTGCTACTGGAGGAACTAAAACTACTCTGCACATTATGGTCTCTCGGGTGAAGCAGATATTTAGTGAAGTGGTTCATCAGACAAATCTGCAGTGATGGAATAAATATAGAGATCATTTATTTAAACCTGCATTAGTTTATTGTTTTGGCCACATGGGGGGCATCACAGCAAGGCAACAATTTCATATTCATCTCATATAATTAAATGTATTAGTAAGCAGTTGCCTATTAACACATCCAGCAATTACGGAGCAACATTATTATTCATTAAAGTTGGGTGTTTGTCCACCTGACGAATGTTACTCCAATATTCACTCTCTTTTAGCTCTGTTTTTGGTCTCCACCAACTCATGAAGGAAATTTCTGACTTTCTAGCTGCTAAATGCTCAACTATGTTCACAAGTTAGTCGCTAACTTTGAATGCCTGTCATTTGGTGCTGAGAAGATACTGTATAGTGGGTTTATAAGAGTTATTTGCTGAAAACAACTGCCTATTGCATCTGGAAATTACACCGATGAGAGCAGCGAGAGTGAAACAAAACAATAAAGTTGCAGGCTATAAAACCAAAACAATGAGCGAACAGATGCTCCGTAGGGCTGAGCAGAGATGGATGAAGTCATTTGATTTTTAGTAAAAGTACAGAAGTACTACCAGCAAAATGTTCTGAAAAGTTGTCATAAGTAAAGGTAATGAAGAATGGCTCCTTTCAACATTTTATGTTATATCATATTATAAACCCTTTTACAGTTTGCAAACAATGATTACATACGCAAGTGTGCACATACAGTTCGGCAAAAGAAGTACGGCGGAGTGCAATAGCTTGTCAAGCTATGCAAGGGCGTTAACCAAAAAAGGTCGCAAATGCAAGTGGCCCAAAATTGAATGGCCAAATATACATATACACACATATATGGTAAAGGAATCTAGCGTGTAACGTTGCACCAGCAAGAAATTTCGAGTATTAAAGTCACTACATGCTTTTCGTTATCTATGGTCATGTACAGAGGAGTTTAGAGTTTCTTGAGGAGCAAAAACACGAGTCAACACGTTTAATAGCTTGCAGCCATACACGCCGGTGTTTTGGTCTAACGAGTGACTGTGTTAACTGGTGACTCTTCGCCAAATGTGTCGTGGTTGCTCGTAGTGACAGCAGCTGTTGAAAACACCAACAGAACATGCAGGTGTCCTCGTAAAAGCCTTCAATCAATGATAAATACATGCTCATCTGTGTTTATCTACGGCAACCATTTAAGTTACTACAAGAAACCAAGTTCTGTAGAACTTGAGACCGCTGCTGGAATACCGATTCTCACAACCGAACTCACAACAACAGGGCATTTTGATGCTGGTAACTGTTTTAATTAAATATTTAAAGCTTGCCAACTTGTCTAACATGCGCACACATATTTTTTTGATGACATCTGCTATAAAAGAGTCTACTGAATTATAAATATTGATGAATTAACATCATGTTAATGTTGCAGCTGGCTGAGGTAAAGCAATTTTTGATCTACTTTATTTACTTTTGAGTAGTTTAATGTGGAACAATGCATTATATTTTATACATTAATATTTTTTGCATGTAAAAATTTTAATCTGCTCTATTAACTATTAACCATAGTTGAATTTTCCATCTTAAATTAAGTGACATAGCAGTATAATGTAGTATAAAATTGAAATACTTGGGTATAATTACCTTTCTACCACTGCATACAGAACTGAATTAGGTCCTCAACATGAATTTATCTACTTGGGCGGCCGAAGCTGAATCTGACCAGTATGTATGACGGTGACAGCAGACAGTAGGGGTCCTATGCTCTCGCCCTTGCTCCCTGCCACCGACTCTACAGATCGGAGGGGGCGAGTGAGTCCTGTTGCTAGGATACGGAGCATGGCTCTTAAAAGGGAGCAAGAAGAAAACAGTGAAGCGAATGATTCTCCCCACAAACAAACCTGACTTTTTCAGGCATTGCAAATATGTTACTGATCAATGACACCATCCACTTTTTAAATGTGTGTCATCAGTGCTGCTGGTGGCGACGACATAACCGGGGTTCATCTGAGGAGCAAATGATCCATAGAAACTAAGGAATTAGTTTATAATTCAAAAGGCATTAGTGATATTGACACATAGGGCCTATCGGAGGCACCGCCATTAATTCTCCATTTTGTATTCTTTCATTGAATGCATTAAAAAAGCATTAAAGCTTTGTCTCGGCGCATCAAGCAACACCCTTTGTGCTGCAGCCAGGTGGTTAAAGTTCAAGGCACTTTGTTAAAGTGACTTTTTCTTCCCATCAATCAACAGCACTACTGACCCTAAAACCCCACGCCGTAATTGCCTTCAGGATTAAAATGGATCGGAGCCTCCGCTAAAATCCCGTATGCATTTTCCATTAGTTTTCACGGGCAGGAAGTCTGCAGATGCAGGCTGAAAGTAGGGACGCAAGGAAAATCTTGGATTAGTCCCCCCCCCCCCCCCCCCTCCCCCCTCTTTTTCATCTTTATGAATATTCAAAACACTTGTCAGAGAGTGTAAATAAGGCAGTACATGCTCATATAAGCTGTTTTCCCAATGCGTATAAGTATATGGTGCAGCTTTTTGCTGTCAAAACCATGTGTGATTTTTCTCATGTATTTAATATCGTAACAGGCCTCTACTAGGAGATCCGATCGTTTCAGGCTTTGTGTAGTCTAGAGCAGGCAATAGATGCAATTATATCAAACATTAGATTACGTAACATTAGATTACGGCTTGGTCCCCTATTATGAATGCAGAGAAGGTCAAATGACTCACTAGATTGCCTGTAATATGATTACAGTTGAGTCAATGGAGGATTAGAATCCATGAAAGAAAAATGATGTTATCAAACGCATGTCACAGAAGCAGTGAGTTGTTGTCGAAGCCGGTTTAAGATGTTAAAACAAGCAGAATCAAAAGACGGCTGCATTTGCATATTTATGATACAAAGAACCCTAAGAATATTGTTCACACGGTAATTGGCTGAGCTTATACCCGGTCATAAATAGAACATGCAAATTACATGCAGCAACTAAACATGGTCCCCCCTTACATTAATGAATGTTTACTCCCCTCCCACCGGCGTATGCGTTGTTTATTCATTTCCTCTCTCTCACACACACACACGGTGTAAAGCAAGTCCTCGTGCAGCGCTGGGGAGGCAATGCAACCTGCTCCCATCAGGAGACAATGATGTGCTGAGCTGTGTTCTCCTCCAGTGAAAGCCGCAGTTAACCTTGTGTGTGTGTGTGCTCATTACAGACAGGCTTTTGCATATGCCTTCAATCTATAGTTTACTGTGTATGGATCTGCGCTGAAATAAATGTGCCTCTTTCTATCCTGTCCATCCATTACTCCCCTACCGTCCTCTATTACCATCTCTTTGACTTGTCCTCTAGGTCTATCCCCGCTTTTTCTTGACATCTCCATCAGCCACACGGGATCAATAGATATGGGACCAGGAGGCACCTCGTTTCTACTGAGACAACAGCAAAGTGCATTAAAAAAACCGCTTGTTAGTCAAATGTTCCACTCCGCTGCCCTTTCCAGCTGATTCAGTCTTGTTTTTTGTGTCTCGCTCTCTGTTCTTTCTTTTCTGTCTTGCATTAATTTCAGCACGCTGAATCAATGTTCCTTTATTTCAGAGAAAGAGAGAGAGAAAAATCTCTAATGTATCATATCAACTGTGTGGCAGAATATCTTAGCTCCACAAAGGGATATCTTGATTTCTATACTCTCCGTGGAGTTGTGACTGATAGTCCCTTTCTAAATATTTGGTATTGAAATCAAATGATCACTTACAATGGGCACGAGGCTTTCACATGCACTGCCCTTTGTAGCAAAGCGTTTACTTTAATCCCTCTCCCCCGAGAAGAGAAGATGTTTGATGTGGGTGTTGTGTCCAGCCAATCCTTGCTGGGCCACTGAAGTCACATCTGTGAAAGCTGCTAGATGAATAACGTTTATGTAAAGCTGAAAACTGCCTGGTTTAGTGACCCGAGCGTGCATCAGCACACACTGCTCCTGGTATCATTCCCCAGTCTGACAAGAAACATGAAAATACATTTTCTGCCTGTAATCACACAGCTTGGTCTGATTGCACCGTAGTGTTATGGTGTGTTTTTGTCGTTGTTTGTGCCTGCTGGATGGGTGTGGTAAGGTGAAAGGAACAAGCTGAAAAAAAGCAATTTGATCCCCCTGTCAGTTAGCTCCATGCATATTGCTCCTGTGGGAAACAACTGAAACAATTTGTTTTTGTGTTATTGAGCGGCGGCTGTAATGCCTCCATTACTCTGCTCGTTTGACACTGAAATTTGTGTGCGGCAGTTCAACGGTGGATTGCTGATCCAAGTTGTTTTCATCCATAAAGCAACATGCAGGACATTTTGAACCAAAAGAGGTTTCATAGTCAGCATTGTTTTGTACCAATGTTGTTACTAGCCCAGATTAGACCCCTATTGACATGCAGGTGGTCCCGGGAGATTTCTAAGACTGATATATTGGTATGTGATTTTTTTTTTGCAGTGTGGCTCTATAGGGATGGCAGTGTTGGTCAGTTGGTCCGTCGCATTTTGTTCCAGACTGAATCTGGACAGATTGCCATGACATTTTGTAAAGACATTCGTGGTCCCCAGAGGATGAATTGTAAAAACTTATGAGATGTTCTGACTTTTCCTCAAGTACCATTTTGGGGTTTTGAATGCAGCTTGCAAGAGAAGCACCCAAATGCAGATACAGAAGGAGGATGACGGGTGCGGTTAAAGGCTTACAAATCAGCCCTGACGTTGCCATACAACTAAACTGCATTGTGAATTACGTTTAGAAGGAAACATACTTTGTTTGATTTTGACGTATCACAAACACGTTTGTAATGATAGTCCGCCCGCGCAATTCTGCGTGGGGAGGAGGTTGTGTATTGGATGGGTCAAGAAACACAGGATTTCCACCAAGGACACTGCTGTTTGTGTCCCGTGTGAAACTAAAATTCACCCGGTGAATTTTTATATAACTCACCATTTAAATTATATTAACACTTGAAGTTCGGTATAATTGAGGGCGTGGCCGATTTGAGTGGCAGGTGGGTGCCGTACCAGGTCGCTAGCTGCTAGATGTCTGCTCTGCTGCGTCACCCTGGACCGCCTCAGTTCCACCGATGATCCACCTCTTTGCCAACTTTTGGATTAGATTAGATTAGATTAGATGGCGAAGGTCAAAGCTACCCACTTTGAGCTTCACAACGGCTCTTATTAACGGTGTCCATATTTGATACAGTCTATGGGCACAGGTAGTTGCTGGTAAAATTATTTAGTTTTAGTTGTAGGGGATTTAATAACCACTGAGCCTTATGGCTGTACCAGCTACTAACAGGTCACAATATATCTAAAAACCTTAGTTGTCAACACATAAAAGGACACAGGCCTTATAAATATTCCCTAACAAATCAAAAACAATTTCACCACAAGGTCTACAATTTTATGAAAACTGGGCAAACTACATCAGCTGAGCAAGACCTTGTGATGCAACCGAAAGCTCCGAAACAGCTACTAAACAGACCTTGTGATGAGGTCAAAAACAAACGTCATGTTTTGTTGTCTACAGTGTGGAATACGGTTTTGAAAGCAGTACAAGACAAAGCTTTTACTATACAGTCTAAACTCTACTATACTACTATAAGTGAATGTTCCAATCAAGCGCCTGTAAACGCTAAAGAATGTCCCCAAAGCGACTCAAAGTAATGGGCTTTCCTTTCTCATTCAGTACAAATGGCAACAAAAACAATGGCTGTGCTCACACCGGTCAATATATCATACAATGACACGTAGGCCTACTGTATAGGACAGTGCACCTATTAGCGTGTACCTAATGTGTCTAATCTATCACGGTGGACGTTCGATCGTTTCTTCTGCTGCTGTAGACAAAACATCACCTAAGTTATCCATCTGTTCTTCCTCTTCTTATTTCAACAGGAGCATGTCTCTCTTTTAGTCATATTTGATGACAGTGGAGTTAATGTGGCAGGTGCCAATTCCTGCTTTCCTAGAAAACATAAAGGCAGGCAGCCAGGCAGGCCACAGTGATTTAATTGGAATAATGTATGAAATGAGTCAGAGTCGCAGGCAGGGAGTGTTAACTCTCAGCTGTGCCAGCTTCGACAGAGATCAATGCACCTAACCTCAATTCAAGAAAACATTCTTTAATGGATCCCCCCGGGATCCTCACAGAGCCTCTTCCTTTCTCCTCACTTATTTATTTATTTGAATCTTTTTCTTTTTTTTTTCCTTTTTCGACTGTGGCACACACTTTTTAATTATCCGCCTGAGGATTACCAGGCCAGTGGGAGAGGATGATATTTTATCCAGTCACACCAAACAATACAGTTTTAACCAGGTTTTATCATTCAGGATGCATACTCTCCTCTTTTTATATATATATATATATATATATATATATACATACAAGTATACTGTATGTATGTATACTCAGGAGTATTTCACCTGACAGCGTGTTAAGGTTACACTTTGATCCTCTGCTGTTTTTATCTTGACATCATGTTTTAGCCTATAATAAGCCTCTTCCCCAGAGGATAGGGTCAAATTCAGTATATTCTTGTACTGTATGCATCATAGACTGTATATAAGAAGTTGACGTAGTCACCGTGACCTCACCCATTGGTTCGTGGACTGCCGTTTTGAAGCTTCGAGTTCGGCATTTTGGCCGTTGCCATCTTGGTATTTGGCCGTCGCTATCTTGTTTTTTTTGCAACCAGAACTGGCACGAGAGGGTGGAGCTAAGTACAACCGAATGCTGAATAAGACATTTTCAAGCTACCAAAAAGGTTATAATTAACTTTAATGAACTGAAAAAACACTGTGAAAGGGTTAAAGTTGTAAGACAAAAACACAGACAGCCATGCCCTAAATCATACCCTGCTTTATCGTCTATTTAACTCTAAAAAGGTCATAATTCCCTCTCTAATATCTATTTTATATTGCTGTGAAAACATCTCCGTCAAACAACTGGATTTCTGAATGTTTCACGCCAAAAACTAAATTTTACAAGATTACATTTGAACACATCATGATAGCGTTATAATTTCCCTTCACCCAATGCTCATTTTTACTGAGCATTTGAACGCATCATAATGTAACTGAATGGAACCGCCGTTAACCTCTGCTATCTGCAGACAAGCCGGTCACAGTGATTACTCTGAGCAGCATGCATGGGAATGAATGACAAGAAGTGTCTGATTAAGTTAGTTGTTCCAAATGTTTTTAAGGTTGTTCCTCCACGGCTTATATTGCAGTTATTGGGAGCTTCAAGTCTCCTTCACTCGCGCTCAAAAACTTCCACACCGACATGTTGTGTGTGTGGCTTTAACGTTACTGTCTGTGCAGCTGTGTGCCAACGTTAACTATCTTGGTGCGACGGGACACGTATGTAAATGTGGGCGGCAACAAATCGGAAATATGACACTGACACTTTGTTTGACCACTGCCCTGCACCTTTAAGAGACTAGCAGGTCCTGAGTCTATTCAGTCCGAAGGGAGACGTGAACATGAGCACAGACTATGACCGATCCTCACAACCAGAAAGAGCAGGGTGATTCTGTATCATGGGTTCATCATCACCATCATTTTCTTGCTTTAATGTCCATTTTCCTCTCTGACAATCACACACTGAGATGATATCAGACAGAAAAGGCCATTACACTGTATTCATCTTTGCACAATACAACATGTTATTGACTTATCACAGCAGACATTTGCGTCACACAACTGCAGCAGCTGTCTTTGGAAAAAGAAAATGCTATTATATCAGGTCTGCTGTTGGTTTAGTGCTTTTTTTCCTGCGCTGAACTCGCAGCTGTTTTTCGGTGTCTCCAAGTTGTCAGATGCATGGGAAGGCACATAGGAGAAGGAACATCAGAAACCCACAAGAGTTGGGTGACAAAATCTTTGCAAATGTGTCACAATCTGATGTGCTGCTCACTCACAGAGATACAAATTTGAGATAGGAACTGTCTTATGGTTTACATCTCTGCTTTTTGTCCTCGTGAGAGTTATTAATTATTCATGTTTTACTTCCCAGACAGGGAATAATGCCACAGAATGCCTGGATTTGACAAATCTCCACTACGCAGTCACATTGCGTTAGTGCTTGTTTTTATTTAATTATCTCTGGTGTCTTTGACCATCGACACATTTTAAAGTGAAAAGCCACAAGCGACTGTCCATCCTGGAGCTGTCGTGTCTCCTTATTGCCTTCTTTCATTACCAAAGACATCACAAAGCTTTTAGGAGAGAAAAATGATTACAACTCTTTTGACATTTACAACAATTAGATGCCCGTGGCTGTCAGAGATTGAATGAAACTATATAATAGTCTGACAAGTTTTATACATTTCTTTCTCAGACATACATAAAATGTGTTATTGCCTTCGATCCATCCTATTCGAAACATTAGATTGTAGCATTTCAATTAATATAATTTGACACTTTAAACAAAATGTTAATGACGTGTCTTTCACTTGAATGTCGGATGTTTCCATTCAGTGCTTCTCAACAAAACATATCGTGTGGCCTGACAAATATGTTGAATGCATTTCCTTCCTCATAGAAAAATGGGAAAGAAAAACATATTTTGAAACCGGCATTGTTTGCATCCTTGTTTGCTCGCTAGCACTATTCTTCTTCTTCCCTGTACTGTGCAAGGTAGGTCGAAAAGGCTTGGTCACAATGGACAAACAGTCAGCCTGTTTTGAGAAATGTCAAATGGTGTGAAGAATGCCTGGTGAATTGTAGCGCTATCATGTAACAACAGAAAGAAAACCAAAAGAAATATCTACTAATCTATCTGTGCCGCTCCCATGTTTAAAAAATGTATCCAAACAATAAACAAGCTTTGACAACAATGCTGGAATTTATGTGCATCAAAAAAGGAGGAGGAATGTGTGATGCTGGCCGTAGCCAGGGGAAAAAAAGGCAACATGAAATGCTTATTTTGCAAAGTGAGCTTGCTAGTGTAGTCTACATCATTTAATGTCAAGTTGTAATTTGGTCCTAAAATTTGACGCAGCCCATCGTTGGTCGCCGAACCTCTGATTGGGCAGTCGGTGAACTTGCCGCAGAGTACGACCAAAGATTTCACCAAGTTTCTCTCTTACAAACAACACAGGGACCCGCCCATCAAAACATTGCTCCACAGCTCCACTAGTGGTCAAAAACAGCATACCGTTGGAATACATTTCTCATATAGAGTTTTGGACGACTGCCTGCTCTCAGTTGTACTCATAGACTTTCTATAAAGATGAACAACATCACAGCTCCCCAAAAGTGAAGCCAAAATATTTCGGTCGCCCCCTGGTGGCTGGCTGCAGTATAGGTCATTGGTAATTCGGGGGCAGAATAGGACATACGACAGACCGGCACATACGTACTTATCAAAAAGTCAAGGCCGCGCCCCCTTTTGGGGATAGAAAACCGAATGTTTGGATTGTAATTTTGACAAGTTTGTATGCATCCATCTCTTGTGAAACAAAAGTTTGTTTTATACATATGCCTAATAATTATTTTGTGACCTTGCCTGAACCTGAGCGTTCACGATACCTTAATAAATTAAGGTTGATCGCCGTCATGTCCTTCCATGTCTTCCCCTGATTGGCTGCCAGGTTAGAAGGTGAAGGCTCGTCTTGTCAATCGACTCAGCGGCTGCTTGTTAAAGTGACAGTGTGTCCAGCCTTTCGTGAAGAACATGTGTTTGTGACAGTGAAGGTGTTCCTTTCACTCGGAGGAAAGTTTGTTTGTGGAGCTGTTTGATGGCGTAGCGGGACCAGCAGCGTGTCCAGGCGGGAAACAGAAGGCAAAGTTCGCACAGACTCTTTCAAAGCCTGACAGCTGATCACTACATGAACACATTAAACAACACGTCATATGAACATCACGTTTCATATCCTTGAATTTTGTCTGCTGAACATTACCATCATTTATTGTTGTAAACATCATCGCATTTTTTGTGAGTCACAATGTATGGCTAACATTTATTGTTGCCACACAGTAAATAAATAAATATATAAACAAACACTGAACATGATGTGATGTTTTCAATGTATTCATGCACCAGTGTACAGCCGGTGTACATCTTGACAGGGGGGGCTGTGAGTAACAGATGTGACAAAGCCTCTCCTCGCTCTTCCTGTATGCATGGATCTCTTCCTGTCACTCCAGTCCCACATCATCTACTGGCCACAATATGCCAAACTGAGATGCGCTGATCAAAAGCCTTAGCTGTCACCACAACCTGACATTCTCATTTCTGTTCCCCCACCCTCGTAGCGGCTTGTGAGAAAGAAACCAAATCGTTCCCTCCTACTGTTTCCTTCCAATAATAATAATAATAAATTATAATTTCTCCTCAAATCTTCTGCCGCGCTTATTAATGTTTTACTTAAAAGGGGACATATCATGAAAAACTCACTTTTTCAGTGCTTATGCACATACCTTTGGGTATCTGGAGTGCCTACCAACCAGCAAACTGTAGAATTACACAACCCAGTCAGTTTTTTGTGGGCTGCCTAGATCAGAAAACATGTGATTCAACAAGCCATTCAGATTTGGCTCCCCTTCCTATGTCACATGCCAGCTCATTAGAATATACCGCCCACGGGTTGAGATCTACCATGTTTTTCTCCCAAGCCAATCAGAACAGTCTGGGCTTTTTCGAGAGGGGGGTTTAAAGAGACAGGCGCTAAAACAAAGTGTTTCAGACCGAGGAGGAATACAGGTATATTCAGACAGACAGTATGAGAAAAATAACGTGTTTTCTGAACATTAAAGCATGAAAACATTAGTGCTGTGTATTAGCGAGCATCTGGCGATACGATACATATCATGATGTAATGATGCGATTCAATATATTGCGAGATATTGCAATACTGGGAGCAAGACGATATATTGTGATATTTTTTAAAAATAAATAATAAATAGTATAAAATGTTGTCATAGTATGAAGAACACACCACCATATGCATAAAATCTGAGTAAAAAAGATTTTTTTTAATGCAATCAGAACAGTGGGATCCACATTTACACCTACTTTGAGAGGGCGCATAGACAAAGGACACATATCTATGCAAATGAAATAAATTATTGACTGAGTTCATTTTTGTATGTTAACTATTGATTCAAAGTGGAGTCAGTGTATCGCGATACCTGATATTTTCTTACAACCCTAGAAAACATGTTATAGTAGAAACTAGGGCTGTCAAAGTTAACGTGATAATAAGGCGTTAACGAAAATTCGTTTTAACGCCACTAATTTCTTTAACGCAACTTGCGTTTCTTAGGTTGTAGCAGGCTCAGTTTTAAAGCTACAGTGAAGATACTGGTATTATCATATCAGAAATAATGTTTCAAACTTGCGTTAAATTTTGGTGAGGAAAAACTGGCATGGCCATTTTCAAAGGGGTCCCGTGACCTATGATCTCAATATATGTGAAGGAAAATGGGTTCTATGGGTACCCACAAGTCTCCCCTTTACAGACATGCCCACTTTATGATAATCACATGCTGTTTTAGACAAGTCATAATCAAGTCAGCACACTGACACACTGACAGCTGTTGTTGTCTGTTGGGCTTGAGTTTGCCATGTTATGATTTGAGCATATTTTTTATGCTAAATGCAGTACCTGTGAGGGTTTCTGGACAATATTTGTCATTGTTTTGTGTTGTTAATTGATTTCCAATCATACATATATACATACATTTGCATAAAGCAATCATATTTGCCCACTCCCATGTTGATAAGAGTATTAAATACTTGACAAATCTCCCTTTAATTTACATTTTGAACAGATTGTGATTAATCTCGATTAAATATCTCAATTGATTGACAGCCCTAGTAGAAACCCAAAATACAAGTATGAACCTGAAAATGAGCACATGTTCCCCTTAAACCAAAAATAAATACATATCTACTGTACATAACTGAGGGAAGGAAAGACGACAGCACACCAGTCTCCTTACGTTAGCTCAGCTCAGCATAACTTAGTATCAACTACAATACCCATGATTCTATACAGGTAACGTCTCGTTGCTTAAGTCAGATTCACCCTCTGCGGAACAAAGCATAAATGGCTGCTTTGTCCTCGAAAATTGAGGAGCTGAACTTCTCTCACATCTACTGCTACACGTGGATGATTCTATTGTTGCTCAATTGTGATTTTCTGAATACCTTGATTACACCAATCTTGCCAGCTGAGGTATCTGCCCCCTCTGCGTATCCATAAGGGGCTTTTATTATAGTATGACTGCACTTTTCAGCTCAGCTTCTCTTTCTTCTTCGAACATTTTTAATCATACAGTAGGGATGGTGAGAGGAGAATGGAAGTGACTTCATGCTGTGTAAAAAATTGTGCAACTATTGCAACAATTTGGATCATTTATGGAGCAACACTATTTAAATCTCTACAGAATACTTGAGCTTTCCCTTGTAGCTGCAGTTGTATGCCTATGAATTATATGTTTATACCACCTCATGATTTATGGCGAAGTAAGAAGTAGAGGAAAGTGAGGTAATGGAGGTGGATGAGCATTTGGCACATTAGACTTCCACTCACACCACACATGTAAGTATTTACGTTTTTTCTCATTTGCTTTGGCTCAATTTTTGAATGAGAATATATTTTTTTCAAAACAATAAGTTGAAATCTCTGAACAATTTGTTTTTTCAAAACAGTTTTGAATTTCTCATTCATCAAAGCAAATTGCGTGTTTTGGCACATGTGTGCAAAACAATCAGTATAATTGTCTGTAATAGCCACTTGCACACGTCTTGCTGATCAAAACTAATGAGTTGATTCTCAGTGAAATTGTCTTCCTCTTCAAAACTTCTAAACATTCTTTCATCGTTTGAGCCATCACATGCAAAATTATCCATTCAATTATCAAAATCTGTCAGACTGGAATGTAATCTGGACTTAAATGGATAATAATTGTGGACAAATGTTTGAATCGGGGACAGTGGGCATGAATCAGATCCACATACACAATTATTGACTTCATTCATCATTTAATTTCACCATACTTTCTTCTATATAAGTGCAGTGCCTCAATTTTATTTATGCTTTATTTGTTTTGAAATTGATTTATTATTCTTCTTTCTCTTTTATGGACCAGTCTTGTAACGTTGTTGTATCATTGTATTGTGGTTTGTTTGTTTGTTTGTGTTTGTGTTTAAAATTAAAAGTAAAAAAATTATGTTACATGATGTTACGTACTATGAGGAGGTACAGTTTGTTGTTTTTTACTGAACTACAGTAGGTTTGTTTCATTGTTGCAGGGTTTGTGTTTTATTGGGGCATGGATGTCATGTTTCAAAAAATCATTCGGGAACCATTACTTGTGTGAGTACATCCCAGTACGAAACACACAGGCATCGTAGCTTCAGCAAGAGAGACATCAATAACGCGACTTTTGGGTGTGTAGTCTTTACAACAAAGTGAGACTTTCTTGACTTGCAAAATTATCTTTTAAATTGACAAATATCATATGTGTGATTCATAGTGCAATTCAAACAGGATCAAAAAAATATTTGTCTCTCGCCGTTAACTACCGTTCAGTTTTTTCCGAAATAAGGTCCCATGGTGGTTCACCGGAAGGGGCGGGACTTCGCCTCTCTATAAAAGGAGATGCTGCGTCTCTGTCTTGAAATGACACATTCTGAATGTACTCTGTGCAGAATGCCTCATTTCAGTCATCTCAATGCTTGACACAAAAATACAGTATTATGTATTCATGCAGAGAGCAGAAAGATGGACAGCAGTGTGCACACTACTTCTGTCAAACATCTATTGTACTGTATGCCTCATTCATTAGGCGGCATTGTTTGGGCTTTCCACTTATATCGGCATCCACAGAGCAAACCATTATTTATAACTCATTCTGATTATTTACTGTCTGAGGCCCCGCGATGAACTGAGACGCAGAGGCTTAAGAAGCACCGCGGGCCAGCAGATCATTTGTAGCTGTTCTTTCTGCTTTAAATTGAAAAGCAACGAGAAGCATGAGTAATATACACCCAGGACGCCCAGGTACCTCCTGGAATAAGCAAAACAATTTACAGTGTTTCATATTAACGAGTTTAAATATAGTTTGCATTCCGTACCTGAAGATGGAGAGGTGTTGTGAATATTTTGATAGCGACGCGGGAGATAAGTAAGAAGGACGATGCTACAACAACCTAAATTAAGATTGAGCACAGCGCTTGCTCTGTTTATTGTAGTGTGAGGAAGGTGAATTCATGTGGGAGGTCTCATCTGATGACGTGCCAAATGAACGCTCGGGCATAAAAGCTTAAAAACAGAGATCTATGTGACTACAGCCCTTTGAAATACTGCATCGTGACCTTGAGGCCTTGATGCCTCTCATGACAAACATCTGGGAAACTTGTCTAGACGGTTGTGCAGGATGAGGGGGCAAAATGCCAGACCGTCTAGTCCATTTGTTATTGTTTTCAATCACAGCCACAAACATTACCCATTGTCCTCTGTGTTTTCCACTGGCCGGAGCTAAACCAATTATTATGGGCAGCTATGAATTATGCTGTCAGTCAGCAGCTTTCCACCAGGTTGTACAGGTCAGCCCATCCTGGGGTTAAATTACAGTAGAGGAGAGCGAATGAAAGAGAGTGGTGGAGAGCGATTAACTGCTTATTATGTAAAGGTGCTGTGGAAGAGCCGAGGTGAGGCCAATAGGTCATCATTTATTTTACACATCCGCCCTGAAATCATTAACGAGCCCCTGACTCCACAGGCTGCAGAATAACAAACAAAAAATAACACAAAGCGTGAAATGGGAAGAGCAACAGTGAGCTCGGTGGTAACTGTCCATTTAATTATACAGCTATCAGAGGATTCATTATGACTCTATAAAACTGAAACACAGTTTCTGCACTGGTTCTGGTTCCACGTGTAAATTTTGAGTTTACAGGACGCTTGTTATTCTCTGAGAAGTTTCCTATAAATGTTTCTATCGGGGTGAAATGACCTGTAAACAGATAGTGTAGTTTGTAGCCATTATACAAGCTGGTCCAATCCCACAATTCCCTGCTTCATCTGTCCAGCTGTTTTCTATCTGTCCAGTGAATATGGTGTCAGTTGTTTAATGATCAGTTTTACAGCAAGTTATATGTAAACCAGTGGTATATCGTATAATAATCAGGGCTGTCAAAGTTAACGCAATAATAACGCGTTAACGCAAATACACACCAATTTCTTTAATGCAAAGTGCGATTTTTAGGTTGTAGCGGGCTCAGTTATAAAGGTAGAATGAAGATACTGGCAAGACAAAACCTAAGGAATCCATTGTTTCCCACCATGCCATACTAGCTTGTTGCGAATGAGGCTAAATAATGCTCCAAACTTATGCTAAATTTTGGCGAGGAAAAACTGGCATGGCCATTTTCAAAGGGGTCCCTTGACCTCTGACCTCAAGATATGTGAATGAAAATGGGTTCTATGGGTACCCACGAGTCTCCCCTTTACAGACATGCCCACTTTATGATAATCACAGTTTTGGGCAAGTCATAGTCAAGTCAGCACACTGACACACTGACAGCTGTTGTTGCTTGTTGGGCTTGTGTTGCCATGTTATGATTTGAGCATATTTTTTTATGCAAAATGCAGTACATAATAAATACATGTATATACATACATTTGCATAAAGAAAGCATATTTGCACATGTTGATAAGAGTATTAAATATTTGACAAATCTGAATGGATGGATGGATGGATGCTTTGCTTCCGCGACATTGGTCGGGACAGCGTTATCAGCTGTAACCACCGTATAAGAGCTGTGTAGAGCGGTGACCTTGAGCTAGCCAGTGGGGCACGCCCACATACACGAACATGCACTAAAAGCCACAGGTGGTCGGCCTGGCAATGTCAACAAAGCACGGAGAAGCTCGGATTACAACACACACAGAGGGAGATCGACTTCATTCTCTATATCGTTACATAGACAATAGTTGTTTGCTGCTATGTTTATGCTCTGGATATCGAATTTAGCGCCTTTCATCTTTACTTTATAGGTAGTTGTAAACAACTCATCAACAAGTAATTTACAAAGAGTTGTCATTGTATTGTTAATATAATTAAATCTGTTGTCATTTATTTATTAGTAGTTTTGTGTGAATAATATACTCAAAGGTACAGTCCAGTCCAGGCAACAGAAGGACTTGTTATTACAAACATTTGGCAGCAGATCAATGTTCAAAGCCTGAAATAGAGACCTTGATCTGAGGGACAAACACCCCTCTTGGGACACGTTGTGGCACAAATATAGTTCACTCCTGCAGCAAACCAAACCATCAGTTTATTCATTTTAAGCTGTGTCACCCACTACACCGTATCCTTGTCACCAATTTTTGCATGAAACAAATACAGAGGTTGAAATGTAATATGGTGCAGCCAGTGCAACACGCTGGGAAGCAACAAACAATTGGTGTGAGAGAGCTCTTCTGGTGAAGGCTATTGGTTTAGGGTGTCTCAAGTAGAATTGACAGGAAAGGCCCAAATGCACTTTGTTATGAGTCAATGAGGACTGAATGAAAGGAAAATAAACTGTTGCTTGCATGCCTTACTCCTGCCAAAAAAACAACCTTTTAGCCCAAAGATTGCTACGGCCTCACAATTTAACTGTAACACCAGAAAATGTCAGATTTTCATGACATTGTGCTGCTTGAATTGTCTTCAGCCTGATGAGGCAAATGCGGTGTTCCTTTTCAACTGGGAGGTCGGAAACTCCAAGTTCCCAGTCAGAAATTTCAACTGGAACGCCCCCTGAAGTCAGATTTCTGAAAGTAGGGCGAATCTGAACCAACCCGACCTCCAAAATCCAAGACGGCTGCTCCGTGCATCAACAGTAAAGAAAAAAAGGCGTAGTAATATACTGTTTATTAGCACTTACGTCTTATTTGCGTCTCAATAAATCAGTCGTACACGCAGTAATGTCCAAATTCTATCTTTGGACATGTTGCTACAGTGTTTTTATGCATAAAAATACCAGAGTAATGCATTGTTATCAACTGGTATTGCTAACAATAGCTAACAATGGCTAACCTGGCTTGAGCAAACCCCATTAAGTTTTCAGACATGTTGTACTGGAATGTGGTCCACTCGGGTGTGACGTCATTCCCAGCTCCGACTTCCGATTTAAACTAAATGCAGCAAAAATCCTCCACTTTGGAGGTTTGGTCACATGTACCAGTGCAAGCTTTAAGGCTCATGAAGATAGGAACACTATGCATTATAATTAACTTATGAATCATAATGCATAGGAGTCCATAGGAGATCCCAGGGGATGGATGGGTGAGGCTGTTTAAGAGTCACTTTTGTCTTGTAATTTTGTCTTTAATTGCTCTTGTGTAATTTCTATTTTCACTTCAATATTAGTTTTATATAAAACAAGATAAAAGCTTATCTTATCTTCTCTTATCTTAATTAAGGATAAGAAAAAGTCTCCCCTCTTTCTGAGCTTTGGGAATACCCAGACTGAAGCTATCTTAGTGGTGATCACAAATGACCCATATCAATTGGACCAAACTTAACCTAACTTCTCCTTATAATTGCCTTCATTTCCTGTGCACATAAACTGTGGCTCAGCACAGTCTCTGAAAAAACAGAAATGTGATAAAGATCTTGCAAATATGATAAAGCCTTTTCATATCTTTGAGGATAAACAAACAAGAAATTGCCTCTTAAATAAACTCAACTAAAAGCTAACAGTGTGCAGGAGGAATGACCTTCCATTTGTATAATGAGAAGCTCGCTGTGATCTACTTGAGTTGTCCAGCTGGCTACAACCAGCCGCAGCTCCTGGAGATAATTTCTCCGTTTCAAACACTGCACTGTAAATGGGTCCGAGTTTATTTCCTGTCAACAGGTGACAAGAAGTAAACCTCGACCCGAGTGGTTTCCTAGCAACAGAATTTCAATTGGTCACCTGCAGCGTTTTGACTGATCACTTAACGTTGAGCCAAAGCTCCTTTTCTCATAATTATAAAAAGGCATTTAATTAGATTTCTATTTAAATTACATCACTTTAACGCCAAATGAGCAACATCAAATTACTAATTCATCACCTGACAACGTAGTTTCTTCATGGTCTTCTCAATTTACTGTGTAACCTTAATTTCACACCGTCCTTGCCCCCATGTGTACGTCTGGGCATGACTGACAAAGCAGTTTTAATTTGATCACCCCACCAGAACCACTTTCACTCTGACACTTTCTGCACTTTGCCATTTCCCACGTGTCTATCCTCGGGGAGCATTTGTCAAGACAAGCCAATTTATCAGATAATAAAATAATGATAATGTTAATTAGATTAATTCTCCTGATCATGACCCGTGCACTTTGAATGCCGATTACCATGTAAACACAATCTCTGCGTGATTTTCCAGGCTGATAGCTGTGCGCCCAAATCAGAGCGCCACACGTGTATCCCAAGGTCTAATGAAATAATAACTTCAGCTGCTCAAGCATAGTCAAGTTTTACTTCCTCCTTTTCGTGCCACTGCACCACTAACAACAACTCTCCTGCCTGCTACGAAACATTAGCCATCAATTATGTTGTAATTAAGAAATATCTAAGCTTTGGCACCTACAACCACATTACAAATTCTCCACAGCTGACTGATTTCAGAGTACGGAAAAGCAAATGCAAATGGGTTTTCAATTTGAAAAAGGCTTGTAGGCTAATTGAGTTGATCTTAAAATTGTCTTTTATTTAAAATTAACAGCAGAATGTGAAGCAGTGACTGTTTTTCTAAAGAGTTACATTTGTTAAATATGCAGTTATACTTCACACACGGCACTGACTTCTGCAATGTAGTCTTAGCACAAACATTTTTTTTTCATTTCATGGCAAATAAATCACATGAGTAGACTACGACTGACATAATATTTGTTGCTCTGTCAGTATTTGTTTGTGTCTTACAGCGCTGCCCTAATACTGGGAAATATCAACCTGAGCAATTTCTGTATGCAAATGCACGTTTGTACAACACAGATTTCAAGTAGTGTGTGTGTTATAGAAGTTGACAGCAGGTTCACGAATGCACGGCCGGCTAGAGGAGTCGGTTTATCACCACTGGCCGCAGAAACGTCACACCCCTTAATGCCAGAGAGAGCACTTCATCTGAAGCCGGCAGGTGCACACACGCATGGTCTCACGCTGAGTCGCACCCCAGCAGCCTAACCGCATTAGCTCGGCTGTTTATGCATTTAATGCCAGCTACAGCTATACATGCAGCAAGCCATGAATCACCCAGAGGACATTTGGGTGGTATAAATCATTTATATTGTTAAGCTTTCAAGAGGACACAGTCATTTATCCTGCAGTTCAAGGAGACACGGGCAGCTTAAGACACTTGTCAATGACGTGTTTGGAGAGAGTTCATAACAGGCTGTCAAGCTGAGATGAGATGTACGCCGTCGTATACCAAGACAGTGCTAAAACCAACATCCTCTTGCTTATCTGTGCCATAAAGGGATGCACACACACAGATGTAATCGATGGAAATGGTTCCAGTGCCGCCCTGCAGCTGCCATGGTAAATTATCACCTGTCATATCTGGGAAATTTCAGCAAAGACACTTGATGTGGTGATGCTGGAGATACTAACTTTTGGGGGGGCGCTCTGGGGGAGTTTTTGCACCCGTAGACCCCATGCTAGCGTCTTCCATTCCAGGCGTCGCTCGCTGTTATCAGTCTATCTTAAGAAGATAGATCAAAACATGAAAACAGTGGCAGTATGTTGCCTGAACAGAGATCAGAGTCAGGATAGGTTGATTTGTAATTCCCCATGCCTAATCTGCACCGGGCGAGATGCGTTTGTTGAAAACAGCTCTTGGTGTTGTGAGACATGAGTGCTGTTAACACTACACGCAGGCGGCACAGCCAACCATATGTCCAGGTAGAAAGTTGAATCGCGAGCATATCCACGCAGGCCTCACATGAAAGTCACAAAGTAATTAAATGATGCTTTATCTTTAAACATATGGCAGTGTCAAGAGAAAATAGCCTCAATTTCACACGGCCAATAATGAGAAACACCTGTAATTACTTGGAAATGTCAAGTTCTGTGACAAAGCGAGCGTGTGTTGGAGACGGCAAAGAGTTGCAGCTGGTATAAAAGCTTGTGTGTGGAGGTAAACTGCACGGTGAGTCAGTTTGTATTGCAGGTTGCTTCTCTGATCGCCTTGTTTTTCTGTTGAAGTTTCTCCGGAGGGAGAGCTGGCCGAGTTCTGAGATGGAAACGACAGAGGGGGAGGACACGCTATTCCCACATGGGATTGTTCTGTCTCTGCAACGGTAGCAGGGAACCTTTCAGCCCACCAGCTCCGCACGTTTCCAACAGGATCAAATGCTGCCCACAAAATGCCAGTTAGCATTCTGAGGAAAGCAGTCTGTTTTAACAAGGAGAAACACAACAGAGTTCATGTAAGGTCTGTGTGTTGGAGAGACACCGAGCTTCATGATGAAAGTGGATTTTAAAAGGCAACACTTGCAGGAACATTTCACATAAACAACTGTTAACTTCTACTTTGCAATGTCTGTGCAACAAGTTCTCATACCACAATGACAATATAGCGTGCTTGTCAGTGTCTTGGAAAATGATCCAAATTACCTTTACGAGAAAGTACTTCTGATCTGCCACGTCTAAGGTTAAAGGTGCTAAATGGGAGATTGGGAACATTTCTATTGCCTCCGCACAGCTCTCAACATGGCGTCGGTTGAGCCAGCGGCTCGTAGCTAACAGCGCTAACAGTGGAAACAAAGGCAACAGTGCTGACAGAGCCAACAGTGTTAACCTGGGGGGGGGGGAACTGGAGGGTGGGTGCTATGCTTCCACGACGGCACTGTCGGTCCAAACAGTGTTATCAGCTGTAACTGCCATACTAGCGCAGTGCAGAGCGGCGGCCGTGAGCTAGCCAGTGGGGCACGCTCACATGCACAAACATGCACTAAAAGCACGCATGGCCGACCCGGCGATGTCAGCAAAGCAGAAGCTCGTATTACAGTTATTTGCTGCTATATTAATGCTCTGGATATCGTATAGAGAACCTTTAAGGTCTGATTAAGATTAAAGGTACGTAAGCTACATGGTTAATGTTAGGAAACCATTGTCATGGTTAAAGGAAACATGTGTTCACTGTTGGTAAAAGACAGGATGTACCTACCCTAACCGGCTGCTGAAGAGCTAGATAATAAGATTGATACCACTCATTTTTGTACAGTAAATATAAGGCTACAGCCAGCAGCCGGTTAGCTTGGCTTAGCATAAAGACCTTTTTCCAATGGTAACACAATCGGCCTACCAGCACCTACTAACATATTATATCTGTTTTGTTTGATCTGTACAAAAACTGATGTGTAAAAATAATAGTTTAAGTTTTTTTTTTATGGGGGATTATGTGTGAATATTTCTTGGCAGTAACTTCCTGGAGTCTCAGCTGGTTGCTTGGCAATCTCACGAGAAACAAATGAGATATAACATGTAAGTAAATGTGTTAATTGGTGAGTTTTAGAGGTGCTGGTAAGCGGATGCTTTGTTGAACCAAACTTTCCAACCAACCCAACCTTAGGATATTTTGCATCAATTTAACTTTATCACGTTACTTCCTTTTGCTACCTTTTCTGCCAACACGTTGTCATCCCAACTCGTCACATACTGCTGCTTTGTCACGCCCCTTGGCGCAACAAAACCACTTAGTTACCACTTGTGTTTGTTGGACCCATCCACCTCCCCACCCGTCCTTAATGTGTCTTTTCGCTCTTTAAACTACGTCACCATACTCCCGCCGCACTTTCTCTGAGTGTTAACTGTTGCCGCGGATTGGTAATTAATGGTAACTAATGGTGGCCTTGTGTGTTTGTATAACATGCCAACGGTATTTGACGCCCTGGGAAAGAGAACGAGCTGTTCCTGCTTAGAGAGGAACATACTTACTGTCAGAACAGGAAGAGAAGCTTTAATTTGCTTCAGAACTGCATTTAACCTGCAAAATGCCACTTTTTAAATTTATTAGACATTCTTAGTTGGGTTATATTTTAAGAAAAAAAGATCCTGGTTTAGGATCACTCGGATCAAACACTACAGTTGGACAATTCATAAATCCCTTTGTATCTTTTGCTGAATGTTTGGGATGTCACAAGGACAGCTCTTACATCGAGAGAGAGCCATTTGTGCTCTTTGTCCGATAAAAGCAGGTAATGGATTTGTTCAGAAAGTGCCGGTCCTTCTAATGCGTCACCAAAATGAGCACTAAGTTTTGAAGGCCAGTCTACCCACAGGTTGATCTGACATATTCACATCTGTTTTGAAACAATTATCAACTACTAATAACTATTAAAAGTCATGACCTTGGTAGCTTAGTGGTGAGCGGGCATGTGGAAAACTAGTTTTTAACCATTTGTACATCCGAAATTACTTGTTTATAACAGAAGGTTTGTTATACTGGAGCAGCATAATGGGAGTCTTAAAATTAACCAACTTCAAGCAAATACAAAACTAATTTTGAAAAACATGCATGCTGAGAAGACAAATCTGCTTGTCTCAAACCTTTATATGTCTCCTTTGTTTTGTGACTTTGAGCTATTATTTCCCTTTAATAGCATGCCATTCATTTGGGTGGCATTTTCTTGTACAGAGAGGTGCCTAGTTAACAAAGGGAGAAGAAAAGCCATTAAAATGGATGACTTTCTAATCAACAGAAAGCTACCAATGCAAAGAGGCACAAGTTGTTCTCTGAAACCGTCTTAATCATCCGACAAACACAATTATCGCCATCATTTCCCTGTGGGCCGAGCTCGGTCCGTGTTGTTTGACATCTGAAGTCGCGTTTTTACAAACTTCCCGTTTCATCTAAAGTGGGGCACTGAAAAAATAAGTCTAAACAAAAAGCTTTCAAGATGTGGAGCGGCTTAGTTTGAGCAATGGCAGGATTGTCTCATGTGTTTGCTTGCATTTGTCTGAAATACAGTCCTGTGGTTGTTTTGTTTTTGCCACATTGCTGTTATGAAAGGAGGAAAAAAAATCATGACAGGGAAACTTGTGTTATCTCAGCAGGACGTCGTGCGGCAAACTCCCTCTCTGTCGCATTACCAGACCAATATGCTCAGTAAATTCCACTTAGTTCATCTTCATTTAGAAATCGGGATGCTTGCTGAAGACGTAGTATGTCTCGGAGCCAAAAAAGAGAGTGGTGTTTTATTATTTTAAATTCTTAGGTGTTTATGAGAGATTATACATCAATGTCAAACCACAAATCTGCAGCAGCATATAGCGGCAAGCTGTCGCTAAATGAATGCTTCCATTTTCTCCACGTACTCTATGTGGAGGGGAGTGCTATGATGGTGCACAACAGACTTAACAGACTTAACATTATAATATATTCAACACTTTTTTATATGAAGCTCTAGCTGTGCTTTTACAGTTTAGGATCATACTATATGAAGCATAGAGGCTGTGTGCATGCATTGCCAGGATTCATCTAATTACACCCTCTTATGGGCTGCCAGTTCAAGGAGATGTGTGACAGTGTCGACAGTTCTGAAGCTATTCAGCGAAGTCCAACTGCTAGCTTTTGAGGACCAAAACAAGACTTGATTAGCGATGCCTCGGCAGGGATGCTGCTCCATACAGCTGTACGGTTGTTCTGACAGCGAAGGTATCAGCCGGATTTGAGCCGTCGAGGAAAAACAAGAAACTTAAGAGAGGGGACGAGCATAACAAGCAAACTAGCTCAGCTGCAGTCTTGTGCAGGCAGTTCTGCAGCTCCCTTGACAGCTATATTAGTGCTAATGGCATGCTGTGTTACTCTGTGGCACAGATGCACCTGGGCTGCAGGACAGAATGACTGCTGGATCAGCGTGAAAGCTTGTCGATTCAGGGGGCATGATGAAGCCCTTTCAGAGGTAAATTATACGGTAAAAACACATCCAATAGGCTTCTCCATCCACAAGACCTTCAAGTTATTATCCTTCAGATTTTCATGAAATCAATCCCTGTCCATGATAATATTTATGGTCTGCAATGTTTCAGCAATATCCATTCAATGTATTTACTAATGATGTTACGTGCTGTGCCGAGGCTTCGAAGCGCGTGTCGAGTAATCCAGGAAGTTTTCTGTGAAGCGCGTATCGAGGCTGGTATCGTTTTAGACCAACGACGTCATTGAAGACGCCCAAAGGCGAAACACAGTTGAGAACTTGAATAAAAACGAATGTCTTCCATCTATCATTTTCCTTTAGTTACACAGGCACATTCCCTGCCCTCTACCCGGTTAAACCTCTGCCACATATCTGGAGTATATCTGCCTGTTTTACACTCTTTGACCAACAGGTGGTTTTGTGTGCACACGAAGCCCAGATGAAGCCTCGGGAAATGAACCCTTTTGCGAACCAATTTGCTGGAGAGCTTCAGTGCTTCATGAAGCTTCATCTCGCCATCACTAGTAATTACATTGTGCAATAGGGGTGTTACAATTTTGATTCTAAATCAGAAATCTATCAAAATTAACTTCCAATCTTAATCCTGGAAAACAAAAGCAGGATCGACAATTATTTTATTTTACTCCGCCCCGCCTTCATGCACGTCCACAGAAAAATACAGCTATACTCAAGAAATGCAACAGCACATCTTACTCATGGTTAAAACTATAAACCAGCACAAAAATCACAATTCCCAACATAAGCCACCATGTTCTGAACACACACATTCAATTACAAACACTAACAAAAGTCAAAACATTTGCATTTTGGAACATAAAACAGCAAATTAAACTACTCAGTCCAGCATCAGGACTAGGCAGGCATGATGGGAAATGTGGGCCTTCCCTGTCACTACAATACTCAGGGCACTTCATGCATGCCTATGGCATTTTACACTGGCTGAATTAGCCTGGCGGCTAGCAGACTTTAGTTATATAATTTCCTCTCTCATAGCTCTTCTACTCTTACTTGGTTTAACATTAAGTCACTGCATCACCCGACAGAACTTTTTAAAGAAGAATTTGAAAGTGTAAATGACAGTTGTCAGGGCATAAAACCAATGATCTGTTGATCTTTACGAATCAAGACTCAATAGTCTAACAATGGCATGTTTAAATCGAAAATCGAATCGTGGATTTGGAGAATCGTGACACCCCTAATGTGTAATCACCTCTCTATATTGAAAAAGCAACATTAATACTTTTGGCATCTAGATATCACCAGTAAATAGATTCTAAATGTCACCAACCGAGGACGCGGTGTAAAGCCAGCTGTGAATGGATATTTGGGACTAAACATAGGATTTACTCTCTGGATGGATTCATGAAACACTTTTGTACTTTTGCTGAAATCCAGAGTAAGATCATGTTGACATGAAATACCGAATCTGCGTCATATGTAGGCTGCGTACGCATTATTCATATGCATGATTCAGTGCAAGAAATGTCACTCTATGGACATTTTCTTAGAATAAAAGTGTAAATCAACAGGTTATAAAGCATTCAGGTTTCATATTTTGGCTCAAAGTAAAAACTTTGGTAATACTAGAGGAGAGCACAAAAGGAACAGTTTCGTCCTAAAATATGTGGATATGCTGGGAATTTTGAAGTAATGTTGGTTTGTAATGGCTACAGCAATTTACATTGCTCTTTATTAATTTAGACCTACTGCCATGGTGCTCAAGCACCACTGACAAGAGATGTTAGGAAAAAAAAATGAAAACATTTCTATGAATAACACAATTTATTCCATAAATGATAGGCTGTGAAATATGGTGCACACCACTCCGGAGCCATCAAAAGGAGGCTTCAGGGAGAAACTGCATGAGGAGGCATTATCAGGCTTGTCAGCACGGCCTGTCTAAAATAAATAGCATTTGCATCTTTCTTCTATTTATCATCTGTTGCATTATGCCTGCTGTCCTCTCTTGCTGCTGATTAAATTTCCATTAGCCATGCTTACTAGTTGTGCTGGGGAGGGAGCTCCTGAAAAATGCTCTTTGAATGTGATTGCTCTGAGAGAGTCGAGGTTGGGTAATGACACGGTGGCATGATTATTTTTTTTGGGGGGGATATGCACCGTGTGACAGCGTGTCTTTTTCCAGTGCATTTCTGGCTTCTGTCTTGGAGGCTGGCAGGAGGAGAATGGGAAAGCAAAGAAGTCGACTACGAGATTGAAGGGGTGGAATAGAGAGAAGATGGACGTTTCAATCGAAAAGAAAATATCCTTTTGCATACTCCATTCATGCGTTAAGATGAGAACCACTGCTTGAGGGTATTCGGGAAAAAATAATCTCTCAGGAAATGTGTGTAAGCCCCTCATCCGCTCTCAAACGTGAGCACCTAAAAAGTCTCAGTTTAAGTCATGTGTTAATTAAAAATGTGCAACATTTTCATGTAATTACTGTAGATGTTGATTCAATGCTGATTCAATTATTTTAAATTGATTTATTTAGCCCAAAGTCATAAATTTGTCAAACATTAGACCCTCGATGAATGCACGATTGTTATATGACATGTAGTCCAATTTGTCACATCTAATAATCCCTTTGAATGGGAAGTGAATTGGTGAGGGGTTACTAAAATATAAAAGGTAGGATGTGTCCACATTAACTAACAAATCCTGGGCATATGACTCTGGCTAGGTTACAGAGAGGCCAAGTTTGCTTATTATGATCTTAAAACTCCCATATATTCATACTTAGACACTATTATTTTACCACGTGAATCACATTGCTATCAAACGTGCAAAAAACATCAAACCACAATGATTGAGTGCAATAGAGTCTGTGATTTTGATGTAAGCGGTGGTGAGCAACGCAAGGCATTGTGGGTCTTTAGGGACAGGGAGGCTACACTAGAGACTGAGCAGTAGTAGATGTTGCAGTGGTGTTTATCATCTTGAAACGATGAACGCCTCTAGCTGTCACAGTCAGTTTAGACCACATAATAATTTCTAATAGCTGTATTCTCATTAACGTGCCAATCTACTGTACAAGAAACAGCTTGCTAATAACCCTTACAAGGTTGTGACAGCACCAGTTGGCGTACCACTAGTTATCGATGCTGTTAGCATGGTGGCTAACCACCCTACGCCGTTATGACATATCGCTTCGGCTGTGCATTCAAACATGTTGTCAGTGTGCAAACTGAGCACCTTTACAACGGAGCCGCTTCACTGCACTCGTTAGATAATGTTTCATTACAGTTCTTTTCTCTGTTGATTTGTGTTTGTTGTCGCTGTGTGCTCATGGTTAGAAATTAATGAACGAACGAGTCAAATGGCGACCACTACCCAGAATGCAATGTGCCATGACATCATTGCCCATTCTCTATAACAAAGAATGTTTATTACAGAAGCAACCTGGTGATTCACACCTCTAAAATATCCTGGTTGACACAAATAGAATAAATAAAACAACATCCTGGCTCTTATAATTTAGTTTTGTGGTACCACAACGCTGGCGTGTTTGATTGAGCTAATTTGAAATCCTCAAGGAAAATATTATCTGTACTCACTGTTCCTTGGAGCTCAGCAAACTGTAACGGTCTTTTCCAAACCCCTCTGTCCAGCGGTGAGCTGTGCGATGAAGAAACATGTCATGAAGTTCCTCTTGCAAGCAGCTGCGAGTCCTGAACACCTCTTCTGCAGCAGCACTTGTGGCAGCATCTGATGCACACTACCCAGAAATTCACAAACTATTATTTAACTATTAACCTCTTAAAGGGACTGTTTGTAACTTCTTACACGTGTAAATCAATCCGGGTTGGTGTCCGATGCGCGCTCGCGTGTGGCTACGCTGTTCAGACAAGACTCCAACACAAACTACACGGAAGCACCGAAACCGCAAAGTTATATCTAGTGAAGCCCTTCTTGCAAAACAGTTTTGGTCGCGGTCGGAGGACGCGGGGGAGACCGTAGCTTTGGTCTCCAGAACCGGAGTCTCTGCTGTACTCTGCTCCTCTGCCTGCCTGCTTGCCTTCACTCACACACCGCGCTCGTTCTCGCTATTTCGCTCCACTTTCACGTGCATGCGCACACACTACACACTACAGAAGACTTCGTAGCTCTGAGAATATCTAGTGAATGTACAGTGGACGTTTGTGCAGAAATAAATGCTGCAGCTCCTCCAGACCAACAGAGGTTTTCCGTGTTTTGTGAAGTGACGGAGCTCCGCAGCGAGTAACGTTATCGTCTCCAACCAAAAATCCAGTGTCTCCCCTGTTCCCTCCGGCCGCGGTCGGGAGGCTGAAGCAGGAAAAGCCAACACTAGGATCAGCATTGATTCATGGAGAGACCTTCGTCTGGTCAGCTAACATTACTGCCAAGCAGCTGAAATATAGAGTGATATTGTGGTTTTAGCTGACGTGTGTCACCTCACTGTTTTGAGCAATGCTCGTTCATGTCTATGTAGAGCGAGCACAAGCTCGAGCCCGACGCTGACATTCGTTGACTTAACGGCCACAGGTGTTGCTGTTACAAACAGTCCCTTTAACAATCCAACAAATTCTGTCTTTCAGAGGTTGTAGCGGGCTCAGTTTTCAAGCTAGAATGTAAATAGATACTGTAATCATATGAAACTAGAAAACCTAAAGAATAGTGTGTCAGTCAGCATATACTTCTATCATAATGTTCCGAGCCCTTATACACTTTCACAATGTGTTTTAATTAATTGATTCATTTGACACAGTGCTGAGCTGCATCTCAAATTAATCTTCAGCTTCTCAGCTTTCAGTTTATGTACATCACTTCTATGTGACATATACTGTTGGGGGGTTAATATCCATATCATTACATTTTTCAGTGTTCATACTCACTCAGAAACCTGGTGGCAATTAACTAAGTCCACAGGTGCCTTTGACTTCAGTTCAGCAGAATTACTGGCTGAAAACAACTCCAAAACACGACGTACTCTCCTGTTTTAACAGGTTACACGCTGATATAAAACACCCAATTGTCAATCAACTGTTGTGCATCAAAGTTAACAGATTGTACAGAATTTACAACCATTAAAACGTCATAACATCTCTGTATTTCATTCACTTCTCCTGCTCTCCGTCTGTCGTTTGCTCTTGTTAGCCCCGCCCTCTAGGCTACGATACTCATCCCTGATTGGCTAATAACAAATTGATACCTGGCCAGCCAATTAGCAGAGAGAAAAATGACATGAGAGGTTCAAGGTCTCAGAATAAAGGACATTTCATGATTTTACCAACTATACATTCCTCCACCACAGTAATGCAAAAACATATTATTATAACAGCGATAATTGAAACAACACATATTTTAAAATGTACTTTGGATGTGATCATGTTAAACATATCAAAGAAACAATATTATTAGCGAATTAGGTGGTCTGAAAAGTGAAGCCAATGCGGAAGTGTCTTAAACTTGCATTCTTTCTAATATCCAGCAGGGGGCGACTCCTCTGGTTGCAAAAAGATGTCTGATTGTATAGAGGTCTATGAGAAAATGAGCCTACTTCTCACTTGATTTATTACCTTAGTAAACATCGTAAACATGAGTTTATGGTCTCAATCGCTAGTTTCAAGTCTTCTTCAATACATCATGATGTTCATTTAGTAAATTATGGTCCCATTTAGAGTAAAATAGACCATAAAGCAGGGTGTGCTTTAGGGCGTGGCTACCTCGTGATTGACAGTTCGCTACCACGGCGTTGTCTGGTCTTGAAGTTGTCCATGTTTTCGTCTTACAACTAACAACACTTTCACAGTGTGTTTTCAGATCATGGAAGTTAATTATAACCATTTTGGTCACGTGAAAATGTCTCATTCAGCGTTCGGTGTACTTCACCCTCTTGTGTCACTTGTGTTTGCAAAAAAACAAGACGGTGACTGCCAAAATGCCGAACTCAACGTCACAGTGACTACACCCACTTCTTTTATACAGTCTATGGGTACTACAGACAAATAATTCAGGTTATGAAAACTCCTTCCTCTGATCACAAAGAGTTCTGCGTTTTATGCTGTTGGCTCTAACAA
The DNA here is from genome assembly GCF_043250625.1 of Sebastes fasciatus. NCBI lineage: Eukaryota > Metazoa > Chordata > Actinopteri > Perciformes > Sebastidae > Sebastes > Sebastes fasciatus. The sequence continues at coordinate 13,919,647 of NC_133799.1, forward strand.
TGGTTTGTTTGGACTAAAAAAAAGAAAAAAGGAATTCAAATTCAACAATAAATCAAAAAGCCACATACAGTATGTGGTCAGGGGATGTGCAGTGTAAAAGCATAAAACTAATGACCATCTTATAGAAACTATAGATGACCACACAAGGGTTTATATGAAGCTGTAGCTTTCTCTAACTAGCTGCAGATCTCCTTGGTTCCCTTAATGGCGAGCTGGATTGATTAGTGCAGGGAGGATGGGCGGCCGCGTGGCATGCTGCCTCATTACTCTCAGTTTGCAGGTGTTCTCGATGCTTCGGTGCCCCTGCTACCTTGGCACAGAGAAGACAGAGGACAGAGACCAGACCCACCTCGTTCATCTTGCGCGCTGTGATGGAGGTCATGCAGGAAAGCACTCTTGCTCAGAATAAGTCGCTGGGAGTGACAGATGGAGTTGCAGGAACGGGAGGGGATTCAAGCTCAGCCTCAAAGTGTTTCATTTGTTTTTCATCTCAGGAAGGCGGCTGCAGGCACACTTTTGATGACAGCACCCGCCAGGCTTACTTTTATGGTTATGTAAGGCGCCCTGGCTCTGTGTGTTTGAATTTTACTACATCTTGATGAAACTGCAAATGTGGGTACTGATTGCGTGTTTATTGTAGGTTAGAACAGAGCAATATGTCTACGCTTTGATATGTTTGCTTTGCGAGAGCATGGCGGCAGAATGGCTGTGGTGGCCACATAATGGGCATAAAAATAATGCACTCGTGTCATTTTATCAAGATGTATTGAAATGTGGAAAAATGCAAAATGTACTCATGTACTCGCACATAGTGGAGTCTAGGAGGTGACAAAGACTATTTAAGCCATGCATGTAAAAACAACATAAACATGTGTACCCTCTTAAGATAATGGCAGGGGATTTACATAAAAATACGTATGCAGATGTTAACATGTACATACATATTGTACTTACATATACTGTACATGAGCTCATATGCACACACACACATACACATACACATACACACACATACACATACACATACACATACACACACATACTTGAAAATCTAATACAAAAGGTACAACCAGTGGATCTGCTGGTTATAATCTGGGATTATTTACTGGGACAGATGTTCTTCTTTGGCGAGATATGTGATAATTGGAGTCCATCTGTTGAAAAGAAAATGTTCATTTTCATGCCATCATGTTTTCCATCATACAATCACCAAATGGCGTATGAATGACATGGTATTGCGTACGTTATTTTCCGTGCCATAACAACGCCTTTGTTGCTTTTGGCATGTCATTTGTACACCATGTAGTCTGTACTGACTGCAATGCAAACGCATCTGTGTACATATGCTACGGTCAGAGGTAGTGATGTAGAATGAAAAGTGAGAAAGACTGCTTATGGTGGGCGGGAAGCGAGGTGGATTGGTCCAACAAACACAGGACTTTCAACCAAGAGGCTGGTGTAGGTATCCCAAAGTTGAGTTATTTTGAAAACACGTTAGTGACGTTTATGACGTGGTTCCTGTACTTATGTAATGTTGTTTGTATTTGTATTTTACATAGTAAATGTAATTATTTTAAGCCCAACCATGATGTTTTTCCTAAACCTAACTAAGTGGTTTTGTTGCTTAAACCTAACTTCGGCCATTTCACAGTAACAGCGTGGCGTTAAATGACGCACAAAAAGCCGTTTCACAACGTTAAGCCCCTGGCCTAAAGCCTAAAATGCGTTATCATGACACGGAAATGTTGTGCTATTTATGAGATCAGTACAGTATATCAACCCAGTCGCAGGAAAAAAAATTTGGTATTGGACGTTTCCGCAAACCACGGATACGTTGAATGGCAACGTTTCTTAACCAAAAATAAGTTTCATAAAATACGTTTCATATCACCCTCTTGTCACGAGTTTAAGAGTCAGTTTAAACTGATCTCAGCAGGTATGCCTTCAGTACTTTGCTAATTTTGGACCATTACAAAAGACATGGTTGAAGTCACACAGCGTCTCCAGCACAATGGTGACGACTGTGGATGTCACTTGTCATTGGGATCCTAAAATATCTTATTTTTCAAGCAATTGTTGAAGACAGAGGATGGGTCTGCTGACTGAGTTGAGTTCGGGACCACCCAGGAGAAGAGTTTGGATTGAGGTTATTGACATTTTGTTCATTAGTTTCCTCATTATGTGATTAAAAAACTTAATCCGGGCAGTATTACATTTCTATCAAACCATATTTGCTGCTGCAAATTAGTTTAATTTCAAGGTGACAGGGTTGTTACCTAGTTGAATGACTTCAGCAGACATATTTGAAATAAATGCCAAACAACACAGCTTTGTTCTTACAAGCTGCTTCGTCTAAATCTGAGGGCATAACGTCCAAATTGGCCATCCAGCTTGTCACAGCCGTCCTAATTGCCACGTTAGAGCCGGGATCTGCCTGAGACACAGGTCTCATTATTCTCGCTTTTATTTCACAAATACTTTGCAAATTCTTTCCTTCCTGACTTCAGCTTGCCGTCACTTATTGTTCCATCTCAGAGCGGAGTAGTTCTGGATCATAAACTCCATCTCCTCACATTTGCATATTCTCTCCAGAGGCACAAAGTCTGCAGTTGTCTTCTCAGGTGAGAGGCTAGACAGGCTATGCCAGTCGCAGGAACACTGCAATTAAGCAATGTGACCAGACCTTGTTGTTTAAGTCTCTTGAATCTACGCTGCTTATTGTTGTGCGGTGCATTATCTTGACAATCTCAGTGGGCTTTAATTATTGGAGCACTTAAAGAGTGTTGTAGAGTTCACCGGTGCTCTGTAACACTCAACACAGGGCTGCCAAGACAGAAACGAGTAGGTGGGCGGGGGGCAATTAGAGTGTAGAACAGCTTCCACTCAACTCTCGTCCCACAGGAATTCTGTCCTCACATTTTGGTTCCAGTCAATAATTCAGCCACTGGATTTAACCATTTGTCATCATATCAAACTCCCCATTGCCACTTGTGACTGGCTTTTAGAGGGGCTGGAAAAAAGAGCTGTCAGGGTGGAACAGTGCATCCAGGACAGCCCATAACTTTCATGACTTGAAGTTTGTCAACCCATTTGTGCTCCGCAACTGAAATTTTTAATTTCCTTCAGTGGAAGTGTTCTTTGGGCTAGCTCACACACTTTAATATGCTACTCTATCAAGCCAAGTATTAGTAGGTCGATAAGGCAAGAATACTTAATCATACTTTTCTTAAGTATATCCCAATATACTTAGACCTTTCTGTATACTGGACAGTGTGAGCCAAGTATACTTAGGAAGAAGGAAGAAAGAACTTCAATGCGTCATTTACTCTCTGAGGGAAGATGGTGAACTTTACGTCCTCTGAACCACCGCGGCCCAGCTGTGGCTCCTGAAGCTGTCGACCGTCCGTCCTGCAAAACAAAGAAGAGCAGCAAGCAACAGCACACAGGGACACCTGAGGCCTGTTTCACAAAAGCAGAATACAGAAATCCAGGATAAGAGAGAAAGCCAGGCTTGACCTAGTCTAGTCAGTTCATCCTGGCTTAACGCGTTTCACGAAGGCCAAGCCAGGCTGAGGAGGGGCGACTAGGTTGAGCCAGGTGTAAGTAATTCAGATAGATGCGCATTCACTGTTTTCCTCGATAGACCACGAGGTCCATCACAGATTTGCTGATGCTGAAATGGAGTAAACGCGTTCGGCTGTACTTTAAACCCTGTGAGAAACAGCTTTTAATGGAAGACTACGAGGAAGTAAAGCATATAATATGTGAAAAGGAAACATGGCTGTAATAAAATAGCGAGATAAAAACATGGCAGACAATAGCGGTCCAACTCAATGCGTAAGTGGCCTAAAAATAGCCTATAACGTTACATTCACTCACCACTGCTGTTAACTGAAAGCGTCATAATTAAACCATTCAAGGAGTTACTGTCACTTTGCTTTAAAAGTGAGCGGTGGAAGTTAATATATTATTTAGGAAATTTACTATGATGATTAATTACAACCACTAATCCACAATGATAGAATACGACGATACCATATACTGTATATATAACAATGATTAATACATGATGTTACATACATGCTTACAGTGTGCACTGGAATGATCACTTACTTCTTACTCTCTAATTTCCTCAATGTCTTTCTTTGTATCTCCATATCTCGGTCCAAGTCCTGCAGGTTTTTTTTTCTGGTTTTAAACATTGACTCTTTTTAAATAAATCACTTTTTTCATTGATATTTGCACCTCTGCAAACTATATTTGCTTTTTTAAGTGTGTGCTGCATGCCTACAGACATCTGACAGTTTGTCAATTCTTCAAAAAAAAAAAAACACATATTAATTAGCACAGCATGAATTGTGCATGGTGCTCATGGAAAACATCATTTTTATCAGGACCCAGATACTGTACAGCCTGAGAGCAGCCTGGCAACGTAGTGACTGTTACGTGTAGGACATCCACACCACGCAGAGTTAAGAACTGATAATGTGTTTTACAGAATTCACAAACTGTCAGATGTCTGTGCAGCACACACTTAACAATACAAACTGAGCGGATTAGAAAGAGAAGTAAGTGATAATTTCAATGTACACTGTAAGTATACACAGTAACACAATGTATTAATCATTGCTGTGTGTTTCTCTCTCAGCAGACCAGTGATCCAAGGAAAATAAAAGGTCAAAGCGTGGTGGTGTCCTCTCCCTGTTGTTTCATGAATATACAGAACACTATATAGTTACTGGTCCAGTGAACCTTATCAACCATTTCTAATCAATAATATATTCATCAAACCTCTAACAACAATATGAACAACAGTCTTCATAAACACAATATAACCGTAATAATGACTATCACATGACTGAATATAAAGAATAAAAATGAATGATGATCACAATTTTAAAATAAAAGTACTTAACCGAATGATGGTATATATTCAGTTAAGTACTTATTTTGATTAGCCTGCGTTAAAATATGGTATATTAATGCAGGCTAATAAAAATAACATGCATAAGATCATGTACTTACTGTAAAAAACACACTGGTTTCTGATCGGAGTGACTGAACAGATAAGACACCAGGATTAATCAAGCCTGGCTGTTAGCCTGGTCTGAATAAATCTCCATGGTAATTTATGTGCCACTGCTTTCGTTAAACCGAGTCAAGGCTAAACTGAGCCAGGATAACTGGAAAACCCCGGCTTGATCCGTTATCATGGTTTTGTGAAACAGGCCTCTGGTGGAGTGGAGGGCTCGGCACAGTCATCAAAACTAAACCTCTTTTCAAAACGACACGTATGAATGTTTTCAGATCTGAAGCTTCTATTGGCACCCGAATATTGTAGGTTAGGTTTGATTAGGTTTTGGCACACAAACTACAGGAAAAGATTGTGGTTTGGGATAAAAAACAACAAAAAAAACCCAACTTGATTAAATTAAGGATTATAAGGCAATTCTTGACATTTGAAAAAGTTTTTATTGGACAAAACAGTCCTGATTCAGGGAGTTTGAGTTTCGATTGATACATAAATTTGATGTTTAAAGGTCTTATTGATAACATTTTTATGTAGACAAATATTTAAAAAAAAAAAATAAAACATCCACAGAACTTTTAGGAAGGTGCAGAATAAAAATATCACTTTTCCTAAAAAAATGATGACTGTGAATTAATCATTTGAAAAACTTTAAAGAGCCCAAAATGAATGTTTTGTTTATCTCTGTAGAAGATGGTTGCCGCTTCTCACAAGGCTTGTGAGCCAATAGCATAACGACGTTGGCATCACGTGGTATCTCTGTGTCGTCAGCGTTCCAGTTGCCAGTTAGTGTGGAAAAAAACAAATAAATGGCTGCATTTGATGATAAGCGCCCGGCTTCACTCCGGTACCAAGTGCTCAGCGATAAAAGGAGGCTGCCTCTGCCATGTCTGGCCGCACTGACACTGGTGTCTCCATCAGGCTGCAGAATAAGTGAATATTTACCATGGCAACAAGTGACAACTAACGTTAACACATTATTAGCTATCTTAGCCCCCTCGCTCTGACATCTCTCCATTAATGCATGTATATAGGTCCTGTTTGTGCATGTGTGTATTTCGGGCCTGTGTGTATGTTCTATGTAAAATAACAGAGTGTCACAAATTGAATTTCCCCTCGGGGATTAATAAAGTCCCTTTCTTCTTCTTCTTAGCTTAATTGTTCAAACAACAATAACCCATAAAAATACAATTCAGCATATTTAAACAAAACCAACAACTACCAACAGCTATAGTCCTTACAACTTTAATTAATGTGTTGTCAGTCAGTGATCTCCTTTAAGTCCCTCCTTAAGACATATGGAGAGCTTTTCCTGATTTTACTTGAGTTTTAACTTCCTTTGAACTGTCTTTTATTTCCTTTGAAAATGGATTTCTTTTCTTATTCTTATTTCTATACTATATTGGATTATACACACCAGATTGTTTTTTATCCGTTTTCTTTTAAACCTGATGATTTATGACTTGTCTCTTTCATTTTGCTGCCTACACACTTTGTAGCATGGATTTTGGAGTGGATCATTATTATATAATTCACGTGTCGGTAAACATAGGTTGTTTTAGGTATTTGGATAAACAACAATTTCTGTTTTTTTTCTTGTGAGGACAGTCTCTGCATTTCTCATATTGATGTCCTGCTGAAAATGAAAGAAGTAATGGAACATTGTTTGTATTACTCTTTACCATAGATGTTTTTTAATTACTATTGAATGTCAGCGACTTGAGTATTTATATATAAAGGATACAACTAAACAAACAAAAAACATTAAAAACTCTGTATGATAAAAACAAACCAATTAAAAGATTTTTATACACAAGAAACTCAAATTACATCTGTTAATTAAATGGATGACTACTTTTAGTCCGTAACATGTTATTATGAATGTTGTTGTTGTGAAGGTCACATCAGTCAAACACAAAGACAATCTACAATTCCATCATCAACTGCCATTTATTAGTATCAAACCACTGCTACAAAATTACATCAAACATGATGAAAATGGACTTGCATACGTGCTATACACAATGTAAGCTTTAAAGGAATTAAAGTACATGAATTTTCTTATTTCTGGACAAATATCAATATATATTTATATATATTATATATAGATATATCAATGCCACTTAAAGCCATATATATCATTCCAGTGATCTAGAGCCTATACATGTACAACTACATCCCTGGTGGCTAAAGGACCTTCAGACACACTTGAGTAAACATTTCCATTTCAGACGTCTCATCATATTGTTTTTTGCAGCACGATGATTTAAATAAAACAAACAAATAATAAAAAAAATAGAAATAAAAGTCCATATAGAAAATGTTCCCGTCAACCTTATAATATCCATTCCCAGTTTTTGTAAAAAGAAAAACAAAAAAAAAGTAAATATATTCAATTTACAACCAGAAGAAATGCTGCACCTCATTACCTTGAACTCTACCAGAGGTCACTCACACCATTTAAACAAACACAACACTGAAGACACATTATGATGAACTGGTGCTACAAAGAAAGTGATTTGCTGTGTCATTCAGTGTATATAAAAACAATGTGTAATCTGCCTTGTGGGGCATGAAAACAAATGAAATGGGATTACAGTTTACTGTCAGTCAAATGATGACATTCTCTTCGATGAGAAAAAAAAACGTTCAATCCTTCATGAAAACTGACAATTGCCCGGGAGCTTTACGTGAAAACACTCCGCAGCGGGTGATTCAGTCGTCGGCGCCATGGAGAGACCTGGCTTAGATAGCTTGCTTTAAAACCCAGGCATTATCTCAGGCTCTGCATCATTGCCTGGCAACTTATTTTCCAGTCCAGTGGAAATAATGAGGGACAGGTTGACAAATACTTGATGCAACTCCTTTTTTTTTAAAAATAGCACGTCTCCACCCATCACTACACTGGCAGCTGCCACACCATCAGAGGGATTTCAAAGCGAATGGAGAGTCACACCAGTCAGAAATTACTCTCTGTTTTTGCACCAGTTGAAATGTTTGAGAGAAAAGAAGAATTTAAAAAAATAAAATCTTTTTTTCCATTTAGAGCTGAATCAAACTTGCCTTGAGATTGGTTATAGAGATTTTGTTTTTGCCTGTGTTTGACAGGAGGGAGAGCATTTTCCTGCTGTGCAGCAAACATATCTCCCAAACTGAATGCTAGCACTCAAGAAAACAGAGTTTTTTTTGATACCGACAACTCAGTATGCTGATCAGGGAAGTGGGACGGCGACTGCAGGAGCCAGGCGGCGGCTCCTCCAGCGGTGTAGTATGACACAATCTCCCAGTTAAAACTGACAAAGGCACAGGAAGGGTTTCATTAACCGCAGGGTCAGGAGGAATCCCGCTTTTCACAACTCCTCCGTCTCTCCTCTCTGCTTGTGCCGGGCCACAGACGCCTTTGTGAAGAGCCAAACTGCACTTTGACACCACGCTAATCATTTCCATAACCTATACAGTTTACTGTACATGCTGCTTTATAGTTTTGCTGCAGGATAATAATGCTGTTTTGCATATATTCAACTGCATACAACATCCAGCACTGAGTGGTCAAATCACAAAACACTGTAAAAGCATTATGTAGTGAAAAGACAACGCTGATAGGTTGAACATTTGTTTTTGTTGCAATACAAAATGACCCACTGTCGATATTTATTCACGTCTGTCTTTTAAGACTGTAAATGCCACTTTGCAAGATATTGAATCACCTCCCTGCATCTGCTTTTTATTGGCAACACAGTGTATTTGAGCTCCTGTTGGTGCAGCAACACCCTGGTGCAGAGTGTCACAGCAGTCTCTGAGTTCGTCATGATGTTTCTTACAGTGACACCCAGAGAGTCGCACAACATCCGCAAAATAATTCTCGCTGTTTGTCTAAGCTGTTTTTTTTTTTTTTTACTGCAGCAGGAACATTTTTAGGTACAGTATGTCAGTCACAGAAAAGATTAATAAACATGACTTTCAAATACATCCCATTACTAAAGACCATTTGTATACAGTTTGACCTGATGGAGACGATTTGAACCCTGCATGCTTCTGTGTCCCTGGAAGATAAATACACACGATTACACTTTATGCATTAATCCTAATTATTCTAATTATGATGACATTAAACTTTTTTTAATGTATTTGTATTGAATGCTACTTTGGGGTTACATGTGTCAGAATAACTGTTAAACTTAAAGGTGCAGTGTGTGATATCTGGCGGCGTCTATAGCGGAAACTTCTCCCGTGTGCCAAGCGTGTAGGAGAACTATGGTGGTCAACGCGAAAACGTGAAAACGTGAACGTCCCTATTTAGAACAAGTTTTTGGTTGGCGTAGAAACATGTCGGCCGGCTCCATGAAGAGGATCCGCTACCTATGTAGATATAAACGGCTCATTGTAAGGTAACGAAAACACAGCAATTCTTATTTTCAGGTGATTATACACTAATGAAAACATATGTATTAATATTATATTCAATTTCTGCCAATAGATCACCCTAAATGCTACACACTGTTCCTTTAATTAGTGCTGTAGTTTGCTTCTATGTTGACATATTGAATGTTTAATGGTTATAAATAGCCAATAAAGTGAAATCGGACTGCGTACATTAGCATTAATGCTCCAAATGAGGGTTGGTTGTGGTTGATAAAATACTTTAAAGGCACATAAAGTACAAAGTCCAAGACTCAGCTGTTGTTTAATGAATCCAAACTTGTAATAAATGCAAACATGATTCCGATGCATCGGGATGAGAGGAGGATTTGGAATGGACAATTTAAAAGAATTCAGGTTGGGGAATGTGGGGCCGTAATAATACGCGCTAGCATGAATATTTAAAATCCTCTTATCTTAAATTTAAAAGTGGAGAGATTTTTTTTCCCCCGTCCGCTGTCAGCTGGGAGCGCGAGGTGAGGCAGTGATCTCTGCAGGTGGGTGGCGTGGCCTCTTTTCAGCTTGTGCATCAACATGACTTTTTCAGCTGAACTTTTATGAGGTAGGTCACACAGCCGTGGGTCACAAAGCCTTGCGCTGTTGCGAAAAAAAAAGAGGAATAATCGGCCCCTGATGCATTATGGGACTGTATGTGCAGTGACTTATGTTTGTAAATATCTCCAGATCGTATATATATATACTGAGCGACACACTCCACTCAATGATGGGGATGCAGTGCAAATGGTGGTTAATCCTACAGTATGTGCTGTGGCTGCTGGCCACCTGGGCTCAGGAGGATTTATGCAGTGTTTAAGGGCAGAGGGGAGGGGATCAAATATGCATGATACGGCAAAATTAAGATGAGTCAATAATTCAAGCTACACTGTACAAACAGGCTGGTTTCATTCAAGCCTCTCAAGCCTGGAGAATAGTCCCAGCAGTGCTTGTTTCACCAGGGTTTAACTGTGCCACTGGCTAAGCAGCATTTTGCTTGAAGTCAACTTCAAAGAACTTGATAATTCATCTGTAGCCTATCTATAAAACCAGACCAATTCACTGCAGCGAACACATTCACTGGTAATATGGAGCTTCATTACTGGGACACCTAAAATTACCTTTTCATTATTCTAATCGAAAAGTGGAATTATATTTAGTGAGGACTGCTGAGTAGTGGTCTACTTCTGGTAATAGTGACAAAAATCTGATCTGTAATTTCTGTATAACAGACCGTTGCTATGTATAACAGACCGTTGCTATGGGCGCAGCTCTGATGTTGGACTCTGGCAGATCGTTTATGTGTCAATATATTGATTTCTTCAGTAAGTAGCCGTGTAATATGCGGGATAATGTAAAGCTAGTGGGTCATCCCTGAAGGGGATTCTTTCACAACAATGACTGGCTCGCTGTACATTAACCCTTATATAACTAAAAAGGGATTTTGAGTATTACTAAATTACTATCTGCTATCTTTATCTTCAGTACTCAGCCCGTTTGCAATAAAAGGCGTATATGAATGACAGTGTGCAATAAGAAACGCCTTCCTTGTTTTTGGCGTGTCATTTGTACGCCATGTAGTCTGTACTGACTACGAAGTAAACGAATTTGCGTAAATATGCTCGGAGCTAGTGACGTAGAATAAAAAGCGTGAAAGACCGCTTACTGCGGGCAGAAGGGGAGGTGGATGGGTCCAACAAAATTTCTGACTTTCAACCAGGAGACCAGTGTTTTGTTTTGTAAGTTAGGTTAGTGATGTTTGTGACGTGTATTCCGTACTTATGTTACGTTGTTTCCGTACGTATTTAACTTAGTTTACGTCATTATTTTAAGCCCAGCCATGATGTTTTTCCTAAACCTAAGTGAGTGGTTCTGTTGCCTCAACCTCACTGCGGACGTTAGTAGTAGTTTTGTTGTGTGGAGTACAAATGACACACAAAAAGCCTAAAATGCGTCCTCATGACACGCCGACTGTCCTTGTAATGTCTCGCTATTTTTACGCTTTCCCGTGAAACCGGGTTGAAGTAATCGACTGCCGTCTATAGCTACAACGTAGCGGGCTGGATTTTGACGTTTGCAGTCAGCCAACGTCAGATTATTTATTGACCAACAGACTCATTACGTAGCTGGACCTTTTGAACAGCGAAAAAAAACGCAATTTTACCTCAGTTTTTAAAAAGCGAAACAGTACAGAGTGGTGTTTTCCCTCTCAAACAAACCATCTTTGGCTGAACGATGCTCGTTTACTACGGTAGGTCAACGTATCCTCATACAACAGTTCGCATGATAACTGAAAAGTTGTCCCTCATTTTTACTACTTAGTCAGGTTTAGGAAAATAACTTAAGTAAAGAAGTTATGTGTAAATCAACATTGACTTCTGTTTTCACACAGGCTATGAACACCGGTCTCCTGGGCGACAGTCCAGTGCTGTTTGACCTACCCATCCACCCGACCTCCTCCCTACATGGTGTTTGTCGCTCTTTATACTTCCTGTTTCACGATTGTGTGGATTACATAAGAAATGATTTTGTGGTATATATATATGAATTACAGTGCATTACTTTTCATAGATATACTGTAGCTACAAACGGTGTATGAGGTGTATGAGAACAGCCTGACTGGTAACAACCAACACCTCATTTTGTAGTTGAACTAACCCACAAAGTAAATGTTGATACAGCTCATAAAATCTAAAAATGAGAAGCCCGCTAACAGCATCGGTTTTAAGGGGGACAGCTGGTTGCAGGGAGAACGTAGTGACAAGACAGTTTATATTTTAAGGAGGACATTGTCTAAACGGCGCGCTCTGGCTCAAACCTTATCCTATCTGATAACAACAACAACCCCTTTGAGTGCTCATTAACTCAGATGTGGGTTTATATTGTAACATGAAGACTTTTATTGCAAATAATAGTGATTCGATAAAAGGGACTTGTTAATATTCAAAAAAGAATCAACATCCAGTACATTTCATATGTATGAATACTAGCATGGTCTCGACTGCTCGGACAAGCAACCAACGTAACTCCAGACTGTCACCAATGTGCCACAATAATAATAATCATCTTGACTCTGAACAGCAGTAGTTTTTAGTTCATCAGCAAAAAAGTCGATTCAAATAAATCACAAACAAACATAGCCGGCTGGTCTGAAGGAGGTACTGTATGTATTTTTAGACCAGGTTTAAGAACCAAAAGGTTGTTGGAAAAAAACGGTTTCCATTCATAAAAAGTATGAATATCTGTAAAATGGCCACCTCAAAAACACAGGTTAACTTTGACATGCAGCACAACCATACTCTCTGCACATCGTCAAACACGCAAGTGTGTGAAAACTATGACTACACACTGGCTCTAAAGATCAAAAGGTATCCTATTTTCTCCAAATATACACACATTGACTCTGTTCTATAATACTGTTATATTGGTTCACACCCTCTCTGTTTCAAAAAGTAGGTAATTTGATTGCAAACATTGTTCTTTTTAATGTACTCGTCTGACAAAAAATCAACAACAGTCATGGCATCTAAATGAACCCGACAACATTATAAACTATGCCATACTGTGCCTCATTCAAATAAATGTCACATATCCAGTTTTACATGTTTCAAATGTAATTTTTTATACATTGTTTTTCATAAAGGAAGAGAATAAATATACTTCTGACCCATTTTCATTATACCTTAACATTTAAACAAGATCATATGGTGCAGTATTTTCATAATTTGTAAAACAAGCTGATAACAATTTCAGTACAAACAATAAAATCAAATAAAAAAAAATGTTTAGCAGACCCTTAAAACAAATCACCACAGAACGTAAAAGTAATAACAGTGTTTGTGCTTTAAGTCTTTTAACTGCGATGGCTATTTCTCTATAGGGTTTTGCAGTTACAAGTTCCTGTGAAAATACTGCGTGAACTGTTAGTCCCTCGATCGCGGGGGGCAAAATATAACACGATCCAAATCCAAACGAGACCTGCGAACATTATGTCAACCTGCACGACGAATACTGCATTTTTATCAGTTGCAACTGGCTTATTTGAAAATACCTGCAAGAGCCATAAGTTGAGAAATTTAGTTTTGACTGAATATAATGCCTAATTAGAAAGATAAGTCAGCTACTGGTTTATGAACATTCGATAAGCAGTAATGAGTTGTATCTTATTGAGAGCTTCTGGAAGTGTCCTTCTAAAGGAGGTTAATTTGATGTCTATGGTACTATTAAGGCATTACAGTACAGTATCTCTGTTTACACCATGAATTGAAGATACTTGAGGATGAATATGCCATGTCGAAAAAGCAAACCCTTTACGATAACAATTGTTTTCTGGAGCCTTGATATGGTTGATTTCAGTGAACAAAAAGCCACATTTTCTCCTATTAAACGACCTCATGGTTTAATGTATTCTCCGCTGGACATTCACTGATCAGCTGTTTGGATAAAATGGACTCTCGTCTCGGAGGAACTGTTAGCACCTTAGGCCATGTTTGTAGCGATGGAGCTTTATTTTGTGTTCTGTTGCTCATTATTAATATAAGAAGGACTCAGTTTGGAGGCAAAGCAGGTTTTTGCCAAGTTCACACTACACGACTTTCAAAGTCGTCAATCGCTGTACTATTCACACTACACAACTTCCTGTGTTGTAATCGGGAGTTTTTAATGGTCTTTAGTCGTTGTGGTTTTCACACAACATGACTGACTGGCGACAGGGGGTCACACACTATAAGATCTTTCACCGGGAGGAATCCCCGATGAGGTCTCCAAACTGTGTTTTGTCACGAAAACACGCGAGAAACACACGGTAAATGACACATTGCTGATGTTGTTGTTGGCAGGTGTTTAAAAAATAGCCTGTTTCCACACTCTTTTTTTACTATTTATTCCTCTAGGTGCAACAACAACTTTACTACGCTTTCTCATTTGCTGTAGGCCGGAGTCCCCGACAGGTCCAGATATTTAGCATGCTAGATATCTGGAATGTGTCTGCGAGGCATCGGCGAACCTCTTGGCTCGCGTCTTTGAGCAGTTCACACATGACGCTCGAGCGGCAATGTGCGAGTGGCGAGGCAACGCCGATTTAATCTGGGGCTTTTGTCGGGGAGCTCCAAAAACAAAAACAAAAAATGGAAAATCAGGGTTAAAGTTGTGTAGTGTGAACTCGGCATTATTTATACTTTTTCTTTTAGATCATATATGTTGCCAGAAATCTTAAGTTACATGACCTCTGGCTCTCTGGATGTCCTTTATTTGTTTACTGGTGCAATGAAGTAGATATATTTACTATAAAAGAGACTATATTTAAGTATTGAATTATCTGTAAAAAAAAAAACAGGGGAATAAAGTACCGAGCTGCAGAATGCTGCTTTCCCAGAGTCCATTATTTAAGTATCATGCCAAAAGTTGAAGCCAAAAACTTCAAGCGACCTACAGTGTGCAGCTGTGGGTTTTCCAGCCAGTCGATGATCAGTGAGCACACAACAAATTCAGAGGCAAGACGCTCTGCTCAGACGCCCACTGGAGGTGGCGCGTTTCAAAGAGCTGAGAAAAGCTTGGGCTCTGCTTTTTCTTCTCAGCTGCAACAGTTTGTTGTGACATTCACGTTATGTGGACTCTCTGAAAGGAAAAAAAAAAAATATGGAGTATATACTGTGGTTATTTATATTTTCAAGAAAAATGTAAACATAGGGCAACGATGTTCCTCCCTTCATACTGTACAAAGTCATGGACTGTGTTAATGCTCTTGGTCGAATGAGAAAAGCTGGTCCCACTTTAAAACAAAAGCCTACACTATATTAAAATATAAAGATACAATACAGTATACTTTGCTACTTTGACGGCCGCCTGATCAAATCTGTTAGGCAGGCATAGTAACTGAAGGACCCATTTCAGAATACAACAAAGCACACCTTCAACACTGTTCATCCATCTATTGAGTAATCATGACAATACAGGTCCTGAAAAAGCCCTGCCTTTATGTTCTTTTGATTTTTTTTCTGTTTTTTTCTTTTTTAAGCACACTCCATATTCAGAATTTGTATTGTTAGGAATCTAAATGTCTTTCCTTTGTTCAACAACCCATAATACATTCAATACAACATTGGTATGGTAATTCTGTGTACTGAGAGACTTGGCACAATTGCTTCTTTTTAGCCATGTACAAAAACGGATGAAAATGTCAATTTTGCGCCGTCGCCTCCCAGAGAAAGAGGCATGAAAGTAACTTGTTTGGGAAGTTTGGGGGCTTTTTGATATGATTGGAGGTGGGGTGGGGTGATGGGGGATGGGGGGGGGGGGGGGGGGGTGAGCACTGATTCACAATCAATCAGAAAATAAGAGAGGAAATAATAATAATAATAATAATAAAAAAAAAAACATCATAGTATTTACATGACAGAAATTTCACCAAAAAAAGCAAAGAAAATAAAAAGAAAAATTTCCCCACACAAAGTAACGCTGATTATTTTCCCCATCATCACGGCTTTTCAACAAACTGTACCAGATTGGACTCCAGCCTTCAGCAATGTCAAAAAGGATTCATAAATGCTCTCGACAGTCATTGTGTCTGGACTGGCCTCTGCTAGTACACGCTGATGAAGGAGGAGAGAGCCAGGACCAGGTATTGGCAGGCCAGCGGGACGTGCGCGCTTCCTGTGCTCCCATAGGGTGCAGTGTTGGGCGCTGTGGGCAGGAAACAAGAGAAGCTCTGATTAGTTGTGATTGCGCTTTCACCATTTTGAAAACCCGCAGTCAGCTTAGTATGGTGCTTCCAAATGAACTGCAATTACTGTGCTACTTCGGCTGTTTGGAGTCGGTTCCTCCGTTTTGTAAGAGAAACTCACACTTCATAAGACTGCTGCTGCTGCTGTATATGCTGAACAGAGGTGGAAGAAGTTCTCACATCCTGCACTTAAATACAAGTACCAACACTACAATGTAAACATACTGCAATAGATTAAAAAAACTGCACTTAAAATCCTACTAAAGTAAAAAAAAAATTGTATCAAAGCATAAACAGAATACTACTGTTGTAGCTGGTTGAGGTGACGCTTGTTTTAAGTAGTTTATATATACAGTTTATAAGGTGCAGTGGTTCCCAACCTGGGGGTCGGGCCCCTCCAAATGGTCATAATCATATCAAGCTTTAAAGAGGACCTATTATACAAATTTTCGGCTGCATATTGTATTTTGGGTTTCTACTAGAACATGTTTGCATGCTTTAAGTATGAAAAAAACACTTTATTTTTTCTCATACCGGCTGTATTGCAGCACCTCTTTTCACCCTCTGTCTGAAACGCTCTGTTTGAGCTCTTGTCCCGCCCTCCCAAAAAGCCTAGTCTGCTCTGATTGGTCAGCTGGCCAACTTTTGTGATTGGTCAACCGAACCAAACTCTTCGGACTCCGTTACAGCTCCGCTCTAAGTAGCTTTGTTTCAGGGCGTGCCAAACTAGCCGCGAGACAGGTACTATGCAAATGTGTTACTTGGTGACATCACCACGTTACAGAGGAAAATGCAGGACTTCAATCAAGGTGTTTCAGGCAGTTCAGGAGCAGCGTTTCCCTTTGGTGCGGACTTTGGGCTTTGTAGCTTTGCAGACCTCTAACATGCACAAAAAACTATATAACACACTAGGGAAAGCAAAAATGCATAATAGGTCGTCTTTCATCATGTCAAGTCAGGTTAAGCAAATTTAAAAACAACAAATGTTGACCAAAGTGCTTCACAGAGAGAAAAATAATGATCAAAATATAGGCAAAATATAGGCATATATATACACATAATTATGGATAACATTTTGGATGCAATTATATAAACACAATTGGTGGTGCTGGGGTAGGAAAGACGAAGAAAAAATTAAATTCTGCAACAATATTTTTTGGATTATTCTCTAAACTTTGAGAGTTTTACATCTTTGACCATCAAACAGTTATTGAAACCTTGTGAGAAAGTTAAGAGAGGAAATCACTCTTTGGTGGAACTGCTGCTAACAACTCAGTAGACACTAGTTTTTCTGCAATGAGTTACAAGCCCAACAAGATTAGGAACCACTGGTTTAATCTTTAAACAGTGAATTGTATCTAATACGCTTATTATCTATTTTTTTTTAATGTAAAATCTTCAAAGCCCCTACACACTCAAAGTCCACTAATACAGGTGTTTATACCTACAGTATGTTGAGGGCTTGATTGACAGCTCTCTCATTCTCGTTTTGTTACGGCTGTACTGTAAGGGGCGAGACAACTTACCCTGTTATTATTCTTATTGGTCCATAGATTCAACCTGACTAAAGGTCTAATGAGTAATTGAACACACCTGTATGGGTGTGCGAGGCCTTTAATCTAAAAAGGATCTACAGTAGACCTTTTTCACGGAAGACATTTTGACTTGTCGCAGCGGGAAAAGCACGGGTGTAAATAATGAATTTAATGATGGCTGAATTCCATTTCGCTGCTTTGATTTCAGGTTCCTGCTGTCGTGCATGCTGGCTCACCGCTATACTCTCACTGGAACACTTGAATAGCACAGAGCCATCGTTATGGGACACCTGTTATGTGCTTTTCCTACAATGACAAGTCAAAAAGAAGCAACATTAAATGAACCACTACCTCAAAAATTGTAGTGCAGTGCTTGATTAAATGTACTTTTGTTACTTCAGATTCTCTAAACTACTTTTCTTCCATCTCATCTTTTTCTAGTTTCGAAACTCTTTCCTCTCTTTCATATTAGAGGCACAAAGAAAGCCATCAGTGGAGAGAGAGAGGAGAATAAATGAGGGCGACACGAGGTCTTTTTCTCCACATTCCTGTCGGGAGGGCGGCTTTGTTTTTGTGCTGTTTGTGTTTCTCTGACCAGCAGACAGCCACAGTAATATGAACAGGTCTCTCTGGAGAGCTGCGTCAGGCGGACAGAGAGGCAGAGAGGGCAGCCTTTCATTTGGAGGGGCTACTCTGCCTCCCTCCTCAACACGGACACACACTCTTTTAGTTTGTAGCTCAATAAAGCACACCTCACAGGTTACAAAACATGCTCTCCCTCCGCACACACACACACACACACACACACACACACACACATATACCTGAATGTACGGGTCACATGCATGCCTGCACACACACACTCACACAAGGCGAGGCAGTGCAAACAAGCTCTGCTCTACCAGGGGAAATCATGTGGTGCACAGCCCATATCAGCAGGGTGCCTCTCTTTACACAGCCATGTAATTAGTTCACAATGTAACTCCTCTGATGTGGACCTCACGTTGCACAAACGCACCGAGCAAAGCGAAACAACAAAAATAACACACGCACACGGATGCAATCGTGAACATATACGGTCTAAAAAGTCCTTTTTCTTGAAGTTGTTGTTATCCCCACTGTGCTCCTATTATTGTGGCCCGGGTATTTATTCAATGAGAACCCGCGCTGGTTGTCATTAGAGTGGCATATGGCTGTTGTTAAAATAAATACAATGATGCAGAGATTGATCTTTTTATACCAACATAATAGCTTTGTGGGAGACAATTTTCACAGGAAATGCCAGGGAAAGGGGGGAAAAAAAAGACAGGCACGCCATTATCACCTGACACAGCACTGCTTTTACCTGATATTTTCGAGCATTATTCGTCGGCACTGAAGTTGTTTACCTATTAGAGTGAAAACTATAGCTCCGCTGACGGATGGAGAAAAAAAAAAGGGAAAAGTGGTGAATAGAGGAGCACAAATGGGTGCAAATTTTGATGATGTGTGTGTTCGTTGCACGGCTGGCCTGTGTGAACCGCATCCCCCCCTCCTCTTCCTCCTTTCTATCTTTGTCTCCCCTTTCTACCTCATTCTCACTCTTTGTATCCCTCCTCTCTCTCTCTCTCTCTCTCTCTTCTCCTATCCAAAGTACAGGATAATGACACAGTTTTCCTGGGCTGTGAGAGCGAGCCGAGAAATGGTAACCATAGCAACTGCTCCTGTCCTGCTCAGCCGGCCCAATGTTGCCAGAGCCTGAGTGCGCTGCATTGTGCTAGCCACGCTAGCGAAATCATTTGGGTTGTGTTTGTGTGTTTGTGTGTTTGTGGTGGTGGGTGGGGAATAGGCAGATGTCACTGTTTCCCTTCTTCTTCTCCTCATCTGATCAGTGTCAGTGTAGCTTCTGGCTCTGGTAAATGCTGCAGTAATCACGTTAATATCTTGTACACTTTTTCGTGCAGCAGTTCAGGGAGCTCAGAAGGTAATTACTGGATCGCTGCTATATATGACTAATGTTGACTGGGCTGGAGAGCGTAACAATAAAGCCCTCAGTACTTCAGGAGGGGAAGTGTTAAGTGAGGTTGGGGGATAGTCTGCGTTACTGCCTCCTCACAGTGTTTGATTTTGGGCTTGTTTAATATCTCCCTGTGTCACTGCGAAAAAGCACGGGGCCTCCATTGTTTTGACTGTGTGGGTTGTAACTTGCCATTTTAATTAACTCCCCAACCAGGAACTGCCTGCAACACCATTACTCTGCTTATTAACATGAAGGGAGTAGAGAGAAGGGGAAAGAGGCAGACAGACAGAAAGCGAGCGTAAAAAGAAAGGCGGATACGGGGGAGAAGAAGGGGGGAATCAAAGGAAGAGAGAGCCGGGAGAAAAAAAAAAGACAATGATTGAAAGGGGTGTGAGAGCGAGGCTGCAGCAGCGGACAGGAGAGAGAGAGAGGAAGAGGAAGACTGACTGAGCTCTACCTCCTTTTGGGTTTGAATTTAATTGCCATGTACATCAGCAGCGAGCTACAATGAAGTACCAGAATCCCAGACAATATATCATAGAGAAACCAACAGTGTCAAGATGCGCAAACGCCGGGAAGACAAGCAGCGCTCCAAAGGGAGAGGACTGGAGGAGATAAGTGGAGATGAAAGCGATACGCTTCAATTACTGTTTTGCAACCGAATTGAAATGAAAAACTAAAGCCTCCCCAGCTCTATAGCCAGAGTCATATGAAAATAACAATCCCTGGTTCTCTCCTCTCTGATTCTGGACTGAAGCCATCAGCTTTAAATAGTACGAGCGAGCCACACACTCTCTCTCCATCGTCCTTTCCCTCCCCCCTTCCCATCCAAATCTCCATCGACAGCAGTTTTGTCACCCACATATCATATGCACAACAAATGCTAAGGCCCTAGACCTCGGTCACTGTTGACACAGATAATGAATCATACTGAAATATGCAACAGTGACAACTCAACGCGGGGGTTTGTTTTGAGTACCATCTCGAGTGTTGTGCACCGTAATTCACTGGAACGTAGCGTGAGCTCCTTTTCCCTTCTTCTTCTTGTCAGCCCTCTAACCGTCACACACGCTGGGTTGGAGCTCCATTCAGAAATCATCAATCTTGGAAGTTTTCATACATGTTCCACAACCAGAGGGAACAGAACGGTATCTGTTGTTGTTGTTTATGTGTTGGATTAAGTCTCCATTTCATTCATTTTGTCATTTAGCGCATGATTCATCCCTCGAGTTGGTCGCATCCTGTCACGAGGGGCAGCGCAGACGGCAGCCAGCCAGGCAGCATCCCAATCCCCCCGAGGACATTGCTTCAGAGATGGGCTCCGCCGAGCAGGAGGGTGGGGGAGGGGGTTCAGTGTCCTTGACCATCAATCAGTGGCCTCGGGTCCTCCCCCTGCAGCTCCCCAGGGAGAGCCCACATGAGACACTCTTGAGCCAGAACTGATCCTGTACACACCACGCTGTAAATCGGGCTAAATCCCTCTACATCAGGGGTCTCAAACTCGCGGCCCGCGGGCCAATTGCGGCCCGCAAGACGATATTTTGTGGCCCCCACCTTGATATGAAAGTTTAATGTTAGTGCGGCCCGCAAATTTTTTTTTTTTTTATAAAGTTTTTTATAAAGTTTTTTTTGGGGGCATTTTTTCATTTTTATTGACAGGACAGTGGATAGAGTCTTGGAAAGGGGGGAGAGAGAGAGTGGATGCGGAAAGGGCCACAGGCCGGATTCGAACCCGGGCCGCCGCGGTCAGGACCAAGTCTTGTTACATGGGCGCCCGCTCTACCAACTGAGCTAACCAGGCGCCCTCGGCCCGCGAGTTTTATGTGAATGGCAGTTTGCCGTTGAAGGTCCCTTTGTTGCGCGAGCCCGAGCTGAACGAACCTACCAATCACAGTGGGGTATATGGCTCCCGGGGACGGGCAATCGGCCGGGCTTGATGCAAGCAGAGAAACATTTCACAACAACTGTGGCGGCGCCCGTGTAACATCGCATAAGCTTGATTAAAGCTTGATTTATACTTCTGCGTTGAATCGACGCCGTAGCCTGACGTGCACCTCTCCAGAAATGTAACTACACGTCCCGGCGACGCAGACCGCAACAGCTGTGATTGGTCCAGTCTCTCAGCGATGCTGAGCGGCTGGACCCCGGACAACCACAGAAAGTTCTACTTCTCTCTGCCTCCATCTTTTCAATGTTTGTTCACACAAATCCACTCAGATATATTTTCTCTTTTCGGCGTTCCAGTAATGTAAAAGTTCTGTGGTTCAACAGTTATTAGCTCCAACTCCGCTCAGTTTCTGTTTGTAGTACAAGAAGAAGAAGAAGAAGAAGGAAACTCATAGAGACGCCGCCGCCAACTAGCGGTTTGGTGGTGTAATTGCAGAGCAACACAAACACAGCAGGCACAACTTTATTGCGGAGTGACACCAAGTGGAATGAATATATATCTTGTCACACAGCCCCAATCATGTCTTTTTCAAAGCCTGCAGTGAAGAGAAAGGTTGGTGACGAGCACAGACAATTTCAGGAAAAGTGGGAGACGCAATAGAGGCCATGTTCAGAAGAACCGTTCATGTTCTTCAATGTTCCATTCATGTTCAGGACAGTTCGTGTTCAGAAGAACCGTTCATGTTCAGAAGAACCCATTCAAGTTAAAGAACTGTTAATAATGATGTTTGAGAAGATTGTTTTTTTTTTAACAAAGCTTTTTTTGTGGAATACCTGATGCGGCCCAGCCTCACCCAGACTCTGCCTCCAGCGGCCCCCAGGTAAATTGAGTTTGAGACCACTGCTCTACATGCAAGGTTCACAGCAACCACCAAGGGTGTCTTTAACACAGCACAAACTAAAAGCAGTTTGTTTTTTTTCGGGGTGGAAAACTGCGCTGGTGTTCGGTTAAAGAGTACAAATGGAACATCATGCGACGCTCGTGACATTTGATGAGGGGATGCCGCGCCTTCAAAAGAATGTGCCGCCGCTCCGTCGTCTTTTAAATGCTCGCAACGCCGTCGCGATCAAGACATTTTCCACGCTTTACCACACTTCAATCCACTGACAGTGAAATACGCTCATCCCCCTCCGCCGCTCATCCCGTACACCCTCTTGCCTGTAGCAGCCCTGCCATATTGAGTTGCTGCACAATTGACTTGCCGACCCATCAGCCCATTCATCCATTTTTTTTCTCTCTCTATTCCTCCTGTTCTTGTACAAGCAAAATGTTCATCATGACCTGATATGATGTTCAAAACTCATCACCTTCGTCTCCCGCTATGATCATCACACACTGCTGCTCCGCGGAGCCCTCGTTTCGCGCGGACCTTCGAGCTCATTAGCCCTACCAATCGTTTGCATTAGTGCTAGTAATGAAAAGCCTCCATTAATAAGATGGCCTTCAGAGATCATTTACTCTCCTCCGCCTCCCAGTACTGCCATATCCTCGCTCCATCCCTCCCTCCTGCCCTTTTTCCCTCCATATCCTGGTACCTGCCGGTTATCAACGCCCAGCAGAATGCTTTTTGGGCCTCTAATAGCTCCTCTCGGCATCAGTATCTAAGCGGAGAGTGAATGCGTGAGAGGGACGGGTCACCTGATAGCTCACTGAGTGAGCCGGGAGCTCTCGATTGCAGGCAGGCTCTGGCCTTCAGCTTGACTTAATCAACGCCTCTGTGGGGTATCTGGACACATAAGAGAGCCCTCGGCACAGCGTGAGCTGGAGGAAGGAATCCCGACAGAGAAGACATTTACGGCCATTCGCCGCACAGATACTGTTCCTTTTCATTATTGATCGACTTCTCACTTTCGCAGTCTCTCTTTCCTCGCTCCTTTCTTAAAACAGAAGGTGTATTTATTTGAGCTGAATAGTGAGGTTATGAGTCTGGCATCCAAAAATTCGGAGTGACCTACACCTATGTTTATTGCACCTATCAATTCAAGGACGTGCTTTATGCGGGAAATCAATGAGCTTGCAAATGATGTACTTTATATGCACGCCTGATGGATAAATCTCCATTTTTCAAATGTTTTATGAATTTTCCCTTGTAGTTTTTTTTTTTTTTGCTCTCTCTCTCTACTCTTTCTAAATTTAGAGGGTAAATCCACATCAGCACGTTCTGAGAATAAACAAAGTACAGTGTGGATTGATACTTTAAGCGAGCGTTTTTAATCACAGCATTTCCAAAAGCATAATTACTCCATGACTTTGGCTGCTCCCGCTAAATCTGTTTAATGTTAGAGGCTTAATAAAATGCACAGGGACGCAAACAAATGGAGTCAGCATGTAGCAAATTCATGCAGCCCCACTTTCCCTTTCTCTCCCTCTCTGTCTCTATAATAATCTCCCTCTCATATTTGGGTCTCTCACTCTCACTATCTCTAATAGCTCCCAATGCACTCGTCTCTCTCTTTCACTTTTTAATGCTTATCAGGGTTTTATTTCTGTGCGCGAGCCCTGCTGCGGGCCCAAGGATTTCGCTGAGTCAGCCGTTGCTTAGCTACTGCGCCTGTGTGATGACAGCGACAGTCTGGCCAGTTTATGAGAAATGCCTTACGACAAACCGACGCTCCTTGCATCTCCATGAGCTGCTCCATCAATGTGGCCCGATAGCATCTGATCTCCAAGCAGGAGGCAACCCTCCCCTTCCTGCCCTTTCCGTTCCGCCCGGCTCCTTCGCCTCTAGCCTCCTAAAATAGCAATTCGCTGTTATGTATGTAGGATTATGATAAGACAGCTCCCTTTTATCAATTTCCATTATGGTGCTGATAACACAGCAGGCCTGAATGTTGAGGGTTAAGTGCATTTTCTTCTTGATGGATATGAGATAACTTTATCACTGCAGACTGCCTGGTTATCACAGCTCACCTGGGGCTAGTCGAACCTGAGTGGAATTTGCTCACGCCGAGCATTTTCTGCACGAGCACACGAGCTGCGAGCCGGAATTTGCTCAGATGGTCATACTGTATACAGAGCGATCCATATTTTTTTGTTCATATTTACCTACCCTGAGCTGTTAATTGATTTCTCTCAGATCAATTCAGTGGTTTACAGAAATTGTTGGACCAAAAAGGGCCAAATCAATTGCCAAGTGATTAGCATGTGCAGTGGATTATTTCTAGCCGAGGCGCTGCATAAGGCTCGAGGCGGCGTGGAGGCGAGGCACAATTCAATGGAGGCACATGCCATATGTTTACGTTAATTATTTCTAGCTCAAAGTCTGCTTTGGATAGTGTACGCCCATAGGCTGTGTGAGTGTCACACATGAAATATTCCTTTATTACGCCAAGACAGAACCCGAGGCAGTGAATGCACTCCAGTCGCTACTCCGCACCTTGTTGCTGGCTGCCTGCGGGAGGTTCAGATAAAAGCTATAGAGTCCTGAAGTGAGCACCATTTATTCACACTATTTTATACAGCAGTTGGAGACTGTACAGGTCAGGGACCGCCTCTCTCTAACACACACAATACCAAACTCAGTCTGATCTATGTGTGTGTGAATACCCTTCCTTTCTCACACACTGGGAATCTGTTAAGTGGTTAACATTTCAAGGTCTCAGGCCTGGATAGAAACATTCACAACCGTCCAGCATCTCCTGCAACAATGTGCGCTGCAGCTGCGTGGACAATTTAAAACAGAACTAAACAAAACACAAAAAGGTGCTAATGCCACTTAAATGACCCTCATGTCGCATGTAGCTTTGGGAGATTGCAGTCTGGAATGAGAATGAATCCTTTTTTTGTACTGAGACTAGAAAACTAATTGTGGTGCTGTTAATTAATTCTTAATAGCCTCTGTCTGCTGTCCTGCACTAAAGATGGGCTGCACTAAAAAGGCTAAAAACTAAGTCACTAATGTCAGATGCAGTTAATCTGGATAATGTATTTAAAGCTGTAGTGGGTTGAAATGGAGCAAATATGATTTAAAAAAGTCACTATATCCTGACAGTATAGTGCATGAGACAGGCAATCTGAAAAAAATCATGTGCCTCCGGTGTCCTCCGGCGCTCCTAATGGCATCTACAAGATTTCACAGACCGGAGGAAAACAACCAATCAGAGCCGAGCTGGAGCCTTGCCGTCTCTGAGCAGCTGTCAATCACTCATAAACTCCAATCAAACGATCAAACTAGGCAGGGCTGATCAAATATGAATCAATATTCTACTGCAATTCCTATTTCTCATCTTGGAGTGTACTGTTTAGCTGTAAAATGAGAAGGTTTGTAGCCATGTTGAGATCAGTTGAGGAAATACCAAGCAACGCCCACCAGCGAGAGCACAGCAAATAGGAACACTCTCTCTGAAATGACCTGTGATTGGCCAAAGTAGATTTTTTATAGCCTAAAAACAGTGCCATAAGGAGGTGCAGAAGTAAAATTTTCTCTCAGAACATTTGAATTACAATATGAATTTTTGCCCGATGATGCCAAAAATAATCTGCCTACTGCAGGTTTAAGGCAGAAATTAAGAGTGAAATTGACGTGTGTCAGATTGATGCTCTTCGTCTTGATATTTTAGTGGGATCACTGCAAACGGGAGGAATGAAACACGAAGGATCTGGCTTACTGAAGTTCTGATTTACATTACGATGGATAGGCCTTCTTTATACAGTCCTACAAACAGCACAAGAAATGTAGTGTATGTGCTTTAGGCCTTTACCCACCGGGGGCGTGACGAATAAATCACATGAAAATGCGAAATACTCGCCTGCAAATATTTTGCAGTTGCAACACTTTTTCAATAAAAGGTTTGAACAGAATCGTGCAGGCAGAGGCCAAAATCTGGATCCTATTGACCCAGAGCAACGTCTGGCAGTCTGTCTGAGGTAAATTGTTGTAAAGCCTAAACAACTGTAAGCTATTTTAGTTTCCTTTTAACGAAATGCTCTGATTAAATTTGCCTCTGGTAAACACTTACGCAGTGTATATGTCTAGGGCTTTTATTTTGAAAGGTAAGAACAGAAGGAGTGGATCTGGTCTGCGCTGCCTTTGTCAAGGTTGACAGGAGTAATAAAGTTTGCCGTTTTGATTTGGACTACAGAAACTCCGTGTTGTGTACGTATTGAATATGTCCGTTCCGTACAATGTGATCGGTTGATGCCTTTATTCGCGGTGCAAAAAGCTCAGAAAAATCGACATCGTTATGAAAAAAAATCACGCCGCTTTTTCGCCATGTAATATTTGTGTTCTGTGAGAAAGTGCTCATGACAAAAATAACAATTCGAAAAAATATATATTGACGTGCGATTAAATTTTTTTCCCCAGTGTGTAAAGGCCTTTAGGCAGTGATGGAAGATGATGTTTTTTATAGGTATTTTTGGAAACATTTGCTTAAAGTATCAAAAGTAAAGGTACTTATGCAGATTGATGGATGATAGATGCATTAAGATGTAAGCAGCGTTTTAATGTTGTAAATGATAGAGGTGGATCTGATTTTAACAATGTAACCTACAGTTCTGTTTGGTAGTTTAATCTACACCAGACACTACCTTTTTGAGAAGGGTTAAGCCAAAGGGAATGGGAGTCACTGGTTTAATCTGTAAAAATGAACTGTATTCTCTAAACTCTTTATCTAAATGAAAAGTAACTGGGAACTATAGCTGTCAGATAAATGTAGTGGAATAAAAAGTACAATATTTCCCTCAAAAATGTTGTGGTGTAGAAGTATTCAGTACCATAAAATGGAAATACTCAAGTAAAGTACATTCGTACCTGTACTAATGTACTGCTTAGGCAATACCAAAAAAAAAAAGTGTGGCTATAGGCCCATCCGCACAGGTCTGGCTGCTTTTTAAATGCGTCAGGAAATCAAAACAGTTTAAGCGTCGACATTTCAAGGTGGTCTGATGCACCACGAAATGCTGCCAAATAAAAACAATGGGTGCATTTGAAAGTTAAGTGTGATGCACATCCAATTTGAGTGCGTTCCAGGCTTTAGACTGCTATTTGGAAGTGCTGAGTTGTGTGCACTCTGTGCAATGACAATGAACGACTGGGATGTAAGGGTTGTATGAATAAAAGGCAGACGATATCACCTCACACTGAAATGTGTCAGATCCTAAAAAAAAGCCCTTAACTCTTATCTGCTCCTCCACATACACCCCCCCTCCCCTCACTCTAAATCCACTTTAGCCTTTCCTCTGCAGGCTTATCCTCCCTGTCACACTGACACTATCGATATGCAACGTTCATGGTTGCATAAATATCAGAACTGATGACGGTGACACATGCTCTTTCCCTTTGATGTGGGACTGCGCTCGGTGACTGCAGCTCCCAAGTCTGTGAGTACCACTCTCTCTCCGTCCCTTTGTGTTCCAGTTTTTCACATGAGGTCAAACATTATTGACTGGAATCACTGAGGGGAATAAGTCTGCGTTTACCGACAAATTGGACCGGTGGATTGACCCTTGGTTCAACTCAGCTGGGTACCAGGAGCAGCAAATATCAATACGTCTGGTAAAGCCCGTCCTTTCCTCTTAATCGCCTCCACACTGGGGTCGCCGTTTACTTTGGTTTCCAAAACAGCCACCCGCTCTTCCATGGATAACAATTTGCTGTTCACTGCCATCAGTTGTTGTTTCACTTCAGGAGCAAAACGAACTGAGTCTTCTTCTTTTTTAGTTTTAATGGCAGTTGGCAAACCAGCTTATAGGTGCATTAACTCCACCTATTGGACTGGAGTATGGAGCAGCAAAAACAACAACAAATAGATTATCTTTATTATTCCTGTTGCTTTTTAATAATTAATTAGAGGATTATGTTCTTTCAATGATATCTTTCCGAGCAGATTTCCCAACGTAACATTGTGTTTTTCACAAGCGGCAACCTCAGGTGCTGAGAAATGAAGCCAACGCGGTGCCAAACACTGCAGTCGAGGCTGGCTCCAAAAGTGAGTGAATCCCCATAGACCCCCATGTTAAAATGCCCAACTTTACAGCACAATTAAATATGTTTACAGCCTGGTACAAGAAATGGTATTGGTCTCTATAGTCCATGTTTTTTCATCAATCAGTCCTGATATTAATTCCCTTCCTTCTTCATCATATCTGTTGCAATGTATAGTCCAGTAAGGTGCTTGCCGATTCTGTGGAGTGTTTGATTTAATCCTGTATTTCCTTTTCTCAGAAGAGTAATGACCATCTCTTCCCGTGGGCTCCCGCTCTGTATTCCACCAACGCCTACATGTCTTTTAATACTGTAAAGATGTCTTTCCGTGTCACTTAAGTCCCAGTATTCCTGCCAGGTTCTGCACATAACTGAGTCATCTTGTGAGACAGCCCACTCACAGCATTCAGGAGTTGACACAAGTGACTGACTGATTGGAAAGTATTGTTGAAATAAAGTGTACTGTTTTTGTGTAACTTTTATTTAATAACATTATTGACCATTGCTAGTGGCATACAAGGTAATTAATCAAGCTACAATTTACGAGTCTATAATTATACTATTTCAGGAAAGGGCCATTTTTCAATTAGATAAAATAAAAATTGCCGAACATAAAATAAAAGTGTATATACTAAATAATAGAGACATGAACATAACTCAGATAAGGCACTCTAGGAACATTGATTTTGTTAATATGTCTAGGGCTTTTATTGTGAAAGGTGAGAACGGAAGGAGTGGATCTGGTCAGCGCTGCCTTTGTCAAAGTTGAAAGGAGCAATAAAGTTTGCCGTCTTGGTTCGGACTAGGGAGCCTCTGTGTTGCTGTTTCATAAAAATAGGCGCAACTGAACACGTTCCGCACAACGTTATTGGTTGATGCCTTTACTTGCTCAGAAAAATCAACCTCATTCCAAAAAAAAAAAAAAAGTGCTTTTATTTATTCACAAAAAGTCGCTTTTTCGCCGGACAATATTCACGTTCTCTGTGAAAGTACTAAAACAACAGTTTGAAAAAAATATATTGACGTGCAAATTAATCATGCAAAAAAACGCCCCCGGTGTCTAAATGAGATTTTCTTAAAATGGAGCTTTTACCTTTTAGAAAAAGGTCAAAACCCCCCCGCTATCCTGATTTGCATTTGTAGCTCACAGCATTTTTATTTACAGGTGAAAGCCTCCACTGGACTAGCGGCTGTACTGCCAACCATCTCAAGCTCGTAAAACTGACAGAAATTAAAAGTCCACATCAATTCCTGGCAGTTCCTGGTAGTTTACTGTCCTGCCTACAAATTCCTGTGAACAGTTGTTAACCTGCACTTCGGCGGCAATTTACAGTGCTGCAGTGCTTTCTGACAAAAATCCTACTTTTCATGCAGTGCACACATCTCCCTTTGTAGCTGGAAACAGAGCAGATGGATTCCCATTTACATACAGTATTAATCATCAAGTTGACTCACTGCTCTCGTGACAGTGAACGTGAGTACCGGAAATGTCAGTTCAATTATATTGCATTCATACTATTAAAGGCAATTATGGCAGAATGTAAAGGGTCACAGACTAGCCATATAAAAGGAGGCTAATGCCATCTGTCGAGAAAATAATGATCAAAGTTACACCAGCAATTAATAGTTAACTAAATCTGTACTTTCTGATCACTTCTATTGTTAAAACACTATTTCCAAGTAACTATGTTATTGTATCCAAGCAACACATACTGAAACACATCATTTCCACATAACCTAGACATACAATGTCAAAACAATAACATATTCACTCTTTAAAAAAAACACTTTCCTAGATTTAATTGCAGACTTGCTAAAGCAACAGCGAGAGTTCGACCACAGATTGTGTAAGTCAACATGTAACCATTAATTTCAACTTGCTCTCCTTATATGATTCCTGACAACTGTCTCGCTTCAGTCCAACAGTGTACAGCTACATGTACATTATAATTGAATAATTTTTCACAATAAAGCCAGCATTACTCAATCTGGAGACCTGCATACAGCACGTCTAGAAGTCTTCTGCCTCTACGGCTAGGATATGGGTGGCGATATTTTATATTATTGTCAACAAATCCCATGAAAAGACCAAAATCTTACGAATGGCTAAAAAATAAATTGTTTTGTTTTTGAAAATGGATAAAATAATTTCCTCAATGTAGTTTTTTAGCAAACTTTACTCAAAAAGGAGTAAACACATTTGGGTCTCTGGGTGATTATTTATGGCACCAGCATGGTGTGTTATATCTATGTGTGGGATTGACTCAAAATAAACTGCAGTGCCCACGTTCACTGCAGTGCACCAATTTGGCTCATTAATGTGTTTTTAATCGTTTTTTGAACAAACAATGGAGCTCTATGGCACAGAGGAATATGATATATCAGCTTTTAGATACACAGACAATACTTTTTAGTGATCAATGTATTGTTGGTTTTGGTCTTTACATGGAATTTGTTGACAAATTAAATAGAATGTAACCAGACTTATTCATCAACAATAACACTATTTCCCCCCCATAAAATAGTACATGTTGCAACACTCTATGGAGGCATGCTTGTTGTTTAATTCATTGACTGAATATATACATATAGACCCTTTTACAGTACTAAGTGTACAGTTTGGTAATGGAAGTATGGCCATTGACCACCAAAGCCCGTGAATGCAACCCAAACAAATTGACTTTCCAGGTCCAGGTTTATTTGTGAAGATTATCTAGCTGGACAAAATGTGTAAGTATCATAAACGTTTGTTTGCCGGAGATCTTATTTTCTGCAATAATCCAAAACCAAATGGAAAAATCCCATTGGCTTTTTGTCGAGGAAACCATGGGGGATGCTCACTTTCTGGATTGCCTGCAAAAATACGTTATCTCTAGAGCACTCTATATTCAGCAGCCAGACATACTGTATACATGTATTTGTTGGGAGAAACCAAGAGTGTAACCTTACACCAGCTAGAAATGACGAGGTTGGAATATCGATTCTCACAATCGAACACGCGTCAACCAGACATGTTGATGTTGGTAACCGTTTTAATCCAATGTTTAAAGCTTGCGAACTCATCTGGATAGCTGGGCAAAACACCACTTCCATTGCCAACAAGCGCACACATTTTTGTCATGACGATGGCTGTAAAAGGGTGTATACTTAGATGGTTAATAAACCACCCAAGTATATTTTTGGGTGGTTTATCAATCCCTTTTTGTCTGGTTTGGTCTGATTTGGAACAAAGAAGGGGGTTGCTAGTCGTCTCAAAAACCCACATTAATCGGTCAAATGTCGACAAACAAAGCAAAAAGACACAAAAATTCAAATTTAGTGCCAGATATATAAAAGCAAATGAACAATCGTGGAAGATGGGAATAGCTTTTGGATTCTGATCTGTGCTAGGATTGCTTCCTGTTCTGGTGAAAGGCACATGGGCCCCTTTCCAGTCTTTTTTAGCTGCCTCATGTTGGGACGCAGATCTGTGGCTGGAGGCCCACTGGGAGCCACCCACCATCACTAAGATCTCCCCGTGCTAGATGGTATTAGGAATAACAAATGTAAAGCAAAACAGTCTAATCCACTCGTCTCCTTTCAAATGTGCTCAGACAAAAGCTCCTGGGATTCTTCAGTGCTAATTAACAGTGTCAACGGTGACAGGACTCTGGCTTGCGAGTAGCTCAGCCCATTGATTGTTTCGAACACGTTACAGTAATTCAGCAGGAAGGGGGGACTTGAATTTAACAAAAAAAAAATGTCCGTTTATCACTTCAGACGGCCGATACAGCCTTGGAGTATTGAGTCCCGAGATTATTTTGCCAAAGGCATCTCTCAGCGTGTTCATTGACCTTTCTTCATCATTAGTGAATGTAAAGAGGGTGGATCCTTGTCAAAAGCCTTGAATAACTCATCAGCTGCGAGGCCAGGGGGACTACTAAAGGGTTAATGGTTTCTGTTTGGGGCCTTCAAGGCTTTACCCTTAAGCACTTGCATTTCAATTCCTTCATTGCATGAGAAGAGCCGAGGAGGGGAGCGAGGAACTGAGATAGCAGCGAGCTATGCTGGATGCATTAAAGTGTTTCTGCATGTGCATGAAGAAGTGTATCATTAACTGTCAGCGGCAACCCTCCAGCCATCCACCACTAATGCATACATCCCTACATATACACACACACCACCACCATACTCAGATTGGCATGTAAACGCTTATACTGAATGTGTGTTGGCATGTGTGTGTGAGAGCATGTTCTGCACTCTTTATTAGCCTCTAGGGGAGTGTATCACACATGGCGAAACAACTCACAACCTGCACTGAGAGCTTTTAGTATTAGATCCGACCACTCTAGAGCGATGCGGAGGACGCCGAACAGCTCGGAAATCGAGCCGATAGAACTAACCTTATTTAACGGCCAGACATCCAAGCCATTTCCCCAAAGAGAATGTCATTTCTGAATGTCATGACCTTTTCTAACCGCGTTTAAAAACCTCCAAGGTCTTCAAGGTGTGGTTTGTCAATAAAAAGATTTCGCCGACTCGTGAGGAGCGGTAAACAGAGAGGAAGGCGATGCATATGCTCGGCTTTTAATGGCCGGTTTATTGTAGATACTGTCATGTGTTGTTGGGCTGATTGAGAGGTTTTTCCTGAGGCTCGTGACAGTGATTGAAGCGGTGCTTGTGTGTGTATGTGTGTGTGTATGTGTAAGTGTGGTAGATGAACTTTAGTGTACACACACAGCTTTAATAGCATAAATACAAGAGAAATGAAAAGAGAGAAAACGCTTTAGGGAGTACCTGTGTGTGTCGGTGTGGTTAAGTGTGTGTGTTTGTGCCATTTAGTGGTTGATGGGCAGTGTGGACTGATTTAAGGTTAGCAGGGAAATTGTCGTGGAGAGCTGCTCTCTCTGTCCTGGCGTCTCAGAGATAATTGTCTGCCAGAGTTAAACAACAGAGCAGCAGCACTGCTGCAGCGAGCACAGAGTTCACTGTGAGAGGGCGGAGGGGCGACACTGAAGACATCAAACTTGACAAAAGAATAAGGAAAGAATTAAAGAAAAAGACGAGGGGAAGGTGTCTCGGGTGCGATTTGAGAAGACGGTAGACAAAAATCTTTGCTGTGCCATGAGGACGGCGCGTATGGAAGCACATAATCCACAAGACAATGTTTTTGAAGGTGACACAAGAAGTGCAGGAAGTCAACGGGATTCATTTAGAAATCTCTCCGTGGACAAAGATAGGAATGTGCGGAATACCCTACTTAAGAAAAGCACTAGTGAGCCCTTCCATCACATTCCCTCCAGTATGATCTTGCATACAAAGTGGAGACCAAATGCGGTCAGAGTTGTGCTGTTTGTGTCGGAGGAGCTCAAATTCTGTTTCAGCCAAAGCTGGATGAAATGCAAATCAGTAGCTGAAGCCGTCTCTGATGACTGACAGGCATTTCCATGCAAGTGCTGCAGTAAGAGTTAAAGTTCAATAGAATGGAGCGAGCCCCAACTAACCTGTTATGCCATGACATCAAGCTGACTGGACTCTGTTTGAGACTTAGGTTGTTAAATACATTCATATGCATATAATAACCAATACCAATGGCATTTGGTTGTATGGATAACACTTCACTTTAAGTTCTATATACAAACATTTTAAAACCGCTAAATAAAATATGTACATATATGGTAGCTGTTCGTAGCTATAAGGACATTTTTAGGGGACTAGGGTTAAACTCTTGCACTTGTATGGTTTGATGGAGAAATAATATTTATCAGCGTAAACAAATGAGGTGGGCAATATGGATGAGATTATGTAACACAGTTTAATTTTTCATTGCGATATTGCTATTTATTTGTCATACATTTTCTGGAAATTCCATCAAGAAACTGTTTATGGATAAATCACCAGATGTGAATGTTTAGTGAGTTAATCTAAATGTAGGCCCTTCATCATATTGTTGCAACTATCATGCATATCCAATATTGCCAAAATTGCACACAATGGTCCAATACAACAAGAGATATAAAAGCGAAAAACACCCTCGGTATAAACGGTATCATAAAATGTCTGATGGTTGACGAATTTTTATTGTCTCACCATCGTATCACCTTCCCTTAAGCAGCTCATATAGCACATAGTTAATGATATGGATCAAATATTAGGCTGTTGCTATTTTTGCTACGGCTAATTTACTGTATGTTTTATATACAACTGAAAAAAACATATTCCGTCTCTGAGGTATCACTAATCTGGTTGGAGAATTAAGAAGGGAAGAAAACGATTCAGCAACAGACTTAAACAATATAACAGAAGCTTAAATGCATCTCCATATCATTATGTCTGTATGTTTGATTTATTCAAGTGAAACAAATCCTAGAATAATATTTTCTCTGCATATTTGGGAGGCGAGAGGTTAGCAGAGGCTGCTTTTGGAGTCAGTGGGCACAGTATCTTTACTCCTCAGGCGTCTCCCACTGTGAGTGTCAGTCAGGGTTTGTTTAGAATAGGCAAACTAATTACTGTGTAATTCCCAACACTTATCATGGAGTGACATATAGGCACCCCGTCCCTCCAAGATTCAAATACATGGGAAGAAGACATGTCATGGGTGGGTAGGATTCCTGCGATTTAAGTATTATCAGGATAGTTGGCAACAAAGACTCAACCCCTCTGGCACAATCACATGAAAGACCAGTAATCTGTTGGCAGCCAGCTGTCATATATGAATATATATGAAACCACACAACAAGCTGCCCAGGCCTGACACCAGAAGTCACAAGTGAAGCTCGCAGGAAATGGTTGGAAAAGCGAGTTTCCCGAGAGAAGCCGTGTAATAAATGCTCAGTGTACACAGTAAAATCAGAGTATTGCAAGGCAGTGTTAATTTCTTCAACGGAAACAATGAGGAGGTTAGGTTAATTGTAGACTCTAAATTGCCCGTAGGTGTGAATGTGAGCGTGAATGGTTGTCTGTCTCTATGTGTCAGCCCTGCGATGGACTGGCGACCTGTCCAGGGTGTACCCTGCCTTCGCCCAATGTCGGCTGGGATCGGCTCCAGCCCCCCCGCGACCCCTAACGGGATAAGCGGTTGCAGATGGATGGATGGAAACAATGACTACATGTTTTTCAGTTTTTGTCAAGCACATAAAAACTATAATCTGAAAAATGGACGAATGAACAAGTGATCTACCCACTGTTTTAATGCAAAGTTGTTTTAACTAACGTTACATTCTTAGAAGTAAAAATGATCAGATTTATGGACTAAATCCATACAATCCCACTGAAAATTACACAAAATAGTAACAAAACAGCTGGTACAAACTAACAAAAAACATGCAGCCCTGTTGGCGCTGACATATCTAAACAGGTAAGTTAATGTTAATGTGAACATTAAAGGGGCTGCAGATGTGGATGTAATGTTCAGTTGGTTATCTTTCATGTTTATAAGCTATCGGTAGGAATGATTGCATTTATTTTGGTGGTCAACCCCAGAGCTGTGAATAGTATAGTAGTTAACGTGAGTGAATACAGTGCGATGCATGCAGCGGAGAGCTCAGGTGGCAGCACTAATGCCTAGTTCACACTACACGACTTTAGCCCTGATTTTCCACTCGCCGAAAGTTTTTGGAGCTCCCGGACGAAAGCCCCAGATCAGAGGCAAATCCATGTTGGCTCAGCGCTCGCACATTGGCGCTCAAACGTTGGCGCTCGAACGTTATGTGTGAACTGCTCAAAGACGCAAGCGGAGCCGAGCATCGCATATGCATTCCAGATATCTAGCATGCTAAATATCTGGACCTGTTGGGGACCTAAGTCGTTGTTGCACCTAGGGTGTTGGATGTTTGCATGAATAAACATACCACGTAACACAGGGACTGATCTACATTGGGGAAATAGTAAAGACGTGTGGAAACAGGCTATTATGTGAACATCAATCAACCACAACGACTTAAAGTCTCATGATTACAAGACAGAAAGTTGTGTAGTTTCAACAGTACAGCGATCTGACAAAAGTTGTGTAGTGTGAACTTGGCTTAAGTGAGCAGGAATGACAGTGAGTGATCTGTGTTACAATGAAACCTGTGAGATTCTGTGATGGTAGAGGGTCAACTATAGGAAAAAGAGTTTGGGAATGACAACTGTATTTACTAAGGACACTGGCTCTATTGTTTTACTGCTTGTTGACACTGGCACTGGTATAAATAAGTAATCAGCGCCTTTTTCTGCTAACATAGTGATAGCGCAACACATGTAACCATGGTAACTGCACGCATCAAACACAGCGACAGGTGTAGCTTCGGAATTCTGAGAGGACAAAAATTAAAAATGCAAAATGAAAATGACAAAAACATCACTTAAACTAACAATAATCAATGACTACATTTTCATATCATTCATAAGAAATGAATTCAATTTTAAAAAATGAGCACTGTAGTGAGGCTTTGGTAGAAACGGCAGGACTATGCACCTTGATCCGGCAGGTCGGTGAATAATATGCAGTCCAGCTGATGTCTTAATGAAAGCTACTGCCTCAGCTGCTCATCTCTCATGAGCTGAATACAAAACCTGTGAGTGATGCAGAGACGAGCCTGCTAACCACTGAGCGAGGCTTCAAGAGTGCTTTTACTGTATTTCCAAGGGCAATGACAACATGTCCAAAGCCTTCTCTCCATTACCACTAAAAGTGTTCTCTCTTTTGCCTCAAAATTACACCCATTTAACTCTGCTGAAGAGTGCTCTCACCAGAGATGAGAGAGAGGGAGGACCTAAAGCACCACACAGTGTGAACCCACTGCAATCTACAAGTTGGCCGAAAAAGCCATCTTTTCTGATTTACCGCAGCCTCTACTGTAAGTATGTTGCTTTCTTCAATCATCCTCCTTAATGCGCTAACCATTAGAGTCTGTCCAGAAAGAGAATATACCCTGGTGTCTCAATTATAGACCAAGACTGAATCTCTACAGCAGCCATTCGTGGCCATAAAAGGAAATGACTATCCATTTTCTGCTCCAGCTCTCACACAGCAAACTGCAGAGTCCTGTCTGTTGTTGGGAGCACCGAAACTCATCTTTCCAGCTGAATCGTCTTATTAATCGCCCTGACTGCTGTGGCGAGAGGGCCAATTAAAGTTGGAAAAAGATTTGAATTGACAAAAAACACTTTTCTTGTCCCCTTTAACGGCGACTTGCCTTTTGTGGTATTTCTTCTTATTTGCCAAACTTTCAATTCAAGACGAAGAATGCGGGGTTTTTGAAAAAAACTGTTGTAAATACGACATCAAAACTGGGGAAGGGTGTCACAGACCTGAAAGCGCTAACACAATGCATAATGTGCTTTGATCTTCTGGGTACGGTAGATGTGTGAGATTTGGTGATCTGCAAACTCTGAAAAGTTATGCTGGAGAAAGAGAATATAAGTGACAGCGACAGGGACAAAAGCACCGCCTGCAACAAGAGCTCAACTAAGAGGTGGGAATAAACACATAAAAGAGAGAAGATTCTTTGGCGCAATTTAAAAACTGGAAAGGCTCTGACAGGTCTCAGTTTTAATACCCACCACCACTATTATCCTCACAAATACGGAGAAATATCCATGGAAGATGAGCGGAGAAAAAAAAAGTCTGTGAAATAGTTTTTATTGTTCTTCTGAAGACAGTTATTCCGTTTTCTGTTTGTGCTGCTGTGTTTCTTCAGAGCGTGCGTGGGACTGACAGCATGACCAGGTTTGCATTTAATGGCCGACACTCCTGAGGACATGCGAAGTGGGAGAGATAATCAGAGGTAGAGAAGGAGAGCGGTACATGTGGGAGCAAAGGAAAGATAGAGTGTGGAAACAGAGAGACAGAGAGACTCAGTGAGAGATATGTGGGGTATAATCTGCTGATGGGTATAGGTGGTGGGGGGGTGAAAAGCAACCCTGAAAACGAGTCTTTGCGGGGGGCAGAGACGAATAGCAAAGGCTAAGGCCCATGAAATATGGATAACAACCTGTTTATATAGTAAAGATTGGAGGGAAGAGAGGTAAGTGGGCTTTAGAGGGAGTCCAAAATGTGTTGTGAATGCTTTATGAGTAGGGCTGCTGGATTATGGCAACAACATTTTGAATAAATGCATCAATCTGGAGCGCTTTAAGAGCAAAATTAAGAGGCTGGATCTATGTGACACAACAAAAAAAGCAGGTCCATGTTTCAAGACGGGTCGGATGGGTTTCTGACAGGACAGTCTGCCCCGGGTGACAGTTGCCGTCCCTTCTTGCGGGGAGAGAGGGCACAGCGAGCGCTAAGCGGTGAGGTCTTTCCAAGCTGACCTAGAGCCCATCAATTCGGAGGAAATACACCCGACGAGGGCCAACCGAGCGGCCGTCCCTGACCCCGCTGAGTAGGGCGAAAGCGCACCGCTGTAAAGGAAAGGGGTGGGCTGGATTTATAAGACAAAACTAAACGAAAGCATCATTACGAAACGGAATGCGGCACAATGATCGTTTTATGTTGATTATTTTGTTTTCATAATCGTAATTGAAATTAGATTAACTGCACAGCCCTATCTATGAGAGTCTGGAATCAGTATTATTATTATTGTATTATTGTGTAAAGCAGCAGTAGCCTTCAGAAGAACATCATCCCAATACTTAAAAGTATTTAGTACATACAGTATGACCTGATTTAAGTCCTTCAGCTCATACTGAAAGATGAGTCCCTCCTAACACGTTCAATATCAACATTTTTCATGTAAGATGAGTAGGTTCATCTGTAGTTATTCAATTTAGGTTACTGCTACTGACAGGTTATGATACTGCACTCAAAATACCTGTCTTAGATCTAAACCAGGACGTAAGTCTGTACAATCCACGGAAATCCTCTCATTTGAGCCCTCAGAAGGCATCGCCTGTGAGTAGATGTTATGGTGATGAATTGAATATATCGGCCCGATATCCGATCCGGTATCGTTGCATCCATAGTTGCCATTAGACTTAAGTTGAGAGGTACAAATAATCCAAAATGGATGTAATTCTTAGGAATACTGGTTATCTTTCTTTTGGTAATCGTAACAATTGTACAATCAACATTCATTTCTGTGTTTCCGAGGTTCTTTTTAAAAAAAAGTTTCCTTTTCTTGAAGCATATTTTACGTGTTTCACAATTAATTAACCAAAGCAAATAAGGAGAAAGAGACATCACTTAGTTTTAAAGCACCCTTCCCAGCACAGTAAAACACAAAATCAATTTCATTGTCGGTATCTCCCACATTTAGCTAATCAGTATTAGCACTCAGAATGTGTTTTAGGGCACTGTAATAAAAAAAAGCACAGGCAGCCACAGTAAAATACAACCCAACCTGTAATGACTAATATCACACAAACAACTGAGCGCCAATCAGCCAAATAGCAAAAATAACACTTCTCCTTGATTCATACTCATTAAATGAATTATAGAGAGAGAACACAAGATCATACAGTACTAATATTATTATTAAAATAAGGGCTTTAATTTCCAGAAACCATATGTTGTTACAGGAATGCAAATGTTGTCATAAGGCATGGGTACTGTTGATCAAATATATGAACTCTGGAACCACTGGCACACTTTGATATTTCAGAGGATCACGCCGTAAAGCTCAGGAGCACTATAAAAGGGGATAATAGTGGTCTTACTTAGTGCTGGTGTATCCTGTATAATGTGGTGCATTATGAGGAGTTTCTTACATGCAGTCACTGGAGACTTTTGTTTTCCTATTCACTTTTCGTTAGATATATAATATGAATGAGCAAAGGAGTTTTATTTCCTGAGCACAGCCCGTGTGTCTTTGAAGCCGTGTACTGTAACAACAGGTTTTCGACTGCGGGGAAACTCACCGGCTTCCAGTTCCACCGGACAAAAACCCATCGCCTATTTACACTGTCTAGGGATCTAGGGGTCAAGTATGATAGATGACATGCCATCTGCTTATCAGGCCCTCCCAGAGATGATTGGGGGAGTTAACACTCGGGGAAAAAATGAAGGTCAGCATATCACCTCAAAACAAACCGTACGGGACAGGAGTCGAGGTTGGCGGTGCGGTGCGGTGGCGAGAGGAGGGTGCAGAAGGGGTTTGCACGGCTCTTGATCCGGCCACCATATAACTGATAAGGCTGGTAGAAAACACACTGCCAAAAAGGATTATCTGTGGGTAGCTCAGTGTGTCTGACACCAGGCATGCTGGGTAAAGAGAGGCAGGGTTGTTTACTGTAGAGGCTCCTCGAGCAGTTAAATACTGTAGTCCAGTCCTCTAGGATTTACACCAGCAGTCTACTCAAACAAGACCCCGACTTAAGCTAATCAGCGGGAGATGTTCCATCCTATTGAATATTTCATAAGTGCAGTGTATTTATAATATCATTAGCTGAGGGTGAATCACAAACCCCGAGTATTCAGCAGTCACATTGGTGACTGTATCGTAATTGCCACTCAACTTTAGCACTTCTGGTTTGTGCAGTTTACGTTGGAAAAAAGCCCCTTTTACAATCTGGTTCTATTTGACTCTCCTAGAGCGTCAGACTGCTCATCTGCGAGGCTAAAAATGTCTGAAAAGACAACATATGGGACGCGAACCAAGTTGGAGGAACAGATGAAGATGACGTTATGTAATTGGTGATGTGTACTGATTGACGGTGGCTGACTGCGCCTGCGGTGAAACAAAAGACAGACAAATCTGTTCAGCTCATTCAATCACATCCAAGGAATCCAATATCAATCTCTAAGTATCAGCGTTCTCAATGCACAATGTCAGAAATAATCCTGATGGAAATTAAGGACACATTGTGGCAGCAAAAACGTATTAGTGTGTCTTAAATCAAAGATAATATTCTTTTAGTTTTTCCTTCCGTGACTTTTGTGAATATTTTACTTTTTTCCTGGTCACCGGTTAATTCAGGATGACCCGCTATTCAGGATATCAATTATAATCAGTAACAACCAGTAGACCA
Source organism: Sebastes fasciatus (assembly GCF_043250625.1). Taxonomy (NCBI): domain Eukaryota; kingdom Metazoa; phylum Chordata; class Actinopteri; order Perciformes; family Sebastidae; genus Sebastes; species Sebastes fasciatus. The sequence goes on from NC_133799.1 coordinate 13,961,150, forward strand.
TGTGGATGTGAAGCATATGTTGGAGCATATGTTGTATATGATTATAATGTAAGTTAACTTAGTATGCACCGCTGCAGGGCCTAAGAGCAGGAACACTCTCTCATTCTGTCAATCGTTAGTATTTTCATTTAAAAAACATGTAGTATATACATGCTTTTCTGTTTTTAGAGGAATGAGCTCTGAGTTCAACGTGTAAAATAATTCGCAGCGGATTAGAGAATATGGGCGTCAGTTTTCTCCGTTTCGCCGTCTCTGATGTTGAAGCTTTCATGTTGAAACATTACTAGAAACAGAACTTTGGTTTGATGTGACACCATATTGACAATAGCCCCACAGACAAAGTAAAGACTCAGTTTCAAACAAAAAGAAATACGGCGAATCTCAAAGTCACTTTGCCTTGCATTACAAGCCAATAGCTGATAGCAACCAATATTCAGGCTCAGCAGAGAGGCTCTTCCTCATCCACAATGGAGTGCCTCAGTTGAACTGGGCGAACATCTGAAAACTTTAATTTAAAATGTTACTTTAAACTCTTTTATCACCAGTAATTCCCACTGAGGCCATACATGAAAAAAATAACTGTGATAAAAAGTCCAGGAGTCATTAAATTTGGATGCACGCAGCTAAAGATGCATTATGTATTAGGGCCAAAGTTAGAAAATGATGCAACAGTGTTTTGAAAAACAGTTAGCTGCAGATTTAATCACCAAAGTAATGCATTACATGGTTTCAAAGACACACTAAATGTGTGCATGAGCTTTTTCCAGTAATAGTTAGTCTAATATTTACAAAGTGATGGCCAAGAGAGAATATTGATTAAGAACTTTAAGAGAAAAATGCCAAGTTGTTTATTTATTGAGAAGGCCTAGCGCAGTGTAATATCACCAAAATGTGCTTTAGGGTCCAACTTGTACCAACATCAGATAACAAAATAAAGAATTGAAAGAGGAAACCTAAGCTTGTTTAAAGTCCTCTTCCAAAGAAGACATTACCGCAGTTTCAGACACAAATTAGCCAGCTATCCTTTGATTAGAAGAAGCTTTACATTCTCACTATAATAATTTGGTTAACCGAACTCCCTGAGCCTTGGGGAGCTGAGTGAGTGACTTTTGAATTTCGGAGGACTTTGTAAGAATACTTAATAAGGTAGATAATCTCTTTGATGTTCTGCTCCGGACCTTGAATAAAGAAAGATATGTGACCTTCTCTCGTTCTAAATCAATCAGAAAATGGTCTTCATTAAGCTGCTGTGTGATTTTCAAAACATCTGTAAGAAATTGATTTGACTAAAATGCAGAAGAAAAATGCAGGGCACCATTCTGGATTAAAAGTCATCAATTCTCAAAGGGGTTAAATGCGAGATTGGGAGCATTTCTATTGCCTCCGCATGGCTCTCAACATGACGACGACTGAGGTGGCGGCTCGCAGCTAATGCTGCTAACAGTGGAAATGACTGCAAAACTGCTGACAGAGCTAACATTGTTAACCCGGGGAACCGGAGGGTGGGTACTACGCTCCTGCGATGGTGCCGTCGGTCGGGACGGCGTTATCAGCTGTAACCACCGTATGAGAGCAGTGTAGAGTGGTGGCCATGAGCTAGCCAGGGGGGCACTCTCGCATGCTCGAAAATGTATAAAAGCGGTTTTGCCAGATCTCGCAAGAGAAACAAGCAACCATGTCTACAGAAACAAGCCAAAAAGAAGCAACTCTCCTCCCCAAAAAAGCGACCTTACATACCTACCACAATATGAAAGAGAGAGGCGGCCACTTGATCAATTCATACACAGTATATGTATGAATTTATTTTGGATTGCATGCATTTCATTTAATTTTTGCATTGCATTGCATTTTTGCATCCATTTTTAGCTTGTAACTTAACTTTTTCTTTTGTTAACTACGCTTAAAGAAGTTGAACATTTTATTTCATTCTTGTATTTCATTTTTAGCTTGTAACTTTTGTTCTTTCTTGTCTAAAAAGATCGACACGATGTACTCGTATATCACACCTAATAAAACAGCGAATCGAATCGTCCACTGCATGAGGGCGAATCCAATCTTCAAGTCCACTCTCCTTTTCCCAGGCTCTGTTGTACTTTTTGCCATGTTTTCCCCACTTATTACCTGACATTGTTAGCTAAACTCTATCAACCCCACGAACATTTGTCTCACAACAACAACATTATGAGTGGCGGCGGAGGCAGTGCCGTTGAGCGACTGTCAGTCATCTGTGTATGTGTGTGCAAGAGGGAGGGGGAGGTATACGTATCCTTCAACAGGACAAACTAGAACGGTATAAAGGAGAGAGATAGGAGCAAGCCCAAATAAGCAACTACACTTTAGAAACAAGCCCAAAAAACGCAACCTACGACAACCCATATTTGTAAGCGACTTTTCAGGAAAACAAGCCCAAAGTCGCTAATAAGAAGCGGAGTTGGCAACTCTGACTAAAAGCACGCTGTATAAAGCACAGAGAAGCCGCAATTACAACACACACAGAGGGAGAGCAACTTCATTCTCTGCTCAGGTAGACATTACTCCTCTATATGTTTACACAGCAAATAGTTGTTTGCTGCTATATTAATGCTCTGGATTTCGTATAGAGAACCTTTAAAGGTTGCTCCATCATGGATCCTCTCAACACAAGTGCCAAGTTTTATGACCTACTCCACTATATTACCAAGACACATAAACCCTCATGGACTCATGAATCTTTTCTTCCTATCTCCTACTGCTTCATGCCGGGTTAAATAAATGCTTCACATGCCAGACTTCCAAGACGACAGCATCAGTGTTACCTCGTCCTCCGTAATTAGTTGATTATGCCGGATAATAAAAAATATAAAAAATAATAATGCCCTATGAGAGATGAGGGCTAAGAACAGGATTAATAGGCGAGGGAAACAGTGTGTGGATCATCTTCACTTAGCTACACTCAGTCTGCCTGGATTTTGTTTATTTGGGAGTTAACATGACACATGGGAATCAGCGAGTCACACGCATTATGTATAATGCATGTAGTATTCCTTGAACCAGTAGCACTGTACACTGTGCCTCGCTAAGACATGAAATTGGGCTCAGTACAGTGTTAAGAACATTGTTTTTCTACCGTCAAGTGATTTGCGGAAATAAACAGAAGTGGAAGCCTCTGGGAGCATATGCTATTATCACAGATCTACATTTCACTGGAATGACAGGGTGGCACCGAGCCAGCTGCTTTGGAGTATTGGATCAGTGCTCCAAATATAGGTAAATACTTACAAACCCATATGCGAAAGATAAAACAAGCTTAAGACCTGTATTGTCAACAACATGCGGTATATTACCATTTTAAACATAAGCAGTATAAACTTTAATGGTGCAGTAGATTAAAGATTCTGTCAAGAAGCAACAACAGATGGTTTCTATTTCTGTCTGTGGTTCCCTGACAAGTGTGAATATATCTGTATGACAGTTATGAGATAAGTTAAGAAATGACAAGATGAGATAAGATGTTATTCAATTCAATTCAAATGTTAGAGGTAAAAAATAGTAGAGAAAAAAATATACAAAGTAGAATTTAAATATAAAAGTTATATACTTTATAATATCATAGAGTAATTCAATGTTTGAAGGTTAGTATGCAAAAATCAGTCACTAGCAGTGCATGATATTCTAAAAATGTGATATATTAATCCCATTATATTAGCATAAAGATTGGAAGATTGTGTTGAAAAGTAATCAAATCTGCCTACCAGCACCACAACTTACCATTTTTACATTTCCGATTTTGTAAGGATTAAACAAATGATTAAAAACATTATTAGAGAGCTTTATATATTAAGCTATTTTGTTGAGTTGCCCTTTCGATGCAGTGTATACTGTATGTCTAGGGCTTTTATTGTGAAAGGTCAGAACGGAAGGAGTGAAGTGCTGCTGTTGACAATGTGGGAGTAATAAAAAGTTATTTTATTACCTTCATAAAGTAGAGGCGCAACGTAACCCTCGGCTAAAGCTGTTGTGGATCACCTCTCTCGAGTAACACACACACACACACACACACACACACACACACACACACACACACACACACACACACACACACATCAGTTGAGTAAGCGGTCCTTCAAAGTGGCCCAGGATACATTTGCGCACACACTGCTAAAAGTATGTGGCCATATGCGGCCCAGACAACCTCCGAATGTAGTCTGAGCACATGTGTGCATTCACACCTGTATTTAGAGCTTCGATCTGCTTGTGATCGAAACACCCAAGACACCTGTTAATCCCAGGTCTGAACAGGGCCTTAATACAACTACTACTACCAACATCCATCCATCTGCAACCGCTTATCCCGTTAGGGGTCGCGGGGGGGCTGGAGCCGATCCCAGCCGACATTGGGCGAAGGCAGGGTACACCCTGGACAGGTCGCCAGTCCATCGCAGGGCTGACACATAGAGACATACAACCATTCACGCTCACATTCACACCTACGGGCAATTTTAGAGTCCACAATTAACCTAACCTGCATGTCTTTGGACTGTGGGAGGAAACCGGAGTACCCGGAGAAAACCCACGCTAACACGGGGAGAACATGCAAACTCCACACAGAAGGGTCCCAAGCCGGATTCGAACCTGCAACCCTCTAGCTGTGAGGCGCCAGTGCTAACCACTGCACCACCGTGCAGCCCTACTACTACCAACATTAACAATAAAAATTATTTATGAAAATAACAGGTAGAGACATATTTATGATGATGTTTATGTATTATTGTTCAACAGATGTAGAAAAAGGCCATTTTTAATAGTCATAGTCATGTTGGAAGAGTTAGATCTGTGAGCAGTGAGTGTGACAGGTCTGGCTGAGTGGGAGTGGGTTAGGTGTGGGTGTGTGGGTGTTGGGAGGGAGGGTCACAGCTGGCTTAGGCTGTGGTCACAGTTGCTGTGATGGCAGTGAGCACAAGGGAACGCCTGAAGCGTAGCGTCTTGCTCTTTGGTAGGATGAGCTGGTGGCTGAATGTGCTGTCCATCTGCCACAGTTCATCATCGAGCGGGTGGGAGGGGTCATTCAGGACGCTGTTCATCACGTCCATCATCCTCCTCCTCTCTGCCACTGCCTCCAGACTGTGCAGTTCCAGCCCGACCACAGATCTGGACTTGGCATCATCGGCCTTGATGCCGCCTCCCCAACACACTAGAGCCAAGAACAGTGCACTGACCACTGCTGACTTTCAGCAGCCTGTTGCACGCACTGAAGGATCTCAGTTTCCATGGGAAGGATGGTTTTGTCTGACCGGTCCAGGTTTTAGTTGATTTGGACTTCAAGGTGCCTGTATGAACCCACCTTCTACTTTTTGGATGATAACCAGGGCAGGGGGCTTCCTGCTTTATCTACCATTAACTCTTTGTTGCTAACAGTGGGAAACCTTCAGGTCTGAGGAGTGAAGCCAATGCGGAAGTGTCTTAAACTTGCATTCTTTCTAATAGCCAGCAGGGGGCGACTCCTCTGGTTGCAAAAAGAAGTCTGATTGTATAGAAGTCTATGAGAAAATGACCCTACTTCTCACTTGATTTATTACCTCAATAAACATTGTAAACATGAGTTAATGGTCTCAGTCGATGGTTTCAAGTCTTCTTCAATACAGCATGATGTTCATTTTGTGAATTATGGTCCCATTTAGAGTCAAATAGACGTTACAGCAGGGTATGCTTTAGGGTGTGGCTACCTTGTGACTGACAGGGCTGGGAGTTGTCCGGTTTTTGGCTTACAACTTTAAGCCTTTCACAGTGTTTCTTAACTTAATGAAAGTTAATATTAACATTTAATAATATGTCACGTCTGGTTCCAAAAAAACAAGATTGTGATGGCCAAAAACCAAGATGGCAACGGCCAAAATGCCGAACTTGAGGCTTCAAAACGGCAGTCCACAAACCAATGGGGCTCTCAGGGCTTGAAGAGCATTACCATTATTATACAAATTTCATGTTTTGATTATCCAAGAAATCCATACAGTATTCAGTGATATAGTTGTGGTCTAGTTTCAGTCAATCAAATCCCATGTACAGCTTAATAGCTAGCTACCCTTCTGGTTAGTATACTGTACATATAGCTTCTATAATCAAAATATCAGATTGGACCGTACTTATTGGTTTGATATGATTAAGCAACTCAATATGTCAATATCATCAATATGTAATCCATCAGACTTTTATTATTCAAGTGTTACTGCTGGGTGGTAACAAGTTGGGATCATTGTGAACGCTATCCTTGTGGCAATATGATGATGTCCACAGTTGTGTCTTTGAAAGATCAGAGTATACAAGCTGAGTCAAAACAATCTAATATCTAGTATGCTAATAGGATCTAATTAACCTACACATTAACATTTTGGCCCACCTGAACTGATTCTTACTGGCGCAGCAAGGTTAGATATAAAAGCTCAATGACTGATGTTGCCTATTAACGTTGTTTTCTCTACGTAATTTGAATTTTTTTTGTCATTTGCCCTTGATCAATGGGCTGAAACATGCACTGTGTGCAGCGGGGGATGAACAATTTTTCTCCACCTCACAGATCTCCTGATTTGCTTACCTTTACACACTAGAATTTCATTCCTTATTTTGGAAGCACATCTTCCCAAACTCATTCACAGGGGAAATAAAAGCAGATAATATGCTGTTAAAATTAATTATTAACCTTGATTAAACAATGGTCGGGACAAAGAGCCATTTGCGGGAATCTAAAATAATTCCCTTTGCCAAGCCACTTAGTGAGGGCGCCATCAAAAAATTACCTTCAAATACAACTTGGAACAAAACAAGAACAGTGGGTCTCTGAGTGAGTTTATCTCCGCGATTGAAACCAGTGGTGTTCCTTTGGACCATGAAATTGTCATTTGTTCTGCAAGCGTTACATCAAATGAGAGTTCAGGGCCGTGCCAGGACTGTTCGTCGCTGCTGAGCTTATTTTAACTTGTTATCTGAGAGAATCTCCATGGAGAATTATATTTGGCTCAGATAGACAGGTAGGGAATGCAGGCGAACACGTGCTAATCCACGGCTGTGTCTCCATGAAACGCGACAGGGAAAAAAACGATGGCGCCTATCCACACAGAGCTGGATGAAAAGTCGGCAAAAACGCTCAGCGGATTCATCATGCAGTATGAATCCTCACATGTGATTACGAGTAAGTACTGTAAGTGCAGGTGCATCCGAGTATGTTTGAATATTTCAGCGTGTTTTCATTTCCCTGTCTATTGTCTGTGTCTGTGCCAGTGAAAGCTTTTCAGTGTGAGTGCATGTCTGCAATGTTTCTGAACAGTATTAAGCAAAAAAATAAAAAAAATAATGTAACCAGTATGAGAGATTACATTCTGTGACTTGCTTAAAACCATTAGAGAGGGAGAAAAGACGACCAGGCGGAGGGGATTACTCTGGGCTGGAATGTGGAAGCGGCAGAACACAGCGAGAAAGGGAGGGGGGGAAACAAGGGTGACATTGACAGTGTAGCACCGACAACAGCACTAGCAGGAGATCAGGTTAAAGAGGGTGGCAGAGCGCCAGCTGATTGTTCTAGAAAGAGGAAAGAACAGAGACAGAGAGGGAGAGAGAGGGATATAGGAAGATTAAGAGAGAAAGGGAGTGATAAAAGTACAAAGAAAGCAGAGATTCCATCTTGCAAACAACAAACCAAGGGCCTTTGCCACCAACAGCTTCCTGCCTTTGATGTATACTGCATTTAGGTAGCACTGAGGAGCAGGAGAGTGGTGGTGTTTGTGGTGAGAAAGCCAGAAAGAGAAGAAGAAGAAGCCATTATGAAAAGCATCAGACCCAGAGGCCTATGAAGCAGCCACTTTGATGACGCTACTGTTTGCTCCACGTGGGAGGGGTGGTGGCGGTGGCGGAGGTGGCGTTGTAATGAAAGGAAAGAGGGGCAGGGTGTTGTGATGACACAGGCTGCAGGTAAGTAGCCAGGCTGTAGAAGCCAACCCAAAATTAACCAAAAAAAACAATGCAAATCAAACAAATAAAAGGGCATACAATGAAGCTGTACACCCAGCAGGCATTGCAGCCAGCCAATTGAAATAAATCAAGATGGAGGAGGAGAGGATTTTCGGCTTAGGTTAGTGTGAGGCAGCGGACCTCTTTGCTGATTTTGGTGTACAGCATGGTGACATATACTGACCTGGGCTTGAGACAGCACTAGTGGTGGTGGGTTCAATAATTGCTACAGGGGAGGAGAGGGGGGGGGGGAAGGGGGAGGGGGAGGGAAAGAGGACATTCATGTATTATTAACAGAATGGAGACGTAAAAATAAAAATAAAAATGCATGCAAGGACAAAAGGACAGGGGATGGAGACAAATCCTCTCCATGCATTAAGGACCGGTGTCTCTGTGGCAAGATGCAACCTCCACATGCTAATAAACAACACCCTTTATCCCCCCCCGGTCGCCTTGGATTTGCACGGGTTACTGCTTAGGCAAAAAATGAGGGGAACCTTGGGGAGCTGGGGCGGCTCCAAACCCCTGGAGGGGTTTTGTGAAAAACTTTAATGAAAGTTCTGGTATGCTAAACAACGGGCCGTTTCTCCATTTTACATCCTCCTTTTTAGGTTTTATGAACCGACCGAAGAATGAGCAAAAAAAATGGGAACTTTTATGCCTCATTTCCACTGCATGGTTCAGCCCGACTCCATTCAACTCACTTTTGGTATCAAAGGCCTGTGCTATGAAGCAAATTCAACATACCCAGGGTATCTTCTCGTTATCTGGCTTAACTAACCCTAACAAAACCAATCCCGCTAAGCGGTCCTACGACGGTGGTTATCAACTCGGTAAATCATAATTCAAAAGCGGTAAGCACCCACAGCATACAGCCAGCTGTCTTTCCTGCATTTGTCAGTTTAAACTGTGTTGCTTTTATGACTGTAGCTTTTATGACTGTAACTTCTTCATACGATCTACGCACCGAGCTCTGATTGGTCAGTAGGCGGTGCTTTTATACGAGTTGATCTCTTATCTGGAACAGGTTAGGTGTTCAGCATAAGTTACCATGGCGATTGACCCCGAAGAAGTGAACCACCGTCGTAGGACTGAAAACCCAGGGTTAAACCTGAAGTTACCTCGATAACCCCAACCTGCTTCGTAGTACAGGCCTCAGGTCCTTTTCTCTATTTCGTTTTCCACTGGGGATATTAACCCCTCAGTGTAGGCGGGGTCCTTAGCTGATCGTCATAGCGACGCAGCGTGAAACTGCCGTCAACTGACATCATCTTCAACGCGACACTCGCTGAATCCTTTCATTGGAAGCCAAACAAAGGGACGTCTGTTTGGTTGCCAATGAAAGGATTGTACGATTGTACCAAAAAAAGTACCAGGTACTATCCACAACTTTTTCTAATGGTAAATATAAAAGAGTTAAGTAGAGCTGTGGCGTACCATTCACTGGAAATGGGACATTAGTCGTCTTTTGATCCCTCTGTGGACGGAACTCAAGAGTCCCAATCTGATTACCTCATGAACTCATTTCAGGCTGAGCCACTGGTGGCATTTGGGAGATGGAATAATGTCACATCCGCAAATGTTCAGTCCAGTGTGTCAAACTACTGGAGCTGAGTGTGTCCACGGACAGACGGCAGCAAACACATCTTCTTTAATTTTGAAGCGCACGAGTAAAATGTCACACCAAGTAGATCTTATGCTCGGTAAAGATGTTTCTGCAGATTTTGTTATAGAAGGAACCAATGCAAAGATATTGATACCAAGGACTGAAAAATGACTTTGATTTCTGGCTTCAGAAGCTCAAAGCTAAATCCACTCTCATCAATTATTGAATGCTACTTTGGTATAAACATATAACTGCAATGTAAACATTACCGTCCATTTGATCTGTAGTTGGGGACAAATAAATAAATAGCATGGCTTTCTGTTTGGTAAACAAGCACTTAATTCGAGATAAGCCGTGACCAGCTTTGTGCAGTGACTCACTCGGGGAGCAGAATCTAGGCTGTGTGGCGAAGCAAAGCTGTTCTTTACCGCCATGAGAGCTCGACTCAAGGCGACGCACCGGTTGGACTCGTCGGGTTTGTTCAGCTTTGCGTTTGTGGCACGCGAACAGTGTGATTTACACTTCAAAAAATATTTACATTCCTCACAAAAAGTTCTTCCAGAAGGGTTCATGGTGGAGGAGGGGCTTATCTGTCACAAGGGAAACCATGGCAGCCATGATTACACCTCAAACATACTCACACAAAAACGGAATACTACTTCATGTTGTTGCAGTGAGCTGCTGAATCTAGGCAATGCAATACGTGCAGAAGCCTACTTAGAGTCTCCGTTTGAATCCATTTTACATGGCAACTCAATATGGCCATTTCAATTGTCGTCCACGCGCCATGCTCTCAATCGGTGGCCTCTGTGTCGCCTTTCAGAGGCGCTCTAACAACTATGTCATGACTGCGTTGCCGTCTCAAAGGCTACCGTTATGCCAACAACAATAAAACTTTTGCTTTCATTTGATTTCATCATTCTTTTTGATGGGGGAAAATTGTGTAGGAATCAGTATTCGCACTTGAGATGATATGCCTTCTCCCTCGGTATATTGGTGGGGAAATGGTCGAATTTGTCTTTTCTTCCACAAATGTTTCCACTTTAAGTACTCCTGGGGGAGCCCATAATGTGAAGACAGTTCCTTTTTTAGTTCTTTCTTCAAACAGGCAGGCCGGGTGGGTGCTATCCGATTAATACTTGAGCATGAATTCACCAGTGAATCATTTCGTGAGCTCTCAGACACTCGTCCGTTACTGTGGAACATATCTTTTGACATGCAATCTCTCCCCACCCCCCCGCCCACCCCCATAGCTCCACACTGACTTTGGGCTCTCTCTCTCATTCAGCAAAGCAACGCATCATTTCACGCACTGTACATGGCAGTCGACCTTGCACACAGCCTGCTCACTTTTGCGAGATAAAATACATTAGCTTTTTCACAGCTATTTCATTTCATGGATTCTTATTCTCTTTGTTCTCTCCAGACGGGATAATGCGAGAGATTTATAGGACATGATTTGTAGGAATCGGGTGTTCGTGTGGGGGCCTCCGCTCAGTTTAGCTCATCACAAGCATAATGAGGAGTTAATACTAAAGCTGCGATATTACCACTCAGACAGCTACTGTACTGTACTGTAAGCCCTTAACATGAGGTGTGTTTGGAGTTTTCGCAATAGTAGAGACGAGGTAGCTAATAAAAACCAAAGATCCAAAAAGAAGCGTGCAGCAAAGAGGCAAAATGTCTTGAACATTTCGATTTGTAGAGTATTTGTGCCAAAACCCAGCACCTCATGAATTACATGCACGATCAATAATATTGATCCTAATCCTATCAAACCCCGCAGACACAATATGGCCATTTTTGTGCTATAGTGAAGTAGAAATCTTACTTAGTGCCCCTTAATGGAATAGGTAGGAAGAGGATGTTCCAAAGAAACGTCCAGTTCATCTTCACCGCTCCATTTGAGTGCATTATCAAGTCATTCTTCATGCAGGGACACATTCCTTGTGTAAACTCTTTAGCTATTCTATTTTACATCTCCCTTCTCTGGTCCCTCCGTGATGATGGAGCAGTCGGTGTTAAAGACTGTGTTAATTTGTGAGCCAGCAAATTACTTATTCCGTCTATGTCCTTTTTTAATGCCGTCCAGAGAGTGTATCATCCTGTGAGCATCCACTGGGCTCAGTCATCCAGGGATGAGCGTTCCTAGCGGTGCGTCTGGCCTCCTACAGGAGTCGGTGATGCTGGGTGGGTATAGAGTCCGTTGCCCGCTGGGCTGCAGGATGAACACTCGGCTCCAGCACCAAACATTTCCTCATCGCAGTGAGACGGGGAAATGTTAATGGCTTTTCTGATTGCCTAAATATGGTAATTCAGGCATTCAAATGGTAGGTAAATGGCGCAACACTGTAAGGGTGCTTTTGGGGAAAATAAAGGACACTGCAACCTCACCGTGTTAAATTTATTCTGCATATTTTGATACGCGACTATTTGAAAAAACACCTACGTCAAAACAATCCATTGTGTTCATCTTCAAAGTTTTACTCGAAAAACAATCAGAGAAAGGATGAATATAGCCGGGATCCAGCTGGGTTTATGACCAATGTAGACAAATAAACAGAAGAGGTAGTCATTTTACTTGGTAAAAACGTGCCTTCCATTCCCCCACATGGCTCCAGTATTATTTCCCTGCATTTTAAGCTGAAATCACACACACACACATTTCAGGTTTCACCTTTAGCTCCCATTTTCCTGCATCTCTGCTCCGTGACTCAGGTACAATCACACGGTGTGGGAACAAACAGCATCATCAACAACAATGGCAGATGAGGAGACATGTCGAAATGACACCTACACATGCGGTGATTGATAAGCGTGACAAACGAACACGACGTTCATTAACCAACTAGCCAGCAGTGTCTCTCTTGCCTGAGGGAGGCTGAGCGGTGACTGAGAAAGAGAAAGAGAGAGAGAGAGAGAGAGTAACTCTTCACCCCCCCATCAGTCTCTTCCGATTACTGCTCGGGGAGGGGAGGAGGGGGAGAGGAGAAAGGAGGAAATGAAGGCAGAGGTATAGGCGGAGAAAATCTCCTCCAGGGCTAAGCCGAGGTGGGCTGGGGGATAAGAGCTTGACCAATTAAGCTGGAGGACTCCTCAGAAAATTGGAGTGAACAGCCTCAGTCTTTTCATCGAAGTTCACTTCCATCTCGCACATGAAATGGGAAGTTGAAATAGGGATTGCCAGTTTGGTGATTGTTATACCTCAGCTAAAATCATAAGGTGTGTGTGAGTGTGTGTGTGTGGTGTGTGTACGCACAAGGAGTGACTGTCAGAAACACACCGTGATGCTTTGGATGACACTAACTGTTGTTCAGAAGTAAATATCCAAACACTAAATAATAACGCATTATTTTGTATGAGAAATTGGAAACATTAATATATACCAATATGACTGATAATACGTATGTATTTTTACTATCATTGTTGTACAAACTGAGCAAGGAGATGTGCCATATCTGGCTACCATCTTTGTTTGGATTAGGAAAACAATGCACAACATGGTTAAAAATATATTTTTATTGTGCAGTGAATAATCCAGATGGTTTGAAGAGTCTTTGAGGATTCTGGAGATACTTTTAGAACAGCTGTAGGTATTGCTATATAACCTTGAATTTTGCACTTTCACATTAAAATAAACAGATCACTTCCATGCTGTGCTACATCTCTGTTAATGTACAAATTAGGGCTGCATGATGTTGGAAAAAACTGACATTGCAATGATTTTTTTCTGCTATATATATTGCAATATGAAAAAATACAGGGATATTCACCCTACCCTTTTGGTAGCTACATTTTAAAGTTAAATGCTTCAATCTGCTGCACTTCAAGAGCAAAATTAGCAACAACAAGAGCTAGATAATCAATTATATGCTCTTAAATTAATCATAAACACATTGGTTGTATAGATAATATAGTATATATACCCAAAAGTGAAGCCAAAACATCTCGATCGCCGACTGGTGGCTGGCTGTTAGTTTAGGAAGCGCTTGATTTGATCTACTGCAGCGTTTTCTATGAGCAAAACATGCATTTTAAACGTCAAAATCGCAGACGATCATGTTCAATTAATTGTGGGGAGTCAAAACCGTGATTGCGATTAATATTCGATTAATTGTGCAGCCATAGAGAAACACAAACTGGGGCCAGCTCAACAGTACTATTATTTATGGGTAAAGAAAAACTAATATTAATCATTAACTAATAGTCATGTTAACAAACAATTAACGCAGAGTGTAAAGGTTTTTACACACCGGGGGAGTGATGAATAACACAACAAGAAAATGCAAAATACTCGCGCGCGAATATTATTATTATTGTAAAAGGTAAGAACGGAAGGAGTGGATCTGGTCTGCGTTGCATTTGTCAAAGTTGAAAGGAGTAATACAGTTTGCTGTCTTGGTTTGGACTACGGAGGCTCCGTTGTTTCATACAGTAAATATAGTATATAGGTGCAATTCAACCCGTTCCGCACAACGGGATTGTTTGATGCCTTTATTCGCGGTGCGAAAGCTCACAAAATCAACCTTGTTCCGCAAAGAAAAGTACTTTTTCGCTGTGTATTATTCCAATTCTGTGTGAAAGTATTCATGTCAAAAACAACAGTTTGATGAAATATATTGACGTGCAAAATAATCACAGGAAAAAAACACCCCCCCCCCCCTGTGTGTAACGGCCTTCACATAGGTTTTTAATGCTCTATGTTCAATGGCAATGGCAGGCTGTTTTCATTAATGACCAGATTACCAAACATTATCACTACATTTTGTCACAGTGTGTGGAGTCGAAGCATTTTACCGCTCCCATCTGTAACAGTTTGGGCTGTGGAAGCAGCAGGTTTCTTGCCTTCCCTGTTTGTTTAACTTCCATTCTTTTCTCCTCTACATTTCCCCATTTACTCCAAACTAAAAAAAAAACTTGAATTTCAGGACACCTTTGTTTCACTTAAGAGCACAGATGCTCATGTTTAACTGTAGTCACTCGTTGTTGTTTTTTTACAAGAAAACCCAACTGGAATACTGCTGAGCCTGCCATAATAATTACCACACAAACATTTGCAAAGCCAGCACTAATGGTGCATAAAACTGTGGACATATGAACAAAACTATATTGTACATAATAACAGACATGCTGACGGTAACATCTGGCCCCAAAAACTAACTATTGGTCTAGCTCTCCCTAATCTATGACTATAATATGCAGTGTGCCTGTCAAATAAACTCAACAGGTAAATCAACAAACAAATCAGCACATAACCGACTGTATCTGATGACTCACTGGCATCTTTCTTAATGTAAAAAGAACAAAAGCACCGATCCAGTTCCACACTCTGCAGGTTTTGTTCCAGTGTAACTGCTTTGGTTTTGCACAACTGCTAATACAAACTGACAATTATGCTAGAATTTTCTCTGAAAGCTGATACCTTGTTAATTGCAATCACTTTTGCTGTTGTTACAGTGAAGCTATTGAGACAAAACCCGTGTATTGTGATTACATCTAACTGAACTGAAAATAAATCACAGCAGGAACTAGACCTGTGCAAGCTCTGCTGCTTCAGTTGTAATCAATTAAATACAAATATTCCATCTGCAAATCATACAAAGAAGCACAAAAAGCCCCCCCCCACCCCCAAAGTTATTTCATTGAAGCTTATTATCCAATTCAATTCACTACACCTTTGCAACTTAACAACTGTTTAGAAGTACAGACAATTGTGACAAGTGCTTTTCTACTTCATTATGTGTTCATTCACTGATAACACTGGGTATTGTGCTATTCAAAAAGCGATCAGGTAGCTTTGTGCACATACACACACAAACAAACACACACACATAAACACACAGAGTACTCCAACAAGTGGTGACAAAGAGGTTGTACACTTTCTTTCTGCGCCAAAGAACCCAGTTTGTGTTTCACCACAGCTTTAAACACACAGCTTAAAGTGGTACTTAGCTGAAAGAGATCACAATCCCTGACTAATGGTTTCACAGCACAAAAACCCACATGGTCTAACACAACTGGCAGAATTGAATCCAAACCAGGCAGCCCAACAGCACACAGTGAGGACACGGCCATCCAGCTCATTTTTAAAAAAAAATGCAGAAATTAGTCAAAAACCGACCATGTCAACATGTGCATGAAGCCAGGATGCAAATTCTGCTTTTTCATCCGTGTTTTATTTGAAACACAAACCAAACACGCTGTCTTCCAGAGAGCTGCTTTGGATGGAAGGCAAAATGTGTTTACTTTCCCTGGGAGGAGGCTTTCCAGAGTCACAGTTCATCTCATCAGCGATAATGGCAAGCCTTTTTCCTGGACTGATTTAAAGTGACTCTGTTAAGTTAAAACAAAAAGGATTTACACCGCTGAAGGACAGGGACCTTTCAACTCCAGAATCTTGACAAGAGACTAATGAAACAGAGCCCCCGAATGCTTCGTATTTCGATTTATATTTAATCTTTTTTTACCCCGTGGCTGTATTTCAAGAAGGCTTTTTGAATGGGGGTGACCCTCACTTGACCTTATCAACTCATGCACAGTCACAGCGTAATGGAAACATCCAAAGAAACTGCTGCATACATACTCAATGCCTTCACCGCAAACCACCCACATTGTGTTCCCACTTAAAATTCACCTCAATGTATGATGCTCTATCAAATATGCATGCCCCTTTCCCCCTTCCCATCTTGTTCATCAATAGCTATCGACTGGTTCTAAAATAGCAATCCAAAGTCACCCGTGGTGAAACCCAACCTCTGGGTTTTGTTATTTGCGTCGATGTACCGGCGAGAGTGCGCTGCGACGATTGCTTGCCATTTCTCATTAAGAGCGACAGCAGAATTGGCCTCTCCTCCATAAGTGGAGATCATGAGAGAGAGAAAGGGAGGGAGAGGAGACGCTGTGTGTGCGAGAAAGAGGATGATAGAGAGGAAGAATGAGAGACAAGGGGGGGGAGAGAGGACAAAAGAATGAGAGAGTGAGATAAGAGAATCAGAGAGACAAAGCCATGATAGAAGCACAGACAAAGAGATAAAGAGAGGGAATGGAAGAGAGGGAAGTTGGGGGTGGCAGCACAGGAAGCTGCCTCCTCTGACTATTCTGAGGGTTTTCTTTGCCGCTCTGCCTTTGAGGCCTCGCTAGTGTCACATTAAGATCATCCATTTGAGGATCTGAGACAAGCCTTTGATGGTTTTTTTTTGTGCATACACAAACAGGAGAGTGGAGTGCTCCTTTGACAATTGCCAACTCTACAGAAATATCTTTTTGTATTCTGAGTCTCTGGCCTGCTAGGGACAACGCCATCATCAGAGAGGTGCAGCGCAAACCGGTGAATAATTTAATTCACCTGTTCATATTTCATCGCTGAATACATTAAATGGATTTTTTTTTCTTTTTCCGCCCATACTCGCTCTAAAACGTTGAGGAAAAAAATGTTCCCCAACCTCTTGCCTGTTTTTGCTGGATGTGCAGGTGGACAAAATAACTGAAATTCCTAACAGCGTAGGCTTAGAAAAAAGTGGAGTGCTCTTGAACAAGTTTGTGAATGTGTGTAGACGGATGCTGTAACATTTTTCGAGATGGAAAAGTGTCTTGCTCTTTCAACAAAGAAAGTGGTTGAAAGACACTTCCCATAGAGATTCAAAGATGAGTACACGCTGTGGACTACAGACTGTGTACTCAGAATGTGTTTAAAAATGAGTGTGGGAACACCAGGATCCAAAAAGCTTTGTACTCCTTGTCCGTTGATTGACCTGATGACAGACCCTAGCTGTTAAGCACTACAGTGGGAATAAGTCAGGGGGCGGGGCACTTCTCAGTGTGCGACCCGAAGCACTCTACCTAACTGTTATAACTCATTGTAGTTTGTTTTTTAACATCTTGAGTGTGTAGAGTTTATGTCAGAGACCCAGTACGTGGGTTACGGCGTCGTTCACACAGCTCTTTGCACTTTTATGCGTGATGATAATGTAATGTGCAATGTATTGGAATGTTTTTTTTATTATTTACTTATTTATTCTATTAATATGTGACTTTTTATTCTTCGCCTGGTCCTCGTGGGAGTCAGTATGCACGGGGCCACACGAGGTGCCAGAGTGCATCTCTGCCCATGTACTGATTTATTTATTAATTTATTGAATCATTGTTTCTGACATAAAGCTGATTGCTGCTTTCTGTGAGTTTGTGTATGGTCTGGGTAGATTGTAAAACTGAATTGCCCTTCTGGGATAAATAAAGTTGTCTGAATCTGAATAAGCCTTAGGACATTTTTAAGGTGATTTATCTTTTTTTGATCATTTCTTTCCATAAGTTTTGAGCATCCCTGGCATAATGGGCCGATTACTGAATACTTTAATAATCAAGAACTTCAATCAGCCATTGAAATCACCAGTTAGTCCTATAATATACTGATGACGTGTCCCGGCCGGTGTATAGTCAGTGGACCTTATGACTATGATAAGTTGGCTGCCTATATTATGTAGAATAGAATAGAATTCCTTTATTGTCATTGCACAGAGTACAATGAAATTACAACGATATTATTAAGTGCAACTCTAAAACTAAAGTGTTTTCAGCAGTTGGTAACAGTAGTTCAGTACCCGTTTGGAGCGCGTGCTCATCCGGAACAGGCCGATTTCTTGGCCCCCACAAGTTTTGCTTGCAGTGTTGTCGAGAACCACGGTATCGATGCTTGCACCGACTAAGTGTGAAGTTGTTTGGATGAATGGATCATGGGGGGTCATACATATACAGACAGATAGAGAATACTTCCTTTATAGTTAGATGATGCTGCTACAGCGCCTCCTATTGGCCAAATGGAACCAAATTTGCCTTGATCACTCAGACATCTTATCTACACATGTCCACCAAATGTGGTCCCAATAGCACAAAGCATTCAGGAGATATGACTTTTTTTTTGTAATATAAGCCCTGGGCTAACTCTGAGGGCCATCAAAGCTGTATGGAACATCCGAACGTTCAGAGATGTTCTGTACCAAATTTGGTGACGATTGCTCAAAATATATAAGAGGAGTAGCAAATAAATCAGATTTGGACAAAATTCAAAATGGGAGAAAATCAGTCCAAACGCAAAAGGGCGTTGCTTATATGGGTAGATTTGTCTGGACCCACAAAACAAAATCCAGGGAAAGGTGAATTTTGTTTCTGAGACTTACGGTTCAAAAGTTACAGGCCAAAATGTAAAACTCATTGTTATAGCGCCACCATCTGGCCGAATTTCACCGCATTCGACACTGCACTTCCTTGGGTCCTGAACAATACACCCGCCAAGCGTGTAGTAGATCAGATGAGCGGTTCAAGATATATGAATAACACAAAGAGGGACAGACAGACAGACAGAGATTCCTTGCTTTAGAGTTAGATGTACTATTCCTTGGAGGCTTTGTAAACTCAAACCCATCTGAAAAGATTGAAAGACGGTTTCACTACACCACACAACCTGTCCCAGTGCTCATGGGTCATCAGGATCAGGATCTCCTCATACAATGGCATGTGGCTTTGTGTGATGGCTTTGTATTCAGGCTTTGTTAATCTCACAATGTACAATTTTGGGCTGTGACACAGAAGTTTTCATCCAGTTTGGTTTTTCTCCCTTTTTTTTCTCCACAATGACCAATTCCCATTGTACTGCAGTTGTTATGACTGCCTCCTCTACTGTTGGCAGCAACGTGCTTCCTCAAATACATATGAAGTCCTCACAAGGAGGGTAGAAATGCGGACAGAGGCTCACACTATCACCCCAAGATCTCACCCCCTCTGTGAAGACACCCTGACCAACTAGAAGAAGTTGCTAGTGCGGTGACATGGACATTATCTCTCACTGGCTTCCAACCAACGAATGCACCACCAAGCTGGAGTTCCCGCTGCCCGGGGACTGAACTTGGGTTTCTGCCATGATGTGCCAGTGTATTGTGGAAACTTTTGCTATCTTGGTTTCGGGGTGTTTAGCAAACAATCTGTTTTTTTTTCAGTTCCTGAATTTATTCAGAATGCTTTCCTAACTGCAGTCTATCACTGATGCACCAGCAGTTTGGCCTCTGATTAGTTGGCCGCTTTGGCTCTCTGTTAGATGCCTCATGGCGTGTTGAAAACTATGTAACGGCTGACTCTCAGACCGCTTTAACATCTGAGTCATACTTGCTACTTGGCATTCAACTTAGCACGGCTGACCTGTGTAGCCGCCTTTGTAATTGTGATGCTGTTACCTCAAAGCTAAATTTCTTTTTCAGGTGGTGTTTTTTTTGTCCAGTAGCTACACATGCAGATGTAGACTTTGAAAAACAACACACACCCACCCACACACACACACAAACTTTGCAACCATAATAGACGATCAACATTCACAAAACTGATGACTAGGAAATAAGAAACCACGTCTATTGGTGATGTGTGGGCACCCAGTTGCAGCACTGGGTTTAACTTAAGCTTTTTTTTATCCTGTATCAAGAATGCTGCAGCAAAACTAAAAACACTTCCAAACCCCCACCGACATCCACAACACTCTTCCAGCCCTCTCACTCTCCAACACTCCAGTTAGCAACAAGCAGATAGAGTGACAACTTACGAATGAGAGGCACACTGGCATTAGCCGTCCCTAGCTTGTTGGAGGCGACACATGTGTAGTTCCCGTAACGATCCTCTGTCATGTTGGTCACTGTGAGGACTGATCTGGAGCTGAGGCTCTTGATCTCGATGCCTTGACCCTTGATAATCCTGAAAACAGAACACAATCACAACAAATTAAGCTGTTATTTCTCACCCACACACCCAGTGTCAAGGACGGAACAAATGTTTGTCATCCTTTAGTGGATCTTTAGATTGTACAGTACTTCATCACCCTCTTCAACAGATCTATTTATCCCTTGGTCTGTCACGTCCGCCTCGGAGAGACGCTTTGAAGGACTGAGGGGGGGAGAGAAATGACCCAGAGATGAACCAGCTGGGTGCCACTTGACACGTTGTTCATCGTTGTGTTGCAGGTGCACGGGGATTACAATAAATCCTATTGCAGTAGTGCCTTCCATCTGTGCTGCGAAAATGACAAATGTTTAATTGTTTACTTTGGTGGACGTGATGATCTTTAACAGGCTGTAAAGATTAAAATTCACTCTATGTCGGCATATGCTGTGCATCCTGATTGTGTGATTATCGGGGATATTAAAGCTGAGTTCGTTTTCGTCAGTGTGGCTTGTGTTACAATTCCACATTTGGCGCTATAAACCATAAAAACCTCCAGAGAGGAGACATGTTTTTATCTTGGCCTTGCCATAGCCCCCCCATGATCTCTAGCTTGGCTCGAGTTGCCTCTAAGAGGCGCTCCGAGTTGATACACTATGTGTGACCTTATGTCCAGCAAATATCCACAAATCTGTTGTCCCCTCTCCCACGGCGACCTCCTCAAAATGTTAGCTGAACATTCACTGATAATCTCAGTGGGGTGTCTCGCCTCTTCGCTAGTTCAACATCAAACTAGTCACTCCTCCCCTGTCATAGTGAAAGAAACCCCCACCCACCCTTGCGTACGCACACATAAACACTCACCCACTCCCATTGAAGAATGAAAGCAGCGACACATCAAGAGAAAGATTCGGTTGTCAAAACTGTCACACTGCTTCCGATAGAGACAAACTGGCAGCAGCACTGCGCTGATGGTATGGCTGCATCAACACAGAGCCAAAATAAGAAGTGGCCTTCGTTTCCCATACTCACAAAATGGGAAATGGAGTAGTCACAGTCAGTGTTAATGTTGTACAGACGCTACACGTGTTCTGTGCTTAAGTCCTTCTGCTAATGTCCTTTTCATGATGAGGAGTGAATGAAGAAATCACCATTCAGCCATGTAAGAAGTCACAAAAAGAACAAGTCCTTGAATTAAGTAAAGACTAGAATCATGCCAACTTGCCTCCTTAGCAATTTGAATAAATTGAATCCACCCCATAATTACAATTAGCACAGTGTGAGCTGATGATTGAAATTGTGCTCACCAGGAGTGGGTAAATGATGGGTAATGGGGGTAATTTGGTTTTTAAATTCAAGAACTGACACTTGAATCTCGCCTGATTGATGTATGTGTCGCGAATGATTTAAGCCAGTTGCCAGTAAACATTTTATTAGGATGCAAGGTGAGGACAAGGCACAAATGACTCCTGCAGGAACATTTATGTGGGCTCTCCCCGGAGGACGGACGAATGGCAGAACAAACAAACGCATTGTCTCTGGGAGAAAGCAAACAAATGAAAAACACACCTTTCCTATCACACATTCACGCTTACTTGTCCACAAACAAGTATGACCTCAGGATCAGAAATACTTTATTGATCCCCACGACACTTATTAGATCCAGTGTGGCAAGATGTATCCACTTAATAATTACATGAGCAAAACACTTAATTTCACCTATACAAGCAACTGTATCCATTCATATTCACATTGGTGGACTAACCCTTAATATCTACTGGATGCAGCTGCATCACAGCTGCTGGAGAAGACCTCTTGCCGTTGCAATTGGTGCGCTGATGTCTACCTGACGTGTGACCGAAGCGCCTCGCTCGCGGCTACTTTTCCTTATTTCCTTATCTTTTACTTGCCGAGTCTATTTTAGCCGGAGCAGCTTGCGTCTCTGAAGTATGAAATTCACTTTTGAAGGTACATAAATGCAGATTTTCATTGACAATTGACTTAAAGGTTAAATTCGAAATTTTCAACCAGGACCCTATTTTCACATGATTTTGTGAGTAATGGGAACAACAATTTCTGAAATGGGTTCAGTATTGAGGGAGAACGCTGCAGTCACAAGCTGCGAGGGCAAGTTAGCAGTGTCAATGTAATGTTACGTTCACTAAAAGTGCTTGTTTTTGCAACTGACAGGCTCAGATTGTTATTTTAAGTGTCTGAAAACATTATGGAAAGGACCCTACGGAGTCTTACCTTTCGCTTGATCCGTTCTGTTTATTATTGTGAAATCTGAATAGCCGTATACTCTGGCCATCGAATTCAAAGACCTCGTCCGCATTGTCGAAATCCTCTAAATATTCAGCCATGACATTGAAAATCTTTTAGATAACACTAAGCTACATTTTCTGTACTTCAACACAATAAACTCTGCCCGGCTGGCACTCGAGTTTCCACCAGGGATGTATTCCACTATTCCACCGTTGTCTTCCGGCAACACGTCACTTTGCCAGATTTCAGAACGAGACTCCTCTTTGAGCGAGACTCTTTCCATAATGTCAGACACTTGTCATGGCAAAAACTAGTACTTTTAGTGGACGTAAATGACAGTGCCAGCTTGCCCCAATAGCACCACACTACAGCCCATGAGCAGCTACTGTCTACAGCACTCTCCCTCAATACTGGACCAATTTCAGAAATTGTTGTCACTATTAGTCAGTTAAACACAAAAACATTGGAAAATAGGGTCCAGGTTGAAAAATACCAAAGTTACCGTTTAAAAATAAAATTTGACAATGCCTTTAATCTGTTTTTGACTTATATATGGCAAAACTATTTTCTGTTGTTGAAATTTGTGAAGCAGGAGAAGGAATTCTACGGTTTTCCTCTGTAAATATTTAGTTTTTAGGAAACACAGGAAACAGTAATTAAGACGAGTGAAGTGCAGTTGCAGCCGAATGAATGAATTGCAAATGTGTTTTCAAAATGTCTGTAAAATGTCAGTAAATAACTCTAAACAAAATAAAAATGAAGAGTTGCAGTGTTGTTGTGCAACCAAAACACAAAGCAGCTGCATGCAGCGGACATCTGGGGAGATGCTGCCAACAGACTTTATCAAGACAACTCATACCATCAAACTGGGCTCACCTTTTTTCACCCTTGTACCACTCGAACGTCGGAGGAGGCACAGCAGCTGCCTCACACCTTAGCAGAGCTGTGCGTCCCAGACCAACACCATGGCTTTTCATCTCATGGATAGCTGGAGCAACTGGAGGAAAACAGAGAGACGTCGGAGGGTCACACATAAAGGCAATCTGAAGGAAAAGGTTCAAGTCATAATAAGACACAAACCACTGGTGAAGGAGGGTTGTTGAACTTGAAAATGACAACCTCTGACATCTTGGTCAGTGCCCACATTACATAGTGTAAACTCAACACTCAGTCTACAGAGGTGGAATGGGGAGGGAAGAGGGCATCCGTCCTCAACGTTAGAAAAAAAGAAATGAATTGCACTGCATGGTGATAAATGGCTTAATGGAAGTTCAAAGACTCAATGGCACAGGCAGGTTCTGTGAATGCAAAATGAGGCTCCTTTCATGTGCTGAAATGTGGTGTAAATCTCTTTGCCAGTGTCATGAAGGCAGCTTTACATAAGGACGGTTTCTAAAGCTGCCCGGTCCTTTTGTACTTCAAATATTTACTCTGCTTATAGTAACAGTCTTGAAAGAAATTAAATTAATGAATTGAAGTTATAGAGACGTACAACAATGGCATTTTGTTGAATACGGCATGTGGTTGGACAAAAGAAATCCAGCACTCGTACCATTCCCATAGTCGCATAATGGGAATAAAAATGTTCCACTTGTTATAATTGTAATTATCGGCCATTGTCCGCGTAATACTGAACCCATAAACTGTGGACAAACAAAATAAAATGACCCTCTTTTAAAGATGTAGGACAAGCTGTGCTTGCTGTGAGAAGCACTGTTCCCCACAGAAGTGAATGCGTGCAGGGGTTTGTGCCCACTGGTATTATCATGGCTGGTTTCCTGCTTCTCCATTACAGTAATCAACAGAGGCAAGGAAACCGGAGAACCAATCATAATAAGGCACAGGGCTCAATCTGACATTGTGTATTGTGTTGACTTGGCTTGACTCCCCGCAGCCTGACAAATAACAAAACACAATCAGATGCACAGTCACCTGACATACAATACGAGCAAAATTACTTTGTGCCATTCACACAGATTCTGATTTTAAGCCTATGATAGATGGAAAAAGCTCACACTCTTAGGGTCAGTCCTGCAGCTCGCACTAAATTGCCCATCCATGTCTGAAAGTGAAATGCAGACTATTTATATTCCTGACAATGAGCCTTTAAGAGCGACCTGTCAGTCTGAGCTGTAGCCTGTAACCAGTGGAGGAGTTTGGCCAAGCGCCTGCAAACCTTTACTTCCAATTGCATTTGGAGATGCTTCTAACGGACGACCTCAGTGTGGACTGATACAGCTTTGGACACAACCCTGAGGTACTAACTGGCATCAAACTCCCCAAACTGCAAACAATGCCAAATTAATCCAATGAGTATCTGTATAGTCTACTGAATAAGATAGTTCTGATGTGTATTCCAGGTACAGGTACGTAACCATATGCTTCATTATAGCGCATATATTCATTTTTGTGAGATAAGACATATTGCTAACCTGTGAAAATCTGCATAGATAGATGTGGTGGGATGCAACAGATCTATACAAGGTGAAACGGATACATGCGAACATTTGCGTGTGGCGTATAATCGCGTAGTAGCGGTGCACTGAGGTGACAGGGCGCTCTGTGATGATGGATGCCCTTCCACCAACCTTCTTCTGCATCCTAATGAGTACATTCGTATGTAGTGTATGTTGAGTTTCTGTCCTTGCATATGTGTGCCAATTATACAGTTATTTCCTCTCTTTTGTTGCTGGGCTGAATAATACGAAGGATTTGAGACAATGAATCAAGCGATGCACTTTTCTTGTTCATATATCACTGTGTGAAAAGCTGGATGCCATGCTGGGGGGTATTAAGTAGACCTTGACTGGATGTATGTGCTGGCTGTGTGTGCGTGTATGCCTGTATCTATAAAATACCCAAACTCAAACACTTTTCTGACTAAATCTCGCTTCAGAAAACTTCACAGCTTGCCTCAGATCTGCTATCTATTTTAATCTCAACCCGCACTAATGGTAACTGCACTATAAAGACAGCCTGCACAAAAAAGTTACAGGTCCTGTCAGCATCTTTGCCGAAGAGCTACATGCACAACAACCTGCAGCAAAGAGGGTTACTAAAGGTTGAGATAAAGTAACATCAGAGCGTTTAGTACAAGGGTGTCAAGCTCATTATAGTTCATGGGCCACATACAGCCCAATTTGATCTCAAGTGGGCCGGACCAGTAAAACCATTGCATAATAACAACACCTCCAACCTTTTCCCTTTCTTTTAGTGTAAAGGAGTACAAGCACATTCGGAAAATGTTCACAATTAATGAACGATCCATTTTTTTCCAAAAAGATGATAGACAGCCATAGATGTCTCGCTGATTTCCTGGCTAAGACTAAAAACAGACAACAATTCATTTATCTTCTCTCAGTTCTCCTTGCAAGTTCTTGTATTTCTAGCCATGATGAATCTGAAAGTGGCACTGAATATTATACTGTATTCCTTGAGCACTGAAAGGTGCTGTGAACACACCAAGCACACTGGCTTCCCGTTTATCTCTGGGTCCATTTTTCTTGGAAAACACGACACTTTTTTCCATTTTGACAGTGTTTTGTCATGTAGCCTGTACGTAAGCACAGTGGGATCTATAATAGCCTAACCAGCATAGGGCCTGCTACTCTTGTTAAGACAGCGCGACCCCCAGTAGACAAATCGGAATAGCAGTGCATTTTATTGGAATTAATGACTTCTCTGCCATTTTCACACTCTGCAAAGTCATCCTGTGAGCCTGATTGGATCCGATTCTGGCTCTCGTGCCAGATGTTTGACACCCCTGGTTTAGCATTTGACAAGAGAAGAGCTGTACAATACTTAAAGAAAAGGAAGGGGACAAGGAAAGAAAATTGTAACAGTGCTACAGCACAGAAATATAAGCCAATAACAGGTATGACAAAATCAATGCAGTATGCCGACTGACAGAGGCTTAGTGAATCCTTGTAATCCTCCATTGGTGTCATTGTGCGGGGCCATTGATTATCTGAAGCCTCTGAAAGCGCCAGGGTGACCTGGCTGTCGCGCTGTACAGTTGCTAGGACAGTGGACATGGTGGCCATGGCAGGTGTGTCAATACTTGAAGCCTCACTCATAGAGCCACTGTCTTTTATGTTAAAACTGAGAACACAACCTGGCAAAGTGTCTGTCTACATTTGCGCCTTTCATGTAGCTGTATTTCCTTTTCTTTTTTGAAGTTGGAACATGTTGATGTGTTCCCTTTTTATTACCAACTGGATCAGCAATTTGCCAAAAAGAACACTTTGCTTTCTTCATTAGACTCAAATGATGTCCTATTTCTGGTAAACTTGGATTGCTGTCCTCTTTTAGAAGTCGGTTAGGATCCTGGCAAGCAAAAATGTACTAAAACAACAAAGGAATCAAGAAATCTTCTTTATTGTATTGAAGAAGACTTGAAACTAGCGATTGAGACCATAAACTCATGTTTACAATGTTTACTGAGGTAATAAATCAAGTGAGAAGTAGGCTCATTTTCTCATAGACTTCTATACAATCAGACTTCTTTTTGAAACCAGAGGAGTCGCCCCCTGCTGGCTGTTAGAAAGAATGCAAGTTAAAGGCCCTTCTGCATTGGCTTCCCTTTTCAGGCTGCCTGCTGATCCCTCCCAGTGGTGTAACCAAGGAGTGGTGACTTTGAATATAAACCCAGATTACTCCACAAAAAGGACCCAATGTCGGTACAGGCATATGGGTCATCCGTCATCATCTATCTTATCAAGGGCACCTCTCATAAAAGTTCACCAGACCATAGTTTCTATGCTGCAAATGAGCAGGATTCAAAAATACTTTGAGCCCAAGTAATTGTCCTTCTCACCACTCAAGTCATACAACTCTTGTAACATGTTGGAATAGAGAAAAATACCCCCCCACCCCCCATTATTTTGTAGGTGGTCCAAAATGTTCTGCTTTTATATGCATATCAATAATATCAACTATTTCCAATTTAGATCCTGGCACTGGGATCCGTTAAGACAGATCACAGCCATAAAATCCAATCCGATAATTCCAATTTCAACATGCTGGCACGTCCTATATCATCATATATTGTGCAACACACCATCAGGATTTGGAGAGTAATGCAAAGTAGTGCACTAAAAATCATGAAGGCCCAATAATCCAGGTAATTTAGTGTGTGGAGCATGCTGTGGCGGTGCTGTAAATCATGCCTGGAGTCATGGCGACTCCACCAGATGGGGGTAAGGGGTTGGGTCCAGGAATAGCACAGGCATGGCAGAAAAATGGGTGCTGTAAGGCCCCGGCGGGTGACAAATGGCCGGTTGTGGGTCGATCACAAACCGACTTCCATTACATCTGCATTATGCGGAGCTTGTCATCAAAACAAAGATGATGTCTCCAATTGTACATCTCTGCAACGTGCATGAATACAAGCATGTTGATGACGAATGAAAAGGTTAACCTTCTCTCCATCTAATATTAATGGACAGGGTTTGTTCACCTTAATGCACAGGGCTTCACCGAGTCGCTCGCCTTAAGCAATCCTCATGTGACTATTAATGATTAATTGGTGCGCTTCAAGACTGAATATGATTTATTTAGCTACAAACTATTGTTTGCCAAGAGAACCTAGAGAACGCAGGGTTTTTAATTAAAAGATCAATTAATAACCCTACCTCTTCAGCCAGATTTGAAAATGAGTTTTCATTGCAATTAAGAGATGGACTCATCAGTGCATGACTTATCAGCTTACACACAGAGACGCTGTTCCCCACTGCCATCTGTGGGCTTCATTGTCCTGTTTTTTTGTCGGTCAGGAATGGTTCTGCTGCCAAGATTTATTAATTAATTAAGATTTCTATTCAGAACAGCTAGGGAACATTGTGTTCCTTCTTTTTATACAATGCAAGGCATATAAATAACCGGCTTAGTGTGCGGGACTGTGTGGGTCGACAGCACCGGGGATCCAATCTATTGTCTGTGTTAAACACTAAATGGTTCAAGGTACACAAATCCTCACCTATCTTACTAAATTGACCTATGAGATGGTGGAGTTTAGAGGTAGAGGATTGATTAGTTTGGGCGATTAATCGGCGCTGATAGTTTTATAAACTATCGGCAGAACGGGTCTCCGTTAGTGGCCGATGGCTGCGCAGCCGCTGGGACATACATCACCATTTTGCATGGAGGCTCCACACACAAAGTCAAGGTAGAAGGGGGAAAAAAAAGTTATCTCGAATATATAACGCAACACTATCAGTCCACGATACAACACAGGCAGACAGGGAGGAAAAGAAATCATTCACTGTTTCTTTCACTTGTTTACCAATTTGGCGTTCTTGCTATCCAGCCACGTAACCCACCTCCTTTTGGGAAACATTAATGGTTTGTAAGAGTGGCATTTTAAATTTAATGGGACGCTCAACAGAAGTAATCCTGGTCAATTATCAAACCACAGAACAGTGCGCAACGCTCATTGCAAATAAATAGAACATATTCCAAAGATGTAATCCAACAGATCACACTTCAGGATGTTCTCTTACTAATGATTAAATTCAGAGTGGGAATAACTGATTTATCAAAAATGGCGTATGCAAAAGAAGCGGATATTGGACAATTAATCAGATATCTGCTTTTTGCTGCTTCAAACTATCGTTATTATATCGGCCTTTAAAAATCAGTCGACCTCTATTGGGGTTGCTCTGATGAGAACCGTACCACAAACCAGGACACATGGAAACATCATTAATGCTACAGAAGAGTTCAGTAAGTCACCAAACACACAAAAAAACATCCACGTTATAGACAGTTTGATGCAAACTAGGGCTGCACAATTAATCGATTATTAATCAAAATTTTGGCTTCCTACAATTAAATGAACACAATCTTAATGTTTAAAATGTGTGCTCCGCTCATAGAAAACTCTGCTGCATATCAAATCAAGTGCTTCCTAAACTAACAGCCAGCCACCAGCCATCGATCGAGATGTTTTGTCTTGGCTTGACTTTTTCGGTAACTGTCATGCCGCTTTTCGTACCCTGAGGCGGCAGCCTGTGAAGAACTTCCCTGAATGTTGCGGCTGCAGTCCGGAGTAGAGGAGTAGTATAATGTATATTTCTCTGTTATACAACATAGAGCAGACGGGCAAAATGAAAATGCACTGAATTTGGGTGAAGGCAAACCATATTTAAAGTCTTATTTTGATGCAAAGATTTGTTCATTAGCAGCAATGTAACCCAATGTGAGAGTGAAGTGAAGTGCAGTATATATATACAGTATAAATATATATATATATACATATATATGTAAATATTTTATCTCTAAAATCAATGAATAATCATGATCTCAATATTTACCAAAACAATCGTGATTATCATTTCAGCCCTAATCATGCAGCCGTAATGCAAGCCTGCCATGTTAAAGGCATTTGTCCTTTGTCAACGTTATAGAGTTACAATGATCAGACACAAAAAAAAATTGCAGACCGAGCTAAAAGATGAAGTTGCTGTGTGTCAATCTGTTTGGAAACAGTACTAGCAGGAGCATTCATTCTGTAGAAGATCAAGATTACACTCACTTATTCATGCCCCGCATGCAGCAAGGAATCCAAATAGCAATCAAGACGAGAGCTTTGGAGAGATGTAGAGAGATGGATTTACATCCAAACAGCTCGAGGGTACTGGCTTTAACTCTACTTAGGATTGGATCAGAATCCAATTCTAGGAAACCTTCTCTTTTGAATTGTAAGCCACAGTATTTCAATGGATACTGCAAACTGTCGACAAATGCTCTATTGAGACTCTGCGCCTGATGTTAAAATACTCCCAATAATAGATTTCGTTGAACTGTGGAATGAACATTTATTCTACCTTTGATCCACCGGTGCAATCCACCTCTGCACTGAGGCACATCTGGACACACACACGGTACATACTAATGTAAATGTTGTGTACAGCTATGCAAATGTTACACTGTATAAATATTCTTGTGGTAATAAGAAATGCTAACACTCTGCAAACACGCTCACACTCCACTAATAGTTGTTTACTTTCTTGTCATGACTTGACATTGTAATACTGAGGGGGGGTCATGAAGATGCGTCTCCTGACCACCAGTAAACAGGTTTAGCCTCTTATTTATCGGAGATGGTCATGACTTCCCTGAACAACTCTGTCAGGGGAGTGAGAGGGGCATGTTGTGGGTGTATCTAACAAGGCAGGGCTTGAATTCCAAACAGGCGCAGATGATGGGAGCTTTAGAGGAGGGAGGCTGGAGCAAACAAAAGACAAGGTGATGTAAAGAATTTGAAGTATCCACTGTTATGCCCCTGCATTTCAATTACGCCCAGGCATCTATCAATACTGTGGCTGTAATTGCCTAAAGCATTTCTAATGTGCATCCTCGTAATTAATTAAAAATGATCACAGTTTTGTTGGCAAATTACTGTACGCAGGAGAGAAGGTGAGGTGCTCTTCTTTTTATAAATACGGCCATGGTGAATATGTGAGAAGAATTCACAGCTGCAGGGCACTGGAGGAGGAAGGAGGCGTACAAATGGCTGACAAACTCGGAAGCATACAGGGCACAGCCTCATTCTTGCAAAGCAAGTGAAACCTAGCCATGAAGGAAAAACAAGTGATGTTGAAGAGGGAGAGACACCTGAACTCTACATCGATATAGGAAGTTAATACAGACTCTCCTTGCAAACAGTATGAGAAAAACAAAGTTGAATGTCAGAGGTACCCAATTAAACTTCCAGATGAGTGCTAAAGACAATGCTTTGAATATTTTATTCTAACTTTATCTGGCTGTTACATAACCAGTGGCTTCATATAAAAAAAACTAGGGTTGTCAAAGTTAACCCGATAATAATGCGTTAACACAAAATTGTTTTAACGCCACTAATTTCTTTAATGCATTGACGCAATCGATCTTTCAGAGGTTGTTGCGAGCTCAGTTTTAAAGCTAGAGTGAAGATACTGGCATCATATGAAACTAGACTAGCTTGTCGTGAAGGAGGTTAAATAACGCTCCAAACTTGCGCTAAATTTTGGCGAGGAAAAAACTGTCATGGCCATTTTCAAAGGGGTCCCTTGACCTCTGACCTCAAGATAAGTGAATGAAAATGGGTTCTGTGGGTACCCACGAGTCTCCCCTTTACAGACATGCCCACTTTATGATAATCACATGCAGTTTGGGGCAAGTCATAGTCAAGTCAGCACACTGACAGCTGTTGTTGCCTGTTGAGCTTGAGTTTGTTATGATTTAATCATATTTTTTATGCTAAATACAGTATCTGTAGGGGGTCTCTGGACAATATTTGTCATTGTTTTGTGTTATTAATTGATTTCTCATGATAAATTTATACATACATTTGCATAAAGCAAGCATATTTGCCCACTCCCATGTTGATAAGAGTGTTAAATACTTGACAAATCTCCTTTTAATGTATATTTGAACAGATACAAAAATTATTCATTTGCAATTAATCACAATTAATCATGGACAATCATGCGATTAATCGTGATTAAATATTTTAATCAAGCCCTAAGTGTAACTTTTTCTGGCTGTTACATAACCAGTGGCTTCATATAAAAAACATTTTACATCAGCATGAATAAAAAAGAGACAGATATCCCCCCCAAAAGGCCAGGGTCTCTTCCTACTCTGCATCAATAATTCAAACATCTGTGATGCCAAAATGTCTTCAACTGTTCTTCTTTACACATTTATTTCCTGCAAATTGACTTGTGGCAGCTTTGTGATTATTACATGGACGAGACGATCAGAACATCTGGCGCGGTTACAGGCAGCTTTAGTCGGAGCATCTGAAACAGTGACGAGCAAATAAAATGTAGCACAGCAAGACAAGTTGGTCGTCTGCGTGCTTTCCACGTGCGACTAAAGTTTGAGCAAGCTGTCAAATCCCATCTTGCAACATGATGCTCAAACTCTGTAGTGTCGCTCATTAAATAAGGAGTGAGAGCTCTCTATTGTCTAAACCACAAAGGAAGGTCAGCCACCTTTTGGTTTCTCAGTTTGAAAAGGAAACATCATTGTTTTATCTGTATGTAGTTAGTAATGGATGCCTTCATTCTACAACAAGGTGGCTTCATTAATTAATCAAATGCTGGCTTTTTATCTCAGGCGGAGGTTTTTCCACGGTTGTCTCCTCCTCATTCATCCCTCCGACTCAGCCACCTAGATGTGATATTTATGCCTTTGAATCACACTGTGCAGCGAGAATTTCAGCCAATAAACGGCACCCACCCGCAGTGAAGATGAATATGTAAATCTGAAAAGTAGGTCAGAGATCACATTTCATCAGGTAAAATCACTGCGGAAATATCCTTTCGCCAAGTGGGGCTTTTCAGCCAATCTGATTCCAGCATCACCCTCTGGATAACTGCCATGTTTCAGGTTTAGCTCATAAAAGTATTCGGCCGTCATTCATTCATCACCGGATGTATAAAGACGGGGGGACAAAAGGCAGGCCAGTCATTTAATTAATGCTGCTGATCAATGTTGAGCCTTAGTGAAATTCCAACAGAGGTTACATGTACTGGACTTAACGCTTGGAAGAAGCTGCACAATGACAACACCTCAAACCTTACAGCCTCAAACTCATCATATCATAGAAAGCCAAATGGCAGGCTTAGTGTTATGGACTGCCTGGTGTTATTAAAACCCCAAACATGCTAGAGCTTAAATTTGTTTTCATTACTCTGGTTTGCTTATTTTAATTAGTGGCCTTAATCTGCAGTTAGCCCAGAGGTCAGCTATACTGCTACAGTAGCTGGAAAAAAAGGAACTGTTTTGAAAGCTGAGAGAAATTGTTTGGATGTGTATTTAATTAAACTGTTGTTTAACCCATAAAGTACTCACTCTTATGCTGTCTCATTAGAACGATAAAAGAGAAATAGTGCCTGATTGATGTTTCTTAATTTAATTTGACTGCTATTACAGTTTTTTTCTCAATTGCTTTGGCACAATTCTCAAATGATAATGAATATTTTCAAAACAACACGTGCACACCTTCAAACCACCGGGAACTTGTTCACAATGGCTTTTAATTGTTCCTTCTTTTAAACTAATTGCAAATGTTTTGGCACATTTATGCAAATGTTAATACAATTGTCTACAATTTGCACAATTACCAATTGAATATATCCCACTGATCAAAACTGATTATGTTGCTTCACAGTGCAGGCTGTTTCTCAGACACCGTTTATAGCTATACCTACGAAAGTAATGCACTGTAATTTCGTATACATCCCATAAATCAAAGTTGTATTTATTCCACGTAATCGTGAACCAGGAGGTATAAAGAGCGACAAACGCCGCATAGGGAGGGGATCTGGGCGGATGGATGGGTCAAAAATACCAGACTTTGGCGTGAAACCAGAAGTCAACGTTGATTGATTTGTCACGTAACTTCCATTCTAGTAGTTTTGTTGCCTAAACCTAATCAAGATTTTTCTTGTGAAGACGGAAGTTTATTTTGAAAAGACCGTATGCATGTAACAAGTAGAAATTGACACGTGTTGCTGGACATTCGTAGGAAAACGTACAAAAAATGAGGAATGATTTTGTACGATACCATATGAACTATTGTATGAGGACATGTTGCTCGGTGTAATTTTGGTACTCTCCAAAGCATGTATGACTTATTTCGTTGTGTAAGTCATCACATGCACAATAGTCAGACAAATACACCCCGAATAGCATTACAGTATTATGGATTTGTTTGTAACGTCCGCTAAATTGGTAAATAGCCTGTCAGGTGAAACTTGAACTTCACTAACGAATGGGGAGTGTCTCACATCTTACATCAACCGATCACACATTCTGTCAAGTTAGCTGACGGGCGCTATTCATGAGTATGGATTTTGCCAAACATATTTATTGAGCTTGACCACAACAGAATCAATTTCTGACCATGGAGGAACCCCGCCAGGTGAATAATGAACAGGCTGCTCAAAGAAGAGGAAGAGGAGTAAGGATCCTTGGTGGTGTTGTGAGGGGAAGACGGCAGAATAGAGGCAGAGGCAGAAAAGTACAAACACATAGAGCTCTCCCAGATGAAATACGGGCCACCTAATTAACCATGGCCTGGTGTGACCCACGGAAGAGGCTGGTCGCAGAGTGCAGCTTAATGTAAAGCGTGCTACAGTGTCTTCAATTATCCAAACTTTCTGCAGAGAAAACAAGCATGTACTCGGTCAATACTTGAATTAT
The DNA here is from genome assembly GCF_043250625.1 of Sebastes fasciatus. NCBI lineage: Eukaryota > Metazoa > Chordata > Actinopteri > Perciformes > Sebastidae > Sebastes > Sebastes fasciatus. Next base: position 13,995,888 of record NC_133799.1, read on the forward strand.
TCATGTTACAGTATTCCAGTTATAGCAGTACAGTAGAATTAGAGTAAAAAATACAATAGAATTATGTAAAGTCGGAATAAAAGTCAATGCATGTCTGAACCTCTAAGAAATACATGAGACGTACAGCATTACAGTGCAGTACACATACAGGAATATCATCTATTTGTGAATTCTTATGTGTAGGACTGGACAGCTACTTTCTGCTGGCGGCAGAAGAGCAGTTTTTATACCTCGACAAGAGCAAGAGATCTGCTACATGGTGGTAGCGAATAATGCTATTACATCGAGAGAGATGCAACCTTAGAGGACAATGGTGTCTTTCGAAATATCAACCCTGTCAGCATCTCTACAATAGATTGAAGTGTTGAAAAGACGTCAGATGACCATGAAACAGCTCTGCAATGTACCGCATGACAAAAACTGTGATGGAGCTGTGGTATGAGTATGTACAGGTGGTGTGCACTACACCTAGTATATTGTACAGAGTTATGGGTTTTCCTTCATTATGGTCTGTGAAGTTATAGTATATACACTAGCTGTATATGAAGTTACAGTATAATTGTATTAAAGAGATCAATCTGGCCAAAGACAGGAGACCTGGCTGAAATGTTACAGGCCACCGAGCCACGGTGGATGTCCAAGGCCAACGCGGGGGCATTATCACTATGTGTACTGCAGTATCTGAGAATTCTGTAACAGTATGAGTACATACACCGATCAGCCATAACATTAAGACCACTGACAGGTGAAGAGAATAACATTGATTATCTCGTTACAATGGCATTTGGCAGTGGGCGGGATATATTAGACAGCAAGTGAACATTTTGAACTTTGAACTTTGTGTTGGAAGCAGAAAAAAATGGGCAAGCGTAAGGATGTGAGCGATTTTGACAAGGGCCAAATTGTGATGGCTAGAGGACTGGGTCAGAGCATCTCCAAAACTGTAGCTCTTTTGGGATGTTCCCGGTCTGCTGTGGTCAGGACCTACCAGAAGTGGTCCAAGACCCAAGGCTCATTAATGCACGTGGGGAGCAAAGGCTGGCCCGTGTTGTCCGATCCAATAGAAGAGCTACTGTAGCTCAAATTGCTGAAAAAGTTAATGCTGGTTCCGATAGAAAGATGTCAGAACACAGTGCGTCGCAGTTTGTTGCGTATGGGGCTGCGTAGCTGCAGACCGGTCAGGGTGCCCATGCTGTCTTGGCGCATAAAACACCCTTTTGGACCCCCTCTACAGAGACCTTATCCTTGAGAATGAGAGAGGTTTTCTGCTTTTGTAATTGTGTGGGATAATATAAAGCTTCCACCACGCAAATGTCATCAGGAAATGGTTCGCTGGTGGTGTTCCTTCCACCATGTTCTCCATTCCTGAATCCAATTGTAGAATGTAATTTATTTCTGCATGGAGGTGGAAGGTGTACGATCATCGGTCTGAAGACAAATTGTCTTTGATTGCTGCGATGGATGCTGCTTGTGATGGCAGCACAGCAGAACATTGCAGGGGATGGATGCGGCACGCAGGAAGTTTTTTCCCCCTTTGCATCGCAAGGGAAAATATCAGGTGTGATGTCAATGAAATCTGTGGCCAGACAGAAGCGACAGGACATCCAGCGAGGTGGAGTCTTTTGTGTAGCTCTCCAGCTTTACTGTGTTACAGTGTTAGGCTATACATTCTTTTGCTTTTATTTGAATTGATGTATTTTTGTATTATATTGTGCTGTGTAAGTTTTCTGTTTACTGAGGCGCAAGACAGTTACTTTCCGTAAATAAATATCCATTGAAGTGCAATGTGTAATATAAAACCTCATCAAAATAGCATTCAGTGTCAATGAAAAAACTAGGACAATACTGAAAGGTGGATAAAAGGAACATTTCCAGGGTCCACTGCTGTACTGACAAAACATCTAAACGTTAAGAAACTCTGTAGTGCTGTGCTGCAGTGTTTCGACAAATGCACCTAGAGCTTTGAGAACGTTAACGCTGTTTCAACAAAAGAGCCAAAGCGATTGAGGAAAAACTGTAACAAGAAGGATACTCTGAGAGGATCACTTCTGATACTCTGATGGGGTCAATGCACACCATCATAGCCTGTTACATAATTTAACAATAAGAACATCCAATGAAACCTGAATATTTGTATGAAAGCAAGATGAATAGTCCCGTTTTCTATCATCATTCTGACTTAAAGTCCCAGTGAAACAGAAGTTAGAGCATCTTTAGCTTCTGTACTGTGAGTATTCCCAAGTGAAACAGAATATTTGGGCGATGTACAGTTACAAGAGGGATTTAAATCAAATCCTTTGCATTTGATTGGACCGCTAAAAAGTGGACGGGCTTAGAATGTAGTGCGATATGGCGCTACAGAGAATGTCGTTTCTTTGTCGTTTCTTTTGTCTATTGGTTGAAATTGGTGCTAGCTAATGTAAGTATGTGTCATATTTAGTTTTACAGGAAGAAAAGATGATTGCATTTTAATATAAAAGTACGAAGAAATAGATTTTTATGTATTGTTAAATAGGTGCACAATGTGATGTGATGTGATCTAAAAGGGTTAAAAAGGCATTTTTCCATTTCATCTCAGCTTCAAAAGCTTGTTTACCTAAAAATCCTTCAGATGGCACATTTCATCATGTTGTTGACTGACAAGAGACTAAAACTGACAGAACGTCCCAGGAGAACCTTTATGAAGTTCAGTGGCTGATTTTATCAGCCGAGGAAAACAGCTGCATGAGCATGCGCCCATACACTGTAATATTTTTTTTTAATAACGCTCATTTCTTGCTTCTTGCTATGTAATCATGCTCTCTTGTTTGAGTCAGCTAACGTCTTTATCTTAATTCAGTATTTGGCACACTGAGCCCTCATCAATACCCCATGCTCCTGGGCGCTTGCTGAATATAGCTTGATGTGTGACAGTAAAGCATGAATGATACAGTGGATTGGGATACGGTCCAAATGCTCCTCTTTTTCCTTCACTCGAGGAGAATTGCACCGGGGTGGAGAGGAGGCAGTGAAGAGTGGCCACCAGCTGGCTCAGCCTCTGCCTGCTGTGGCCATATCAGCCGCTCCAGTGGACAACTTTAATTCATTTATTCTGTCCCTTATCTTTGTAAATGAGCACATGATGTCACAAGTCTCCATGCAGGAGGGACGAGGCACCTTTTCATGAAAAATACAAGCATAAACAAAACATATTTACAAAATGTTTTAAGAGCTGAAACACTGACTATTTAAAGCTACATGACACAAAGTAGTGAAGTTTTCAAACAGCTACGTCTCGCTGCCATTTGAAGGTTTAGACAACCAAAGTTGCTTTGTGCTGCTTTAATGTCAGCGACATGTTTTGTTTATTCAGGTCTCATAGTTGCGCAGCACTCCGAATGCTAAACAGCCACAATAAAACACAGGACCTTTCATGCGTGAGTTGCTTGTGAGGACAGAAAAGTCTGACTATGGAGTTACATGTTAGCCATAGCTCAAACAGGACGTCGAGAATTATGAAACATTTATGAATTATGTGGGAGGGAGCTCTGGCTTTTACACTTTGAGGAGACACGGACAGCTACATTAATTACTGCAGACAGCTTTTGAATAAAGTCTTGTCAGAAAGACATGGTATATGTGAGAACTGTTACAAAAAGAGATTTCATGTTCACTGGAGCTACCGTTCAAGACAGCCTGATTAATCATGTACAGAATCTCCATCATTAATGATAATGATTTACATGATACTTTATGGGTTATGATATTTCTCCTATCTCTCAAGTTCATGAAATCCTTTTAAAACTAGGGCTGGACAATATATTGATTTTTTTAATCATCATCACAATGTTAACTTTGTTAACTGTGATATTGCACTCAGGGATTTGAGGTAGTTGAAAGAGAGTCAGAACAGTAGAAAATGGCACTTTAAAATCTTTTCTTTGTGTTATTATTGATGCCTTTTGCATTCAGTTCAATATTCAATTTGTTCAATAAAAGAAAGTTGGAAATGATTGCCTTTTTGTTTTAATTCAACAAGCAAGTTGTTGCAGTTTATCTGACAGCAGCAGAAAGGCAGAACTGCACTTTAATATCTGTTTATTTACCGCAAGTAATATAGTTATCGCAATATTCAACAACATCATCGCATATTGCATATTTTCCTCATTTCGTACAGCCCTATTTAAAACCCATCGCATTATTTCAAAAATATATAATCATAGATCTTGCAACAGGCTGTATTGTTCCTTAAAAGAAGCACTTTGGAGATAATGGTTTTCAATGGACATTGACTCTTACTGCTAAGTGTCACTTCAGTGTACTCACTCAGGATCCTGCTGCTGCTTTTGACAAAAGTAGTCCCCAAAATTGTCTATATTTTATATATTATAATCCCTAGCATTTCCAAGAAAGGCCTGTGATGTGTTACAATTAGACTGGGCGAGATAGAGAACCTCAATTTTTCAGTCCACAAGGCAGAAGTAATGTGAGAGTTTATAGCCTATACAGTTATTCCTTTGTAAAAGAGACATTTTTCTGCGACTGAATCCTAAGGATTATGTAAAATATCATATTAAACAGGCATCATTAACTGTTTCCATAAGCCAATTTAAAACATAGCATTGAAAGTTATTAAAAGAGTCTACAAAAGATATCTGGACAATTGTCCTCTGTGGTACACGCCAATAATAAAGAATGAGTAACTGGTCAATGACAGGAACAGCTCTGTAGCTCTGTCAGCTTTAGATAACTCTGGGCAGCGTCTGCCTTAACACTTGACGAACTACAGCATACTCCCACCCAAAGTATTGCTCCAATGCTCAAGCTGTGGCGACTTTGCCTGACAGCGAAGGAAAGTCTTCCTAATCAATTCGCTCAGTTTGGATACTAAGCCCACATAACCCCCGCTGCCTCGCTTTAAAATACGGCGTCTGACTATGACATGCCTTATCAATCACTGTGAATATCTCCTTTGTTCTGCAGCATAAAGGCACTCCCACTTTGTCAAAGCACTTTTCATCCTTGAACCCGTGTCTCAGTAGAGCTATAAATAACCGGTATCTAAAACTCCACTCAGACCGAGCTCATTAGAGCCCAGGCATTACGCAGAAATAATGGCCACAAGACTTGGTTTAAAACAAAGCCAGAATAAAGCTGTATTAACTCAAGAGAGGTGGAAATACAGTGAAAGCATTATTGGATTTAAAGTGAAGAAAAAAAAAAAGAGTTAAATCGTCAATACTGTGTATGAAATATAATATATTTCCTAAAACTTGCATGATTAGCTTCCAGGAGCGGCGTTTTTTCTTTCCCCTCCCTCCCGTCTCCGTCTGATAAGCTTTGCCAAAAGTGAGATTTAGCACAGGGCATCTCTGCAGAAATCTCCATGAATAACAGCAAAGTAAAGGAGCACTTTAAAAAGGAGAGGGAATGGCAATAATTGTCAAGCACCCATTCCTGCTCAAACTTACGAGTGGTGATTTCCATGTGACCACGACGGCTAAAGCCCAGTATCATTCATTAATGCCCTGGCTCCTCATTACTGTCTCCTCACTCTTTTGAAAGACTCATTACCTGCATAATGGAATAGTGCTTAGAACAGTCAGACCTTTTCCTTAGTGTGAATTAATCACCTACATGCGCAGACAAAAAGGGAATTCTCACATTAAATATTAAGAAACTTCGAGCTCGAGCCGTCTACTTTTTCAAACTTCCAGAAGGTGTACTTTCTTGAAGTGCACCGTCAGGGACATGACACCGGTATCATTGAAGGCTGCCCCGGTGTCTTTCATGTGTCTGCAAGGCCAGTGTGTGGAAAAAAAGGGAAGCAAGGAAGAAGAAAGAGATATACTTACAGTTGACTGTGACTTTTACTGTTTTGGTGTCGGGAGAGGCGATGTCATTTAGAGCGCTGCATTCGTAGTCTCCAGCCTGGTCCCTTGTGATGCCGGTGATGTTAAGATATTCGCCACTGTCATACTTCCTGGCTGGAAATAGAAAAATGGAGGCAAAGTACTTACACTGTGTCTACAATGAATACAAACACAGCACAAACAAACACCCACATTCAGTATATGTGTGTGTATATAGCTTTTCTGTAGCCTATGGCCTTTCAAGTTTGAGTAGAAGGCTCAATGCGATTAGGAATTGTACTGAACTCCTGATTACCTCCAGTGCATTTTGAAACAGCAGAGGATTAGCAGTGCATTGATCCGTTCATATTGATATGGTGGCAGGAAATGAAATAATGGTGTATTCCCAGTCATCCACTCATCATTAGCTCAACTCCACACCATGCAGTTAGAGCTGCTTCCTAGAAGACAGACAGATTCGATGGCTCGATGCACATGTCAGTGCTTTATAGTTAGCCAACGGTGCCAAAGGCGGTAGCAGCAAAGCACCATGACTGGCATATTAGATGAAGGGAGAGCACATCCACACAAACATGTCCACTCCAATCAACAACAAAACATGCTATAGTAGAATACTGTAGTAAGATACTGAAACTGAAAATATGATAATTGGAAAGAAGCAATAATGAGATACAGCTCAGACAGAATAATCAGGCCGCAATATATAAGGGAAAGTAAAGACTTGGACAGCCAATAAGTCACATGCAGATGATCACAAATATTAGACACTTAACATTATTTCTTAGTATAGATACATAGATAGATACTCTGTCTTTCAGATGTTGTAACTTAGTCTTAAAGCTGAAGATACTGGTATCACATGAAACTAGAAAACCTAAGGAATTGATTGGTTAAGACCATATCATATTAGCTTGATGGGAAAAACGCTAAATAACGCTTCAAAGTTACACTAAATTCTGGCGAGGAAAAAGTGGCATGTCCATTTATAAAGGGGTCCCTTGACCTCTGACCTCAAGATATGTGAATGAAAACTCTGAGATGAACAGAGTGAAAACTGGATCTTATTAGATAAAACAGATGTTGCAAACTGCAGAGTTGAAAAAAGGTAATAAATCGTAATACATCTTATCGCGTTACTCTTATTCGCGTATCCCAAAATGTTTAAAAAGGCAATAAGAACGTATCGTGACTTAAGTATCGTGACTTAAGTATCGTGATAATATGGTATCGTGGGGCCTCTGGTGATTCCCTACGCTACAAGTTTCATCACGATATGATATAGCGATTCTTTAGACAACGATACGATATAAGCTGATATCACAAAGTCTGTCACGATACAATTTGGATTCAATTCAAATCAGGGGGCCTGCGATCGATATGAGACAATATCATATGTCAGTTACATCATTTGACATTTTGTTACTGGGAAGGAGGGACCGGTGACACAGACATGCCATGGGAATTTCAAAATAAAGGTGTATCTTAAAGATGATATGTATGACATGATGTTAGATATATATATATATATATATATATATATATAGATAGCTATATAGATATATAGCTATGTAGCTATATAGCTATATAGCTATATAGATAGATAGATAGCTATATAGATAGATAGCTATATAGATATAGATAGATAGATAGATAGATAGATAGATAGATAGATAGATAGATAAGATGAATAGGTGGATAGATAAATATGAAATTGGGAATACTAATAATGAAACCAATTTGACTGGGTGTGCTTGTATAATAAATGGTTATAGGATCCCAGCAGGCAGCTGTGTATTATAGAGATTGTGGCAGATTCTACCCTGACCAGAATTAATTTCCAACCCAGTGGTGCTCAGTGTGAAATCTATTTATATACAACTTTTCAGGGTGGTAATGGTGGTTTCGGATGGGAGATGTGTGGAGGCATGGGGATCAAACCGAGTGCACAATCAAGCAAAGCCGAGCTCAACATACTGTTCAGATAGCAGCTGAGACCCGACACTGACTCAGCAATATCTCATAAAACAGGAGCCAGAATCAAGACAATCCATGCTTCAGGAGTAGAAATACTGCCACTCTCTCCTGAAAGTGAGCTGAATTCTTATATATTGTCACTTCCTTATTCTGGTGGCTTTTTATCTACTAGCTACTATGTCATAAAAACTTGAAACTGAAGGCATTGTCGATAATGAGCTTTCCTGTCTCTTCTCGCACAACAATGGAGTCCAAGAGTCTTGGCAAAGATATTGGTGGCTACACAAACAACAGCAAAGGAAAGAAAAATGTTGATCCATAAACAAGCACCGGATGTCTCTGAAAAACAGAAGCGTTAATATGCCAAGAGAGCACAAGGACGGGAAAATAACACAAAAGGCTCTATTTTTGTGGCGGTGCATGGCTCAGGGCTGGGCTTTGCACCAGTGAAGAAACATTTTTTGTTTTTTCGTTTTTTAAAAACTTAATCCCACTGATGTCCCGCTGCTGTACAGAATGTGTCACTATAGCAGTCAAATGGTGCAGTGCAAGTTTGACGTAAATTACTGTAGGTTAACATGGTGCAACTCACCGTCATTCTCTACCTCGTGTCTCTGACTTTACCTCAGTAATGTATACATAAACACACATACATATGCTTTTTGTGAATGATATGCCAGGAAATTTGACTTAGGTATATTTTTTTCTCAAGCAGGAAATAAGTAAGAGAGCACTGGATTGAGATATACAGCATGTTGCTGTCAAGAACAGGCATCAGCTCTAAAGTGCTGTACTTGACCGTACTTAATGGACAGTTTTTCAGCACTAAATCTAATCCCAAAGAAATGAATACACTGAAATAAAATTCAACTTAAACAGTTGTGAATTGTTCTTCCTGTAGCTTCAGTGCAAGTCATTGCCTGTGCGGTAGCCTTGCAGACCCATTTGGCCTCGGTAATATTCCTAGCATTATAGCTATGACAGATGCAGAGGGACTGGATATTATCTGTTTCACTGAATAAGTAGGTCTCCTGCTATGCTAGTCCACAGCCAAAGCCAGCACCTCTCCTCCTGATAAAAGACATCACATCCCCCCCTAAAAGCTGTGTGGAAGAATCGTTTTTGAAGGACAGAAAAGCATATGTTTGTGTTACCAGCCAGCTGTCTTTATTGCAACAATGCTGCTTAGAAAATAATACTGTTAAATTGTAATGCAATCGCATTTGTGTTTGTGACAAGGAAATCTCTTTTAGTTAAGTTATGCTGTGGAATTAAATCTTTGTTTAAAATGAACAGATACAGTACTGTTGAATCAAGATGAAATGGTCTTATTCACCATCTGTTATTTAACTGCTGATTTGACCTAATTTCAGCACCAAGCGTTGTCCACATTATGACCTACTGTATTAAAAAGCCTTCAGAATAGCAACGGTTTGCTCTCCACATGGTTGATTGATAATTAAAGTAGTTTCCATTGAGATTTGAATTGTCCTTATATTTACATCTCTACAGCAGACATCTGTACCAACATCATCAGTATAAATATACTTGAACATTATGTTGTAGGCAGATGGGAGTGAAGTTCAGATTACAACTGGGCGGGACAAATCATTTTGAGGGAAATCAAGCATCATTTAGTCATGAGTAGCGCTGGGAATCACAGAGTAACTCACGATACTGTCACAATACGTTGTCCACGATAACGATGGTATCACTATACAGCCTTTTTGCAATACTTGATACATTGCAAGACAATCATCTGTGATACATCATGATATGTGTGTAACTGAAGAAGAAAAAAATACCCCTAAAAGGCAAAAAAGCAGGAATTATGTATTTATTCACTGCATTGTAGTGACAGTTTTAACAACTGAGATGAAACAATGTACAAAAAAGTGTATAGTGTCTTAGCTTAGTGCCTCTTTAATACATACCATACCATCATTCTAATGTAAAATAACCATAAACTGGAAGAACAGTTCTGGGTTTAAAATGTTTAAAGGAACGATACATCTATGCATAAATAAAATCTTCCTAATCTAAATGGACAAACATTTCCTTCAAACAACTGTATGTATTCAAGTTTCTCATCCTAAAACTACATTTTACAAGATTACATTTAAACACATCGTGCTATTGTCATAATTTACCTTCACCTGATACTAATTTTTTGAGTTAATAGAGCTTGAACCCATCATCATTTAACTGAATTCAACCTCTGGACCGTCACTGTGAAAATTGAAAATACAAACTGTAGTAATGTGTTGTTTATGTGACCTAGAGTTGGATACTCCTCAACCAATGAGGTTCTGGGTTTGGAGCAGCCACTCGACGTCCATGCTAAAGACGCTGCCGTAGCTAATTAGTTTCTTTTCAGCCATCCCAACAAGGCCGTTTAGAGCGCCTGAATGTATTAATAAAAAAATAGTGTGAAATATTGCAAGACGAAGTAATACAATATATTGCAGTATCAATATTTTGTCCTACCTCTAGTCATTAGTGGCTGATACCAGGCATGATTCCCTCAAATATCCAACTGTTTCATAGCTGTGCTTTCCATCTGTAGCCACAAAATTACCACAATTCATTACCCTGGCCATGTGTATCTACCACGTCGTGTTAATGTGTGTTTAATTATGCACCAATGATTCATAGAAAGATAGCAGGATGTGTACATGTACAGTAGCTGGTATGTGTCAGAGGGACACTCCGGTCCACTGAACATGACAAAGCAAAAAAATCAGATATATTCATTTTAATGAATGTCTACATATTGCAAACACAGCTTTTATGGATTTGTGAGAACCATTAGTGGTTCCACTGTGTCTAGAGCTTGTTTACTGCACACAGTGATCAATGCAACAAATCACAGAACCTACACAGCAGGGTTATGTCTGTTGCTCTTGTCTTTTATTGTGCAGCACTTTGTGACGACTGCTCTAGACTGCCGCTATATAAATGCACTTTATTTGCCCAGTTATGGATTACAAAAGAACTACAGACTTTATGTCTCAGTGCCCTGTGTGTACCCCCTCCCTCCCACCAAGTAGTTAACATGGTTGACCTATACCCTGCCCTCAGTGCACAGATCCAGTGCATTGCACTGTAATGGGGAATTATGATACGCAGGATGTGGAAATCCACTGTGTGCACTTGTGTCTTTTACTAGGGCAATGAAATCAAAAGCAGTGACCCATGAGGCCAAGTATGCCTGATGCTTCCAATGCCATTTACAGCTGAATCAAATGCTGTGTTTTCCACAGGGAGGCACAGAAACTTTGCGAAACACAATGAATCACTTATTTGCCGCTGGCAAAACAATAAATGTTAAATAAAAATGAAACTTATGTCTGAATTTCTATGAAATATATGAGTCATGTTCTATGAGACGGTGGTTCAGGCATGGTACGACCAGCAGGATGTGAACAGAAACAGGCTTTCCTCCCTTCTGCCGAACAGTGTTGCACAGCCCCTTGGTCTGCAAATATTTCCGTTGGCAACAGGAGCTTGGATGCCATTGACAACAGTTTTGAAAGGCATCAATATTATTTCTCAGCCTCTAGTTTTTGCACTCAGTTTGACCTCAAATCGGGGAGGTGATTCCACCTGCTCTGGAGATGTGTAACTGCAAAGACTCGTGCAAAATTACAAACTCCTCTCATGCTGAGAGCGGTTTATGATTTGCATTTGAGCACTTTTGATGTAAATGTTTAATGCAGTAAACATTTAAATAAACATTAGATTATAATTTTTTAATTCAGTTAGGACCCAGTCTGCACTGGGTCATTCTTATCAATAATGTCATCCACACCATGGATTTTTATTGCCCTTTCCTTTCAGTTCATCGAATATCTCTAGCCAAAAGACGTTTCTAGTGTAACACCTTTTCCTAACTGGACGTGATGCGAATGAGCGAACATGACATTTTTTCAGTTTTTCCCAATAAGATGTCCAAATTTACTCGCGTCAGTGAACAGGCAAAGCGAGGTGTCGCTTGTTTGAAAAAATGGCTCTATCTATGCAAAGTTTTGTACACCTCACTCTCTATGTAATAGAGTCGCTCGTAGTATATCTGGACAATTTTTCGCGCTCCATTCACCGGGGTTTGCTCAGTCAATGTACTGTATGTTAGGAAGAGTTGTAAGGGAGTGCGGAACCATTAATGAAGTAATTAGATTTGTAGTTAGATCTTCTGCCATAGCTTCTGAAGTCTGAACCTTTTTTTAAATGGCAAAAAAAACCAAACTGGAAATGTTATTCTTGCCAGCGGAACACAACTTCACTCAAGTGGACATATCTGTTTCACCTGATACTGCCTGATTCAATATGGTCTGAAGTGGTGTTCTTCCAGGCAGTCAGTCTGATGCTGCCCTGCCTGATATCCAGTTCTACGGCACCAGAGACCAGACAATATTTTTATCCCTGTGGATTTAAACCTTTTTGTCCAAGGAATCATGCCATTTTGAATGAAGTCTGAGACCTAATTACTAAAATTATTAATTTAATTGAGCTCAAAACAGATTTTTGGTTTTGTGACAAGACATAAAATTTGAATGCCAACTAAGGCTCAAGAATCAATAGAGGAAAATTCTTTAACAAATGTAGCTTTCATGATAAGAGCGTGGGTACAAAATGGGTCGCCTATGCTTGGTTGACCATATGATACAAAACAACATCTCTTTGGTGCCTCCAGCTAACTCGCTTCAAAAATGAGAACCCAGCATTTGATTAAAAAATACAACTGACAAAGTGAGTTCTGTATCACTGAACATTGAGGATACAGAACAGATAAAAGATACATTGAAGACTTGGGCAATGAGAATGAATGGGGATCATTCACAGCAGGAATGATGCATAATGTCAGAAACAGCAGGACAATTTATCTGTCTGTGCCTTAAAGGTTGAGTCAACGATTCTAGAGAAAGATTGTTGGTATTTGAACTCAACACCAAAAGACATACACCCCTCCAGATTTACCATCTCTCGCTCCCACTGCGTTTCTCTTTATACATCCATGGCTTTTCCCCTGTTTTGTTCACGAGCAAGAACGTTCCCTGTTGCTGATTGGCTGGAATACTTTGTTTGTTTCCCATTTACAGAGCCAGGGCATTGAAGCAAACTTTCGTAGTTTCCAAACGGTGAAATTACAACTTCCGTGTCAGTCACGTGATGCCATTGGGCCCAAAAATCCTTTTTCCCATAGACTTAGATTGGGAAAGAGACGTCTGTAACTCAGCGGATAATTATTTTTTTAGGTAAATCAACTTCCCAGTAAGAACACTTGAATAGCCCTTATTTAAACCATTAGGTCCTAAAAGTTGGAAAATGCACTAATACCCGAATCAAGAGTTATTTCTATTCCTCAGTTCATGTGAATGAGCCCCTGAGGCTGGACCGAGAGCTGGGAGGTGGAGTTAAAGTAAACGCTATTGCGCCTGCTCTATGGGCCCAATGGATGCGGAAGATCGCTGGCAGATCCGGATACTTTATCACTCAGCAGTTAAGCTATTTTGGCTTCATGCGCCACTGAGCAACTCTCATAGGAATGAACAGGAGCCCACCTCAAGCGCTGTATCCAGTTCTCCTTATACATCCATGCTGTGTATGAACTAGGGATGTTAATAATTAACTGTTCAACCGTTAACCGACATTACGATTTTAACAGATTAACGCTTTCGGTTAAACGGTTAAAATAAATGTTAATAATTAATTAAAAGCTGAGCAAAACTCAGAGGAGCGGCTTGTCACTTAAAGGAGAAAAGCTGGTCCACCTTAACAGCCCACCTTAAGAGAATCCGAGCCGCCGTTGCGAGATACAGGAAGTTGGCTTGGGTCTTGAGCTTGCTTTAGCTGAGGAGTTGTAGCATTTATTCACTGACAATAAACTGTAAACACACTACTGCAGCTACGTTCACAGCTATAACGCCAACAACCCTACACTCGCTAAAGTTACGCCGCTACACAGCCCGTATGTGTGTGACAACGACGGGCAAAAAAAACACAAAAGGTTTATTGAATTAGAACTGCTGACTGCACCTTTAATTATGGTAAATTGATAATAAGGATTCAAACCACACAAATGTTAAGATACACCATCCTTTTTGACATGGAAAATGCATTTTTCATGTCAGACATTTTCACTTGTCATAGCAGGTGAAAAACAAATTAATGATGGCTTCATTCTTTTGAGGTGTCCCAGTAAGCCATGCCAGTAAGCCTGCATACACAATACCAGTCCCTTAGAATTAGCATTTCTAAATAGATCGCAGCCATTATTAATGTTATCACTCCCTCCTGTGGCTTTCCCTGCTAGTCAAAATGTCTGCTTGCACAATTCATACACTATAAATGCAGGGCTCAATGTAACTAGCACAGCAATGAGGAACAGGTGTGAGTAATAATGACTCCCACATCCAACAGTACCCTTTGGTGATATCCACAGGTGGCATGTAGGCTCCCAATTAAACTGATGGCGCTAAATATTACGACTCGCAATCGCTCACAAACGTGAAGAGAATTGTGGAGCGTTGTGTTGATGATTCAGCGTGAAAAATACCTGCTAATGACATCTTTGAGATGGTCAAAGATTAGTCAGGCCTCCATGAGATGAGTTAAACTGAATGAAGTATGGTGGGAGGTACAACATCACCATGATAGTATCAATTTTGCCAAGCCACTAAGCATTATCAGACTTTTATTGTTCTCTTACATCCCACGTCCCTGTTCTTACTGTTTATCTAACACTGTTCTTGATGCACTCTGCTTTTTCGTAGCTGTGCAGAAGTGTGTTACTCTTTCTGAATGTTCCCTGCTACTTAAACACAAAAGAATAAAAAGCTTTAAACAAATCTAATAATCTAACAGCAAGTTTGCTGGTAACCGCTAAGTCAACACATCTGTGCATGTAACAGAAGAAGCCATCCAGAACTGCTAATATATAGTACAACTGAAATCACACTGTAAATTTCTTCACTAATATAGTTCATGCAGCATATAGTCCCACTGGTGAGTGCAATAAGGTTGAAGAGGTAATGATTAACCATTAAAACCATTACCATTACTTGTGTTCCCGCTGAGCAATTTTGATCATGATTGCAGAGGTAATGGAGAGATATGGCTTACTCCCTGTTTCTATGTCTTTGCTGCCAAATTAATTTTCGCACCAAAGACAAATTCTGTTGCTAAGCTGTAATAAAGACTTCCAAGAGTTGGTCCCCGTTGCACAAAGTTATTATTGGATACATTTTGTGGGATAAGAAGAAGAAAAGTTTTGACAAAACACAGAATGGAAGCCAAATAAATTGACAATACTACAGTGTTTAGGCTTAGGAAACTCAGGGGACAAACAAGTTTGCTGGCAAGTGAAAAGATTTATAGGAATAAATGTGAGTTTGAATTTGGACCAACGTGGTGCTAGAGGGATTGTTGTATTGACCCCAATGTTAAAAAGAAAGTATTAGAAATATTATGAAATGCTGAACAAAATGCAGCAAAACCATAGGATATTATTTTATGCCCATATTATCCACATCTAAATGGAAGTATTAAGTGTGGCTTAATTATGACAATGTCAATCAATACGTATGGTGTTGCAAGTTTTTATACTGTAACATCCATCTCATGATTGACTTATTTCCTAGGTAGAATGTCTCCTGCTTGAAATAATACACAAATACAGATAATTACGCACAAATTTCCATTTGCCATGGAGGACAACATGGCGAACAACAACAGTCCGTGGACAGACGCCGAAATAAATTGTCTGCTGGCACTTTCACTTTCAATCTGCTTTCTTAATTACTGACGCCTACGTTGTTACCACAGCGACCAATAAAGATAGATTGGTGATGTCTGGACACTCAAATCTGATCACTTCCAAATAGCAGGTCAGACAGTCTGTCTTAAAGATCTGATTTGAGAAACAAATCAGATTTGCCCGAGTCTGAATGTAGCCCAATACGCCTATTTACCGGTAAGTGTATTTCACCGATGTTTCTGACTGTGAGGCACCGTGACTTGGGTGTGTGACGCAACTATGTCATGGCAGGGCTAGAGGGATTATTGTGTTGACCGAAGACAGTTAAACATATTATGAAATGCTGACCATAATGCAGCAAAAGAAAAAGGATATTATCTTGTGCCCATTTCATTCACATCTAAACTGAAGTATTACGTGTGGTTTAATTATGACAATTAATGCAAAACATATTATGTTGCAAGTTTTATACTGTAACATCAATCTAATATTTTCCTTAGTAGATTTGGTCTATGGTTTCCTGCTTGAAGTAATACACAAATACAGATAATTACGAATACAAATGGACAAATTTCCATTTGAAAAATCTAATTAGGCTGCAGTCCTTCTGGATAAATGAAAGCTAATATATTTAGTTGCAATATATCCTGCCCAGGCTGCAAATGGTATTCCTATCGATTACAGCAGGAAGGGGGCTTTGCAAAGGTCATAGAGGCCATTAAACAAGAATTGCATCCTTGATATAGGCCGATACTTCGAAGCACATTATATGTTGAGTGCTCAACCTTTACATTACAGGAAACAAATACAGACATAGCATTATGCATCCTGAAAAAATATGAAGAATAAAAGATGGAAGAAAATAACCTCCACTGTTGGCGTAAGGAACTTAAAACCACCAAGAGACTTAACATGAGTTGTGTGTGATTGCATGCTAAGAGATATTTGAGAGACTTACAGAGGCCCTTCTCACCTGAGGGAGATGTCACTCCAAGCAAATTAAAGAAATCATAGCGAGGTTAATTTCACATTCAACGCCAATGCTTGCTAAGTCCCGTTGCAGTAAGCAATTTCCCACATTGTGTAGGGGAGCTGTGAGTACACTTCCTTCAGGGCTGCAATACGCAGATAGGGCAGGCATCGCTGAAGAATCCATTATAGCATAGAGCAGCATTTTCTACATCAATTTATCCTTTTAACTCCTGAAAATGGAGAACAACCCACGCTGCTACATTGTGTGCTGCTGCCTTCTGGCCCCAACTCAAGGTGTGGGCCAGAACTAGGGGTAGAATCACACGATGTGCAGGGCCTGACTGAAAAACAGGCTATTAGTCTGCCTTGATACATAACCCCTACCCTGCTGTCAATCTGACGCCGCTAAAATCCAGAGAGTGGAAATGGGCCAAAGGAGCCCTAAGTCTTGTTTGATTGCATGTGCTGCAACCTCAGTGACCTGTAGAATTACCTCACTCTTACTTTCTGTGCTGACATATTTAGCTAAATGCACTGTATAAGGCAGGGAAACACAATTTCAGGAGCTGGACTTAGCTTGGTAGAAAGATCTATGTGACTGTGTGATTAGAAAAAATATCTTAGACAAGGCAGAGAGCAGCGTATGTCATGTATGTCATCAACTATAAAGCGAGGAATCTGTCCTTCACATATCTCGAACCGCTCATCTGATCTACTTCACACTTTGGTGGGTGTATTGCTGGGGACCCAAGGGAGTGCTTTTGGTACAATTTGGACACGCGACACGTTCGATATTAATAATCTTTGAATAAAAAAGTGAAGAGCGCTCTGTTCAGCAGCGGGGGCGGGGCTTCAGGGCTCTGGAGACAGAGTCCAGCATGTCATCTGCAGCGGGCAGACCGCGGCTTGACTGCAGTTTACTATACAATTCAATCTTCACTTCCCTGGAGTCAACATGGGCTGATCATAGCCAACTGAAGCAGAACTTGGGTATTTTTTTCTAATCTATAACACTAATAACGTTACCGCCAGCAAAATACCTCCGCTAATTAAATCCATGCTCTACTTTATAGTAGATAACCTCAGTGGTTATGTCAAAGCAAGTGACTAATACGCCTAGCGACCTGCGTGTGTTTTTCAGGGGTGGATTTAGTGATTTGGGGGCCCCAGTCAAACAGCGTCTTGCTTTAGTTTTCACCCTCTCTCTAACTGGAAATGTTGGTATTAGCAGTCAAAAATGTCATCAAAAATGTTTCAAAAAGTGAAACTATTCATAGAAAACTGTTAATAACAGAGTAAAAGTCCTGCATTCAAATGTTTACTTCAAGTGAAGAGTGAAAGAAAGGTATTATCAGCAATATATATATATTAAGTAAATATACTTTACATTTAATTAATGTCTGTTCAAGGCGGATATAATATATATGTAATATGATGCTAGATAGTTTAATGAATAATAATGCATCATAATTAAATTTTTATATTTTGTGACTTAAATCTGAATCTGCAATGTAACCAGTAACATTTCTCTGTCAGGTAAATGTAGTACTACAATGTTTTCCTCTGAAGTAGAAGTACACAGCAAGTAGTATACAGTTAACTGCTTTGGGGGCCTTTTGTAAATTTGTTTTGGGGTACAATGAGTTGGAATAGTAATATAATTCAATGTTTTTCATATCTAAACATCATAATAAATATATAAATGACACAACTTGGGTGTGTGACGCAACTATTGTATAACATGGCAGGTGTCTTGTTGGAGACCCAAGGATGCATAGTGTTGTGTGTGAAGTTGTTTATGTGAGCGGTTCTCGAGAAAGCTGCAAAGCTTTCAGCCTGTTCTGAACATGTTTTGAACGGGCACTGCACTAGTACAGCAAATAAGTAGACTGAGAAAAACGCTTACTTAGTCTGACTGAGGGAAATATTTCATCAAAGTGTTTTATTATTTTTGTGCATTGGAATTGATGCGTAAAACAAAAACTAAATATTTGTTGATTCCGGTTAAAATATACCAGATTTCATTACTTCAAAACTGTATGGTATATTTCCCAAATACAAGTGTTGGGTCAGGAAAGATGCAAGAACTAAATCAAATAGGTAGGTACTGGTAGATGAATCCCTCTGAGGATTTGAGTTAAAAACAGGAAACACTTTTGACTTTACCATTAAATTGGAACATACTGTAGTGTGTAATAACTGAACGAAAAAGTTGACTTCACACCACAGCTCAGCTGTGCTTATTGTTTAATTAACTGTCTTGGCCGCCACAGTGCGTGGAATTGAATCAATCTGTCGAGCTTGGCCAATGCATGAATACTTAAAACAACCGCAATAAGTGTGTGAAATTATATTTAACCATATTTCACTCTGTATGTATTCAGAATGAGTGGCTTTTACAAGTTTTGATGAATTGCTACAAGAATGGACTACAGCAACAAATATATCTGTCTATATGTATCTAAAAGGTTAGTATTATAGTGATCTAATTCAGAGGAGTCAAATCAATCAGAGTCAAAAATATCGCTAACCTTTTACCACACACTTTTCTGTCTGTGGGAAGGAAGCACTAGAACTTAACCGCTGCTAGTACCATGAAAAGTTAAATATGAACATGTGATATCTGTATGCCGTTTTGAAAAGATAATCAAGGAACAATGCAGAGCAAAGTATACAACTAAAACCTAAAGTGTCTCCCTAACTTGTGGTCTGGCAGCCCAACAACGTAATGCTTTTTTTTATTTTTTAAAGACCCTGTGATTAGTAGACAACCTGCTTTACCGACCGAGCCACAGTCATCCAGATTAATCACTAATAAAAATAATAAATTGCAGCTCTGAAGTCCTGTGATGTTCACACGGGTCTAACAATCAAAATCGTTAATGTATTTTAATTTAGAGGGACTTCATTCAAAAGGGGGGTGGGTGTTAAAGAGTTCTATCGCTACCAGCTGCCATTAAATATGTGTAGAGTGGCAGTAACTCAACATTTTAGTTAAAAAAGGTCTACTTTTCATCACTCAAATAAAGCATGTGACCATCGAGTACCTCTTTAGTTCGCAATACTCTGCTGAATGGGAAAGTGTTAGACATGGCTCCTGCTGTTGATGTCTGAAATTTAAAATGCAGCGCCTAACTCTTTATCTTTCACCTCCCATCGTGCTTAAAGCATGCTTAAGTGTCAGCCCTTGAACTGCGCATCAGTTCATTGCAAACTATGAGAAAGGGAACCCGGTGCTGAATGAGAGATGGTGAACAGACCACCAGAAACTTACTTAGCATCTGTTAAAGAGCTGCTAAATTCCAGTGAGACAGGGCAGGCACAAGTCAAGGTATGTAGCAGTGATATAAAGTCAAGTTTGAATAATTCATCGCACCGTTCACATTGAAAACGACTGAGCTACTGAGCTACACTTAGTTCAGGACCAAGCCAGTTCTGTTGGATCCAGTTTTGAGTAAGCTACCGTACACATAATGTAGTGGTTTATCAGTGTAGAAGATGCTGCTGTCTGTTTCCTGGGGGGATGTTAAAGGTTACTTCAATAAAAAGGCAGTTGCTGCTTGGAAAGTGTGGTGGAAAAATTATATTAAATATGAAGAGATGTCTGAGCTGTTCATTGCCATTGTTTGGTAGTTTGAGAGGCCTTGGAGTCCTTCACACTTGGCATGCTTTGTGTGAGGAGGCTCTGAGTGTCTCGAGGTTAAGTTAAGATGAGGACCTTGATGATGTTCCTGACTCCCATGGTAAATAGTCTGGACCAAGGGTGGTTAACACAATGGCTTGTCTCCTCCAAGGTGGCATGATTATTCGTGACTGAGTATAATGTGGAACATATTGTATAAAGCGGATAGTGTGGCATGACTGTGTCCATGCATACGAGCTGTACCAAGATCGTCTCTAACGTCAGATTTGTGTAGTAATAAACTTAAGTAAGGACAACTGAGTCTCATCGAGTTATTCTTTTATTCATCTAAGTGAAGATTAACCCGAAGTACAAGTTTTCCAGATCAGAAAGAGAGAAAGAGAGAGAGAGAGAGAGAGAGAGAGAGAGAGAGAGCGAGAGAGAGAGAGAGAAAAAAAAAAATGTGTCCCAGCTGAGTCCTATCACAGGAAACAATCAAATATGTATTCTAGTATTCTAGTCAGCCTTTTCAAAGGTCACACTTCTATCCCATGGATTCAAATCTCAATTGAAAAAGCTTATCAAAGCAATTTTGCTCAGCCATCCAGCCAACCAAACCGGACTGAAACAGACTATGTTAAAGGCTATTTCACCCCCCTGGCCCCCTCCCTATGACCTGAAGAGTGTCGAGGAACCACGGCACAGTACTCCATGCGTAAGCAATACCCTGAAAGGCTGACATGTCACCCAAGCTATTGTGAGCTTTAGGAGTAAAGTAAGTAGCGATGTCAAGTGCTAAATAAATAATGACACACTGTGTTGTGGGAGTATTACCACTGTACATCTTCTAATGGTATTTCTCCCTTAAATTCCGCTTTTATTTAACCATACAAGTTGTTTGAGGACATCAAAATCCTGGGGGAAGAGCTGCAGGGGTTGAAATGGTCGCATTCATGCCCACAAACTTGGCAGCTTCCCCATTAATTCTTTACAACTGGTGACTAAGCTGCAGCGCTGGAACAGTCGGGGGTAGAATCCTTGCTCAAGGGCACATCAACAGCGGTTAATAAGGGTAGTGAGAGCATGAAACATTCACTTTGCACATCCAGATTTCACCAGCTGATAGGGGGATTCTAGCGGGCTTTCCAGTTATGAGCGACCTTATCACGCAGCAATCACCCCGAACTCCTGAGGACTTCACCGCCAAGCACACTTTTTACATGGGTAATTAAACTGTTCCACAAAACAGCAATGCTTCTTTAAGCCAATTAAGCTCCAGACATATGCTGGCACTGTTTCTTCTCCTAGTAGCATGTCAACAAAGATGATCTGTGTGTTACAAGTACTTGCTTCAGTTTTGCATCTCTCCGACTGGAGACTATTCATTGACTTTATATGCACACATACTGGGCCAAATTATCGTCTCAATAAACAGTTTATGGCCACACTTCACTGGATGCGCAAAGTTTATTATTAGCTGGCAGTTTGCTGGTTGGCAGGAAGGGGAGAGAAGGAAAAAATGCAAACACAAAACAGTCGGAGTGGGAATAGGAACTTGACAGTCAGTCAGGGCAATTTATCATCCTGTCAAACTTCACTGACTGCCGCAGCAGAACTAACCACAGTGCAAAAAATCCCCACCCCCACCCCAAAATGGCTGAGTGTTGGAGAGAGTGAGGCCGGCAAATAAAAGCTGCCAGGTACACACGTTTGTCACTTTACAGCCATTCCACCTGCTTGGCCTCACGTCAATGAAAGCAGTTTTTTTTCTTACAGATTGTGTTGCAAATACAAATATACTATTTCTCTACTGAAATCTACTGAAAGAGCTCAACACATGCAAAACAAAAGACGAGCAAAACTTACAGAATTTGTGTATTTGCTTGTATTTACTGTATAAGCAGCAACATTTCTTTAAGGTGTGTAAATTGCAGAAATTGCCAAAGTTTCAGTTTAAGTTATTCTCCATAAACCTTTACTGAAGAAAATTACAAAACAAAAGTATGAACTTGTTTGGACCAACAGTCTCCAAACTTAACTTGGCCAACAAACACCAATTTCCAAAGCAAATGTGTTGAATGACATAACTGTTTTAGCATTGACATATCATTATAGTAGTATTATGCAGTAGTAGTGGTAGTAGTAGTAGTATTATCCATGAGTTGAAAATATTGCAGGTTTGGACGAGCGACTCAAAGAGTGACTAAGCAGCGTTCATAGTAAGTTATTAATAACTTCCAGAAACATTGGTGCAATAGTCCACCTTCTTTTCCCCCGTTTCTCTCTTTCTCTCAAACACACACACCACCGGCCATGCACTGTCAAGAGGTCGAGGTCATTTCACGTATTTTTCACACAGTGTGAGCCGCGGGCGCTCGAGTCCGCTTGTCTCTGTCCTTGTCTCAGACCTCAGTCCTGATATTTATTGTGTTACTATAATGCATAAGGTGGGCGGTTTGTGGGTTGGGTGGTTGATTAACGCATATTTTTTTTACGGTCAGAGTGTGCGGATTGGCTCTCATAACGGGTTGGTTGGGTGTGGGTTATAAAAAACCTTGATTCACTAGTGGTTATTATACATTTTTCTAAACTCCCCATCTGTAAAAGTGTAGCTAGATTTTAAAATTTTCTTAAGACCACTGCAGTTATGACTATATTTACTGTCAGCAATTAATGACCTTGATTCATTTTTAAATCCTGATAAGCCACTTTTCTGTATGTTTGTGTGTGTACGTGTGTGTGTTAATGATAGCTCAGTTGGTGGTTGCAGGTCTGCTTTTATCGGATGGGTCATTCATAACCAAGATGAATATTTCCATATGCTGTGGCTGCACATTCAGGTTGCCTGTGCTCCGGTTGGGGCAGACTGTTCTGCATATCCAACAGATTTAATGGAATTCCATCGATAGGTAATTAGCCTATTACAACCTTTCAGTTGTACCACGTCTTTTGGACAAATCGCCCTTACTACAATAACCGACTCAAAGATCCCATGGCAAATGGCTTCTTTTCTGATGTGCTGGGAGACAGTCTGTGATTACATTTAGTCCCGGGCCCTTTCATTTGACCAGCATATAATTTCTTTCCCGGCACACTTCAAAGTGTGGACACTTCAAAGTAGAATGAGTGACTGCCACTCGGACTCTGAGGATGGCTCTTTTGATCATCTTCTGAAAACTCCCCTAACGCAATCAGGGTAAGCACACCAGAGAGGAGGATTTGACAGCCATAAGATAAATGCAGTCATCCTCACCGCTATCAGATAAGCACAGCATGCGCTAATCCATTAATATGAAAATGAGGGAGGACTAGAAGTGTCTGGGTGGGGGCTTTGCAGCAACAGTTAAATGCTTTGGAATGAGTTTTCAAAGGGAGGATTCAGTATTCAAAGCACTTAATGGTGTTTGTGAGCTCTGACCAGGAGCCGCCTAAATAAATTATAATGATAATAAAAAAAAATCTTTGTTAATGCACCTTAAGTGATAGTTTGCAAACTGCCAAATCAAATTGGAGTTCCCCCTGCAGTGATGAGAGCTGCCATTTCTATAGTAGAAATCCTCAATACACATCAGCATGTTTGATTTTGTGGCACAATGTGCCTTGGTATCACATTAACTACCGCCTTAACTGAGTAACAAAATCCATGGCTTGGTGTATCTTTTGTTGTTTGTTAACTGTTTGAAGAGTGTCATTTCAAAATGGAAGTGTAGAAGTTAGTGGGCAACCTCCGGGTTCTGAAAAGTGAAGCCAATGCTGAAGTGCCTTAAACTTGCATTCTTTCTAATAGCCAGCAGGGGGCGACTCCTCTGGTTGCAAAGAGAAGTTTGATTGTATAGAAGTCTATGAGAAAATGACCCTACTTCTTACTTGATTTATTACCTCAGTAAACATTGTAAACATGAGTTTATGGTCTCAATCTCTAGTTTCAAGTCTTCTTCAATACAGCATGATGTTCATTTAGTAAATTATTGTCCCATTTAGAGTCAAATAGACCATAAAGCAGAGTATGCTTTAGGGCGTGGCTACCTTGTGATTGACAGGTTGCTACCACAGCGTTGTACGGTCTGGGGGTTGTCCACGTTTTCGTATTACAACTTTAACCCTTTCACAGTGTGTTTTGAGTTCACGAAAGTTAATTGTATTGACACATTTTCTCAGGATAGATGTATTGTATTTTAAAAAGGGAATATCTTTTATAGTAAATATATATATAGTATAGGAGGTCCTGCAGATAAAGTAAGGTAAAGCTTCCATACTGGCAAGCAGAAACTAAGCTATGCAGCTAGCTCATAGATATATTAATACAGACTGCTGAAGTGGCTAGTTTCATGTGAAATAGTCTTCTGAAAAAAACATTTTCCATTATGCCAGACACATGTTGTGTAAAACCGTGTAGAAGAAGGTGAAATACTAAACCCAAAGTAAGGGAATAATTCAGCATTTTGGGAAATACGCTTATTGCATATTTTAGCGTTAGTTAGGAGTCCACAGAGCTCATAAGGTTTTTTTAATGTAATTATTTTTATATTATGACTTCTTCAAGAAACTGCACATGGATTTGTTAAATAACCTGTAGTGCAGTGATTCAGGAACTCTTGAAATGACTTATTGAACTTAATAAAAATCTATTTAAATTCACTGCACACAAGTTGGTCTATACAGTATAATCTTTATGCAAGTGCAACTATGTTGAAAAATAAGTTTGTTCAGTGTTTTATTTTTCTTATATGGTGAGCCTGAGGCAGAACGTGGTTGCATTAGCTAGACACACCTCATTATGTGGGATGGACCAGTCTGTGGCTGAATCTGAACTCAGGGTAAAGTATATGAATATGGTCGAGAGGTGTCAATACATCAGTAGCCATTCTTTATATACTGTATGTGTGATTTAGCTGTTTTTAATTATTATTTAATTGTAAATCTAGATCAGCCCCGAAGTTAAGCTGAGGTTGAGTGGGCCTACATTAATTTTTTTGGGCATGTAAACAAGTAATTCCTTTATCTTATCATTGAATCTTTCCAGCTGTTTGGAGCTAAGGTGAGTCTGTTGGTCACAGAAAAACAATCAATAAGTCATTGCTTCTGCCCTTAAATACACAGCTCTGGATGGCAACGTCATTGCAGGAGCTCAGTATGTACTCAGGTCTCACTGGCTCCATGTTTACTTGAATATAATATTACATCTATCCATCTCCCCTCCCCCCTTCTGTCATGAATCCATCCAACCTCATCCATTCCTTGCTCCATCCCTTCCCCCTTCCATCTCGTCATCAGCAACATAACTACCAGTCCTCTCTCGTCCTCGGTCTATCACCTATTGATCCCGTCCATGCCTCCTCATTTCCTCTCTGAAACCATCCATCCATACGTCCGTCCGTCCATTTATCCACCCACCCATTCATTAGCATAGGTTTGTGAGAGGTGAAGTGAACTCACCTAATGGGGTTATGTGTCTCCAGGAAATGCCTGGCTCGGGTTTCCCACTGGCTGTACAGATGAGCGACACATTGCTGCCCTCGTTTACCGTGATGTCGGAAGAAATGTCATATATCTTGGGAGGAACTAGAAGAAAATAAGAAAAAAAAAATACAGAAACAAGATTAGCATTTCAAATCTGCAACCTCTGGCTCATGCACCAACATCATCTTTATGGAACATAACGTTAGAGAGCAAATTAAGGTTCGGTGGATATCTGAACAGCGAGAATTGGCCTATGTTCCAGTTTAGAGCAAAGAGACACAGTACATGCTATACCTAAATGACCCCTCACTTCAGGTATAATCACACTAGGTACCTTATATTCAGACTCCATGACTCAGTTTGACATTGCTATCTTGTTAAATGTTGTCTGGGGGGAGGATTTGATTTTCCGCTTGCCAAACATGGAAAATAATAGGCATTTCTACGGACTTAGAAGGCATATTGTTATGACGTGGATACTAAAACACCAAACAGAGGTGTTTTAATGAACCCCAAACAAAATAATGGTTTCCTTTTTAGCAGACAGAGAGTAACATACTACTTAGGCTAGACAGCTAACTAGCTAAATCAGCAAACTTATCAGCAACACAGTCCTGCTTCCGGTTGAATATTTTCTCATGTTCTTATAGTTTTCTCACTTAACTTGAGATTTGTCATGATTATAAGGAAGAAATAGAGTGATTTGGAAAGAAGCAGGACTCTATTGGTTGCTAACATGTCAACTTATATAGCTTGATAGGACATGTAAGCTAGGCAGTAAAGCCAGGATTGTGTTCAGTAGTCTTTAAGAAGAAGTGGACGTAGTCACCATGACGTCAGCCATTGGTGCCGCTTTGAAGCTTTAAGTTCGTCATTTTGGCCTCCGCCATCTTGGTTTTTAGCCGTCACCATCTTGTTTTTTTGCAACTAAAAGTGACACGAGAGGTTGGAGCTAAGTACAACCGAAAGCTAAATAACACATTTTTAGGCAATCAAAATCAAAACTTTCATGAACTGAAAACACACTGTGAAAGTATTAAATAAAACATGGACAACTCCCAGACCCAACAACGCCGTGGTAGCGACCTGTAAATCACAAGGTAGCCACGCCCTAAAGCATCCCCTGCTTTATGGTCTATTTGACTCTAAATGGGACCATAATTTACTAAATGAACATCATGCTGTATTGTAGAAGACTTGAAACTAGTGATTGAGACCATAAACTCATGTTTACAATGTTTACTGAGGTAATAAATCAAGTGAGAAGTAGGGTCATTTTCTCATAGACTTCTATACAATCAGACTTCTCTTTGCAACCAGATGAGTCGCCCCCTGCTGGATATTAGAAAGAATGCAAGTTTAAGGCACTTCCACATTGGCTTCACTTTTCAGACTCGGATGTTGTCCACTGGTTACAGTGCATGATAAACTCACTTTTCTTTTAAAACAATGAGATCATCATAGGCATGATTCATTCGTGTTTATAGTTAGTGGAATATATGAGCCGTGATTATGCTGTTGACCGTAACTATGTTTAATATTTCCTGACAGAGCTTGGCAGTCAGTTGGTTCCACTCACAAAGGCTTGGATTGGCTGCTCAGTCATTTCTTCAAATCGCTATTCATAAGAACAAAACCCGACCTTCTTGAATCACTCAACAAAAACACGTGGGCAGTGATTCATAGGTCTGGAGCAACCGGGCTACACTTTCGGCGGTTTGGAAGCTGCATATCATAAATCCATGAAGTCCCTAAAAGGCATATTTTCGAGAAAGAAAAGTGAAAGTTCCTTTCTATTGAGGGCAGCTCATCAACAGTCCCTGCTGGACATCATAATTGACAAGTTTCTGGGCACTTAAATCCTCTCCAAGCTTTGATGTTAAAAGCTTCGGTATTTAGGCTGCTGAAAACACACGAAGACACACATGCAGCCACCCACAAAGGCATTTAAGCACATTCAACCAAGCACACATGCAGACACATGGGTGCACACACACATACAGGCTTATGAGACACTATTTTAATCTGCAAGATTTGAATCTCTGAGGGAGCTTTTCTGCAGTGGACTGTGCTATACAGTAATGGCTTCTCAGTCGTCTGGGGCTTCAAACTATTCGACCCTCTGATCCCTCCTGATGCCTGCTAAAAAACTAACAAAAGAACAGTTGATTCAACAATTTCCAGAGTTCCACTTTAGACCCACCAACACTTTTTCTGGAGTCACGTGGTCTCTTTTGTCATTGAGCTCTGTCCACTTTAGTTGCACCCACTCTTCTCTTCACTCTATTATGAGCAACAATACAGAGGATGTGGCTAAGAACATACAGTATGAATAATGACAATACCCTCCATATGTTCTGCATTGATTTAAATTTACTTTACTGTTCATGTCGTCCCTCCTCAAATCTTGTACAATGGAGTAAAAAATAACTAAACTCTACTGAAAATAATGATTTGTGGTCTGAACCCACTACTTCACCACTAGTCATAAACACTGACTGTATGGGCACCAATTTTCTATTAAGAGCAAACAGCCTACGATCAAATACAGGATGGTGCATCATTGAAAGCATCATATAACTGGAACCTCTATGGCGGAAAGGAAAGAAAGGAAGGAAGGAAAAAAAAACATCTATGAATCACAAATGGTATCAACCCCGCCGTTTTGACCCAGCCACACACAAACACAGCCCTCAATGATACGAGGGACTGCCCTGGAAAACTTTCTCATCTCTTGTGTTTTCTGTTTTGCGGGGGGATAAGGCGTCATTTTTGATCAACAGATCTGGATCTAAATGAGATGAAAGTGGCAGACCTTCAGTGGGAGAGGACCGGAGGCGATGTTGAATCTAGGTTATTGCTTGTCAGACTCCTGTGTTTACTTGCTGTAAGACCCCACTGTTGACACATCTCCTCAGTGTCTGATAGCGCAAAATTGAAAATGTTGGGGTTGTCTACTGATCCTATCTCTCCCTGGCAGGGACTGAGAGGTTTTCAAAGGTTCAGATGAAGAGCCCTCAGTTTTTCAGCTTACAGCTACTGTAGCTCTACTGTATAACACTGTTTGCTCCAGCAGAGTAACAAAAAGTCCTGGAAACGGAATAAAAGATCAATGGAAATCAGTCAAACTTTAGACACGTGGGGAATGTCTGTGAAGAACAGAACAGTAATTTATTCACCAGACAATAACCCGTGTTTTCTTTCATGTCTTTTAAAAACTATTGTAGTAAGACACCATCAAACAGTTCAGACAACCAAATCTGCTTTAAAGGAACAGTGTGTAACATTTAGGGAGATCCATTAGCAGAAATGGAATATAAGTGTATAACCTGAAAATCTGAATTGTTGTTTTTTTGATACCTTAGAATGAGCCGTTTATATATACAGTATATATGGCGCGAGTCCTCTCTTCATGAAGCTGGCCGCCATGTTTCTACAGTAGCCCAGAACAGACAAACCAAACACTCGCTCTAGATACAGCCATTCGCGTTTTCGCGTCGGCTACCATAGTTCTCTTACAGAAGTTTCCGTTTGTTGCAATCTGTAACCTCACTGCTAGATATCGCCACATCCTAGACACTGCTCCATTAAGAAGTAAGACAACGGCTGTGTCCGGATATTTACTTTCTGCATCTTTATTTGTATCGCCACAACGTATTTCTAACTTTGAATTATGTCAAGTTTTAAGAAATTCCAAAAATATTTTTAAAAAAATAACGCATATCAACTACTTTTTTTTGGCTAAAATTACCACCAGGGTCTGAAATTAGCACCCACCACCCTCCAAATGTAGGTAAATTGTTGGCAGTGGCAGGTAAAATCGTCAGGCCATCCGCAAATTTGGCGGAAAGGGAAAACGCGAGGGATGGGAATCGAGAATGGGTTCCCATTGAGAAGGTTCCTAGTTGTAATCGCAGTCACCGGCTCGTCTGCCGACAGCACGGAGCACGTTATGGTGCGTTCAAGCTCTGCTCAGTAAAAAAAGAGTATTGGATCAAGGTATATTACAATGTTATCAAATATAGTTTTTGGCGAGAGACTTGAATAAATAAAACTTGATTATAAGGAGATATATTTCAAAAGTGGCAGATCAAATTTCTGAGTGGCAGACAAGAAAATACTTGCCTGCCACAGTGGTAGGCAGTGAAAAAAGTGAATTTCAGACCCTGATTACCACAATACAAGCTCTTGCAGTTAGGCTGTCAGTTATGGTGCCAAATGATGACGATTCACAAGTGTCCTGAATCTCAATTTACCGCCCACTGTTCAATATGAAGCATTTATTATTCTGTGGGGAATAGTGAATGAGTGATAGAGGGACTTCGGACTCAGCTAATGCATAAACAAAATATGATTATGCCATCTGGTGTCCCTCTTTGAAAAAAAAACCCATCCTAAACACGATCTTATATAAGTGAGAGTCTCGTTGCTAGGTTACAGTGCTGAGCCATTGCAAGCATTGTAGCTGAGGGGCTATAGGATGGACACATGAATATTGAGGGCTGATGGCGGGTTTCGATTTGGCAAATAGAATCTTAAATCTATTTGAAATTCCACACCCACTAATGAGAAAATCAAGTTACCAAGCGGCTACAGAAGTTGAAATGTTCAATTTGTGTCTACCTTTCAGTGTGGCTCTAAATGGTGGAACTTATTACTGGGTAATTTCAGACTGAATCATAATTGTTGATGCCACACACTAATTATTCCTATGAATGTGTGTAAGTGTGTGTGCGAGTGGTGTGAATAGCTTGTTCAGTTCTGTTTACATACTATCAACAATGGCAATAGTCAACACAGCAGAAAGGACACAGTCTTAACCTTGTAGTGAGGACTAAGACAGTGATTGGGTTCAAGGTAGCTCTACCATTACGTTACTCGGCAGCATTAAAGCTGTTTCACACCAGTGTGATTCAGAAACGAAAAATGATGCAAAGAATTTGCATACAGAATTACAGCACTGAACCTTTGGTGACACCGGCTCGGATGTCTTTTCTGCTTTTTTGTGTTCTCGCTGAAATAGAGGAAATGCACCTGGATTAGATGAAAGGAACCAAGTTTTCAGCAATGTCAATGTTCCTCTTTGAGCTGAAATGATACCATTTAGGCATCCCTCAGTGCAGTTCCTCAGAAAGCAGCGTAGTTGATACCTACCTTGACCCAATCAATGTTTGAAAGTGTGTTTCAAGTGCACATTTTAAATGTTTTATTTGATTTATTGGCATGTAACACAGTTGAAGTGTTTTCAGCTTTTACCCCAGCGTAGCTACAAGGTCTTTGCAATGCTGTTACACTGACACCTATATAAGCTAAGGACCCAAAGCCAGAGATCAATATGCTAAAAAAACATCGTTCAAAATATCTCATTATGACAGAGTAAGGATTTATTCAAGAACCTTAAAGGAATAGTTCCACATCTAGGGAGATATGTTTACCACCTTATGGTGGAGATTCAGATGAGAAGATCAATACCAGGGGAAACAGCTAGCCTGGCTGTGTCCTTCGGTTACAAAATCTGTCTACCAACACGTCTTAAAGAGGACGTATTATGCTCATTTTCAGGTGTACACTTGTATTTTGGGTTTCTACTAGAACATGTTTACATTCTTTAATCTCCAAAAAAAGCTTTATTTTTCTCATACCGGCTGTTCTGCAGCACCTCTTTTCACCCTCTGTTTGAAACGCTCTATTTGAGCTCCTGACCCCCCGTCCTGAAAAGCCCAGTATGCTCTGATTGGTCAGTTGGCCGACTCCGTTATGATTGGTCAACCGAACCAAACTCTTTGGACTGCGCTCCAGCTCCGCTCTTACAAGCTTTGTGTGAGGACGTGCCAAAACTATCCGTTATGTAAATGTGTTACATTATGGAATAAAAGGCAGAACAAGCAAGGCGTTTCAGGCAGTTCAGTAGCAGTGTTTCTGTGGGCGAGAGTAACTCCCCTCGGCGTGGACTTTTACATGCACAAAAAAAACTATATAACACAAAAAAAGTAAAGGGAAAAAGTACAAAAAGCATAATAGGTCCTCTTTAAACTCTGTTCAACGTGTTATATTTCGCCATACAAATTCCAAGAGAAAAAAATGATATTTCACTGTTTTACGAGGGGTTATACGCTGGTGTATTTCTTGGCTCTGTACCGTTGCCAGGCAACCAGAGAAGACTCCAGTAAGTTACTGCCTCCAGCCAAGAAATGGTCTGGCACATAAATGGTCTTTTTTATACTTTTTGTGCCGATTAAACAAATGCAATATTACATGATAAGTGATTTTTACATGTGTTGGTAGTTAGATTTTGTTACTGTTAAGACAGAGCAGGCTAGCTGTTTCCAATCTTTGTGGTAAGCTAAGCTAAATGGCTACTGGCTGTAGCTTCATATATTTAATGGACAGATATGGGAGTGATATTTATCTTCTCATCTAACTCTCCATCAGAAAGCAAATAAACATATTTCCCAAAATGTCAAACTTTTCTTTCAAAAATGTCCAAAGTCCTAAAAAATGGCATTAAATCTGGTTGAGTGTTTGGCGCCCACCTCAGTTACTGTTTGTGACTAAAAGCAAACTCTCGGCTAGAGTATGTTAGGGACAGATTGTGGTCATGTCTGAAGTGCAAATTATTCACATGGATGTTCGTCCCTGCTGTGAAAAGCCTTTTAGACATTGTTGCAAGAATCCTCGCTTGCCAATTCCTTGGTTACCACATTACCTTGAAAGCCTGCAAAGTCCATTACCATCATCTTTTTCTTGGGTGCATCTCTCTGAGTGCCCTGTATTATACCTTTTACACCACTTCCACCTCTTGAAACATCAGAGACTGTGCTGCTCCTTGAACAACAGATCATTATAACCCATCTCTCAATACCTACACACACAGCTTGTTGTTTTCTTTAGGTGCTAATTCAGTAACGATGCTATGATTGTCATGTTTGCCCATTCCTCTCTAATTTCCCCTTCTCCAGCCCGGCGGGAGGCGCTGAGAGTGAGCTGCCACAGCTGATCTGGGCGGCGTCATCTCCCCACTGGCAGACACCTCGGGTGAATAAATAAGCCTCTAATGACGCCACCTTGAATTACGGAAATGCTTACAGCTGCACTATTAAAATGCAGGGGTTTTTCTTCTGGAACTGCAAAGTGGGAGGCACACAACTGGGCTCTTCTATGAATTCTGACAGGTCTCTCCAGAATGACTTCTGCTACCAAATTGCAGGACCCCATTACTGGCTAAACCTACTGCCATCCAGCTTTCCAATTAGAGCACAGAGGGGAAGCCCAGCTACTTGTTGTAATGGATGGCAGTATGGGGAGGTAGAGGAGTGTCTGGGAGAGCTGAGAGGGAGGGAGAAAAGGGGAGAAATTCCTGCTTCCTTTTCTGTAATTCAAATCCTTCATTTACCCACCGTCATCCTACACACACCACAGAAACGGACGAAGATGCTGCAACTGCCCCGAGCAGCTCCTGTCCAAACACAATACGATGTAATGGTCTTATTAAACCGCAGATGCTTACTGATCTGAGGACTGATTGTGCTTAATCAACGACATGCAGCACTTTGAAATTGGATTAGGGGCAGATTTGAGTTTTACTTTTCAGCTTTGCTTGATAACAGTGAAGAAATCCTGAAGCGATCTTTGCTTAGCTCCTTGCAATTCTAAACTCCAAAGCCTCCACAAACCGCAGGTTGTTCTAGATGACATTGATACAGATGGATCATAATGTATACCTGTTAAACATACGTGTGTTTGTAGGGCGTAATATAAACCTCAGTAATGAGACAGTTCCCACACAGTTATTCCTTAAGGTTTTCTATTCCCTTTCCTCACTGCAGGCAGCAAGGAAGAACCAACTTCCAGCCCGTTAATTAGGTGTCAGACACGGAAACTAAACATAAACAGTGACAGATTATATTACTCAAAGGGATTACCTCCATTTGCGGTGTCATAAAGCAGGCACGGATAATTTGTAGTACTTAACTTTGGAAAAAGTCTATCCAAGTAGAAAGAGGAATCTGTCATTATTGGAAAGGTTTTTTCACTGCAACTGACAAAAACACATAACCTTAGTGGCCCTCCAATTTAGCAATTTGCATTTTTTACTGTAATGATGGCTGACTTCCTCATCATTTCAGCGCCCTCAGACGAAGCAATTTGACTCATATGAATTTTACAAAAATCTTCAAAAATATGTGTAATTATTAAGGAAAATGTTGACTTTTTGGATATACAGCACCGTGTGCGTTTGTGTCTTAGTGTTAGGGCGGGGCGGTATATTCACTTATTAAGGTATATCGTATATTTTCAAACAACACGGTCTCACTCCCAACTCGTTAAATATTAATATAATTGGGCAGTGTCCCTCGGCATCGGATACCGACGCAGAGAGGCACCCTTTAGCAACAGTATGTGACGAACAGAGCTTTCAACTAACTCCAATGGGCGCAACTCTGACCCGACTCTACCTCTGTGTCTACCCCATAGGTCTGCGAACAAACTCGGCCGCACTCGCTCTTTTTGGCTGGACCACAGCAAAGCAATAACTCGAAAGTATGTCACCGATTACATCATTGGTCGAAGTGAGTGATAATGTTAAACCAAAATATGGTCTTTCAAAATAAATAGGCGCGACTGTGTTTCTGCTGGTAACGCCATCTCTGCGATCAATTAGCTGATCCACTTCATCAATACATACAATGTAAATGTAAACTGTAGTTGTCAGTTTATATATGAATAAACACTGCACACAATACAACTTTAGATGAGTAATCCAGAACAATAAATGGTTGAAAATAGCATGATTATATTGTTAAATATATTCATTATTAAAACGGTCCTCAATTATTTGTCTCAAACGTATCTTAACTATGTTATTTAATAGAAGTGCTTGTGCATCTTACATGTGGCTTTGACTTACTGTACTTTGACTTACTGTACAACTGAACATTTAGCCCACTTCGTAGAAAATACCCATACAGTATATATATTGTGTGTATGATTTGGGTCCATATCGCCCAGGACTACTAAGTATATGCATGGGCACACGTTCATGTGCCTGCAGTGTGTGCTCTCAAATAAATAACATACAGTACTTGAGACCATAAACTTTGAAAGTCACTCTAGCTTTACCTCCAATATCACCTGCTGCTCTCTCATACCGTTATTAAACATATCAATCTCAATCATTTTCAACGGAAAAACACACACGACCATACGCCAATAATAAAAAGCAATAAAAATGTTCAGAAAAAAAGGGATGTTTTCCTTTTCTTTCCATTTATTCGCGCCCAGCAGCAATAGAGGAGTTGGACTAAGTGCCGGAATGGCAGGGCCAAGACATAAAACCTCATCAGCCCTTATTGCTTGTCTGGTTTTGGCATCTCTTCATATTCTAAGATCTCCTCGTGGCTAAGACGTTGGGGAGGTTAATAAAGAATTGAGATCTGAGGAGTTGTAGCAGACAGCAAACGGCTAAAGACACAAATAGATTCCCAGCAAGTGCACATTAGCTGATGAACATTATTCCATAATGGTATCATTACGTGTGATGAATCCAGTGATTTACCCTCTTAATGTACTGCAGGAATTCGCCTGAGGGTCCAATAGTATGATGATATACTGTATATCAGCTTCAACTTCAACAGATCACACATTGGTGTTTTTGATTTAATATAGTACAAGAGCAAATTGTTGTCTTTAACATGGGATTCCTCTGTCGTAGCTTTTTTTGTGTAGGTGTGACCTAGTTGTTATTTTCATTGCTGCGTCTCCAAAAGCACACCTCACTGTATCACTGTAAATGCACCTGGCATACATTCTTACGGTAAAATCTATGCCCATTACTTTAGTTGTAACCCTGAAGTTATATTCTACTCTCGGTTTATGGCCCACTTTTTTTTTTTTTTTTTTTGCTCCGAGGCAGCATTCCTGTCTCTGGCTGAAACAGAAATGACCCCAATACTGTGGTAACAATAATGTACTGGTGAAGTGTTGATAGCTTTGGAGAAAGAAAAAGCATTGGACAATTTTACCTCGAGCCTCCAAAATGTCCAATGTACAGACATTGCCAGAGTCACATAGTGAAACAGTTTTCACCATGTTGATGGAACAGCCTCTGTTGTCAGTTGTTTCATTGTTCTTTGTACTAGTCACATTGGCAATTTTCGACTGTTTTAAGGGATGCTCAAGCACAAATAAGTTTCATGTCAGCACCCCTAAAAATGAATTATCAAACACTTCTGAGACGCGGATCGCCGGTCGACATTACTGTCTTTAAGAGGCTGTGTAACGGGTTCAGCCTTAAAGCTGGAGTGAAGATATTGGAATCATATGAAAACCCAAAGGAATCCATTGTTATCAACCATGTCATGTTGGTTTGTCGGGAAGTAGGCTAAATAAATAACGCTAAAAAGTTAGGCTCAATTTTGGCTAGGGAAAACTGGCATGGCGATTTTCAAAGGGGTCAACATAACCTCAAGACATGAATACATTTCCACTAGGAATGTTAATAATTAACCATTTAACCCTTAACCGACATCAAGCATTTTAACCGATTAACGCTATCGGTTAAACGGTTAAAATACATATTAATAATTAATCAAAAAGCTGAGCGGCTCGTCTCTTTAAGGAGAAAAGCTGATCCAAATTGAGAGGCTGAGCCGGAGTTGCAAGATACAGGAAGTTGACTCCGGTCCATGGCTCGCTTGAGCGGAGCGAGTTGCAGCCTCGTAGCATTTATCCACCGACAAATAAACCGTACACACACTGTCTGCTACACGTACGTTCACAGCTGTAACACCACCGATAAACCCACACTCCCTGCTGCCACACACACGGTCTTTCGGACACTCGTAAAAGTTACGCCGCAATGACAGAGCGGCAGCGATAACGAAGCTACCAGCAGAGCTACAGCTCCTAACGTAGCACAAAAACACACACTGTTTGTCGGCCAATCGCTATCGTTAATCCGGGCTGACAGAGTATCGTTACGGCGGGCAGACAATCTGCTAAACTAAACTAAATGTGCGGTGGAGACTTTTACTGGCAACGTGGCTGCATGTCCGCGACACTACATGCAGCACTGTGGGTGCTAAGTTAACTATCCTGACGGTGAACTGAAGACTCGATTGTCTGTTGTACTCATACTGTACACTGCAGCTGGCGCACTGCTGCATGCGAGGCATTAATCCGAGTCCCCTAAAGACCTGATCCTAGAATCGCCCCTGACTTGTCATAATAACTGTCTGTATATATTGCTAGATAGTGGGTTGATTAGGCTGAATGATTAAAAAGAATAACAAGTTTCACTATTAAACATGCTGGAAACAAGCTTTGCTCCATGCAGAAATCCGAGGGAACTATGAACACCATTTTTTGTTCAACTTGTAATTAACCATTAGTTTATGATAATATTCCTGTCATGACCTAATGGTGCAAAAATAACATGCTTCCGCAAATGTCACAACCAATACATATGATGAGTAATTGCCGATGAAGTTAACGATGCAGAAAGCGTGATTATGGAGAGCTTGTTACCAATTTCATGCACTTCTGGGGAGTTCATGAATTAAGGGAAATCAATTGATGAAAATGAACTTTTCGAAATACCTTGTGAGAGGCAATTAATCTTCAATGGGAGAGCTGCACTGGGCATGTAATTCAAAGATAAGCTATCACCCACTCATTGAAATAGTTTCTAATTTATTCATGCTAATCAGTGTCGTTCAGCCTCGGCATCTTGCTTATGATAAACAAAATTCCTCAGCGTGGGCCACTCTGCTTTCGCTTTCAACGGTGATCACTGGTTTTTCAATTAGCTGCGCGAGTCCACAAAGTGTCTTTGATAGGCGCGGACACGCACGGGGCTCATTTCAAAGAGTTTATCGTCAAAATGAAACACTGAAGCTGTCAGAGGTCAAGCTGCTTTCCAACAACGAAATATCAGCCGGTGACCAAATGACCGTTGCTATGGGTGATCCTCTGTGCATCTCTGCTCTCAGCCCATGTGTGGATCCGTGTGTGTGTGTGAAATGGATGATCAGATGTGAGGACACAAAGCTCTGTCTCCATCTGTCATCGAGCCTTGATGCAGCGCTAAAGGTCAAAGGTCAAACTTTAGAACCCGGGTCGTGATTAACGGGGAGAGAGCAGTTGGCAGCTAACAGACGCACACTGCACCCAGTCGGAGGGAAGGAGCTCGGCTCAGCGGGCGGCTGGATCTGCTCGTTACTGGCTCTTTGCTCATCAGTTTGTCATACGAAAGGCTTTTTCTGCCACTGTTATTGCAGTCATTATCTATCGAAATTCAGAGTCAATATTCATGATGCAAATGTCAATATTCCAGCCAAATCAGATCATTTTTACCTATAGTATAACCTATTAATCATGATCATCCGTATAAAATACTGACTCGCCTTTTCAGACATGTCGTTTTATTGAAACTCCCCAGTTGCTCACGGGAAATGATTTCTCAGAGATGAGGAAAGCCTTTCTGGGTACAGAAGCTGTCGACTGTCATAAATGCTCAGAGTGCCCTTGATAGTTATGACGAGTGTCTTTTAAAATATCCAGATTTGGTTGTTTCTAGAGGAGCCATCATCATCAGAGCAACGTGCAATGCCCTATCTTTGTTCATCCATTTGTAATAACATTAAGCTATTCCCTTGAAATATTAATACGTGTCTGTGATTGTTTGTGTCATCAGGGAGAAAAGAAGCCCTGAATTTTCAGGAAGAGCAGTGAATTGTCTGTGAACAAAGTTTTGCGGGAAGAGGGGTCAAAACACATTCATTCATTGTTTGTCAAAGTCCCTCTTCCTTTCTCTCTCTGTCCTGATTTATTTCTCTCATTGGTGAGTCATATGAGTCCATGATAAATAGCACCGACTGCCAAACAATTCAAGGTTCAAGTGCTGAAGAGGATTAGTGATTATTCTCAGGAGGTGTGTGTGTGTGTGTGAGGTATGTGCACGCCTACAAACACTGAAGGTGTGTGTATTGTGGTTCTGTGTGTGTCAGCTGCCACATTCTCGGATGGCGCCCGGTATCGACCGCTTTTCTTCACGAGCCGCCCCGTGGGCTGGAAGGAGAAGATTTGGACTAAACAACACGTAGGTGATACGGGGCCGATTCGTTCCCACTGAGGGCTTTGGAAAGGCCAAAGTCATGACTATTCAATAAATTGCTCATTATTAAAAACCCTGAGCTTGTACTTTGCAGAAAACAGATGTCAGTTCTCGCTGTTTTGTTACTCTAGGGGCACCGATTGTTCAAAAAATTATGTTCAAACAGAACATCAGTGATCATTTTAAATAAGAAAGTGTCTCTTATTTTTGCCTGGTTGTTGTTGTTTTTGATAATACATCCTCTATCTATAAATAAAGCTGACCGTTGGCTTCTTTAACAAAGCAGGAGGGCTTCTGCTACTGGACCCAAATACAGCTACAAGTCAAGGAAGCAGACCGATGGAGGAAATCTCTCGCTGCTCTTTAATTGCACTTTGGGCGCCAGATGAATTTCATGGATGAGACAGGCGGGCGGCACCCCACTGCTGGTGGTCAGTCCGCATTCAGGGTGATGTATGCAACAGTGCTGTAGGGCCAGGGAGCGCAGCCTGTGATATTTATCTGCCCAATTAAGGCCAGTGTATCCCTGAGACGCCTGCCAATGCGTCACCCCCAGCAAATCTGTTTCACAGTCAGCCGTCCCACTGTTGACGAAGGTTGTATTGTACGATAAACACAGCCTAGAGGACCGTGCTTGGATCCACACACAGAAGTGCGAGAACCCATGTCTCTGTTGTGATTTACACCTCGGAGAACCAACTGTTTAGCACGAGAAAAGCCATGGCCTAACACCATTGGTGGAGGAAAACTTGATTGTTTTCACACACTCAGTTTGATTGTCTCATCCTCTCTGGCGTTTCCAGAGTGGCCTGCATGACCAGAATTCAATAAAAATCATCTCAGAAAGTAAATACAGTTTATCAAACGTCCTCTACATAACACGTCGCCTTTTACAAAACAAGAAGGGCTACAGAACGCTGTCGTTCATGTCCACTTACCGTCTCCTTCTTACGTTTTTCACACTTTTCAGTTCAGATTTCATCTGAGTGACTGACTTGAGCATTATCAAAACTAACACCCACACGCATTTTAATTAATATACTTTTAAAACAAGACTGCGACAAGGAAGATTAAGACATTTGTGCGGGCGGTTAATGCTCACAGATTCATTTAAGGATAGACATCTTTTTAAAACCGTCATGACACTGAAATAGATATGGATAAAAGCAATCAAGGTTTATATCAGACTAGGGCTGCAATGAATCATTATTTTCATCTTTCATAAATGTTTGTTTGATTGATTGATTAATCGTTTAGACAAAACAGAAATGCCAGAAAATAGTAAAAAATGTCCATTGCAGTTTCCCAGAGCCCGAGTTTTGTCTGGCAAACAGTCCAAAAACCAAAAGATATTAACTTTATTATTGTAAAAAAAATTCAATGGAGCCTCCAATATAGTTACCCATTCATTTTTGTCAAACAATTAATTGGATAATTGGCCGATTGTTTCAGCTCCATATCAGACATTCACACTGTTAAGCAACACATATTGAAAATCATTTCTGATGCACCTCCTAGACCTCCATGATCTGCACCCTCAACTTGGATAAAGATGATCTCTTACAGTGTAAACAGATACACACTACATAGTCAAGGAGGGCAAGAAGACTGTACTCTACTGTATTATCATCACTCCTTTATCTAACATGAACATTACTTATGAACATTGGGTGATGGCCAATTCGGACAGTGTGGAGAAATTATGTCATACAAATATGAATTTAACTAAAGATTTGGCCATATTTTGATTATTTGTGGTCTGACCCGATACTATAGGTGTGCATTGGTCAGCTTTTAATGAGAAATATCAGCAGCAGGAGTGTTGAGTTTTATTAACACAGAGAAAAAGAAGAGCAACCTAGCACAAGGGCTGTCCTCGACCAACGAAAGTCGACTAACACTGAAACCATTTTGTCGACTAATGGATTGGTAAGGATGTGACGGTGAGGAAATTTTGCTACTGGTTAATACACTTGTGACAACACCGTGGTTACCGCTTACACCGGATATTTTACAAGAAAAAATTACGCTCAATATATGTAGCGTGCTTCCTTTGATCTTTAACGTTGGATTGTTGTGTGTCTTGCCTCTCTGGTCCAGCTTTCGTTGCGGGGCTACAGGTTTCCACCCGTCACAGCTGCACCTTCCACACCAACTGTGACCGCTCCATCCTCCATACGGCGATTTCCTCATTAACGTTATGGTTCTCTTATAGCATTGGGTTTAAATCCGAAATATTGCCAAATAGGTGCTTTTACTTTTCGCTTTGACACCAAATCCTCCGCCGTCGTCTTGTCTGTCAACTCAGCGTCCTGCTACTCTGTGCTGAGACTCTGTACAGAACAGACACTTTCACTTTCAGTTTGTAGCATCCGTCGTCCGATTATGTTTTGATAACACGGCGCTGATTTGCAGAAATAAACTAAATGGGTTTTTATTTCTATCAAAAAAGCAAAGCGATTGTGTGTGGGGGTGGGGGGCGGTGGGCAAGTAATTTAATTAGTGCATGCTCAAACACTGTGTAACACCAACTACCAAGGCAAACCTATCAATTAGCTGATTTAATCAGACAGACAGATCTGTTAAACTGAGTTTCTCCGCAAAGAATCACACAAAAGCACCACTTTAAATCTTGTATTTACCAGAGATGTGCTCATAAGTTCCTTAGAAATCAGTCATTGAGCATGAAAAAGCATTTCTGTTGAAAAGGGAGACTCATACCAGGCATGATGATTAGTGGCATTAGCCTGGCTCCAGATGTCTGCCCACATCTACTACTGTATTTGAGCCATTCAAACAGGTCTGGCATTGCGCTCATTGACTGCTGTTTTCCTTGTCGAAAGAAAACAACCAGGCCCATCAGAGGTTTGTAGGTGGAAACAAGAACAACATGAGCAAGATATCAGGCTAGTGTGGTAGTGTGACTATGTTGTTGTAATGATGGAAATGAAATTACTGTGACTTGATGATTCACTTTTTATGCCTCTGGTAAGGTTTTTACAACATGATGATTTGTTTGATTTTCTACTATGTTATTAGACATCTGCGCACGCTGACACCTGTAGAGCAGCGTGGCGCATTGCTGTTTTTTACTCGACGAAAAACTCTGCATCATGACAACTTGCTGTGTTTCACTAAATATGTATCAGCAACAGTGAGTGACAACAGAGATGAATATGTCCTTCCCAGTAATCTAATGTTATCAACAAGTACAGGCATGTCGAGAATACATTGGAAAAAGGAAGCATAATTGCAATGGGCCAGCATCCAAGAAAATTCTCAGGGAGTCTAAAGTCTACATTTTCTGCTTTGAAACAACCCCATTACTATAATCTGAAGCCCATTTTGATGTACAACTGTAATTGTAAACATGCATTTCAAAGTACAAAGAGTACAAAAAACATCACTCTGCTATTCACTGCGAGTAAAGTAGGTCCAAAATTGTCATGCAGAGAGCAATCAAGCTTTCCATAATGGATCACTCTGAATCCGAGATGAAGAAAACTCTGACATTTGGAGCTACGCTGGTTAAAGGCAATGTGGCAGAATAAATATGCAGCAGTGACAGTGTGACAGTCTGCCTTTATGTTAAGCTGTGTTACCTGTAAAGGCTATTCCAAGTGCCCAAATAAAAAATTTTCCTCTCCACTCATGCTGCATCTATTCCCTCTCTAGAGGAGAGGAGACGTGAGAGCTGAGTGGCTGACCTTTGTCCTTACTCATT
The DNA here is from genome assembly GCF_043250625.1 of Sebastes fasciatus. Taxonomy (NCBI): domain Eukaryota; kingdom Metazoa; phylum Chordata; class Actinopteri; order Perciformes; family Sebastidae; genus Sebastes; species Sebastes fasciatus. Next base: position 14,038,362 of record NC_133799.1, read on the forward strand.
TTAATTAACCATGGCTAATATCAGCCATTTCCGTGATGAGGACTCACATTAGTGCGAGTGCACAAACACACAATCACCTACCCACACGTGCGTGAAAGAAGCACACGTGTAATGTTGCGTGCACACGCAAACACATAATGGAGGAGAGAGATTTACCGGGGCTGAGATAGAGATTTCACAAACTCCACAACCACACAACCACACACACGCAGACACACAAATGACAATGATTAGTGGCTAACTAAATGTCAGGGGCCATAATGGCAAATCTGTTCCTTTAGACACACTCATATTCTCTCTACACTTTCCCTGCAATATTAATGTCAGGCCACATTGTTTTAATGCATTATTATTCCACTGAGACTCTTGATGCACAGTTATTCCAGCTGGGGACAGTAACACCAATTCACTATCCTCTCCTCCACAGCACTAACAACACATACAGTCATGAGGTACTATTGCCACAGGGTTGTCACAGTGTGAGTCTTTTACTTTGATACCAACCAAAGGTTCATTTTTACAATACTAAAAAAATACTACAGTATATATTTTAGGGGTGTGAAAGAATATATCAATACACATGAGTAAGGCGATATTGTGTTTTGTGATACTGTATTGATTCTCCAAAACGCTGTATTGATATTTAGTTAACCTCTTAAAAGTCCGCCGGCCTGCTATTCTCTTTTTCGGCAGTTGTAGTAGGCTCAGTTTTAAAGCTAGAGTGGTAGTGGTATTATATGAATCTAGAAAACCTAAGGTTACAGCAAGTAAGGGTACGCACGAGTCTCCCCTTTCAGATATGTCCACTTTATAATATTCCCATACAGTTTTGGGCAAAAATCGTGCAATTATTTTGCATACAGTATAAATGTGTTATTTTCACTGATTCTTAAATGGAGTATTTGAATATTTCTGCATACTCGGGTCCCCAAACAGTCTTAGAATTACATAAATTGTGTGTAACAGGAAAGCTGAGACTCTTGTGGATTCAATGAGTCTAATTGTATTCATGTGTAATGATGTTATTCCCCATAGTAGCCATTTCACATAGTGACTTTTTTTAATGAGATTTTATAGATAGAGTAGTGTAAAACTATGGCAAACGACAAAGGTCACTGTCGGAGCCGTGATCCACCTTCACCCCGGGTTCTTTCCAAGCCGACCTTGAGCCGGTCTCGGCCCACGGTCACGGAGAAGCCCAGCGAGGGAATCCTCCCACACCGAGCGGCCGTGCCTGACCCGCCGAGATTGTAAATGGTAGATGGTAAATGGACTTGCACTTATGAAGCGCTTTTCTAGTCTTCCGACCACTCAAAGTGCTTTACACTACATGTCAACATTCAGCCATTCACACACACATTCATATTCTGATGGCAGAGGCTGCCATACAAGGTGCCGACCTGCCCTCAGGATCTAATCTAAATACTCATTCACACACCGATGGCACAGCCTTCGGGAGCAATTTGGGGTTAAGTATCTTGCTCAAGGGCACTTTGACATGTGACCGGAGGAGCCGGGGATCGAACCGCCGACCTTCCGATTAGTGCTTTACATCTGAGCCACAGCCTCCCCGATGGTGTAAAAATATTTCCGGTTCATTATGAAACTGAGCCTACATAGACTCTAAGTAATCAATAAAAAACACTGAATGCTATAACACGACAACGACGACTCTCAAATTATTATAACCGGAGGAGATTAATAAACAAATAAATTGTACAACTCTTTGCGGACAGTATGAAGGGATGAAAGAATTTGAGATTTTACTACACAATTGGTATTAAATATAAATGAAGCCCAATTTTTTGGACTCAGTCTTTCGGACTACAACATTTGTGTCATCCTAGTGTCCACACTGCTTTACATATTACATATTATATTCTACACGTAAGTCTTTTGCGAGAGGAAAACAACTATAGAGATCTACAGTGAACTACAATATCCACTTTACATCAGTGCTAAGAAATAAAGTGTGCACATCTGTGGGTGGGCCGTCGCTACTGAAATGGCTACTCAGTTAGAAGGATGACGTCTTCAGTGGGGCATTCTTTTTACAACGCTTACAGGCTATTATAGTAAATTGCCAGTGTAATAGCAGCATTCAATTTCATCTTTGGGTGATTATTGACAGAATGTCCTGCAACATTTCAATGAAATATAGAGGACTTAACATTAAACAGTTTAAGCTGCACGACATCAAGTTTAAATGGGAAATTGTTTAACCGATATGTTCACACAGTGCGATCTATTTTTAATTGAATAAACAGTAAGGTAGAGCTAGGTTGCAATTATGCTTAAACTTTACATTATTGATATAACTAATACTCAAGAGAAATCCATATAGCAGTAAATGAGGGAGAAATGTCATCGAGAAGGTGTTCATTCTCGGGGTTAATCCAGAGAGCTGTGTTGAAGTGTAGCTAGTTGTGTATTTGCGGACTGAGGTCATGAGAAAATGAAAACAATTTGAAATGCACCCAGCATTAATGAGAGTGACAGCCTCATAGCATATTAAGAATAAACTGTGATTTGCTGGGCCTTATTATGTTCTACTCTGTAATTATACTCTATCTGTGTCCTGACATCAAAGAGAGGAGCGACGACCTGGAGGTTTAACCCTCCATTTCACTTCTCTTCCCACACTGACTCACTCCATGGGCGTGGGCGACGACTTCTCACTGTGGATCCGCTCTGATCCATATTAATGTCCAAAGCATTTTCATCACATACTGGATTATGTCTCACTTTTTTTGAAAATGTTAACCCTATGAAGTACTACATCGGCAAAGTCTTACATAAAATCCTTTTAAAGATATACTGCTGTTCAATTCGACAGGGCACGATCCTGTGATAGTTTGGTAGCAGATGCATGCTGGGAACATGCACTTTATATTCATAAAATCTGATTCAGACTACAATATGTCTGTGATATTCCTCTGAGTGAATTTTTAAGCTCAACATCCCGGCCCACAGTTTTGAGCTTTCAGTGATGAAACGCATTACCAGTGCCCATGTGAGCAGTCACTGCTGAAGGGAAGTGTGCCTCTTTCCCCCTCCTCGCTGTGACAAGATATTCTTAGATGAGAGGTGCTGTGCATATTTAATACATTATCACATCTACAATCTTAATTAACAGAGAGGGAGGAGGAGGGTAGTCATGTGATGTGTAGCAGGGCGGGTTGGGCCTGATGCCGATCTCTCATTCCTCTGTATCCTACATCAGATTATGGTCAGGGTATAGACTGTAAATAGGTCAGCATATGCATGGTGGAGATGAGCTTAATGCAGATAAAGACCAGTAGTAAAACAAGAAGAAAAGAGCTGCTCTGATGTGGACCAGGAGTCGGTAATGGTCAGAGTTTATAAGGTTGTCGGTGATGTCAGTGATGTCACTGATATCGCAGTTTAACTCTGTAATCAGTGCACGGCCACAAGGCAGAACCCACTTAGCTTAATCTTGTTAAGTCAAGTATTTAAGGGAAGGGTTTAACTGCTCAGCAGTTACCTGTGCCAAATGTACCTGGCGGAAAACGTGGGCCCTTTTAGTAATTCAGCAGACCCCGATGGCCCTGATGATTATTGCTTTTGGCTGAGATTATGTGAGAGACCCATTTAGGCTCTGGTAGATCTCAAGGTGTGCCGTGTGATAAACATTTTCACTCCCCAAATTATTGGTGTGATGCTGCAACAACACTTTTGCAGTATATATGTAATATATAAAATATTTATTGAACTCACCTTTGCATCACTGTACAGAATAGGGCTGTCCTCGACCAAATCAATTCTTGGTCAACTAAAACTAATACGATTTTGTTGACTAATTGATTAGTTGATTTAATCTCTCCGCAAAGAATCACATAAAAGCACCACTTTAAATTTTGTGTTTACCATAAGTTATAACCATTATCATAAGTTACTTCGAAATAAGTCATTCAGCATGAAAAAACATAAAAAACAACTAATCGACTAAAGACATCTTAGTCGACTAAGACCAAAACAACTAATCGACTAAAGACATCTTAGTCGACTAAGACCAAAACAACTAATCAACTAAAGACATCTTAGTCGACTAAGACCAAAACAACTAATCGACTAAAGACATCTTAGTCGACTAAGACCAAAACAACTCTGAACTAAAGACATCTTAGTCGACTAAGACCAAAACAACTAATCGACTAAAGACATCTTAGTCGACTAAGACCAACACAACTAATCGACTAAAGACATCTTAGTCGACTAAGACCAACACAACTAATCGACTAAAGACATCTTAGTCGACTAAGACATCTTAGTCGACTAAGACCAAAACAACTAATCGACTAAATACATCTTAGTCGACTAAGACCAAAACAACTAATCCACTAAAGACATCTTAGTCGACTAAGACCAAAACAACTAATCGACTAAAGACATCTTAGTCGACTAAGACCAAAACAACTAATCGACTAAAGACATCTTAGTCGACTAAGACCAAAACAACTAATCGACTAAAGACATCTTAGTCGACTAAGACCAACACAACTAATCGACTAAAGACATCTTAGTCGACTAAGACCAAAACAACTAATCGACTAAAGACATCTTAGTCGACTAAGACCAAAACAACTAATTGCCTAAAGAAACCATAATCTAAGACCAAAACAACTAATCGACTAAAGACATCTTAGTCGACTAAGGCCAAAACAACTAATTGCCTAAAGAAACCATAATCTAAGACCAAAACAACTAATCGACTAAATAAATCTTAGTCGACTAAGATCAACACAACTAATCGACTAAATAAATCTTAGTCGATTGAGACCAAAACGACTGATAAGTCGATTAATCGACTAAGAGGGACCAGCCCTAATACGGAACATTTATACATAGGTTTCTCTGTTTCTGCTGGTGTATCATACTGACTCTCACCTACTGTATTGCATTGATTTAATTTTTCTCCACCAAAGCTTCAGATTTATTCCATTTGCAACAAGAAAAAATAGAAAAAAATAGTGTGTTTTGAATTCCACAATTTTCTCACTTCTCTCCGGCACTGTGTAATGACAATGCGGGGGGGAGGCACAGATGCAAACGTCTAATTTGTTGAGGTGACACAAGGTCTCTGAGGGGGATAAATGTCACGCAGAGATTAAATGATTCTGAGAGATGAGTGAGCGGGCACAGCCGTATCTAACCTCCTGCCTCTAATGCAGCAGCATGCGATTCATGTGTTAAGAAGTGTGACGATATCTAGAAATTCCTGTTGCTGTAGAACTCTTGTAATGTTCAGGTAAGGTGAAACCCCTTGGGATGTGATTAGGAAGAAATATTTGTGGTCCCAATGGCAAAATGAATGGCTACTTCCCATTGCCATTAATAGTTAAGAGGTTTTTGCTGATACAGAGAGGACAAAATAAAGGCAAACATGCATGGAAAGTGACTTTAACAATGGTGTAGCACGATTACATAAAAAAAGTTTTCGAACTTTCAGTTGGTTCCTGAACCACTAAGTCATCACTGATCAGAAATGTATGAACTTAGGGATTTATAAAGCTAAGTGCCAAGTACACTTCCATCTCCATCAGTAAAATAAATGATGGCTTTCCCTAAAAAAACTTAAAATCTTTTAGCTTTCTTCTATTCTGTCCTTGCCCCAAACACTGGTAAAAAATAGAGAAATATATGTGTTGGCTGAACTGTAATGACCAGACTAAACACAAGAAAGCCGCCCAGCACTGCTGACACAGATATAAGCATAATTGCTCGGAGGATGAGCTGTTCAAGGACCCTACCATGCACCTGAAATGGGTTGAGACCACTGCATATTCCCATACATATACATACATATACAGTAATCCCTTCTTGCTCCCATTTTCTGTTACTCCTCACGGTGCACTGTCTAGCAAAGCACAAGTGCCAAAAAAAATCAAATGCCATGAAATCCTTTTACTTCAACTGTAACATTCGTGTTGCAGCATTAATAAATGTTGTATGCTTGGACTGAAAAGCCCAGATTAAAGTGTCTGGCTTTTTTTCTTCCCTCTCCTTTCAGCAGATGAAAAAACAGCATGCTCCCAGAAGCCTGTGCAACATGACAGAGCGGCTCCCTCGCTACATCTCATCTGTAAAGAAATCCCTCTGTTCTCCATGAGTGGGCTTAAGCATGTGTACACAAGTGTCGCACAGTGACAGGTAATGATTCACAAACACACAGAGTTTTGACAAAGCAGATAAACAAAAGTACAATATGGTGTGAAGTTATGGTGGTGCCATAACGGCACACACATAGCTGTACATGAAATAAAGGAATGAGAGGGGGTTGGCAATATAACAAACCAAGTTTTTAACTACCTTGAGAACCCCGTCAGAGACGAGACCGTAGGCATTTCTCAGCTGGAGTGAGTCATCTGTACTTCGACACACTTCCTGCCTCCAGCTCACACTCTGATACACACCTCTGTCTCAACGGCTGGCGACCCATTTGCCTGATGACTCCACAGTAGTAGATTGAGATAACATAATCATAACATCATCGAGCTTTGCTTCTAGATGATAACAGCAAAAGTAACAAGTACAAAGCAAATGGAACTCTTTATGTTCAACTTTGACCCCCTTTACACCTGGCATTAAAATGCGTCTCGTATCCAGATTGTATCTAGATAACCTTACCTGATTACATTTACACCTGGTTTTAATATATGTCTCCAGTGTCCACAGATCAGATTGAGATCCGATCGCTCTGTCTGAAAGGGCTGAGCAGAAGCCTCTGGACACACAGGATTGAGACGGTGTGTAATAGGCTTGCCGCGGTAGTCGGTGTTACAGGTGTGACACGGTGGTCGGGCATACACCGATTGCATTACTTGCCCACTGTCATTTAACTTTTTTTATAGAAATAAAACCCATTTAGTTCATTTTGACGTATCAGCACCGTGTTATCAATACATAGTTTTGATGACGGACCCTACAAACTGAAAGAGAATGTGTCTGCTTTGTACAGAGTCTCAACACAGAGTAGCAGGAGTCAGATTTCATAAACGGGACGAGAGAGAGTTGACAGACAAGACGACGGCGGAGGATTTGGTGTCAAAGCGAAAAACAAAAAGCGCCTATTTGACAATATTTCGGATTTAAAACCCAATGCTTTAAGGGAACCATGACGTTAATGAGGCAATCACTGTGCGGAGGACGGAGCGGTAACAGCCGGTGTGCACGGCGCAGCAGCGCTGGGTGGAAACTTGCAGCCTCGTGGCGAAAACTGGACCGGAGAGGCCAGACACACAGCCATCCAACGCTAAAGACCAAAGTAAGCGCGCTACACATATTGAGCATCATCTTTTCTCGCAAAACGTCCGGTGTAATCTGTAACACCGGTGGGAAAATTTCCACACCGTCACATCCTTAGTGCATAATGCGTCGATCCGCTTCAAAACGCCGCCGTTTAGGGAGAGAGGGCCCGCAAAGGTGACTTTGAGGTACGTCAACACTCGCACACACAGAGGGATGAGGAGAGGAGACGCTGAGCGCAGACAGAGCAGTGGCGGCCGCGGGGATCTCTCTGCACGGCGGTGCAGTGACCGGAGGAACGTGCTGCAGGTTGAGCCTACTCCCCGCCATATGGCTGAAGCTTTGAAGCTTTGATTACTACCGCGGCTCCGGAGCCAAACACATGGTACTTAGAACCACCCTAGCATTACGTATTTCCGCCCATGTAGTTGTCGTATGTGGAATGAAAATGCAGTTACATTTACATTTGTGTTCAATGTGGTCACAGTAAACCTCAATGGTCCCTGACCACCTGCCGAAGTTTGGCCGATCGGATCACAATCTGTCCTTAATGCATTTTGGATGCATTTACATCTGTAGTTTCATGGTTTAAAAAAATAAATAGGAAGAGAAAGGGGGAAAGGGGGAAAGGGGAAAGCTCAGTGGGTAGAGAGGTCGTCCTTAAACCACAAGGTTGGCAGTTCAATCCCCGGCTCCTACTGTCGGCATGTCGAAGTGTCCTTGAGCGAGACACTGAACCCCAAGTGGCTCCCCGGATGCTTTACAGCAGCCCACATGCTTAGAATGGGTTAAATGCAGAGGTCAAATTTGCAGTAACGTAGGTACCTGTATGTATATGATGATTGCTATAAAGTTTGAATGTGTTTTCATGTGGTCAAGCACTATCCGATTGCAATCCGATCACCTAAAACACATTGTAATGCCAGGTGTAAAGGGGTCTTAGTTTCCATACTGTTATATTGTCCAAGCATCATATCAGTGACTGTTTCTGTTGTTGTCACTTTATGATATTTTTGTTTTCTTGGCTTCAACATTCTTGGTGGTAAATGTGTTATGAAGCCGTACTGTTTGTCAGGTGTTACAAAACAAAGTGTTATTTTTAAGCTTTATTTAACCAAATAAAGCTGTTTTCTGTGGAATATAAACGCCTGTCTCAGAGTATAAGTGGCACCTCTGACTGTAATTACCAACATGTTAGATTTGTGAACTGTGGAGCAACAATTGGTATTTGTAGGTCAGACCACTGCCAAATCTTAGCCACTAGGTCACATCCATCAGGAATTCTGGGCATCGCAAAACGTATTATAAAGCTGACAGCTGGCACATTAGCTTCGGTTTGATTGTGGCCATATGGCCGGTGGTGAGGAGCTGCCATGACCCTAAACACCCCTGGTAAGATTCCCATTACAGAATGTACTTCAGAAAGACAACATCTACAAAAACATGGTGGTCCTGTAGTGATCATTACTGCCTGCCAAGCAGCCGACTACGGTTTATCACACGTATACTTAGAGGCGCGGTGCTCCTCTAAAATGACGCCGAAGCAGAGGTAAAGTGACATTAGCTCTGCGAACTGTCAGTGTGAATGTCATTAATTGTAACTCAGCCACTCCACAGTCCACTCACTCTCTGACTGTAGGAACGGAAAGATCTCCAATGTTTTAACAGATGGACAATGAGGCAATGTTGACAGCTGGAGCACAATAGTTACACGAAACAAGCAAGTGCACATGGATGGGGCATCTTATAGCCAATTCTGTTGACTGATACATCCTAGGACAGTGATGTTGATGAATGTAGTGAGTCTCCACAGGTGGTTGTTTGAGTGGCTCCCAGATGTTATAATTACGGTTATATTCATGTATGTTGAAAATGTATCTGAAAATGAAATAAATAATATCCCAAATCACCATATTATACAAAACAAATGTCATATAATAAGAAACTGAATTGAGTCAGAGATTATGTGCACTGTGAACACTAGTAATGAGAGATCCAGGATGGCGTTGTTTTATGGCAACTCGCTACATTGTGAAATGTATCACTGTGTATTGTATTTAATACACATAAAGGTAAACTTGATGGGAAATTCCTATAACAAACATGAAACTTGAGTAAGACAGTAGTAAAAAGCTGTCCTCTGAAAGTCTGGTGATGAAATAAAATGACACAAATATGTTGCAGCAAAGGCATTTAGTCTCTCCCCTGATGATTGAGACTATGATTACAGGGTCTCGTCTGCGCAAGATAGATGTTCAGACGGTAAGAAACTGGTAACTGATCGGTGGATTCTTATTTTTTTTTTTTAACAGTGAGGTTTCTTTTTTTTTATTTCTATGATTTTAACACAGATTTGTGGTTCACAATCAGCAAGGACGCCGGAAGTACGGGGTCAAAGGTGCCATTGCTCCCCACCACTTTATGCCCCTGTCCCGCATTGTGAATAAGAGTAGACGAAGAAAACAAAAAAATGCTCCACGCCCAACCTTTAATGCTCGCAGTAGGCCTACTACCGTATAGGCCGGGTTTAAGTACAATCCACATGTTTAAATATTACGTTGCTGGTATGAGTAGGGTAATGTGCGCGTAGCGAGTGTGTGGTTGAACAACACAGAGAGATTGACGGCGCTCAGAGCAGAAATTAGCGGTGAAGTTGTCTTGTGTCATTTAACTTAAACTTCATTCGAATTTTCATATATATATACATAGGTAACATACATGAAATATGACCTCTGCATTTAACCCATCCTTAGTGGCAGTGGGCTGTTGTAAAGCGTCCAGGGAGCAATTAGGGGTTCAGTGTCCCGCTCAAGGACACTTCGACGTGCAGACAGTAGGAGCGGGACACCGCCAACCTTGCGGTTAAAGGACGACCCGCACTACTCACTGAGCTACAGCCGCCCCAAATTAAATAAATGTAATGTACAGTGTCTCACACACACTTTCCGAATCCAGCGCGTTATGACTTTTCCTCTCCTGGTCCCTAAACTCAGGTATCTGTTGTTGCCAAGTGCTGATATGATCCCAGTGCTCTGCCTCTGTTTATCACAGACATTCTCCTTGATTGATCTTTGTTCTAACGTTACTTTGTCCATGTAATGTTTCAAAACGGCTTCCCTACAAAAAGAGCAGAAAATATAGTTCTGGAAAAACTAGAGAAAGGAAAAAGTGCGGTGCAAAAGGAAGGGCTGCTTGCTTGAGGGATCTTTAATAAGACATTGTGATGGACACATTGGCAGTGGAGGAGATTGACCCTCTGACCTCTCAGCTATGGGACGGCCGCTGTAACTGCAAAGGCCGTGGTGCTCTGACACGTTGACAAGTGCTGATAGAGCATTGCATTTTAGGCACCGAGCTAATGTGTATCTAAGTGAGCCGGTAAACGTTCAGCGTCTTAGTCAGGGATGCTTCCACATTACAGAGGGTTTTAATTCTGTGACCCTCTGATAATGGGACAGGCTTGTTAACCTCACCTCACCACGGGGAGCGAGGTGAGTTGCGCTCTTATCATTAGCCATGTTCCTTCCAGTTTAATAGACAACTAAACAAACACAGTGATTCGTTCACACCAAACCACAGCAGCACCCTTACACCCACTCAGTTTTGTAAGTAGTGCGAGAAGATGGATGTTGACATATGATAGCCAGCAGCTTAGAAAATACGGAATAACAAAGTGAGCTGAGGGCACACGGCTTCCTGGGTTATTGCTCATAATGTGCTATTTGTTTTCTGCACAGGTACGAACACCTGAGAAGGTAAATGATGATTTGTTTTGACTATTCTGTTCGTCCCCAGTGAAATCCGCAACCTCACAGGATGACAGTTTACTAAACACACTGTCCAGGTTGTTTGTGAATTGATATGACAACCTCTAGTGTTTTGTAACAGAGCAGTGCAGATGAAGACAGAACAAAATAAGTAAATTATGTTTCAGACCAAACAAAAACAAACTGATCACACCCCTAAAAATGATTTTCCTATAAGCTCAATCCATATGTTATAACAGCAATACCAGCTGGAGAGCTGTTTCCACTTGCACATTTCACATATCGCACAGCTCACACTTGTACAAGCAGTGTGTCTGACCCTTAACTCTTCTATTAATACCATGCTGCCGGTGTGAAAGTATGCATATTCCAACATTATGTTCCTTTGAAATCCTAACCACGGCCTGAACAGAATGAGAATAATTTGGTATGCACTTGTAATACATTGGATACCTGCTCAGGGTGTTAACAGTGGGCAGCGACTGCAGGTCATCACACTATATTGTGAAATAAATGCAGAAATTAAAAAACAGAAGGTAAAGAAAAGTGTGTTTTCATTTGACACGGTTGTCTGATAACATCATTAATATTCCAACCTATGCTGAGCCAAGTGGACCGTGCACGCCGTAAATCTTTGCATTAGCCTATTAAAGAAATAGAACATGGCACTTGGAAGATGGATTTTCAGTGAGGTTGTTTTCTTGCCGCTAATCGACAGCGTGAGGAATCAGCATACAAACTCAGCCGCCGCCCTATTACCCCAACAATTAGGATGCTGTCGTCAATTAGCTCTCTGTGCCCACAACAGCCTCCTTAATGTCCCATAAAAACACAAATACACCTATTGACCTTGTTAGACACGGAGATCCGCAAGATGAGGCCCAATTTGGACGGTCATTCAAGAGCTCAATGGCTCTTTTACTATGTTAAAGGCCGGAATTCAAAGCTTTAACGCCGAAGCAATGGCACACGCAGCACATCAATAACTATAAAAAATTAATTTAAGAGTCTTAAAACACATCTTATTCGTTACCTGCTGTGACAAAAACCCAGGGAGGCTTGATTAAAGCTACATAGTCTGCCTCCAGTCATTTAAACCAACAAGCTTCTACTTTTTCCACTTTGTGTTGCGTAGCCCACAGGCACAACATGTACCCCGCAATGTCAGTCTGCTTCCACAGAAGAAAGTTCTCTGCTGAAAAGATTTTTGTACAGAAAATAGCTCAAGCTCTTGTTCTTACTCCAAATATGAGATTTGCAGCACAGATGGTGCCAAATACACCTGTGACCATTAGATACATGGACAACACAAGACACTGTCGCATTCGCTACGGAAAGTCTGTTGGCTAAATGATCCTTGTAATAAGTAACAAGATGTTAGATTAAAATAAGGCAGAGGAGGACATAAATAAAGACAATAAAAGCAATTATTCATCAACATACCGCACCCACTCATCAAACATGAGAGAGCATGCCACATATATACACCCATACAAAGAAAAGCACACATACACACGGACAAGTGCCTGTACAGAACACAAAGGACTGTCTATACGCACCTTTTACAATTAGGTTGAGGAGCTTTGGCCTTGGGTTGCGCTCGCTCTGAATGGAGCATGTGTACTGGCCGTCGTCAGATACGTCCACTTTCTGTATCTGAAGGCTGTACTCATGTTTGTCTCCGACGCTGGACACGATGGACACACGTGGGTCCACCGACCACTTGTCGTTCCCTGCGAATATGATGCTCGAGCGGTTCAGCCAGGCTCCTTTAGAGATCCCATCCAATAGGTAGCACCTACAGGGACAAGAGACACTTCAGTTAGATCTGAAGAAATGAGTAAAAGCCTTTCAGATCGGGGAATAGATGATGGATAAACAACACAAAAATGCGAAATACTCGCCTGTGAATGTTATATTTCTAGGGCTTTTATTGTGAAAGGTAAGAACAGAAGGAGTGGATCTGGTCTGCGCTGCGTTTCTCAAGGTTGTAAGGAGTAATAAAGTTTAATTTTCACCGTTAGCGCAGCCTTGTGTGTTCGTAATTTCTCCCAAAAACACGTTCTGAGGTTTAATGAATATAACCAAACATCCTGAAAACGTTTGCCTGATATTGTTTTTTTTTAATGCAAGACCAGAGAGCATACGGACCAAAGGAAGTATCACATTTTATTTATAGGAACAAATATATGATGTGCCAGAAAGTGACTCATAAAAGACAGAAATCTCAGCACCTGTGTGACTCAACCTGTTATAGCTGCTTTAAAACTCGATTTGACTCCAGACTAAAATAGCCAGAGCCATGAGTAATACTTGTGCATATACGGATGGCTGCTCTGTTGTTGTTCGATCTTCTAAATGGGCAAAGACATTCGGTGAAAGAGCACTTCTTTATCATTCTTTTCATTGACAAGTCAAATGTCTTGTTTATCAGACAAGGATCTATATTCAAGCGTTTAGAGTGTATCTACTCACATTTATGGCTTCACAACGTTTGAGATTTACATTAAAAAAATAGTTTTACTCTTCAACATTGAAAGGTACAGTGTGTAGGATTTAGCTGTATCTAGTGGTGTGGTTGCAAATTGCAACCAACTGATGACCCCTCTGCTCACTACTCCCTTTCCAAGACTGCGGTAACGTGAGCTGCTGACGGTGGCCTACAGGTACAGGACCCGCTTCCTATGTGATGGAAAACTGAAATACAGACCTTTGAGACTAAGGTGTCTTTCTCTGTTTATTACAAGCCTTTGCAAAGGGACTTGTCTTAACCACAACCTGTTAAGACAGGATATGGTTAAGAGATAGACAGCGTAGCCGGTGCTCCTCTTTTCACCTACATCTCACTCTGTGAGGTGTGACTTCTCTAAACTGCTGCATCCTGTAGTTCAGCAACCATAGAAACAAGTTCCAAGAAGAGCAACTATCTGACACCTGCATGAGGTTATCTGAAGGGCAGTTATATAAGGTGTTTACAGAACATGTGAAAATGCCCATTACAGTAGATATGAAGGGCTCATTCTAAGCTAACAAAAACACGACAATTCTTATTTTCAGGTGATTATACACTAATAAAAACATAGTTATGAATATTATATTCCATTTCTGCTAATAGAGCCCCCGAAATGTTACACACTGTTCCTTTAACAGAGTTTCTTGCATCCGACCCCTGTGAGTACAATGTAAGAAACGACTTAGCTCCACTTTCTCTACTACCATGTCATTGTAATCGGGATGTTCACCTTTCAGAGCCCTGAAAAGCTTGGTTCTTAAGTTAAGTAACGGAATATAAAGACCTTAGACCTGCGTCTTAGAACACATAAAGTCTGTTAAAAGGTATCATGCACCGTGAGTACAGTGGCCACTGAAAACTACTTATGTGGTGTATAGGGTGGACAAAAGAAAGGATGCATCCAACCAAAGGTGCAAAGAAATGAAATACAGAATAGGATCCTGTGGACTGTAAATACATAGTACACATATATATTTTTTTACTTGAGAATTACAACTCCTGGATGTATCTGCACATAGTTTTTCAATGGAGGCCTTCAGTCCGGCCACACATAATCAAACACCCCCGGCTCTAAAGAGGCTGTATTCTAGGACCAGACTCTGATTCCTGTGTGACCATTACGGAGCTCAGCGCAATTTACTTCTGAAAGCTAATTGCACAGACAAAGGGTCAGTAAATTGTGATGAAGCTGGGGTCACCATTGTCAGAAGGCAGCTGTTTTACTCATCACTCCAGCACTGTTTGGACTTCAGAAATCGCATCATATTCTGTGACAAATACTGTAATAATGAGTAGGGAAAGAGGCAATCAAGTTTGTCTCTTTAGCTGTTGTCACCACGCCATGCAGACTGCCAGCACCAGTAGCAAAGCCACCGAGGAAATCAGTTTGGCACTAACCACAAAGCTCTTTACCCGCGATGCCAAGAAAGTGTCTGTCAGGAAAGCGGGTAGAGGACAATGGTCCAGTCCAGGCTGGTCTCCCCTTAGAGAGGGCTCTGCCCTAGAGGTATTGTGACAAATAAGTGGCAAACAATGGAGAATGGAGAGTAATAAAAACAACACAAGAGAGAAGTCCACGTCTTTTGCAAAGTCCACACGGAACAGTCAGTTAGTTAGCCCATTGACCACCTGAGCCGTGCTGTTCCTGGCCTGAAGGCAAGATTTACAGAAGGAGCCTCAAGGCAAGCTTACCTCCTTTCTTTCCTTTTTTTTTTGACAATAAAAAAGCCAAGTGCAAATTTAGCTCTCAGATATCTTGACTTATGTAAAAATGTATTAAAATCACATAAATAAGGCTAATTTTAAATGCATTTTCTGCCTATGAGGGAAACAGATTTAAAGCTCGCTACCTACCTCAACGATCGCAGGCCTTCGGTGACTAATAATTTAACACTCTTTTGTGGGACCGCTGAGAGCGCCGGCTTAAGGCCTGAACATTAATGCACCTGTGCTCAGCCCACAACAACTGATGATGAACAGCTTGTCAACAACTTGCCAGCCTTTCATCATTATATCATTGTAAAACAGGGTAACCATAAAAAAATATATCTTTTCTCCAGAGTAGCCGCAATGTTGATTTCTCTGTTTTCTCACCCAAAATTGTGCTTTCAGAATCAAATATCCACTCCAGGCAGGCTTGAAAGGTGGCTGTTAAAAAAAGTTAACTCCTTCAAAAAAGAGATCAGAAGCTGTGGTCATCTGTCGGTTACAATGTGCTTCAGTGGTGATGGGGTTTTTACAGCTAGTAAAATTATCAGAAGGTCTCAAATCTCTCCTGCGGCATATCTGGTTATATACACAGCTGCTGCTGTCTATGAAGAAGAAGAAAACTAAAAACCTTTAACAGCCACCTTTCAAGGATAGATTTGGGATTAACAAAGCCGTAGTGCGAGACGTATGGTGGGAGGACACTTCACCCGGCCAGCATCTCTACTTGGACTCTTGACATTTTCCTTCGTATTTGATGAATCAGTCCTTAATATTCTTTCCCTGTTTTTGCAGCTTGCTTATCACTGCTGAGTGTCTTTGCACTCTCCTTCCCAAAATTATTACTGTTATCTCACTGTCTTTGTAATCTCACACCAAGGAGTCGTACAGATGCCCGTATCTGTACACCTCCTCACAAAGCCGTGTCAAAACAGGCCATTTTTACATTAGCACATTGTCTAAGGTGTTGTTGTTTTCTGTGGCTGACTCCTTTGTTGCTGCTATCTTATAGGAACAGGAACTACATTGTAAGTCATCACAAGTCTGGCACCAGTTTGACAACCCGGTGTGGCGTATTATGGGCTGCAAACAACGCATGCATGCATGTATACACCATGAAGTCAGTTCTGTCATGCAATCACCAAACACTGGAGATTCATGGTTTACTTTTTCCCTGCATGTTATTGTGAAGTCACTTTTATTCCCCTTTAAATAACTCCTCATCCTGCTTGTTTTTTACTAGATGGAGAGGTGTGTCATCACCAAGATAATTTAGTTGGGATGTTTACCTGCTTGCCATTTTTAGGAACAGATCCTGCTTAATGCCAAGGATTTCAGTGATTATAATCCTTTGTTTTTTAAGATATTTTAAGTAGTTGGCTTCAGTAGGTTTGTGTTGTTTTTCCAATTTCTTTTAAAGGAAAAAAATATATTCTTTTCATCTTTCATTCCACGCTTTGACACTTTCTGTCCAAAGTCATTTTGGAGTATGCCATGAAAAGACATTACAAACAGCATGTACTTAAACCTTGAGTATAAACTGGAAAACATGAGCTAGCTCTTTCTTCTGCCACACGTCCCCTTGTTCCTCCCCTCAATCAGGCATAGCAGCACAACACTGCGAACACCTAAGATGGGCTGTGCTTTCATCAAGCCCCTTTTCTCTAGGAACCCACCAGGATACAGACTTCCCATGGTTTAGACAAAGCTGAGGTAATTATTCCACAGACCTCAGAGCATCTACTCCGAAGCAGCTTTGACATCTAAAACATGCACTAATTGATACTTTTATTTATCCCGGCTTCTGACGAGTGACTGCAGAGGAAACAGGCTCATTACAAGCTTCTTTTTTTTTTGTAATTTGGCTCACAAATAACAGAGTTCAATTCAAACCCCAGTGATTACGCACAATGTGTAAAAAAAAAAAGGAAAGTGATAAGCTGGTGTTTGAGCACCTCACATGAATGGAGCATGATGACAAACCATTAATTACAGTATGGCAGCTGGTAAGAGATGCAGATTGTAATCCGTTTAGCCAAACTCATTCAAGCTCTTTGATCGGATGCCATAATTAACACTCGGGCATTATTCTGACCCAGATTATTATTTGTTTTCTTTATAAAATTGTTTACTAGATTCCTCCTGTAAATATTCTTCCTGGAACCGGCGCCACAGATCTCGTCTTGCAAACATATTTCAGTGTTTCACAGTCTAGTAGTTCACATTCAGCAGTTTTTTCTCTATATTTGGCAGAAGAAATTAATCACTTCTGGATGAGTCCCGCTGTAGTCTGAGATTTCTTGTTATGTAACAGTTATATAATAAACACACAGGACATTTAAACTGCAAGCCATGCACATTCAAATATGAGATTGGGAGCATTTCTATTGACTCTGCACAGCTCTCAACATGGTGACGGCTGAGCCGGCTGCTTGCAGCTAACGGTGCTAACAGTGGAAACAACGGAAAAAGTGCCGACAGAGCTAACAATGTTTAGCTGAGGTATGGGGTGGGTGCTACGCTTCCACAACAATGCCGTCGTATTAGGTTTGCCGCGGTAGTCGGTGTTACCGGTGTTACACGGTGGTCGGGCATACACCGATTACATTACGAAATAAAACCCATTTAGTTCATTTTGGCGTATCAGCGTGGTGTTATCAATACATAGTCGGACAACGGACACTAGAAACTGAAAGTGAAAGTGTCTGCTCCGTACGGCGTCTCAGCTCAGAGTAGCGGGAGTCAGATTTCAGACACGGGACGAGAGAGAGTTGACAGACAAGAAGATAGCGGAGGATTTGGTGTCGAAGCAAAAACCAGAAGCGTCTATTTGGCGATACTTCAGATTTAAACCCCATGCTATAAGGTAATCATAACGCATATGAGGAAATCGCCGTGAGGAGGACGGAGTTGTCACAGCCGGTGTGCACGGTGGAGCTGCGGCGGGTGGAAACCTCCGACCCCGCAGCTAAAGCTCGACCGGAGAGGCCAGACACACAGCCATCCAACGGTAAAGACCAAAGTAAGCGAGTTTATTAACTGGTGGGAAAATGTCCTCACTGTCACATTCCTCGTCGGTATCAGCTGTGACCGTTGCATGAGAGCAGTGCAGAGTGGCGGCTGTGAGCTAGCCAGTGGGGCACGCTCACATGCACTAAAAGCACGCGTGGCCGGCCTGGCTATGTCAACAGAGCACGGAGAAGCTTGGATTACAACACACACAGAGGGAGAGCGACTTCATTCTCTGCTCAGGTAGACATTACTCCTTTATATCTTTACATAGCAAATAGTTGTTTGCTGGTATATTAATGTTTGGAATATCGTTTAGAGCACCTTTAATCTAGAATACAGCAGCAATAATATTTATTATAATAATATTTTATAAAGTTGTTGTGAATATCCAGCAGACATGGAGCAGAATTAGCATCCTAAAAGCCAAAAGGTTGATAAAGCGGTGACACTGAACCAAAACAACAAAGTTTCTAGGCACTAAAACCAAAACAATGAGCTGAAGTCCTTAGTTTGTCACTATAAGTGAGCAATTTCACACTATGTGAAGTCTTAATCCATTATTAATAACATTATTGATCAGTGCAGCTTTAACTTCTGCATATTATTGGGTCACTTTTAAAAAAAAGATTACAGCTACATTTAATTGGCATTTTAAGCATACTAAAGGTCAATTTCTTCCGCAGTACAAAGTGTCAGATGACAGAACTTTGTCACATGATGACAGAGTGAGACAGAGCGCATTGTTACTATAGCAACCAAAGGCCAAGCCCTGCTGAGGTTTCTGCTAAAGAAATAGCGGCTCACAATAAGCTGAAACATTGCCTCATTTGAATATTTCGTGTTACTAAAAAGGGAGAGGAGGATAACACAAGGTGGCTGGTGCGTGATAGGGAGGTGCAAGAACAATCGGAAAAATCTCACTTCCAATCCCAGCTTGTCTGACACAGATGATCACATCTGTGATCGTTAAAAAAAAAAAAGCAACACTCGACACTCAAATCTATCAAAACAGTCGGTATCATTTCTGTCCCGTGGCATGTTGAATGACACTTATTCACTGAAGTATAAATCAAGCTTCAGCCACTGAGAAGACCACCTGGAATATTTCAGTTTGCAGTCAGTGTTGAACTGGAGCACATCAGAAAGTAAGTGGTGCACAGTATCACTGTAGTGGAACATCTGCTTAAAGACAACGCTTTTGTGTTTCTGTTAATAGCGGCACCCACTTAACCGGCATGAATGAAATAAGTGTTTTGAAGAGTATAATGAGAGGCTGTGATAGAGCCATAAAAATGTAAGAGGAAAAGCCTTTAATCGCAAAGTCAGGGACGCATGTTTCATTCCATTTTAGCAGTTTCCCACATAAAGAGAGAGATGCTGTGATGACGCTGTAAGCTCTACAACCTTTACAACGACTCAGTGCCCTCAGCAGAGCTCAACTGTCCTATGAATCCTCAAATGAGAAAATGCATTTCACATTGACTGACTGGATGATGAAGCGCTAGTGAAAGGTGGCTAGGTGTCATCAGTGTGTGAAAACCACAGGTCTTTTCACCTGTGAAGTCAGAGAGGTTTTTCTTTTTTAGATTGCTAAGGTACTTTTGCTTCATTAGTTACATTAGTTACAACAGTCCAAAAAACAGAGATAGTCAGATTAATGTCATAAAAGACTACAGCATGGTCCAGTGTGTAGGATCTGGCGATATCTAGCAGTGAAGTGAGGAAATTGCAACCAACTGAAAGCCTCTCCTGTGTGCCAAGCGTGTTGGAGAGCTATACAGTAGTAGACGTGAAAACATGAATTGCCCTCTCTGGAGCCATTTGCAGCAGAGCCAGTGCGTAGAGTGTGTGTGTGTAGGTGGGAAGTGAGTGGTGAAGCAAGAGAGAGAGCGGCAGCGACGGGAGCGAGTGACGCTATCGGCTCCAGCCCAAGCAGGAAAAGTTAATAGAGTTTGGTTTGTCCGTTCTGGGCTACTGTAGAAACAGGGCGGTGCAACATGGCGGACTCCGTGGAGAGGACCCACTCCCTTTGTAGATATAAACGGCTCATTCTAAGGTAACAAAAAGACAACAATTGTTATTATCAGGTGATTATACACTAAAGAAAACATACTTCTTATTATTATTATATTCCATTTCTGTGAATAGATTCCCCTAATTGTTACACACTGTCCCTTTAAGCAATTCATTTATTATAAAACATATTGCAAATTAATTTTCTGTTAATCAATTGACATTACTGTGGAAAACAGTCAAATCATAATATAAGCATAGAGCAAACTACTAAACAGCCTTAATCTCAGTATCGGGCAAAAAATACAATACATAAAAGGCGCTATTTTCAACACAACGACCAGCGCAAGCAGCCCGGCGTTGCCAGTCTGTGTGGTATTTTGAGGCCCAGCGCACGATGCACAGGTGGGATGAGAGGCACTAAAAGGATGGAGGCTCGTTTAAATGAGGCAGCGCAAAGCGAGTTGTTGGTATTTTGGCAGAGAATGTGTCGTGAACGTCAATCTGCTGCCACTTTGGAAATTTTATCAACAAGAGGAAACTAAAAACGTGGAAGAATCACGTCTGTGATTGTTACAGTATCTGTTGTCCACAGCTGCTTTATCGTGTATGAAAAGCTTCTCCTTCAGTTCATTAAATCCCTGCAGCCATCTGAAAAGCAGCAGAGCAGATATGTTGATAAATCTGCAGCCTCTGATTTGAGAAATGCCGCGCCAGAGCACAGTGCCATTATGTCCACTACAAAGACAACAACCTGGATTCCCAGAGAAGCCGATTCCTCTTTTATTGAGCTACCGTGATCATGTGTCCCTGTGATTGGCTCCGTTGTTTCATGAGCGATGAGAACAGTGATGTGGCAGAATTAAATTCCCCTGCCAGACATACATGAACCAAAATAGCAGGTGCGCTTGGAGATGCCTTCACAGTCTGTGCGCCCCAAGACCTACCACTTTGTGCTGCATTGCGTGATTAAAATAGAGCCCTGAATACATTTTGTACTGAGGGAAAGTAGAAATGTATTGACAGAAAACTAACTGGCAACTAGCTTCTGAAACCTGTAGTAAGCAGAATATTTATAATATAATATAATATATTGTAATTTGAGTGTTCTGATAGATAACTAGACTTCTGCACCTCCTCATGGCTCTGTTTTCGGGCTTTAGAAAATCTAGCCCGTGACTGGAGACTTTGGCCAATCACAGGTCATTTCAGAGAGAGAGCATTCCTATTGGCTGTTCATTCAACGGAGGTAGCTGTCAATCACTCGCAAACTCCAATCAAACAGTCAAACTAGGCAGCGCTGATCAAATATGAATCAATATTCTGTTACTGTAATGCCTATTTCTCACCTCAAATGTTTTCAAAAGCATCTTGTAGTGAACTGTTTAGCTGTAAAATGAGAAAGTTTGCTCCGACTGGTGGGCGGTGCTTGGTATTTCCTCAACAGGTCTCAACATGGCTGCCGGGTCACAAACTTTCTAACACTACAAGATGTTTCTGAAAACATTTGAGGCGAGAAATAGGCATTACAGTAGCAGAATATTGTTTCATATTTGATCAGCGCTGCCTAGTTTGACCGTTTGATCGGAGTTTGAGTGATTGACAGCTGCTCAGAGACGGCAGGCTCCAGCTCGGCTCTGTTTGGTTGTTTTCCTCCAGTCTGTGAAATCTTACAGACGCAATTAGGAGCACCGGAGGACACAGAGGCACATGACTTTTTTTCAGATTACCTGTCTCATGCACTACTGTCAGGATATAGTGACCTTATTTGCTCCAATTCTACCCACTGCTGCTTTAAATGTCAAATCCATTCCTAATTCAAATAATTTTTTGGGTGTAGCTCCTTTGTCCCCTAAGCACAGGTGCAGGTTTGTGTCTGGTTGCCGGTTATTTTAGGGGTGGGGTGTTGAGTTGTTGCAGAGAATGAGGGAGAATGAGGACATGCACTGTAGTGCTGTGCAACCAAGGTACAGAGCACCAGGCTCTTAATCCCTAAAATAATCCTGTCGACTGTGGCCAGAGGGACACATCTGAAGCCTGCCAGCTATAATCCACACAGACCCGATGCTGAAACCAACACCTAACATCACAGACACAGAGAACAGTATAAAAACTGTCTCCTCGCTGATAGAAAACTCCAAAACCTCGCTTCAAGTGTGGAGACTTTGAAGTTGATCTATTGTGAATTCTTTTCTTTTTCACTTCAGTATCATTTTTGTCTGAACTGCCACTGAGATGGAGCCTTTGACTGAGGGAGAAGCAAGACATTTTCAGACTACATATAAAACCAATGTCCCCACTCTGTTGTTACCGCAGCAAGTTATTACAACAAACCCGGTACAGCATCAACATGTCCCCTCCAGCTTTGGGTCCCCTCAAGGTGCACCTGCCCTCCTCCCTGCCAGTGGTGCATACAAATGAAGTGACCCGTGCTTGAATGGCTTTGGTTGAATGGTTTTGTCTTGTTTCACATGCGTGGAAGCAGCTGAGTCAAAGCCATCCATGATATGTAACTAGGAAAAAATGTCATCTCTCATGTGTGAACAATAGTGAGAGGCTTTCCCCTCACTTGCACCCTTCACGTGCAAGATTTCACAAGCTGTTTATCTTAAATTTGAGCACATAAATCAGCACCGGTCTTCCCACCGAGAACTAATTCATGTGCAGAAAATCATTAAAAGCTCTACATGAGTAATCTCTGGATTAATACACATTATTGATTCTTTGACGTTGACTGAATGAATTCAACTTCCAGTGAATAAAAATGAATGGGGCTCACAAATTAGTGGCTGAATAAAAAAGTTGAGAGCTGGAATTCTGAGGGAGGATAGAGAGTAGCCTTTGCTGAGGCATAATGGGCCAGCATTTTTTCCACCCCAGACAATTCCCCCTTATAAATATGTGAATGAGCTCTGTGTGATACATTCACATCAAAACTGAGTCCACTGCACACTCGGATACTGTTAGATGACACATTCAAAACCCGGCTAGACAAAGCACAGATCAAACATTTAAGCAGTCGACTGCGTCATTACCTGTTCAACAAACAGAATATTGTCTGGGAATCTATTTCCTACTGGCAAACTCTACAGTCATTCAATAGCACAGTCACATAGCACTTCTATTGGACCACAAAATCAGTACTATTGAGTCACAACCACTACATAAAGATAACTATGAGAATTACTCCAGCACCCAATGCTTAAATAGCGTTTACTTTTCTAACATCCAGCCATCTTAAAAAGGATCCGAACAAAAAGACGGGAGAAAAACAGCGCCTGAACAGATTTGACTGGTAAACAGTTCTCATCTGAACTTCCTGTAGCAATGACTCACAGTGATAAACACTTACAAGATGGATGAGTCTGTGTGTCTTTCATGAAACTGAAATACGCTGCAGGCTTAAGACACATTTTAAATCACTGCAGTTATTTTAGTTGGCTGCGGGCATCCTGCGGTGCAAAGCAGGCACAGTTTGACTTCTTGAATAATACAATCCGCTTCATTGTACCAAGCTTTTTCTAATTTCACAGAGGCACTTAAAATGTTTCAAAAGTAATCCGACCTTCTCTGCTACCGAGTGAGAGTGAGCACTCAATGTCCAAGTAGAGCTAGGAGGGAGTATCAATGGCCATTAATTGTGTCTTTTCAGATCATCCTGCTTTCAATAACAATACTAGACTTCCATCGGTTACTGAGGCTAACACTACCTTGAAGTGTCAATGGAGAGCTGTTATTGAAAATAGAGTAATCAGGCCTTTACCCCTGTGATTAACAGGCCGTTAACCCTGTGATTTATTTGTAACACAGCCTTGAAGAGGACCTATTACGCTCATTTTCAGGTTTCTACTAGAACATGTTTACATGCTTTAAATGTTGAAGAAACACTTTACTTTTCTCATACCGGCTGTGCTGCAGGACCTCTTTTCACCCTCTGTCGGAAATGCTCTGTTCAACCGAAACAAACTCTTTGGACTCTGCTCCAGCTGCACTCCAACTTGTTTTGTTTGAGGGCGTGCCAAACTAGCCGCTAGGCAGGTATTGTGCAAATGTTACTCGGTGATATCACCACATTACGGAAAGAAAAGGCAGGACTTCAAGCAAGGCGTTTGAGGCAGTTCAGGAGCAGTGTTTCTGTGGCGAGGACTTTGGGCTTTGTAACTTTGCAGACCTTTTACAGGCACAAAAAACTATATAACACACTAAAGGAAAGGGAAAAGGCACAAAAGCATAATAGATCATCTTTAACCCCTTACCATTCCACCCTCTTTTTTAGAGGGATAGGGGATGTTCAGGAGTAGATAAATAGTCAACTGTAGATGCCACATAGAAGTGGTGTGCATCATCTGAAAGCTGAGAACCTGAAGATTAATTACAGATGCAGCTCAGCACCGTGTGTTAAGTTGTTCTAGTCATTAATAAGAAATAAAAATGAATCAATAAATTAATTAATCATTTAAAATAAATTGTGAAAGTGTATAAAGGTTTAGAACATGATGATATAAGTTTGTGATGGCCATTCTCATGCTCACTTATGTCTCATAAATTGGTGCAGCAATTTTGGGGTTGATACCATTTGTTACAAAGATTTGGTGCAAAATGTAACCATCTTTTACCATTTGAGTTTTGATAAAAATGATCAATAATCCCTCCAAAATACCACATCAAGACACCAAGACCTTGAAGAACACCATAGAAAAAATCATGCTGTGATTTGGTTTAAAAAACATTTGACATTCAGAGATTTCTACAAGATTTGCTTTTTTTGGCGATTGGATGGCGAGCATTTCTGTTCTGGAAACTGCTCAGAAACCCCCTTATTGTCAATATACATAGGACAGTCATCCATCCAGAATGATCTAGGTCTCTAGTTTGTGGCTGTAAAGTTTCACGAGGCTGTGATTATCCTAGAGGTCACCACAGGTCATTTTATACAGTGAGGTCAAAAAAATGGTCTCACCACAATGAAATGGCTACTATGGAGTTTAACATCATCAAACATGAATACAGTTGGGCTCATTGGATCCACAAGAGTCTCAGCTTTACAGTGAAACCCAATTTATGTAATTCAAGACTGTTTAGGGACCCCAGTATGCAGAAATCTTCAGATACACCATTTTAGTATAGATGAAAATAACACGTTTATACTGCATGTATGTAAAGGGAAGATTCGTGGGTACCCATACAACCCATTTTCATTCACATATCTTGAGGTCAGAGGTCAAGGGACCCCTTTCAAAATCGCCATGCCCGTTTTTCCTCGCCAAAATTTAGCCTAACTTTACAGCGTTATTAAGCGATCTTCCTGATAAGCTAGCAGTACTTGATAGCTTGAAAACTCAGCCTGCGGGCCGTCGGAGTTTTAAGGGGTTAAGGACTCCTGGTGGAAAGCTCTATACTGTATGTATCACTCACTAATATGGAAGAGGGCCATAGAATAGATAACTTAAAAACACTGCTTTGTCCCTTAAGGTGTCTGTCAGGTGACTGTAATTACTTGTGGATGCAGACACCACCAACAATGTATCTCCAAAATCAAATTACCTTGTCCTTCATAACTGATGGTGCGACGCTGCACACTGCCACCTCCCTGTGGTTCCAGCGTGAAGAGGGACTGACAATTTAGCAAATTCTTTTAGGAAAGTTATAAAACACGTCTCACGGAGAAGCACATTTGGGTCATCCTTGAAACTCAACGGCTGTCCACCAAAAAACCGTGAGAGGCATTCACAGCCGCAAGTTTTGCAATATCTTATTAATGCACCAATTGTGAGCCTGTAATGACTGACTGGCATTTGACATTCACCATGAATACATGTCTGTCTAATTCCTCCCCTACGGAAAGAAGGGAGGGGAGATTATAGGCAATAACTGGGAAGGAAGGAGAGGATACGAGAATATAAATATGGCATATAACTGCATTTCTGCTGTGTATTAAAGACCCAGAGATCAAACTGAGGAAACCGTGGGTGGTTGACAAACCCCAGACAAGCACACATGGAGTTCGGAGTGCGATAATATTGCCTGGGCCCTGGGAACCTTTTAATTATGCTTCATTTCATTTCAAATATGGTATAATGTGTGGACAGAAACAATGCATTAGATATCATATTATGGGTTTTCTTTCCTCCATGTCTGGGGCCAATCCAATGATTATTTTTGTTATAAATTATCTGTTGATTATTTTCTCGATCGGTCAATTAATCCTTTGGTGTATAAAATGTCAGAAAATAGTAGATCTATTAAATTCAATTCTATGTTTGCATACTATATACATTATATACTGATTTTTTATGTCTGTATAAGTAGTTTGTTGCTGCATTAAAAAGGTTTACACTTGAATTTTAATTCCTGTTGATTTTGAAGATTTTTTACAAAGTTGCAGGTGTACAATTTATTATTTTAATAATAAAGAACAATTACATAAATGTATATCTATGTATGTATTGGAAATATTTTGTTTTACAAAGTTAGGAAAGCAATGTTAAAGTCAAGCCTGATGTTGCCTGACACATACAAGAATGATCCCAGTCACTTCCACACAGTGAGGCATACAGCTTATTAATTAAACACTAGTATCGGATCGGTACTCGGTATCGGTTGATACTCAAAGCCCAGGTATTGCTATCGGTATCGGGACTGAAAAAGTTGGATCGGTTCGTCCCTTCTTAGTTTAATACAATTTAAGATAAAGAAAAGGAGCAAGTTGTCATTAATTGAGACGCTGGAACTAGAAAACCAAAGTCAATCATTACATTTGCTGATTCATTTTCTGTTGATCAACTAATCAATTAATTATAAAAAAATATGCAGAGTCCGTAGTCCGTGTGGAGAGCAA
The DNA here is from genome assembly GCF_043250625.1 of Sebastes fasciatus. NCBI lineage: Eukaryota > Metazoa > Chordata > Actinopteri > Perciformes > Sebastidae > Sebastes > Sebastes fasciatus. The sequence goes on from NC_133799.1 coordinate 14,065,477, forward strand.
AAGAAGCGGAACATAGCAGCTATCATCTGATAATGATCTAGCTTAAGAAATATATAGCCCCTTGCCCCCACAGGCTTTTCTGTCATCAGACCGATAGCTGATTGGTTCTGAAATTGTTATTCCACTAACACAAGACAAAAGATCAGAAACTTGTATTTGGTAGTAATCCCCCCCCCCCAACCAAACCCCTGTCCACACAAGGTCTATTCTGAACGGAGGGCAACAGAAAGCGCAAGGTAAGAAACTCGAACATCTGGACGTCTGGAGTTCAAGAGGTGAAGGGAAAAACGATCAATCACAACAGTCGGTAATGTATAGCCAGAGAAAGTAGACCACAAAACCTCCAACAGTAGTACAATCAGATGTGAGAGTGAAAGCTTGTCAGATTATAAAGACCGCCTCAATGTGTTGACAGACTGGTGACTATAAGAGAGAGCTGATCTACTGTAGAGCAGCTGGCCACATGCGCGTCTCCTGCCACACAACTTAAGAAATGTTTCATTACTGTGCTACTGTGTCATTACAACCAGTATTAGGTGCAGGGCTTATAATCCCAGACCATTGGGAAAACCTAATGCTCTACTGCATTTATTTGTAAGAAGCCAAAATGCCAAAACATGTATAGTGTTGTGCTACTGGAAATTTTTCAAAAGACACAAATATTTGTATTTTTTTTTCTGCTGAATTGCCCAAAAGACAAACACAAGAATTCAGTCAAGACGATTGCATCCAAAATGTTTTTTCCCCATTTTTTTGTGCATGTTTCGGAGGATTTAAACTTAACTTTCACACAATTCTTCAGAGGCTTGCTGTTTTCCCGCGATGTAGTGGTTCTGGTGACATTTCCGAGCATGAAACGCATTTTTTAGCATCTGCTTTCCCAAATCTAGCCACCCGTTCTGAGGTAGCCTATTTGCTCTGCATACTTCTGTTACCGTTTCTGAGCTGGCAGGGACTACCCTGAACAGCTCAGCGGGGACATCTGCCTCCCAGAGCCATCTGTGCCCAGGTCCTCCTAATCCCCTTCTCTCTCTCTCTCTGTGTCAACCTTCCTCTCTCCCTCCTTTTTCTGTCTTCTCTCTCTAGCTTCTACATTCAAAACGTCACACATGAACACAGATAGGCATGTATAGCATACACACACACACACACACACACACACACACACGGGGGAAAGACTCATTACAGTCCTCAATCTACGATGACAGCTGAAGAGTTTCACATCAGTAATAAATGACAGCTGTACTTCAGAGCACAAGAAATGGGTCAACATTTGCTTTTTAAGAGTGTGATGTTTTATTGAGGTGCACGAGGTTAAGTGTGAGAAAAGTAACCACGGAGAGTTTAAAGTAACCAAAATATTTTATAAATCAAGACATTTTTGAATATTTCTGATTACACTTTAAAGTGTTTTTTTTTCTCTAAATAGACTGATCATTATTCTAGTCCACTCCTCTACCTCATTTGTTTGTGCTTTGAAGTGTGTGTGTGTGTGAGGTGATTCCTTTCATCAGTACTGTATGTGCCTGGTCGGGCTGCGTTTCTGCTGCCGAACAGTTTACACACCGCTCGCCGCCCAAGTGACAGGTCAGGCTTGGCAGTACGCCAGGGAGAGCGAGGGAAGTGAAGTCAGAGGGATAGGTCAGAGCTGGGTGTGGGGTGGGGTCGCTCCCCGCCTGTTTGCCTGGCACCTGGGCAATTTTTTTAAACTCTCTATTTTCTAAAGTGATGGGCTGAAGGGCAGAGGTATGACAAAGGGCAGAGCTTGAACTGCTCCACAAATTCTTCTCTCCACATCTCTGACATTCCTGCTTCCTTCCATTGTCCGCGTTCACTGCTGAACTGCACCGATCACAATGGAGACGTTGCAATTCAGAAAAGAGATTGGGAGGAATGGGACTGAAACAGGGGAGCATGTTTTATAGAGGCCAGGATACATGTGTATCAATTGTCACTACACCTTCACTGCACGTGTTTGAATTTAAATCTTACTTAATACTATGCTGACACCAATTGATGAAGCTATCTGTATGTTACCTGCATGGAATACTGTTTTATCTGTAACATGTTTATTGATTCCTTGTACCAACAACTACTTCCTTCCTCACTAAGACATCTGTTTCTCACTCGCCTTTAAAAAATTATTTAAAAGTTGGCTTTTTATGTCTTGTTTTCAAAGTGTCTTTAATCGTGAACGAAATCTAAGAAGTTCTGGAGTGATCTGCTTCATCTACAGGTGTCCGTACGCAATTCCATTGACTTGCCGTCTAGAAACCAAAAGCTTGCATAACTGTATTGAAATAATAAACCTTTCACTTGCCATATCTAAGGTTTTAACTCTCTAAATTGCTGCCATGAGTCCAAAGACTGCAAAAACATTTTCAGATGACACTGACTTCAAATGTAGTCAGGAAACACATCCACATTGGTCCCAACTTTAAAGACAACTGCGACAAAGACAATATGATATGCTGTAAAATGTTTGCTCATTCTGTGGCTACATTGTACAGCCAGTTACAGTGAGGTCAAATTGTTTGGTGGATCTGGTGCTGCATGGAGGAGAAGTAGCAGATTTCTAGATAGCAGATCATTATGGCACTGCATACAGTCGCTGGTGCAGTCACCAAGCCAACACTGGCATCTTTACAGGCAATAACAGCTGAGGTGAAACAGTGTCTAGGCCTTTTTAACACACAGGCAAACATCAACATTTGCCAGAAAATGAATGCCAAACAGCCTACCACTGGCATGATGATGGTGAAAAACATTTCAGAGTTTTAAAAAAGTAAGGAAATAATATTATACACATATATACAGTATACTGTACAGATATTACTGAAAGTGCTCCATTATGGGTTAAAATGAGAAATTGTCGTGCACCAGTGACAATTGGGAAGCTTCCAGGAAAATCTGAGTTGTTGGCAAATATAGGATGCTATATTTTGTATTGTATTGTATTACATTCAACAACTGCCACTGCTTGTGGGTGTCATCTCTGGTTATCATTTTCAGCCCATATAAACAGTGTGATTAAGTTTTATTAGGAACCCAAGTCTGTAATCAGAGAACATAAAACCATAAACATACTTTATGTGCTATAGCTTAGGGCTGTTACAGAATCTCATTTTTTTTGTTTTACATTCAAAGCCCCTATTGAGTTTTTCAAATCAAGTTTTGAATGATTACATCTCTCTTTTTTCAACACAATTTGACTTTTGGACTTTACAACACTGGAGTTATTGGAAAGGATTGGATCACACGAGTTGGAAACAATCCTCCACTGCCAGACAGCCACTACTGGAATCTAATTATACAAATAGTATAATACTATTCAACCAAGCCTGTTTGTTACCGCCACGGACAACGTTATCATCACTTCACCTGTCTCTCTGGTATTAATGGCTGTGCGCGGCTGCAGAATGAATAAAGGGGAAACACTGATTAGTGTAGCCTTATTTTTATCTGCAACTGGGCAGAAATACCGGGTTCAGACAGAATAGCTGCGAAGCATTCGGACCTTGATTTCGAATTCAAATCTCAAAGTTCGAATGAAGTTTCGAAGCTTCGAACTATTCGGTAATGTAATTCAGAAACGCTTTTGTTTAAGAAAAGGTGGTGTTTACATTAACATCAGTTATTCGCTACCTCCCTTGTTGACACATCTCATATTTAATGAACATTGATAGAAAAATTATATTTGTGTTCCTATCATGGCGAATGTCAGGTGATATCAGGTCTTCAATGTTTGCAGATGACATGAAAAATGCCGCGCATTAAAACCCTTCTGTCATAAACAACGACAGTAACAAGAGAGTGTTTGTTATTGCTTTCCTGCAGGGCTTTATCCACCCTTTTTGATGTGCTCTGTCCATGGCACAAATGGACAATCCTTCATTGTCAGAGGACATTGGAACCCCTGCACAGTCCGATAGGTGCGACCACATTCATCATCCTGACAAAGGGAAATAAGCAATTGCCACAGCACTTAACTGCTTTCAGTCATCTGCAAATATTGGAATAAACACATTGCACAGAGAAGAGGCCCCTCTGGGCATAGTCATATTTTACATGCCCTATTTGTGCTTACTTGCTTGATTTAGGGACAGTCCTTTTTCTATCTGTCTCTTGGTGTTACACGCATTCATGCAGTACACGCGCAGTTCCCTCTCCTAGTTTAGAGTGTGGCTGAAAGAAATGGGTTGTACAGCATGAACAGTTTTGGCATCCTGCTTTCACCATGAAACATTAGGAATCACTTTGGCCAAAAACCCCTACTAATATCAGAGCTATGGAGCGTAGACGTGAGGTGTTTGAGGGAATAACTGTAGCCTATATCTGTACTTTGTCAATTATCGTGACAGAATTCAGCAGATTTCTTAATGCCAGGCGAGACTGCATTGTGTTGCACTTCCCAATATATTATTCAAAAGCCGTGTTGTGAATACCGAAAAATGTTCATATTCATATTTTTCTTTGTGTATGTAGGCCTATGCATGTTAGCCTGTTTGTATGGGAGGAGGCGGCAGAAGGTTGGATGAATACAGAAATTCAATGAATGCTCCTCTGCTTAAAATGCAGAGCCTGTGTGTTGGCAGGGACCGAAAAGTCCTTAGTTAAGCTAATCGCCAGTCCATTTGGCAAGGATTATGCCCAGCTTAGGGTTCGTCCCATGAACAAGGTCTCTGATTCATAACTGTGATTTCAGTAAGTCATTTTTATTGCGAGAGCAAATACTGCAGTCCGAGATCGTCTTAATCACTGTAAGGTCTCAATAAGAATACATCAGTAACAGTAAAATATTATTACTGCAATTAAAGATATCAATGCCTCCAAGTGTGTGTGAGATCTAGCTGGGTTGACGTAAGGACACGGTGAAAGGCATGAGTCAGAAAAGGAGTCAGCAAACCAAGAGTCTAAAGCTTACTTCCTGATGACAGCCAACAGGGGGCACAACATGGGTTGGAGAGGCACTTATTTACCTCACTCCACCTAGGCTCAGAGCCTGTTGCACTTAACTCACTGAAGTGGTGGTCAGCAGGGTGAAAAACAATCCAATTCCACCAGGAGTGTCAACACTGGTATACAGTTTTAAAGAGGCAGTCAAACAATCCAAAGCTCTGGCTGGTGCGTGCAAGGTAAGCTGGACCAAACAATTTGTGTTTAATGATGAGCCGAGGACAGTTTCCTGCTTCCTCCTCGAGTTTTTCTTCTTGGTAACTCGCCGACTAACTTAATTTGAAAGAGCAGTGTTGGGCAACCATGTGCACTATAGACCTAGGATCTGCAGATTTGCTCTTGTTCAATGAAATCCCTGGGGCTTTCTGTCTCAACAGGAGAGTTGGAAGGTTATCAAGCCTAACTTTGGCTTTCCTGCATGTTCCATTTTGGTTGTTTCTCATCACATCATCACATTTATGATGTGACCTAGAGTTGTACAGTATGTCCCATGTGTTTGCATTTGGGTTTAATTTGTCATTGTCATTTAAAATGAGCATTACAATAATCATTACATTTACACACATTATGAAAGATAGTATGTTAGTGTGATCAGAATTTAGCAAATGCGTCTCAACGCGTAAACTCATGTCCAGCTGACATTGGGCGAAGGCGGGGTACACCCTGGAGAGGTCGCCAGACTATCCCAGGGCTGACGCATAGAGACAGACGACCATTCACATTCACAACTACGGGTGTTAGAGTTAACAATTAACCTAACCTGCATGTCGTTGGATTGTGGGAGGAAGCCGGAGAACTCGGAGATAACCCACGCTAACACGGGGAGAGCAAACTCCTAAGCCAGGTTTGAACCTGTGACCCTCTGCGGCCATGCTAACCACCGCACCACCGCCCCCCAGATGATCATATTTAACCAAAATATGACTAAATATCCTGCTTCTGTCACCAGAGCAGCGGCAAAGTGCAGCCTGTGGTCAAACTAAAAGTTGGGAAAAGTTGAACTTTTAGCGGCGAAGAGCAGCCAGAGAGGAGCCAAGCCCAACAGCAAACAGATCCTGTGACTCTTGTGACCTGTTGACCTATGTTACAAAGAATTTGTTCCCGCCTGAAACAGATGAACACACCTCCCGGACGCAGAACAATTTAATTATTGCAAAGAGCCGCACTTCACCGCTGCCTGGTGTGAATTCAGACGTAAAGACGTATACCTACTGAACTTGCGGGTTGGTTTATGTTAGTGCTCTCCCATTGGCTCTTCCTCTATTCAAACTCACTCATGAACTCTCTCTGGCTGCCTTGACGCTGCACTTTCTAACAGCTAGAAGCCTTGAGTCTGGTGTTTTGTCTAAAGTGAGTGAGTGAGCGAGTAACTGGCATGAAGCAGCAATTAAATTTACTTTGAGACATGTTGGTAATGTTGACAAAAGATTGACAGACAAAAAAATAATATCGAAGGAAAAGTAAAGTTATACAATTGCAGTCTAAATGACATAATTGCATTTTGCATGAGGGCATGGGCTTTACCCAAAACCTCCATTGTAATTTTTGTGACAGTTGCCTGTTACCAAATGACCTTGTTAAGCATAATTAGTTGGAGCTAAATGAGGGTACTGTTGTGTTGAACAAGAAATTGCTCTTATTGTCTGGAACTGTTCTCGAGACAAGCCCCCAGTGTCTGGATTGAGAAAAAAAAAAATATTCATTGGCAGCGAGTAGGAAACCAAATTATACAATAAGTTTAGCATTAGTGGCAATAATCTTCCAACTTATTAAAACACAAAAAAATCATCCAAGTGCAGCAGCACACACACACCACAATTTGGTTTAATTCAATAACATACCAGAGTCCTGATCAATTGTTATTCTTCCCCTTAATCTCCTTAATGACAAAACCAATCAAAAATCCTGGAGAAAATTGCTCCTCTTGCTCAGCACATCCAATCAATTGCATAAAGTCATTGTAACATGCAAGGGCAACAGCACAGCTCCAAAAAGCAGCACCAAATTGGCACAAAAACATATTAACTGTCATGATGTTGTTATCTAAAGCTTATTAAATGATGGATTTGGGCCCGATTCTTCTCCAGCCATGTGGCAGTAGTGGAGGGGAATAGCAGCAGAATGCATGTCTAAGCTAAAAGGTTCATTAAACCCATGTAAATTGCTGCAGCATCCGGGACTTTAGCATCTCGGCAAACCGGGATAATAATGGTAAAAGAGAAACACCCAGCAGAGAATCCATCTCATCCCTTCCTCGGGCATTATTATGCCTCACCAGCTCTGGCTGCTCATTACCGACATCGCACACATTCAAATGAGCCAATGGAAAATGAGCATGCACACAAACACACAATACTGTACTCTGCGGGGTTTAAGTGGATGGGCTGATGATTCTGCACAAGATACGACAGGCTCACCTCATCAAACACTGACAAGAAACACAACACAGAGCTGATTCTGTGATTCAAACTCATTCCCGTTTATCATGCATGTGACTGGCATCACGGCACTGGAGTGGCTATACCAAATCTAGCCCTCACAAACCCAGTTTATATAGAAGTATGTAATTTCGGCTGAAGGTAAAATGGCTGATAAGAAGTAAAGTCAGCTAAGCTCTTAAATTGGATGGTTACAGAAGTGCAGGAATCTAAATAAGATGTATGGGCTGCTGCCTGTAACCTGTGTGATTTTTTTTCTTATCAGTTTATGAAATACGCAATTAGTTGAAGATGGCCGCAAGGTTTACTGAATAACCCCATTAAAGAGAACAGTGTTAAATAGGAAAGCGCCTAAAGGCAAATGTAATGGGTTTTTCCATTGACATGCTTTCTATTTGAAGGGAGAGAATGCTTTCCTTGCTCTTAATTTCGAGCCTTGGACACCTTGAGATGGATGGGAGGTGTTTCTTCCATTATTTATGAATATAATACTCACAACATAAATGCTAAAACACAATCCAACTACTGTGTGTAACTCATTTAACTATAAACATCTGGCAGCAAGTGTGTCTTAAGGGCCTGGAGGCAACCTCCTTTTTAGGAGAAAATATTTAGCAAGAGTTATTGCGAGCACTCAGCCTATACATTGGGAAGCAAATCATATCAACACCACTGTGAAAATCAGGGCTTAATGGAATCTATTTTTACACACAGCTTACCATAGCATGGCTGAACAGAGCTCTGGTTGCCTTTTTTGCTTCCATCATCCGGGGGTTTGGTTACGTTGCGAAACGAGCCAAGTCCTTCACAGCACAGATGTCTTTCCGGTGACTGTTTTTAGAGGTGCACTGACCGTTGCCACTGTTGATACGGTTCAGAACATGTATGATAACAATTCTGAATGATGTCTAGCCTCTACAAGGTATTTTAATCCTCCACTTCTCAGTTTAACAAGGCCAATACATCCCACCCCCATACATGCTATTCCAAAAATAGCCTTCCTCCTCTTCAAAAGATGCACTCATTGATTACATTATAGCTCTGAATGAACCCCTGATTTCGGGCCCCAGCTCTCTATTTACAAAACAATAAACACATGGGTCGGGAAGGTTATCACATTACTGCAGTACTAGAGCACATAATACACACTTGCTGTGTGATTAAGCTCATTACCGCTTTTTTTTCTCTTATATCGGGCAAGCGCCGACAATTTTCTTGCACAATGAGGCAACAATAAAGGTGTGATATGCAAGATATGGTCACATGCTCCAAACAAATAGGGGTCAGCATTTCGCCTCTACAACTGGGTCCATACAATCTCAATTTACAGTCATCAGTTATAAAATGAAAACAAAAAACTAATGACTAACTAACAGCAGGGCTAGAATACGCTAAATTTACCACGGCCACCTTATAATCTTCATGTGTGGCGTCAGCATATCGTTTATGTTAGCCATCTGTGTGTATTCGCCACTCACCTGGGGCTGTACAGTCTGTATACTTTTTGATAGTTTGTTTATTGGACTAAATCCAAAGTGACAGAAACGAGAAAACAACTCATTATTTTTGCTAACCGCTAACTGAAGGTCCGTTTCCCCGAAGCCGCCGCCCGCCCTTCCTCTTTTTGAAGTAGTCCTGGTGAAACGAAAATATGAGTCATTTTCTTGTTTCTGCCACTTTGGACTTAATCCAATTAAACACGCCGTCAAAACGTACACAGAGCATGCACCTTCAACGTGACAAGCCCTCGGGGCAGCTCTACTTCTTCGTCCTCTCGTGTTGGACTGAAAGCCGACTGGACGCTACAGTGACTCACTATCGCCTCTAGTGGTACAAGTGGTAAAATAAGACAGGAAGGGCCAGGCTAGCTGTTTAGCATGCTAACTTAAATAGATTAATTCTCAACACAATGCATAGATATCTTTAACATAATGTCAACATTGTAACCTCTTCACATTTTGTTGATAATGTTAGTTCCTTTTTTGAATGTTTTTAACTAAAATTCTGGCCAGATTTTACATATTGCCCCTTTAATGGTAGACAAATGTTTATCTGCTCCATTTGGAGCTGCAGTAACAGTTAGTTGTTGTTGCAAACATTAAACTTCCTTTATTGTGACTTATTGTTTGTTGTTACTGACTTGTTTTTTGTATTTGTACAGTTCTGACAGAGATAACAGTCTTTACTTGAGGGGAACCTCGAGGATGGGTGCTATGCTTCCGCAACAGTGCCGTCGTTCAGGACGGCGTTGCCAGCTGTGACCTCCGTTTGAGAGCAGTTGCAGAGCGGTGGTTGTGAGGGGCACGCTCGCATATACAAACATGCACTAAAAGCACACGCAGCTGGCCTGGCTATGTCAACAAAGCATTAAAACACACACAGAGAGAAAATGACTTAATTCTCTGCTCAGGTAGACATTATTCCTCTATACCTTTACATAGCAAATAGTTGTTTGATGTTATATTAATGCTCTGGATATCGACCTTTAAAAGATTGTTAAAGGAAAGGAAAACACTTCAACATGCTGGTTAGCTGCATTACCACTGGGGTATCATAGATGCAATAAGGCCAACTGTGGTACTGAAGCAAAGAATCCTCTGCGGCCCAAAAAGCATTTAATCCATCGACACCTCAAATAAGGTAAATTATTACTCTTTGTACTATACATTTTAAAAACAATAAACGTGTTCCATTGTGAAACTTTCTCAAAGCCTAGAAGAGCAATTTTTGCGTGCATGTAATCCTCCCAGTGTGTTTATGGGCCGAATAAGTGTAGCCAGGGAGTGAAGCACTAATGCACATGTGCAGTGGGTCGCACCACACAGACACAAACTAGGAAGCAAGAAAACTTTTGGCTTATGTGCTTAAGTGAGCAATTGTCATTCAAATTAATTGGCACCATCTTGTTCAGTTCCTATAATATTGGTTGGGGGCACTATCCTACCACCAAGGGGAGAGGAAAACATCCTTCATACCTGCATTCCTGATGTACACCTAAGACAAGTTGAATTCATAGTGTTATAGGTGCCTGTTTTAAGGATGTCTGTTTTGCTGCACAAAGGTGAGGGTATTGCAATTGAGGGTAGACAGACACACAGGCGTAGGAAAGGTGACATGAAGATGTCTTGTATTTCATATAATCTTTTAACTTTCTGGAAATGCAACACAAACCCAGGAACAAAACAATGCACCCGAGTAAGATTGCTGTGGGCAAACCTGCTCTGGCATAGCAGGGCCATCACTTGTAGGAGAGCCTGAAAGTGAAAACAATAGAAACTGCTGAATTATGGACAGTAATCTCACTGGCCCATGAGATTCAAAGTAGCTGTAGCAGCTCCTCCGGAAGGCAATCAACCAAAATTGCGATCAGCAGGTTAGCTGAGAAAATTCTAACTTTGCAGAATTGTGTAGCTTGGTCTGTGAGAACAAGCCCACAGAGGTATTAAAAAAGCAAAGTAAGGCAAAATACTTCTAGATTATTTTTTATTTAAATCCAGACCCTTTTTGCAAACTGCTAATGGTTGTTTTTGTGTCACCGCCAATACATCACAAACAGATTTTGTCTAATAAAACCTGAGCGAGTTCAGAGGAAACAAGCATCATTTTCTATTTCTCAGTGTCCCAACTAAATGCAGGGTAATGCTGCCTTTGATCTCACAACTGAGTGATTACTCAATAAGTGGATTTTGCAGTCGAAGCTATGGTATATGCTCATTTCTGGTGAGTCTATTTTAGTATTAAAGCCTGCAATCTGTTATCAACTCCCCGCGGACTAATGGGAGAGGCTAATTCCCTGGCTCAACATTAGTCCCAATCAAGCCGTAACCAAGCTGCCGTTTGACTGGCACACTCACACGCCTGTCTTTTGGAAGGCGCCCGCACTCACAGGGCTGCATTATTTCTCAATAAATAAACAAATCTAATCATCATAACATTCAGCTCATGTGGGCCACAAATAATCCCATATTGTAATCCTATATAGTAGGGCTGGGACGATACATCTACTGTATCTCCCGGTTCGAGATTTTTAAGTATTGCGATTCGATATTATGATTTATTGCGATTTTTTTTAACACCAGATCATGGGAAAAAGTTGAATCATACACTTCTAGGTACTTTTACTCTGGAAAATATCTAAATTGGTACAGTAGAAATGTTAGATTTTCAGCATGTATGTAGTCAGCTCCGTTCTCTTTATACATCCATGGTCGGCTCCATTGGGGCCGTTTGAATGCATTTAACATAAATGTCAGTTTATGGGTGCTCTACAGTTGTAGCTTCGGCCGATATGACCACGGAGATGAGAGTGACGGCTGGCTTGACCGCATGTTACCGCAATACGATTATGTTTCCTGTCCATGACAGAGTTAGCATGCAGCTTTAGCCATGATGTCTAGCTCTGCTTTTCCTGGTAATGTGTGAAACCCAAAGTGTTTCGATACTTTACACTGTATGTGTAATGTTGTCCATTTTTGGATTTAAAATGTCACGGTGCAGGTCGTATCCACACAGACCCTTCGCTGTTTTCTGCTTTGTCGTTTTGGCACACTGCGGCCGGCTGTGTTTCTTTTGGTTGACGGATACGGAACGTCACGTTACTCAGATTACAACAATAAAAGTGGTAACTTCCTTCTACCTCTGCTTAGACTCAAATGAAGCAAATAAATTGATTCTGGCATTTAAAAATCAATTTAAAAATCATGAAAAAAAAGTGATACATAGGTGAATCCTATTGTCCAAACGGTTGCTTCCTCATGGGTCTGGTGTAAGACAGCGGCCTTACTGAATCTGACATTTGATATGATAGATGTTTGATGGAATATAGGGTGCGTTTCAGTAAGCTCGCTAGGTTGCCACTCTGTTATAAACCGAGTAACCACTGACCTTGACAGCAAGATAGGACAGCCCCCATCCTGAAGGCGAGATTCTGATAACCATGTCATCCATCATAGTGGCACTGAACCAAACACACAGGTCAGAAACCTCAAGATGGTAATGCATTCTCACCTACACGTCGTGTACATTGGCCACACACACACACACACACACACGCACACACACACAGGCGTACAATAGGAAGAGCCGGCAGCATGGTCTTTTAGCCCTCAAAAGATACAGCAGAATGTTCATTTTTGTCCGCGATTAATGACGTATGGAGCTCCATAGTGTTGTGGGAGATAGGGCTGTCAGTCAACCCCTCCTAATGTCTCTCTCACATGACCACACACACACACACTGATACACACATATACACATCCTTGTACACACGTTACACAATCATACATGTGCACAGACACACACATGAGCTGGATAACGTTAGGCCCCCTTCTCTTATTATTTTTTTTTCCTTGGGCTTAGCTGAGATAGTCTGCAGCTTCGACGTATCACCTCCTGACAGAAAAGACCTCAATTCCCCACCAGTACACACTAACAAGAGAGCGAGAATCCTCCTTACAGCATGTAGGTCAGCCCTGCCTTTCATGACTGTCGGTTAAAAGAAGAGGTTATTACCAGCAGATCCTACTCTGCCACAGTCGCTTTTTGTCTAAAACAGCATGCGTCTCCCATGGCTTATGAAGAGCACATGGAGCCATGCTCTCTGAACACGGCCAAAGACATTGAACTCTGACCTTAAAAAGGCATAAAAAACCTGGCTGGCCTCAGTGATATGACGGTGTCGTACCATTTGCTTTTCCCTAATCAAGAGAAATCTACATCGACGCAATAACATTTTACACCCCTGCCAGTGAGAGCGGTACAGTCATCACGGATGCCATATGGACATTAACATCAAGATAATGTTGTTGAGGATAATTTGCAAGTGATGAAATATTGCTCTAATGGAGGGGACAAAAACTTAATTACACAATTCAGCTAATGCTGATGACTGTTTTATGAAGGGTGGATGTCAGACAGTTGGACTGTAAGCCACAGGCCATATCATGTTTGCAAACCTGGTCCTCACATCACAGTCCAGAATGACCAATTTGAGCATGCAGATATATTTTGAAAGGTTGAATTAAGCCGTAACTGCAAATGCATCATCATCTGGCTACGTTCTCTCTATCACAGCCCTTGTCTCAGTGCTCCATGTGAGGGCAGCTTCTGTATGATATCACTGTACACCTCCCGGAGGAGAGATTATCTTTAAGCATTTTCCACATGGACGTTTTTTCTGCTATCGAGCAGAGGGCATAAAACGAACAAAAGGACTCGTGCCAGGAAGTATAACCATGATTTTAAAAAGTGTGGGGCTTTTAGAAGTTTCATACATGATAAAAATACCTCAAAGATAATATGCAGAGAAGATTTTTTAAGCTTTCATTAGCTGGTGCTGCTGACACTGTCAAGAACACTGTGACAAAGCAGTGAGAAGACTCACTAAATGAGAAGCATTTTATATGATGATGAACTGTCATTATCATTATACCCCTCGGTACAGAGCTAAGTACCCATTTTTGGAAACGTTACAAATCTCTGAGCCAGTGTCACACTATGTGTCAGTGTTAAAGCCAAGGAGGAACAGTTGGTTTTGTACATGGCAGACACAAGAGGGGGAGGGAGGTGGTGTAAACATCCGACAAAACTGAACGTACAATATTTGTCAGGTCATGATGCATGATGTTGCATACTGGCAGCGTTTGGTGATTGGCAATCGATGACCACAAGTTGTGTTTTCCCCAATCTGCCATATTTAATTCCTTTTCAGATCCAGTTAAACAGCTTCGGTAGTCAAATCATGGAATATGTTGCACTATTGATTTTTTTATAAATAGGTTTATTTTGAAACCTACTTATTTTTTATGCATGTTTATGTAGAACTTCCCCAGCTTGCCCCAAGCTCCTTCATTCCCACTCTAGACGTACAGCTTTAAAAAAAAACATTGATATTCACATTGATGGCAGCAAACATAGGAGCAATTTGGAGTTCAGTGTCTTGATAAAGTACACTTCGACATGGACAGCAGGAGCCGGGTATCAAACCACCAACCGTCGGTTTAGGGGGACACCTGACTCTACCTGCTGATCCGCACCTGCTAGATAACTTCCTAAAACAGCTGGGCAGTGTAGTTTTGAACAACCTATACTCAAACAAAAGCTGTCAACAAATATTCTAAATTCAAATATATATTGTAATAGTAAAAAAAAAAAAAAAAATTGCATATAGGGCTGACCTGAATGCTTCCAAGCTTCGACCATTGCCATGGTAATAAACCTACAAATTACTATGCGAATGCTTCAATTTTGTATATATAAGTATGTAATAATAATGTACAAATCCAAAAATAAGCCATGAACTATGGAATAATCCCAACAACATTATTCATATTCAACATTAATTATTATTAGTTATTCTCAGATGGATATCGCTGTTTGTTGTGTGTAGAGGTGTGTGTGTGTGTGCAGTAGTGTGACAGCATCACTGTGCCAGTCACTGAAACGGGGAAGATGGAGACAGACACAAGAACATGTCAGCCTGCCGCGCTGCTCGAATGCTAGCTTCGAATATTTGTCACCGAAGCTTTAAAGCCCAAACAGGTCACAGTAATGATGGCAGGGAACTCAGCCACAGAGAGAGTGACATTGTGTCCTTATAGCAAGCGTTACATTAAGTCATGTAGACAAACCATGTACCTATCAGCTGTGCACTCAAGATCAGACTGGAGACGTAACCACTTAAAAGATGGGTGAGCAACGCTTGGTATCTTTTGACATTTAATTATGTTATATTTACTGGTAATGACTTGAAATACAGAACAAAAAAATAGGTATTTGAATACTTCGAACCTGTGTTTTTTCAGAACGAATATTCGAACGTCATTTTTGACCAATTTTGACAGCCCTAAATAGGAGTAAATACTGCATTTGTTGTGGTCTGTTTTCAGCAACAGATTTGGTGAGCTAGTGACGATGTACGTGGGATCGAACAAACAGCATCACCCAGTGCGATGATGTGACTCACTGATATGTTTCTCAATGGAGGTTCATGGCACAGGAGTTATATCGGGCTCTGACTATACAAGCTATATAACTTAGTGATCAGCTCATTGTTGCTTTTGCTCTTTTCATGAGATTAGTTGAGAATAAGAAAAACACAGAATATCACCTGACTCAGCCTTACACTACATGCATATTGTATGAATCTCCTCTGCGCATCTACCTCTGAGGATATAAAACAATGATCAAAAGAAATAATTGCCCTGTATTGATGCCCAAAGCTAGGCTTTAATGGCAGTCACTTCCAGTGCAGTCTATTGTCATTCCTGGAATTGGCTGGCCGCTGTCAGTCCCTCCTCTCCGTCTTTCTCCTGCCAGATAGGGAGAAAGGGCTGGAAGGAGCCTGAAGCCGGAGTAATGATTGATGACGCGCCTCCTCTGGTGCACACTTCCCTGCTGACGCACTGCCACACTTTTCAGCACTAATTGGGCAACCCTGCAAACTCCCATCCCCGAGTATGTGGGGTCCGGGTCTAAGCAGCAAACCGCCCACTCAGAGAAGTGTCGGAGCTATACTGTTCTGATAAAGCGCTGCCCACGAGCCCCCCCGGCATGTCAGCAGCACACCGTGGTCCTGTTTACCACGTAGTGCACATTTGCCATAAGAGGAGCCATAAATATTGACAGAAGATAAGAACCTATGAGTATCCTTTTGGAACAGTGGAACTATTTATATCTACCTGCAAAAAACAGGGCCACCATGAACCTACAAAATATATTATGATAGGGACTCTAAACAATGACAATGCAATCCAGACAACAGCTACTTGATATTCCACAGTGTTGTGTGGGCCACGGTGCTATCTGGGGCTCACACACTTTGTTTCTCCTGACTTCATCAAGGGTGACTTACATAACCTACGATATGTGCGTAATGCGTTTATGAAGATGGATATTAAGTGACACGACTTAGATTAAGTGCCTCGCTCAAGGACACATCAGCAGTATCCTCTGCGCCTGCGTTTTGAACTGGCAACCTCAGGATCATTAATCCATTTAGAGCTCGGAGGGCTACAGCAGAGTAAACAGAAGGCCAGCGTCCTTTAGAGCTGTTTGCTAAACAGCACAGCATGTTTAGATCAGGAATTCATCCACTACGTTCTGTAATGCAGGCCCGGGCAATTATTAAGCTCGCAAACCATATGGTTGGGAAGACATCTAATAACAGTCTGCTGTATGTTCACTGGGTTTCAATGAAGGACGAAGGTTCGGCTTATGGGTTGAGAAATTGTTGGTGCGCACTGAGGCATGACTGATCTGTGCAATTGGTGAGCACAAAGGGTATTATGTAAAAAAACCTCCCTGAATAAATATACATGATGTGCCTCTAAATCTGATTACGATATCGAAACAAGTCGAATTGCTGTCATTTTTCCTCTCAACAACCTCAATCTCTTGCCTGCTTCATCAGCAAAATGTTGCTTTTTTTTTTTAGGTTTTTAAATCTCTTTTCTGTTTCATTTTCTCTCTTGCCCCTTTTTTTTCTCCTCGTTATTTTCCTTCTTTTATCTGCTGCTTTTATCCCTACGTAATTGTTCATGTTTAAGTGTCTCTCGGCCCCCAGACTGTATAATTAGGACCTGTCACTTCCTCAGTGGCGGAGTAAACCAGGAAAGGCTCCAGCGTGTCACGTCCAGGAGAACATCATAAGAATTTATATGGAGGAGGAGGTGGAGATGATATGGACGGGAAGCCTTTGAATTTATTCTCTGGCTGGCTCTCAGCTGGGCTTAAGCAGGCACTTCTGAGGACAAACTCACAACTTTAGGTAGCTGCCTC
Source organism: Sebastes fasciatus (assembly GCF_043250625.1). Taxonomy (NCBI): domain Eukaryota; kingdom Metazoa; phylum Chordata; class Actinopteri; order Perciformes; family Sebastidae; genus Sebastes; species Sebastes fasciatus. The sequence goes on from NC_133799.1 coordinate 14,082,648, forward strand.
CCCTTAGAAGGGCACGCTAGTTGATTAGCTGCTTCTAAAACCATTTATGTAGGCTTACAGCGTGAATTATTCTTATTCTGTTTTTAATCTCTACAAAGGAATTGCTGCATGAATTATTCATGCGGCTGTATACAGCCCCCCCCCCCCCCTATTATTAACTGTGAGATAAAAAATATATCTATCTGTGGAATAATTTAGTCGGCAAAGCAGCAGCGGAGTTGACACACAAAAAGTGCACTTTCGAGCTGATCGAGGAAAATAAAAATCAATTTTGGAGGAACTGGAATGTGTCCATATGAAGAGCTCTCAACATTCGCTCACACTGAAGGTTTCCTTGCCGTCAGATGTAGTATGCCAGCATGTCATTATATCACTATACTGTGAAAAGTACTACAACTATACTGTATAAACGAAAGCACACACCAGTACATAGTGAAGTAAGCCAGTAACAGTATTCGTTATACTTGCTCAAACATGCATATACACCCTGACAGAACATATTTGTCAGTCTCAAGGCATGCATTACACCGTTTCCCCAATTCTATACTGATATTTTTGTAAAAGCTGTCAGTATATTCGTTCATTGCCATGGCAGCTGGAAAACCAAATCGTACACAGCATGTAAATAAAGAACTCCTGCAGCCAACGAACACATCCTGTCACCCTGATGTCAGGGCTTAGGGCAAAATTAAACCTTATGGATTACAAGAGACTTGTGTCAGTATCAGTTCAGCAGACCCCTCACTCCGTAGATAGGTAAGAAACTCAAACTACTGATATAGATTTGGGATGTCACGATACCAGAAATTAAGTAGTCGATACCAAAACCAGTGAAATTCTACGATCCCCAAAACGCAATTCAACACACCAGGAAAAAAAACAAAATAATAAATCCCATGTACTTCAACATACACTCCTTTATTACCATTTTCATAATGTTTTTCGTAAATTTATTATTAATCCCTGATGATCTGCCTCAAGTATCTCGCCAAAAATTAAATTCTAGAAGATTACATTTGAACACATCATGATAACGCTCTAAATTACCCTCACCCAATACTTATTCTTACTGAATGAGCTTGACCGCATCATAATGTAACCTCATTACATTAGCTGTTAGCTCTGTTATTTAGCCAAGCAAGACTATGCTGCCCACCGGCTGCTAACAGCTAACATTATTAACTCTCTTCCTGCCAATTTCAACACTGACTTGTTGTTCACAATGTAGCATTTTCAGGAAAAATTTCTATCGTCTCTGCGACTACAGGAGGCCGTTAGTCTCTACTGTAGAAAAAAACAGTACCGTCACGTTTTCAGAATTTCGTCATCAACTTCTGAACATCAATTCTTGTGACATCCCTAATATTGATCCTTTACATATGCTTGTTACACTACACAAATTGTTATTTACATAAGCAATTCTTCTTTTCAAAAGATTTTGAAATCAGAGCATATTGGACTCCTACACAAAACAAGGTTTTCCTTGATACATATTACTTAGACAAGTCAAATCACTTTGCCTGAGAACTGCTTCCTTACTGACTGACTGTATTATGTATCTGTCATCTAGTTCTCAGCTCATTATACTTTCTCATTTTACACTTTTACCCAACCAAATTCATAGACATGTCCTAACTTAACCTTGTGCAAGACACAACACAACTACCATGCTGAAAGAATCTAATAGGCAAGTGTAATTTGAATGAGTGGAAAGCTGCCTCGCTTTGAGTTCAGTGGACATAATAATGTTCTGTTCTTTCAAATCCTTCTCTTCTTGCCCAAGTTTATATTCACACTCTTTGAATTATTATTTTTTTTTTTTTACCTTTGTGACATGGTGCACTGCATTTCTGGATAATTCAATTGTTGTTTCTTCTAAAATAATTACCTTTTATATGAACACAACATAAACATATATTAATCAAGTTTGCTGTAGAATTACAGGGCAGAGCAGACAAATTTTGTTTTTGTCTACTGGCCAAAATGAGTAGTAAGTGAGTTTTATTCCCCAAATTCAAAGTGTTAACCGTAACACTGTTGTACTGTATATACAATAAATACTCACATAACTGACCTAACTGATCATATCTAGGTGAGTTTGAGGAAACACTACGCTGTATGTCTTTTACAACTTATTTTCTCTTGCACAGTATAACGTTAGTGGCATCCTTAGGTTGAACCAGGATAATACTGCCCTGAACTCGTGCCAAAATGGATGTCATTGAGATAGCTGATATTATAAGCTTAACGGCATCGTCATTCATCACTCATGCATTTGGTCCTTCACTGCTCAGTGAATCCTCTTCTGTTCAAGAGCCCTTAGACTCTTTATTTATGTGACTTATTAAACCACAACATACACAACATTTTGTTTGCAACTCTTGTACAGTGTCTCGGCAGGTTGTATTTCATCATAGACTAATTTATTTCCACTGATAAAAATAATAATTTATCATGTACATGCAAAAAACCTGGCTCACTTAACTTGTATACCGGTTTATTCTATACTGTAAAAATGATGCAGGCACACTCTCATTCTTTGTGTGTCATAAGAAATACCTCATAAGTGTTGATATCTTGTCTCAGACCTTCACATTTCTTTCAGTGAGCATCACCATTCTTGTCTTGTGCTGGGACAAGCGAGGAAGCCTTAGTTTTTTTCTTCGATGTAAACACATCTGATTCTAGAGCTTCTTTCTTACAATGATCTGTGCTACCTGCAAATATTTCCTCATTACAGGAATGCACAAGATGCTCTTCTCCCACAATCAAATCAAACATCACCGCTCTCTCAAGGTGAATCATTTTGTTCCCAAGAAAGAAAATACCCAGCCACCAGTGTAGAGTGGAAATCAGAGAAATCTGTGGCATCCACAGAGACTGTAAACCTAATCATCTTTGAATGGCCACATTGGCCTGTCAGGGAGAATGTGGCTGTTTATCAGGTGGTTGTTTTACATGTCAACACATCTGACCAGAAAAATTGGAAAACAAGCCAAGATTCATTGTGAAAGCAGTAATTTTCCAGTAGTGCAACCGTTTCAAGAACCACCTCCCACCCCTGCACTTTTGTGTTGTGGTACACTGGCATCAGCATTAACACAACATAATAAAGCATCTGGCTCAGATATTCCCTTAAGTGAGCCGGTACAGTACATGCCACTGAAGTCATTCAGCACAGCACCTGTTTCCACATGTAGTCCCGTCTGCAATGGCAGATATGGAACACAACAGTGAGAACGAACCTCACAAACACTGCACTGCAGGTTTTTTTTCTTTTGAACTTGTTGAATGGCCCTGAGGTGGCCGTGAAAACAAAGATGCCAGGATTATCCTCTCCAGGCTTTGAAAAGACTATCTATTAGCGACTGCACTGGCAAAAACGAGGGCGAATTTTCTGAAATGAAAGTGACACTCACACGGGGCAGAGAGGAAGGCAGCGGGGGCATTGTGTTGGAATCAAAGACGGCGCCTGGATTGAGGTTTGCAGAAGAAAGACATGGCCCACACACTTCCACGGAAGACAACTGGCTGTGTTAGAGATTGCAGAATGTACTGTAGGAGCTGGAAAGTGATTGCATGCCTGAGGGAAGTTCTATTGTGGCACCTGACTGTGTCTCTCAAAATACTGTAAGATGAAACAGTGTGCATTAAATCCAACAATTTCCCTGCACAATTTAACATGACAGAGGCATGGTAAGCTACATACACTGCATTATCTAGAAATGCATTTCATTTGTAGCTACTAGGGCTGGATGCTAATTAGCTTGGAGCTGTAATCCCTTTTCATAAAGCTAACTGGGTATAGTAAGGAGGAGAAACAGAGCCCGACATCACTGCGGGGAACCTATCAGAGGTTAATTCCATGTTGTTCTGTAAAGCTTGCATGTAAGTTTGATGGCATTAAAGAGGATAGTTAAAATATCTCCTGAGAAAAATACTATGCTCTTTCCTTCTTGAATTAGTAGCATAGCTTTTAATGCTGCCAAGCAGTAGAAGAGCAGCGTAGTTAATACCGCTGCTAATGCTACAGCTTGAATTGCTGGTTGGGTGTCTATAATCTGCCGATTATATTCTCGATTAATAGTTTGTTGTACAAAATGTCAAAACAAATGTGAAAAAGTGCCCATAATAATTTCTCAGAGCTCAAGATGAAGTCTTTCCAATTTGTCTGACAAACAGTCCAGAACCCAAAGACATTAAGTTAACAATGATGTTAAGCAGCAATAATCATCATAGAAAAGCGGGAACAAGTGAATGTTTGACATTCTCTCTTGAAGAATGACTGAAAGAATTAATCGATTTTCAAAATAATTGCAGATTCATTCGTTAATTTAATCAGCCTTAGACAATTTAGCTATCAAAACAAGGGTGTCTTACAACTGAGAAGTGCCCCCTGTTAGTTGATGTGTCGATCAGTCGAATCATCGTCAGTGACCCCTTAGTCCACTTGAAATTCTTGAAATCGAGCCGTTGTTTTTTTTTGTTTTTTTGAAGAGGCTAGAATTATGAAGAACTTTATGATCTTGTAAACAGAATCATTAATCAGAAACACATTGGTTGTATAAATATGAATGGTGATGACACAGCAAAAGTCACACCCAAGCATGGTAAACGAGTCTGTGTTTCAACACCGATTTGGGTACAGCCCTAGCTCATAACATGAAGAAGACATGACGGCAACACCTTTTACCAGCATTTCCCGCCATGTCTACATCATGGACTCTGATCAATCATAGTTAGATTTTCTGCAGTCAATACTACATCATAATGCTACTGTAAATTGACCAGAACAAGCAGAGTAAAAATGATTCATAAATGTGTTGCGGCAAGTAGCAAAGATTGTGGTTTTATTTGTGAAACTCTATTATAACGGCGATATGAGATTAGGTTGTCCAAAAGCCTCCAGCCTCTCTCTCCAACGGGATAATTGATAATTTGATGACTGATATATGGGCCTTGGCTGCAGTTTATTCTTTTTATTTTCCAATCCCTGATTTATTGTGAACCTTTTTGAGTAAGCTTAATTAGTTGACTGCTGATTTGTCACACAGAACAGACGCTAACATGCTGTATATGAGCAGACCAAATACTAAAGACAGAACGAAGTACCAGACAGCTCATCCATTACAGGTAGTAACTGATCACGACTTCATTCGCCTTCGCTGCTTACCTTTAGACGCAATTAATGAACAGAGAGAAAGAGAGAGATAGGTAAAGATAAGGTGAAAGTGAAAGAGAAAATCAGAGAGAGAGAAGTGTGGCGAAATCAAAGTACCATCATGAATAGCTAAAAGCCCCCCCCCCCCCCCCCCTCCTCCACCGAGTCTAAAATTAGAATCCTAATGAGTGGCAGTCTCACAGATCAGTTGATGAATTCGCTGTTTAACATTAGCACAGATTGAGTCAATCTCCCTGCCATGGTGTGGTTGGGACAAAGCCTGACAGCCTAATAATGTCACAATGTTTGGATTAAATCCTCTACTTTTTTCCAGGAACTTCCCAGTCTGTTGTGGCCAAAATGAAAATATGTTTCCCTCGTAAAAAGAACCGAATGCTTTCGGTGGGGTTCATTAAACCAGATTCTGCGTACAGCACACATTGCTGAACATGCTATTAAGCAATGGAGGTCGGGGCCTTTTCAATAACACAGCACTAACCTTTGTGACTGATGATCGTGTTCTGTGTTCCCAGAAGTTAAGTACTGAAGGGACTGTTTTAAATTAAACTTGAGCAACACCATATTTTTGTTCTGTTTAATTGGATTACACTACAGCAACAAAACCGTTGAGCCATCTGTGCAAAATAGCAAAGAGTTAATTCACTGTCATGAATCTACAATTAAGCAGTAAGTATCCAATAGGGGCATTTGTCATGGCTGCCTTTCATCAACCACCAAATTAAACTAGAGACCAGATCTTGTGATGGGATCACAACAGCCGCGATGCCAAATCAGACCAGAGGCGTAAAGTGAGGGGGCCTACTTCCAGCGCCCTTGCTCGTACCAGTACTCAATAGGGATGTCACGGTTAATGAACTTGTGACAACACCGGTGTTACAGATTACTCCGGACATTTTACAAGAAAAGGCGCTTGCTTTAGTCTTCACCGTTGGATGGCTGTGTGTCTGACCTCTCCGGTCGAGCTTTTGCTGCGAGGCTGCAGGTTTCCACCCGGCGATGCTGCGCCATGCACACCGGCTGTGACCGCTCCATCCTCCTAATGGCGATTTCCTCATTAAGGTTACGGTTCCCTTATAGCATTGATTTTAAATCCGAAGTATTGCCCAATAGGTGCTTTTGCTTTTCGCTTTGACACCAAATCCTCCGCCAGCGTCTTGTCTGTCAACTCTCTCTCTCGTCCCTTGATAAGAGTGTGAAATCTGACTCCTGCTACTCTGTGCAGAGCAGACACTTGCATTTTGAGTTTGTAGATCTGTCGTCCGACTATGTATCGATAACACAGCGCTGATACCCCAAAATGAACAAAATGGGTTATATTTCTTAAAAAAAAGTGTATGCCCGACCACCATGTAACACCGGTAACACCGACTACCACGGAAACCAGTACTCAAAACCTGTGTTAGTTCCCACTACAGTAGGGGTCTCCAGGACACATTTTAACATGATGGCACACATACACAGACTCACAAGGTGAAAACAATACCAGCGTTGCTGTCGTGACCGGTGAAGAAAAGCTTTTCAGTAAATATGCTTCAGTATTTCAACAGCACTGCAACACCATACAGAATATTAGGCCTACACTTACTGTAAGGTCTGCACAATATTAATGAATCATTCCCACAAATGAGGCTTTTATTCATCTCTGTGCAGCATGACACTTCTGTTACTTTAACTCCTGACCCCACTGGAAACAAAAGGTAGCACTGTTCTCAGTGATATTGATTTGCTCCACTGCTTCTTTCTCCATTTACTAATAATTACCAATGCAGACTCTCCAATTACTCGGCTCCAACAAACATTTACAGCAGTCTGAAATCCACACACTCATTATGTAGATGACAGAGAGAGAGAGAGAGAGAGAGAAAAAAAACAAAACCCAAAACCTGCTCAGAGCGACTCCAATTAAAATTCTTTAGCCACGCCAACGTGGAGCCAAATGAATTATGACAATACGTATCTGCTTTAGCTGCTGGAGGTTCTAATCAATTGTGAGGGACAGCCATCGTGAACATACGAGCGAGCTAACTGAAGTGCTAAAATAGAGATGACAGTCAGTGCTTCTTTCCTAATTTGGAGAATTTCCTTGATTGCCCGTTGAAAAAAACTGACAAAGTAATTATAAAGATTTCTTGGTAGTGAAATATGTGTGACTCATAAGAGACTGATATTTTGTGAGGAACTATGGCAACCAGAAAAATACTAAGAATTATTCTAGTCTTTAAGAATCCAATGTATTACTTCATCTCATATATGAGTTTGTTTCTAAATGTTAGTTTGAAGGTGATGAGTATCATGCTAAACTAGGGCTGGGACGATTCACCTTGATATGTATTGCGATTTTTAAGTATTGCGATTCTACAAGTATTGCAATTCGATATTACAATTTATTGCACTATTTGTTACATTTTTTAACACTAGACCACGGGAACAACACTTCGAGGGACATTTACTTTGGAAAATATCTAAATGAATACAGTAAAACTGTTTGATTTTCAGCAGCTTTTCCCTCAAGGCCTATCTGACCGAGGAGATGCGAGTGGCAGCTGACTTGACGGCACATTACCGCAATACAATAATGTTAGCTGTCCATGACAGAGTTAGCATGCAGCTTTACCCATTCCCAGCTCTGCTTTTCCTGGCAATGTGTGAAACCCAAAGTGTTTCCATACTTTACCATATGTTAACCACTTTTGATTTAAAATGTGAGAGTGCAGGTCGTATCCACGCACACCCTCCGCCGTTATCTACTTTTTTGTTTCAGCTCGCTGCGGTTTGTTTTGGTTGACAGATACGGCACGGATATGATGTCACGTTACTCAGACTACAACAATAAAAGCGGTAACTTCCTTCTACCTCCGCATAGACTCAAATGAAGCAAATATATTGTTTCTGGCATTAAAAAATCTATTTCAAAATCGTAAAAAAAAAAAATTGCAAGCCAGCTTTATTGTTCCTAACTCTTGAAATCACAGTTCCTCAGAGATAAATGCATGTTCCTAGTGCAAACCCAAGACACAGGACTAATGTTGAATTTCATTAAAGGACAAGAAAATACCCTCTACAAGAGCTGAAATCCCTCTGGACTGTTTTAACTCACTGAAGGGCATCGCTAAGACAACCAAGTGTCAACACTTCTGATTTATTATTCCTATGGGATCAAACTAATGTGTACCTGTGGTCCCTCCAGCCTCAAACCATGCTCACACATAAAGATCTTACATTGAAGATAATGACATCAACTACTCCATCCCCGAGGGAATATCTCCCATGATAATGATTCAGTCTTGCTTCTGCAACTAACACTCATTGGAAATAAGCTTAGAACATTAAGAAACACATTGTCTTAGTGAGATGGAGATTTTCGTCAATCAAAATTGCAAGACAGGTTCATCTTCTGACTTAACAGAGCTGAATTCAGGGATATGTGATTATGCCTCCTGCAGAGATTTCCGGGCAGGAAATTTCACGTTTCCCAGAAGCTTACTAAAGGTTGAGGTGTTTCTCGTGCTCAGCATACCAAGTAAAGTGTACCACCCGTACGCCTGCACTCTTTGTTTCATAGCTTCATCATCACACGGGCTTCAAACCCTGATGTCAGCGAGTTTTGTTTATAACCTGCTGACATGAGAGGCATACCAAGACTTGCTGGTATATAACTAGACTCTACTGAGGAGGCCCAGATGAGATTACGAAATGTTGTCAGAGTAGCACAACTAATTATCATGGAACACAAGGAGATGCTAACTGATTGATTAAGGGTTTTAATTGAAGGGGCTCTGAGGAATCGTTTCAGCTCTCTGTGATGAAAGATTGGAAGTGTTGGCATACTGTATGATTTGGAGCCAAAAAGTCTGTACACACTGTTCAACAAAGGAGTTGGTAAAATGTTTTTTGCTGTAAAAAAGCTGTCAGAGAGAGTAGCTTCATCTTATAAACAAAGAGACAATATATATCCACAAGAGCATGCGCAGAAACGGTGTTATTTCTGATACAGCACATTGGAAATCAATGCGCATGTTGGCTTAAGCAGTTAAAAAACTCATAACACTCATCTGTAAGTATCCACACTCGTGTAATGATTGCACTTGTAAATAATAAGTGGACAAATCACGGCCCAATGCTCAGTTTCAATAGTAAACTGTTTCCAAGACACACTTTCAAAAAAATGGAGACGTCTCCCAACACAGTAGACTGAAAAATTCAGTTTCAAGTAACTTCACTTTAAAATTGCCCAAAAGATAACCTGTTATTGCCTCTCCAGTCACTCTCTGTCAAGTTTAATTTTGAGGCTTATAGCTTTCTCACAACACAAAAACACTCCTCTGAGATTTTCCCGCAGAATTATTGCAATTATGTGGATGCTCACAGCTGGGTACGGGTAAAAGCTCCATTTTCCACCCCAAATCATTTTTCCCTATCCCCTGTAATTGTAGTGATTATAAGAATATTAGAAAGATGCTTTAAAACCCAGCATCGCATCTATTTCCCTCGAAGGATTTACCTTGGGAAAGCATTTCCATTTAGGCTTTAATTCACCGGGGCACTCAATCACTTTAGTGCTAATTGAAATATATTAGAAATAGAAATGCTTAATTTTTAAAAAGTACAATGGATTGACTTGCCTGACAAATGATGAGTATAAATGTAATCCATTTGGAAATGGTTTACGGTGTGCTTTCATTTGGCTTTCAATGCACGACATAGTTACAACATGAGGCCATAAATCATAGCATGTGACTAAAAAAACATCCTAGAATGTACTCTTTAGGAAGCCAGAAAAACGTACCTTCCAACACTAGTTTGTATTTTCTGTGTATATATTTTCAAAAGAGAAGAGAATGGCTAACCCAGGCTCATCTGTAAATCCATAAAAAGCATTTGATTTATCTCATGAGTAGAGTCCTTCTACATTGATTGAATATACTGTACATCACTTGACACAAAAGAATAAAAAGGTACAAACATTTCTTGTCTCATTTGAGAGATTATGCTGTTCTCAGCAACAAGCTGAATGAAACAGTTCAAAATGATGCCATGCCAGGCTCAGAGTTTCAAGTGGATGCTGTGGAGGAGGTTAACTGGAGGTCTTAAAGGAGGCAGCTGCTGTGAAAGCCTTCTTAGCCACTGCTCAAATAGCATGTCACCTTACTGGCTGATTTCCATCTGTACTAAAGCACATCTATTGCAAACGGATGACAGAGTAATGAATCTGATGAATACTTTAGTGTACCCACATTAGCCAGCTCCCCTTGGGCAACAGGACATAGACCCACAGCGGTAGCAATACGTCTGCTTTCTACTTTTTAAAAGGAAAGGTCAGATTATTTGACATAAGACAGTATGAGTTTCTCGCTGTTAGTTATATCTGTGCCAGGCCAGCTGATTAGACTGTTGTCAGGCTATTAAATAGGCATTATCAGTCACTGTAAGCACCATAGATGTTGGTCAATAGGAGCCTATTACACCCAATATTACGTTTTAGCATCTATTCATATGGTAGATCACCAAAACAAGGTATAAAAGAACACGACAGTGACCTAGTCAGAGACGAAGGATGAGACATAAAACACAGGGTTTTCAGCCAGTAGACTGGGGTTTGCATCCTGTCTGAAACCAACAACGTGTAGCTGTTTTTGTGTTCACTAGCGTTAAGTTTCACTTCGACTTTTGAAACAGTTATTTTAAGCCAAAACACAATGTTTTTCCCTAAACTTAGAGGTTATATTGATAGCCTTTTTATATAGACAAATCATTTAAAAAAAAATATAATACATCCAAGGAGCTTTTAGAAAGGTGCAGAATAAAAGTATGGCTTTTCCTTAAAAACATTATTATGACTGTGAAATAACCATTTCAAAATTAATGTTTTGTTTATCTCTGTGTGAGATATCTGATGTCCGGTTCCCACTTCTAACAAGGCTTGTGAGCCAATAGTATAACAACGTTGGTATCACATGGTATCTCTGTGTCAGCAGTGATCGAGTTGCCAGTTAATGTGGAAGAAATGGATAAATAGTTGAGTTTGACACTGGTATCTCCATCAGGCTGCAGAATAAGTGAACATTTACTGTGGCAACAATGTAGGCCCGTAGCTATATGTTGCAAAATAACTCTACCACAAAAGATTCATCACTTGACATGACTGTCTGGATGAGTCATTCCACTCAACCATAAAATATGCCAGTTGTGCAATGAACTGGCAGGCAACCATTTGTGGTGAAGGGAATACAATGAAGCGTAGGAGGGAGAATGCAACCTCTAAGGGCTGAATGCTATCAATTGTACCTTCAACTAAGTGCGTTTGTTGCTTAAACCTAAAGAAGCCTTTTTGTTTGTGTTCAAAATGCAACGTTTCATTCAGTTTTACAATGTTTTAGAACATGTTGCTTTTGAGTTTCGCTTTTACAACGTAGAAGGCGTAGTAGGCCCCTATTGACCCACATCTATGGTGCATGCCGATAACGCCTATTTAATGGCCTGATAACAGTTAAATTGGGTGGCCAGGATGGCTCCATCTGGGAGCTCCCTAACAACAGCCCGCCCCACGCCCCCCCTCCACGCCCATTGTTTTGCATCATCATAATAGCGTCTATTCACTCACCAAAAAATGAGGTCAAATTACTTCCCTAACACTTGATCCTTGCGATGCGGGGACCACGCTGAGCATAAGGACTGTGAAAGAGAGCAACATTGTGCTGACAGCAACACCGATCACATTATGGCGCAGCAAACAGGCGAGGGGATTTTGGCGTTTAATTAACAGTGACAGACTCAGGTGGGGCCCACAGATGTGTCAGACGAGGTAAACCAGGTTTTCTCCCAAATGAGTGCATGAAACTGCAGATAGCTGACAGCTAACTGAAGTGCACACCAGATCTGCTATATCTCCAACCAAGCTGTTGGAGATGAAGTAGTCTTGCTTATACTTTTTAACAGCGCTGGCTAATTAAAATAAAATGATGAAATGCAGAAAGTGGAGAGGACGCTTCTCAGCCATGGTTATGGTCTGTGTCAACAATTCCTTCTTTAAATTGTGTCCTGTGGAGTTTGAACCGTCACTTAATATTCCTCTATTCGGTCTTACCAGCATCTGCGTTGGGGTGGGGACACACCAAGCCATTTAAACTAGATGTTGTCTCTGGCACAAGTGCTTATAGTAAATGTCAAGACCTTTCAGAGCCATAATAATGACACAGTTGAGGAAAATGATACATGGCACCGCTTTTGTCCTGGATAAGGCTAGAAAATGCAGCTCCAGTACAATCATGTACGGCCAGAAAAGATTTTCATCAACTGGTCCTGTTGACATGAGGCAATGATTTTAGATTTATACGAATACCAGACTTTCAAACTAGTGACAGGTCAATTTTGCACCATTACAGAAACTAGGGCCTGTGGTACAGGCCTTACTCCGTGGCGGAGGGCCAACTGTCAAACTAAATGACAAAAATAAGCTTGGATCATTGTCTTATTCTCGGTGTGTACAGCCTCGCTCCTATTTTTTCCCTGTTTGCTATTTTCTGCCTTTGAAGAATGTACAATTTAGCTTTTAAAGCTCGATCAGTGTACCTTTTGTCTAGCTCTCACCCTATCATACATATTTCATTGGGAAAATAGAAAATACCAAGATAAAAAGACAGACATACTTTAAGAATAGTGCTGCAAATCGCACCTGTATGGTAGCAGACTATGCTTAAGATTCCAGTCTGTCCAGACTAAATTCACAGACACTGTCTCTTTGCTGTTGATTAGAGCTGCTTATCCATGTGGAAGAGGCTGCCACTGATACCGTGTGTTTCCTGACAGCATGGGGAACTGTCTTTTCATGTGGCTGCCCTTCAAATTCATGGCATTCATTTACTGGGAAGAGTCGAGGTTTATTCAATTGAATCCAAATGACATAATCTGCAAAAGAATGGGGAAGAAAGGGATGTGTAGCTCCTCCAAAACAATGTGCTCCCTATGGATGATTTTCAGTATGTAAAAAAAAAATGGATGCATAACTTGAATGCACTCATGGAAGACACTGTACAAGCAGCAGCACGACTCATTTCAGAATACAGGGGGCCTTTGTTAGAGGCTGAAAACGGCTGAGCTTTTAAGTAATCAAAAAAAGATTAAAAGGGTGATGATGATACACATGCGGACCATTCTTTATCTTCAAGAAGCTCAAATCATTTAATTGATGTGGACCCACTGTCCAACATGAATCAGGGCAGCAGTAATGCGGTGCTCAGAATTAAAGAGGTGGGGGAAATGAGCATACGACAGCGGACGCACCTCTCGGGAGCTACTCCATAATCCAGAGGCAGTGACTAATTGCGTGCTTCTGGGTTTGTCAGTATTTGAGAATGCTCACATTTTTTAGCCAGCAATCAGCTTAGGGGCACGGCGAAATTGCCCTCTAATAGTCCGGGGTCTTCACAATAGAGAAACTCAACAAACAGGCACTGTTTTCTGCACTAAAATAAATGGTTCATGCTTTGATGCCTGGCTCTCAAGACCAGTGGGGGGAAAAAAAGACCATGATTCCTTCTGATTTGAGAAAATGACTGTAGCAAGACAGAGTAGGCCTTCATCATCACTCTGGTGATGACAGCGTTTTGCAATTAGCTGCAATCCAGAGAGGCAAGCAGAGCCATTTAAGAGCTTTACAATCTCTATTAGGTCAACAGGTGCGAGCACAGCAAAGTGATAACTTCACAGTGGCGGCATTCACGTCAGTAAAGAAAAGCCAATGAATGGTTACATTTGAGTGCTGAATAACCCATTAATTAACTTTAAGAACCTGGCAGTGAAAGCATCTTGAAAATGTTTTCCCTATCCATTTCCTAGATGGCATTTACCGAGGCGGTGACCCGCTGGTGGAGAGTGTTGCCTTATTCAGGGGTGGGAGGCAACTTGTTTATTGAGCTGATTCATAGCACGGGGATAATCTCTGGTCCAATAAACCATCAGGATTCAGGCAAAGCTGCTGCCACTGATCACAGCCAACCCAGATTGACACCAGGGAATTAGACGCCCTCTCTAAAGAGACAGTCGGAGGAGTAAGTCTCTTTGCAGGGACGGAGGGAACAAGGGAAAAATATAATGTGCCCCTTAGCTGTTGCCAAGGTAATTCTGTGATGAGCACCTACACATTCAAACCACCCTCATAGGAAGACACTCGTCTCCATACAGCCACTTATGACGACCTTATGCTACAGAAACAATTCAGCTCTTCAGAAATCAAGTGTGAGACAACAATGACTAAAAGCCAAGCTGAGTGGAACTTTAGACAGTTTAGCTGCTCTGTATTCAGATCCACACCGAGCATCTTTCAGAGTCAACATCACAGAATTCATATTGAAATGGGGCAAGCCTGCCCCCTCAGCCTCAGAGCCATCACAACGGATATTTGATATTGCTAGAACAAGATATTATCACAGCCCTCCAAAGATTTGCATCTTTTTTTTTCTGTGTTTTGTGTAGTTTTCTGAAGAAATGAAATAGACTACACAGGGTTTTTTGCAATTATAGCCTGCAAGAGTGGTATATGAAAAAGTATGCATTAAACCTGCAGTAGGCAGAATGTTTTTGGCATCATTGGGCTAAAAAATTACATAATAACCTTTAAACATATTGTAATTCAAGTGCTCTGAGAGATAACTAGACGTCTGCACCTCCTCATGGCTGTTTTCAGGCTTTAAAATATCTAGCCCGTGACGGGAGACTTTGGCCAATCGCAGGTCATTTCACAGAGAGAGTTCCTATTGAACGTTCCTATTGGCTGTGTTACGGCTGGTGGGCGCTGCTTGGTATTTCCTCAACTGATCTCAACATGGCTGCCGTGTCACAAACTTTCTCATTTTACAGGTAAACAGTACCAGCTCGCACGAAAAGGCGCATAAATGCCCTGATAATGCCTAAGGCGTTTAGCGTGCTATAAGTACGCCTTTCTTTCCGCGTGTCTTTTGTACGCTATGTATCCTGTACTGACGGCAATGTAAACACATCCGCATATAAATGCTACGGTTAGAGTTAATGACGTGGTACAAAAAGCGAGAAGGTGGATGGGTCCATCAAATACCGGACTTTTAACCAGGAGACCCGATGATCGGGACCATTGTTGACCGGTGTTTTGTTTTATAAGTTTACATTAGTGACGTTTGTCACGTGTTTTTTATTGACTTTTGTGACGTTTCTTACTCAGTTTAATTACTTATTTTAAGCCTAACCATGACGTTTTCTAACTTAGTGTTCTTCTTGCCTAAACCTAACTGTGGACGTTTGCGTGGCGTACAAATGACACGCGAAATGTGGCGTACAAATGACACTTGAAAACGCTAAAATGCAAACTCATGAAACGCAGAATGTCCATGTAATGTCGTGGTATTTTATACGCCTTACCGTGACACCGGATTGACAGTACACTACAAGATGTAGATATAGGCATTACAGTAGCAGAATATTGATTCATAATTGTACAGCGCTGACTAGTTTGACTGGAGTTCGCGAGTGATTGACAGCTGCTCAGAGACAGCAGCCTCCAGCTTGGCTCTGATTGTTTTTTTTCCTCCAGTCTGTGAATTCTTGAAGATGCCATTAGGAGCACCGGAGGAACACAGAGGCACATGATTTTTTTTTTTCAGATTACCTGTCTCATACACTACTGTGAGGATTAGGGATGTCACGAGAACCGATACTTCGGTACCAAGTCGATGCCCAAATTTTAACGGTACTCTTTTTCTACAGTACCGAAGGTACCGTACGATGCCTGTAATGGTCATTACTAGGGATGTGACGGTGAGGAAAATTTCCCCACCGGTTAATAAACTCGTCACAACACCGGTGTTACCGATTACACCGGACATTTAAAAGAAAGATTACGGTCAATATGTGCAGAGCGCTGACTCAGATTTTTACCGTCAGGTGGCGGTGTGTCTGGCCTCCCCGGTAGCGCTTTTGCTGCGGGGCTACGCTGCGGGGGTACCTGGCGCCGCTGCTCCGTGCACACCGGCTGTGACAGCTCCATCCGCCTCGAGGTGATAACCTCATTAACATTATAGTTCCCTTATAGCGTTGAGATTAAACGTGAAATATTGCCACATAGGTGTGTTCGCTTTTTACTTCGACAACAAATCCTCTGCCATTTCTTGGTCTGTCAACTCTCTCGTCCCGTGTGTGACAACTGCTTCTCTGAGCTGACGGACCAGATGCATTCATGGTCAGTATGCAGCATCCGTCATCTGAATATCGATTGATAACATGCCACTGACACGCCAAAATTAAAGAAATGGGTCAATTATTTGTATTTATTACTTAAAGGGACTGTTTGTAACTTCTTACACGTATAAATCACCCAGGTCGGTTTCCCATGCGCGCTCGCATATGCGTGCTCGCGTGTGGCCGGAGTCTCTGCTCCTCTGCCTGCTTGCTTTCACTCAGCGAGTGGACATTTGTGCAGAAATAACTGCTGCAGCTCCTCCAGACCAACAGAGGTTTCCGTGTCTTGTGAAGTGACGGGGCTCCGCAGAGAGTAACGTTATTATCTCCGGCCGGGTGTCGGTGTCTTCCTCCGGGTGCGCGCGGTCGGGAAGCTGAAGCAGGAAAAGCCAACACAAGGATCAGCAGTGATTCATGGAGAGACCTTCGTCTGGTCAGCTACCATTACTGCTAAGCAGGTGAAATATAGAGTGATATTGTGGTTTAAGCTGACGTGTGTCACCTCACTGTTTTGAGCGATGCTTGTTCATGTCTATTTAGAGCGAGCAAGCGCGACCCCGACACTGACTTTCGTTGACTTAACGGCCACTGGTGTCGCTGTTAACAAGCATTTCTGAAAGTTACAAACAGTCCCTTTAAAGGCTACATGCCTCTGTTTTTTGTAATGTTCAAATGTTTTTAATAAAAAGGTGCGTGTTGAATTACATGGGATTTATTGTTGTTGGTTTTATGGTACCGTGATATCGAATTGGGTATCGAGAATCGTGGAAACTCACTTGTATTGGTATCGACTACAGGATTTCTGGTATCGTGACATCCCTAATCAGGATATAGGGCCAAACTTAAAACAGTTCTGCATTTTGAAGGCCATCCATTACATGGTGTTTTTAACGGACTCAGAAGCTCATTCAGTGAGAGACTAATGATGCCTCAGTGTTCTACTGAACGATTCAGGAGGTCTTTTGTTCCAGCAGCGGTCAGATTTTTTAATGAACATTCCTAGATATGGCCTAGATCCATGGTACCGCTCAGCTGTTGATTATGTCTCAAAGGGATTCTTATGATGTTATTTATTTATTGGTGTGTTGAGAATACTGTGTTTTTGTTGGTTGTTTGTTGTTGTCTGATTTGTGGTGGCAATCAAATTTCCCCACGGGGATCAATAAAGCTATCAATCTATCTCTATCATTGCAACCATTATATAAAAATAACTTTTTTTTAAATCACATTTGCTCCATTTCTACCCACTGCAGCTTTAAACGTGTGATTATAATGTAAACTATTTTCTTACAACGTTTTTTGATATATTATATTATATAAACACAAACTCCTCCGGAGTGCACTGGTCCAAACCACGCCCATGCATGCCCAGTAGATAGATAGTCGTTAATGGGGAGCTAAAGTATACCTGTGCAAGCTGCTGGCATCGCAGCCTACGTGATGGTGATGGAGATGGAGGGAAGATCATGGGGGAGGATGAGGGAAGAGAGAGAGAGAGCGTCACTGCCATAACTCGACTCTGATAAACAGCCTCGTTTTTGAAACTGCGACATCACACTGTACTGTACCATTCAGCAAAAGTGAAAGAAAACAGCATGTTAGGCTCTATTTTGCAGCACCTCTTTGCATAGAAACTGAATCATCAACGCGATAATCATACAACATACAGGCGACAGTGTGCAGCAGCAGTGGTGGCGATGTCGTCCCGGCTGCGAGCAGCTATAAAAACCAAACACACCACTAACACATAACAGGTGCACACACACAAGGTGGTGGAAAGTGTGTTGTAAAACTTTGCCGTAACCTGGCGCTGTACACTTGTCGCAAGAGCAGCGGCCGTTCCACTGACTGACCGTCACCCCCTCCGCTGTCAACAAGGACGGACGGACGGGATGGAGATGGAGATGGAGGGAAAAAATGGCCTATTGTTGTGTGTTTATATCAGACGCTATGGCGATAAAAGTAGTTAACAGACACGATAAACTGGTGTTGAGGAGTGTGAGAGCTTCGGAGAAGAACAGAGAGTGAGTGTGAGCGGGAGAAAAGTGAAGTTATAGCTTATATATGTGTTGTTTTACCTCAGTAGAGCCGTGTCGCCTTGTCTGCTGACCACACTTTCCACCGAGGAATAGTCCACAGTTTGTCCAGCGGGCAAACAGGACGGCAGAAAACAGCACAGGCTGAGTATTATCGCAGTAAGCCACTGACCAGAGACACAAGCATCCTGCACCGCAATCATTATGTCCATCACAGCTGTGTTTGTGTTGCCCAAGTCTTGCCAAAAAGAGAGTGCAGAGTTAGCTTTAAAAAAAAAAACGCTTTTATTTCCACACTTTTTTGTCCTTCCTCGGAGCCCTCGTAAAGAAACAGAAACAGTCCGCCGTGTAGTATAGTTTCCCAGGTTGTGTTTTTTCTGTGCTGGATGTAGAGGAGTCCTCACTGTGCAGGGGAAAAGTGTGTACTCTCCAGTGGCTTGCACACCATCTAGTGAGGAAATGCGATGTAAAATGGGAGCAGACCTAGAAGCAGACAACCCCCAGGCTCTCTGATCCTGTTGCCATGCGGCCGTTTCCCGGGCAACCCGTTTCCCAGTGGCTGGTGATGGAGCAGTAAAAAACTAGGTAGGTATTGATACACACACCAGGAGCAATTAAAGATATCGACTTGGAGAACACCATCCCCTATTTATCTATCCACCCATAAAGGAAATGTGAGCATTTTGATGGTGGAAAAAATGGAGATGGTGACGCAGGTGTATCCCATAGGAAAACTCTGAGAAAACATACTATAATAACATCATAGAAAAGTAATATTCATAATTTTATGTCATGGTATAAATGAGTCATTTTATATGAAATGTGGAAAAATACAATTAAAATGGAAAACATACTATAATAACATCACAGAAAACTAATATTCAAAAGAATACAAAAAAAATACAATTACTCTGGAAAACCTACTATAATAACTATATCACAGAAAACTAATATTCAAAAGGGGCATCATTTTATGTCATGGTATAAATGAGTCATTTTATATGAAATGTGGAAAAAAATACATTTACTCTGGAAAAAAAATACTAAAATGACATCACAGAAACTTAATATTCAAATGGGGCATCATTTTATGTCATGGTATAAATTAGTAATTTTATATGAAATGTGAAAAAACATTATTATAAGTCCCTTTTCGGGAGATCTTGGTAATATTAGAGTGATATTTCATTAAAACTGATAAATGATAAATGATCATATAAAGCTTGATGAAGAACAGCCATTCCATCTCCAGTTTTATCCCATAGGAAAACCCTGGAAAACATACTATAATAACATCACAGAAAACTAATATTCAAAAGGGGCATCATTTTATGTCATGGTATAAATGAGTCATTTTATATAAAATGTGGAAAGAAATACAATTACTTAGGAAAACATACTATAATAACATCACAGAAAATTAATATTCATCATTTTATGTCATGGTATAAATGAATAATTTTATATGAAATGTGGAAAAAAATACAATTACTCTGGAAAACATACTAACATCACAGAAAACTAATATTCAAATGGGGCATTATTTTATGTCATGGTATAAAATGAGTAATTATATATGAAATGTGAAAAAAACATTATTATAAGTCCCTTTTGGGAGATCTTGGGAATATTAGAGTGATATTTCATTAAAACTGATAAATGATAAATGATCATATAAAGCTTGATGAAGAACAGCCATTCCATCTCCAGTTTTGAAATTTAATTTATCTTGTATATTTTAACTGGCTGGTGTGATTTTTTTCTTTGTCATCCTCAGATCCAAGACAGCAAATCAGCATTTTTAGGTGAACAACTTCTATTTTTCTAGACTTCAACCACACACATATATACAGTATGATGATTAATATCAACATTTCTTCACAGAAGTGAAACAGAGAGCATCTTCGAGGACTTCTTATCGGCAACCACCCCTGGACATGAGGCTGCAGCGCATTGACTCCCTTCCTACACTGATGCCTCTGAAAATAAAAAGGTAAAAAGACTCCAGTGGGGCCACATTCATTTAAAAGGAAAATTAAAACCACTAGACAATGTCATGCACAGACGAGAAATTTATTATATGTTGCTGTAAATGTAAATGAGTCATTTTATATGAAATGTGAAAAAACATTATTATAAGTCCCCTTTTGGGAGATCTTGTGAATATTATAGTGATATTTCATTAAAACATGCAACAAGCATGTATGGCTTCATAAAAAGAGAGAGGCAGACACAGGGGACATGCAAAGTTTGTTTTAGAGCAGCAGCCCTTCTGCATTATGCTGCTCTAAGCCTTTTTGACTTAGCCTACATAATACTTAACAGACTGTACAGCCGTAACCATGGAAATGACATACATTTCTCTGAGGTGACATGTTTGCATGGTTCTCCTCTGCATTATTGTTATGAACATAACATTTTTTCATATTATAATAATAAAATAAACTAAATCAAGCAGACTCTAAGTGTGTGCTTAAAACTGACTCAGTGTAATTTTGCAAAAATTATTATACAAAATGAGCTCTGGGGATATTCTAAGCTGGTACTGTAACCTGTATTCAAGCAACATCTTAATAGAGGTTCAAGGTTCTTTATTTGCCATTTGTCAGTTCCAGGAAATCAGTCATTGGCAATGAAAATTCTTTGGTCTCAGGTCCTTCAACAATGTTTGTAATATAAGTATATATAAAAGGGGAAATCACACAAGTAAATGTAAAAGCAGAATGATAATCTAAGGCATAAAATACTGCAGTTAAAATAAATATAATATTATACATTATACATATTTAAAACAGAAATGTAAATTTGTAATGTAGTTGATGACAGTATTTCAGATGGGAAAACTGAATGTAAACGGGATTTAGAATATGCATGATGAGAAGTAATATATGTGCACAGAGGTGTAAACAGGAATGTATTATTTAATAATGAAAAGTATTGAAATATATATATATATATATATATATATATATATATATATTTATATTTATATTTATATATATATATATATATATATATATATATATATATATACATATACAGAGGTGTAGACAGGAAAGTAGTATCTATAGAGAAGTAGTAAATATGTTATACAAAGAGGTGTAGCAGTTTGTAAAACAGTATATAAAGTATATAAAGGTAGATAAAGGAAAAGTGACAAATGATGTTTGATGAGGAGGTCAAGAGTTCAGCAGTCTTATGGCCTGTGGGATGAAGCTGTCCCTGAGCTTAATCAATCAATTAATTCTCAACCATTGAATTAATCAGCAACTATTTTGATAATCAATGAATCCGTTTTTTAAAGTCTAAATTCTCGGATTCCAGCTTCTTAAATGTGAATATTTTCTGGTTTCTTTACTCCTCTATGACAGTAAACTGAATATCTTTGAGTTGTGGACAAAACAAGACATTTGAGGACGTCATTTTGGGCTTTGAGAAACACTGATTGACATTTTTCACCATTTAATAGACCAATCAACAAATCGATTAATTAAAAAAATAATCAACAATGAAAATAATCGTTACTTGCAGCCTTACATCTTATCCCATGCAACAATTGCATGATGTTTCAGCTTGACAGATTGCGTTAGTATTTCAGAGAGCATGTGCTTAAAATATTTGTTTAAAGTTTTAAAATTGTACATAACTAATACAAATAAACTGTGGATATTCTAAATTGGTACTGTAACCGGAATTCAAGTAAGCTCCTATTCTACGGTGTTTCAGCTCTTTTATTTGTTGTTCTATTGTTGATTTTATTTTCCACTTTTGAGTTTATATCCTATATAAAAAGTATCCTATTCTTTCCCTCTGAATTCTATATAACGCTCTCCCACTGAATTCTTATACGTTTTTTTTTATTAATTTCCCCAAGAGGATCAATATACTCCCATGATATCTAATCTTAAATCTTATCTCACAGACCACAGAGCCAAGATTGCAGTCGGTGATGTTATCAAGATGCACTGTCTGGAGCTGCTCCATTGAAATTAAACGGGTCGAGTAGCTGTGAACTCCTGGACGGTTTGCTTCAGTTTTTACCCTGAAACGAGCTTCAAAGTATTGCCTTGCATTTTGGTTTAAAATAAAAAAACGGAGTCTTGAATCCTCCATGAATTCATTCTCGGCGCTGTGAGAGTTGCCTTTCCATCTTTGGTTATTATTTTATCTGTGGAGATAAATTGTTTATCGCGGTGGTATGAGAGAGCAGGAGTTGGGACACGTTTCTATTTGCAGGCCCGGTTGTGACGGAGAGCCAGGGAGCTGGTTTCATGAGGGTAAAAGGGACGTTTCACTGTGTTGGAAATGAGTCAACAATCAATGTTCCATGACAAGCAGCATTAAAATAGGGCGAGTGAAAAGTTCATCTTGTCACAAACACAAGTCTCATTTGCATAACTGAAGCTCCCTCTGCTGTTAATAGCTGTGATAATACCATCAATACCAACACTTAAACTCTGCTTCTGTGACAGAGGTGGTTTGGGCTGAGACAGATATTTTCCATCCTTCTCTTGTCAGTCACAACATTGATTTTTTATTTTATTTTCGCCGAGCCCTCAAGTTACCTCAGAAAATGAACCTTCCCATGCATGAAAGCTATAATTACAATGACTCCATTTTGTGTTAGTGCAGTGTGCGGAGGGGAGAGGAGACTGGCAGCCTCTAATATTCAACTCATAATAACCTCAGGAATTACGAACGAGATGAAAGAGATCAGGCGCTGGACTATCACAACGTCTGAGCTGTTTTGAGTAATGGATACCTCAGACATTTCTTCACAGTTTTCATAACCAGCCGTCTTTTCAAAGCCAGAGTGAAATCAATGCATGCAATTTGCTTTAATGGGGAGTGAATGAAGTGACACATACAGAAATTGCCCATTTTTTTCTCAAGACAACATGTTTCCCCAGTAGATTTAAATATATACTACTTCACAGTGTTATCGGCGTCTTTAAAAGTGAAGCATAAACCCAAGAAGAATGGCCTTGTTTGTGTGTCTGACTGTTTTAGTGGTTTATTAAGACGGTCTGCAGCATTAAAGCTGTGGTTATTGTCTTAATTTTATGCTAATGATGAGGCAGAAACCACTGAAGCATATGCTGCCTTATTTTGACTGCTCGGAGTGAATGATGAACCAAAATGCCTCGGAATAGATTCTTTAATGCTTTTCTTTGCTGTCTTATTGCATGTTGTTGTTCAGGTATATTTGGCTTTTACACACAAATTACCAACCTCAGTTTATGGAGCTAATTTATTAACCTGAGTAATGCAGTATAATGAAAGCTATTGTTTCCTGAAGTAGGTAAGTGCATGGTCATTTTTCTGTAATAGTGATTTGGTTGGCTATTATGATAATGGATGACATCCTGCAGGGAAGTGTGCCAATCGATCACAACAAAAACCGACATACGAATGCTGAGCAGTTCTATTAAATGCATCCCTGCAGCCTGGGTTTACGGGACATAAGAGAAAGATCCATAGCTGATCATATAAAGCTCGATGAAGAACAGCCATTCCATCTCCAGTTTTGAAATTTAATTTATCTTGTATATTTGAACTGGCTGGTGTGATTTTTTTACTTTGTCATCCTCTGATTCAAGACAGCAAATCAGCATTTTTAGGTGAACAGCTTCTACTTTTCTAGACTTCAACCACACACATATATACAGTATGATGATTAATATCAACATTTCTTCACAGAAGTGAAACAGAGAGCATCTTCGAGGACTTCTTATCGGCAACCACCCCTGGTCATGAGGCTGCAGCGCATTGACTCCCTTCCTACACTGATGCCTCTGAAAATAAAAAGGTAAAAAGACTCCAGTGGGGCCACATTCATTTAAAAGGAAAATTAAAAAACCACTAGACAATGTCATGCACAAACGAGAAATGAATTATATGTTGCTGACAATTCAATAAAAGGGGATAAAGTGTAAGAATTCACCTGCAACAAGACAGCCTGTTCTCATACCATTCGTAGCTATACCTACGAAAAATAATGCACTGTATTAGTATATATATATCCCACAAAATCAGTTCATATGCAATCCACGTAATCGTGAACCAGGAAGTATAAAGAGCGCTGCGTCAGGAGGAGATCGTGGTGGATGCATGTGTGGGTCAAAAGAAACACCAGACTTTAGCCCAGGAGACTGGTGTTCGTACCCCATGTGAAATCAGCTGTGCGTTCCAATACCCATACTACCATACTATTTAGTATGCCAGAAAAAGATTTAGTATGTCCCAATACATAGTATGTCAAATGCAGTATGCCAAAAATACCATGATCTCCCACTACATGCGATCATATATTGCAGCCAGCATGCTTTTCTTGGCTATTCTGACCCACAAACATCTGCACAGCAGATACAGTGGAGGAAATAAGTATTTGATCCCTTGCCGATTTTGTAAGTTTGCCCACTGACGAAGAAAAGAACGGTCTATAATTTTAATGGTAGGTTTATTTTAACAGTGAAAGACAGAATATTAAAAAAAAAATCCAGAAAATCACATCATATAAAAGTTATACATTTATTTGCATTTTATTGTGGGAAATAAGTATTTGATCCCCTAGCAACCAGCAAGAATTCTGTCCCCCACAGACCGGTTAGATTAGTCCTCTCGCTTTAAGAAAGTACTCTGAATCTCAACTCGTGACCTGTATAAAAGACAACTGTCTCAACTCATTACCTGTATTAAAGACACCTGTCCACAATCAGATTCCAACCTCTCCACCATGGGCAAGACCAAAGAGCTGTCTAAGGATGTCAGGGACAAGATTGTAGACCTGCACAAGACTGGAATGGGCTACAAGACCATCAGCAAGCAGCTTGGTGAGAAGGAGACAACTGTTGGTGCCATTATTCGGAAATGGAAGAAACACAAAATGACCATCAATCGCCCTCGGTCTGGGGCTCCACGCAAGATCTCGTCTCGTGGGGTATCGATGATCATGAGAAAGGTGAGGGATCAGCCCAGAACTACACGGGAGGAACTTCTTAATGATCTCAAGACAGCTGGGACCACAATCACCAAGAAAATCATTGGTAACACACTACGCCGTAATGGATTAAAATCCTGCAGCGCCCGCAAGGTCCCCCTGCTCAAGAAGGAACATGTACAGGCCCGTCTGTTTGCCAATGAACACCTGAATGATTCAGAGAAGGCTTGGGAGAAGGTGATGTGGTCAGATGAGACCAAAATTAAGCTCTTTGGCATCAACTCAACTCGCCGTGTTTGGAGGAAGAGAATTGCTGACTATAACCCCAAGAACACCATCCCCACCGCCAAGCATGGAGGTGGAAACATTATGTTTTGGGGGTGTTTCTCTGCTAGGGGACAGGACAACTTCACCGCATCGAAGGGAGGATGGACGGGGCCATGTACCGTGAAATGTTGGGCGACAACCTCCTTCCCTCAGCCAGGACACTGAAAATGGGACGTGGATGGGTCTTCCAGCACGACAATGACCCAAAACATACGGCCCAGGCAACAAAGGAGTGGCTCAAGAAGAAGCACATTAAGGTCATGGAGTGGTCTAGCCAGTCTCCGGACTTTAATTCCATAGAAAATCTGTGGAGGGAGCTGAAGCTTCGAGTTGCAAAGCAACAGCCTCGAAACCTTAAGGATTTGGAGATGATCTGCAAAGAAGAGTGGACCAAAATCCCTCCTGAGATGTTCGCAAACCTGGTGACCAACTACAAGAAACATCTGACCTCTGTGCTTGCCAACAACAGTTTCTCCACCAAGTACTTAGTCATCTTTTGCTAGGGGATCAAATACTTATTTCCCACAATCAAATGCAAATCAATTTATAACTTTTATATGATGTGATTTTCTGGATTTTTTTTTTTTATATTCTGTCTCTCACTGTTAAAATAAACCTACCATTAAAATTATAGACCGTTCATTTCTTTGTCAGTGGGCAAACTTACAAAATCGGCAAGGGATCAAATACTTATTTCCTCCACTGTATATGAGCAAGAGGGTTAAAGTTCAAGGCGTAATGTTATGATGAAGTAGTATGCCCCAATTGTATGCCATCTGCATGCAACAGTACGTACTTTGTAAGGGCAGCTGCAGTATGTACTAAAAGTAAAAAAAAGTATGCGATATGGAACGCAGAGCAGAATGGTGCCTTCAAATGAAACTCGTGTTTACAACATGGATAGTCGTGTACACAATATGCTTGGCATTCAAGTGGTTAAGTCATGAGAACACTGCTGCCGAGCAACGGCAATATAAACGTTACTGTCGGTGTCTAGAAGCCACAGAGGCTAACAATTTAGCAAGCTAGCAAGTGGGTAACATAATGCAGTAAATGCAAAGGCATAATGACAGAGGAAAAAAGATGAGGCTGTTGGGAATATCAACATTTTCCTCAGAACTATTAGAAAATTACAAAGGAAAACAATATATGACTTAAATTAAAATATATTCACTTATTATGCAACAAAAGATTAACTTCCATGGCCTCCGCCATTTCTGACAACGTCAACAAACCCGTCACAACTCGTAAACTCTGAGCTATCAGAAACTTTCCACTTATGAGGTTGTGCATACCACAAGGGGGGGAGTGGGGGGGGCGTTCATATTGACTCTTCTCGTGAACACAGTGAACACAAACACGACCCCATTTGAAGGCACTAAAAGTCAACGTTGATGTATTTGTCACGTAACTTACGTCCACAAGTTTTGTTGCCTAAACCAAACCGAGTTGTTTTCTGCGAAGACGGAGGTTTATTTTGAAAAGACTGAAGCGGAAATTGACACGTCATGCGTCAAGTGTTGCTGGACATTTGTAGGAAAACACACAAAAAAATGAGGAATAACTTTTCGTTTGATATCATACAAACGGTTGTTTGAGGATAGGCTGTACAAGATGATGGTTTGATAAACCTTTGACAGTAGATTTTAAGCTTTGAGATCTGTTATACCTGTTGGTAACAGTCACATGAAGGCAGAGGATTACAACAAAAAGTAGATTGAAAAGGCTCCTCCTGCACATTCAGAATCAAACAGCATCTGAGATATGACATTCAGCTTTGAAAAGAGGCTGACCTGTCTTTCTAGGAAATACAAAAACATGACAACCTTGATGCCTTTGCTTTTGCCTTGAGTTCTTCACATACCAAATTCTATTATGTTATAGATCGACACCTGCACTTGTCTGAGTAGAAAGTAATGTATTACATTGCTCAAACTGTATAGTACAGTGGACAAAACTCATTTTGAATGAACTATAGAGTTTGATATATGTAGCCCTCCAGCGGTGATTTATTTTGAGCCTCTCTTTTCTTTGCTTTTCCTGCGCTGCCCGTGTGGGACAAAACCTACAACACTCATGAGTCATAACTGATTTGTACTTTCAGACAGCACCTACCATATTTCATACATGGCGGAGAGTTCAAACAGCTCTCCAGAGTCATTAAATAACGCAGGAAACAGATCTTTAAGCCCCGAGAGTGACGTTCACTACGAACTTTCTCCAGGATGTGCAGCACAGCCTGACAGGTGAAATTAAAAGAGGGAGGGAGTGAAAAGTTCATCTTGTCGCAAAATATATTGAGGAGAGGCAGCGCTGAGACGTTACTGACATCTTTATAGGACATAGTGTAGTTTCTTGTTAATTCTCATTGCTTAAATGTGGAACAGCTGTCTGGAACAGTTGAGTGCCCAGTTGGCTGGATGCAGAGTGGTCCGTGGTGTATCAAGTAGGCTTTAGGCTACATAATAATGAGACTCGAGGAATCAACAGTGGATGAAGCCACACATGAAACCATCATAACACTAAACTGATAATTTGCTGATCCTAAGCAGTCAGGTGAGTTATTTCTAATACAACAATTTGTACTTACACTTGTAATTTCATTTGTCTTAAATAAACAAGAATCACTGTAAGGCAGACAAGGGTCACAGACCTGATGTGATTGATGTGATGTGATGTGAAGTATATTGATTAATAGGCAGTGAAATAAAAGTGTTAAAATGTGCCCCCCTCTGTGAAACATTGCCAAAGGCATTTTTCATTTATTTATCTCAAGATGACTCTTACAAGCAACCTTGAGGGTCCACCATGTTGATTGATTGTTTCAGAGACTTTAAGCCATCAAGTCAGACCAATGACTGAATTTAAAGTCATCACTTGCTGTTGGGTTAGTAAGAGCCGTAATCAATTTTTTTTAGCCACTTGCGGGGAGCAATAACACAACACTGACCTATTGGCACCCTATAAAGTTGTTATGGCAAATGTGTTAGCAAAATAAAAATCCAGCAAATACAGAGAATATTTTTTTAGCTGCCTGGAAAATGTCTGATATGTTCAAAGTCCAATATTCATCTCCTATTAGCTCTGTTTTTGTTCTCCACCAGTGGGCAACCTCTGGGTCTGTAAAGTGAACGTTAATGCGGAAGTTCCTTAAACTTGCATTCTTTCTAATAGCCAGCAGGGGGCGACTCCTCTGGTTGTATAGAAGTCTGATCGTATAGAAGTCTATGAGAAAATGACCCTATTTCTCACTTGATTTATTACCTCAGTAAACATTGTAAACATGAGTTTATGGTCTCAATCGCTAGTTTCAAGTCTTCTTCAATACAGCATGATGTTCATTTAGTAAATTATGGTCCCATTTAGAGTCAAATAGATCATAAAGCAGGGTATGATTCAGGGCGTGGCTACCTTCTGATTGACAGGTCGCTACCACAGCGTTGCCCAGTCTGAGTGTTGTCCGCGTTTTCATCTTACAACTTTAACCCTTCCACAACATTTTGTAAGGATGCACCAATACCAAAACCTAATCGGATATCGGGTCAATACTGACTCAAATAGCTGGATCGGGTATCAGTGACAATGGGGCCGATCTATTCAATTCAATTCTATGTTTATTTTTTATTTTTGACCAATTTGTTGCTGCATTAAAAAGGTTTAGACTTGAATTATAATTCCTGTTCATTTTGAAGATTTTTTACAAAGTTGCTGGTGTACAATTTATTATTTAAATAATAAATAACAATTCAGTCAATTTATATCTATGTATTTATTTGTTGCATTTTGTTTTACTAAGTTAGGAAAGCAATGTTTAAGTCAAGCCTGATGTTGCCTTACACATAAAAGAATGATCCCAGTCACTTCCACACAGGGAGGCATACAGTTTATTAATTAAAGAGTGGTATCGGAACGGTACTCAGTATCGGCCGATACCCAAAGCCCAGGTATTGCTATCGGTATAGGGACTGAAAAAGTCAGATCAGTGCATCCCTAACATTTTGGTTGCCTAAGAATGTCTTATTCAGCGTTTGGTTGTACTTGGCTCCACCCTCTCGTGTCACTTCTGGTTGCAAAAACCAAGACGGCGACTGCCAAAATGCAGAACTCGAGGCTTCAAAACGGCAGTCCACAAACTAATGGGTGACAGTGACTACGTCCACTTCTAATAAACACTCTATAGTCTCCACCAACTCCTGAGAAAAATATCTAATTTTTTTTTCTTTTGCTCCTTTATGTTCACCAGCTAGTCTCTAACTTTTATACCATCTGCCCTTTGGTGCTGGGCACGTAGTGTTCAGTGGGTTCATCAGAGTTCTTTTGCTGCAAACAGCTGCCTGCTACAGCTGGAAACAAGGTTGACGAGAGTGGACTTTGATCCAAAACAGACTGAAAGCCTCCATAGAGCTAACGTGCACTGCAAAATTGGGTGGTAATTCTGTGAAGGTTCGTCACTACAAGCGACCCCTTTTACATTACACATACGGTAGTAATTTCATCCATTGTTACTATGAAAAAATATTGATTATTGCAGCTTAAAAATGAGGCATGATTTGAAGACTGCCAGGTGGAGTCCTTCCTAAATAATACATTTAAATAAGAAATAAATGTTCACATATAATTGTCACATTTACTCCCCAGTAGACAAACATGTTGATGTTTTATTCATACCGTCTCACTGAATTTATTGTAATGAACAAAGTTCTGTGTTTGCAAAGCCGTGTAAACCATCTAAGAAGCTCACTGTGTGGGAAAGAAAGTGTAACGCTGCCTTCCTGCTCCCTAGGTTTTCTTTTTTGTCTTCCGCTCAAACACCAGCCACAGGCGAAGCAGCAGCTCCTGTTTGTTTTCTTTGATTGTGTGAGCTAGCATGGCAAAGCCCCCCTCCGTATGTACCAAAAAGTTTTTGTTACACAGGGTAAACGTTTGGTGTCTTTGCCAAGATTAAACACTTTGAACCGCTGTTTCTTCGAAGAAATCAAGCCATAATGAAATCGGTTGCAACATTTTGCACAAGGTCGAGTTGAAATCATAAATTACTTAGAGGGACTCCTAAGGGGCTACAATGTAGAGAACCTGTTCTGCAGCGTTTGATTCATTTCTTTGTGAAAAAACTAATTTTTCATTTATAAAGCTGCTTTGAGCAGGATGAGTAGATAGAAGAGGTTCTCATACAGAAGGAAGTTTTATCTAAGCGATCACCTAGAAAAAGTTAGTTGTGCTTTATTAGTTAGTGTTCTTCAGTATCTCTGAATGGATGGATGTCCTCAAACTTTTGAGAGCACTTTTCAGACATGTGCTGATGACTGTTATATAAAAAGGTATGATAATTTAAAGAATACACTTTACTGTTATTATGCTGCCAGTGCTGCTTGGGCACTCTCGTAGTTGTGTCTTTTGTGCTACCATCTTAATAATCATAATCACAGGACAGAAGGTCCTTTCAGCTGCTATCCCTATATTAAGCATCTAGGCTGGAAGCATTGTGCATCTTATGAATAATCATGAGGGGAGGGAGATATATCATCTTTAATTGTATCACTTTCTCTGTAGTCACTTTGAAGCAGAGAATGAAATAGACTTTTTGCAAGATGTTTTTTTTTGCTGATGGTTTACCATCACTGTGTGTCTGCAAAAAGTTAGATCAAGTTAGAGTCAAATAAACACGTAATAAAACTGGGCCAAATTCCATATGTGGTTGTGAAAAAATCAGGGATGGAGACAAGTGAGCGAAAGCCACATTAACTATAAAACTATATACTTTTTATGCATCTTTTGTACGCATTGTTCCTTTAAGTTGCATCTCAGAAAGGTTAGCATGCAAGAGCTGTGCACCCGAGCTGATTTGATTGTCACTCACCAGGCTTTAATCTTCCATCTTCATTATCATCTCTATTTCTAAAGGGGAGATGTCATAAAAAAAACTCACCTTTCCAGTGCTTGTGTCAAGTCAAGTCAAGACAATTTTATTTATACAGCCCAATATCACAAATCAAAAAATTGCCTCAATCTGTACAGCACACGACACCCTCTGTCCTTTTATGACCCTTGCATCAGATGAGGAAAAACTTAGCAAAAAAAAAAGCCGTTTAACAGGGAAAAAATGGAAGATGTGCACATCCATTTGGGTAACACACAAACTGTGAAATAAGACAACGCAGTCAGTTATTTGTGGGCTGCTTAGATCAGAAAACTCGGGATTCAACAAGCCATTCAGATGTGGCTCCCCTTCCTATATCACATGCAGGCTCATTACTGTATAATACATCGCCCACAGCTTGAGAACTACCTTTGCAGAGGCTTAAAGTCACAGGTGCTAAAACCATAAACTGTAAGAAGTGGATGTAGTCACCGTAACATCACCCATTGGTTTGTGGACTGCTGTTTTGAAGCCTCAAGTTTGGCATTTTGGCTGTCGCCATCTTGTTTTTTTGCAACCAGAAGTGACGCAAGAGGGTGGAGCTAAGTGCAACCAAACGCTGAATAAGACATTTTTAGGTGACCAAGATGTTACAATTAACTTCCATGGACTGGAATCACACTGTGAAAGGGTTAAAGTTGTTAGACGAAAACACGAACAACTCCCAGGCCGTACAACGCCGCGGTAGCAACTTGTCAATCACAAGGTAGCCACCCCCTAAAGCATATCCTGCTTTATGGTCTATTTGACTCTAAATGGGACCATCATTTACTAAATGAACATCATGCTGTTTTAAAGAAGACTTGAAACTAGCGATTGAGACCATAAACTCATGTTTACAATGTGTACTGAGGTAATAAATCAAGTGAGAAGTAGGGTCATTTTCTCATAGACTTCTATACAATCAGACTTCTTTTTTCAACCAGAGGAGTCGCCCCCTGCTGGCTATTGGAAAGAATGCAAGTTTAAGACACTTCTGCATTGGCTTCACTTTTCAGACTCGGAGGTTGCTCACTGGTTAAAACAGAGTATTTCAGACAGGGTGAATACAAATATATTAAGACATTATGTCTTTCTTTTTAACATAAACCATGCACACATATTCAAGTAGAAACCCAAAATACAAGTATGAACCTGAAAATGGGCATGCTATGTCCCCTTAACACATTCCTGCACTTGTCTGTGAGCACAACATGCACCACCACAGTGGCCTTCATTGATGCTTTGGGCTCCAGCAGAGCTTTGACTGGAGCCTGTTGAGCCTGGAGGCGGTGTTATTATTGCACATAGCAAACCTAGCATCAGTTCATTCTTTTATGGAAAAAAAAGTTTTTTATCTGGACAGTATTCCTCTCTTTGTTGCTACCGTAATAGTTCTGCAATCATTTTTTGACTTCGCTCAAAGTTCTTGGTGAACATTATGAGTCTTAAAGTTAAATGAGAATATCACATGTTTAATGCGAAACTCTCCCTGAGACTTAAATTGTTGACTTGTTGTAATAAGAGGGAGGGTGTCTTTAAAGTAATCTTATTATAAAACAATATATGTGCTAATTGTGTACATTTGCCCCTTTTTAGTGGCAAGACTGTCAATAAAATAAGAATTTCTTCTGAAGGTTTCTTTGAAAGTAAATGTAAGCATCATCAAATAACTAATAATAATAATAATAGAAATTCACTGTGAAGAAACTTATATGCAAATCATAGCAATGAAGTAAAATGCACCGTAACCTGCAAATGCCACAAATGCAAAACAATACGGTTTTGTTATTCACTTTAAACATTACAAAAACACGTTTTGAGTTTATGTGTTGTAAATAACCTCTTGTGCAATAAAAGAGCTTAAATGTCACCAACAAAATTTAATTTGGTGGGAATTAATCCTAACGCCGAGATGGATGTGACCTTTTAAGATATTCCAAACAACAACCAAGGTGATTAAAGATAATCACTTAATATTGAGCCATTTTTTTAAAAAGGGGGCATCAGGTTTAAGGTGGAATCCCTGACCGGCTAAGGTCAAAACGCTTGTCTTAAGCTCTTGAATGTCTTTATCACATAGATAATGTTGTCACGATAATAGATTCTATACTTTCAAAACCATCAGAACAAAATAATATTAATAGTGGTAATAATGTCAGTTTTATCTGTGATTATTCCAATGAAAAATGACTGTGATAAGAGGGGCTGAGTTTGACTGAAGCATGTGCACTGAGTGAAATGAGGGAGAGAAAATATTATCCCCATAGGGTGATTTTTCTCATTCAACACCGGACAGCAAAAGATAGCTCTTGCATAATAGAGCTCAGGGTGAATCAGCTAATGTAGCATTGAAATTTATACTTTTATGTTAAGATTGAAATGATGACCAAAACTCTGAATTTAGCAGGAGCTTGATTCAGATCTTATCCTTTGATGATTGTGACATGCAAATGTACACTTCACTGCACTTTGACTGTATTAACAATTCACTCAGCCGTCTGGCTTCAGTCTCACCCCTTCTGAATAAAAACGCATTGGTTACAATGAGAGTGCGTCGACTCGAGCGACTGCTCTTTTTGGTACAAAAGCGTGACCTTCACACCAGGAGACGGGAAGTTAATTTTACATCTCATTGCGAGTTCAGTTTTAGAGCGGCGCGGCTCC
Organism: Sebastes fasciatus; assembly: GCF_043250625.1. NCBI lineage: Eukaryota > Metazoa > Chordata > Actinopteri > Perciformes > Sebastidae > Sebastes > Sebastes fasciatus. The sequence goes on from NC_133799.1 coordinate 14,116,901, forward strand.
CCTGCAGACAGCTGTCATGGAAAACTGGGATCCTCATAGCCCGGTTTAATCTGTCTGACCTTCTGGTACGGAGAAATAGATTACCTACCACACCTCCAGAGCCTCTGCTCTAACTACCTGCGTCACCTTATGCATACCAAAGAGGACATCAGACTGGCTGCTCATTAGTGGCTTTGTGTACATCGTTAGAGCTTTTTGGTATTTTATCAATACGAGAAACAATGAAGTCCATCTGCGTTCTTTAAAAAAGAAGTCCATTTGATTATTGGATGAGCTTGTGTGCATCTAAACAATTGCTAATCATATCAAATTAGATCATATGACTACACTACACGTAGCACAGAGCTGTTTACTGTGTGTGTTCATCTCCTGCTTTTCAGCTGATTAGATTGTCGTCAGACCATTAAATAGGCATTATAAGTCACTATAAGCACCAAAGATGTGGGTCAATAGGGGCCTAGTACACCCAATAGTAGTTTTATCATCTATTCACATGTTAGATCACCGACAGAAGGTATAGAAGAACACGACAGCGACCTCTAGTGACCGTAGTAATTGTGACAGGAGCAGAAGCGGAAGTCAGGTGCTGTAGTATAGACACGATGAAACTCCATGGGGTGGAAGTTACGGGCGATGGATGGGACACAAAACATAGGATTTTCACCCAGGAGACTGGGATTCGCATCCCGTGTTAAATCAATAACGTGCAGTGGTGTTTTAGTTAACAAGCATTAAGTTTCACTTTCAGTTTTGATACGTATATTTTAAGTCAAAACACAATGCTTTTCCCAAAACGTGTTGCCTAAACCTAAAGAAGCCTTTCTGTTTGTGTTCAAAACATAATATTTCATTCAGTTTTACAACATGTTAGAACCATAGACTGTATATAAAGATAGACGACGCATCTCCCCTTCCTCCCATTGTACAGAAGTGAAGCCAAAATATCCTGGATACGGGAGCTGCCATGTTGAGATTTTGGCGTCATTTGGAGCCAGAGTCTGCACAGTAGTGGCCAAGTGGTGGAGCCGCAGTATCAAGGTCACCCGCCCAAACCAATCACGAGCCGAGCATGGCCATAGCTTGCGGGCAAGAGAGACTTACAGCTGTCAATCATGACGTCTCACCCCATTTTTATAGCATCAAATAACTAATTAAAACCAAACTTAGCGGAAAAATGAACACCTGAACATACATCAGCGTGATAAGAACTACCTAATATGACAGAAATTATCTTTGGGAAAAATGTTTTTCACGTGTACTTTGACTTTTTAGTTTGGCCCATGTCCCATCCACTAACATGGAGGGGCCAGGATTTATGACCTATACTGCAGCCAGCCACCAGGGGGCAATCGAGATGTTTTGGCTTCACTTTTGGGTAGCTGTCATGTCATCCATCTTTATATACAGTCTATGGTTAGAATGTCTTGCTTTTAAGTTTCACTTTCACTTTTACAACATAGTAGGCCTCTATTGACCCACATATATGGTGCTTATAGCGACCGATAACGCCTATTTAATGGAAACAGAAAAGAGAGTTTTCCTTTAAAAAAAAAAAAAACAGACATTTGTTAATAAAATCTCCAGCTAAGATCTATACAGGCACCAAACAATATTTCAGTGGATTATAACTAACAGCTTCTAGAAACGGATGTGAATAAACAACCGAATATGCCGTCGACATGATTATAGAAAAAAGTCTATAATTGAGTAAAAAAGCTATCACCTTGTGTACCCAGAATGACAAAGGACTATCAGCTTCCTGCTCATTAACAGATGAATGAATGTGGAAGGGAATAGAGAAAGAACAAATCATGTGAATAAATAGCTCAGGAAACAACAGCTAATGCCTTTTTTTTTCTCTCCTGCCCAGTGTACCTCGCAAATTCAACCTCAGGAGAACAACGGATGTATCGTATTTTGCCTCGAATTGGCTAGATTGAAAGATTCAGGGAGAAATAATGAGAAGTGATATGCCAGAGCTTTGCAGGAGATGAAGAGCCTGAGGGTATCGTGAATGCTCTAAAAGGTGCAGAGCGGTCTCCTGATTGGATGAACCTTATATTCACGGTGAGCATATAAAATCCAATTTATTTGACTGCTATCCCAGCCCCCATGTGTGCTTTATTGGAAGACTGACCCTGACTTGACCAAATACAAGAGTGTATTGTCCACCTCTTGCATCTAAATACAAAGGGGAATGGAATCATTTTATTCCTCCTACTGTATACAACAAAACTTGTCTTTTTATACCCCCTGAGTTTACCCTTTGCTTGAGGGTGATATAATTCCTCAGGCTATTTCTGCAGCAAAACTGAGAGATAGATAAAAGTCGAACATTGAAATACAACAACATGAATAAGTTCCCCAACTGGAGAGATCCAAGCGATTTTGTTCCCAGCTTTGCTCTGTGGTCACAAATGTAGTTTTCACGTTGTTTTGACTCCGGCAAAAGCTTGAGTTCCTTTTTCATTTCCCCATGGTTGACAACCCCGGCAACCCTCAGCGGGACGGTGAGGATAGAGGTGAACGTGTCAGTGTGAAATGAAATGCTCTCTATCTCCTGAGGGAGGTCCCTGCTCTATGTGGCCCGCCACTCAAGGGGAAATAACATTGCGCTGCTGTACACGGATTTGTGGGGCAACCTGTGTGAAAACACGGACATTTGACTGTGAAGTGAAATCAGCGCGTTAGGAAAGGTTGGTAAAAACCTGCTCAAGTGTAGTCAACTAATCGTTCCATCTGTTTTTGTGTGTGATTGAACGTCAGATTAGATTGCTAATCCCTGATCGCTGATAGTGGATGAGGCCTGATCCATGAAGAATGTGATTGAGTCATCCCATGTGAACATATTTGCTGCATACAGGCTCCTAAAATGAACGTCAAGCTCCACGAGAGGAGGCGGTGAGATTTAATTTGTTTGTCAAATGATTGAAATCATCGCTCCCGGTGATACAAACTTTAATAGGCTTCTTTTTTTCATCAGATATATACCGAAGCTTTCCCCACCTCATACTTGCAATATTCAAATTCAGAGCGTCAAGATATTTTTATTCACTGAGTCAGAGGTGCTTCAAAATGTGACCTGTCACATTGTCCTGTGTAACGTGGCGCTAACACTTCACTATTACTGAGTCACTGCTGCTGCGCCCGTCAAACTTTCCATTCTCACACAACACTTGGATAGATTATAATAGATTACGGTGGCAAATTTACCACTCAGAATGCATGATGATTTCTTAAACAATTGGTCCTTGATTTCAGACAAAGGCAGACAAAAGCAGGCTTCTCATTTCTAGCCAATGATGATCAATTTTGCCGGCTGATTTTCGCTGACAGATTTTGTCAGTTGTAGCTAATTATAGTCCATTTAGCACTGGACAAAAAAAACAAAACACTAATACCCACTAACATCTGGCTTTTGTCTTTACTGGGAAAGGTTACAATCAGCATTCATTCCCATTCCAGCCCCGACCAGCAGTGACGGAAACATGACACCTGGGCGGACAAGGTAATTTCCACCCTTTTTCCGGGTGCGATGCTACAGCCCAGTCGCACAGTAGTTTGTGAAATAGTCATGAAATTTAATGTATTGATTCTTGTACATAGACGCAATTTTTTTGTGATGGTCAGCACAAATTCAATTCTTATTATAATCCATGTAATTGTGATCGGGAAGTGTAAAGAGCGATAAACGCTGCGTAGGGACGAGGTCAGGGTGGATGGGTGGGTCAAAAAAACACCAGACTTTCGCTCGGGAGACAGGTGTACGTGTCCCGTGTGAAACCAGAAGTCAGCGTTGATTTATTTGTCACGTAACTTCCGTACTTAAGTCACGCCACTTTTGGTGTTATTTTAACCCAAAACATGATCTTTTCCTAAACCTAACTAAGTAGTTTTGTTGCCTAAACCTAAACAAGTCGATATTTTCCTAAGCCTAACTAAGTAGTTTTATTTTGAAAAGACTGAAGTGGAAATTGACACGTGCATCACGAATTGTTGTTGGACATTTGTAGGTAAACGCACGAAAAATACATTGTTGAATGTCGTGCTGAGCCTCACGAAAAAAAAAGGAAAATTAGTGTATATGTACACAAATGAAATTGATTAAATTTCATGACTATGTCATTAACTGCTGTGAGACTGTGTTGGTTGCTATAGGCGACGCATGTTGAAGTGAATATATAATAAATAAAATCAACATGGACAGAAACAAAACAAAACCTTCTTTGTTAGTGTTTCCATTGTTCCAACAATCACCAAGTCTGGTTTGAGAGGTTGAAAGAGAGACTGAATAAGTAAGACATATAAAAAAAGAAGTATATATTTCACTAACCCTGTTTCCGGTGACATTGAACATGACACACCAGGAAAAAAAAAACAGAAAGGCCAGTGCAACGGAATGGCACAGCATACTTACTGAGTCTGTCGCCTAATTTTTTCGGGGTTTCCTGTTTAAAATCCCACATATACGCGCGAATTTCGGTGGGAAAAGGGTATAAGCTAACTTTCGGTCCATAAGTTGGTTGAAAACATTGTCTCCAGGTGACTTTTGAATGTTTACGGGTGACTTTATTTAAAAAATGAGTACCCTAAAGCCACATATTCCCCACGCCCCGTCATTGCCATTTTTCCACCCATCCACCAGATGCTTTCGGACTTTCCCTCCTTTCCCCATCACCTGACTGCCCCACCCATCTACACACCTGTTCCCACTTCCCTCATCTGCTCTTCCTCAGCCTCCCCCTCACCTGCATCTCATTCCCTCGTCATCCTCCCCCTTTTTCACCCACTCTCTCACGCCTCTGTACACCCACAGGTGTTTTCAGTTATTCTTGCTGATTAGACCTCTGCTCAGGTTGAAGCTTTGATGGGCATGTATTACAAATCTTCATCTACCAATAAGAATGATAAAGGTGTAATTTTCCCACCTTAACAGGTTCAACAAAGTCAACAGGAGACTCAGGAAGATGTCACTCAATTAGTCAAAACACGCCCACACCGTCCTGAGAAGAGTTCTAATCAGCCAGATTAAATGAAAACACCTGTGTGGTGTTCAGAGGCTTCTATGTCACAGTAAGTTTCAATGTTGCTCTCTTGCTTTGTGCTACAAGCTTTTCTCACAGCAGATATTTTGACTTTTCACAGTAGGAAAATCACAGGTGTTACTAACAACACTTACGATGGCTCTGTACTATTCAAGTCTTCTAGTGAGAGTGACAGTGAGCCAGCATGCATGATACCAAGGAGAGTTGAAAGAGGAGATGTCACGGCATCATATCATTGAGGTACAACACTGGTCTGCACTTGAATAAATTGAGCCAATAGTGAGGCAGCTCCAGTTACACTGTGCATGTGTCATACCCCATAGCTGGAGACCGTGTCCCAGCCTCCATTCAATAAGCCTTGCACGATACCAGGAACCCAAAAGCAAAGCAGCTAAATCGAATTCAGCCATCATTAATTTCATTATTTAAACCTATAATTAAGTAAATAGTTTAAAAATAATAACTAATTTAATAATTAGTTTAATATTTATAATATTCTTATTGTTCAACACAGGCCATTTTAGTAGAGACGTTAAAATTACAACAATAGAATAGAAATAATTTTACTTTTGTACGCCACTTTGTAGGCGGCTGTTTAACTGGCGTTGCAATAGAACGTATAATTGACTTTCACTTCTTAGTAATATACTTTCTTTGACAGAAATACACATCTTCTTTTATTGGTATGCAGAGCTAGTGAGTCCGAGAGGCCTAGTTACGATTATTAAGTTATGATTGGAAAATGTCTGTTTGAGGGATTTGGAACAGGTAATTCTCCTCCCGTGTTCAACTAGAATGTGCTTTGTCTTGTTTGGGATAAAAGCATCCACCAAATGACCAAAGCCTGAGTCATTCCCTAATTTGTAATGATATAAAGACCTGATATGATATTTTGTGAATGCCATACTAATTATATAATTACTCTGAGCTTAGAGGCCATCAGTATTCACATGCACAACTCTCACGGTGGAGGCTCACATTTGCCATTTCACACTTATCTTTTAAAGAGAGCATTTTCCAAAGTCGTGCCTGTGCGTTTTTTAAATCAGTCAACTGAAATTAACCTCTTAGTCAAACCTGAAATACAACACGTCCATTAGTTCTAATTTTACTTTCACTTAAAAACTTAGTTACTGCTTACCTCTAATTAAAACTGCTTTTAATTTGTGCTATCTTACTGATCTGTAACATAAGATGCCACTTTCTCATCCTTATTCGTTATGGTAAAGCGTTCACACTGACGTTACTCTGTATTCTGAAAACAGTCAAAAGCCCCAATTTCCTTCCTCAACTGGACATTACAGTTTTGCAGTCTGACCACACACATTGCCGCTGAAATGAGGAATGTCCTTATCTGAATGCTCACGCTGCTTCTTGGTACCATTATTTCAAGTCTTTCTCTCCTTACTGTCAGCCTTTTGTTGTTGCCTAAGGCAATTATATCTTTAATTGAACCTGTTCAGTGTTTAATTGGACACCTTTTCCTCATCATATAATATTATTCGCAATTTAATAAATATTTTTGAACTCTTTCAGGCACATAAAGACACCCTCAAAAATGACTCGACCACCTGCCTGGGAAATGTGGCAGGAGCATAATCAAAACGTTCTGAGTGGTTTAAAATGATAAAAAATAGTAGTTTTAATGGAAGTATCTGTTGTCGGCGGTTTTAATGAGGACAAATTCTAAGGTTATGACATCTCATGTCCATCAATTGGAACTAGTTCTTTCTGCTAAAAAAGCACTTAGAGGAAGTTATAAAGGAGCCCATTCAGTATCATTAAATGTGCAGCAATAATACGGAACAACCTTGTCCAGCAAATAATGTAGAGATGATTGATTCTCTATACTAAAAGAAATCTTTTTTACGGGAAGATCAGAGGTCAGCTCAGCTACAGAATAGCTCATGTGGAGGTGGCGAGGAGGCAGCGTCTTCAACGTGGAGCTTTTCTCGCCTCACTCACCACAACACCCCAGACGTATGTGCCACTTACTACTGAAATTGTGAGTTGAAATCCCACTTTGACCTCAAGTATACCGTCTCTTTATCTCCTCTCTCTGCTTCTGTCTTCTGTGTCATATTTATAAATGACATAAACATCTTTCATTTTAAAACAAAGCCACAGTTTTATGTCTTGACTTCAGCTGGATTCATCTGCTGACTGTTAACAATAAATGAAAACTGAGAGAGTGCAAATTACCGGCCGGGAAGTGTGGGAGCACACGAGTAAATAATTGTATTTTCATTAGCTACAGTGATGTTTCCCACATTAGTGTTTCGTTAATTTACTTTAATGATCAAAGGAAAACAAGGCAGTGGCAGCTTTGTTTCATGCAACAAAAAAAAAACTTGAAGGGATATTTCGGGTGTTTTGAAGTGGGGTTGTATGAGGTACTTATCCATAGTACAGTAGATGTATTACCTACAGATGACTGTGTGTGTGCCTCAGCTTGGAGAAACAGACTTGAGTACCGACACCGGAGCAAAGCAATGTACTGCTGTGGACGGGGACGGCAGAAAAACATATTTTAGCCACCTAAAAGAAAGGCCCACCGAAAAAAATCAATATCCGTTTAAATATATGCTATATTTAGAATATTTTCACCGCTTTACCTTGATGTCACACAGCCATTTCCTTCTCCTGACGGGGGAACTGTACTTAAAAGGATATCGTTTTTTGTTTTTTTTAGGTGAGCCTTTCTTTTAGGTGGCTAAAATATGTTTTTTTTTGCCGTCCCTGTCCACAGCACTGTATGGCTTTGCTCCGGTGTCGGTGCTCCTGTCTGTTTCTCCAAACTTGGGGCGTGCCTACTGTCATCTACTGTAGGTAATACACCTACTATGGATAAGTACCTCATATAACCCCACTTCAAAACATCCAAACTATCCTTTTATTTCATTGTCAGTAAAAATGAATGACCGAACGTTAAATTAAAGAGATTAAATAAAAAATAAATGACATAGATCTTCCAAAGCCACCAAGGATGTACTTACAGTAGCCTCTACATGTCTGTTTCTCCTTCTAATCAACCTTTAACATTTTGTAGATATGTTCCTAATTGAAAATCTATAAAGTGTATAAAAACTAGATATTTATCCCCTCCATACAAGCCAAACGTGGTTGCCCATGATGAATTATTCAACGATTTCTTCCTCAAGATCAAGCTATGCTTCAGTGTAATTGCCTCTAAAGGAAAAGCTTTCACAGAGCCATGCTTGGGCCTTGACGGTTTGTGAATTCAAAGTAGCCTGTCATCAAATTTCGACATCTCTATCGCTATTTGGCAGTTCATAAGGTTAAGCTTTTAATGAGTGTCACATCAATAAACACCAGAAATCTATACTGTACACAGTGACAGACAGACCGACATTAAAGTGCACCCCGCAAAAACCCCGAAAGCAAACGTATATTCATATCCAGACAACTTTGAACCAGAAGTTTTAGACGGCTTAGCTCGCTGTGACAGAGGAAATTTCAAAGTACATGTTGAGATTTTAGATTTCTAATAAAGTCAGCATTAAAGGATTTGGAGAAAAGGAATTGTGACATGATGACACTCAAATCCATTGTGGCAGCAATAGACGCCTTTCCTCATACTGTAAGGCCGTTATGTGGTTGCCAACAGGTTTATTGACAAGAAGAAAGGATGAAACTATAGGTAAAGAAAACAACAATATATTAAAAAAAAAACTTCAATGTTACAAAATAGGCTGATAAAAGGTGTAATCTGTGTATCTGTGCCAAAGTCAGCAATATACATGAGACCAATTTAAAACAAACTAGCTTGGAAAACATCAGTAAACATGACCTTATAAAATATCACACTTACAAATGCGACACCTTGAATGAAAGAATGGTGAATAAACACAAAATTACATTACATACGGACGATGCAGCCAAAGACTGATGTGTGCAGATGTTGCTGCTTTTACACAGTTGAACTGAAACACTGACAGAAGCTCCTCTCCATGGCATGTGCTCCCACTTCCTAGTTAGACAGGTTACTTCCTGTGATACTTAAAGGAGCCACTAGGTTGAAGCATACCCATAAAAGAACCACTAGGTTTGGCTATTTCAAATGAGTTTGATATTGGCACTTGATCTTGATATATGTATAACTTTTAAGTTCTATCTTACTTTCTATTAAGGAAAAAGCTAAGAAACATAATAGACATGATTATACCTTACCTAGTAGCGTTTGATTTTAGTGTATTTATACATAAACCCTAAGGTACATAAAGGCTACAGCTCAAACATCCAAGAGGATTTTCTCTCATCAGATCTACTTACTGTTTATTCTCCACAAAAAGCAATTTGAACCGAGTACACATCTAATAAACAATTGTGGAGTGGCCTGTGCTGTGGCTATATCCCAATAATATGAAGGCAATTTGTACTAGAGGGATTGAAGACAACGTGAGGCCAGAGGAAATCAATAAAAAGGCAGAGCATAATGATAGAGCTCCTAAAAACTCTTACATTACGCCGCTGCCTCTCCTGACTGTGTGAGACCCTGACACATGAAATGAAAAGCCCCATTTGTATTCTGCACAGCGATCCGGTGATACAGTGAGGACAATGGTTTGTCCTCTCACCTTTTTCCAAATCAGTGTGGACGCTACGCGTGATTAATGTCATATCTGGTCGCGACATACTTATTTTAGTTCCACCGCAAAAAAATGACAAATTGCAGGTTTCTCTGTTTTGGTGTGTGTGTATTCATGGTTTCATCTGGGTTATGTATCCAGGGCAGGTCTGACCGATGTTCTCTTGTAAACCAGGGACTAGGTGCAATTCATCCCCTCTGTACTGTGTGATCCTCACAACTGCTATTTCTACGCTCGGAGGTGTTTTGGCAGAGGGGGGAACTTTGCTGTGTTAAGACAGATGTGGAACCAGAATAGTCACACATACAGTACACGCCTGCTGCTTACATGCAAATACCATAGAAATAGAATTGGAGTAGGACTTAACCCTAACCCCTCATTTGACTAGTACAAAAGAAATTGTTGTTGGTTGTTATGGTGACAGAACACACGTCAGAGGGGCCGTGCAGTGTGGTCGCGGCTCGCCGGGGAGAGAGCGAACGCAGCTCCGGAGCGGTGGGGAATGAGACGGAGGGACCATCAGACTGTTCAGCTAATTGTCTGTTACCAGTGTAGCATTAAAGCATTGCGAAATTAGCAAGCTGGCATTACACGGACATTCTGCCTGCCATGAGGACACATTTTAGCCTTTTTCGTGTCATTTGTACACCACACAAACATCCACAGTTAGGTTCAGACAACAAAACCACTTAGTTAGGTTAAGGAAAAATATCATTGCTGGGCTTAAAATAAGTACGTAAACTATGTAAAACACGTCACTAACGTAACTCACAAAACAAAACGGCTGTTTTGAAACACCGGCCTCCTGGTTAAATGTCCAGTGTTTTTTTTGTACCCATCCATTTCATTCCATTTAAAATTATTTCAACTTTGACCTCTGTTGCCTCTGACCTTTCAAAGCGCAACCAACAGCTGCAACTGTTGTTGTTGTTTAGAAACAGTGAATGGCGTTCCTCACTCTTTTTGGTGAAATATTTGACCTGCTGCCTCTGCAAGTCTCTGCGCACTACCTCGCGGTGAATGAAGAGCAAATCTCTTATGTGAAGGCAGCTATAAAAGATGGACGCAACTCTGACCATCCTGCTACGTTGATTTCAATGGGAATGTCCGCTTTACTCCTATTCTACTTCTATGATAAATACTTACTGTGTGTGAGGAAGCAACAACTCCCTCACTAACTGTTTGGTAAAGCCAAGTGGGGTTGATCACAGTTATCTTTGTTTTTCCTTATGTGGGTAGTTAAGGGGTTAATTGACTGACAGGGACTGAGTGGCTCCAAGTGTAATCAGGTGTGCTCTGATTTCCCAGGTTCTCACTGCAGGTGTCTCCAGTCTGAGCTGATGGCAGCACTCGCCTGATAAGCCAGTTTGAACTGGAAAGGCGGGCTGTTAGGTTATATGACCATATGTGAAAGTAGAGTTTAAAAAGAAGAGTGGTAAAAAGAGCAGCACCAGGCATGTGGCGAGCTGTGAAACTGAATGCAGAGGATGATTTTCCCTCCATGTGGTTTTTCCTTTGTTTGATGGAATTTTTACAGACTGAGAATAAAAGTCTGCCTTATTTTTCAAGCATACTTACCTGCCAGTGTGATGATTTCTCTTCGTGACTTTTCACCTTGCTCTCCTGCACCTCACCTTGCAACACTGTGATTTGACCAAAATGGGCTTAATGGTTCTTGATTAAAGTAGCTTAATGTTTTGGGAGCAATACCTGAAACATCCCATATACCGAAGAGACAAAGCCTTTCAAACAGCGCTCGGTGATGAGGGAATTTCTAAGATATATTTGACCTTACCTTTTTTAATTAAATGAATGAATTAGTTTAATAAAATCAATATATATATAAAGTGGAAAGGAAATGCAATGAGGCAACATGTTATTGAACAAATACATCAAATTAACTCTTTAATCAAATTGTGATTAATAAATGAAGGAAATAAAACGTAAATGCAGGTTTTAGATGCTGCAGGAATTCATAACCCAAAATCACAAATGACAAATTTTCCTATAAAAAAGCAACAGAAGAGCTCATCCAACATGAACAGAAATGCAATAGATGCCATGTGTACAGACATAGACAGAAATAAATATGCTAAAATTACAATATTAAGCGACATTTGCTAGCAATGATCTCATGTGTGCTATAAAAAGACCAATATAATAACAGGAATTCTGTATTTTCACATTTGCCTCCTCGTTTTCCTCCACATCCGTGTGTTGCCTGATGAAGTGTGCTCATATGGCAGCTTGCAACCCCCCCGGAGCAACGTTAGCCACGCATGCAACTAGCGAGCAAAGGGGAGAGCCGGGCCAGGGGAGGAGAAGATGGAGTACGGCTCCTCCCTTTCTGTCTCAGGGTGACAAGGCTTCTCCTCCACACCTCCACATTCGTCTAATGAGGTGATAAAGTGAATGAATGAGGCATGAAAGGAGACATGCTGCTGAGGCCAGTAGTGTTCCCAGGGTGCCACTCCCCGCCCCGCAACCTTTCGCTTCTCTGTGTTTTGCGGTTGAGGACAGTAGGAGGAAAGAGCTCACAGGAGGATGAGGCAATTTCTGCAATGTGTCTGCAACTATCAGTCCTGGGTGGCATGCACGCAGCACTACATATGATTTGTGTTTGTTACAATTGAGCTGTGGAACAGAAGTGGGGAGTGGAGATTGCGAAATCTTTACCTCAATCCATTTCTTCCCTCATTGTGGTAGTTAAGCCAGTTTGAGTTAAATCGCTACCAAAGGCAAATGCTTTCCAGTCCTCCAAAAAAGAAAAAAAAAAGTTATTGTTCACCCGACTTAACTCAGCACACAAGTTCATACAATGAATAAAACGGAGAAACAAAAGAGTCCCTTTCACTTTGACTGTTCAGCCATGTAAATGTTTCAGATTTGGCCAATTCTTTGTCATGCAAAGGAACACACTCAAAGCCTTTTTCTCGTACGTGTGCAATCACTCTGAGAGGTACCGGGGCGGAGAACGCCAAGCAGATTTATTAGGTGAAATTTAATTCAGACGAGTTATTCAAGGAAAACACTCTGAGCCAAAATGACTTCTCACAAAAGAAAAAAAAAACAGCATATTTTAAAACCCAGGATGTTTTTTTCTGATTTGCCGTACAATACTGCAGGTTTCTGTCAGCTTATCTTGCTGAGACAGAGGAAATTTCAAAGCGAATGCATTTATGTTTTCATGTTCAAGATAAAAAAGGCAGTACTTTTAATTAGATTCTAATGAACTCGGCATTAAAGTATTTTGGCGAGGGAGAAATTGTGATACAGTCTGATGATCGCTTGGTAACGCATAAAAAATCCGATATAGCCGGTGGCTCATCGGCCCTATCCATTAAAAGCCAGGAGGTATTAATGACTAATACAGCTACCTGAGTCATAGATGTAATTCACATATTGCAATCACATTTGTTAGTTTCATTCTGAAACAATATCTCATGGCTGGAGGGTAAGTAAAGGTCCCTCTTTCGGACAGCTCCTGCAGATTAGTGTGCTTTCTGGAAATAATGACTCTCTGCTAACAATCTAATCTGTCAGTCCAAACACTGGGAGAAGCTCTGTGTTTCACATCCCAGTGAACAGATTGGCGGATTGTCTGAAGCCAAAACAGACAGTAGATCATATCCTCGTGTTGGCACCGGGGAGCCGCAGTGGAGCTCAAGCATATTAATCAAATCCTCGCATTAAAGCAAACTAACAGGGAAATCATCAGGCGCACGACAATCTCAAAAACACGAATCGGGCTTATAGTTTGTGTCCCATCTGAGTTGCAAATATAGGGCTCTGACAAAAGGCACCTATATCCCCGGCGTCTGCTTAAATGGTGAATAAATAACACCCACTGAGGCTCAACTTGAAGATAACACTCTACCCAGGGAGCAGCAGTGCAAGTGCTTAGCCCAGGGAGGCAGGCCTGGGAGCTGGACGGCAGGAGAGCTCAATTGGTATTCCTGCTTGAGCTGCATCCCAGAAGGCCGGCCCTCATAAATAATATGATAATGCTGTATTTCCAGTTCTGCTGAGGTTAGCTGTATGGCAGTGGAGGAACAAAGCGCGGTGCTGTGAGAGTGACCCGAGGGTGAGTGGCAGGGATGGGCAGCCGCGGGGGCATCCCGGGGTGATTGCGTTCGCCACCAGCCGGAAGCCGGGGAGAAGAGGAGTGTTGACAAGTTTAATCAAACTGTGTCGGGCTTGACAAGTGCAAGATTGGGACTGTAAAGATGGCTGACAGGGGCCCCCGTGTTTATGCAGAAAGCACAGCGCTGCTGGTACAGATCATTTACCCGGGCTTTGGGGGTCTGACTGAAGAACGCCGGTGCCCCTTGTTTAAGCAGAGCGGATCTTACGCTGCTCCTGTCTTGACCCAATCTTTCAAAACAAACCCTGCTCCTGCCAGGCGGGGTATGAGAGCGGAAACATTGAATTTAACACCGCCATAGGGTGCAGAGATGGGAAAGTGCAGGTTCAGTTTCGTCTTGCAGCTGCAGCATAAAGAGGTGACTGCTCCCTGAAGTCAACAGACACGGAGGCTTTTGAGGAGAGTGTAGCTGCTCAACCCACTGTTTCTGCAGAGAACAGCTACAGCAGCACATTTTGACATCCGTATGTATTTATGCAGAACAGATCTCTACTGTAATGGCATTTTATCTTCCTTGGGTTTAACAGTGTATGTACAGTTATTATGCCAGAGACAGATTTTTTTTATCTCCCTGTCTTCCTCTCTTTCTCCCTCCCTCATATCTTCCTCTTTTCTTCATAAGACACGTTCAGTGTTTGTGATATTTATAGCTCAAGTGTTTGCATTCGCTGTCAGGATTTTTTCTTTTTTTCAACATGTCACCTCAGCAACACGTTACAGTGGAACCACTTAGATGTAAGCAATATTTGCCACCTGAGATGGGATGTATGTAATTTAATATATTGCAGAGTGTTTCTTAGTGAAGCGGTTTCATGCTTCACTGCGATGAATATACTATAATGTGGAGACATCTTTTTACTTGCATTGGGCTGCATTTTTTTTATTTTATTTGCACTCACAAAAGACTTCATAAAATCCAGATAATAAAAAAAAATAGAATCACAGCCTTGCGGTTGTATGTGTAACGGGGGGTCTTTCGTCTGTTTACTTCCTGCAGTTCATAACGGCCCTGTTAATGCTGTTTTGTACCGCTGATAGCGGTGGCAGCCAACAGTCTCTGCGGTGTGTTTGATTATAGATCAACGGCTGACGATTAACTCCAACGAAACCACAGACAGCTCCGATGTCGATTTGAGTCACAGTGACCTTGACCTTTGACCACCAAAATCGAATCAGTTCATCCTCGAGTCCAAGTGGACGTTTGTGCCAAATTTGAAGAAATTCCCTCCAGGCGTTCCTGAGATATTGCGTTCACAAGAATGGAACGGACGGATGTATTTGCATACAGACAGACGGGCGGACTGACAACCCAAAATACATGATGCCTCTAGCCACGTCTGTCACCGGCGCAGAGGCATAAAAATAAGAAATGTGACAGGAGAGGTCAAGAAGCCACAGGCTTATAGGCTACAAAGGACCTCCCTTCTACTTATCGAGATAAACAAATAATAACAAAAGGGGGGGGGGGGGAGAAAACTAAGCTAACATAATTTAGAAAAATACAACAAAAGTAACGTGTACTTTGTCATTCGAAGGTGAAGATGACCAACTGGTCTTGTATTATAGGAATGAATTTGGGAATTCAGTTTGAAGAAGTTGCTAAGAGACGATGGTAGAGAAAAAGTCAAGAACATATATAGGGCTGCATGATATTGTACATTATTGTGCTTGGAGGGTAGAGCTCTGATATGAATGCTGCACTGCACTCCAACGAGGCGTATTTTTCCCAAACAACACATTTTTATGATAGCTGAGACAGCATTATCCGTATCACCCCATGATCACTCAAACTATTTCAGGTCTTCAGAGGCTTATTTTGAACAACATTTCAAAGCTGAGGAGGTACACCTCCACATTAACATATCAATATCCTTTTTTTTTTTCTTCTCAAGGATATTGATGTGTTTATGTTTACTGTCCCAAAAGAGCATTCACAAAATCCTTCCACGAAAACAAGTTGCCTCGTGAGATGGTTTACCACATTTTGACTGCTGGGTGAGTCACGTATTAGAATATGTGGCTGGTTTATGTGACAGTTAGTTTTGGTTCGTTTATAACACGATTCTTATATTATTTGTTTTTGAGTACTTTACAAAAGCGCGGTTGATATTTTCGTTAATGAATATTAACAGTATTATAATACTATTATTAATCAAAGATTTGTGTCATTTTTATCACATCATACCACAACAACAGTTGAAAAACTATGTATTTATTTATGGTTGGAAATGTATCGACCATCCACCAATCGCATCACAATGTCCTAATTCTCCTCTGTGCTGTATTGACATGACAAACTGTTTCTAACCATGTCTGCTACAGGTAATCCTCTCATGTCGGGAAAATGTATTTGCATTTTAAGACATAGTGCTCATTTCAGAAAGGAATCACAGCCTCATAATACAGTTAGTTATCCATCTAAAGCCACTCATTCATACATGTTGTTGTTACCTCATTTAAACATTGGGATATATACATTTAAGAAATCATTGTGATTATCATCTAAACAGAAGCTGTAACTACCGTAAGGATTTCAAAAGTCAATATGTTGGAGCATAATGCTGGTCCTAGCCCTGTAGTTGTAACACTACATAGTAGGCTATTACAGTAAACCCACTGGCTTGTTTCTAGACAGACCTTCCCGCAGTGTCTTCTTCTATAAAGATGGCTCAGTGATCTGCCACAAACGTTGTTGGGGAGTGTGCGAGAGTTGATTTTTGCCTGCGGTGAGGGCAACACTCAAACCGCTCGATTGACAAAGTCTGCCTGGAGGCTCCATTTTGAGACTTCCTCAAAAGGGGGAGGACTTTATCTCACAGCGAGGACATGATGGAGAATTTTACCTTTGCAGTCGGTAAAACACCATGAAACTCAACGCCAGAGTTAATATTGATCCGCTACAAAAGTCATTCTTCTCTCGTCCTTGGAGTCAGAAACAAAGAAATCTGTTTCCTCCATTCCCCCACCCACACACGCTTGTATATATCAGTAGCTGTTAAAAGCACATTAAGTCAGATTTTTTACCATCCCACATCAGAAAATGACCATAATAAGCAGCATATCTGTAGGGGTTTAATGGTGTTGTGATTCATCTCAGACTCTGAGCAGTCTGCTTTTTAAAACTTACATCTTGACTTTTTGCTCTTTTTCATGGATGAAAGTAGGCAGTCGTACAAGGAACCGGGCTGCAGCAGAATAAATGAGGTTATTATATAAATATTTTCACTTGTAATATAATACATTATTTATTTTAATTATTTACCTTGCTCAACAACCAACTCATCTCTGTTTATTAATTGAATTGTTTACAGATCTATTCCAGAGGCATGTTGATGATGATGATGCTCTACAGATTAAGTTCAGATCATGTTCGCCTTGTGTCCTAGAAATTATATACAGGAAATATGGTTTTGTAAGAAATGTAATGCCACCTGAATTGCGTTTTTTTTTTTATCAACTTAATGATTTAAAGGGGCTAGATATAAGAATGAGAAGTTGCTTGTTAACAGTGACACCTGTGGCCGTTAAGTCAACAACAGTCAGCGTTCTGTTGCGCGCACTTTTGCACGCACTACGTAGATGCAAGGGAGCATCGGTCAAAACAGTTGAGTTGACACACTAGACTGAACGTGATCGACAGCTAAAACCACGATATCACTTTATATTTCTTGACAGTAATGTTAGCTTACCTGTCCAATAGGAATGTTGCCAGCTCGGGTGCCGTATTGATACCCAAAACCAAACGAAGGTCCCTCCGTGGATCGAAGGCCCGGCTGATGTTGATCCTAGTTTTCCCCCCGACGTCGGTCACGTTCCTGTTTTGCCATACGGGCTTCGCTAGATATAACTTTGGTGTTTTTGTGCTTCCGTGGAGTTTGTGTGGAGTCTGAGTTGTGGTGGGGGCTTGTTGTTTGTTGGCGTTAGCGGACTCCATTTCTAACCGAACGTGAGCTACGGTTACACACAGTTAGCCCTGTAGTGGAGCTGAAAATAAAGGCACTCGCGAGCACACATGACGTCACATCCGTTTAGATTTTCCCGGAAAAAACATCCCACATTCTTCACATGGAGAGCAGACAGGCTGATAGAGGAAACCCAGAAAGTCGCGGAAGGTCTCATTTTTTTGTTTTTTAATTAAAAAACATTTATACGTGTAAAAACGTACATACAGTCCCTTTAACATTTTTTTTACGTATCTGGAAAGTCACAAAATGTTCATACAGATTGATGTATGGACAATGCATTTTATTTGTTTTCCTTGAAATATCGCTCTCAGAACATATATCAATACAGTCTCTGCCAAACATAATAATCAAATCATGGAATTCAATCAAAACCTTTCATATCTGACCCCGGATCTGGTGCTAAATGCCACCCCATTCCTGCTATCATCTTTATATGACAATTCCACCCCTTAGCCATACCCCATCTCACACAGTCAAAGAAGGAGAAAAAAAAACAGGGCTTTGTTTTTTATGTCTCTGTTCTATGACTGTCAGCTCGTTTTTTTTCTCTTTCTTTTCTTTAGTTGTTGTTGTTTGTCTGCTTCTCTACTCTTGAGTGCTTTTCTGTTTCCTGTTTGTTTGTTTGTTTATATGTCGTGAAGGTGGCCGGCTTATTCACCCCTTCTTTCTTCTTCTTCTTCTTCTTCTTCTTCTTCTTCTTTATGACTATGATTCTGATTATTTGTATTATCATTTTTCTTCTCCCTCATTGGCTACTAATCTGAAAAAGAATAACAACAAAGTAAATTTAGTCCTCTGAAGAAGGGGGGTGGTGGTGGGCTGAAAAAAAAAAGAAATGACTGCACATAGCAAGTAAGCGTGTTTAACATTTTTCAGGGTTTTGTTGTGGTAACTCCTAGCACATATATCGCCATGTTGGTTAAATATTGAAAAAGTCAAAGAGGACACAACACAGGACGTGTTTACTTGTTCAATATTTAACCAAAAACATGAGCTTTGACTATCCTCAACGGAGTAAAAAGAGTTTTTTAGCCTTAACTTAACCATACATGAAAGGAGAGATTTCCAACTGTGCAAAGCGGGCAAGTGCCTCAGGGCCCCATAACTCCGGGGGCTCCGTGGCTCGCTGTGTGTGAACTGTTTATTTGAAAATGTGTTTGGGATTATGTACCTCACAACAGGGACTGTAAATGGGTCCTGCTTCATTATCCCATCTTGTAATCCTGTTTTGAAGAGGTCCTTGTGTCAAAATATACACAGATTTGTGCTTACATGTCGCATATTCCTACAATAAGTTGTAATTGATCAAATTAACACTCAGCAAACCTGGAGATATCCAGTCTATATCCAGCAGTATATAGCAACACGTACATTATAACATTTTATACACTATATACCTTTAAGAAATTGTTTGTAAAACATCAATAAACATCACATAGATAGATATTTTATAACACTTTGTTAATGGTTAATAATTGATTTGTAAACCATCTATATACATTATTTTGATGGCCATTATAAATTTGCAATTGATGATTATAATACCTTGTTAAATGGTTAGTTAGTGGGTAATAATTGGTTTGTGGTCCATCTATCTATGTAATGTTTATAGATGTTTTACACAAGATTTCTTAAATGTTTACAAATCATTTGTGAATTATTAACAAATACTTAATATAGTATATAAAATATTTAGGGCTGTCAAATTCAACGCGATAACAATGGCACAATTTTTTCAACGCATTAATGTAACTTGCAATTTTTAGGTTGTAGTCGGCTCTGTTTTAAAGCTAGAGTGAAGATACCGGTATCATATGAAACTAGAAAACCTAATGAATCAATTGGTTATGTCACATGTCATACTAGCGTGTTGTGAAGGAGGCTAAATAACGCTACAAACGTATGCTAAATTTTGGCGAGGAAAAACTGGCTTGGTCATTTTCAAAGATGTCCCTTGACCTTTGACCTCAAGATATGCGAATGAAATTGGGTTCTATTGGTAGCCACGAGTCTCCCCTTTACAGACATGCCCACTTTATATGTTATCGTGTCCTATCAGCTATGATACAATTTATAATTCATGAACAAATGATTTCATATTACACAAACTAATTATACAATAACATAAATTATAGCATTACTAATAATTAGTAAACATTATCAATTATCATTTTATTGTTTGTTAAAAGCAAAATTACTATTAACTAAAGTTTAATTAACAGTCAATTCATTATTATTACGTTATTTTAAAGTGTTACCAGCATTTCTTTTCTCCCTGTTTTTGTAAATCCAGCCATGCACATGTGGGAAGCAGGACAAGAACACTAACCGGCCTTGAAAAAACGTTGACAGTGACATAATGCATCAATCACTGAAACACATTAGGCAAAACCATTAGGTATCATACTGTACGTGAGGCAGAGTTGGTCTCGTCACAGGTTACATAATGTCCGTTTAAATGATGCACTGTAAAATTTAATGATTTACAAAGTAAGTGATTGGTTTCCTTTTAGGATTTCATGTGGCTGTAGAGCATGACAAGGCCATGATGGGCTGAATTGTGACAGCATTGGTCACATTGCCAGGTGCTCTTCTCTCAATTCAGGTCAGCGCCAATGTGGGACGCCGTAGAGGCATTGGTGCGAGAACACTTCAATGTCCATCAATATGCTCGACTCGCTAGAGACTGCTGTTGAAGCAGAGAAAAAGGGAGAAAGAAGTGTGTTATCGCAGGGAAAAAAAGAGCCCACTGTGTGAATGACAAGCCTCTGAGAGGCAGGAGGACATTGCATTGCCACGCTGACATTCACTCTCTGGTAGGGAGCTTACTGCCAAAGATATGGCGAACCCTGTGGTGCTTTCACAGGGAGCAGCTAACACACACACACTGGTGGGCTTCAAAGCTCTTGTCAAGCCACTTTAACCTCACCCTCTCCGCACGTAACCTTAAACACTCACCTTTTGTTTTGTTTTCCCAGAGTTTCCAAACATCCCGTGCCAAGCCAGGTATTTCTAATTTGCCCCTGTGCCCTGAGGGGCTGGAGGAGCTGCAGTGCGCTGGCTGCGACCCGTAGGTGTGACATGGCAGATGGAAGGAGCGGTGGGAGACGAGGTGAATCTTTCAGTCCTACGGCGAGTCCCCTGGGCTGCAAGTGGAAAGTGACCGAGGTAATTAATCCATTTTCACCACTTTTTTTATCCTCCAAATATTGAGCTCACAGGGGAAGAGTGTTCACTGAAGGACACAAGTACACCAAATTTCATTGCTGCCTTTTTTTTCTTTTTTTGCTCTCTTGAAGTGGCGGGGGAAAGGAGGGAGTGAGGTTGTGTAAGAGCTGGAAGGTAATGTGTAGTCACTGTTAAATGGAGGTCATGCTAGTAAAGCTCCAATAGAATAAACTGAGGAAAATCCAAACATTTGAATGCATGGCTCAGTTTTATGTAGATGTTCCTCATGTATCAATCAAGTTACACTGTAATGCATAGCCGATTACAAGAGACTGGGAAAGGATAATCTTCTTAGAAAGTATTTGAATACTGGATGTGTTTGATGGATGTAGACTTATGCACCAGGCTTCACTTCGACGTTTCGTTGCATTCATCGAGACATGGTGGGAAATGTGCAAATCCTGTTTTTTAGAGCGCACCTTCCTCGATCGTTTTTTTGTACCCACAAGCAGTTCCACACACCATCACAGAGAAACCCAGAAATTGGTCGAAATAATCACATTTTTTCTCCCCCTCCTGGCGATTTCCCCTTACGAAATCTGTTCAGATCTCAGAGGTTGCACAGAAATTTCCATGTTGCATCATAATGAAAACATCACATCAAAGGAAGGAACTCCTTAAAACCTGTCTCTATAGATTAGCAGTGTAACAGCAAGTATTAATTCACCGAGAACAAAGGAGGGGAAGGGGGGGGGCTGTACAAGCGTGTACAAGGCACTGAATTAAGCTCGCAGAAGGCCAGGTGCACAGCAAAGTAAGTCGGGCACATACAACTCAATTTTCAGCAGCAGTTAGGAAAGAATGTAATTCAGCGCTTGGACTTCATCTGTGTTATCATCCCTTGAAGGAAAATGACCTCTGGTCAACAGGAGCCGACAGGGCAAAGGTCATGGCAGTAAGCAAGAAATGCCCACGGTGTTGACTGAGAACATTTTGATGGAATTTCTCTTTAGACTTAAGATTGATATTTTTATTGCCTCATGAAGAAGTTGAATATGAAAACATATTGAAGTCTCTCTTTATCAAGGATGCACCATGTTCCTCTGAGATTATTAGAGGTTAGCTCTTATGAAAAACACAATTTATCTTTAAGGGTATTTATGTAAAGTAGCTTTGGACAAGGAATATATTCTACGAAGCAGCGGGCTAACATTAGATAATTAACTGCCAAAAATAAATAATCGACTCATGTTTCATTCTGCACCTGCCTGCCTGAAAATTACTTAAAAAAAAAATGAGCATCAGTGCCGAGTACAATAAGTTAAGGAAAACCAACCTCTAGTTTAGATTCCTAAATGTCTTTCATGGTTAAAGGTGCTAAATTCAAAATTCAGAGCATTAATATAGCAGCAAACAACTATTTGCTATGTAAAGATATAGAGGAGTAATGTCTACCTGAGCAGAGAATGAAGTCACTCTCCCTCTGTGTGTGTTGTAATCTGAACTTCTCCGTGCTTTGTTGACATCGCTTGGCCAGCTAATGGCCGCCACTCTGCACTGCACTCATATGGTGGAAACAGCTAACAGCGTTGTCGTGGAAGCACAGCGTCCGCTCTCTGGTTCCCCTCCATATCAACACATTCTCATGATCAACTCGTCAAATACCGCTGTTTGGCCAGTGTTCCTCGGCATCGGAGACCGACGCATGGAGGCACCCCTCCTGAGTTACTTTTTGACCTGTCAGAGACGGCCTGTCAATATACGCTTGTTACAAGCATAGTGTTCTTTCAGAATAAACTTCCGTTCTCACAGGAACTTAGGTTTAGGCAAAACGACCACCTCGTTAGGGATAAGAAACAGTCGTGGTTGACGTTAACTTCACTGACTCATGTGACTCATGTGACAGACGATACCAACCGCTCAAGTGACTAAAGACTGACGTGACGAAATAAGTAGAGATTACTTTTAGTTTCATATGGGACACGAACACCGGTCTCCTGATTGAAAGTCTTGTGTTTGTTTGACCCATCCAACACCCCTCCTGTCCGTGCTGCTAGCTACTTTCATTGGGAAAGAGTTGGCAACACTGGGCTGGGTTTTTCAGTTGGATAATTTTTAAAATCTAACATACTCTTGCTAGTTTCTCAACATTAACAACCCCAGCTTTAACTACCAATGAAAGACTAAGTTTGAACTGAACTAGTGCAGCTTATAGAGCATTAGTCTGAGAACGCAGATCATTTACCAGAATGGTAATGTGTGGAGCCAGACCTTTCTGTAGCGCTGACACAGCACTATAGATAGAGACTGTAGGTCTGGCTATGCGAGACTAATAGTATTAAATGCTGGTTAGAGAGTTCTAAAGGCATCAGCATCATTAGCAAGACCAAATAACTGCATCATCAGTTTGTTATCAAAGAGTAACATTTGACACATTTTGACATAGTTCAACAATATAAATGGTTAAAAGAAGAGATCCAAGCACAGAGCCGGAGAGCTCCTTTGACGACAGATAGAAATCTATGAAGCAAAAACATCAAACTGAGTCTGTCATTCTTCTTCTTCTTCTTCTTCTTCATACCGCAACTTGGGCTGATGACTCAATGCCGAGTAATCTCCGTCAGACAATAGTCAGATCAACAGTATTAGAAGTCCTGGAAAGATCTATAAATAGGCAGCAATAATTACCTGTGAATTCAGTGAATGTCAGTCTACCTGCCTCCTGACAGGCAGCCTTTTCATACTCTGTACTTGCAGCAGTGGCATTCAGTTCAGCCTTAAAGTTTCACAACAAACAGAGGTTTGAACTTTCACATTTATTATCTAACAATATTTTCTCTTATACTGCATAGTTTGTTTTCCTCTACTTGTGGGGCCAGATCTGCGCAGGTTATAACGCTGAATGATATTTAACATCAGGCCAAATTATTCTCACAGATAATGTCTGACAGCAACCAATGTTCTGTTGTGAAGAATATAGTGCATACTTGCCAACCGTGAGATCTCAAATATAGGGTGGATTTCAAAACCAAAGCGGGGGGTCCTCCCCCAGAAAAAAAAGAGTTCCAGAGACCTCGTTTCCTACATTCTGGTGACTTTAAAAGAATCAAAATAGCAAAATAATAAGGATCTCTACATTTCTTTCTCCCTCACTGAAAGCCCTTTCACAATGCAACAACGGCACCACTGCGCTCTGAAACTCATTATTTCCAATGGCTTTCGCTGGGTCACGCCAGCTATTCACTGCATCGGGCAAAGCCCAACTTTGGGCTCTGCGTGCTGTGATGTGAGCTGAACTCAGCATCGAGTGCATAGAGCTCAAACCGCGTTGTGTCGCAAACAGCTCTTTTGTGCCAGGAAACAACATTTGGTGTAGTTCTATTGTTGTCCGCGTGGAAACAGTATGGCTTATACGTGCTGTATAGTGCTAGAAACAGGTTGTGATAACAAAAAGGTAAATAGGTTTGAAAATTTGTCATAAATTGGCAGAAATACCGGAGAATTGTGACGTCAGGAGGAAACATGGAAAATCGGGAGTGTTGGCAAGTATGATATACAGAAAATTGTGTAGCATTTAGAGGGATCTATTGGTAGAAATGGAATATTATGTTAATAAGTATGTTTTCTTTAATGTATAATCACCTGAAAATAAGAATTGTTGTGTTTTCGTTTCAATCAACATCTGCAATGATACATCAAATCAAATCAAATCAATTTATTTTTGTATAGCGTCAAATCACAACAGAAGTTATCTCAAGACGCTTTATATATAGAGCAGGTCTATGACCATACACCATAGTTTAGAGACCCAACAGGATCCACCAAGCGCACTGTGGCCAGGAAAAACTCCCCGATTACTGGGAAGAAACCTGGAGCAGAACCGGGCGCAGGGCGGGCGGCCATCTGCCGAGACCGGCTGGGGGGATAGATAGATAGAGAGGGAGTGAGAGAGAGAGAGAGAGAGAGAGAAAGATAGAGAGAGAGAGAGAGAGAGAGAAGCAGCCACAATAGCAGTCTAGCAGCTGTAATAGCTAACACAAGTAGGACTGATAACACAAAATCAATAGTGGTGGATGGAAAGAGTGATAATACAACTATCGGAAAGCCAGCACTGTCCAGCATCTCTCCTCAGTACGTCCATGTGTATTGGTGTGGGACGTCCCTGCGATCGATGCCCGTGCGTTGGTTCCTGCAGCATCAGCATGCTTGCTGGGAGTTCATGATGTCTTTGGCAGTGATTGAGAAATGTTATTCTCCAGGCGCTGTCACTAGGTGTTGGAAATCCCTCGTTAGCATTGGTAGTCCCTCGTACAGACGTAGTTAATTAAGGATGGTAGCAGTTGGTGTCAAGCAGGCACCTAGGTACATAGGTTCTTTAAAGGCTCTGAACATCCGCACAGGTGTTTTCAGTTAATCTGGCTGATCAGACCTCTTCTCAGGACGGTGTGGGCGTGTTTAGACAAACTGAGTGACATCTTCCTGAGTCTCCTGTGAGCTTTGTTGAACGTGTTAGGGCCGGACAAATTCGACCTTCATCATTCTTATTGGTAGATGAAGATTTGTGACCTTATACATTGCCATCAAAGCTTCAAGCTGAGCAGAGGTCTAATTAGCCAGAATAACTGGAGACACCTGTGTGGGTGTTCAGAAGATTTAAAGGATCATGGAAGATATGGTTTACATGTATGTCTTTTTTTATTTGATGGCAGTTATTGAGATATTTCACTCAAAACTACAAATGTGACTTAATGGTGGAGCTACAGGAAAAGTCAGGGAATCACCAAAGCCAGTAGGATTAATTATTTGTGCAAATCTACTGAGTAGATGTTTGGAAGACAAAGGATCAGTTAAATCTCAGTCTCACTCCCAACTCGTCAAATACTGTCGATTGGTCAGTGCCCCTCTCCATCTGAAACCGACGCATTGAGGCACCCTTTAGCCACAGTATCTTACAAACCAGGCTTTCAACTAGCTCCAATATAAACCCACCCCCCGCGTTATTCGACGGTCGGAGGAAGTGATGTAGTATTAGTAGCGTGAGAGTCCATTCAGGACAGGTGGAAGAGGTGGTGTATGGGTCAAATAAACACAAGAGAGTGAA
The DNA here is from genome assembly GCF_043250625.1 of Sebastes fasciatus. Lineage (NCBI taxonomy): Eukaryota > Metazoa > Chordata > Actinopteri > Perciformes > Sebastidae > Sebastes > Sebastes fasciatus. Next base: position 14,142,934 of record NC_133799.1, read on the forward strand.
CCTAAAAGTAACGTTGACTTATTTTGTCACGTCAGACGTTAGTCACGTGACTCATCTGTATTGTCAGTCCCATGAGTTGTTAATCACGTGAGTCGGTATCGTCAATCCCGTGAGTCACTAGTTAGTGAAGTTAATGTCAACCACGACCGTTTCCTAACCCTACCTAAGTGGTTGTGTTGCCTAAACCTAAACTTCCTGTGTAAACGTACATTTATTTTGAAAGAACACTATGCATGTAACAAGCGTATATTGACACACCGTCCCTGGTCCGTCGACGAGTTGGGAGTGAGAATGTGTTGACCATGGATGTTTGTACAAAACTGTATGGCAATCCGGCCAATAGCAAGATATTTCAGTCTGGACCAAAAAGGTGGACCGCGACAGTCCGCCAGCATGGCTAAAAACCATTGAACCAAATTTCAAGTGTGTTGATGTAAACGCTTAAGCAAAGTGACTGGAGGTGGGATTATTTGTAGTTCTTTTGTACGTTCTTTCATCTTGTAACTAAAATGCACAGAAGAATCTGCAAACACAACAGATCCATCTGCATGTCACCTCAGGAGCAGGTGCCTTAAATTAAGATGACAGTAGCACTAAAAGCTTGAAAACCAAACAGACAAAAGATGCATTTCATGAGACGCTGGTAAACATTCAATTATTCAGTTAAGGCTTGCATACACACATTAATTGTAAGATTCAGTGCATGCATATTATGTTTGCCTTAAGGCGCTATAAATGAAGACAAGCGGAGAAGGGGCTTTACCGCCAAGTCTATTAGTAGCAAGCCCATTAATCCTGAACATGAATGTACAACATCATTATAGCCATTTAGAGACTTTTATGTCTTCCCTTTTTCTTGTGCACTGTGTGATATACCATACTGTCTGTTGTAGGATGAAGGCCAGTCAGGTGACTTTTTTGAGGGGGTTCAGCGAGTTAGTCCAGTTACTGATGTTTGGTTTGTTGATATAATGATCTTTGACAAATGAATCCATTGTAATCCAACTAAATCTCTTTGCTTGTATGTTTACTGGTAAAATGTTACAATACTTTTAACAAAAATGTGAGTAGTTTGCCAAGGAACAAATGAGGAACAAGTCATCAATTATTAAGTCGTTCCTTATTTGTTCCTCACTCATTCCTCAATTAACCAATCATTAGCTACTCTATACAATTTGATTAGGAGTTACTCTTTAACTAAGATGCTGTTTGACACCAGTGACTTGAAAAGTTGCATTTTCAATGTTACTTTCAGCAGCCAGTTTCTTTGCAACTGTAGCAACGTTTACCAAAAGGACTGAAATGGTCTGTTTTAACTGGTAAACAAGACCAATGCTAATGCCAGAATGCTAACAAGCTCAAAATTATTTGGCTAATTTGCGCTGAACAAAGTACAGCTGTGGCTGATGGGAATGTCATTGGTTCTGTAGGTATTTGGTCAAAAGCCAATGTCTTGGACACAGTGAATTTTTGACCTGATGATGGGGCTTGATGCCAGGGAATCACCAAAGTTAATACAGTTCATCCTGTGGGGAACACGAATGTCTGAATGAACTGAATAGCAATTCATCCAATAGTTGCTAAACATTTCACTCAAAACCAGCAATGTCAACCTCATGGTGGTGCTAGAGAAAAAGTCAGGCAATCACCAAAGTCATTAAAATACATTGCCTGGGAACAGACTGGCATTTTGTCTGTCTTCATCTTGGATTTTTGCAACCGGAAGTGACATGAGAGGGTGGAGCTAAGTAGAACCAAACACTGAATAAGACATTTTTACGGGATTTTAGTTATGATTAACTTTCATGAACTGAAAACACACTGTGAAAGGGTTAAAGTTGTAAGACAAAAACGCGGACAACTCCCAGATCGGACAACTCCCAGACCGTACAACGCCGTGGTAGCGACCTGACAATCACAAGGTAGCCACCCCCTAAAGCATACCCTTCTTTATGGTGAACATCATGCTTTATTGAATAAAACGCGAAACTAGCGATTGAGACCATAAACTCATGTTTACAATGTTTACTGAGATAATAAATCAAGTGAAAAGTAATTTTCTCATAGACTTCTATACAATCAGACTTCTTTCAGCAACCAGAGGTGTCGCCCCCTGCTGGCCATTAGAAAGAATGCAAGTTTAAGGCACTTCAGCATTGGCTTCACTTTTCAGACTCGGAGGTAGCCCACTGTCTGGGATGAGTACATGTTGAGATAGTCCACTAGATAAGTGACAACTTTGATGGTGATGCGAGAGGAAAAGTCAGGGGGATCACCAAAGTCTGTGGGGTTCATCCTCTGGGCACCATGAAGGTATGTCCAACATTTCTTTGCAATCCAATCCAAAGTGCTGGACCGACCGACTAGCGTGGCTAACAATGCTTCAGCTGGTTAGATTTTCAGCACTGCAGTTAATGAATGCAGGGATACACATAAACAGAATATTCTCCAGTCATTTCAATAAAAGGTGTTGCTGGTAGATGATGTGTGCTCTCTGAATCCATGACAGTCATATAACACAGTTATTCAACGCATTGATGCAGTCTGCTTGGCTTTGTCACTCCAGGGATGGAGAACCAGGGTGTGAAACGTCTAAGGTGAGAAAAGCAGAACTGTCAGCAAAAGCCAATGAGCAAGTGCTCTCTGTACCACGGTAAATTGTCTCCGGCACCCGATGTCGGTCCATTTTACCTGTGCCATTGTAAAGTTTTTCACGGTAATCGTGGGCAGATTATGATATTTATATCTGCGCTCATTCGTGCGTCTTGTGTTTGAACAGATACCCCGCGGTGTGTGTTTTTCAGATTGCACCTATTTATGTCTTGCGGCAGTGCAGCCACAGTCAACTTGTCAAGTTGTTGAGTTAAGTGTTACTTTAATCATTCTGCTTCACTGAGAGCAGACATGGCAGCAGGCCTGCAGTAAAAATGCCAAGCCCAGTGCAGATTAGGCACATCTCTCAGGGTGTCTAAAAATGTTTGGTAGTTGCAAAATTGAAATTCTCTCATTTATTTTGCATGGTGACACAATAATTTATTATGCTACTTCTCATTAACAGTGTGTCAAATGAAGTTGACGGGTAGAACGCATTTGTAGCTTCATCACATCACGATATTGTGTCTGGCATGTCACATTGTATAAATGGCAAACACATTGTATCATGCCTGCTCTATCAATTTGCATTTGAAATATTTATTGAAGCTATTAAGGTGATATACAACCTGAAGCCAGTCAATATTAGCCACCAATGCAGTAACACAGTGCGTGACTCTTCCCTCAGAGAATATAATGGCTCATATTAGCAAAGAAGAAGCAACAAAACACGTTTTAAGCATTTTTATGCTCTAATGGGCTGTAATTTCTGGGTATTATCGCTCTATGGATGCGACGATATCAAAAGCAAGAGTGCAGTTCTTCAACAAAGACCACTTTAGCTCAGTTTCCTTATTATAGGTAATTGATGCAACACTGAGCAACAAGAAAGAAAAAAAGTGACATTTGGTCTGAAAACCTTGCAGGAAAGAACTTCACACTCAGGAATGTATTTTACACAAAATACATTCCTGAGTGTGTTTTCTGAGCCAAAATCTCACACCGTTAGTGAGCTGAGCTGCCCAATTACTGCAAAATGAACTCAGGTGAGTCACACTGAGAGTAAATGTTATGACTGTTGTGCTTTTTGGTGATTATTTGTTTATTTTAGATATGCAAATATTAGGAGCAGCAGTTACACTTCTTCTATGTGTTTGTGTGTGTGGGTTGGAATCTGTGCAAACATTAGCAAGCTAAGCTTCGACTTTTCAAGTGGGAGCTAGTAAGCTTAGCAATGGGTCCTTCCAAATGTTGAATGTTGTAAAAGGACAAACATGTTACTGTAAATTGCTACCAGTGAGCAACCTCTGGTTCTGAAAAGTGAAGCCAATGCGGAAGTGCCTTAAACTTGCATTCTTTCTAATAGCCAGCAGGGGGCGACTCCTCTGGTTGCAAAATTAAGTCTGATTGTATAGAAGTCTCTGAGAAAATTACCCTACTTCTCACTGGATTTATTACCTCAGTAAACATTGTAAACATGAGTTTATGGTCTCAATCGCTAGTTTCAAGTCTTCTTCAATACAGCATGATGTTCATTTAGTAAATTATGGTCCCATTTAGAGTCAAATAGACCATAAAGCAGGGTATGCTTTAGGGTGTGGTTACCCTGTGATAGAAAGGTCGCTACCATGGCGTTGTCCGGTCTGGGAGTTGTTTTCGTTTTACACCTTTAACCCTTTCACAGTGTGTTTTCAGTTCATGAAAGTTAATTGTAACATTTTGGTCGTCTAAAAGCGTTCGGTTGTACTTAGCTCCAACCTCTTGTGTCACCTCTGGTTTCAAAAAACAACCAAAATGTCGAACTCGAGGCTTCATAACGGCAGTCCAGAAACCAATGGGTGACGTCACGGTGACTATGCTCCAATAAATAACATGACAAACTCAAACCCAACAGGAAACAACAGCTGTCAGTGTGCTGACTTGACTATGACTTGCCCCAAACGGCATGTGATTATCATAAAGTGGGCATATCTGTAAAGGGGAGACTCGTGGGTACCCATAGAACCCATTTTCATTCACATATCTTGAGGTCAGAGGTCAAGGGAGACCTTTGAAAATGGCCATGACAGTTTTTCCTCGCCAAAATTTTTTAAAAGTTTGGAGCATTATTTAGCCTCCTCCTGTAGCTTCACATAAGCTTTAAAACTGAGCCCGCTACAACGTGTTAACGTGTTATCGCTTTAACTTTGACAGCCCTAATTTACTTACACAGAAAATGAGGAAAATGCAATTTTCAAGTCGACTTTAAGTAAGTAACCATGGAGCCAGGAGTCAATAAGCTTCACTTAGCATAAAGACTGGAAGCAGGGGGAGCTACTGTAGACTGTCTCTGTTCAAAGTTAAAACATACGCTTACCAACACCTCTAAAGCTCGCTAATTAACACTTTGTGTCTTCTTTGTTTAATCCGTGCGCAAAATGTTGTAACTATATTTCTTCTGTGCAGCCTCTCTGCTGGTTGCTGCTGTTCTCTGTGAATTAGTTAAAACACGTCTCCCTATTTTTAGTACATTTCTGTTTGCGCATGGATTAGCAAACAAGATTCAATGTGTTAGTAAGTGTGCATTAAAGGTGTTTTCTTATTTTTATTTCTTTACTTTGAACAGAGCCAGGCTAGTTCCCACTGCAGCCTCGCCATCGCTTCTGGCTCCAGCTCCATACGCAACACACACACACACACACACATCGGAGGGGCATCATCATCTCGTCTAACTCTCTGCAATTAAAGCGAATAAGCACATTTATAGAACAAGCCTAATTGCATTGCAACCGTACATTTTTAATATAATTGTGATATTTTTGCTCCACCGAGAATACTCACAGTCCTGAGCCCAGATAGCCTCTCAAGTTGTACCAAATTCCCTGGCTCCATCTCTAATTTTCTGCAGGCTACAGAGAGCATTTGGTTCTGATGCGTTAACCATTCCTGTTGTAAGAAACTCTTAATTGCATCTTGTTATGTTATGGTTGAATGAGCTGCGGCATCGGTGTATTACACAGTGTAAATTCTGGTCTTTGCAGGGATCAAACCTGATCAAACCTGCAAGCCTCCAGTCATGCAGCTAATCTCTAATCACCGTGTCGCCCTGCCATATGCTCACCTCACTATGTATATGTTTACTAACGACAATATAAGCTGCCTGCTAGAATTATTCATACAGCTTGAGCACGCGGGTGTCATTTGACACTTAATGTTGTTCAGAGATCAAAACTAGAGACCAACTATCACACCTCATAATGAGCTCAAAATGTGTGTGTTTGCGTGTTAGTGTAAATCACATGTACGTGCGTGCATCATCAGTAGACTCTTCTTGTCTTTACCGCCTTGATAAACTGTGCGGTTGCCATGGGGACCGCTCCTCACAGGCGGGAGGATCAGTGGCCCTTCTTTTGCGATAAATACAGAGACTCTGTTAGACTGCACATGAAGAATTAGTGTATTCCTCGGCTGCTGAACACTTAGCCTCACCACTGCTCTTGGTGCAGCGCATTCTCCGTAGCTCGATCATCAGTGATCTCTTTGGCAGCATCACCGTGTGTTTCAGAGGAGAATTGAGTTACCTACTTTGGAAGTAGAGCTGATTTTCACATTGCTTTTATTTATTCTTTATGTAAAGTTTATAAAAAAAAACATCGGAATTATGCAAGAGCCTTGTTGACAGCTCTCTGTTGGCAACTTTATAAGTTAAAAAAAAAGATTTGCCATATGCAAAAGATAGATATGTGAGGGATGTTTCCATAAGATTTGAAATGCTATATGCTGTGCACTGTAAAGTATGATTTCAAATTTACATCATTGTCTGACATGACACCCGTTTTGTATCTGAATTTCTGGGTCAAATGGGAGAAACAGGAGAATAGCACTGATCTGAACAAGGAGACATAAAATTTTCACAAGAAGTAAAAATAGAACAGAAGGCTCCTCAAGTAAAGGCTCCTTACGTCACTGGTAAGATCAACAGTGCCCCCTCCTGGTTGTTTCACTGTGTGTGTGTGTTAAACACTGCCTCTAAATGGTTGCTGGGGGAATTGAATGACATCTACAAGTTGCATTGTGTTCATCTGTAAAAATAGTGATTATGTCTGATCAGTTAAAAAGGACTAAAACAGACAGCGCTGACGGCAGCGAGAGTAATGGATATTTAAAGCTTTTGATGTGTTTTGCCTGCTGTGCTATCAGACAGAATTACGGTGTTGGAGGATCAAAAGATTATGTTCTACCCACCAAGTTAATGTTTATCCAATCAGCCCCGAATGTGAAGAAAATTGCTCCTGTTACTCCCATGAAAACATGTTACGCAGCACGGCACCATAAACAAGGCAAACTGAACTCCTAACATTTAGAGGGGCCAGAATATCAGTCCACTTTAAATAGGAAAAAAGACGATAAGAAATAAGAAATATCCAAAATATGCTACTTGAAAACATTGTATTTACTTAATAATGTTGATTCAAATTGCATTACAGAAGCACTTTGCTCTTGTTTCCTGTCTGTATCTCAACCGTCTCTATGCAAAAAAAAGCCCCAAAAACATCTTAAAACAAAAATGTTGTGCCTTTGGGACACTATAGTCAGTCATTTGAGCATGTCCTTGTATATTTTGTTATGTCTGCTACTTTCTGAATCTGCAGTCTGTGCAGCTCAGAGGGATTTCCAAGAAAGTGAAAAGACAAGAATATCAAAACTATTGACTGACCAGCTACAACAGTCAACCAAACCAGATGCATGTGTAATGTTAGCTGGCTTATTTAGTTTTTTTTGGAAACGGACGACCATTAAGCGTCAAATAAACCTGCAATAACAAACTGTAAACGCAAAAATGGCACATTATCATCTTTTCAGTTGATATGGTGAATTTAGCAATGGTCTATTTTCACTTTTAGCAGACACAGAGCAACAGTAGCATTCATTTGGAGTTGCATTTCTGTCCACTTGGTCCAATATTCACTCTCCTTTTAGCTATGATTTGGTCTGTCTTTTGGCCTCTCCCCTCCTTTCGCTGCTAAATGCTCCACTGTGTTCACCAGCTACAGTACATGTGTGTGTTCATGTGTGAGTCGTTCTGACACACCGAGCTGCCCACCTCAACTATGTTCCCTTAGGGAGTGAACCCTTTATCGACCATTATTGTTATTGGGTTTTAGATTAGGGTGGGCTTATTCAGGGTCACGTCTAGAAGGTAACCCCCCAAGTTGCGAAATGGTTAAGGTCAGGATAGGTCATTCGGGCAGCGAGTCTCGCAAGAGTTTTCACATGTTTTCGCAGCTTGGGGGTTACCTTCTAGACACAACCTTTATTCAGATTGGTTGCAAGGAGCCTCACTGCAACTCGAGCCCACTGGCAGGGTTTATGGATTTGTGATGTACTTTTTGGATAGCTGAGAATAATCCTAAAAATATTACAGAAGCAAAAGCTGCCTCAGTATACAGTCAGTGCATGGTATTTGGTGCTTATAGACAGGATTCAGTAGACAATAACACAATAAGACACACAGACTTGTTGATGTTATTACTACACAAGTTAAGACACAGACACCTCTTTTTGTTGAGCTGTTGCTTTTCCACAAAGGAATTCCAATTTTTTAATGCTCATTGTTTAATCATCTGACTGTATGTGCTGTCTATAATAATTATGCACATCCGTACACCGCAGTAGCATCACTACAAGAAGTTATTGCAGCAAGCCTCAAAACTCCCACCTAAAATCACCTCAAAACTTATTTAAGATAAAGGTTTATCTTATCTTAAATATTATATATGTACTATGCATTAAGAACAATTACCTGTCCAATCCTTATCATTGCCGTCACCCGCTGAAAAAACTCAAGTATTTGGGAATCATCTTTCCCCACTAAACAGTTTCTGGTGTGATCTGTTTAATCCTTCAACTCCAAACAATAGACCTTTCATCAATGTGAGCACCTTCTGTTGCCTCTCAGAATGGCAGAATGGTGACTATAAAAACAACACTTCTCCTCACAATCAACTCCGTCTTCTCTGCAGTCTCATCCCTACACCCCCCTCTAACTAATTAAGTTCTCTAGACTCTATAATAATGAAAAAAAATAATGATACAAAAGAAAAACCCAAAATAAGATTCACAGCCTGCAGAAAAACAGATCTTGTGGAACTCTGAAAGCATCAAACATTTCTAATTACTTTTTTGGCAATAACTAAAGTTAGTGTATTATCTGATGGATCCACCAGAACATGGTTTGAAATATAACTGTTATATTCCAACGTGAATATACACTAATCCACTCATCTATCCACTTTCTATACCGCTTCTTGTCCCGTAAAGGGTCGCACGAGGCTGCAGTCTATTCCAGCACGCAATTAAAAAACATCAAAAACACTGCAGTTGTTGCAACTCTGATAGCTTGGGGCAAACCATAAAAAAAAATCACAAATTTCACACACAGTCGCTAAGGAACAGTTCTTACTTAACAATAAACCGCAGAGCTTAATTAACCAAATGGCTCTGTACAACTCTATCAGAACGACTCCCTTCTCAACTTGCTACAAAACTTCACAGTGTCGTCTAATTTCTCGCACATTTCATCTAAATAAAGAAACACAATTAGTAGATTTTAATTTCCAGGAAGCAATTATATATTTTACTTGTCAAGTCAACCATGAAAAAGGTTTTAATTTCTGCAGAATTTTTGTAGAGTGGCATCACATGCGTTTTGCAAAATGGAAACATAAAGAGATTAAAAAAACAACATTCACGGCATTATCATAGCTCAATGCTGGCTGATGTAAGATCTTGAATTGAGCATAATATGATTTGATATTCTACTTATTGTGGAATTATATTTCTGTAGCCTTTAAGCTGGTTATATACCCTTTATTAGCTTACAGCTCCTGAAATGATCAGTGTCAATAGAAGCTGTGTGTTTCAGACAGCAGCCTGTGGCAATGAAATCTCACTTCAGCCGTCTGACCTCAGTTGCCAATTCTGTTAAGCCCCAGAGAGGCTGCTGCTATTCAAAAATAATAGCAACAACACAGCACGGTCATCACATATTATTACACTGTTGACACAACAGTCTGAAGTGTGTCATGATGCCGATCATAAACATATTCTTAAGATGACAGGAATGGTTTCAAATGAGGGGTTGTGCTACACTAAGCTTCTCGAGAGTGAAGTCTTAAAATGAATGCGTCCCCTCCCTGAAAAACATGGCACGACTACTTAAGTGCAGAGCAACAAGATTTCTTAATAACATCGGGGAACATGACAACAAGCTCATTTGGAGAGAGCGATGGTGGAATGATGGTGAGCTCAGTGGAAGTCGAACGGCAGGCGTGATGTCAGATTTTGAGCCCTCCGGAGGTGTCGTGAAGTGTCCGTGACCACCAAGTGTGCCAGCTCACAATTCACCCTTCATACTACATCCGACATACCTCGTTTCAGCGTACCTTAAATTAGAAGGGGAGGCAGTTTATGTCAGATCATGTGTCCTGGTGAAAAAGCAATCCGGTTTATGGCTCTTCCGAATTACCCGATTGATCATTCGTTGATGCTCATCTTCACCTGACACCAAATCAGCTTCCCTCGCTAATAACAAATCCGTATCAGAGACAGGGTTTCTCAGACTTTTTACAGGGTAGAACATTTTTCCAAGGACCGCCTCAAAATCACAACAATTAATCGTAATAGACTATCGTAATTAAGCAAATGCTTCCTACAAGTTGTTCTCTTAGCCATTTGAACTATTTGTATTGTAAAACCTTTTAACATAAATATTTCAGACTTGTTTCATTGCGATAAACAGATTTTAATTTGAATCATGTTAAAGCTTCAGTGGGTAAAAATGGAGCAAATATGATTAAAAAAAGTTATTTTTACAAAACGGTCACTATATCACAGTATAACGATGCATGAGACAGGTAATCTGATAAAGCCATGTGCCTCTGTGTCCTCCGGTGCTCCTAATGGCGTCTGCAAGATTTCACAGACCGGAGGAAACCAACCAATCAGAGCCGAGCTGGAGCCTGCCGTCTCTGAGCAGCTGTCAATCACTCGCGAACTCCGATCAAACGGTCAAACTAGGCAGCGCTGATCAAATATGACTTAATATTCTGTTTCTGTAATACCTATTTCTCTCCTCAAATGTTTTCAGAAACATCTTGTAGTGTACTGTTTAGCTGTAAGAGAAAGTTTGTGACCTGGCAGTCATGTTGAGAACAGTTGAGGAAATACCAAGCACCGCCCACCAGCCGGAGCAAATTTTCAAATTTTACAGCTAAACAGTACACTACAAGATGTTTCTGAAAACATCTGAGGAGAGAAATAGGCATTACAGTAACAGAATATTGATTCATATTTGATCAGCGCTGCCTAGTTTGACCGTTTGATCGGAGTTCGCGAGTCATTGACAGCTGCTTCCGTTGAATGAACAGCCAATAGGAACGCTCTCTCTCTGAAATGACCTGTGATTGGCCAAAGTCTCCCATCATGGGCTAGATTTTCTAAAACCTGAAAACAGAGCCATGAGGAGGTGCAGAAGTCTAGTTATCTCTCAGAACACTTGAATTACAATATGCTGAAAAGTTATTATGGAATTTTTGCCCAATGATGCCAAAAACTGTCTCTCTACTGCCACTTTAAGATACACTGGTTAGCACATTTTGCTGTTGCCTTTCAGTAACTATTTTATTTTCTATTTTTTATATTAAAATATAAAACGTGTCCTCTATTTGCGAGCCAAGACTTATGTTTATTTATCCTCAAAATGTCAACATCCACTGCATAGCCCCCTTTCTGTGATCTGAACAAATACTGGTGCCAGGCTTTTAGCACTGTGCCAGGCATATTTTAATGTCTGGTAAACACTGTCCTCTAGTGCTCGCACTCCAACACACACACATACACACACACACACACACGCATGCATACCACAGGATTATAACCCCCTTGTTGTCAATGCCAAAAAACAGGACTTTTAAAAACACCATGATGTTAATTCTTCTGTTCCACCAATCTTTTCTCTATAAGGAAGTGTTGAAATGGTGGCTTTTATAATAAAGCTCTTCAGCTGCATTGACTTTTTTGTGCCTCCAACACGGAGTAATAGCTGCAATTGGACAAAAATGTCTGTAGCCAGGGTTGTATTATCAGCTACCCTCAGATGGCTTTTAGCAGGGCTGGTGTAGTCTGCCTAATGAGGCAAGTCACAATCACAGAGTGAGCGGCGATAAAAAAGGAGGGGATGGCCTGGCCCTCCTCCTCCAAATGACCTGATCAATCATTCACTAATGCTTCCTAACCAGCTGATCTCACCTGTCAACACAAGGTCAGGGTGTCCTGGTCCTTTTGGTGACAGGAGGTGGCGTGAATCTTGACGTGAAGCAACAACCGATTCGCAATCAGCCCGTCAGCCCGGCACTTGAAAGCCCGCAGGATATTAGAGATGTAAATGGAACATAATGGCGCTATTATAATTGTGCTCATCCTGTTAAGCCTTTGATGGCGATGTCTTCTCTCTGTGATTCAACACCATCTGGCTGAATCAGCGTAGGCAGGAGACGCAGAGCCAGGAGTAGTTGGGACAATCAGTCTTTGGTCAGGATGCGATGATCATCTTTGGCTAGTGACACGTCCCATTTGTTCCGACTCAAAGTTGAGGTTTTGGTTCAGGAGCGCCAATTACTGTTCATCAGATCTTTTCCTCTATACTTTCAGATCTCTCAGAATTAAATAATGTAGTTCAACTATCCAATAAGCATTTGACTTACCAAAGGACACAGAGTGCTTTGAGTGAACTTTAAGGGCATGCACGGTGACACTGTGTGCTGATATCTGCAAACAGTCCTGTTGGGCGAGTTGACCAAACAAACAAAACAGGTCACACAGACCTTGTAAACACCCACCTCTTTCAGTAAAAAACACCCTCCAAAAAGGTCATTTATGATCCAGTTTGCTGAATCCAAAGCTCGCCCACAACATGCAGTATTTTGACAATCAAATGGGATATTTAGAGAACAACAGGACCTGTTAACAAAGACTGTTTGTTTGCCAAATTGGCTGGTGGAGCAGACGAACCTGGCCGCCGTTCAGATTTTGCTTTGTGCAGTTTCCACTCCATCTCTTACATATTGTAAGGAAAATAAGAATTGGCAAATATATACTATGCAAATTGCGTTCTTTCTTTTTTTTTGTTTTTAGCAAAAGCAAAGAGTGCTGCAAACTTATCAGACAAAGTTGTCACTTAATTTAAAAAACAAGATATTTTCTCTGACTTGATCTGGATTTCTTAACTTAAAAATATTGGGTCTCATGCAGGGAGAGATATACAAACAAATTTTCTCTTATTTTTGTTCATATGCACGATTTGTTCTTGTTTTGTTAGTACCCATTGATTTCAGGGATTCACCAATGTTTTCTTACTTTAGCTCTTCGCTTAGTTAAGAGAACATTTTACGAATGGTCAAGAGCACTCTTACCAATTTAAGAAAAAAACTGTTGTTTTCACAGTCAAAAAATTGTTTATCCAACGCAAGTAAACATAAGTTTTGTCCATAATTAATCAGGATTAATCATGCATTTTTTATCAGTTCAAAATGTACCTTAAAGGGAGATTTCAGTGGGTAATTATGCTTGCTTTATGCAAACGTATTTACACACGTAGGCAAAATTGTTGGTACCCTTCCGTTAAAGAAAGAAAAACCAACAATGGTCTCTGAAATAACTTGAAACTGACAAAAGTAATAATAAATAAAAATTCACTGAAAATTAACTAATGGAAACTAGTGGTTCAACAGAATCATTTTAAAAAACAAACTAATGAAACTGGCCTGGACAAAAATGATGGTACCCTTAACTTAATATTTAGTTGTACAACCTTTTGAGGCAATCACTTCAATCGAGTGATTTCTGTAACTCTCAATGAGACTTCTGCACCTGTCGACAGGTATGTTGGCCCACTCCTCGTGAGCAAACTGCTCCAGCTGTCTCAGGTTTGAAGGGTGCCTTCTCCAGACTGCATGTTTCAGCTTCTTCCACTGATGTTCAATAGGATTTAGATCAGGGCTCATAGAAGGCCACTTCAGAATAGTCCAATGTTTTGTTCTTAGCCATTCTTGGGTGTTTTTAGCTGTGTTTTGGGTCATTATCCTGTTTGAGGACCCATGACCTGCAACTGAGACCAAGCTTTCTGACACTGGGCAGCACATTTCGCTCCAGAATGCCTTGATAGTCTTGAGATTTCATTGCACCCTGCACAGATTCAAGACACCCTGTGTCAGATGCAGCAAAGCAGCCCCATAACATAACCTAGCCTCCTCCATGTTTCACATTAGGTACAGTGTTCTTTTCTTTGTATGCTTCATTTTTGCGTCTGTGAACATAGAGCTGATGTGACTTGCCAAAAAGCTCCAGTTTTGTCTCATCTGTCCAAAGGACATTCTCCCAGAAGCTTTGTGGCTTGTCAATATGCATTTTGGCAAATTCCAGTCTCGCTTTTTTATGATTTGCGTTCTCCTCGGTTGTCTTCCATTAAGTCTACTTTGGCTCAAACAGCGACGGATGGTGCAATCTGTCACTGATGTACCTTGACCTTGGAGTTCACCTCTAATCTCTTTGGAAGTTGTTCTGGGCTCTTTGGTTACCATTCGTATTATCCGTCTCTTCAATATGTCATCAATTTTCCTCTTGCGGCCACGTCCAGGGAGGTTGGCTACAGTCCCATGGACCTTAAACTTCTGAATAATATGTGCAACTGTAGTCACAGGAACATCAAGCTGCTTGGAGATGGTCTTATAGCCTTTACCTTTAACATGAAGGTCTATAATGTTCTTTCTGATCTCCTGAGACAACTCTCTCCTTAGCTTTCTGTGGTCCATGTTCAGTGTGGTACACACCATGATACCAAACAGCACAGTGACTTCTTTTGACCCTTTAAATAGGCAGACTGACTGATTACAAGTTTGAAGATACCTGTGATGCTATTTACAGGACACACCTTAGTTTAACATGTCCCTACGGTCACATTATTTTACATCTTTTCTAGGGGTACCATCATTTTTTGTCCAGGTCAGTTTCATTAGTTTGTTTTTTAAAATGATTCTGTTGAACCACAATTCAAAAACTATAGCTGATTTTCATTAGCTCATTTTCAGTGAATTTTTATTTATTATTACTTTTGTCAGTTTCAAGTTATTTCAGTGACTATTGTGGGTTTTTCTTTCTTTAACGGAAGGGTACCAACAATTTTGCCTACGTGTGTATATATTTATAATTGGAAATCAATTACCAACACAGAACAATGACAAATATTGTCCAGAAACCCTCACAGGTACTGCATTTAGCATAAAAAAATATGCTCAAATCAAAACATGGCAAACTGAAGCCCAACAGACAACAACAGCTGTCAGTGTGTCAGTGTGCTGACTTGACTATGATTTGCCCCAAACTGCATGTGATTATCATAAAGTGGGCATTTCTGTAAAGGGGAGACTCGTGGGTACCCATAGAACCCATTTTCATTTACATATCTTGATATCAGAGGTCAAGGGACCGCTTTGAAAATGTCGATGCCAGTTTTTCCTCGCCAAAACGTATTTTGCTTCCTTCACGACAAGCTAGTATGACATGGTTGGCACCAATGGATTCCTTAGGTTTTTCTAGTTTCATATGATACCAGTATCTTGGCTTTAAAATATCTTTAAGACTGAGCCCGCTACAACCTAAAAATCACAAGTTCCAATAATGCGATGATTGGATTATTAAATGTGTTGGTTAAAAAGAAATGCTATTCATCCATTGATCCCAATTAAGACTATAAAAACCCTTTGACTATATTGCGCGGCTTACATAGGCCTACGGCTCTTCGATGCTTTTCGAATTTCTTGTAAACGCCCGTACTGACGTCCTGGAATTTCACATTTACTTTGTTTAAGTTTATTTAACAATACAGTAAGTTCTTCTTCTTCTTACAGACTTTTTGAGTATTTGCACACAGCACAACACCTTATATAGTGTTTAGGGGGCGGTACCTGTAAGGGATAATCCACAGCAAGCAAGTCATTGTTGTGAAATAAACCCTGACTAGTCTTGCATCGTCCTGAAGGGGTTTATTTCACAACAATGACCAGCTCGCTGTACATTATCTCGCTTATTACACTTACTTAAGAAATCAATAATTTGACACAAAAACGGTCCGCCAGAGTCCAGCATCAGAACTGCGCCTATAGCAACAGTCTGTAATACATAGCAACGGTCTGTAATACATAGCAGCGGTCTGCTATAAAGAAATAACAGACCATAGATTGCTGTGATTGACCAATCAGAACCAAGTATTCAACAAAGCTGTGTAAATAATGCCAATAATAAAGCATCAGATTTGGATGGTTTAGTGCATTTGGAGTTGACTTCTCTTATTTGTTTCTCTTAACAGAAAATTATTAAGAGAAAATATGAGAGAAGTTTAAGATAATGTTGCTGCATGAGGCCCATTGTGTGATATTTATCAATGAGCTCAGATTACACCTCACTTAGTGTAATACCAATCAGTTAGTTCTAAATTATATATCATGAAAATGTCTCCAGCTGCTTTTTAATCTTTCTAAATGCATTAATAAGCAGAAACTGAATTTGTTGGAAACTAAAATGAAATATAGTTATGGCTTCACTGTGTTGTCATCATGGTGGTATACAGAGATTTAACACAACATTTGAATGAACAAAGAATTTATATCGACAGAAGCAGAGCAAAAGAACAAATCTTGCTGAAACAGGTTTTGGTGAATCCATTATTATGAAGATACAATGTTTTTGGGGGCATAAGCATGAATTTACACAATATTCCATCAGAAGAGGTTGTTCAAATATTAACACACTTCATAATGAATAAATCAGGACCTTTACGGGTCATTTCCAAACTAGTGACATCTGACGGATTGCTGATGCATCTTTTATGATCCTCACTTTTCATCACGGTCCTGGGATTTTTGGTTGCGGCGTTATCACTGTGAAAAGAGGCATCTGGCTCCCATCTGGGCTTTGTTGCTCTCTCTGCAGCACAAAACATATTTTAAAAAGCAATCAAAAATGGCACAGCTCTTTGCTTGGTTTTTTCTTGCACATCTGCTTTGCATAGAAATCTGTCAACACAATCCCGCTGCCCCACACACACACACAATATTCAAAAAGACAGGAAAAATTAGTATGAACATCCAATTAAGCTTAATCAAACTGGATTTATGTAGCTCACATGTTTTTTTATGCGCGTCCAAAGCTGTATATTGTTGCGTTTGTGATGTTGTGTTGAAACTCCTGAAAACTGACAGGCGGCAGTGGAACTGGGATAGCCCGGTGGTAGATTGTATACTAATGACGGGACAGAAGAAATGACACATCCATGTAAACACTGCAGTCAGTACAAGTGTTGCATAAAAATGTAGGTAGTGAGTTTCCTCCAATACCTCTGGGAATTTAATCTTCACATCGATGCTGTCTGCTGAGGCGGCAATAACTGATGCAGAAACCTCCTGCTTGGCATTTCTCTCATGTTGCTGGTAGAAGCCGAGGAGGAAAGCCATGCCTGGGATGTAGCTTTTAATTCTGGGAGAGGTAAAAAAAAAAAAAAAAAAAACTTTAACAACACATGCCAGACAGTAGGTGTCATAATTGTAAACACAGAAAATGTTCCCACCATGCTCCGTGAATCATCTTTCATCTTCTTTTTCAGCTCACTCTCCTCACATTTTATATTCCTTGATTAAAAAAAAAACTTCACCTTTACTCCACTGAGGCTCACCTTGTGCCCAGTTCCGCCATGTACTCTGGGATCCTGGTCCATTGCATTTTGGCCATGAGCGTTGGCTTGGAGCCAGGCAGACGTAAAGTCGCAAATTTCATTGACATATCGTAGGGCTGACATTCGGCTCCCCATTTAACGTGTGCCTAAACCAAACACAAGAGATCAATCATGAAGGGAGACTCTACAAAGAAAAAACTTGGCTTTAGCCTCGGTGTGTAATAGAATGAAATATCTTAAACTGACTGAGAGGAATGAGACTTTTAAAGCTGTAGTCATTAACTTTGAGCAAATATGATTAAAAAAGTTTTTTTTATAAAACTATCCCTATATCCTGACAGTAGTAAATGAGACAGGTAATCTGTGAAAAAAATTATGTTCCTCTGTGTCCTCCTGTGCTCCTAATGGCATTTGCTATTTGCTACACTAAAATAGGTTTCTGAAAAGATTTGAGGCAAGAAATAGGCATTACAGTAACAGAATATTGATTCATAATTGATCAGCGCTGCCTAGTTTGGCCGCTTGATTGTTCACAAGTGAGTTCAAAAGTTTCGAGAAGAGAAATCTTGCAGATGCCATTAGTAGCACTAGGAAAACACAGAGGATCGTGATCTTTCTTTCTCTACTGTCAGGATATATATATATATATATATAAGAATAACTTTTCTATCATATTTGCTCAAAGTTCCTGACTGCAGCTTTAATGTACAAATTTGACATACGGTGCATTTATAGACAGTGTATTTAGACAGATTTATAGGGCTAAATATACAGTCTGCAGATGCTATATTTGCTTACAATGCTGCCATGATAATGATATTGTGGATATAAAGATTTTATAACACTAGTCATAAATTTGTCAGCATAAATGTACCCACATACCAGGCAGTTAAGAGAAACTTTCACAAACATAGAGTAAAGAGTTGCGCACATTATACATGTGAGATGTGATGACTTTTGTGAAAGAGTGTATTTGTCCATTTTGAGAATGGATGGATGGATGTAATATGCGTAGTTGGTCAGGCTGTTCTCATACACCGTCCGTAGCTATACCTATGAAAAGTATTGCACGGTAATTCCAATATATACCCCATAAAAATGAATTCGGATGGAATCCACTTAATCGTGAACCAGGAAGAATAAAGAGCAACAAACGCCACGTAGGGAGGAGGAACCACGATCTTTTCCTAAACCTAACCAAGTACTTTTTGTCACAAAACGTCCATACTTAAGTTACGCCAATTCCAATGTTATTTTAACCCAAACCACAGTTTACCACAGTAACCAGGTTTCCTGTGAAGATGGAAGTTTATTTTGAAAATTGGAGCAGAAATTGACATGGGCGTTTGTAGGAAAACACACAAAAAATAAGGAATAACTTTTCGTAAGATATCATACAAACCGTCGTATGAGGATACGTTAAGTTGGTTAATGTTTTTTGAATGTTTTTTTAAAGGATAAACAATCATTTATGATTGTTGATTTTAGTTTTCTCAGATAAATGGTGATAATAGCATAAAGCTAACAACACTTTTATTCTTTCAATTTCTGAGATTTTATACACTCACATAGAATTAAAAAAATAAGCATCCTGTGTGTTGTTTTATATCTACCTTTGTGTCGGCGTGTGCGTTCATAGTGGTGTCGATGCACATCTTCCAGTTGGTGTCTTGCCCAACCTGAGACACAATCAGCTGGACGTTCCGAAGGTTTGCCTCAGGCGTGTAGTAAAAGACTGCATCGTAACCCTCGGGCTTCTCGTTGCCACTCGTGGCGAAGGCTTTGATATTGAACACAACTTCAGGTATTGAGTTGGGGACCTATTGAATGAGATAGAAGGCAGTCCAGTAGGCTGTAATGGGTTTGTGTGCATCATGTCCAATATGTGCAGAGTATTGATCATCTTATTTCATTTGTGGACCCAAGCAATGTTTGCAGTTGAGTTTGAGTGTTTATATGCACACAAATAGCTGCACTCTGAACATGGAGCACTTTTTTTTTCCCCTGGTGATGGGATCATGAATCATTAGCACAGCTGAAACATTTAACATGATGAGTCTGCTCTGTAAACCTGCTCCAAACTGCATATTTTTGTTTCCAGTGAAACAAATTTTGGGTCACTCTCTGTGGAGCATGTTTAGCATACTTCCATTACGTGGTCCTGATGGCTCTGATTGGATCCTCTGGCGCTGGAGGCTGAATCAGAGGACAGACGCACTCGCTGGGTGGCCTCCTGTAAACAAAATTAGGCAACAGGAGAATTTGAACGGATAAAACACCAGAGCAGGTGCACAGATAATAACATTGCAAGGGTAGCCAAATACCTTGGAAAGCCTCCTCAGAGTCTCAAGCAGTTGGCCGTCGCTGCCTGGATGTCTGGTCAGGCCGGCATTAACCTCAAAGTGGATTTTGTCAACAGCTTTGATTGCCTGGGCTGATAAAAATGCACACACTACGTTAGCAAAGAGTTAAAATGTACACAGGCTGACACAATAACATGAACACCAGGACAATCTAATGTAAACCAATCTCTGCCTTACAAATTATTTTACCTCGATAATTATGCAAAACCCCCAAAAA
This sequence comes from Sebastes fasciatus, assembly GCF_043250625.1. Classification (NCBI taxonomy): domain Eukaryota; kingdom Metazoa; phylum Chordata; class Actinopteri; order Perciformes; family Sebastidae; genus Sebastes; species Sebastes fasciatus. The sequence goes on from NC_133799.1 coordinate 14,162,870, forward strand.
TGTTACTGAAAAAAACAATTAAAGAGTAATTCAGACATATTTTTTTTGCTGACCATCAGTGGTTTAACTTGCTGTAGTGATGTAGAAGTGTACTCCAGGGTGTGTCAGTACACAGTGACATCACTCTTGGGTGTGGTTACAGGTTAACGTATCCTCATACAATGGTTCATATGATACGGTTCTTTTTAGGGGTGGGAATCACCAGAGGCCCAACAATACGATATTATCACGATACTTAAGTCACGATACAATCTTTTTGCGATTTTGAACATTTTGCGAGATGCTGAGCATTGCGATAAGATATATTGGGATTAATTACCTTTTTTCAACCGCAAATTATTCAGTTTGTCAACATCTGTTTTATCCAATAAGATACAGTTTTCACTCTGTTCATCTCAGAGTTTTCATTCACATATCTTGAGGTCAGAGGTCAAGGGACCCCTTTTAAAATGGCCATGTCAGCTTTTCCTCGCCAAATGTTAGCGTATGATATGATTACATTATCAGTATCTTCACTCAAGCTTTAAGACTGAAAGACAGAATACCGTCAGGTTAATTTAAGAGATTAATACTCTATATAATGAAAGTTTGTTACTTGACGTCTATGTATTGATACAATATTGCCACGCAAAATATCGCAGTACTATGCTGTATCAATTTCCCCCCACCACTATTAACTTATGAAAAGTTTTTGTTCATTGTTTGTGCATTTTCCTATGAATGTCCAGCATCACGTGTCAATTTCCAATTGTTACATGCATACAGTCTTTTTAAAATGAACTTCCGTCTTCACAGGAAACAACTTGGTTATGTTTAGCCAACAAAACTACTTAGTTAGGTTTAGAAAAAGGTTGTGGTTTGGGTTGAAATAACAATGGAAGCTCTTTATACTTCCTGGTTCATGATTGGATTAAATAAAAACTATACTGTATGGTGCAACGTGTTGGACCTGTTGTACATACCTGGTACTACTTTGACTGCCATGTGGGTGTATCCCAGAAAATAGTACAAGGGGTATTCCTCATGATAATACTCTCTTCTCAACTCAGACTCCACGCACATACCAGCTCCATAAATGTTACTCTCAGCACACATTTTGTTACTTGCGTGCCAGGTGTTTGGTGTCAGCATCTGTTGGATTGGATGGAAATCACAAAGATATCATCTATTAGCTTTAAGTTCTGGAAATCTTGATTAGTTCAACTCTGACAGTAATATCCTAAAGGTGTTGACTGTACCTCATCTGACTCAGGCCTCACAACTGTGGGGCCCATGTGGACGACTTCATGATTGGCGTCAATAGCGCCGGGCATTATTGGAGTCATTTTAGCCAAAGCTGGCTCCTCAATGTTCCTGGAGACTGCGTACACGTTGGAGCTGTTGGTTGGAAAGGAAAATAGGAACTCTTAGACTTGCCACATTGGCTGCATTGTGGATATCGTATAAAACTTAAAGCACAATTGTATAACATATCCATTATATGTTCTAGGCGGATAATTTGAGTTTGATTCGACGATCGAAGATTCGATCAGTGGGCAACCTCTGGGTCTGAAAAAGTGAAGCCAATGCGGAAGTGCCTTAAACTTGCATTCTTTCCAATAGCCAGCAGGGGGCGACTCCTCTGGTTGCAAAAACAAGTCAGATTGTATAGAAGTCTATGAGAAAATGACCCTACTTCTCACTTGATTTCAGTAAACATTGTAAACATGAGTTTATGGTCTCAATCACTAGTTTCAAGTCTTCAAGTCAGTAAATTATGGTCCCATTTAGAGTCAAATAGACCATAAAGCAGGGTGTGCTTTAGAGCGTTACAGGTCGCTACAACGGCTTTGTCCAGTCTGGGAGTTGTAAATGTTTTCGTTGAATAACTTTAACCCTTTCACACTGTGTTTTCAGTTCATGAAAGTGAATTGAAACATTTTGGTCGCCTAAAAATGTCTTCATCGTTGAGTTGTACTTAACTCCACTCTCGTGTGTCACTTCTGGTTGCAAAAAAACAAGATGGCGACGGCCAAAATGCCGAACTCGAGGCTTCAAAACGGCAGTCCACAAACTAATGGGTGACATCACGGTGACTACGTCTATGGATTTGATTCATTCATGTTTTCAGTCTGCTGAGTTGCAGTATGTAACGTAACTGGAAGTAGAAGCAACTGGTCTCGATGTGGTGCTCTACTTCAATAACGTAAAACAGTGCCAACGTTTTGTTAACATAGCAAGGAGGAACTATAACGTTATAATTGGCGCACAAGAAATGAGTTTTGAAATTTGTGAATTAATTCAAAATCGTGATTCTTATGTGAACCCATTTTTTCTTTTCCGATAGTCCTTAAACACACCTGACTGAAAGGAGCTCAAACTCTTTTTTGCACGCAGGGAAGTCGAGTTCAAACTTCTTTTCTGCGACATTGATCTTGGCCGCAAACTTCCACGGGATAGCGATAGGTGTTTTGCTCTTAAACTCGGTCCCGCACTGGAACAGCTCCGTGTTGATCCCGTAGAAAACCCAGAAATCCTTCGTGTAACTAAAAAAGAAGAAGTTAATTCAGTAGCTGTAACTCCACAGAATGAATATAAACAGAATACAAAAGCAATTTGTTTTACTTCCTATGGTAACTGGTTAACATGATGGAAGTACGTTCTTTATTTACCCAATAAAACCATCAGATTCCATTGAAATTTCAGAAGTCAACAGTTGTCCAAGATGTTGAGTCAGTGGTGGTTTTACTGTAGCTTTGGCTACATAAGAAAAAAATGACTTTAATGAAGGTTTTGATCAAATCAAATAAATGTTTTAGTCATTAATCAATATTAATTTGATGTGTAAGGCGTTGTATGCTGCAGGATTTGACTCCTCACCATTTACAGTGATCCCATTGACGCTTTCATAGTATTTGCTTATCTCCAGTGGGAGACCCAGGATGGTGGCTTGGAAGTAGCGAACCTCAAAGATTAAAAACGGCTTGGTCCGATGCCACGACACTCCCCTCTGTAGATTCTCAATGGCAGCCCACAAAGGACTCTCGTTCCCTGCAGAGGGACTGACAGCCTGCAAGTAGGAGCACAGGAGACCAGCATGTAACAGGCTTTGTACACACATGACTGAACTAGCTTAGACATAAATGATTGTTATTCAGCTATTCTCTCACCCTGATGAGGTTCTCAATGGTTTCTTTGTGCATATCACCAAAGAACCACTCTTGTCCAGAGGCGCGTGTATAAGCAGATAGGATGGGCTTATCGTCGGGCATAATTTCCCAGTTTTGAAGCTGAAAATGACACGGCACAAATGTCACCGAAACACATCAAAGTACAGTTATGATGCAGGCTTAAAGGATAACTTTGGTATTTTTCAACCTGGACCATATTTTCCCATGTCTTTATGTCTAACTGACTAACAGGGACAACGATATCTGAAATCGGTCCAGTATTTAGGGAGAGCGCTGTAGACGGCAGCTGCTCACAGGCTTCAATATGGTGCTACTGGGGCAAGCTGGCACCGTCATTTACGTCCACTAAAAGTGCTTGTTTTTGCCACAACAGGCCCTGATTGTTGCTACAAGTGTCTGACATTATGGAAAGAGTCTCGCTCAAGAAGAAGTGTCTTTCTGAAATCTGGTGAGGTGATGTGTTGTCGGAAGACAACGGTGGAATACATCCATGGTGGAACCGTGAGTGCCATCCAGGCAGAGTTTGTTATGTTGGAGCAAAGACAGTGTAGCTTAGTGTTATCTAAATGATTTTCAATGTCATGGCGGAATATTTAGATGATTTTGACAATGTGGATGAGGTCTTTGAATTCGATGCCCCCCCCCCTTTATTTAATTGAGTATATACAGATAATCTGATTTCACAACAAGACTTCTCCTTGGACACAATAACAAACAGACTGGATCAAGCGAAAGGTAAGAAAAACGTTTAATTTCTCTGTAGAGTCCTTTTCATAATGTTGTCAGACACTTACACTAACAATCTGAGCCTGTCAGTGACACAAACAAGCACTTTTAGTGGACGTAACATTACATTGACGCTGCTCACTTGCCCTCGCAGCTCGTTTCGCGGCTGCCGGTTACAGCGTTATCCCTCAATACTGGACCAATATCAGAAATTGTTGTCCCCATTTGTCACTTAGACACAAAAACATGAGAAAATAGGGTTGAAAAATACCAAAGTTACCCTTTAAAGTCTCCGTTATATACTCACCACACCAAGAATAGCCTGAAAGTCACCGAAACTAAGATCTCCTTTAAAACTAGGGATGCCGTTACCAAACAGCTCCTTAAGCCCTTCAGCACGGATGCCCAACTGCATCACAAAAAGAAAAGCTGATCACTATCCAACACTTTATCTTTGATAAAAGCTTCAATATATCATGCTGTACTGTACCTCCATTAGCTGCAGAATTCTACCAATGAAATAGAATTTTCCTTTCATCATGATTTCAGTGGGGAAGATGCTTGTTGCACTCCTCAGCATGAAGACTTCTGCGGCTGTACCAATTAGGAAATCGTCTGTGTCGATGGGGAAAAGCAAATAGTCATGTAACGCTTTTCAGAGAAATCCAAGAAAATGTATTTGAGCTTACCATTAAACCAGTCCATGTGTATGGCTTTGCTGTAGTGATAGCTGAGACGACCGAATTTAGGGGCCAGGATTTTCACGGCTACGTTGCAGGCAGTTGAGCTGTTGTACAGAACACAGAGATGAAAGTTGAAAGCTTGGAAATGATATGGCATAAACAATAACACCCAACTGGTTATAACTCTATTGTTTTACTCACAGGAAGTGGTTGTTTGGAGTACTGGATCTGGCAAGGCTTTTCAAGTAGGAGTATGCAAAACTAATAATGTGGAGGTCCCTTTCCTCCTGTAGATGCACAGTCACAGTGGAAACCAGAGCCATTGAGGGTTTGGTGTCAAACAGGATCATGAAAGCCAGCATGCGTATCTCAGTGGGGAGGTCCTTCTGCAGGAACAGACTCATTGTGATGTCTTGGACCTGAAAACACAAGTATCATAATGATTTCTGTTCTGTTCCAACACAGTCTCCATTATTTTCTGAGCCGACAATGAACTTTAAAAAGGCAGATTACTGTAAATGTTGTAGATATGAATACGGGAAAGATTATGCACCTCCACAATATAAAGATAATGTGACAATAGCATGAATCAGACTTGCCATTTCCACATGATTGCTGAAAACTATTCTCACCTGCCACAATGAAGAAAATTAAACACGCTTTCCAGGATTAGAATAGTCCACTGTTTTGTGTAAATGCATTGTTAATCTGAATTTGACCTTATCAGAAAATTACATTTTCGACTTGACTATGGAGCACAGAGCATGCAATTACCATAAACATGATTTAGGTCTATGTAAAAAACCTAGCATTTAGCTGCGATAAATGAGCATCTAAAAAGTCTTCTTTTATTCCTGCATGTTATATTTTATAGTTACACTTTGAGGGTCTCTGGCAGCTATGAGTCTCATAGACTGCACGGCAGCACTCAGCACACGAGGCGGCAGATCCACAGGGTTGGCAGCGACTCCAGGGAGGAAGCGCATGATGGTTTTAATGCTGCCTGGATGACCTGCGTTCCCCAGAGCTTTCAGAGCGATGACCATGTCTGCCTCTTTGCCACTCCCCAGACTCTCCACAGCCATGTCCAGCAGTGGCTAGTACAGATGTTAAACAAATATGAAGTCAGTTGTTACAAATACTTACTGACTACATTATGACTTTACATACAGAGACTGTTGTCAGGCTGTTAAATAGGTGTTATTAGTCGTTATAAGCACCATAGATGTGGGTCAATAGGGGCCTACTAAACCCAATAGTAGGTTTTATCATCTATTTACATGGTAGATCACAGAAAGAAGGTATTAAAGAAGGTTGTAATTGTTTTGCCTAAACCTAAAGAAATATTTTTGTTATTGTTCAAAATAATGTTTCATTCAGTTATACAGCATGTTAGAACGTGTTGCTTTTGAGTTTTGCTTTTACTTTTATAACGTAGTAGGTGTAGTAGGCCCCTACCGACCCACATGTATGGTGCTTATAATGACCGATAACACCTATTTAATGGCCTGATAACAGTTGAATCGGGTGTTGTATTCGTTGATGGTACTACGCAGCAGGAACGAGATTTATTCCTCTGTTTGATTACCTGAACAGCCGTTACAGGACAAGGTGTATAATAGGCACAGTGCTTGTACACCAGAGAGCCGTAGGAAAGCACCACAGTATGCCACAGATAGATATTGGATTTACAAAAGGGCATGGTCAGGAACATCTGTGAAAAAGAGACAGATACATTTTAAAATTATATCAGTGGTATCATTCTTCTATATGTAAACAATGTGTCCGTCTGTACTATTGACTCACTTTAGCCATCTCAACCAGATCAGGAATAGCCTGGAGATGGTTCATCGCCATCAAAAGGGTTTGGAAACCTTCAGTCACAGACACGTCTCCAGCCTGGAACCTGACCTCTAGGAACTTCAGGATTCTGGCGTCATTGACCTCAACAATCATGTCCAAAAACCAACGTCTAATAATAAGCGAAGGGGGGAGAAAATGAATGAATCAGACAATACTTAAGATAAAAAATATCCTTCAAATAGATAAAGAGAGAAAAATGAAAAGATGAAAGTGTGAAGGACAAGTTCAGATGTCACGTTTAATTGCACTCTTACAGGATGAAATACAAGGTGTCAGTGACTGCCTTTAATCTTAACGAGCGAGGAAAGCGCTCTTTCAGTCGTCACCTTTCTGTCATCACGCCTCACATGATAATAAATCATTCATCGGCGGTAATGTGGCAGACTAAATCCCTCCTGAACTAAGTGGGAGGATGCTCTTCAATTAGCTATTCAGTTGAGTGGATCAGTATCAGATATGAGAGATGGCCTTGGAGTATTTTGTTCCTGTAATAATATAATGAAAAGATGGTTAAAGGTTATCTATGAAGGGATTTCACTATCAAACCTCACTGCTCACTCTTACTGGGTCCAAAGACATGCTGATGAAATCATTTGGAATTAATACCTTTCTAGGTAAAGTCAAGTTTAAGCTACTAAAATATTTTAATGCACCATCCAACTATCACAGCATGACCTTGTGCTGAGTACTTCCTTCTCTCCGTCCTCCTACTTCCTTCGACTTCACAAAGATGTAATCTGGCCAGCTTTACATTTCTCTCAAAGCATTAATAGTCAAATATGAATGTAATCCGTAGGCAACCTGATCTCATGGGATGGCACATGAATAACAACATTACAAGGACATTCCGCGTGTCATGAGGACACTTTTTAGGCTTTTGGTGTCATTTGTACGCCACACAACAAAACTAACGTCAGCATTTCGGTTTAGGCAACAAAACCACTTAGTTAGGTTTAGGAAAAACATCATGGTTGGGCTTAAAATAAGTACGTAAGGAAAATACATACTGAAACAACTAGGGGTGGGAAAGAAATTGATTCACCTATGTATCGCAATTTTTGTTTTTTTACGATTTTGAAATTTAGAATTTTTAAAACGCCTGTTCAATCCCTGTTTTCTTCTTTATTACTCACCACTGGCCAACCAATAACTTTGACTTTGACCAATAATTACTCACCTTTGGTCTTCATTTTCTTCAAATTGCATCCACATAACTTCTAATCCTTCATAGGGCATCGCTCGCAGGAGTTGATACAGCTTTATAGTGTCCTCAGATGTTGCACTGTCAATCTGGTAACGATTGACCTCAGCCAGATGCTTGATCAACTCAATAGCCTGTAAAGAGGAGCAGACAAAGTGTATGTCACTCTACAGTCAGGTCCTCAATGCACTAATTACTAAATTTTTTTAGAGTTAGTTCCCTTTATAAGAGATAGAAAATGCTTTATATTTCAGTTGATTTTAGTATTATTATTATTTTTTTAATAAGAAATAGGAATGTAATTGATCTCATGAAATTGTTTCCTGTTTTTTCTATATTTATTTTGATTTAAGTTGGTGTATATTTGAGAAAAGGTTGCCTTTCTCCCTTTTCACTAGGCCTGTTCCCCAACATTAACAGTCCTTTTGTGTCTACTTAACTATTAATTTCAGTTCCGTTTATTTTATTCATTATCAATTAAGTTATGGGTTTGTAGGATTATGTTCGACCACGTTCAGATTTATATAGATTTGTCTGTAAATATATGTGGAAATTTGCGTGTATCTGGCATTGGATTCTATCCTTTATCATTTTTATGTCTGCCCTGTAAAGCACATTGTAATGAGCACTTGTTTTAATAAGTGTTTATAAGTAACCATCATTATTATTATTATTATCATTATTATTATCAACCACACAAGATATGTGTATTAACAGATGAAACCGTTGCGCAACATGAGACTAATATCCTACAATCTAGCGTTAAATATTACAATTACACAGAAAGTTCGGACTTTCTACAACACGTTGCGTTTGCTGTCAAAACTAAGAGCCAATCAGCTCTTTGATCAGGCGACAGCCAGGCGTTTCCCATCATGCCCTGGGTCTTGCTGTCGGTGGAGACCAACTGCAGCACCTGGCTTTAAAAACTGCGTCTGTCTCGAACTCGTGAGGTTATCGTTGCTCACGTGTGCATGCATCGTGACCTACTTATCGACGTGGTTCTTCAACATCCCTTATAAAGTTTTTCGGTGCCAAACCACCTCATCTGCCCTTTATATGGGGTGGCAGCGCTACTATATTTTACAGTGCTTCCTGCTCCTTTCTGGAAAGATTTTATAAACCTTTGAATTATATGCAGCAGCAGTATATCCTCATTACCTTTGGTACTGGGTCTTCCAGGTTCTGCATCATAATGGGGACATTAGTTTCTGTATTGACAAACTTGTAAACAAGGTCGCCCTTGCTCTCCATTGGCCCGAACACGACGGCTCTCTCTGTGTCGTTCACGCCGAGCAGCACCATTTCCTTCCTGCACAGGAGAGGTTGTTTAAAGCAGATGATTTGTATGGCAGGCGAGCATTGTGGATGGAGCGGGCGTACAGTAACGTGCAGATATCTTTCCTTGTCTTACGTGGCTTGCATCATGAAACTGCCGCCCTTCACGTTGAAGGGGCTGAAGTGCTGTTGCTCCAGGCCATGAGCCCTGGTGATGACACCTCCCTCTGCAGTTGGCTTGACTGTGTACACATATCTCACCGTGGAAATCACAGACTCCCCTCTCTAGATTGGAACACACACACACATACACAAAAAAAATAGCAATGACTTTGATCCGTTTCATTTATAGTAGTAGAATCAGATGCAGTGAGATGAACAGACCTGTTTGGAGACTTGGTCCAGCACGGCGGTGGCCATTCCCCTGTAGAGTGCTGCTTTCTCCTTGCAGGTATTGACATCCACAACCTGAGTGATGGTCATGTCCTTTGTTTCCGCGTTTTCTTCTGTAGCATAGCTGCTCTGACACTTGCCTTGGATGCCAGCCTACAGACAAAATCAAACATTTTTTAATTGCCTTATTACTGATGCTGATAGAATAGTTTATATGTCAACAGAGTGACTTACCTCTTCCAGCTCATAGATCCTCTGTGTGGTCTTCACAGTGACTTGGAACAAACCCAGTATTCCTCTCACAATGTTGACAATGGTGTCAGAAATCTCAGCGGAGGCTCGGATGTTACTGACGTGTCCGCTGACGTAGTCAAACATGAAGGGTTTGACGAGGTCGGAAGCGATACGCTGGGTGAGCTTTGGGGAGGCGGTGAAGCTGTTTCTCCCCGGGAAGCCGTTGAACTCCTCGAAGGCCAATTCTGAAACCTTTGAACCAGAGAAGGAAATAAGCATTTTTATTGCTCTTGTGCCACATTCACAAATATTTGTAGAGTCAACTAGGGCTGTCACAATATCAGATTTTCATTACACAATTATTGTGGCCAAAAGAATTCACAATAACGATATTATCACAATATCTATAGAAAATTTTGGGGAAAAAAATATATAATATATAAATTATAGAAATATAATTATATCAGTCAAATTCATCTTTCTTTTTGTTTCATGTGCATTTCGTCTCTTTTTTGGCAAATTAATTACTCTCAAAATACAAGTGTAGGGAGTTGAAGAGAGAGTCTGTAACCCTAACTGTATATATATAAAATGATTTAAGAGCCCCTGGATTATTTACACGATATTATCATATGTGTATTATTAACATTATATCACTATTTCATTTTTAAATATCATGGTTATTGTATGACAGCCCTAGAATCAACATGAAAACTCTCTAATTCTTTACATCAGATGAAACACAGGTGACATTAGTAACCCAACAGAAGTGAACAAGAACTGGTTGGCGTCTGTACTATTTTACTGGATTGTTAAAGCTCACTTAACTATAATTCCAAAAGAGTTTGAACGCAGCGTCTGTTTATGACTGAAAGATGACAAAGAGGTACTGGAAGGTACATAATAGATGCACAAACAGTCATCTGTTGGTATGCAAACATTATTAACTGAACTGATTTTCAGCACTTTCATAAAGAATCGAAAAAATATTCGACATACGATAAACTCTACATTATTTATACTCCATCAAAAAGTTATTTTTGGGGATTAGAAGTTGTACAACCTTCCAGATGTTTATTAAATTAGACTCCAAAGATTTTATGACAGCCTACCTGAATAAATGATGCACTGCCAATTAGGGATGCAAAACTGAACCATAAAAAACAACCCGAGCCGTGGACTTGTTGAAATGTTGCACCTCTATTAAATACAGGCCTGTTAATTATTCAATGAGGTGCCAGAGACATAGAAGAGGAAAATTATCTGAACATAGGCCTACTTATTTAATGTATAAAATCAGTTAGTTATGGCTTCATATAATATAGAAATGTCACTCGTTACTGTCAATCAATCTATTTATATATATTAATACATTGGAAATGTTTATGTTTTTCTTCTCTCTAATGTGCAAAACAAACCGAACTGAAGTGTGACCCAAAAAACGCAATAAAAACTGAACCGTGGGCTTGTTGAACTGTTGCATCACTACTGCCAATTACTTTACCTGATTTATGAATCAGACATGAATTGAATGAATTACCAACCTATCATTGTTTATGCTGCACTACTCAGTTACAGATTTAAAAAACATATTCTGAGAGAGTTTGTGTGACCGTGTATCGCCGCTCTTACCAGAAGGATGAATGTTTGCTCGGATACACCGATGATCTTGATCTTGCACGTGATTTTTGCAGCAGACTCAGCGAGGTTCGAAATGCCGAGTCCAAAATTCACCACTCCGTCATATTTATACTCGTAGGTCATCTTCGGGTTCAGGCTGAGCTCTGGAATATGTTTCCAAAATGAAATGTCATTTCACTTCTTCTTCTTCTTCATGGAAAGTTTTTTAAAAAGATTTTTGCTTGTGTGTTGATGGATAAAATACTCACCATAATGGACAGTTTGACATGCTAAAAGAATGAAAATCAAACATAGTGTAAGCATTAGAACCTTTGTGAATGTATCAACACTCTAATCCAGAGGACAGCGTGTTAAAGTGAGAACACTTATTTCCAACTTGATCGCAAGATGTTAAAAGACAGACACAAGACTTCTAACAGTAGAGTCGTAAAAAATCTGTGTAAACTAAATGTGAATACGCCTAAACGCTTTCAAAACAGATCAAAAATAAAAATTCACTGTACTCCATAAATGATACCTGTCTCACCTCTAAAAGACTGACATATTTCTTTTCTAGATATTCATTTTAAAAGGTATATTCCTCATTGAATGGTTGAATAAATTACAAATGCATTAAAGGATTAGGAGTCATTTGCAAAAGCTCTGAAGTTAAAGAATTATTGCGATATCCTTCTACAAGTAAATGAATATTATTGAATCAATGAAGACTTACTGGCCAGGGCCACAAGGCAGCAGAGGAGGAGCCCTCGCATGTTGAAACTGAGGAGTAGGAGCTGATGTTTTTTCCGATTTGTCCTTTATATATATAGCAGCGTGGGTTTGGATGGGGGAAGCTGGCTGTATTGAGAGTTTGTGATCAGGACAGAGGTCCGCTTTAGAAGTAAACACATGCTGTCCACGGTAGAGCCATGTTGACCTGTGACATTGTCAGAGTGACACCAGTAGAATATGTGAAAGATAACTTTTTTGTTATGTCTATTTGTTTAGAGATAAAGTATGAAGCATAAACCACACACCACAGCATTTATGGCCTATTGGTCTCAACAATTTAAAAAAAATTGAGCAGTTGTGATAGCTCTGTAAAATTTTAAACTTTTTTGATTCGATGTGCAATAAAATAAAAAAAAAGTTAGACATTTTTGCTGTGCTTTTTTCTCACATAAAAACAGAACCAGTGGTGTAAGAAGTATTCAGATCCTTTACTTAAAGGTGCAGTGTGTAATATCTGGCGGCGTTTAGCGGTGAGGTTTCAGATTGCAACCAACTGATACTTCTCGCGTGTGCCGAGCGTGTATAGGAGAACTACTGTGGCCAACAAGGAAACGTGAAAACATGTATGGCCCTATCTAGAGCCAGTGTTTGCTTTGTCCGTTCTGGGCTACTGTAGAAACACGGCGGCCGACTATTTTCAAAGGGGTTCCTTGACCTCTGACCTCAAGATATGTGAATGAAAATGGGTTCTATGGGTTCCCACAAATCTGCCTTTTACAGACTTTATGATAATCACATGCAGTTTTGGGGCAAGTCATAGTCAAGTCAGCACACTGACACACTGACAGCTGTTGTTGCCTGTTGGGCTTGAGTTATGATTTGAGCATATTTGTTATGCTAAATGCAGTACCTGTGAGGGTTTCTGGACAATAGTTGTCATTGTTTTGTGTTTTTATTTGATTTCCGATATTAAATGTTTTAGGCGAACGTTTTACCGGCGTCCGCTTTGCTGCTGGGCGCTGATGCTGCAATGGAACAAAAAACTGACTTTCACTTCTTGGCAATATAGGTTGTTTGGTTACATTCCACCTCTGCACAGAAAAAAACTCATTTTCAATCAGTCAGAAAATGAAGTAAACAAGAGTTTCACAGCTGAATGAAGGGATAAACCCGGTGGGATCCACGTCTATTCCCTCAGTGAAACGCAGCCGCGTGCAGTGAAGGCAGAGCACATGCAGGCTGCTTTACTCTTTTACTTGTTGAATATCTGGAGCAACTCCTGGTCTTAAAGTGTTTACACTGTCCCCTGGCATCACAAAGCTCTCCTCCCGGATACAACAAAGTCAAACAGTGTGGTGAATCGCTGCTCTTCATGACAAATTTACTATCTTCTGCAGCCTAAAGCGCTCCACAAACAGCTCCTGTTGATATGTGCAGTTTGAGGGTGATGACACCGAGCAGCAATCAGCCAAAACGGTCTATTATTGTCGTATTTTGGTTGTTATGTTCAGGTTGCACAACACAGGAGTCCCCTTGGCATCATACATCTTTGATTCCCAGACTTCACCTCACCTTACCATCTGCTTTTCCTATTTTTCATTTCATCATCAGCCAGTAGAGGTCTCCAACATCACATCACAAAAGGAAAAAAGCATTAAAAAACACCTTTGAAGATCAGTTGGGTTCAGTCATGGCATGATCTGAGTTCCAGTTGCACTTTGTCAGCCAAACCTGTTAGTTATTTCTAGTAAATCATGTATTTCTCTCCACTATTTTAAAATACTCAGAAGGAAACTTTTTTCTGAAGTACCACTACGATAAGTCTAGCAGAGCTATTTACAGACTTAGTAGTCTGTTCTAGCTGTAAATCTGATCGTGTTTAAGTCAAGAAATTCAAAGCTAGTACTGCACTAAACTTAACGCTAAACTGAGAACAAAATAGAGAGAAAAACAGTGAATGTGTCTTCGTCTGTGTAAAAAACAACAACAACAGAGATGTAAACCTGCAGTGTCTGCAAGAATACCATCAAATTACTGCCCAGAATTTGCAATAAGTCATGATAACATGCAGACATGGGACTTATTAGTGCACAAGAAAACATAGACAAACCAATTTAGAGAAAGAAAAAGAGACTGATAACATATATATTATTGATTATTGTAGGATATCAGTGCCTTGTTTCCATTCATTCATTCATTCAAGAAATGTAAAGACAACTATTATAAAATTCCCAACCTTTTTCTTTCAGGGACCCCTTTTCTATCATTGAGTAAACTGACGACCGCTGACTGACATATTTTATGGATATTTTATATTATATTCGATGCATGATAATAACAGTTCAGATAAACTGAATAATTAACCCAAACAGTGAACGCAATAACTGCAGGACGATTGTGTAAAATGAGCAATTCAGATGAAATTTTAGCAGATTATTTCCTGTGAATATTGTATCAGAGATGAGTTTTCCTGCTATTTTTATGAACGTTTAATACAATTCTATTTCTGTATTATGTATTTTTTAACAATCCCACATACTTTATAGGTTTATTGAGTTGTTTTTTTCTTCTTCTTCTCCCTGAAGCTTGGCCATTGTTCTATTAGCTCTTTGATTGTTTTAACGGCGTACTTTTCTAATGCAGGACGAGACTGTTTAGCAGAGAGGGAAGACTGTGAATATAACTTGTGTTCAGGTCTTCAGCATATCCTTATCCTGTTTATATCTTAAAGGTCACATATTATACTCCATTTAAACTAGTTATTATAGGTCTCAGACACCTCCAAACCATGTCTCTGAAGTTTTTTTTTCAAAAAAACAATCAGATCATGCATTCCAGCATGTCTCTATAACCTCTGTTTCAGCCCATTTCCAAAAGTGCTGATTTCTGTGTCTGTAGCTCTGTAGGTCTCATATTATGCTCATTTCCAGGTTCATAGATGTATTTTAATGTTGCACTAGAACATGTTTACATGCTGCAATGTTCAAAAAAACCTTTATTCTTCTCATACTGCAGCCTGAGTCTGCCTGCCTCAGAGCCTAATTCAGCCTCTGTCTGAAAACCACTGATTCACAGCCTGTCTCCTCCCACTCTGCTCTGATTGGTCAGCGTTTTCTGTCAATCAAACGTCCTCAACAACACAGCGTCACCCTCCCCCTCCCTCCCGGAGAAGCTCTCTCTCTCAGAGAGAGAGAGAGAGAGAGAGAGAGAGAGAGAGAGACAAGTGGAGAGATAGCAGCTAGAATAAAGTTTATAAACCACTTTAAAGTTTATAAACCAGAAACTTCACCCAGCGCACGTTACCGGAGGAATCTGATCAGAAATCGGCGACACATGATGAACATCTGCGGTCCAGATTCCAGGTTTTCCTGACGGTTTCTCTCAGGTAAATAATACTATTTATATCTCTGTTAGTTAGCTCAGTGTTTACCTCATGCATCAACTCTGTAAACCGTAAACACACACTCTGTTTTACGTCTGTCTTTACAGATCCATCTGTGAGAAATGACCGACAGAATCATCCCAGAGGAGAGCAGACAGCTGAGAGCAGATGGCTCTGTTTACATGGAGATACAGAGCTAACCCGTTAGCATGTAGCTAACCCGTTAGCATGTAGCTACATGCTAACGGGTTAGCTACATGCTACCGCTATGACACGGTGTGTAAACACAGCGACCATCAGGGTGGAAAATAGAAGATGTGAAACAGTAGTCAGTTCATTATTTCTGCTAAAAGATAAATGTATGGAAGATCAGAGTAATGGTATATTATTTACAGTAGTAGCTGTCTCTGTGTTACCATGACTACAGACCACCGGAGCTTAGCTTACTGTAGTTTACCAGAGCTGAAGACTTTCTCCTGTACCATGTTAACATAACTAACTAACAGGTGAGATGATTACAAATGCTGTGAATAATTAATATTGTCATCTGTCAACTCAAATAAAGTTTGACTGTGAAACAGAAATGTGTTGTGTTGCTTACAAGTCACTATTTACTACCTGTATTCTGCTACATGCATGACATCAAATATATATAATATATAAATATCACCTGTTTAAACAGTGTAATTACATAAAGCCTTTGTGAAAGAACATGTTATATTTAGATGATGGGAGTATATGAAGCCTGTTCTGCTGGTTCTTGTAGACTAACAGTAGGAGCTACTTTGCTCAAGTTTGGTTGAGGAGGAGAGACAGTGACGCGCTGTGGGGCGGGGTCAGCTACTGAAGGTTCTGCTCTGGTTCGACCAGGAAACCCTTATATGGCTAATTCTCTAATGACGTCAGAAGAAAAGAAAAGCTGCGCAGCGTTGTTTCGACACCCATTTCCGGACAAACGGAGGAGGAGAAAAAGAGAGAGGATGGTCTTTTATGATACTATGGTGACTTGTAGACACACTGGGGACAGATATTGATGTTTAAAAGACATGGAAAAGTGCATTTTGCATAATAGGTGACCTTTAAGTAATAATCCAAACTTTAAAAATAACAATTTCATTTAGTTTTCTTCACAGACATGAATGAAAGGCTGAGATAGAGGCCAACTGTATATATTTTAAAAAAGTTGTCTCATACCTCTTAAACTCAAGAAGGCCTCGCAACCCCCCGGGACACTTTGCCGACCCCTAGTGTGGGACAGTACCCCCAGGTTGGAAACCAGTGCATTAATGAATAATCCATTAACACACTATTTCCTGTACTGCGTTGATCTCATCTCTGATATGTTTGTTGATTCCAGTATGACCAGTTAAAGATTGTGGACTGGATCCGTAGACTAGACTGGGGGATGGTTTAAGTTCACATAAAAAAAATCATTGGTTGTTGTACTGTAGTTTTGCTCTGTTTCATTATTTAGGACTCCGACAATTTATGAATAGAAAGCAACAATATAAGCACATTTGCTGTAGATGGGAAGACATTTATAATGTCATTATAATACCCTGCAGCCCAGGAGACAGCTTGGTGAGAACTGTTGCGGCAATAAGGCAAGAACACTTAGCAGGAAATAAAGATTCAACCACAATATTTATTTATGTACAGCTCAGTATCACATGGCCTTAAAGGGCTATAGCACAGATTATATGGACCAACATGCTATAAACATTAAAAGAAGAGGAGCGTCTGTCTAATCATGCAGACAAATAAAATAATCAGAAAGTGTCGCCAGCTTTGAGTTTGGGTGTCAAATGTGGAAAGACTGTTCCTCATTATGTCCAGTAGAGGGAGCCATCGGTCTACCTAACTGTCATCATCATGTAAGAGAGAAACGGTCCTCACAGCGATCCATATTTAATATACTGTACGCTTAGTTGTGTTCATAAAAGGGAGGCTGAAGAATGCATTAAACAGGACCATTGATTTGTTTGCATAAAAGAAGTGAGCAGCAGAGATGTGTGTTGGTTTGCCACATTCATTTTTAATAATTTACAAATCAATTTCAAACACAAGAAAGGAAAAAAGACAACAAACTGCGTAGGATATTTGGAGTGTAATGTTGCTAACTGCTGAAAATACACAACATATTTTGATTCCTGCATTATTGTAAGAAGTATGTCTTTGGTAAAAATGTTGATACAGTAGTCTATTTGCATTGTACACTAAACAAACAGGATGTACAGATGATGGCAGTCTTTAAAAAGGAAACAAAATGTTTACAAATTACAAGTGCTGCTGCGTGTCTCATTTATTAGACATCTGGACTAAACAATTCCTCAAACAAACTGAAAGCATGAGTCACAGGATATTGCAGAGCTGCAGTGTGGACTATTATTGTACAAGTGCAAGTGATCAGGCTGGTCGTATTCATTCATCTCAGGCATTCAAAACAACACGGCACGTTTTTGAAAAGCCTGTAGTACTCCTCCTGAATCTGGAACGACACATTCAAAAAGATAGGATTCAAACGAAAACATTTAAATTAAATTGAATTGAATAAAATTAAATAAAATTGAATTGAATTGAATTGAATTAAATTAAATTAAATATATGTGTTTGTGTGTGTATATATATATATACTTTTTTCTGATCAAAATATTATGCGTAAAACGCGATCAGTTTATAAAACATGAATTGTTACAATAAAAACTAACCACATCTTTTACAGCTATTGTTTTAAAATTACCATTTATAGAATTAGCCTTACCTTGACAACATAAAAATGTTGCTTGCATGTTAATGAATCAGTAATAATATTCCCAAAAAATAATATAATATAATATAATATAATATATTATAATATTCAAATAACACTTTTACTTTTTTCATTGTGGTATTGCTACTTTAACATAAGTCAAAAATATATCAATACATCTTCAGTCCCCTAATCATAATATAATATAATATAATATAATATGATATAATATAATATTCAAATAACACTTTAACTTTTTTCATTGTGGTATTGCTACGTTAACATAAGTAAAAATATTTCAATATGTCTTCCATCACCTAATAATAACATTTTATTTTATTTTATTTTATTTTATTTTATTTTATTTTATTTTATTTTATTTTATTTTATTTTATTCAAATTCAATTTTTTAAATAGCAAAAGATAGTAGATTTCCCTTCTATCAACATACAATCATGATGCTCGTTAGCAAAGTGTTTAACTTCCATTGACTTGATCTGAACTGCTCACTGTCCAACCAACGATAGTCACACCATGAATGTTGAATAAATAAATAGAAAACAAAATGAAGACGTGTTACCTTTCTGGATAGGACACAGAGGAAGATGAAGATGAACATGCCCTGGAAGGTGTTGGCGATGGTGAACAGATAGGCGGTGAGGGTGGTCTCATGGAGGATGTGCAGCAGTCCTAAAGTCCAGGTGGCTCCCAGCACGAACAGCAGAGCCAGGGCACCACGGGCACAGGACCTGAGGGTCATAACACCAACTTTAACGCAGGGATTACAAAAAAACAACTCTTATGTATTTAAGAGAACAAACAACTAATTGTAATTTGATACTACAAGGGAACATGATACCATAATAATCCACCAGATGAGGAAATTACAGCTTGATTTTCAATATTCTTTTGACCTTCTTGAACAAGAGTACAGATAATCCTACCTGATGTTTTCATAGTGGCTGATTTCAGGCTTTTTCACAGCAGTATGCCGGTACACTTTGTAGATGATTACTCCAAAAGCCAAGAGATTAACCTTTAGTGGAGGCCGACCAAAACAAACATGACAAACAAACACGATCAAATGGATATTTATCTTTGAAACAATCCCTGTTTGATGAATCCAATTAATACTTTAACACTCATTTCTAGATCTTACCAGAATGATCAAACACGCCGGCCCGATGAAGCTCCATATGAAGTGGTTTTCTGTGCTCAGCCAACACCTGTAATACAAATATAGGAAGTGTTATTTAACAAACGCTTTTATTGACTGAATGTCTTAAGATCTCTTTGTTGCAATAATCCCTCCTCCTGCAGGAGCAATACCCTCTATCAGTTTACTTCAGTCTAATCTGGCCTAATCTTAATTATGACAATATTGTTTGGTCTAGTACATACTTTTCTTATCTTATAAGCACAAAAACAATTGGTTAGAAAAAAGCTACCAAAAAAAGCTAACAATCAGCACTTCTTTTGCGTAACCTCAATTATATTTTACATTAATAAACAACAGACATACTGTACTTGTATTTATAGATTTAAATTCAAACTCTCCATGGTACCCAAAACCTTTCAGAATTTATTTTACACTAATTCAGTTATTACATTTCTCTGTACAAGGCATCTTCTGTTTCCTTTATGTCCCCGCAGGCCAAATTTAATCTCTGTCCCCTTGTATTTATAATTAATGTAATTTGTTTATCTTAATTGTTCTCTAAAAAAAAAAATTCTGAATGAGTTTGAAAAAGAGGTATTTGTATAAAAGCCTTTGTCTTCCCACTTACACTTTATCAGTGCCATAATACTTGGAGCCGAGTGTTGCCGAGATGGCCACCACCACCGCCGGGCTTCCATAGCCGAAGATGTAAAAGTTGCGGTGCAGGAAGCCTTTGTTGTAGATGACGCCAACCACTATTAAGTACAGATGGATGCCCTCGATGCACATCCAGGCAAAGGCCGCGAGGAAGAAATAGTGCAGCAGCCCTGCAATAACGGAGCAGAAAAGCTGCAAAGACACAGACAAAAGAGGAGAGAGGGAGACAGATTTTAGAGCAAAAGTACAGTTATTTTGACCCTCTATGTAATAAACATATATATATATATGCCCAATTCATGAGCAGTATTAATAATCTTTAATAATCAGCATTTAATTATTACTTTATATTCTATAATATCATGTTTATATACAAGGAAGCATAGAGTCGTTGCTATAACCGTTGCTTTAGTGACACCATTATGTGAAGTATACAGATTCTAACATATTGATGAGAACATTTTGCATACCTGTTGTAACATTTACCAACATTTTGAGTTATTTTAATATTTGTAGTAGCATTTTTTAAATTAATTTTTTTGCTTTCCACATGTAAAGGCCTACAGAAGGTAATCCAAATTAAGCCAATTATTTTTCAAGTAACGGAATACACATGTATGCGTGATGCATTAGCTATAACCTGGTCGGAAGACTAGAAAAGTGCTATATAAATACAAGTCCATTTACCATTTAACATATTTAAAATAAACAAAGAAGCCTTTAAGTGATCAGAAATAATTCTGTTGTTCAACTAAAAAGCAAGTGTGAGAGAAATTAAGGAGGACCTATAATGCTTTTGTGCTTTTTCCCTTTCTTTTAGTGTGATATATATATATATATATATTGTGCATGTAAAAGGTCTGCAAAGTTACAAAGCCCAAAGTCCACGCCAAAGGGAGTTACTCTCGCCTTGCTTGAAGTCCCACCTTTTTCTTCCGTAACGTGGTGATGTCACTAAGTAACACATTTGCATAATACCTGCCTAGCGGCAAGTTTGGGACGACCTCAAACAAAGCTAGTTAGAGCGGAGCTGGAGCAGAGTCTAAAGATTTTAGTTTGGTTGACCTATCACAACAGTGGGCCAGCTGACCAATCAGAGCAGACTGGGGTTTTTGGGAGGGAGAATAGGGCAGGAGCTCAAACGGAGCATTTCAGACAGAGGGTGAAAAGAGGTGCTGCAATACAGTCAGTATGAGAAATATAAAGCATTTTTTGAACATTAAAACATTAATTTATAAACATGTTCTAGTAGAAACCCCAAGTATGCACCTGAATATGAGCGTAACAGGTCCTCTTTAAAGTGTGTTATACCATCCCACTCTTACAACTCAAATGAGAAGGAGTTTTAATCAATGAAATCGCAGAATAGTGGTTCAGGCGTACACACACAAACAGGAGATTTCCCTTTTTTGTTTCACCTTATGCGTGTTCATGTTGATCCCCACCAGGAAGATGAACTCGGCCATGAAGAGACTGCAGCACAGGTTCTTGTGGATGGTGGTTCTGGTGCTCTGGATCTCACTGAAGAACCAGAAGGTGAAGATGCACATGGACAGACAGATGAGGGAGATGATCATCCCCAGCTGAGTGATCCGGGTCAGAATGGTGTTGTGGGCCGCCAGCTGAGAAGCAAATGGAAAGGGAGGCGTTTCATTCGCGGTTTCATGGTATGCTGAAGTTTTCATTTGTTGTGTTTTCCGCTTGGAATCATTCGATATAACATGGGTGGGTATAGGCTGGGGTTTCACCAGACATACTGGACAGCTCTAGACCTGCTGTATCAGATACCAGCCAGTTGTTGTTACAGGAAAAAAGGACAGAAAAATGTCTATTTTAATTAACTTAATTGTTTCTTTTTCTTTTTTTACACTCCCTGATTTTGTTAAAGCAGTGCTCCCAAATCCTTAAAGACAATGTAGGAATTTCAGGGCACTGTTGAGTGCTATAAAACAGCAGGGAGTGTGTCTTTAAAAGTTGTGGGTGGATATCTCCCACTGTTTCTTTGTCTTTCAATATGTATAGTGAGTCATATTGCCTTTAGGAGCCGCTACGCTACGAGTTTCATTGTTTTTGGTTTGACTTTTTGTGTATTGCATGAAATGCTGTCTGACAGCTTATCAAGAATATCATCCTGAGTGGAACTTCATTATTGGAAGTCTTGGTATAAAAAAAAAAAATAGAAAGAAGTTGCTATATTTTATTAACAGTTGGCACAGTGTTAACGATCAGCACCGTCAACACATACTGGTGTCGGCCTTCAATAATCTGTATTGGTGGAAAACATCTAAATAGAGTTTAATCTAAATAATGGCGAAACATAAAGAGTAGGTAAAAAGCTTTCATTATATTTGAGCTATTACTGTAATTTTATAGCAAAGTTTTTGAATTTTCCAGATGAACTGGAAGATTATGGATTTATAACATTCTTATTTCTTAAAATGAATAAATCGTTTAATGGATTATCTGAAAATTCATTGTCACAAAATTTTCTTAGCTCATGCAAAATTGACATTTTGGAGAATGGACAGCAACAATATATGATCTGAGTACAAAAATAATTGTATAAGT
Organism: Sebastes fasciatus; assembly: GCF_043250625.1. NCBI lineage: Eukaryota > Metazoa > Chordata > Actinopteri > Perciformes > Sebastidae > Sebastes > Sebastes fasciatus. The sequence continues at coordinate 14,185,285 of NC_133799.1, forward strand.
CATATAAATAATAGAATAAAAGTAATATATAAAATATATCTTCATATAAAACCACTTATATATTAATTAATTAATGTAATTATTGTAAATATATAAAATTTCTCAATGAGGTTAGGTTTATAATTAATTATATATATATAATTCTAATTATTATTATTATTATTATTATTATTATTATTATTATTATAATTATATACTGTATATTATTCTGTATCTGTTGTATAAAACTTCAATAAGTGAATTATTTTCTTAAGATAAAAATCCAGATCCAGATAGGACGTTCAACTCTTACCCTCATTGAAAATAAATTTGTTCACCACCATCAACCCTTTTCTTTAAACCATTTTAATAAATAATATAAAGCCCCAGTGGAGAAATGTGAAAAAAAAAGAAAAAGGAAATACCTTTGCACAGTTGTATTTTTAATGTATGATCACTCACGTTGGCTCGTCCAGAGGACATGAGGATGGCAAAGTGTGTTAGGTGGTTGCAGGAGCAGGTGGTTGCGTTGCTGTCGACGTGGACCGTCTGGCAGCCGCGAGTGGCCCAGTGGCCCTGCAGGCGGTCCGGCTCGTACTCCCAGAAGGCGCACTTGGTCACATCAGCTTTAGTGTCTACGGGCTTTAGGGGACAGACAGGAACAAAGATGCTGTTTTTATTAGTTTTTGCACTACGGTGCTTTGTGATACCACAACAGGGGGTTAAAGACAGATTGTGCAGGTCTCATCAAAATAGCACTTAAAATGATTTCCTATCCATCCAGAGTCTGAGTGCATCAGAAATGATATTTGAAAATAGTTATTTTCATGTGTTGTCCAATTATTGCATGTTTGCATTGGCTTTTCTAACTATTCTTATCGTCTGACAATTTTACGACTCATTATTAGAAAAATAAAATGGCATATGATTATCATGCATAACTTTGGCTCAAAATGAGGCGCAGAGTGTAAAGTGCAGTCATGTGTGCTGCACACGACGCAGCTCACCGTAGGTGTTTTTGTGGGAACACAATCTCATTGGGATGTACAAATATCGTTCAAATTATCATTAAAATTAACGTGAAAATATTGAAAGATATTTTTCATAAATTATTATGTGCAATTTTAGGTGAATTACAACGATCGACACAACAACCACATTTGCATTAAAAATGAACACTGTCTTCAATTTAATTTAATTCAATTTAATTTAATCAAATTAAATTAAAAAATATATAAAATAAAATAAAAATGTGGTTTAATGTTAGTATTTTCAGGTAGAGTTTTATCCTCTAAATCTTAAAAAATGTTTACATTCAATTACTGTAGATTTGTAAGCTGCCCAGTTGGTGTAACGTTTATGATATTTTGCATGTAAAAATGTGTAATTTATTCCCTTAAAGAGTTGTAATTTATATCCTTAAATTAAGAGTATAAATTAGTCATTTATGCCCTTAAATCACTAAATTTTTCTTTTAAATGAACGCGTGCAGAGTGTTTCACAAGAACAGGTGCAAGCTAGAAAAAAAACCTGTGCATCGCAGGAAAATACCACTTCGCTAGCAGAACGTGTCCGCACGAAAATGAAGCCCAAATTATTGATTGTTGCTCTTTAAAGGCAATTTACAGAGGATTTTCACTGCTCAACATAAATCATCACCTCCTTTGTTAGGCTTAAGCCTCCAGGGTCCAACAAAAATAATGATTTCACTTTCTCATACATTTTAATTATCTTAAGAGAAAAATACCAGTACATTAACTTTTAGGGTTATTTCCCTCATTACTCCGCTTTGCCTCCATCATCTGTTCACCTTTTCCTCTTCCATTTCCCCTTAACTGAGAGGTCATTGCAAGAAATACATTAAAATTTCATAAAAAACCCTTACGCAAAGCACTAACTACTCCTCCCGTGTGAGTTTGTTTGAATTTGACTTTAATGGAAACTCTGGCGGTTATCAAGTTACTGCGAGAGTCAGTGTGGGAATATGGAAGCTGTTCTTCACAGCAAAAGAGAACGCAGCGATGCTCTCAAGTTTGACAAGGATATATGTGATGGGATGTTTCAAACTGAGCACGATCCTATTGGAAGCTATGATAAATTAAACATATACAGTATAACACAGAAAAGGTAGCAGCCAGTTTAAGAGAAGAAAACCTTCATGTCAAACGATATAAAAACATCTTTTTTAATAGGAAAGATGGTTCTTTAGTCTCATGATCAGTTTTAAAATGCTGCTTAAATAAATCAAGTCAATAAGGGATTGAATAAGGAAGAACAATCCACCAGCTACTGTATAACTGGGTCAAAAAAAAACTCACTCATACATTTTGAAGGTAGGCTATACATTATGTGTGCCGGAGTGGGAAAACAATGTAGCCAGCCTCAGCACTCTGTGTAGTCTTTACCTCGTTGTGTCTCAGAGTGAAGGTGACATGGTCAAGTTGGTAAACGTCAGCAGGTTTGACGGCTGCTGCGATGACTTGGGAGTTGACAGTGATTTCCCCAGTCCCCGCATAGCGCGAGTAGTCGGTGACACCTGGGTCGCTGCTCGGCTTCAGGATGTCACCGATGCTGTCATATCGCACAAACACCACTGACACACTTCCTGATGGACAAGAAAAAGTTTGACAAAGACAGGAGGGAGTCACACTTACTTACTTACTTACTTACTGTACTGTATTTTTTTTTTTTTACTTTGCCAGACAATTAAAACTGTCTCTTAGATCATGCTGAGCAGAAAGCTATTAAAAGATATTAGATATTAAAACTCAGTGTGCAGATCGGACCAACTGTGTTGAGTTCAATGTGTATATTTAACCAATTTACCACACTGACAGTAACTTCACTGTTAGATTGTCTTTAATGGTTTGATCTGCTGCATGTAACAGGCCCGCAAGACACAAATTAAAGGAACAGTGTGTTGCATTTCAAGGGAATATAATATTAAGAAGTATGTTTTATTTAGTGTATAATCAGAATCTGATTCGTTACCTTAGAATGAGCTGTTTAAATCTACATACGGAGCAGGTCCTCTTCTACAGAAGCCCAGAATGGACAAACCAAACACTGGCTCTAGATAGGGTCATTCGAGTTTTCACGTTTTCGCATTGGCCACCGCAGTTCTCCTAAACGCTTGGCACACAGGAGAAGTTTCAGTTGGTTGCAATCTGTAATCTTACCACTAGATGCCACCAAATCCTTACTTACTATTATTTCTTGTTTTGTTTTTTCATTGACGCCTCTTGTTGCTTATACTGTCCCCTTTGCTGCTGTAATTCTGCAAATTTCCCCACTGTGGGACTAATAAAGGATTATTGTATCGCCTCGTATCGGGTCGAATCGTGTCGTATTGTATTGTGTCGTATCGTGTCGTGTCGTATCGTGTCGTATGCTGTATCGTGTTGTGTCGTAACATATCGTATCCTATTGTATCGTGTCATATCGTGTTATGTCGTATCGTATCGTATTGTATCCTGATGTGACGTGTCGTATCGTATTGTATTGTATCGTATTGTATCGTATCGTGTCATATCGTGTTGTGTCGTATCGTATCGTATCGTATCGTATCGTATCGTGATGTGACGTGACGTGACGTGTTGTGTCGTGTCGTGTCGTGTCGTATCGTATCGTATTTTATTTTATTTTATCGCATCATATCGCATCGCATTTCATCACATCACATCACATTTTATTGCATCTTATCGCATCGCATAACTACACATCGCATCGCATCGCATCCTATCCTACACACTGCACCTTGAATGTTGTATTTAAATATAAACAGGAGTTGATAAAGAAGTATTTTGTTTGCATGAAGCATGTGTTACTGTTGCCATAAGGATAAAGTAGACTTGCAGATTTTGGGATGGGTGGTATATTTTTGCTCAGATGTTTTTGGAGCAAATTCGAACATATGCCTTCCCGAAGGGATCAGCAAAAAATAGACTTTACAGCATTATATTTTGATATTTGAATACTTAATTTTTCTTTAGCATACAACATATGCCAACGCATGGCAAAACAGTACTCCCTGTACACCCAAGCACGCAGATGGTCATAGATTTTAAACATGTAAACTAGGCTACTTTACCATTTCTGTCGTCCTCTGATCTCAGTTTTGGAGTTAGATTTATAAGATCTCCTCCCATGGAAGCAGACAGTTTGGCTTTTGTGTGACGAGCATCAAATGTGACGAGTTTCAACTCTGTGGTTGAGGAGAGGGAAAAAAATATCAAGGAATTAAAAGTATGAAAATGACAATTATCCAAAACCTCACTTTTCTGCGCCCAGGTGGGAATAAATGGCAGGACAATTTAACATAATTGGAGTGTGTATAAGAGCGCTCTGCGTTAATAATTATCTCACCCATTTCTGTGGCTTTGATTTCCAGCTCAGTTGGAGTTTTGTAGTTGTTAGCCAGAGTCAGAGCGTATTCTTCAACAGTGTGTAGCAGCTTGGTGATGGTATGTTCCCGACGCTCCTCTTTCATTCGGCTCCAAGCCACCAGCTCATCCTTCTCCACCAGGTTGTTTACTGCTTTCACTAATTTCTGTTGAAAAGCAGATTTATCATTGTGACATGTGTGTGATAGTAGAACATGTAACATATGCTTGCACTGCAATGTGTTTTTAAATAGAACATTATCTTTATCTACTGTAGGTTTGTCTCTTTTGACATTTCAGTTATTGCTGTATATGTATTTTTGTGCACATAATAACCTATCGTAGATATTGATCTACTATTGCATTGTAGGATAGGTCTTTAAAAAGCTGTCTACACCGCGCAAGGGAGAGGTTAGTGGTGTCCCATAATGGTGGTGAGGAAAACAAAAAGGACTTTTACACTTTTAGCAAAAATAAATTCAGCTTGCACCTTTAATACAAAAGTACTGAAGTCTCTAGATTGTTTTTTCCCAGAACTGCACATCACACAATAACAAGGAACTACATTTGTATGCAGTACCATTTGTTCCCCCCTAAACCAGTTCAAAGCAAAACTCCAGATGTTGATTGAGAAAGAAGAATGGTAAACAAAGATTACCCTGAGAGTTGAGTTGATGGCAGATGGTTTGACAGTGTAATCCTTTTCTTCGGCAGTCAGAGTTGATGCGGATCGACACAAGGCCTCCACATATGCGATCACTTCCACTGAGGTGAGCTCGCCGGACGTCTGCTTGGCAATTTCCTTCAGCAGACTCTGGGGCTCCGTGAGGTTGCTCATCTAGGATGGAAGGGAAAAAAGAGTATTTAATGATATCACATTCCTGCAACATACTGCATTACATCCTGTCCTTCATGGTTTATTAAAACATATTGATATACAGTAGATGTCTATCTGTTGGATCCAGACTGTGAAATGAACATCACTGATACTTCTGCAGCTTTCAGGTTTCTTTTTAGATGGAACTGGTATGTAGCTCACTCACAAACTCAATAATGTGCACATCCATATTTAGCAGATTGGAGATTCCCCACAAGGAGGAGCTGTTTGGTCATTCTCAGAACAGACTTTGCCACCTATAGATTATTGGAGCAGTTTAGACAGGTTAATATCACCTCTCACAAATAAAGAAAGTAATAGATAATGACATTTTAAAACGTGTGCCACCTGCAGGCAATGAGTGTTGCAGTGTTTCTTTTTACAGAAGCTGTTTTGTTGGAGTGTATGTTTTTGTTAAATAAAAAAAGATATCATTTTTACACACTATACTAAACAAGTATTAAATTGGTAATAGATACATCAATTCAACACGTGTTTTCCTTTCTAAACAGCTATGATCTAAGCTGAATATTCAGTTAAAGTGAGCTTGTTAATTGTCTGTATAAATTATCACCTAACCTGTGTTGAATATTTTAATCTCCTTCCTTCTCCAGTACCCGAGAGGGAGATTCTGGTGAAAAGAGGATGCATGATGACACTCTGTGTAGTGCAAACAAATTATGCAGAAAGTGTCATAAGCTTTAGTTAAAAAATAAACACAAAAAAGCCCTGAAAAATCCAGAAATACACACTTTCACAAAGCAACCATTGATTAAAGGTGCTAGATACGAGATTGGGATTGAGATAACGGTGCTATAACAGCGGTTGAAAACAAAGGCAACAGTGCTGACAGAGCTAACAGTGTGAACCTGGGGAGGAACCGGAGGGTGGGTGCCACGCTTGCACAACGACACCGTTGGTCAGGACCCCGTTATCAGTTGTAACCACCACAGACTGTAAAGATGGACGACATGACAGCCCCCCAAAAGTGAAGCCAAAACATCTCGATCGCCCCCTGGTGGCTGGCTGCAGTATAGGTCATAAATCCCGCCCCCTCCGTGTTAGCAGATGGAACATGAGCCAAACTAAAAAGTCAAAGTACAAGTCAAATACATTTTTCCCAAAGATGTAAGTGTTCATTTTTCTGGTAAATTTGGTTTTAATTAGTTATTTGATGCTATAAAAAGGGGGTGGGACGTCATGATTGACAGCTGTGATTCCTCTCTCTAGCAAGCAGCTCGAATTACAACACACACAGAGGGAGAGTGACTTCATATTCTGCTCAGGAGGATATTACTCCACTATATCAATACAAAGAAAATAGTTGTTTGATGCTATATTAATACTCTGGATATAGTAAAAGCACCTTTAAAAAAGAAACAACTGTAACACCCATTTCCTGCAGGTGACCTATGAGTCAAAGACTTTCTTTGCCTGTAGATGGCGCACATTAAGATGTCAGTCCTAAACCACTACTGCTGTAACTTTGCTTGACTGTAGGTGGCGCAACAGAGGGTTTGAAACTGCTGGTACTGCAAGGGGCAGTTGGCTAATAGTGGCTGATGTTGTGTGTCTTTGTAACTGCACAATAGTGCCGGCCAGTTTCATCTCATGTTCATCTTCTCTCCAACAGAGGGCAGTGTCATCATATCCATTTTTACCTTATTTGGCTGAACTCCTGAGGAGGGGTACTTACATATTCAAGTGTTTTGTTGACAGTCTGTGTGATGCACCCGATGTTGTCATGGCAGTATTTTTGGGGATGTTCTGCAAAACAACAATTACAGAGAGTATCTCTTTGATTGCTGAATTTATTTCCATTATTTCACCAGGATAAAGCATAAAACCTGCACAGACGTAACACCGCATGTCTCTTTGTGATCAACATAGCTTAAAACATCAGAAAACTTAAGATTGCACCGTTAACTTGATGTATTGTGTAATAGATTCTTCCACAAAAAAAAAAAAAATTCAGTTCTGTGTTGTGAGTGCATGATGTGTGACAGAGAAAGTAAAAAAACGAGATAGATGTATGTCCTTGGATGAAAGTACCAGTGTGTGAGTGTTGTGTGTGTGTGCGTGTGCGTGTGAGCTCTTCCATCCTCATACCGACCTTTACATCTTACACCGCTCCGTGGATGAAAGTGTTTAGTGCCTGAAGTTGGGATGTAATCACGCTGACAGGTGCAATAGAAAGATCCATTCGTATTATGGCAGTGTGAGTTCGGTCCACAGACCTGTCCTGACTCGCATTCATCAGTATCTGGAAGGTGCAAATGAAGAGAGATCAGCTCCAGTAAAAGATAAACACAATGTGATTAAAGTCACACTCTCAACATAACATCATGTAAACAACTAATAAATACAGATGTTAAACTTGCAGTAGGCAGAATGTTTTCGGCATCATTGGGCAAAAATTGCATAATAACCTTTCAGCATATTGTAATTCAAGTTTTACGAGAGATAACTAGACTTCTGCACCTCCTCATGGCTCTGTTTTCAGGCTTTAGAAAATCTAGCCAGTGAGGGGAGACTTTGACCAATCACAGGTCACTTCAGAGAGAGAGCGTTCCTATTGGCTGTTCATTCAAAGGAGACAGCTGTAAATAACTCGCAAACTCGGATCAGACGGTCAAACTAGACACTGATGATCAAATATGAATCAATATTCTGTTACTGTAATGCCTATTTCTCACCTCAAATGTTTTCAGAAGCATCTTGTAGTATACGGTTTAGCTGTAAAATTAGAAAGTTTGCTCTGGCTGGTGGGCGGTGCTTGGTCTCAACATAGCTGCCGGGTCACAAAGTTTCAAATTTTAAAGTTAAACAGCACACTACAAGATGTTTCTGAAAATATTTGAGGCAAGAAATAGACATTACAGTAACAGAATATTGATTCATAATTGATCAGCGCTGCCTAGTTTGACCCGTTTGATCAGAGTTTGTGAGTGATTGACAGCTGCTCAGATACGGCAGGCTCCAGCTCGGCTCTGATTGGTTGATTTCCTCCGGTCTGTGAAATCTTGCAGATGCCATTAGGAGCACCGGAGGACACAGACGCACATGATTTTTTTTCAGATTATCTGTCTCATGCACTACTGTCAGGATATAGTAACCGTTTTATAAAAACAACTTTTTTTTTAATCATATTTGCTCCATGTCTACCCACTGCTGCTTTAATAGAGACATGCATGTATGTCTCTACAGTATTTCCTCCCCAAGTTAATGTTTTATCTTCTTACAAATAAAGGATGTGGCATAAGTCATTATATTTAATACACTGTATAATTGACTTGGGAGGAGAAACTGCAATGCTTGCATGCATATTACACATCTGAATATTCATAAATCAGCTCCATGCTTCTGCACTGCATTAAATGATGTGTGCCACCCAGTTGGATATCTGCAGGAATACTTTACGCTACAACGTGGGATAAAGGTGTTGTTCTTCCTTTGCAAATGGAGCAAAAAAAATCCGAGGTGGTTACTCAGAATAGCAGATGGGAAGGAAGTGAAAGGCCGAGAGGGGAAAAATATCACCTCCAACACGTTTATCCTCCTCAGTACAGTGAAAGAGAAAACAGTTCACACACACACAGCTGTGTGGTAACTGCTTTCACACACATACATGGTATCTTGCCTACTGTAAGTGAGGTCCTCTGTCAGTACGTGTGTACGTGACTAAAACTAATTCCTGTGTATTTTCAGTAGCTACCGGGCGAGTGAATGGGACATTACCGATGCATTCAGTGCCATCGTTGGGCTGGAACTCATCCAGTCCTGTCGAATTGTATCCAGAGACACATGTACAGTAGTAGCTGCCCGCTGTGTTGGTGCAGCTCCCCCTGTCCCCGCAGATATTAGTCACATTCTGGCACTCGTTGTCGTCTGTGGTGAAAAGACCAGGATACAAAGTAAACTGGGTTAGTTGCGAGAGAAAATAAAAAAAAAAATTGGATGAGCAAAGGAAATAAAACACATCTATGCCGATTTAACTAGCTGCTTTCATGTTGCTGTGTAACTGACCAGCAGGCTAATGACCACAAACAACAGTTCAGGAAGTTAAAACTCTTGTTTATCTAACCCTTTATTTGGACGATTTTTTTTTTTTTATCCTTGGACACTATATCATTGATTTGCGATGTTTAATGCATTATTTACAGGCTGCTTTTTTCGATGAATTGTACTGTACTAGTTTCCTTTTTAATTTCGTTCAGTCTACCATGTCTCGGTCCTCCTTCTGCTACATTTCCCATGAGGCCTTTCAATACACTCTCTAGAAAAATGCTTGAACGTGTTGCAGTCGGCTATTCTGTAAGTTTCTGCTGGAGATATTTGGAGATAATTGTAGTTGAGTGATAACAAAGCATCAGTGGAAGTTTATCAAAAGTAGCAGTACAGTAGCTCAGTCCGTAGGGACTTGGCTTGGAAACTGGAGAGTAGCCGGTTCAAGTAACAAAAGGAGCAGGTGTGGAGTGTGGACTGGTAGCTCTAGGTGACCGCCGAGGTGCCCTTGAGCAAGGCACTGAACTCCTAACTGCTCGGGGTGCTGCGGCAACTCATCATTCTGACACCTTTCTACATTTGATGCATGTGCGTGTGGAAAAGTCAAGAAAAAATAACAACAGAATGAAAAAAAATATTTCTCCAAGGGGACAAATAAGGGACAAATAAAGTACATTATTATTATTATTGTTATTATTGTTATTATTATTATTATTATTATTATTAATATTATTAGTATTATGTCTTTTCTTACTCAAAAAGCTGCAAATTTTGTGGATGAATTTTGGTCTGCAGTTGGTGAAGGAAATAGAAATGTCTGCTCTGCTTCTACAACAAAAAACTGATGTTAATCCTTTGTGTTTAATTTAAAATAGTGCAGTATGTTTTCTCTGCTTGAGGAAAAAAAAGATAACACCACAAAACACCAGAATTAGCATGACATGCTTGGACATGGTGGCAACGTTTTTTTTTTTTTAACATGAACATCTGTTTTCCAAAAACAGAAACCAGAGCTCGTACTAAAACTTGTGAAACATTTATCCACAAATTCAGGAGAGATGATTATTTCTAGAGTAACAATGTCGATTCCTACAGTATATTAATCCATGCATTAATAACCCCATACAATCATCATAGCAGCAGATTTTTTAGATGTGTTTTTGTCACACACTTCATCTGTCCTCCACAATCAGATTACTATTAAGAATACTTCTATTTGATCCTGATCCTGGGTCCTGGGTCCTAGTGTTGATTTGAACTTGATGAAGCTCAGTTGTGGTTTTCTCTTTCTCTAGTCTTGATTAAAGCCTTGGCTGCCTCTAACTTCTATGCAATTTGTATTGTTCACATTTGTGATTGCTGTGCAGTTCTTTCCCTTTGATTGATTTTGAGAAACTCAAATTACTTCAAATATTTTTTTATCTCTGTTGCCCAGGTTTAGAAAGCACCAGAAACAAAGCAGTGTGCTGTTCCAACGTCTTCCGTCTCTGCTCTTTCAGTTTATTGGAAATGACCTGGTAAGACTTTCCGCTGTTGTTTTCACTTGTGTCTATGATGGACGCTCTGTTCTTCCTCTCCTCTGTACCTTTTGCACAAAAGCTGTCCGGGAAGGGAAATCCTCTGCTCTGAAGTGAGAGGTGACTATATTCAAAAGGGAAATACCCCCAGAACACACGGGACCCTTGAGCCGTCACTGTTGCACAAACACTGCATCCACATGTTTTATGATTCACTTTGATGCCTTTGTTTTATCTAGAGAGTGTTTTTGTCACAAAATGTTAAAAGCACTTACTGCATCGGCTCAACATTTATTTATTTTACTTCTTTTTTTTTTTTTTACTTTTAATTGCAGTTCAGCAAAAAAGGTAATGTAGCATGAACTATGTGAATTTTTTTATTTATTAATAATCACTTTATTTCATTGCTTTTCTCATCAAATCAACTCACTCACCAAATGAACAGAATCATTTCTAAATCTGCTACTACACAAGGACTCCATTAACCTTGAACCTCATTGTGCCTTTTTGTTTTAAAATCATCGCCACAGTGTTTGTGCTACTCACAATTTAATTTACGTTTGGCCCTTGAAACATGTGAGCTGTGCTGTGATTGTGATCAGGTTCGGTCAGGAAACAAAGAGGGCTTCAGGAATTCAAAACAGCCCAGAAAAATAACAGGAGTAACAATGCTGACTGAGAGGCAACGTCGGCCATTACAAATGCTACTCATGAAACTGTATCGTGAAGATTTTTCTTTTCACATTGCAGTGTTTTGTCTGTAAAAACCATCAATGTGGTGAGCTGCCAACTAGCTGGTGGGGAATAGAAAAAGTGCAAGTTCCAAACCACCACAGCAGGTCAACAAGTCTCAAAAAGGTTATGGTGGACAAGAACATATAAAGTTGTTGAAATTACTTAACACAGATCTTACTTGAACTCGCCCAAATGTTGTCTTCATGTTTTGAAATGGCAATTCAGCTCAATCACGAGAATTAACAGCAAAATATGATGGTAAAATGAAGTTTCCTTGCATGTAAAAATCACTAAGATATTTAATTCCCTTCTAGGTTTGTGAACTAAGATATGCAACATGCTGGCTTTACCATTGTTGAACCTGAATGTGTGATTTTTGGGGCTAACCGTCTCACATGTTTAAGATACTTAGAGACAAACAGATGCAGAAGAGCAATACTGTACAGAACATGCTGATTTTATGACCAAGGATAGAGCTTTATATGGGTTTAAGTGTATCCCTTTTTACATTTTGATACAAATTGAATGGATTTTTGGCGTCTTAAGAAGCGTTAACATATCCAGTGCCTTATATATTTTTAACTGCGTGGTTATTTTGCACAGCCCAGTCAACCGCCACACTATAAAAATGTTAAATTAACCCACATGTGTAGAAAATGTTGGCCTCGTGCTTCTTTCTGCATATGTTGAGCAGCCACAAACAACAAAGGCTTCCTAAAATAGTCAAGGCTTCCATCGCAGCCCCACACAAGGTTGTACTCTTGCATCATTGTAAATACTCCGTAACACTCCGGTGGCTTTTATATGTGTATATTCACCATTGCAAAACGTCGTCCCGTCTCCAGTATATCCGTGGTTGCAGAAGCAGGCGTCGTTTGATCCGTTCAGGGCCTTGCATGTTGCGAGTTGGTGACAAGAATCACAAATGTCAGAGAGGCTGCATGGGTCTATCAGACTGGAGAGCCATGCTGCGTATATAGACACAAGAGTGTGAAAGTTTACCATGAAAGTAAGGGTTCAAATCATTTTGTGATGCCACTGCTGCTTCTTTTAGCATGTGTGGTTCCAGTACAAATTGCATTTTGATCTCTGGCTCTCTGGTTAACCTGATGTAACCACACGAGATCCACTGAAATAATCCATTTAACCACAGTACATACAAGTTTAGAATACATCTTATGTAGAAACACAAACAATTTTTTGTGAATGACAAATTTTACAGATCTTAAATCAAGCTGAACTGCTGCCCCATCATCACCCATCATAGAAAACATGTAGACCCCATAAACACAGATACATCCACTGTCTTCCCTATCAGACACCTGACACCATGTTAGAGGATCGATAAGCTCACGTACCTGTCAAAAATACAAGTTTCATTGGTGACTTGAGCAAAGACTCCATACTTGCGCTGGGTCTCGGTTCTACTTTTAGCTCAGACTGCGGTGGGCTGGCTGGTGACGTGGTCCACTTCCTTGCATCACTTTTCCTGTTTCCCTAAACCTGGCCCTTCCTGTCTTGATCTTTAATCTGCTTTCAAAAACACGCAGCCTGGTCCTTTCACCAAACCACTCCAACACAACACACTTTCTCATTCGGTTCCACTATACTGTACTACTAATATAAAAAAGGTTTTAGCAGCATTCAGTCACTTTTTTATTGCGTTGTTGACACTGTGACTTATGTCGCCATTTTGGAAGTCTCCTCGCCATTGTTCTCACTTGATCACGTACAGTAGGATGTGTAAACACAAGCCAAACACAACACCGACTCACTTCGTGGGAAGACGACCCCCTCCTCCCTTCCGCAAAGGACTATACACAAATTCATCCCCACATTCCAGCGCTGTGCGTCTTCAAGTGACCATCTCAGTCTTCTTCAGACGGAGGCCGAAATATCTGCAATTCTTCCAGGCTTTCACTGCTGACACAAGCCTTCAAATTCCAGTTTATACAGTGATTCACGTAATGCAGATTCTTTAGTGTGGTGTTTGATGTATATAGGGTTACTCACCACTTTGTAAGATAGTATTAGCAACTAAATTATTGCCTTATTGGGTCATATACAGGATCTATGAGTCACACTTTGTTGAAATGAAAAGAAAAGAAAGTGAAAGAAACATATTTCATGGATGCATGTCTGGTCTTAACAATGGCCAAATTCTTATTTAGATTCAAAGATTCTGTCTTATTTTTAAAATTTTCTTTTAAACCATCTGGTCGTACACACATTTCCTCTAAAATAGTGATCTATTGAAGATACCACGTGCCATTTAAAGTTGTTGAAACATTGGGCGGTTTGCTATTGTATACACTTCTATTAGAAATGTGACTATGTAAACTATGCACAGTGCCTTAAAAAGACAAGTGTATTTCTGTCAGCGTGGCTTAAGTAATGGTGTGTTGTACAAAGATGGTTATATAAACAGCATTTTAAGGCCCTTTGTGCTGCAGCTATAAACTGAATAATGTAATGCAGATTCTTTAGTGTGGTGTTTGATGTTTACAGGGTTACTCACCACTTTTTAAAAAATATTATCAACAACTAAACTATTTCCTTATTGTATCATATACAGGATCTATGAGTAACTCTTTGTTTAAATGAAAAGAAAGTGAAAGAAAATGTTTCATGGATGCATGTCAGGTCTTAACAATGGCCAAATTTGTATTTAGATTCAATGATTCTGGATTTTTCTTTTTTTTTTTCTTTTAAACTGTCTGGTCGTTCACACATTTCCTCTAAAACAGTGATCTATTGAAGATACCATGTGCCATTTAAAGGTGTTGAAACATGTGAACAATAGCAAACTATGCACAGTGCCTTAAAAAGACAAGTGTATTTCTATCAGCGTGGCTGAAATAACAGTGGTGTCGTACAAAACTGGCTATATAAACAGCATTTTAAGGCCCTTTGTGCTGCAGTAATAAACTGAATAATGTAATGCAAGATTCTTTAGTGAGGTGTTTGATGTTCACAGGGTTACTCACCACTTTTTCAAACATGATCAACAACTAAATTATTGCTTTATTGTGTCATATACAGGATCTATGAGTAACACTTTGTTTAAATGAAAAGAAAGTGAAAGAAAATGTTTCATGGATGTGTGTCTGGTCTTAACAATGGCAAATTTGTATTTAGATGCAATGATTCTGGATTTAAGTGTCTGGTCGTACACACATTTCCTCTAACACATTGATCTATTGAAGATACCATGTGCCATTTAAAGGTGTTGAAACATGTGAACAATAGCAGACTATGCACAGTGCCTTAAAAAGACAAGTGTATTTCTATCAGCGTGGCTGAAGTAACAGTGGTGTCATACAAAACTGGCTATATAAACAGCATTTTAAGGCCCTTTGTGCTGCAGCCGTAAACTGCGTGTGCCTTTGAAGATAAGCGATAAAACAACATATTTTACTTTTGTTTCTATGACACCTGTCATGGACTAATGACCCCATTCTCTGAGCGGGAAACGAGCAGGGCTGGGTGTTATTCCGTTTTTGCTGGTGGGTTACTGACCCACACAGGACAAAGTCGTGTGAGGCTACATGTCAGTTTTAAATTTCTATCTTTCTTCAAAACCTCAAAGCTATCCATCTCAAGTGCATATATTTATAATTTTGCTAATCCACCACGCCCATGAATGTCAATACTCCGAATTGTTTTATTTCTCAAGGTGGAATTTAACTGGCAGTGGCGGTTTAGGAAAACAGGTGAATTCAAATGTGAAACAGTGACAATGGTCCAAAAAGAGAAGTAGCCATTCAGGTGTAACTGAGGTCTTTTCAAACCGCCTTCTACTTTTTTGGCACACAGACACATTCATTGATGAATGGTTTCACTTGGAAGATAAGTTCTTTGTTGACTGTATTGCGATCTGTGGAGGCGGTTTGAATTGCTTAGGCAAGGCGTTCAGTTTAAGGCAGCTGCTTTGAATGACACCATTAGAATTGCGCAGCATTACTGTCCTGGGAAAGTGCTCGGTGAAAACCACATCTGAATGTCTCTCGCTCTGACACTCTCTTAATGCTAAGGAAGGAAGTGATGTTGTCTAGAACAAACCTGGACTGATTGCACCCTTCCTCCTCCGCTTTTTGGTCTCAGGAAATCTCTCATTTAGTGAGAAATTCGTAAAGCTCACAGGAGCTTGCTTACTCCACAATGATATTGTAAAAAAAAAAAGACACCTTAAGAGAAAAGATCTCTTCAACTGTGTGGAGGCAGTCTTGTGTAAATGTTTCCTTTCCTCTCTCATGGATATGGAAATTTTGACTCTGCAGTGGCAGAATTTTGCGTGGGTTTTTCTGTGTGTGTTTTTGAGCAAATGGAGAGTGTTGTTTATGCCATTCAGTCGATATTGAGATTTGCAATATGGAGTATTGAGTATTCTCACACATATCTGTTCTGATGTTGGCCTTATGTTCAGCCATGATGGGAGGACTGAACGCTGGGGCACAGATGGCAGCAACTGTCTCATAAACTTGGAGCTCTTGAATATTTCAGTGCACAAGGTTGAAGAGACAAAGTGCGCTCTCTGCTCGGGGTTCAGAGATGCCAGCTGCTGCGCTACAACATTTACATTACACTTAAGTATAGATGGCGCTGCTTTGACAAAACAGTCTGCAGTTCATTCAGAGGATATATCCATCCACAAAACTGAAATAACACCTGACAGGCATTACAAGAGGAAAAAGGCAGTAACTTCAATTTTGGTTGAAAATGAGATTTTGTCCATTTTTGTTTGTCAGCATTTTGGTCAGGGGAAGATAAGAGGATCAAGAATATTATCCTCTTATAAAGTCAACAAATCACTTCAATTTCAGGAGTCTTTTACAAGCTATTACGCTGACCAGTAAAAAAGAAACCTTAGAGGGATTTTTGTCAGCTTATGTGTTTTGTGCTGTACTTTTGGAGACCAAAAACTCTCTCTTATACATATAAATGCTGGTTTTATGTATAACAGGACAATAAGTGACACACAGCTAACAATATAGTTAACCAAAATGTGTGAATAGTAATACTAGATGTGTTTAGCAAAGCTTTACACTCTTATTTCCTACAAAAACTAACATATAACTGTTGACATTGAAAGAACATCCTCACTGTTTCACATTTAGGGAATAAGAGACACATTTGTAAATAAACTAATAACAATGTAAAAAAAAGGATGTCCATGTCTTTATTTTGTCTCACATATTAGTCATAAAACGTAATTCTTCCAAAAGAAAGAATTTGACTGAATAAAATGACCTGTTGTTTAATAAATTCGCTTCAAACGTGGCTATATCTTGATAAAACACTAACAAGAAAGTGAGATGAAAACGTTTTTACGATTGATGATATTAATATTTCTTATGATCAATTAAAGATTACACCCACAGATGTACTTTACTAATCAGGATAGAAAATGGTGTACTTTATTTTTATTATTTTTTAATTTTTTCTATCTTGAAATTATAGATTATTAATTAATAGATTATATAAGGACTGGGACACACATTTAGATATTCAAAATTGCGTTTTTAATTTTTTTAATTTTAATGTTTTTTTCCTGTCAAGTTCAACTTTGGTGAACTTTCACACCAAACTTGACAGTGGTGATGACCTTTGGGATAAATATACGACGGAGGAAGCTATCAGAGCATAATCAGCTATCTCTAGTGTACCATGCATTTTTATTTAACCCTCCTTTTTAAAGTAAACACAGCTACACTAAAGAGAAATGGTTTGCAGACAGTTATAAGAGGAGTCCACGTTAAGATGTTGAAAACACATTGTGAATATATTGTTAGCACCTAAGGTAGTTATTAGATAACATTAGTGTTAACTCTTTATTGAATTAAATGATGTTCAGTCCTGAAAACATAATGCCAGGAGGAGTAACCTCAACGGCCCAGTACAGTGAAACTAGAAGCTCGGAGAGCTATTGTGACTGTTTAGTGCTGTTAGCATGTTCTCAGCTGGCTAGCGTGTTAGCTGTTAGCTCGGCAAAGTTATGACTTTATTCTCGTAATATTACAACTTTTTTTTCTCGGAAAGTTATCATTTATTCTCGATATATTACGACTTTTTTTTTCTCATAATATTATGACTTTATTCTGTAAATCTCAGATGTTTTTTTGTCCATGGCATGGACTTCCTGCTAATACAGTAGTCCCACAATGTAATGCATCTCATTTTAAATAATGCACAGACGTCTAACAGATTTATAGATTACACCTGTCCACGATGAAATAAATTTGTGGAAGTGTCTAAAATTGTAATTTACTGCTCACTTTAACCAGTGAATGTCACTTTATATAGGGAGAAGTGAATGATTTCAGACAATGCTTATATTTCATGGAATTTAGAATCGAAAAGCAGGTTCAAAATGTGTTATATAAGTAAATGAATGACTGATATGTTTTATTTGATTTCATATGGCATTTTATTACAAGTGGCTTTGCGTTGTGTGACTATTTGACTGCCGTCTGTTTTACAGCAAATTAATTCCCATAGATGAAACCTTCCATTTTCTTTCAAAAATTCATCAAAACAGATGCAGCTATTATATTTCTGCCAACATGAAACCTCATACCAACACCTTCTAGTTTGACCTTAAGCTTAGTTTTGCCGCTTTACTGTCACAGGCAGGAACTCGTGATGTTAAAGTGTTGTTTGCAATAAGTGTGTCTTCACCACCCACACACTGTATTGTTCCTGTAGATTTAGAGATGAAGTGGATAAAGGGGGGGTTTGGCTCTCGGTTCAAACAGCTGCCTGGTGGTCAGCGGTCAGGTTAGGTTCTGCTTCCTCTCACATCCGGACAATAGCAACAGAGCAGGTGACAGGATCTTCCTCTTGTGCCACATAGCTGTCATATGAAGTGTGAAGGCCCTGAATGTTATGTAACTTAGTCTAAAGGGTTTTTGACTCTCAGCTTTACCATTTTTTGACCTTGATGAACGCTTGATTTAAATGTCACAGTTAAGGTAGTTCAGATACTTTTGGCTATACTTTAAAATTAAGTAAAAAGTCTGTAAGTGTTGCCTTTTTTCCATATATTGCCATCAAGGACGTGATGGGCTAGTTCTGTGCAGCACTTACAGAGTAATATAATAAATCAAATATTCAACAGCCCTGAAATTTAAGGCAGTAGTTTATGGATGATTCTGAACAGCAATTACTGGACTCTCACAACTTTTATCCGCAGATTTTTCATACAGCTTTTCGTACACAAGTGGCCAAAAGCCCGCTTGCTATTTACAGACTAATATGACCGCCAAACAGCAAGCATACAAGCAGTGACTCCTCAAGCGAGTTAAGCTGAAGAGATGCAAGGTTTTCGAGGCCACACGTGTCCATTCGTTACACTGGAGCGTTCAAGGCCAGTCAAGCTACTATTTGCCAAATTGTTTCTAGAGTCAAAGTGGATGTCCCTGGAAATATCTGACAGATTTGAATAACACATTTGAAACCACTTGGTGTAATTGTAAAAGTAATTGGATAGGTCACCAGATCAAATCCCTGTGTGTGACTATGAGGCGGCGGAATGGGGTCAGTCGAATTGGTTTGCCGTTTGGACATGTGGTGTACAGTGGAACTGTCCATAATGAAAAGGTGCTTTATTTCATTTAGTAGAGAGAACTGCAGTTCATTTATAAAAAAAAAAACATAAAAAAGAAAGTGGCTCTATTTATTATTTTTTCTTACCTTCCTTGATGCAGCCTAACTTTAGTTTGACAGGGTCAGATTCAAGTCTAATTGAGTGAATAACACAGGTTGGCTTTGCAAATATAAAGTCACACAGAGAGCATTTCTCCAAGTTCTGAATTTGTTCTGTTAGCCTTCTGTTTCACTCTCATGTTTGTACAACTACCATATCCACACAGAATATTCATCTCCTGGTAAAAAAAACACCAATAATAGCCTCTATCTAACTATAAAGTCAGGAATGTCTGTCTGTACTTCTGTATGTCGTTCGCATATCTAGAGAACCGCTCATCCGATCTACTTCACTCTTGGCAGGTGTATCGCTGGGGACCCCGTGGAGTACTTTGATGAATTTGGACAGCAGCATTTCTCTGTCAGGTAAATGTAGTACTACAATGTTTTCCTCTGAAGCAGAAGTACACTGTAAGTAGTATACAATTGAGTTGCATATTTTTTAATTGATTTGGGGACATTTTTGTAAGATATTTTGGGGTACAATAAGTTAGAATAGTAACACAAGTTAATATTTTTCTTATCTAAACATCATAATGAATCTATAGCTGTGAGGGGGGGGGGGCCCTTTCAGTTGGGCCCCCAGTCCCAGGTTGCCAACCTTGCCTAACGGTAAAGTCGGCCCCTGGTGTTTTTTCTCGTGAACCAGAGTGTATTTCACCGGTGTTTCCGACCATGAGTAGCCGTGACTCGGGTGTGAGATGCAACTATGTCATGGCAAGTGTTTTGCTCAGGACCCAAGAAAGCACATTGTCAAGTGCAAAGTTGTTTGTATGGGTGGTTCTCGAGTAAGCTGCAAGCAGCAACACCACAGACCGAGCATTCGGCCCGTTCTCGCGGGAGGAGGAGAAGTTCTAATGAGTGAAGGGAATAAATGTAATGCTAATCAGTAAGAGTCATTCTACATACATTTGTACGTGTCCTGATAAGTGCAAATAGTGCTCTGTTAAAAACACTGTCTTTATTCTCCTATACTGACAATAGAATCAGAAGATCAGAATCATAACTTTACCATTGATTCATATATGAAATATCATATCAATCATGTTGTTATTATTCTAAAGTAATACGAAGCGTATCTGGTTGCCTTGCACATACTTAGCGTGAGTCAGTGGACTTCAGTGAAGCTGTAAATTATGTCAAAATTGGCCAAAAATAATATTCAAATATTCGTTCTAAAAAAACATATAGGTTTGAACTATTCGAATATCTATTTTTGCGCGTTATGTCCATGACACCGTGTCCTAACTGTCTGTGTACCGTTTTGAGCGGAACTTTTGTCAGACGCCCTGTTTCTAACTATCGCTCGTTTTGAAAGCCCGCAATGGACGAGGAACAGTTGATTCGTGAGGTTAAAATGAGGAGTTATCTAAACGATACCTCCTCATTTCACTACAAAAACCTAAATAAGGAGGCAGCTGGCTGGAGAGAGTTGTCTGAATGTTTCCCTACTTGCTGTTGGCTATATTGTATTTAATTTCCAGTGATTATCACAATATTAAACATGTGTTTTCTGTTTAAAAAGTTCAAACGTCGGAAGATAGCAAGTACTACTCACCCATCTTTTAAGTGGTTACGTCTCCAGTCTGATCTTGAGTGCACAGCTGATAGGTACATGGTTTGTCTACATGACGTAATGCAGCGTTTGCTGTTCGGACACGGTGTCACTCTCTCTGCAACCCAGTTCTCTGCCATCATTATGGATGTTGTTGAAATATTCCTTGTTCAACTTGACCTAACATTTCATTTTCAGTTCATGAAAGTGATGTTGTGTGACTCTGTCATGTGGTGCATTTAGTGCGTACGAGGCAGACAGCCGGGGTAGTGCTGCTTTTTAATTTTTTTTGACAATCAAATAGTAATTTTCATATTCAAATCTGTGTTTCTTTTTTTTACTATTCAAATATATATTCAAATTTAGAATATTCATTGACAGCCCTATCAGGAAATTGGACATAGCGTCATAGATAACATTAAGAAGATATTGCAGAGCCGCCTGGATGTAACTTGGCAGAAAAAAATTGTGATGCGATAAACCGAGCGCAGGGTTTAGCAATTTATGCTCAACAATTGAACTGTAGGGAGAAAAATACAGTATGTATATGGAAGTTAAGAACTCGCAGTCATGTGTTCTTGTGGAAACAACAAGACTTCTTATATCAGTGGCTGGCCTTCAGAATAAAAGTGTGAATTTTATTTATTTTTATAGGTTTTTTAAAGTGCTGTAACTTGATTTCTAATCATCCTCACCACTAAGTGAATGCAGAAATTTATTTTTGGAGTCAAGTAGTTAAAATAATAGAATGACAATTGGCCATTCGGAGAGGCAATAGAAATGCTCCCAATCCCGTATTCAGCACCTTTAAAAGAGCCAAACAATAAAATTAATTTTTCATGGCACATGCCTAAAGGCAATCACATTTAATATGACAGATTGTAAAAAACTGGCAAAGGATAATATTAAAGTGAACATTTAATGTTGAAACAATTTAGTTTTGTTCTCATTGGACTTTTGGCAAATACTGAAGTACACTTAACTCAGATGAAATCCCTGTGCAGATATATGAAATAGACTTTGTTCTGTGTCACTTCTGCATCTGGACTTGAATTTGAAAAAGGAGCAATTTCTCCAAAGATCGGGAGCAATTTACAAATGAATTTCCTTCACGCTCGACTGCTTCATAAAGGAATTTGTCCTGACTCAGATTGAACACAGTTGAATGATCCTATCCATATTCCCGACTTCTTTACAAGACGATGTTTTCCATTTTCTCAAACACAGAAGTCTAAAATTTCCATGTTCTCAGGTGCAACAAGTGTTACTGATTGGGCCTTTTTTTTCTGCCACCAACCTCTTGTTAGGTTACCGACTGGAACAAAATGACACTGGAAAGAGCTCGTGCTCTTTCAAGGATAAAGAGAACCCTATTGAGGTGACAAAGCTTTGCACTGCCACTTTTCACAACTGCACAAAATAACATGATTGGTATTGCTTTTATATAAAGCTTTTCAACTGTATTCAAATCAAAATAGTTGCTGAATAGTCATGGAAAGAACACTGATCCATATATCAAAACCAATTATGTCATTTTCACTTCTAATATAATGAGGATTCTGCTTTTATATTCTCTTTTCTTTGCACTTTTTATCTATATAAGTATGGCTGCAACTAATAATAATGTTATCGTCTATTAATCTGTCGATTATTTTCTTGATTCATTGATTAATCATGATTTAAGAAATGTAATATACTACTGAAAAAAGACCACTAAAAGTCAAGAAAGCCTCTGATATTGCCTTCAAATGGCTTCTTTTGTCTGACTAACAGTCAAAACCCAAAGATATCCCTGTTTACAATAGTATAAAACAGTAAAAAAGCAGTAAATCATCACGTTTGAGATGCTGGAACCAGAGAATGTGTAGTAATTTTAAGTAATATAAGACTTAAACGATGATTCAATCATCCAAATTTTTGCCTATTAATTTCCAATTGGTTAATCATTTCAGCTTTACTGTAGATTTAGATTGGTTTTTTTTATTTAAATTGTTTATAATTCTTAATTTTAAGCATTTGATGTGTAATGTATTGACCCTCAAAGCCCAGATCAGTTACACAAAGCTGTGAATGAAAGGACATGTTATAGTTTTATGTTTACATTCCCATGATATACTTAATCTTGTGCACGTATTTGGATTTTACTGTACTTCTTGGTCTTCTAGGCAGATTCAGTAATCATATGTGTGTGCGTACATGCAAGGACACACAAGCTTTCTCACATATGACCTCACACACCTGCCATTCGCACTTCCAAAATTACTACATGTTATGATGTTAAAAACTGCATTGATACATCCTGGCATGATGTGTTCTAACCTTTGGTGCGATTGATTTATGCAAAGCTAAAGGTGAGGCCATTAGCTTCTGGTATGAGATCCCTCTGTGAGGCCGATTCTGAATTTATAAAATTTCAAGGAGCTCTGATAATTTAATTTGGAGTGCCCTTTTATAGGTTAGGTCACCTGCAGCGCGCCCTGCAAATTGAATAAAGAACAGTAATAGAAAACAGGATGTCAGGTGGGCGCCCTGCTTATAAAATCATTAACAACAGTGTGTCTTTTCTCATAAAGGAGCCCATTTATTTTGAGGAGGAAATGTTATGAAAGTGTACGGAGCAACTCAATTTATTTTTCATTAGGAATTAACTCAGGAGAATGACTGAGAGGGTTAACAGCTGTATGTGTACATAAGCAGTGTGAACTAACAGGTTGGGGAAAAGCCTGTTCAGAACACTGCTGTACATTTTTTAAATAATGCTCTCACTGAATGTGCCTTTTTTAAGTCAGGTGCAGTCACCATGTGTAGTATTAATGATTACGAATCACAAGTCACGAGAACCGATACTTCGGTACCAAGTCGATAACGAAATTCAGAAAAAACGGTATTTGTTTTTCTACAGAACAGCAGATACCGTAAATACCGTAAGGGCTCGCGACCAATGGCGTCCCGTCGTCCCAAGGATGATAGAAAATGTGTTTGGGATGCAGTATCGACGCGTCCAAACGCACCCCTAATTTTTCCCTGTTAATGCTATATCACGAACAACAAATCTGTGTTGAAATCGGCAGGACGAGAGCTTACTGGCTGCTTACTGGCTGCTAACAGCTAACATGGACTAGCTCTCGTCATGCCGATTTCAACACGGGAGGTGCCTTTGATTGACATTATAATGTGTTGAGGCTCCATTCAGTAAAAATGAATATTAGGTGAAGGTAAATTCTAACGGTATCATGATGTGTTCAAATGCAATCTTGTAAAATTTAGTTTTTGGCGAGAAACTTGAATAAAGACAGTTGTTTGAAGGAGATGTTTTCACAGCAATATAAAATAGAGAGGGAATTATGACCTGTTTAACTTCCTAACAAGTAACCAGTATGCAAATGGTAATAAAGGAGTGTATATTGAAGTACATGGGATTTATTGTTTCACTTTTGTTTTTTACCGTGGTATCAAATTGGTATCGAGAATCGTGGAATTTCATTGGCATTGGTATCGACTACTAAAGTTGTGGTATTGTGACATCCCTATTAATGATACTGTATTAGTTAGAGCTTATAAAATATTTTATTTATAATGTGTTTATTGTTCATATAGCAATATAATTTCACTCTGATTCCGAAGGTATTGCCTCTTAACATGAGATTTCCTTGTAAATGATGTCTACATATATTCATCTTCATTATATAGAGGGAGGATAAGAGACAGACACAGACTGCACCCCCTACGCTGGTCCCACGCTGATGGCTTTGTTTGGGTCATATCAGAATAATGCAGCAGCTAGGTCAAATCCTCTCCTTCCTCACCAGACTTCCACAGAGCTCCTGGTGCTCCCAGCATGACTCAGGCCATGTACCGCAGGAGGTAGAAAACCCTGCCTAATCCCCTCAGTGCTTTTACAAATATCTATATTTCCTCACTGAGGAGATCTGAAGATTACTGCTACAGCCCGTGTATCTGTGGACAATGAGTTATTATTGTACCCACATGGTGGTTTTTCATAGGCCCAGCAATCTATTTTATGGTTCAAGCTGCTTTTCTGAGACGGATCTCGGGAATACATTTCAGTACGAGTTGCAGCAGCTGCAAGTCTCGAAGTGGTTTTTGTTTTTTGGTTTACAGGTAAATATTACCTATTGTTTGCCCAAACACCATGAGCAATATTTTCTTCTTTTTACTTTGGAATATTTTTTTCAAAACTTTTTAAAGGAAAAGAAAGTTTGGGAACTATTCTTTGTCTGTAGAGCAGGTTTGGGAATAGTATTTTGGCAAAGAAACAATTTCAACCCTCAAGCAAGATATGGTTTGTTTGGAAAGGCCACTTATTGCCCGGAAATGCTACATTATTTATGCCACAGATTGGTAGTTCAGGGCCCTATGTAATCCGTTTCCATTTTTTCCAGATGCTGTTTTTTTCCCCCCAAATTCCTGTTTATTTTAGCACATTTTGCCATCAGAAAGAGTGTCTCGTCATGTGGTGGAAGAATACAATTTCAGCAATTCAATAAGAAAGTATTAAAAATGTAATGAATATCAGTGAATATGATGTAACACAACATTGCACTATTTTTCAATTAAAAAAAAATGCTTTAATACAGCAAAAAATTCCATCCTTTTGTGAAATACAATGCTCTAAATTTAGCTGTTAGTGTCGAATTCCTCAGTTTTTTGGGATTTGACTAACAGGTTACCCCCTCAAGGTTTCTTCTCAACCCATGTTGTGCGCTTTCATAGGCTGTAGCTCTTTGACAGACTCCCCGACTGCTTTAGAGCACAGCTAGTGGGGATCCCATAATAAACTGAACTAAACTAAACTGTGATGCTTCAGTGAGCAGAGGACTGAAGCAGCATGCCCATAAATGACACCAAAACAGCAGCATAGTTTTTTTTTCTATTCATTCGGCTTAGGCGCTGTGAAAAAAAAGTTTTCCAGTTGATTCCATTTTTAGTATGAAATTCAGCGATTTTATCCCATGTCTTCACATTGCTGAAATCACAGGGCCATACTGCCAGTGTTGGGTGAAATCTTAAAATGACGGCCCAACAAATACTGGTTTTCTGCGGCCGATAATAATATCAATATTTGAGTTGAACAAATTTGATAACGATATGTGGTATTTATGAACGAAACATTTTTGATAAGGATCCCCTAACATTGTTTGACATTTTACATTTGAAAACTAAACTTGTCAGTGCTCTCTGGTGGACAAACTACATAATGGAGACACAATTTTTAAAATAGCTCAAATATATTTACATTACATTTCTGTTCTGAAATTTCTTGTTACTCATTTGCTGGATATATAAACAATCAGCTAATATTGTTGCTGAATTATTGGTTGGGCTTTACTTTAGGGCTACAACTTATGATTATTTTCTTGATTAATTGATTATTTGATTGGTCTATAAAATGTCAGAAAATATGAAAAATGTCGAACAGTGTTTCCCAAAACCCAAGATGACGTCCTCAAATGTCTTGTTTTGTCCACAACTCAAAGATATTCAGTTTTCTGTCATAGAGGAGTAAAGAAACCAGAAAATATTCACATTTAAGGAGCTGGAATCAGAGAATTTTGACTTCTTCTTAAAAAAAATTCTCCAACCGATTAATCGATTAGCAAAATAGTTGGCGATTATTTTAATAGTTGACAATTAATCGATTAATTGTTGCAGCTCTACTTCAAATGATGATCTGCTGTCATGTTGCATTGACAAACATGTCTGTTGATCGCGCAATGATGCAAAATAACACAGAACTTCAGGTTATATGATTAATATAAAGTTCCATGTAAATTTCAATACAAAAAACTAGAGCTTTAACAAGTAGTTGATTAATTGATTAGCTTCGGCACCTCTTTTGGGTCGATTCATTGATTTAATTGTTTTAGTCATATTTGAAGCAAAAATGCCAGATATTTCCTGTTTCATGCTTATCAACTATAAGGATTTGATGCTTTTATTTGTCCTATATGATCGTAAACTGAATGTCTTTGGGTTTTGGAGTGATGATAAAATAAAACAGGCATTTGTTAAAGTGAATAATCAAATAAATATAATTCAGATCAGTCCGATTAATCAATAATAAAATAGTTGCAGCCCTAGAGCGCACCTCCTAATTGGAGTTACAAGGTTTTTACCTGAATGCGGTGATATGGCCATGCTTTCTCCACCTCTTACTTTATTTACTCTGTTAGCCCATCTGAACTGAAGGGCTCATACATAATGCTTGGCTTTATTTCCCCTGCCTCTACACATGCAGTCTGTAGAGGCAGGAAAAAAAGAATAGAAAACTGCATAAAAATAAACAGATGTTTTACACGCTGTCGTCTGCATACATTATGATATTGAGTATAGTTGAACCCACTATTCCCCCGAGTTAACGTATGTGTTCATTAGAGTATTATGGAATGTAAGATATGATTATAATGTAAGATTGAACACTGAGTATACACATATGGGTTATTCATGCAGGTTGTGTATTAATTAGTATATTGCCTCTCTAGTGTGTTTCTTTAGGGGCTGGGCGTTTGAAGTGTTTCTATACCAGCAGAGGATGCTCATGGCATTACAGCCAACTCTGAAGAAGAGGAGCCGCTCTTCCCGTTTCCCTGGAATTTCCCCCACCAGGGACCCTCTGCTAATAAGTTCCCTTGGCTAAACTCAACCTGTTTTCTGCTTCACTCGCTGCGGTATAGAGAGAACTAAAGATGCATTTGCTCCTGTAGACATTTCACAAGACGTCCTTACGGTTGTACAAAATA
Organism: Sebastes fasciatus; assembly: GCF_043250625.1. Classification (NCBI taxonomy): domain Eukaryota; kingdom Metazoa; phylum Chordata; class Actinopteri; order Perciformes; family Sebastidae; genus Sebastes; species Sebastes fasciatus. The sequence goes on from NC_133799.1 coordinate 14,212,800, forward strand.
TTCCGCTGCTTAGTTTTGGACTTTAAAAATGAAAAAGTTGGATCATGAAATATAAAAAGGAATGTATGAACACAAACCGAGTTAAATACTGCCTCTTGCAGTCACTTTCCTCACCACCTCACAGCAGTGAATAAGGATTAAATAAATTGCCTCAGTGAGGGCTGGGCTATTGCTGGTCATATTTTCACAGCTTAAATCTGAAATGGAAATGAGAGGCAATTATAATATTTTTAATATCACCATTATTACCCGGTGACCCTTCATTTCACACTGTTTGGGCACTTTGGTTTAAGCAGGCATGTTGAAAGTCACACAGACTTTTGTTTTTCTTTCTGTCTGAAAGGGGGACTTTGTCTTCGCTTTGACCTCTCTGAGGAGTGCTTTGTGTGCTCACTTTCCTATGTTATCTTTTTTTTTGGCCTTTTTCAGCTGTGTCACGGTGTCTGACTGTCCAGGAACAGTCACTCAATCTGCCCCGCTGACACAGAAGAGGGCTTTTACAGGCTTCTGTGATTTCTTGGGGGGGGGATGACAATCTTAAGTGTCCACTACGGCCACTGAAAAGCCGCTGGCAGCTGTCATTAATGTGATTTCTTTTCTGCTGAGAGAAAAAATGACCCGTAACCACAGATTTCATTCAAATATAATAGTGTCTTACTATAAAAGTGTCTTACATTCCAAAGATTAGACTCCCATTGATACTATTTTCAAGAATTAAATACATTTAGAAAATGTGAATTAAATTATAATGAAAAGAATCATTAGTTGCAGCCCTAGTTGCCACTGGCATTGTAAAGCCTTTGTCCATCTTTAGCTCTCTCTTTGTTCACTTTTTTCCTGCTCAGTACATTTCCGTGAGCGTGATGCTTGTTGACACATATTTGGACAGAGCAGAGCCTCTTCTATCAGCGGAAGGTGTCCACATGCTTGTGGAGTTATCACCTCCAACAGATCAAAGACAGTTGGCACATTATTTATGCGTTGGTGAAAGGTGAGGTATTCAGTTGAAGTCGGGCAGCAAAGCATAGCTACCCCCTTATTCTGAAGTAATGACTTCCTCTTGATTGAGCACTCCAAGTCAAATTCAGAGGCGCTGCTTTGTGTCCTTTTTGCTTTGTTCTGTGTAAAAGGCCACAATATGAGACCCTGAGAAAAAGCATCCATAAAACAGAATTGTGTATTCTTTTCCAAAAAATCCCCAATTAAATATTTTCACGGTGAAGCATCATTAAATTCTAACATGTTGTCCAAAAAAATATTCTGTGACTGCTCTCATAGGAAGCAATCATCAAAGTTATCACCATATTCAAATTGTTTTGGACGAGGGAATATATATATATATAGCCAAATAGTAGAACACACTTACAGATATAACTCTTCCGTATTGTGTTGATTTCACAGACATGGGCACAAATACACAGGCCTAACATAGAGGTTACGTCCTCCAGAGTGTGATGATTCTCCAAAAAATATTGTGTTATAGAGACAACACAGTGGTGAGCCCGAGGCTACTCTTTTGCTCCTCTTTACTCTAAGGCCTAAGGCAACAACATTGGTTTCCACATTTCAACAGCTTTCAATATCAGGTGGTAGTTATATATATATCCCATGCCTTAATTTATTGATTATCTTCAATGTTACATTATAAGCTCTTCAAGTTGTGGCTAATGCTCATGTCCGATTTGAAACGTGTACAGCAGGAAATAGGAGTATAAGTGGTCTTGCTTACTGTTTTGTTTATCTCAGCAGTTCAAACTGATAATGAAGCAGCATTAAAGGATCTGCACCACTTTAAACAAATGTTTCTGACGACCAGTGGAAGCAGATTTAAGCAACTTGCTCACTAAGGACTATTTTCACTCAAAGGTCATCCAGGATAAGTGGGGAGGAGGAGGTACACCTCGTCACTTTTTGAAGGACTAAGTGTTCTGCACTGAAATGGACCATTGGGAGACTCAAATGACTCAAAAGGCTATATCAGCGAGCACTTGTGGTCGACGTTATTTATTTATTAATTTGAGGCCTGTCTACTGACACATCTGAGTGGTCTAATTGCTGCGAATTGACACCGGTTACTGTCCATAATGGGAGCTTGGGAGTCTTTGCTAACCGCGGTTCATTCAGCCGCCCCTCGCTGCAGCTTAACTGCCCTAAAAATGTCTGATTGCAACACGGGAGCTGTGGGGCGAGACAGGATTATCAGTCTTTGTTGTGTGACTGTGTCTATTATCCTGACCTCTATTCACAGTGGGCCCTTAGGAGTGTCGCTTCCAGCCACACAGCAAACTACCCCATCCCCGACAAACAACAAGTGAACCAGAGATCTCCCCTTGTCCCAATGCACTAGACACTTACAGATCCAACACTGGGCAAAGCACTCCACTGCAGGTAAGGCTATCAAATCCCTATTGATTTAATAAAGATAAATTGGAGGCACTTCCTTTCAATGTTATTGCAGCAGACGCGATTGATTGTTTGTGTTGACTGGTGATATTGTCACCAAGCTGGGTGACTGCCGTTAGTTTAGGGAGTTCATTACTAGTGAAGAGCTGCTGGCAGAGTCTTTCATAGGGAGATGAAATGCAGCCAGGATGGTTGGACTGCTCTTACTGTTCTGTATAGTTAAACCTGACCGTAGTGAACTGTGTACGCTCTGTAGCTGTGTGTGTGTTTGTGCGCATGTGTGCATGATATTTTGGTAGAGGGATGGGCACCTTGACATCACAATATTTTTTGCCAAAAAAATAGCATGTTTGTCATTTATTTATCTATAGTGTTTTTTTGTATTTTTTGTTTTTTTTATGGTGTATTTCTAGTAAGGCTAATTTGAGCATTTTAATTGTGGATTTTAAAAACAGAAGATTGAGAATTTAACCTGTTTTTGTGTTTGGATTTTTTATTTTATTATATTATTTTATTTTATTTCCAGAAGTAATTGTTTTTAACGTTGTAATTATATTGGCTCAATTTAAAAATAATTACCTCCTAAAAAAAACATAAAATTAGGAAATGCATGAACAGCCACTATATATTTTTTAAAGTAAACTTGTATTTATTCTGGTGATTTAATGTGGTATCCGAGGATAGGGTTTGTTATTGATAGTAAAAAAATAATGAAGTTGATAGCAATCCTCAATTGAAGGGGAAATGTATCTATGAAAAACCTGCATCGGGAAATTAAACTTGCCGTCTCTATAATTGCATATAATAAGTATTATTTGTGGTCACCTTTTTGTAGTAACATTTAACATAGTTATTTCCCTGGATGAAGGTTGGTTGCTATGCAGAAAAAGTCAAAAACGTTCTCTCTTTGTGCCACTGACACACGGTAATATAAGTGATGAACAATGCAAGAGGACACAAATAAGGATCCTCGTCGCTGCTCCCAGAGGTTTGTGGATTGAGGTCTGGCACGACTCAACACACAGGCGTAGTAAGCTTTGGGATCGAGTTCCATAAATACTTGCCCATTAAAGCTCAACTGATTAATTCATCATGTTTATTTTCATGGTGGATGTCCTGTAGCCTATATATAAACGCTGTGTAATCATAAATCTGTCAAGGCGCCAAAAGTTTTGAGGGCTTCTGTGGCATATTTTCAGTATTAAATTTGACCTAAAACCCAAATACGCACATGATGAATGAAGTATGAAGAGAGACAATGGACTGTTTTCTCCTTCTTATGCTTTTAGTATTCGCATAGTCGATTGAAATGCCTATGCTGTCATGGCAGGTTAAAAAGAGGAAAGGGCATTGAAGTTAACGTCATCATTCAGTAAGCTTTGTATAAAACCAAATATGGTAGTGCTTTGGTTTCCCTGAGCCTATTCTTTCAGAAATACACTGTGAGCATATTCTTCTCCATCTGTCTTGAGTAGTTTCAACCACAGCAAGTGTGAATTCAATTTATTTCTGTGTGCCCTGATTCACCTCAAATTGCTTAATGGTTTGAAACTCACTCCTGACAGCACCATTACAGACTTGTACAGAGATAATTTCCAGTGAGGGCCATTAGAGATGTTTTGTTTTTTTATCCATTTTTTTTGCTGAAGAGTATTGAAATGGGGTCATCCTACGAATGTGCTCTGTTGGACAAAAGTGGAAATGAAAATATAAACCACTTTAAAACAGAACGCTAATTACAAAATCTGCGGATTTTAGATATGCAAAGAAAAAAAAATATTTTAAGATAAAAGCCAAATAAATAGACCAGAAAGGGGCATCTGGAGGGCACTTTTTTACTTCTTACATACATGGTGTAATTAGAGCAGTGTTCATTTCGTTAATGAGAACTATGACTAAATACGTTCGTCAACAACCTTTTTTTTCATGACTGAGACGAGGCGTTGACGAGACGGCACCGACGTCATTAAACACCAACTGTGACTATATCAACATACAATATTGTTTACAAAAAATTATGAGACTAAAATTAAGTTAAAAAAAATTCTCTCTTTATTTTCATTGACAAAAAATTAAATATTAGACTGTTTTTTTTGTTTCCTGTGCTGCGCGTGCCAGCTCTGTTTCCTGTTTCCTGCGCCATATCAGGTCACACCGCCATCACACAATGAGCACATTCAGGAGGAATCGGAGTAACTTACTTAAGTCAAACTTAACAATGATAAAAACAGGGTTTGGGAAAAAGACACAATGTGATATTTTGGCTAGACAAGATTGAAATGCAATATAATCTGATGACTAAAAACGACTAAAATGCCAATGGTTTTCATTGACCAAATCTAAACTAAAATAGTGACAGTTTTTTTTGACAAAGACAGGATTAAAATGCCCAGACTTTTAATCAACGAAAACTTGACTAAAAAGAAACAGGATAAGGTTGACTAAATATGATCAAATCTAACAAGGACGTTTGAAACAGGACTAACAGGAAACAGGACTGCAATGATCTGGCATTCAGTGGTTGCAGGAAATAACTCTTAACATTAGATTGTTTTTGCTGAAGTTATCTCAAACTTGTCCCACTGTCAAACAGTGCCGGTCCGCGGATTGTGGAGCCTCACTTATCCTCCCTCAGCCCACTACATCAGATGGGGATGATTGCAGTCTTGAAATCAATGAAACCACAAACCTTCCTGATAATATTCCCTCTCGGGGTGCGGTGGCAGTTACAGTTGGGGCACTATTTATCCTTCCACCGGAGTCTATACTGGAGACATTTGTGTGCTCAGTTTGTGATTTGTACTCAGTGATTTCACGCCTAAATCTGCATATTTGTAAAGGAAAATAGTCCCACACTCATAGCCACGATGCAAAAACAGTGATTTAGTAATTTACCAACGTTTCGACATGACGGTCTTCTTCAGGGTATTGAGGGACTGCATGTGTATCTAAAAAGCGTATGAGTGGGACAAACATCATTTTATTGAGAAAGAAGCATTTTATGACATTGAAATAATCAATCAATCAATGTTTTATTGATGGAATCATTGACAATCCAATATCCATTAACAGTGAATTAGAAGGTTTTGATGTTTCTACTTTTTGTTCTTTAGTGTTGAGAGGAAACACTCAGGAACACTCGTACATGATGACACATTTGTTCTTAGGATTTGTGGGATCATGCCCCCTGGAGAAACATCCGCAGATCTGTAAATGGACCGATTTGACAATATAAAAGTCTCTCAAGCCCTCCGATCAATCATTTCTTTCCACTGCATTATTCCCCAAACAATAAAAAGACAATATCAGATTAATAAACAGTCTTTTCTTGGCTGGGATTTATCCTTGTGGGGCGGGCAACATATCCTTGTCTGAAGTCACCAAGCAGTAAGAAGGATTTGGTTGACAGAGCACAGCGGGCCCAGAGATGTCTCTACATTTGAGGTCACTGGTGGATAGCAAAGTTATCTAAAGCCCTAGTTTGTGTCGACCCCCCCACCCCCAATCCCAGAGTGAGTATCGGAGATTAGTGGTGCATCCATCCTCCGTGACCTCTAGGAGCTAAAGAGATACTGCGTTGCCATCTTGTGACGTGTCAAACAATGCAAGGGCAAGACTGTCATTTCAATGCCATGCTACGCCGCTGGATGGCCCTTTTGTTAAATGCTTTAGAATGGTGGCCTTGCATGTAATTTCAGCCAGTATGCACTATGTTGGGCACCTTCCCCCTCATCCCCTGAACTGGCTTTTAGACAATTTTGTTCTGCAGAGGCGTATGCTGTAGTGGTATCACTCAGTAGGAATGCACTTCAGTTACATGGGAAGGTTGAGAAGAATTTGCACCTCTTGGGAGAACACAGGATAATCTTAGGAGACTATTTCTGACACTTGAGTGAGGAATATTTTGTTATGATCTACCAATTTGGTAATTTGTCTTTATCTTTGTTTCTGCAACTTCATTTTCTGTGTCGCAATCCCTAAATTTTTTTTATTTTTCCTAACTAGGGATGTTAATAATTAACCTTTTAACCGTTAACTGCCATTAAGCATTGTAACCGATTAACACTATCGGGTTAAACGATTAAAAGAAATGTTAATTATTAATTAAAAAGCAGAGAAAAACTTGTCACTTAAAGGAGAAAAGCTATTCCACCGTAACAGCCCACCTTAAGAGAGTCTGAGCCGGCGTTACGGATACAGGAAGTTGGCTCCCGTCTATAGCTCGCTTCAGCGGAGGAGTTGTAGCCTCGTTGCATTTATTCACCGACAAATAAACTGTACACACATTGTCTGCTACACCTACATTCACAGCTATAACACCACCGACAACAAACATGGTCTGTCGGAAACTCGCTGAAGTTACACAACGCTGACAGACCGTATATGTGTGTGACAATGATAAGCACGAAGCTACTAGCAGAGCTACAGATGCTAACATAGCGCAAACACACACACTGTTTGTAGGGCAATCGCTATCGTTAATCCGTGCAGAGAGAGTGTCGTTACGCCGGGCAGACACACAGCGGACAACCTGCTAAACTAAACTAAATGTGCGGTGGAGACTTTTATTGGAAAAGTGGCTGCATGTCTGTGACACTACACATCGACCGTGGCTGCTAGGTTAACGCTCCCGGACGGCTGAACTGGGGACTGTCTGTTGTGCTCATACACTGAGGCTGGCACACCGCTGCATGCGAGGCAAAAATCTCGTCGGTTAACGGTTAATAATCGGTTAACGAGGATCGGTTATCAGTTAAGACATTTTTTCAAAATTAGCATCCCTACTCTTCATATCTTTGTTGTAATTTTAACCCATCTAATATCAAAGTGTACAAAAGAAAGCCTCTTACTGCCTTACTAATGATTACTCACATATCTGAAACTATTCATTCAAACCTAAATGTCAGTTCTAATCATACAGAACATGGCGATTGTGGAAAAATCTGTCATTTGGGTCTTGCATTTTTTAGCATAATTAGTTATTTGACAAAGGTCCATAGTCTGATGATTAATTGACGGACCTTCGCGCATGATTAATCAACCGTTTATAGATATTCTCACTTGAGATTCCAGCATCCCTCTCTCTTTGACTGACAAGCCAGTGGTGGAAATGGACAAAACTAATAGAAGTAGTGTCAAAATGTCAAGCGGACCATCTCCGAGAACATCAACAAAATGACTGTATTGAATCTCTCTAAGGCCTCAGTATTCCCTGACCCAGACCACAGAACTCAATACAACCAGAAAACTGGCATAAAAACCTCAGTCAGATATCTGACATTCCCATTTCTGAGGCTGTCAGGCCTTCTCCTGGTTCAGGCGCTGTGTGATGTATAAATCGTTCCCCTAAGTAAGTGGAGTTGCTCAAAACACCACAGATTCCATCCACCATGTTAGACGAGAACACGTCAGGCTATACCGAGAGGCATGTTTTACTGTATCTTATATAAAGATCTATTGAGATGTATCGAGGTGGGTATTGGAATGGTTAAAGCGTTATCTTATAGTAACAAATTGTTTATTCTGAATATCAACAGTGAGGGTAAAACCCCCGAAAGTGACACACTTTCAGTGATAAATATAAAATCACTGCAACAGAAAAATGTAGAGCAGCGGAAAATCACCCATTTTTTTGAATACCATCCCTCCAAATGCTTCCAGTGAAATTATTTTGAGAGAATGACTGTAAAAGTCCACCGTTGCCATATTCAGATAGATCGTCTGCCACTGTACTGTTGTCTGTCGTATAAAGTAGTATAAATAGTGTGTATAGTATTCTGTATTATTAATGCTTTGGCCAGTGCATATATGGCCCAAAGTAAAACTCATAAACCCATCTCAGTAGGGACATGCAGAACCTACTGAAAGGACAAGTGCGCCAATGAAAAACAGGAAATCCCCTATCCTCTAGCATTTTTGGGGTTTTTCCACATTTCAGACAACAGTGCACATTTGTACAGATTCATTCTCTGTATGCATCTGATAAGCTGTTCTTTCTCTTTATCTACATCTGAATAATGAAATGTAGGACTCCAGAATGTCTGTATCTATTTTGGCAAATAAGAAAATGAAAAGAAAAATCTTAACCTCCGGTCAGCTCATTGCAATGAGTTGCAACTCCCTTCAGTAAGTTATCTGTATCTGTATTTAGCAGTGTCTTTCCTAAGGAGAGATCCACAATTGTTTGTAGAATTGATTGCACAGCATTATATGTTTCAAAGAGGAATTGGCAACCTATGACTTTGGATGGCAAATCAGTTTGAGAGGCGAACTCGAGGTTATAAGGGGTTTTCGTTGATAAGATGTTGAGTTTTAGACATGTCTACAGTGCATGCCCAGTTCCTCACTGCTTGCTGTGCGGAGGGCAGAAATAATCATTTGGCAGGACGAATTAAATGCGGTCCATGATGCTGCTGCACTATGCTACGCAGCAAAGGTGTTTGAATTCATGGCCCTTCAGGTCATCAATTACTATAAATTGATGATGGAAAAACTGCAATTACACCAAGGTTAGTGAATTATTTAGTTAGCATGAGACGGATTAGAGGGACATTGTCCACTCTACGGCCAATATTTTCAATTTCAACAATCATTTTTTATTTTATTTTTTTCACTCTCCTTCATTGGCATTCAAGCACACTGAGATAATATGTAATAAGAGTTTTTTATTTGACAAATCTATCACACAGGGTTCAATAGATATTCCAACAATTGCTAAAATGGTTTAATGGAAAGCTATGAAAATGTAAACTAAGACTGTATGTGCTTATGTTCTCCAGATGTTTTATTATTTTGGGCAATTCTGTAAGTGTTAACCACAAGCAGTGCTTGGGTTGTCAAGTTCATTTCAATGCATATGACAGAAGTGTACATATTTACAGCAAGAGATGCAAATCTCACTGGCATGGAGCAGTATTTGTGCTATTTTGTATTGATAACAATAGTTGGAAAAGAAACCAACATATCTCTTCTGAGTGATTCATACATATTGTAACCTGACATTTAAGTTAAAACAGTATGTCACTCTAACAGTGCTGCTGCGCTTTGTTTATCTGGATCTTTGTTGGAGGATGTGGAAGAAAGGACAGGCTATAGAGCATGCTTCACCTATAGAAGATACTCAGGGTAAAGTAAAATAGGAGTTACTTTTCATTATGCCAATGCTCTTGACTGGCAAAGAGCTTGCTGTGTGATGGGTCATGTTTATTGTGGAAGTGTCAGCAGGTCCATAGAGCCAGACTGGACTGGTGTAATAACCATATAATTTGAGTTGTCAGCCCCTTTCCACGTTGCAACATAGAGAAGGAGCTGTCCATCAAGTGCTGCAGCTTTCCTTTTTAAATGGCCCTTTTCAAGTGATACTAGCCGCTCGGGCACTTGCGTTCCAGTTTCATGCATGGCACTTTCATTACATTACAATTTTAAGAGCACTTTGAGGGCTGTTTAAGTAGTGTTTAAAAGGAAACTATTCATATTACTCCTAACTGAGTGGAACAGACGGTCAGGACCTGAGTCATACTACCAATGATATGGCCTTACCTCAATATAGGCTGCGACAATATGCCTGGCAGTCAGGAGTTAATGATGAGTATTGGAAGGAACGACATTATCTGCTCAGTGTTCATCTCCATGAGCGCCGCCACATAATGTGCTACCTGGGCCTAAGGCAGAATCAGTGTTCGTACCTAGATAGGACCCCAGCTGTGTGTTCCACCAAGATAGCAAACCACAAAAGTAGCCATGACCAAAATGCTGATAATGGAATCAGTGACATTTGATGTGTTAGCTTAATCCCCCCACTTTGAGACTCCCTCACTTTATTTATCAATTCATTTTGTGGATTTGCTGCACCATGGCTGAGAGTGGTTTGGATTTGTGGCTGCAGGAGGACTTTCAGTTGATTGATATGTTATTCATATAAAACATGTCCTGATTCAATGTTTATAACTATTCTGCCCTAAGGGAAAGGGTGGACGTTTGAGATTTTAGCCTGTTATTTTTCATTTGTGAGAAACTTCACGCAATAAAGAAACTATTTACCTCATTTTCAGCTCCAAAAATTCTCATGGCAAACTCTCCGTCAGGGCGGTTGCTATGTGATTTTTTTTTTTTACTAGAGCTGCAACAATTAATCGATAAGGTGCTATTAACTATTAAATTAATTGCCAACTATTTTGATAATTGATTAATCAGTTTGAGGACATTTTTAGAGAAAAAAAAATCACAATTCTCTGATTTCAGCTTCTTAAAAGTGAATATTTTCTGGTTTCTTTACTCCTCTATGACCGTAAACTAAATATCTTTGAGCTGTGGACAAAACAAGACATTTGAAGATGTCATCTTGGGCTTTGGGAAAAATGTTTTCTCTTTTCTGACATTTTATTGACCAAACAACTAATTGATTAATCAAGTAAATAATCAACAGATTAATCAACAATCAAAGTAATGGTTAGTTGCAGCCCTAGATAATGCTCATTGATAAAAAGGAAAAGGAAACTGTAAATGAGCCAGTTAGCCTAAAAGGCTCATTTTCATATTATTAAAGATGCACCCTAACAAGCGAATAAAATGACATCTTATAAAATTCATACACACAACATGATAAATATGCACAAAAGAGTACATAACATACACTAATTTAGTATGACACATGTTCTATTTTCAAGAGCACTGAGGGGCTATAATTAGACATTTAATGGCTTTTTATTCATTTTCTTTCTATAAAAGAATATTTATACTGTCAAAAATATAGTTCTTAGGAAGCTCTCCATATGCAAGTCAAATGACCCCTTGTGGTTTTACAACCAATCAAGGTTGAGAAGCTCAGCACTAAACCAAGGAATGCTAATGGAGACTTACCAATAGCAACGGTGTGACTAGTTAGCTGGTTTCTAGTTGCTATCACTTGGTCAAGAGAAGGAAATCTAAATGTCTTATTATTATCATATTAGTGATTTTGCAGCAGAGATCACAGCTTACCAGGTAGAATTAATGGGATATTTCGGGTGTTTTGAAGTGGGGTTGTATGAGGTACTTATCCATAGTCTGTGTATTACCTACAGTAGATGACGGTCGGCACGCCCCCAGTTTGGAGAAGCAAACAGGAGCTAAATGTGCTGCTGTGGACGGGGCCGGCAGCAAAACGTATTTTAGCCACCTAAAAGAAAGACCCACCTAAAAATATCAATATCAGTTTAAGTGTATGTTAAATATAGAATATTTTCACAGGTTTACCTTGCCGTGAGAAAGCTATGTTTCCGACGGGGAACTGAAGCCGTTATCTATGCTCTTACCAAAGCAACCAGACTCCATTGGAAAAAGAAACAAAACAGTTATTGTGTTATTGTGTGACTTGGGTTAGTTTGGATTCACCACAGTCACACAATAACACAAACTAACTAATGGATCGAGGCAGTGGTAGACCAGCAACCCCCGTGTTCTGCAAGGTAAAATTGCAGGTTTATTCAATGGAGTCTGGTGGCGAGAGCATAGATGGATACAATGGCTTCAGGGCTGAGTGACGGCAAGGTTAAGTGGTGAAAATATATACTAAATAATACTATAAATACTCTAAATATGGTGTGCACTTAAACTGATATTGATTTTTTTAGGTGGACCTTTCTTTTAGGTGTCTAAAACACGTTTTGCTGCCGGCCCCGTCCACACTTCTGTGCGGTAACTCCATCTAGGGCATGCCGACCGCCATCTACTGTAGACAATACACTGACTCTGGATAAGTACCTCATATAACCCCACTTCACAACACTCAAACTATTCCTTTAAAAGGATTTTTTTACATTTGTCCTAAAAGCCAGACATAGACCAAACATACCGTCACTTTATCATTATAACATAACTCCATGAAAATAATAGTACAACTACATTACAGTCAAATCCTTCACTAATGAGACTAGCAGCCGCAACAAGGAAATAGAAGATGCTGAATATGAAGAATCAATGAATAAGCCGTGTTCAAGAGCCCAGATATCATAGGCTGCTACTGTACATGCTGTATGGGCTTATTTGAGCTGCATGAGATTACTATGCAAGAACAGTGAGCTTTCTTCCTTGAATCGACTTCAGAGCACACTGTTTTCAGATGCCTCTCCAACTTCTACCACATGACATGATTAATTCAGCCATAATGTATGTTAATGTATGTTAATCTGTGTCACTGATATGCTAATGAATACCTAACTCCCACAATCCAACTTGTCCGCGGTTGCAACACACACTCGTTGAAGGAGGTGCCATGTTGAAATTCTGAGAAAAGGGTCGTTTGTACAAATTGTATTTATACTGTAGGCCTGTGCTGCTTTGTGAGTTGTTTGTGGCAAACAGGAGGCTCTTCCTTGAATATTGTCCAACATTTCTACAACATTATAAAAATGGAAACACATCAAGCCTATGGTAATACAAATTATAATCATATGAAATAAGTTGTTGTCAGATTCATGTAGTCTTTTTTCTTTGTTTGGTTAAAGTTCGTCATACAGAAGAAAAAATTCAGATTTTTTATTCTTTTTTTTTTAATAGTATGCTGATGTTGAAGAAATGGAGATTTGTTTTGGACTACTGTAAACATACACATTAATAAAAAAAAAAAAGGCTAAATAGTAGTTAAAATATGTAATTTAAAATCTGAGCTGCCCTATTCTTTTTTTTTTTTTTTTTTGAATGCTTAACATCCCCAAGTAATATTATCTCTATATTAACAGTAGATGGCACCAAGTCATCGTGATGCAAAGGTTTAACTCTGCTATTATTTTGAATCCAGCTCCACCATGAATAATTGGGTTAAGGGGAGGAAAATAGAAATAAAACATATCTGGCCATCCTAATCCATGGAATGGAGTCATTTCCCTGTATTTTTGTATTTTAAACTTCCACATTTAGAAATGGAGGACATAAAATACCACAAACTCTCTGTAATGAGATCAGTCTGATACAGTTTGGGAGCAACCGTGCTGATATTGTTATTATGCAGGTGACGTTCATTGGAGCTGAACGCTCATTGTTTGTGTGGCTACATTTGTTGAGTGAGAGATGCTCAGCTCGAAGGGGTTGCAGAGGTGTTTACAACTACACCAAAATACAATCAGTGTAAAATACGTTCCTGGAAGAAATGTCAGGGACAGAGTGAAGGTCTGTGTTTTCTGGAGATAACACTCTTTGAACCTTGACCTGAAGGCTTCCTGGCTGCTGCTGCTTGCTGTACTTTAAGAGGCCTGAATGCCTTGATGGTATCTGGTCGACATTCTTCCGCTGTGATGCATGTTGTAAGTGGGGGAAAAAAACGGCCCTAACAACAAGACACATTTCTTCAATCCACTTAATATGTGTTGTCCTTTACCTTAAAGTTCACCGCAAAGTTACCTTGTCTCGATGAGGACACCTGCATCCATGTAAAAATGACTTTGAAATTAATAATTTTCAGGCCAACACTGGAGTGAATATTTTATGATTCTATTCCACTCTATTTGTCTTGGTTTGTGACAATCAAGCCATTGGAAAACAGTTATCAATTATTCACATTTGCTCAACAGGCTCATCAAAATTTATCAGGATGGTCAAATGACAAGACACCTACTAATGCAGGAAAAAAAAGCTGTTGAACATTTTTTGTTTTCATAATTAAGTTTTTGAGGACAATGTGAAAACATAATTAATGAGGACAAGATGTTTGATAATGATATTGTTGGATCAGAGGCGCATTGAGCGAAGAAGAAATTATATGAGAGAGTGAAATGTTCAAGGAGAAGATTGGACTTGTGTCTAGTTAAGTTTCTAGCATATACAATACATTATATAATCATAATTATTATAATTTTTTTTTTTTACATCTGACATGCATCACTCTTTTAATTTCTTGTAGTAATAGCTCCTGTATTTAAATCTTATTTTCTTTATTACATTTTTGGAAAAGCAAATAATTACTGTACATGACATGGTACAGTTGGTTATCAGGTCTCATATATTTCTTCATAAGTTTTGTAATATCATTGTTTAATATCAAATCAATGCAGAGGTTTAATTTGAGAACAAACGCTCTTTGCAAAATGGTTAAATGACAAGGAAATTTCACTTTATTTTATGTATTTATACACTTTATTGCACCTGTGTGTGATGCAATTTTTCTTCTTTCATTTCTCCTCATCAACTTTTCTTTTTAACAAACTATTAATGATCAGGAAAACACAGCTTACACTCGTACTCATAAACACACTCTGGCCATTTGCTTAGTCGATGTTGTAAAAGATAATGACATGTTGAAAATAAATGAGCCCACTCATAATCATGCCTAATCTGCCATTGCAGCCCTTCTTGCGACAGACATTAATCACGTCTGCATCCAGTGGGATATTTTATTTGCAATGCCTCAGGATAGGTAAGTGAGTGTAGACACTTCAGCCAGATTTGAGTTGCACTGACTATAATACAATGACCACTAATTGCTAATTATGAAATTCTCTGATGGGCAGAAGCACAGTGGGTTCATCCCATTATTGTTTATTCCTCATTATGTTGAGCTTTGTGCTAATGATTCCATTTTATTCACAGCACATACGCTGAAGAGTTTACCTTCTGTCACGTACAATATATATATTTATATATATATACAGTATATAAACTGTGCTGATATAGTCATTGTACATAGGTCAAGACAAGACTGCACAAAAACAAAGCTTTAAAACTACTGTTTTCAACTGCGCCATTTCATAGTCTTAATTGAATTTAAACGATTGTTTGCTTAGAGGGCCATAAAGTCCCTCAACAAAATGTCTCTAGAATGGAGCCATAACATCAAATGAAGTCTTTAAAACAGTCAAGGAAACATAACAACAAATCTCCGAACAGCTCAACTGTAAAAACTAATTGTTATTGTTTGTGGAAAACTCTTCCACAAAGCAATTCAGCTTTGAATGAAGACGAGATTTAAGCAAATATATGGAATGGAATTTTTACAGCTTAGTCGTGTTCCTGCAATTCCCAAATGGTCACCCCTCCGGATAGACTAAAGATTGCACCGCAGCAGGGCCACTAATGACTCTAATAGTTTTGGCGTTGTGAAAATACTGCTCAGCAACCAGCACTGATCATACTATCTGAGCTTTTGAACATGCAGCGCAGGCAATTACTGCATATCGATGCCCTAATACCTAGAGTTTCACAGTAAGGTCCCTGCCACATGTTTTTTTTGTTTTTTTCTCGGAGGCAGCCAATACAGTAGATCACCCTCACAGGGCCACTCTTCAGCACTCCTGCTGCCAGACAGTATCATTACTAATGACTCCTAAACCTGTCATCAATTTCCATCACACCATCTGCTTGCTGCCCGTTACACATTACAGGTTTATGTAAAAGTCATTAACTCTATTTAGATATAGAGAAGCATGAGTCAATAACATCAATATGGGTGGGAGCTACAGCTCGCTCAGTCCCTTCTTGAAGTCAGCATTGATCTGCCTGAATTTGTACTTTTGTTAAAAATAATTTGTGTGGGAAATTATGTTGTTAAAACACCTAAAGAGACAATCTTGAGGTACCCATGAGTATATACGCAGTGAATATGATGGAAATTATCATAAATTATGCTTCATAAAGGCAATAATTCTGCTACTTTGAACCTGCTAATGTGTCTCAAATTGACTTTGTCACTACATTGTGTAGTTACATAAGGACATTTGCAGTTCTGATGTTCTGGGGCAAGTGATTTCTTTGCAAGCATATGAGCTTCAGCTCATTTATTAAAGTAGGACACCCCTGCGCAGCCTGCCGCTCTGCTCTGCAGTGTTATTGTACAGTACAAGAAGCGTGACGTGACAAGAATAGCAATTTGTTCAAGGAGGCATTTTTTGCTCTGTGATTGACAGTAACTTCTTATTAGGTATATTGCCTCATGCTTGTGTATGCTGCTTTTAGGGCATCTACCAAAGGGAAACTCCTTCAGGTCAGGTTTTGTTTTTCATTGTTCTTGTGTTAATAGATGAGCCACTCACTAATATAAACTCAGGCACGGTGAAGAACAACACACCAACTTGTCAACCACTGTACAAGATAATGTCCATTGACGTTGATCGACACCCCCTCAAAACTTGGATTTAAATCTTAAGCGTTTCCCTGTAGCATTCAATTTTCATGACTAACTGAGCATAAATCAATGTTAAAGTTCAGAAATAAAGCATCCTTAATGATTATTTATCATCATTATTTAGATAATGTGCTCTGAATTAGATTTGATTGACAGTAGCATAAGCAAAACAACCCCATAACTGTCTGCAAAATCTCATTCATATTTTGCTAAATCCTGATTGGTGCATGGAAGTATATGACATCACTTGTTTCCAACTGATTCCCGCCCACCTCAAACCAGTAGGAAAAGCTCAGAGGAAAATAAAAAAGGAAATTCTGAAATCTCTCATATGAATAAATCAAAAGTTTGGCAGATAATAGTGCGCTATTGTACATTAGAAAATAGGTTTTCAGGGCGTTTAAAGGTTGGAATGAGTGGGCATAGGGGTGACTGTGCATGTTTGCCCATTCAATTCTCCACACAGTTCAGTCTCGTAGCTTTAAAACTTCTGCCCTGATTTAAGTCTGCTGAAAGCTGGATCAAATGATAAGGTTTTTAAGGTCTGGATTTAGATTAAATTGAGACTAGATTCAATTAAAAAGTGAATTTCTTCAGAGTTCCTTTGTGAAGAACATTGGATGATACCAACGCTACAATACATGTAAAGCAATTCCAACAACCCATGGGAGTGTCTCAATCAATTTAGTTTCACCTGACCTATTTATTGCATTCAAACGACGAGGGAGTAAAGCTAATTTAAATACTGGAGAGTTGATGTTTGTTTCACCCTTGGCTATTGAGTGGGCTTTAAATTATACATCCCTGGTATAGCAGTGGCTGTTTGTTGTCAAGGAAATATATCTACCGTCAGTGGTTATGGTAGGGTCAGAAGGCCCTCTATACACTCCAGTCTAATTAAAAAGTATTCTACATTTTCACACCTTTTTTCATACATTATTTCACATGTTTGTCCATAATGATAATTTCTATGCAAAAACATGTGCTGCAGAATTCACGGTCATAACCCTGTTTGTGTGGCATTCAGAAGCAGGTGCAGTGATTAACAGGATGCTTTTTGTATTTTTAGAGTTTGAAGCTGCACTCTAAGTACACTCAAAGTTGTGTTTTTTTTAGATTACTTTGTTATTGAGAGTAAAATAATTCAATTTGTCTGAACTGACTGAAAGTGGCTAACATTAATTTAATATGGCATTTACAACACAGTGAGATACAGTATCTCATATTATCCATCCATCCATCCATCTTTCATTTTTTTTATGTAATTGCTTCAGGGTAAAGAATGAATAAGAAAAGAATTCAGTTGCAGTTTGATCTTTCAGGTTTTCATCATTTTGTGTTCTCCAGGAGTTTTTTATCAAGTTTGCAATGGCTATAATTTGATTGAATCCCTGCCATCAGCTCAACTATTATATTCCAAAACACCTCTGTTCTTCTATACTTATTCATTTCTGACATTCCAATTATCTTTGCATCAATCATTAAAATCTATTAACATTTCATGTGTTTTTTATGGATTATCATATATGCTGCAGTTCTAGTCTTAAAAGATTTTTTCTGACTGAATAAAATCTTTACTGCTCATTATGTTTGATTCTGTGTGTCACTATATCAGGCAACATCCAAATGGACTCATATACACATCCTCTTAATCGTGATGATGATAGCAGTATCTTGTGTTTTATGATAAGCAGCTTTAATTAAAATTAAATTAACTTTTATACAAGTTAGACGATATAAAGTATTTCTGAAGCTTGTAGGGTTTGAATGTCAGCTATGCAGTACTTTTTTATGATCTGATTTAAGATACATGCAGTATGGCTCTTATATGATACACTGATTACCACATTGTCTAGATCATTTCAGACAAGTATCTGTATTTCTGCACTTTTTCTGTGGCTACTTAACTGAAAAAATCCCAATCACGAATTCACTTGGTTGGCATGTTAAAACTTTAATTAATTGCAAATAATTACATATTTATTATTTTAATTATCAATCTTCCGTTTATTTTCTTGATTAATTGTCAGAAAATTATGAATTGGTGAAGCTTTTAATTATATATTATAGATAGTAAATTCACAATGATTGATAAACAGGGAAAAGCAGAATATCCGCACATTTGAGAAGCTGGAACCAGAGAACGTTTGGCATTTTTGCTTGAAAAATTACTTAATTAATTAATCAATGAATTAAGACGTTTCCCAATTTATTTTCTATTGGTCGGCTAATGGATTAACTAATCATTGCAGCTCTAGAATAAATGTATTTTACCAGTGCAATCCCATTGTTGATAGGAATATGCATTTGTGATACTATGTGCCAAATATCTATCACCATCTCATAATTTAATACTTACAGATTGACTAGTTTTATTTCACTTCTATGCACGCAAAGATTTACCAGACACATTGATGCTATTGTATGACGAAGAAATGTGTGTCCTTATTCCTTCTGAAGCTGTCACTCTTTGGGTTACTTTCCAGAAAAACCCCATGGTAAGATTCATTACAGCCAGGAATGGGATCCGTGCTGAATAACTTGCTCATGGTGGCTTTTAAAGGCCTCCAACCTCCGCAACAACAGGAACCTGAAACTCTATACCATATCCATTAAGTGCATAACTTAGGGTGGACAACACCTCAACAGAATGAACTTGATAGGATTATATTTGTCAGCAGAGGATCAGTGTCCGGGTTAGACGGGGGTCTAATTTCCAGTATTGTGTAGATTTTGGAGTTTGAGATTTTTCTTGAAAAACTCACAAAGTCAGAGGTTAGAGGTAAATAACTGTGTGTCGTTGTGGCTCCAACCCATAAAGGAGAGGTCACAATTTGACAACTTTATCTTGTAACGTTATATACTACAAAATATTCAAATAGTGAAAGTGGAAGTTGGAGTTCACGTTTTCAACATGATACCACTGTAACTAAATATATTTACTCAGGTACACTACCTATGTTCAATTCTGAGGGGTAGTTTAGTATTTCCATTTTGTACTTCCACTCATATACTTTCATAATTCTGAGTGAAATTTTGTACTTTGTGCATTAGATTTATTTGAGGACTATAGTGACTAGTTAATAAGCAAATTAAGATAATCTTGATCTCTTTCTAAAATATTATACATTATTATTGATTACAATATCAGACACTATGATAAGTAGTCAAAGTTAGCTAACCCTGAGCAGCCACATTTAAAATGCTGCTTATAACAAATCAATAATATACAATACTTGGAACGGTGGCAAGGAATGTCACAATACCAGAATTTAGTAGTCGATAGCAATACTAATGAAATTCCGCGATTCTTAATACCCAACTCGATACCATAGTAAAAAATAAAAACAAAACACTTTGAGCTAGTGTTAGGAAGTTAAACAGGTCATACTTCTTTCTCTCAATATCTATTTTATATTGCTGTGAAAACATCTCCTTCAAACAACTGTATTTATTCAGGTTTCCCGCCAAACATTTTTTTTACAAGCTTACATACGAGCACATCCTGATAACGTTATAATTTAACTTCGCCTAATACTCATTTTTACTGAACATAGCCTGAGCGCATCATCATGAAACCTCCGTTAACGTGTTGCCCACCAGTGGCTAACAGCTAACAATAACTAGCTCTCATCCTGCCGATTTCCACATGGGTTTGTTATTCACAAAGAAGCATTATAAGGGAAAAAAATAAGGTCCGTCCCCTAGATGCGTCGATAGTGAGTTTACTGCGTCCTTTTGGATTTTAGAAAAACGAGTACCGTCACGTTTTCAGAATTTTGGCATTGACTTTGTATCGACGTATTAGTTCTGTGACATCCCTAATGCTGGCAGGGGCCATTCTTCTTCATGAGTACTTTTAATTTTGATACTTGAAGTACATTTTCTGATGACACTTTTATTTAAGTAATATTTACAATGCTTGATTTTTCGCAACAGAGTAGTTTTATGTACATTGTGGGATTGCTACTTTTACTTAAGGAACATATTATAATACTTATTCTACTACTGTATGATACCACAGTTTCTTTTAAGTGAAAAATTAGGTTCTCTTAGGTTAGAGGAGATAATACACCCACATGCTATGAAAAGATTTTATTTTTCTTGAAAATACTTGCAGATGTAAGTCTGAAAGTCTCTCTCTTTTTTCTTTCTTGCTCAGTCTTGTTATTAGTCTTTCATTTGATCACTTGCCACCTTTCATTTTCTCCCATACATATTTTTACACACATACCTGCTCTCTGTCTCACTTGCTTCTGCAACTAACATAGCGTATCAAAGAGAGGCCACAGAGGCTGAAAAGAAACATATTACAAACTGTAGCTTTTCATGGTGACAAGAACAGTTTTGAAAGTAAGTTAAAATAAAAAATGAGTGAGAATGAAAGAAGGTCCTTGGGAAAATAATGCACTGTACTTTTACTTATGTAACGAAAAAAAACAAAACTGCTTAGTGCCAGTCAAAGAGATTGATTTCCATGTTCACAGGGGGGTCAGCTTTCATATCAAAGACGCTGAGATGTGATTTTGATTATGACTGCTTCAGTGCCACCCTACTGAGATAATGTTTTTGGTTGCTGTCTCAGACATTTGAAATTGCTTAAACAACAAAATGAACTGACAAACAGACAGACATGCAGACATTCAAGAGCGCAGATAAAGGAGTAAAACCAATTTCTTAAATAGCTACCTTTCAATTGTAACTTCAGTTAATAAGTGCTTGGATGGTATTCAGAGTTTACAAAAGTTCTAATGTCACTGCAGAGCAATTGTAGTGTTTATGGGAATAATGAAAGGGCAGTGGTATTCTTAGTTTCCTCTTTTGTATTGCTACAGAGACCTCTCAATGCTACTGTGAAGACATCCAATTAAAATCAGAAAATATGGCCTTTGAGCTGGAGGTTACTGCTCCCAATGGTGTTCTACAAACAATATATTAATGGACAAATGTCTGTCGATGGAAATAAATATCCTTCACAGTGTTAGGCAAATTGAATGGCTTTGTGTGTGTGACTCTAAATAATGGCAGGCCTGATTGCAACTTCTGTAGTGTGGATATGGTTGTACAGTTTGATACGGTAGCAACATAATACTTTGATGAAGAGCCTGCTCCTAATTGCAGATGGGAATCTGTCAGTTTTGTGTTCCAACGAGATGAGTTGATAAAGCTGTTTGACACGATATTGTCACGATATGATGTTACTGCGATTTTAAACATTCTGCGAAATACTGAGTATTGCCATAAGATATATTGCAATATATTGTGATTTATTTCCTTTTATAACCTTTTTTCAACTGCAAATTATGCAGTGTGTCAACATCTGTTTTACCTAATAAGATACAGGGTTAGGGTAAGGGTTAGGGTTAAGATACAGATCTTAAGTAGAGAGGTCAAGGGGCCCCTTTGAAAATGGCCTTTCCAGTTTTACCTCACCAAAATTAGTGTTTTTCCCGACAAGCTAACATGACATGGTTGGTACCGATTCCTCAGGTTTTCTAGTTTCATATGATGCCAGTATTTTCATTCTAGCCTTAAAACTGAGCCAACTACAACCTCTGAAAGACAGAAAAGCGACAGATTGTTAAGAGGTTAATAGTTTATAAAATGAAAGATCGATACTTGGCGTTTGTGTATCGATACAGTATTGCCACACAAAATATCGTGATACTATGCTGTACCAATTTTTTCCCCCACCGCTACTGTAGAATGGTAAAACTGTGGCCAGTGAGGATAAATGTAAAAATCCACAACTACATCAGAGTGTGTTCCAGTGCGGTCTATGATTAACTTCCTTCTCAAGATTCATGGCTCTAGTTGTGAGTATGTGTGTATAATTAATCACCTCAAATTAAATTCACGGTGATGAAGTCATTATGAGATTGATCATTTTAAAAAGTGAGGTCACTGTGGTCACTGTAAATCAGTGGAGCTGTCACAAATATCTCAGTCATAATGGTTATGGTTAAATACAACGGGCGCTCCAACAGTAAACTGACCGACATTTGGTCTGCGAATGCTTTACACCTTGTATGAATTAGTTCAGCTTTGCCTCCATGCCTGTAATTACTGCCCCCATCTGAATGGGCTTAGCAGGCTAGTGTGAAGGAGTCCCAGTGGGGCCCAGCGTGGGTCCTTTCAGCTTTGTATATTCCAGCCGTGCCATTTCAAAAAAATGTATTACCGCCTTGCAGCTCTGGTAAATGTCATGCCATTCTCTCCTGTGTGGGAGGAATTGCAGCCATGGCGGTGGTCAAAGAACCCCAGCTCTGAAACCAACAGGAGGCCGGGCATTTTGAGAAATGGGAATAGATGAACAAACAATAAATCTTGTTCTTTTTTCTTTTTTCTCTTTCCTACTTTTGAGAGAGATAGAGAGAAATGGTATAGATGTAACAGACTTTGCTCAATTGATGCAATATGACTAGAAGTAATAATAGCTCTACATTGCCATAGAATGTTAAATTTGCATGTGGTCCTTTTTTATGACGTATCAACTCTGTGCCAATTTTTTTTAGTACTGTACATCCACCTTGTCTCCTAGAAATTACATTTATGTACTACTCTCATTTGTTTTGCCAACAAAATTTGGAGCAAACCTATTTGCTGCCTGGATTATGTTCACTAGCAACATTGTTTGCAAGTGCTACAATATTGTACCGCAATCAAGGTCTATGGAGATAGTTGGGGTTTAGTTTAGGCTAGTAACACTTAGGTTAAGGCGAGGGACAGATTGTGGTTTTGGTTAAAATTGTCCTGTCTTGTGCATCTTTACTTAACTATAACCAGGTGCTTAACTGTAAAAAGGTTGTCATTTTTTATTTGCTACAAACGGATATCCGATTGTTATGCTTGAATACCAAGCGACAGCAAATGAAATACGTTGTCATGAAAGGTTTTGCGAATTTCTTTAGTATGAACACAATATTTTCATTAAAAATGTTTTCCAATGATGCAGATATAAAACTTAATTATATTACAACGCATTACATTTCTCTCAAAGCACAATGTATTGGCTGGAATATAAGATGATCCTGATTATGAGATTATGCCTCTTTTGCCATACCTGTTTTTGGAAAAAATACTTTTTGAAGATACAAAACCGTTTCAGATTAGTGTTGTTAAGAAAGATTCCCTGATATACTATTAATCCAAGGATCAGATAATCCCCATCCTTGGACCCTTTACTTTCTTAAAAAGGGAAAATGAAATACTTTGCCAGAACATAAAACCCACATTTGTTTGTGTGGTCAGTCAGACATACTCACACTCTCCTGTCTACCGTCAGAATATTTTTCTCTGTCAGTAAGCATTTTAAATTTTTTCCGTTTTTGAGCTCCTCATCATCTATGGCAATTCTTTGCAGTTTGACGGATGATTTGGTCCCTTGTCTGTGTCTGCAGTAAATACGTTAGAAGACGATTTCCACTTTCCACAGGAATTTATTTCCTCCAAAATACGTTGCACGAGTGGTCAGAAACTCCTGTAGGTTACACTTGGCTAACTAAACACTCTCAGGACTCAGGACTGACTAACTCTAACTGACACATTATGTACTGACTTTAAAAAACTCACTAGTTTAGCAATGGTAGGGGTACAAACAACCCAGAATGAACTGGTATTCTCGCCATTGAAAACATATATCAATAATATAATAATATTATATAACCCCCACTTTTTCAAATATAATTTCCAGATTTTTCTTGTCTTATGTTCAGGCCATAATGGTATTTGCTGTTGCAAATACGTAGTATATAAACCAGGGCTGTCAATCGATTAAAATATTTAATTGCGATAAATCGCATGATTGTCCATAGTTAATTTAACATATTTTATATGTTCAAAATGTACATTAAAGGGAGATTTAATGGTTAAACACTTCGAAAATGGTCATGACCGTTTTACCTAACCAAATTTAGCTTACGTTTTGAGCGTTATTTAGCGTCTTTCGGGACACGCTAGTATGACATGATTACAACTGCGCCCGCTACAACCTAAAAATTGCAAGTTGCATTAAAGAAATTAGTGCCGTTAAAATGAATTTGCGTTAACGCTATATTATCACGTTAACTTTGACAGCCCTAATATAAACATAATTTTTAGGAGAAGGGTTTGGTTCATTATATCAGTCAACTATCCATTCCCAACAGGACGACCTCACTGTCATTTCCCTGTGTCTTGTTGCATGCTAGATAGCTGATCACTCTTCAAAAGAGTGGATGTTGGTTTTCTGAGATGATCTCTCTATCTCATCTCACTGAGCTGTTGGAAACTTGAGTTTTACTCATTATCAGAGATGCCCCACCAAAGAGGCATTTAGAGTGGCTTAGCTCTGCGGATGATGTATGTGTTTATGTCATGCCACACTGAGCCTGAGGAATGACTTGGAACCAGAATGAATGAGCTGTTGTGGTTTATAAGAAGACAAAAAAAAACAACCACCAGATTGCCGGAGGTAATTGCAGCTTTTTGACTGCTTCGTAATCTCCAAGCACATAAAATTGACATGTTGCAAATGGCATAAAGCAATACGCATATATTTTCTTTTTTCATCAGCGTAAGATATCAACATTGGTCAAACTTCATTTAAAATAAAGCTCAAAGTTTATTTGATACGTGGAGTTTCACATGTGTTCCAGATAGGAACATTAATCAGGAAGAACAAATGAATCATCTTTCTATGTCAAGGCAATTAGGCAAGCAAGGAGATATCCCATGTGCCAAAGGAGTGTGTATTTTTACTCAAAAGCGAGCATTCATCATATCACAGCTTGGTTTCCTGATCAGCTTAAAGTGTCCCTTAGGTGATTCTTCTTTAAAGACATTAATCATAGATGCTTATTACACATGACCTGCTGATACTAGGTTTCTCCATTTATCTCAGGAAGGAAGACTCCCCTTGTGCGCGGTCAAATACTTACACCTGATCCCTCTAAACCCCAACAACACCCCCCTTCCCATCCCAATCCTCCAATTCGCAGCTCCTTTCGAAAGTAAGAAAATCGCCTTCCGTAATTTAAAAAAGGTTGTACTTTTTAGCTTAGCATTCAAATTTCCAACATCTATCATTTGTACTTTAACTAATACGTTTTCAATAAAGTACATCATGTACAGACATCCAGTTTTATCCATCCAGAACATCCAGAATTTGAGCCACGCTTTTCATTTAACCATTTCAGAACTGCATGCAGAGACATAACAAAAAATGGATCCGTCAATTTGTTTTATTCTGGGTAAGCAGGAAAAATAGAGAAATTCCCTAAAGCAAAACTATCCCTTTACAACAAAATGTCTTCTTAGAATTACAAACTAGATATTAAACTAGTTTTTCCAGCCCTTGTACCTATTGAAGGTGGATAGAAACTCATCACAATGTAATTTAATCTAATAACCCCAGAACGTGAGTCCTTAAGAACTGCTAGATATAAATCGTCGGCTCTCTGACACAACAAACTGTACTATTTACTGCAGGGCTATTTCACTTGATTGCATTATTTCAAAAGGTGTTCCTGTTTCTCACCCCTGTAATTCCATTGTCTTATGTGATTAATGTGATATTAAAAGTTATTGTATTGTCTTCTTATTTGAAATGACAGTAGTGAAAAGAAACTGGTGCATCCATTTTTCTAGTATGCTGGTTTGAATTGTCTGCACCTCCCAAGCTTTAGGACATACAGTAGAGCTACCAGGCACAGAGTGTGTCTGTTTCAGACGCTTGTATACAGGGAGGGTGAAACAAAGGTTATGGAAGCTCGTCAATATTTTACAGGGGAACCCCTCCCTTGCCATAATTAGACAGATTACCTGTTAGCCATGCTCCCGTGTGCAGAAATGTTTTTAAACTGCTCTATCCTCCAGGCAAATGGAAAGGAAAGTCAAAAAGAATTACACGCTGTCCGAGCAACAGCTATTAATGGCCACAGCCACGCAGTGAAAAAAAGAAAAAAGGACAGAGTAACTTTCTCATGTCGAGTAGTGATTAATTTTTAACTGGTTTGGAGTACAAAAGGTTTGGTTAAAAATTTAAAAGCCTTGTGGCTGACAGTGGCAGTCGGATGTCGAGACAGTTCAATCACTACTACGCAGGCTGTTTGTGTGCTGAAGCTCTGCATGGGGTTCACAAATAGTGTTTATCATTTACATCTACAGTGCAGTGTAATACAATACAATAACAAATAGCTATTGAGATTTCAAAAACAAACAGGTTTCCATTTGTGAAGTTACAGCATCACCATCAGCTGTCAACTCTCATGTCATGACTGAAACATAAGCTACCAAAACAACAGTGTGCCTTTCAGTCAGACAGCATATGATATAATATGCGACTTTTGCACAGATTAAGATTTTGATGTTTGAACTATTCCCAATCACACTTGCACTTTTTTAGCATTCCCTCTAAGGATTTTAAGCACGGATGCATTCTTTTTTACCACAATTATGGCTTTAGATTTTATTCATTTTATCCCCTTTTATGGTAGAACATTGGGTCATGGAGTTCACTGCATTTCATTACTCTGTGCAGAAGCACTGCCTTTTTGAGTAGAGGAATCACCTAAGGGACACTTTAAGCTGACCAGGAAATCAAGCTGTGATATGAGTCCGTTATGAGGAGAGATACTCACTCTGAATCCTTTGGCCCATGGGAGACCTCCTTGCTTGCCTGCTCTTCTATAGTGATTGAATGATTTGAATGATTTACTGATCTAATTTACAAAATATAGATTTGAATGTCCAGTATCGTCATGCTTCTTAAGCACAGGTCTTCTTTAGCATGATGATAAATACACAGCAATCTACATTTCATTGCAAGTTCTGCAAATAATGTACTTTGTTTTATGCACCATATCAATGTTGTCTTTTCCTAGACCTATAAATCCACTCTTATTCTAGCCAACAGCAACCGATGATGTTTAATGCTCGAAATGACATGGCTGCGCTTCTTTGATCTTCTTTTATCACTGTGTATTGTACGTGGTAAAAATTGTTGTCTGTGATCGTCTGTTTTTATTTTTCTGTGGTTTTAAAGTTGACCTAGCCCAGTACAACTATTGACTTTAAAAATGTACCTCTTTGTTGCAGCACGCGTTTGTCTGTGCACACATGTTTGTCTTTTTGCTTTGTGTATATTTCAGTGTGAGCTGTTTCCCAACCATTGTCATCAATCATAGTAGCAAATTGCATATATTTTACATTTTGTTATCATTTCCGATATCATACTGTAAGGTTATAGACTTCTTACCTTAATGTCTAAGTTAAGTTATTGTGAAAAAGGTCCTTGTCGGTGTGTACACATGTGTACACGCTGTCCTTGACCAAAGGAATTCTTAGTCGACTAACACTCATACAATTTTGTCGACTAATCGATTAGTTGATTTAATAGACAGACATGTGAAACTTTCTCCACAAAGAATCACACAAAGCACCATTTTAAATCTTGTGTTTTCCAGAGATGTGCTCATAAGTTCAGAATGAAAAAAGGTTTAAAAAATGACTAAGAGACTAAAGAATCCTACTCGACTAACACCAAAACAGCTGATTAGTTAACTAATGGACTAAGAGTGGGGAAGCCTTAGAGAGATGAGAGTTGCAAAGTCACATCTCTTAGATTCATGAGTTATACATTAACAAACACCAAATCCACAGTCCATCTATTAAACTTAATCAATGTAATGGAATTACTGGCACCCTCCTTGTGCTTTGTGAATGATCATCCATTAAACATTCACAGAGCTTACAAGTGAGATGTAATGAGGTATATAAATATATTATCATTGTGGCAAGAAGGTAAGAGAGGAGAGTTCACATTCAAAGCGCATTGAAAACATTCACTAATTTTATTAGAATTTGATTGGCCTTGCTTAGTTTTTTTCATTAGTCAATGTTATTGGCAATTTCAATTTTTGTAACCAGTAAAATCTGTATCATACTTGAAAGCTATTATTTTTAAAGTTAACCTTTTTAATTTTTAAACTAAAATGAGGATTCAAGTTGTCTTGTCTTTGCTTATCATCAAATAGTTTTCTTTGGGCGGTAGGGAATTGAGTCATTATGGGGTTCACCTTTCTTAAAATGTTCCATAAACGCTGTTTAATATACTGCATTGTATGAAGTGAAAAGTATTTCCCTCATACAGTGCTGGAGTAATTAATCGCTTCCTACTTTTCCAATATAATCACTTAAGCTATATTTAAACCAAGTACAGTCTGTATAATGTTTCCCCTGTGGACAGCAGGACCATCTGTGTTGTCTTTTTTCTTCTTTTTACTGATGACACCAGTGCTTCAGTTGCACAATATTTCTAAACTTGGCCCAAGATGGATGCAATTGCCTAGCTTTTCTATTGTCTGTTTCCTTGCCACAAGATCTTCATGTTCTCAGAGGTGAGCACACGGTACTTCACTTTAGGTCAGATGGTTTCCTGTCTATATTCCAGATTGTGAGGCCTAGTAGCCAAATTAATTTGTGTCCATCGTGTTCAGGTTTGTAAAATATGTGTCGCTGCGTGGCAGCATTTTGCATAGAGGCATAGTGGTGGGAGCATCATGCTGTGATGGATGCTGCTGATGGATGCTTCTCTGCAGCATGCCCTGAAAGGGGTTGTGAAGGTAAAGGGTAACATGAATTCAACAAAATACAGAATGATCCTGGAGGAAAACTGGTTGCAGTCTGCAGGAATAGTGTAAATTGAGAGATAATTTATTAGCTGACAATATGACAAACCTAAGGAATATCTTAAAATCGCTAGTGTTAATGTCTTACGGTGGTCAAGTCGGAGTTAAGACCTTTTTCCTATCACAAATTTGAGGCGGGACTCAGAAAAGCCCCTTTATATCCTCTGTGATACAAAACTACATAAACAATCCGAGATGAAAAATGTTAAATTGGGTGAACGCTTTCATTGGAACTTGTATGTGGTCATGTGTACATGTGCCCTTCATATAACATAATTGAGTTTTAATCTATAATGCTGCTGGCTTGCTGCAGTTGGGACAAATTAACCCTTGCCAATTAGACTTAGTATAGATAAGGCTCAGATATTTAAATCACCAAACAGGGATTTCTGTCATCTTATATTCATCGTGCACTGACACCAGGCCCCTGCCTCGGGTGCTTTGATTGAATTTTATGGAGGTCAATTGTTAATGGCTGCAGGGGTTTTAAAAATAAAAGTACGAGTGAAATCCTGATGCAATATTTCGTCTTGCAGAGGCCAGATAAAGCCTAATGAAAAGCGAATGCATCACTGTACACTGTGCTGCTCGAATGGCAGCTGCACGCCTCCACACTTAGTCCATCAGTATGCAAAGCATTGGACAAGAGGCTCTAGAATCACAAGTCTTATGGGACTCCACCACAGAAGGGTTGAGGACATGCAAGTACCTTTCTCACATTTAACTAAACCATTCCTTTTCTCCGAGCACGGAGAAAAGGGGAATTGCGTAAAGAGATGTCAGATCCAAAGAAAGGCAACGAGATATGCAATGTCACCGCCAGGCTATCAGGAGACTCTTTCGTTTTAATCAAAGGCCCCCATCTTAATGTCCACAAGCCTGTTCATTTGCAGTGGTCTGTGCAGAAAGTTGCAAAACTGCTGGCATACTGAAAGCTCTCGCTCTCGCCCTGCTGCGATTCTCTGTAGATCATCTTTGATTGACCCAATTAGGCGAGTCCACCGGGTGATGCTTGCTGCTTATTAGTGTTTCACATTGGCTTAATCATTGGATGCAGTACGTGAATGAGGTGCAGAGCAACCTGGCAGAGGGCTGACACAGGCCTCCTTTCAAGTGCAAATGAAACCAAATGATGGTAACCTGTGGTAACTCCAACAGCTGCTTTGAGTGCTTATCAACACCAGTCTTAACACAATTTAGTAGGTCACTGGTTAGGAGTTTGGCTGCACAATTAATCAAAATTTTATCGAAATCGCAATATGACCTTCAGCAATTTTCAAACCGTAGGAGGCGTAATATTTGTCAAAGGCAAAATGAGTGTCAACATACCATTTTACATTAAATATTGTCATGCTGCATAGATGTCCTGGCCTATACATCATCATGTTCTACAGACTTAAAGGTCTTATTGATAACATTTTTATGTAGATGAATAATTTGAAAGAAATTTCCATACACAGAGCTTTTATCACGACTGTGAATTAATCATTTAAAACATTTCGATGGATTCAAAAGGAATGATTTGTTTATCTCTGTGTAAGATATCTGACATTTGGTTGCATATTCTAACAAGGCTTGTGAGCCAATAGTATAAGGACGTGGTACCAATCGCAAGTGCTCAGCGATAAAAGGAGGCTGCCTCTGCCATGCCTGGCTGCACTGACACTGGCGTCTCCGTCAGGCTGCAGAATACGTGAATATTTACCGTGGCAACATAGCACATATTAGCTGTCTCAGCTCAATCGTCCGAACAACAGTAACCCCTAAAATTATAATTCGGCATATTTATCAAAAGGAGAAAAATAGCAGCTTCGATCATTAAGGAGCTATGTTAGCATCTTAGCATTAGTAACGGTAGTGTCCAGTTACCTCATGCTATAGTTCCCTCAAACAATGTATAACAAAGATGCACATCAGAGGGGATTTAGAAGTGGGTGGCCAACTGAAAAAGTAAGTAGGTGTACACCGTATACAGTATACCCTGCACTACACCTCTGATTAGATAAAGACAAGCTAGCCATATTCAGAGATTACCATAGAGTACCATCACACAAAGTAACCTAAATCTAGAGCTAATGTAGGCCTATAGCTACATGTTGCGAAATGATTTCATTACTACCACAACAGATTCATCACTTGACATGACTGTCTGTCTCAGTCTCACTCCACTCGACCATGAAATATGCAGGTTGTACAACGAGCCGGCAACCACTTGTTGTGAAGTGAATGCAATGGAACGTGGGAGGTTCGCGTGTGCAGAGGCATCTGTTTTGACAATGGCGAAGCAAACTGAGGTGTTTGACTATGGGGTGAAAAGGTCGACTAAGCCATCAACATCACAAATGAATGTGAAAATTGATTCAACTGACAAAGCATCAGATGAACCTGAATGGGGAAAAAAAAAAGAAAATTTGTGAAGTACTCCGTCATTTTTTAGTTGGACAGAAAATTATACTGCAAGCATGTTCAACATACAGATGCCTGGTTGCCAGCCTGGCAACCACTTTTAAAAGTTAGTCACAGTTAGATATTTTTTTCAAAATCATCCAGCCCTAGTTAGAAGAAATATTTATGAAGAACTGTAGGGCGTACTGATGTTCATTATATTAATTCCCAAGCAAGAAAGCAAGCCAATTTAATTTTCTCCCCAGTGACAGCTTTAAGTGCATGTCAGCTAACACTTTTGCACATTTAAAATTCGCAGCATTTGTGACATTCTTTCAAGACATAATGAAGCAATATTTTATGAGATGAGCTGTAGAGAAGTGGGATGTGAAAGAAGCGAGCAGCAGAGCATTGTGCTACAGATGCAGGTGAACTCCCTTGTGTGACGGATGGAGGGGAAAAGGTAATTTGTGAAGAGACCTACCTGCCAAGATGATGAAGAGTTCTCCTTTGTTGATTTTCCCAAAAGTGTCTCCCAGTCAGGAGTCATAAGAGAGCAGAGCTTACAGTGACACCTTGACTGGCAATCAGGGACAGGAAGTCCATTCTTAGAGCTTTGTGTGCGTTTTAAAATAAAGAATATCATTATGTTTTGATAGGAATTCTCTGTCATTTGCAGAGGTAATTCCTCTTCTCTGTGTGACAGTGTTGCCTTCGGGCTTACCGTATGACAGTATTTGTAAATAGATTAAACATTCCTTAAGGAATGCGATAGGCATGCAGTAACCTAGACAATAGCTCCTTATTTGGAAACAAAGATCCGAGGTGTTCGTGCTGCTTGTTGTTTGAAACTTGAACATTATTGATGTCTGGAACTTTTAGAATTTTGTGATCATTATCTAAACAGGCATTATAATAACCTCTGGAGAATAAAGTTGTGTTTTTGAAAGTTCAGATTTCACAGACAAACATGCTTTTATAGAATCACAGGAATTATTTCAGCTATACATTTTAAAACTCAATTTTTACCATTCGAACTTGTTCGTTTTTTGGTAAATCGTTGGTGTTTTGGGGCTTTGTCTAAAATCCAAATGTGTTTGGCCGCCATGCATGTTTGTTTTATTGAATTTCATAAGGTGTTTATTGAGCTGAGGCATCATTGCGATTGCCCGTGGCATTTGTTTAAGTGTTCCACACAGAAAAACAGTAAAAAGACCTTATCTTATCTATAGATATCAACAGCCATTCTTTTCAGTTTCAGTAGCAGCTCACTGCAGAGCCCTTCTCAATGATACTGCAGTCTATAAATCTGATATAATCTCTCATATTACATGATACAAATACATACATGATAGAAATATGTGTGTTGGCAGCAGGTTTAATGTGAATGAAGTGTGATGAAGTAGGTGTGAGCTTATTATTCAGGTCTCTGCAAGATATCTGTAATCTGAATATTCAGACACTCTTGCTTAAATTCAACCTTTTTTTGATGAGTTTATAATCTATCCAAGCTGCTGTATGTTGCATATGTTATATTGAAAGCTGAGCTATTTGCTGTCTGATTCAGAATTGAATCACGCTCACACTAAATGAGGTGACTACTTGGAACTAAAAAGAAAAAAATGTCAGTGGCATCAGCGTTGCATATGGTGAGAGGTGTTTATGCAGACGTACTTAAATATTTCACACATTAGAGAGATGCAGACAGGTATTGTTTTAACAAACAGCATGCGCCTAAGCACATCCCTTAAGTGAGATGCAGTCAGGAACACATCAGGATCTCCGTCTGTCATAGAGAGATGGAGGCTGGCCCAGAGGAATTCGCACAGGTAGACTCAGTAAAATCAATAATAGCGTTCTCTATGCATGTGTAATGCGCTGTCAAACTTCATGATGGTGCGACATCCTCATTTGTGCCCAATCAAATTTAATTAGAAGTTGTAAAGGCTTCATGACACACCTCCGTTGAGCAAACTGATCAGAGCTGTAGCCAAGTTGGAACTGCCTTTTACAAAGCTTAAACGACACTTTATGGCTATGGTGTATGTTTTTTATTGCAATCATGTCTTATACTGTATTTCTTAAAGAGCCAATGAGGGGCTCCTCATTCTGTTCAACGATGAAATTAACAAATTGAAAAGCTGCCAGCAGATCATAATTTTCTGGTAAAACAATCTGCTTAATGTTGCGAATAGAACTACAGCGTTCTCTTCTCTATATCCAAATATAAGCCAAGTTTCTCACGGATTAAATTTGCATCTTGCTGTGAATGGAGTGACGGTCAGGAATTTCACTCCTTGATATAGTTTCCCATTGAACTACAAGTAGGGATGCACTGATCCAAATTTTTTAGTCACAATATCAATAGCGATACCTGGGCTTTGGGTATCGGCCGATACCGATCTAGTACCAGTGTTTAATTAATAAGCTGTATGCCTCACTGTGTGGAAGTGAATGGGTTCATTCTTTTATGTGTAAGGCAACATCAGGCTTGACTTAAACATTGCTTTCCTAACTTTGTAAAACAAAACGTAACAAATAAATATATAGATACAAATTTAGTGAATTGTTATTTATTATTAAAGCCGTGCAAACCAACAACTTGGCAAAAATATCTTCAAAATTAACTTGAATTATAATTCAGGTATAAACCTTTTTAATGCTGCAACAAATTGGTCAAAATTTAAACAGGAATTAAAATTCTGTATATAATGTATGTAGTATATAAACTCAGAATTTAATTTAATAAATCGGCCCCATTGTCACTGATATCCGATCCAGCTATTTGAGTCAATATCGGCCCGATATCCGATCCGGTATCGGTGCATCCCTAGCTACAAGAGCTGTTTGATGAAACAAGAACCATATTTATATTTTTAGAAACATATACGTATACTAGAAACTTATCTTGACGAGTAGGAAATACAGCACCAGTTGTGGGATTATGAGGACAACAGTTCAATATAGAAATAGCTGTGTTGCAATAGATAGACTGGATTCATTTCTCACCAATGGCAACTTGGAGTTTTGTCCCGAAGATCATTTTCAATATTTTTTGTGTTACTATAAGTTACTAGCACCATAAAAAAGAGAATTTATCAAAAAAACAATTATTTTTTTAGGAATGGATAAGTTGAACTTTTTTTCCCTTAACAATTTTTGAGTTTTTTTTCAGTAGTTTTTGTTCATACTGCTCTGTTTTGATCGAGAGCTCAGCTACGGTCTACCCAGTTCTTTTTATGTTTATTGCAAACAGATTTGTGTCATTGCTAATGTGGAAGCTAAAATGCATTGGTTCTGCTTCACCAATGGATATGCAGAAACAGTTTAACACTAGATTTAGAATTGAAATATTTAAGCTTTCATAGTTTGAATGACTGTCAAGCAGAAACAGTCATTTATTTATAAGACAGATTCTTATATTTGAACTATTTTCATTCTTTCAGGGCTATTTGTTGTTAACTTGAAATATCACCAGTGCTGAAAAAACACAACATTTGCTCTATTTGGTACCCATAATGCCGTCTGTCAGAGGAGTGACGCCCTCTTACAGTTGTCACAAGTGCTCTGTCTCGTGTCTCCCCTCGGACTGCATTAGTGTCAGCGTGCGCTCTGCTCTCCTCATTGTGTGTAATCATTGCTTTGTCTCTGGTGCCCTGACACACACCTCACTGCATGCAACTTCCGCAGTCCCACCGGTCCCCCCACCACCAAATCTCTATCCGTCCCCTGCGCCACTGAGCTGCACTCGCCTCACACCTAAAGGGATTGCTGTCACGTTGAAAAGGCCAGGCTTGCTATGCCTGACAACTTGCGTATTTGTACACCGCGATGCAAATGTTTCCCCACTGATATTGTTTTGTCACTTAATGGTGACCCCCACTAGTGCGCCATTAAGAGCTAGGCATTCCACAGTCGCACAGAAACAAGGCATTTCTGTAAACTTGTCCCCATAGGACATTTTCAATACTTGTCCTTCTTGTTATCTATGTGCTATTGTATGCTGCACAAACCCATTTTCTGCTTTATTCGTCCCCCGCTGCATGATGTTGCTGGGAACCAATGGGGGGGGTGACAAGAGCCCTTCACCACTTTCCCACTGAAAACTTTCTGCTTTTGTCTACCGTCTTATTTCTGTGTTAAGATGACACCTGGGAATAATCCCGGGGGTTTTGACATAAATGGAATTCAAATTAACTGGATTAAATGCTATAATCATAACAGGCATAATAACTGTTACAACTTTGGATATGTTTTGATCATGTCCTTCATTTCTTTTGCACTTTTTTTTTGCACTCAGCTCTGGAAATAAAGGCACATATTTGGGACTAAAGCTGTAAATGGAATCAGAACTTGGATATTAGCAAAATGCCCTACAAAGGGGAAAAAAATCTTCTAATTTAAAAAAACACTTTAAATGGAAGTTGAACTACTTGTTTATAAGCCCAATTATTCAGAATTTTCAGACCTAACGTAATTGATGTGACCCAAAAAAAGACATCAGCAAAAACTCATATTGCATTTGAAACAATTTCAGTTGAATGTGAACAGTAATAAATCATGTGTTCTACTTTCCAATGCTGTGTGCAACATACGAGCCATATGGTGCCATATTCTTTTGCTGCCACATCTGGGATTGGCCTGTCTCCATGGCGCACATAGTTTACCCTGTTACCTGTCACCACCTCAGCTTTGAGAGACTGCGTGTCAGCAATCACTGTCACGAGTCACATGGTTATGAATAAATTCCAGTGGTAACACTTTGAGCCTTTCCCTCTCTTGGTGGTGTGCAGGCAAAGCTGCCACAAAGCCCTTTCGAGTTTCATTTTTGGAAAACAATCATTGGCTGAGATTTTTAAGGCTTTCCTTGTAACATTTTTTACATCATTATTGTAACTTAGCTTTCTGACCGTTGACAGCCTCAGCAAAGATATCATGGTATTGTGTAGTGTTATCAATAAAAACACTCCAAGTTTGAGAGGGTTGGCTTGTCCTTGAAAGTTAATAACTGTTATTACGATGGATAAAACTATGTATTTTCACAATGTAGGGATTTGAAGTTGTTTAGCACACCTTTATTTGTGCGCTGATATCAAGTTGGGTGTGCGAAACAGGGTAAGCAAGGTTTTCTTGTCATCTTGTGAAACGTTCACTAAAGGTCAGAAAGATTAATTGAATGTATTCCACTTTTCCATACGAGTGCTCCACTACAGTGAGAGGCCTTGTCTCCATTTTATGCAAAAGTTGAGGATGTGTCGAGGGAAAAAAAAAAAGTACGCTGTCTGTTGAAACCTTGCTGCTTTCAAGGACATGCCATACATAACACATAAATACCTGGGGGGATATGTTTTTTCCCTTAATAGTACATCTTTTTACAGTATATAGAATGAAGTGCATCCTGTTTCTTCCCCTTTTTAATTAATTGTGAAGACTATGATACCTGCATATTTATGTGGACGCCGTTTCTAAATAGGTAGAGGGGAGCAGAGGAGCCATATGGTGTTGTCTGACATGAAGAAATTAGGCCACCAATGCTGTCTGTTCATTGTCATCAACCTGGCCACCTGCTTTGCTTGTGCAGCGGGTAAACTAGTGTAGACCCCCTCCCACTGCCGCCTCTGCAGTCCAACTTGTTATATCTTTATAAAAACAAGCCTTAACAGAGAACCAAACTATTCAGGGGCAAGTCAAAATTTGATACAAATTAGCTAGAGAGGCCAGCGGAGGTTGTCTGGCTTTACTCCAGTGGGTTCAGTGGTTCCGTCTAATATTAAAGTAAACAGATATGTTTATTTGTGGCTTGAGCGTGATGATACAGATGGTTAGATTGGCCCCTGCCATATCTTCTTAGGTTGTGTCCTTGACGTAGGGATTCTGGGTGGTAGTGCCAAAGCCCACACACTGAGTAGCCTTACTTTTAAAACGTCGTCCAACAAGCTTCTTTTTTTTTTCACCATAGTAAACAGGACATTTTTTTTTCTTTGTGCTTTCGTCTGAGACAGATTTACATGCACACATCTTATTTTTACCAGACCCTTCGAGACATTTCCCACTCTTGGGTCACCTTGGTGCTCGTTTTGTTTGCAGTGTAATCATTTACTTAAATTTACTGGGTTGTGATATATGCCGGTGAGAAAACATATGGTGGGACTAAAGCTCAGACTACCAGTCAGCAGACAGTTACTTAGGTCGCATTACAAGCTGCTGGGTTCCACTCAGAGCAGACACATTTAAAGCAGACCTCAATGCCGAGAGAACAACCTCTGGGGACAGACTACACACTCTTCCGGAGGCACTTAATTTTTTTTGGTGTCTGAATTAATTTTTCATCGTCGTGCTCCAGACTCAGCGAGGCTCAATGGTTTCACTGATCTACAGTGGAGCGAACTGTCATATCCATTTGGCAACAACTCACAGGCTACACCCAGCTGCTATGTTTGCGGCTTTGGTACGGTGATACAGATAGTTATTTAGATTGTCCTCTGTCGTATCAGCTTAATCCGTGTCCTTGACTTCTTGATGCTGGGAGAAAGTGCCAAAGACCACACAACACCAGGCAGCTTTAGTTTTACTATACTCCTTCCAACTAATTCTTAACTCTTTGCTGCCAATACTGAATCCCATTACATTTGATTGGTAATGAGTTTTGCTTTAAATGTTTACCAAAAAAAAAAAAATGAAATCATTTACCAATTTCAGCAAATTATCGATACTGTTTACGATTGAATTTACTGATATTAATTTAATCTACCCAGTGGGCAACATCCGGGTCTGAAAAGTGAAGCCAATGCTGAAGTGCCTTAAACCTGCATTCTTTCTAATAGCCAGCAGGGGGCGACTCCTCTGGTTGCAAAAACAAGTCAGATTGTATAAAGTCTATGAGAAAATGACCCTACTTCTCACTGGATTTATTACCTCAGTAAACATTGTCAACATGAGTTTATAGTCTCAATCGCTAGTTTCAATTCTTCTTCAATACAGCATGATGTTCATTTAGTAAATTATGGTCCCATTTAGAGTCAAATAAACCATAAATCAGGGTATGCTTTAGGGCGTGGCTACCTTGTGATTAACAGGTTGCTACCACGGCGTTGTTTGGTCTGGGAGTTGTCCGCGTTTTTGTATACAACTTTAACCCCTTCATAGCGTGTTTTCAGTTCATGAAAGTTAATTAAAACCTTTTTTGGTCGTCTAAAAATGTCTTATTCGGCGTTCGTTTGTACTTCACTCCACCCTCTTGTGTCACTTCTAGTTGCAAAAAAACAACATGGCGACAGCCAAAAACCTAGAAGGCGACGGCCAAAATGCCAAACTTGAGGCTTCAAAACGTTAGTTCACAAACCAATTGGTGACGTCACAGTGACTACGTCCACTTCTTATATACAGTCTATGAATCTACCCAATTTGAGATGTGGTGAATGCCTGAACATACATCATCTTTCAGATTCTTTATCTCCTTTGCATTGCAGAACATAACCAAGGCTAAATACAGTGCACAGTTGTGTCTTGTGAAAACTGTGTAATGTATTATTTCTATTATCTGCCACAAAGCTCTAAAGAGGCCCGCCAAAAACCTTTAGTCCAGACAGAATATGGGTTTTGGCACATCTCAGCCATTGGCGAGAAAGAGTTAACGGTCTCCTCAGTTGATTTGGCCCTATCAATTGTCAACAAGTCTTCTAGGCCTTTGCTTGAACCTTGAATGTGCTGGATTCCGGCCTCCTTCTGGTTTTGCAGGGAGGTTTTTACTCACTGCGGCCCCACTGAGCCTGAGGAAGGATTAAAGATTGATGAGAGCTCTCAGAATCAGTTTATTGCTCCAGAGATCCTCGCATGTGTTATGAGTGGGAAGATTGTGTTGCTGTTTTGCCTCCTAGAAGTTCATGAGGCTGGCACAGCACTGAAGTGGTTGACAATCAAGGTTAGGTTGTTTTTTCTTTCTTTCTTTCATTTTTTGCACAGCAGATAGCCTTTGGATTGCCAGAGAGCTGTGAGTAGGCAACAGTACAGTATATTCTGATGTGAAATGTGATGAAATGCTTCTGCTATCAGGAAGAGAAGCGTTCATATTTCCACAGACCCATGCATTTTGCCTGACTTCAAAGTTGATAAGGGCTACACTCACTCACCATTGCAGATAATACCTGGACCATCTTGAATGAATTCTCACTTTTGCCACTTTGCTGCAATACATCTGTCAGAAAAGAACATGAGCTGTATCAGTTCAGCTTCAGTGAGGAATATAATGCATTTCAATACGGCTGGATTCTGAGCTACTTGTGTTGAGACTCAGTGATGTTCATGAAGTCTTATGAGAACATGCAGTTCACAGAGAAGTTAGTGAGCCCATAACGGTGGAAAAGCTAGTTTAATTCAGTTTAGTTTCCATCTAAATGTTTTATGCACATTTCAGTTTTTTGCATGAAAAAACCTCCGTGGAAACACAGTCAATTAAATATAAAGTCAGAATTAGGGCTGTCCTCGACCTAATAAATTCTTATTCGACTAACGTTCGTACAATTTTGACGACTAATTGATTAGTTGATTTAATCAACAGATCTGTGAAACTGAATCTCTCCACAAAGAATTACACAAAAGCACCACTTTAAATCTTGTGCTTGCTAGAGATGTGCTCAAGTTTCTTGGAAATTAGACATTCAGCATGAAAAAAGCATACAAAATTACTAATCAACTAAAGAAATCGACTAAATCGACGAAGACCAAAACGACCCATTAGTTGACTAAACGTCTAAGAGGGGGCAGCCCTGGTCAGTTGTTAAAACACTTGGCTAAGATGGAAAAAGTTGGTGTATTAATAAAAGCAAAATGCAAATGTCCTATGAGGCTTCACCTCCACAGAAGAGACGAAAAATCAGATCCGTGTGGAGCAATGAGGAGACTGTAATGTTCCTCAAGTTAATACATTGAACAGACATAAATGCCATATTTCCATCACATTTTCCACTTTGGTTTTGTTTGTTTGAGGTTTGACTGGAGCTCTTTTAATTACGTCATCTCGTTGCGCCTTCTTTTTCTGCAATAGTTTAATGGCGCCCGACTGGAGGATTAGTACCACCAGCTGTTGTTTCCCACTTTGCCTACAAATAGGGATGCATTGATCCAACTTTTTCAGTACAGATACCGATACCTGGACTTGGGTACCTGGGTATCGGCCGATACTGAGTACCGATCTGATACCGGTGTTTAATTAATACGCTGTATGCCTCACTGTGTGGAAGTGACATACTTTTATGTTTAAAGAAACATCAGGCTTAACTTAAACATTGCTTTTTTAACTTTGTAAAACAAAATGTAATAAATAAATATATAAATATAAATGTACTGAATTGTTAATCATTATTATTAAAGTAGTACATAGTACACCAGTAACTTGGTAAAAAATCTTTAAAATGAACAGGAAATACAATTCAAGTGTAAACCTTTTTAATGCAGCAACAAATCAATTATAGTAATTAAAATCCCAGTATATAATATAAAGAAGTATATAAACATATGATTGAATTGATCGGCCACATTGTCACCAATATCCGATCCAGCTATTTGAGTCAGTGTCAGCCCGATATCCAATATCAGTATCAGTGCATTCCTAATCGTTTTGCGCCTTCTTTATCTGCAATATTTTAATGACACCCAACAAGAGAATTTGTGGTACCAACTGTTTATCTTGTTGCGTCCAACTCCTAATATTCACCAAACAGTAGTGGATAGCACATTTTCTGGAAATTCTGTTAAAATTTGCACTACATTTGGTTGGAAACTTGACTATTGCAAGGTGCTGAAATGTGTAGACTATGAAGTACTCAGTGGTAAAACTGATATTTCAGTTTGCCAAATTAAATGGACCTCCCTCTCAGACCTTAGCCACATAAAAACATTTAAAAAACCTAGAATGACGATTTTTTTCTTTTGCACATTTTGTGCACTATTAAAATATTGTTTTATTTAAAAGGCCTGTTGTTTCCCACTCTGCCTACAATTGACATGATTTCCTGTTTGTTGAGCATGAACATTAATTTTTGATTTTAGAAACAATACTTTGACTTTCTCCAAGGTAAAATAAACCCTCCACGGCACTTACTAGCTTCCTCTGGAGCTTTTAATGGCATCTCACGGTATTAATCGGCAGATGGAGTTAGCTCAGTATAAAACTTTTATTTTAATGTTAGTACAGGGGTTTCACTGAGAATTTTGTTGTCTATGGCCTAATTGCTTTTTCTGGTGCGATTCCACCCTGCCACATATTGAATATTAACACAACATGTTGTCTACGTGTAACTTCAATTTAAATATGTGTGCAAAAACTCATATCTGTCAAATCGTAATGGATGTATTTGAAGCAGAGCTGAAGCAGTGATAGAAATCTCTGTGGGGACAAATAACAAACTGTATTACAACACATTAATTTTTTGGTGTTGAGTTTAATTTTTCATCCATGTGCGATAGACACAGCATGGCTCCGTAGTTTCACTGATGAACAGTGGAGCAAACTGTCATCTCGATTTGGCTACTCACAAGCTACACCCAGCTGCATCCTACGGCACGGGGTACAAGGAGGAAGGGGGGGGGCCTGCTAACAACACAGGGCTTTATTACCTGGGAAATTAATGATCTGAGAGACTAAGATGTAATGGCTGAACCATCTGCAAGAAATCATCCTAGAGAGGATCCACTTTCTATCCACTTTCCTATCTGTATCTGTCTATTCAGCCATAATGCTGCGCAGGAGCATAAATCAGTGGGATAATTCATACTGTTAAGGTGAAGACACCACAGTTAGCAAACACAACCTTATGATTGATTACCTGCAATTAAGTAGGTTAAGTTTGGAGATTTGTTTTGAGGCGGTTGACGTTTGCTCCTTGTAATTTATAAATGTGATTACTGACTGAAATTAGAAATGTTCCAAAGATATATGGATGTTTTGTTGATTTTGTTTGTATTTTTCCCAATATTTGCCGTAAAAAATCTGCAGTATACTGTAGTATGTGTGTTACTGGGAGAAGACTGGAGCTCTATGTAGTTGTAGTTGATGTAATTACTGGTGCAGGCCTGGTTTCTATGGAATGGTAGAGCTGGGCCATTGGTGATTGGCTGACAGGGCATTGGAAAGAGCCAATAGGACTGCTGTGCTTTATGTGTGGAGCGCACACACACCAATAGTGAGTGAAGAAGCACCCCCTGTTGCACAGTTGTAGGATTTACCCTCCTGGCTCCGTCTTCAGCCTGACTGGGGCTCGCTAGTCCACAGTTTTTAGAGATTATAACCTATAGTAACACAGCACAATGCCACGAGGCCTCAGCAGTATTCTACTTTAACGGCAGATTTGCTCCATAAACCCAGAGGATCCTGTAGCTGGATTTTGTTGCCCTGCTACTCCATGATCTGCTCTGTGACGTAGGCATTCAGAGCTCAGAGTCTGGAGAAAGGACCTGATGAAAATCAGGCATTTTGCACCATAGCTGGAAAAAAAAAAAGCTTTGGCCTTTCACAGTGAAATTTGATAGGATTATGCAGATGATCACACTACTGTATGGGAATGGAGCCTGACACCAAACTTTGTCCAACTCCAATAATTGCCACAAGAGTCCATTCTGTATTTGCAGAATTTGAAACCTCACAATTTAGCCCTTAGAAGGCCATTTTGTCCAAGATTGAATAATACCTTATTAATTTGATAAATTCCATTATTGCCTATTAACTATTTAAACACTGTAATAAATGATTTGCTAACTTGCGAGGAGAAAAAAATGAAACGGTTTGGTCCGATTTGAACTAAAAAAAAACTGCTCTTAATCTTTTTCACCAGCAGTATCTTGAGGATTTTTTCGTTGGTTCAGAATTTCACATGATAAAAAAAATATCTTCAGCTTCCTGTAGAGTTGGCAAAATCATTTCCACAACCCACAAATTTCTCCCCAGCTGCTAATCGTACCCCGCAGACCTTCCACACCTCTTTCGGTGCGCCCATGTTGGAGCTGCTGTTTGTCACATGTCTTGAGAACACATCCTCACCTAGATATCCCTGTCCTTTTTAATTGAGCTGTTAGCCAGGCTACCATTCAGCCTTATATACTGTACACGTCCCCTCAGCTGACAGGGTGCACAACCAGGAGGTTCCTCATATGAAAAGCTCTGACCTTTCTTTTGTGGTGCAATCAAATGGGGCTGCCTTGGTCCTTGGCTCTGAATAATTAATTCCTCCCCTCAGTAGGAGTGTTTGCTAAACAGTGGGGTCCTCTGCAGTTCACTTTTTCTGCACCACTGCCACTGCACCCTAGGGGAGAGACGAGTGTACGCTTTAGTCAGACGTAAGATGTGCCTTTCAGAGAATAGAGACAGTCAGGAGATTTTTTATTTTTTTTTTCTCTGCGGAGAAAAAGACAACTGCATACAAAGGAACGTAGTAGGCAAACTTTGCATAATTCTTTGCTGCTTCTTATGCTATTTACAACAGCGGGGCTATTTGTTGTCAAAATGAGTTCAAAATGGGACTCATCGCACTTGTTTTATTTCCAAAGATTAAGCTTCTTTTCATAAGAGTGTGTCTGGTGAAACAATACATT
Source organism: Sebastes fasciatus (assembly GCF_043250625.1). Classification (NCBI taxonomy): domain Eukaryota; kingdom Metazoa; phylum Chordata; class Actinopteri; order Perciformes; family Sebastidae; genus Sebastes; species Sebastes fasciatus. The sequence goes on from NC_133799.1 coordinate 14,256,933, forward strand.
TCTATGTCCTGTCAGCTTACTTGCTAACACACCCATAGCAAGAGGTTTATTTGACTTAAGAGTCCTAATGTTATGGTCAGCCCTGGAGTGGACTGGGTTGCAGTAGGGCTGGGCAATACATCAATATTATATCCATATTGTGATATAAGACGAGATATCGTCTTAGATTTTGGATATTATAATATCATAATATGGCATACGTGTTGTGTTTTCCTAGTTTTAAAGGCTGAATTACAGTAAAGTGATGCAATTTATCTGAACTTATCAGACTGTTCTAGCTGTTCTATTATTTGTCTTTACCCACTTAGTCATTCAACATTACTGATGATTATTTATCAAAAATCTCATCGTGTAAATACTTTGTAAAAGCACCAATAGTCAACCCTACAATATATTACGATAGTATTATATTATTATTATTATATCAAATATAGAGGTATTTGGTCAAATATTAGGGGTGTAAGAAAAGATCGAAAAGAAAAATAAAATATCGGGATATTATATTTTGTGATACTGTATTGATTCTCCAAAACACTGTATTGATTTTTAATTAATAATTAACATGCAAAGATTAAGTCAGTCAATACTTTATTTCTTTTGCAAAGAGATGCGTCCTCTCAGTGTATGTGCCCTCTCAAAGTAGTGCTATAATGTTGGATGTTACAGGAACTGTGATAAATGCAAAAACAGATCCCACTGTTCTGATTGCATAAAAAAGTTTTTTTACTCAGATTTTATGCATATGATGGTGTGTTCTGTTTTACTATGACAGTTTTCCTAAAATTAGATTAAAATTTTTTTTTAATATATCGCCTTACGTACAGTATCACAATATATCACAATATATTGAATCGTAAGCCCTGTATCATGATATGTATCGTATTGCCAAATTCTTGACAATACACAGCCTTATCAAATATATTGGGATATTTTATTTTCTCCATATCGCCCATCCCTGGTTTGCAGGACAGCCCTCATCTAAACCGTTTGCTACTCCTGCCGTCCTGCAAACCAATCCCCTGTGAGGGGCGGCCTAATGTAACGGCCCCTACTGGATTTGCCTCGTAACAGCGTCATCTCCACCCCCAGTATACACGCTTTCATCATCCATAGAGGAATAATATATTGTAGGGAGATGCTCCTGAACCGTCTTCCACTGGCAGTGTGTGTGACAGCCACTTTGATCTCAATGTGAGAGGCTGAAGCTCCAGGAGAAATTATCAATGAGATGGGGGGAGAGAGAGAGAGAGAGAGAGAGAGAGAGAGAGAGAGAGAGAGAGAGAGAGAGAGAGAGAGAGAGAGAGAGAGGATAGAGAGGCGGTGGGAGAGGTGCATAGTGGTGTGTTGAGTGTGTTGGGGGTGTGAAAAATGGCCCATCCAATTAGAAAGTGATATTTATTATTTAGTGCCCGCGGCTTATGAGAAAAAATTAAAAATTAAAAAAGTGTCACAACATTTATAAAGTTATTTGCTATTCAGTGCTCTTAAATTATAAACATACAATTGAAGTTGCTTTTCTGGCAACTTCTTTCCAAAATATCTTTTTCCCTACACCGTGCAAACATCCAGCTCAGTGTATGAAAGGGGGCAGTACAGGACTTCATTAGATGAGACAACAACAAAAAAAACTGCTCAACTGCCATGCAAGCTTCATTTACAGCTAAACCCTGTGATGAAGCATTAGCAGTGATCCAGCTCCACACTGGCTCTGCATAAAAGCCAGTGGATCCTGTCATAGTATAAATAATAACCTAACCTACTTTTCACTGGCAAATATCAGATGATCAAACGTATTTCTACTGAGCAACAATGTACTGTCACCACAGACTCGTGAAATGATGATGCGATGCTCGTTTATTTATTCATATTGGTAAAAACAGACCAGTTGTTTTGTGTCGCCGAGTAGCCCATTTCTACAAATTAAAGTGTATTTTTGACAATGTATTTCAAGCAGTGTTGACATACTGCTTATGAATGAGATATGCACATACTGCTTGTTAGGACTGTATCAAGTGGAAGAGAATGTAAATTTAACATGCAAAAAATATATTTATATAGTTGAGCATGAAGGTTTATTGTCGACCTTGGAAATAGTAAAACATGTAGGCTCCAGAAAAAGCTGGTAAGTGAACTTTTGAGTAAGGATAATTTTGTCAAAGTATATTTATATACATCAACATGCACTGCTAGTAATAGCTTGAACTAAAAAGTATGCATGCCTTAAATTTACATTCAAATGAATATATCAAGCCAGGTTGAAGCAGTGTCTCCTGCAATAGTAGGAAAGACTTCAAATGGATTTTGATCGACCTACTTATGACTCTTAAAGAAAGTCCCCATGAATCTCATAAAACTATATATCCATATCTGAAACAATAGAAAAACTATTTTCAAAAAGAAACCTCTAAGAACAGTGGAGGAAAAAAAAGAACAAAACCAACACCGTGAAACACAAAGCAATATGCTGCCTTTTATAAAAACCAGGGGGAAAAACACCACTTGGCACATCTGCATATGAAAAATTGCAGTGTAATGAAGACATATTAGCCCATAGAAATGTTATTACGGGTGTAGGGAGGGGATCGCTTTTTCATAGGGAGATCAGAGATGGTGCTGTCCTCGGAGTTGCTTTTAGTCCTGATCTCATCTGTTTGGCATGAAGGGGGAGCTGTGGCTCCTCCTGTCTGACCAAGGTTACAGCTCTGGGGTTCAGTGTGCGCCTCACACATTTTCTCACACTTTTCTGGCTGCGCTGTGCCACATTGATTTAAATGTATCTGTTGAGGGGAAAATAATCAATGCAAATTCCCTGGCAGTGCAGCCAACAAATAAGACATGTCTGATTCATCAAGCGGACATTGCTATAAAGACCACTCTTTCTCCTTTGTCCCATTTCCCCCTCTCTCTCTCAGTCAGTCTCTCTCTCACTCTCTCTCTCTCTCTCCCTCACCTCTGGGCCACTTCACCCTTTTTCCCTTCGTTCACCTTTCTCTGGCTAAAAACTCTTTAGTCTGAATTAGTGGAAGGAGCTTTATCCCTATACATAAACCTAAGGAATTGCAGCATAGCTATTTAATTAAGGTAGGTGCTAATATATTTATCAGATATTTTAAGTAGCTATGGTTTTGTGTTCTTTTTTACTATTAATTTTTGCAACATTGAATGAGGGCAAAAAAAACAAAACAAAAACAGCCCTTTTTTGTAAAGTTTTTCTCATCTGTTGTTAATTTAGACTGGTTTTTCAATGGTGTTCTCAAAAAGATTTAATATCAATAGATGTTTTAATTTCATTGTTAAGAAAGTTAATTTGAAACATGCCCCCGCCCTAGTTCTTAACCACATTACAATGAAAGCAAGTCAACATGTTGAACAGGAAGGAAGTCTCACCTGACACCTAACCTTAACATTTTGTTTTGCTCCAGCTTGAACGTGGTCAAACGGTCTGGCTCCTAACAAGGGCAGAGTGTAGCCTGTGTATGTAAATTCACTACATGTGTGAGAGGAATAAAGGCAGGGGCTATTTGGAAATTCCTGTGTGATGAAAGGGAAAGAATATCCCCCAAAAAATGATTAATGTGGTGTTCAGGTACACAGAAGATTGAGTGATCCTGTCATCACACCATATGGTACCAATTTATTCCGGCAAGCATAAGGCAAACTCAGTGGAGGAGCTCTCACGACTTTGCCTCCAACACTCTCCAAAAAGGAAAAAAAAAAATACATCAAAATACACACATATATACGTATATATATAATGTTCTTATGTATGGAGTGAGAACATTAACAAAAGCAGATATCCAGACAGATTTTTGAAATTGCTCAGTTAAGTGCTGATTGTTATCTCTGCAGTGTTGTTTTTAATTTTAAAGAGTAATTTATTGTGGAGGTGCAGGCTTAGAGAAAGGCCATAAGTAATTGCTCTGGACAAACTGTTAAAATCCACTCCCATTATTATCATTATTATTATTGGCATGCTCCCACATTCTTTTTTCTTTTTTTTTCATGCATGGAAAATTACATTAGCCACCGTGATGCAGGTTACTACTGCAAATGAAGAGTGTGTAGGACTTGAGTCGTGAGCATATCTTGCGTTTTTCCTGCTCCTCCTCCTCCTCCTCATCAAATATTGGTGAAGCCAATTCAGATGAAAGTTGACTAAATAGCTGAGAAAAAAAAATCTGCCTGTTTGTATATTGATTAAGTGATTACTCAAATCTGGACCAGCAGATAGGGAATAGTGGCAATATTTTCAACAATACAGCTTATTATTTTGACAGCAACTCCAGAGGTTTCATTCAGGATATTCTGTCACTTCTCTAAAATATAGCCAGGTAGGAGACAGAAATGTAGTTTGGATCTAACAAGCTTGTCAAATCAGGCTGAGGGCTGTAATTTGACATGGTTTGTTCATCTTCTAGCATTAAATAGGGTATTTTCCCAGAAATAGAAATTCTGAAGGCTCTGAGTAACTCACTGACCTGAAAGCAACAGCACAAGACATATTTTAGGTACAGTAATTCTAACACAGCAATAAAAATATTAGAGAAATAATTAATCTTGTTGCAAAAATTATTAGAATGATGCAGCAACAAATATCCATATTTTAATATATATTTTTAAAATAAACCATCCTGTGAGATGCAACTATTGCAGGTAGTTTTCCACTATGCAGCCTATGCAGTGCTTGACATTTTGTGACGTTTCTGAGATGCGCCGAGTGCAGCGTCTTTGGATCACGTGACTTCGATATCTCCTTTTAATGCTGCTCAAACATGACTTTCAACTCTCTAATCTCTTATCTGGAGTCATAAGCGGAAATGAGTGTTTTTTGAAAATGCAGATGTCATTGGCAGGGTGGGGGGAAACAGGTTAGGTAGCTGGCTCCTACCACTTTTCTTTTTCACTACCTTGTTATTTGTCGCCTCACCCCTGCAGGGCATGCTGACAGGAACTGATAAACCCCTTTATGGGCTGAACTGAATTGGCTCCTATTATCCAAGGTGTGGAGCGACTCAATGGTGGAAATAAAAGACTTTATCCACTGCCCATCTGCCCACCCGTCACTCTCTGCCCAGTTTTCGGGATGCCATGAAGCTGTGTCCCATTTGTGCTTGTAATAGTTGTATATAGCTAGGTCTGAAAAAAAACTGATTTATTTTTTTTGCCAAATGCCTCATTTGAATACCGGCCGAATAGCCACAGCTTTTGCCATGAAAAATAAATTGCAGTCATAAAAATATTTTAATATATGGGTGTAACCGCAGTTGTGTTATATGGGTGTATATTTGGGCGTAACTGTTACATTGAACAGAGAAAAGGGATTTGCTTATAGAGGAACGGAGCCAGATCTCTAATGTTTGACTTGTAATCAAGGAAGTAAAACCAAGGAAATCTTTGAAAAGTCACTCTTGTGGCTTTTGGCTCTCCAAAAAGCTCTCTGTGATTCCACTGGCATCATATCACCGTAGCAGTGTTTGTTTAAAGGCTCATGCTATTGTAGCTCTGTTTTATATATCATGGAGAAGTACATATTAAAGAGTATGTACCCCCAGACCGTTCAAATACTGGTCAGATAATTTAACATGTGTTTTATTGACCGTGTGCTACTTACAGTCTCTGTCAAAGTGTCATACTGTGCCCATAAAACAGTCAGTATAAATTAGCCAATGATTTTTTTTTTTTTTTTATAGAAATTATGAGTTTTATTTTTTTCAGTTTTATTTATAAATAAGGAAACTGATTGGGTGGACGGATTATTGTTATTTATTGGTTTTAGGGTCAGTCAAAGTATTTTCTTCTCTGTACTTGTACTTTATTTTCAAACTTTGGGCTTTTTCTCCATACTTTATATGGAAATTTACATTATTTCTCATGTATTGTACTACTCTTAACTACATTTGAAACATCAAGGGAATGCTTTCCAGACTGGAGAAAAAACCTCTACTGCCTTTTTACATTAAGTTGTGTGACAGTAAAAAGCAATACTGTGTTATATTTCAAACTATGTGCTGCGAGATAACCATGCATGCACGCCTGTGCTATGTGCTTGCATGCATGGTTAAATTGAATTGGTGAAATTAACAAATTGCAGAATGTTAATTTATTTATATATATATTGTCTGAAATAATATGTTGATTTTCTGCCATCTGTAAATTTCGCCGTCACTCCCTTTTCAAAGCATTGTTTGGGAGCATTTTATCTCATCACATCCTGAATCTGTGTTTCCAGACTTTTTCCAGGTCAACTCAAGTACAACCAGATTTATTTATGGGATGTTTTAGGCAAACAAGGTTGTCGCAAAGTGCTTCACAGGAAGCAAAGAATACAAGATATAATAAGAAAAAAAGAGATCAAATAAATAAATCACAAACTCCAGCATTGATGTGAGTATGTATGTTGGCCTGTTCATGCTTTTATGCATGAATACGATTAAATATGGTGTGAATAAATACAGTGTGAATAAAGGACAGCACATTTTAAGGCAAGAAAAGCAAATCTAGGCCAAGAAAAAGCAATGACTGGTAAACACTTCAGGTAAATACTGTACATATAGATGGATCCAGAGTCTGGATTTGAATACTGTCACGAAGATATTTGTGTATTCCACTGTAGGTAGTGCTAAGTATTGACATACATCTAATACTGATAAACACCAATCTGCACTAGCTTGGCTCGAGACTGCTGAATCACTGCCCACGTCTCCAATATGAAATGGCATTTCAATCAGATTATCAGGTTCTAATGACTGCATTATCTTTATAAAAATGCGAAGATGCGACATGACAGTAAAAGCATACCGCATTAAAAACATATGGAAGCCTTGAGGCTGACACATGTCTAGCCAGTTTAATATCTGCTAAGTGCAGGAGAATCACTGTCTTAGTGATTTGTGTCTTAAAATGTGCTAATTTTGTGGTTTGGAGCTAGTTAGGTATCCCAGATGTTTACTGTTAAGTTCCACCAGTTCATCAACTCGGTATCACACTAGAATAAATTGAGCAGAACATAGTGTACGGCTTTGTGCTCATTGAAATGCAAAGAGGTTCTATCCTTGATTATAGGGCCACCTGAAAATAAGATATACTTCATGGTGACTAAGGGTTGCAGAATTTCTTAAGTCACGGCATGAATTGTAGTGATTTGGAAGTGTCATTTGTGAAGCTATATTAAATACTCAAATACTTGAGTCACCTTGAAATGATGTAACTATCTATCAAAAGTGCTGTAGATGTGTAATTGTTCTTCTGAAATGGATGAAAATGGCATTAAATTAAGCTGGCTGTCTGTACTCTGAGACATCATTGGAAATCCAAAGAAATGAGTACACGGCCAAAAAGTCACTTTCTAAATGAATTTGGAGCTCACTGATAGTCCTTATATTAAGTGTAAGAAAATAATTTCAGCACATATGCCAAATAATCATCTTGGGTTAAAATTGGCTATGCTTGCAATACGTCAACAGTATCTCGTCTTCCATAGGTTATCTTGAGCATACTGCGGTTTTAAGGAACCATACGATCTTGTGGATTTCACTTAAACATAACCATGCTTTATTCAATTGTTCTTCGATTAATTAGCCATCGTTTCTTTATGTTAATGCATTGCTTCCTTTGCTTTCAAGGGTCACATCTAACTATAAAGCAAGGAATCTCTGTCTGTGTGTGTGTGTCCTTTGCATATCTCGAGAACCGTTCATCCGATATACTTCACAGTTGGCGGGTGTATTGCTTGGAAACCTAGGACGTGTAGTGTTGAAGTTGGTAGTTGATAGTTGTAGTGTTCAGGAGCGGGGGGGGGGGCTTCAGGGTTCTCCGGACTGAGTCGACCATGTCGTCCAAAGCGGGCAATTACAGGCCGCGGCTCATTGAATGCAATTCACTTTTGTTGCTGGGTGCTGGATATATTAACGTTGCAACCAAACTCTTCTTCACTTCCCTTGAGGCAACGAGCGAATGCCGGTTCTCGAGAAAGCTACAAGCAGCACTTACTGGGGGCCAGGCAATCGGCTCGCTCCGAGCGGGCATGTGTTTCAAATGGCCACATGCTCCAAATGGGCATGCCCCCCGACAACGCTGCAAGCAGCAATAATGGGAGCCAGGCAATGGGCCTGTTCTGAACAGTCATGCGAACGGAATGAATGTTTAATCTTTATTTTAGTAAATTAATCTGGAGTTTCGCCCACATCCTCTAATGCCACCCAACGTCATTTTCTCGCGAGTGTCCAATCTGTACTGCGCATGTACTACTCTCAACAGAGATAAGAAGGTAGCGAGATGGCTCACTCCTTAGCTACTTCCATCATCAGTCTCCGGCATTGCCAATCGGGCAAGCGAGATGCTAGATGTACAAGCTCGACGTGGCATTTTACTCCCCCGGGCAATCGGGCAATCCTCATTGTTGAGCCATGCCTTATTCAGTGTCTTTATTTTGTAAAATGGCAAAGAGTTCAGGCTTGATACCATATGAGGCCTCCTTGTAAAAAAAAAAAGAAGTTTACTTGTTGAATGTCACTTTGAACAGATTTAGACAAAATGAAATGTGTGGTGAAATATCAGATTGTTCAAGGTGGCTGGAAACAGTTGCGCTCGCTTGATATTAGTGTCAACTGACTGGTTTAAGAAATACAGATGACAAAGATCCAAATCCTCGAGAGGAGACGGTTAGGCTCTGCGACAGGGAATCGCTCCCCCAAGCCAAGTGTATAATGACTCTGTTTGCATGGGGGAATGGAACAAATAGAGCCAAAGATGGATGTCTAGTTTACTGTAGCGCTATCTGTGGAGTTTTGGACTGCTCTAAGCAAGTTATCAAAGCCATCTGTTTGGGCCTGCGGGCCGAGGCTGATTAATATAGCCATGGAATCAGAATGACACAAAGGAACTAAAGTCACAGGCACCGACTACAGTATTTCTTTAACTAATTGAAGATTTAAAGCCTCACTCCAACCGTCCTGATGTTGATCCTTCACCGAGGTAGCATCAAAAATGCACAAGAAAGGCATGGCTTCGGGTCATACTGTCATGTCTAATTACAGAGCGAGCAGCAAATGTGTTGAAAAAAATCTGTTTTGAGTGCTTTCATATTTGTTGAGTATACTGTGGTCTCTATGGGATGGTGTTTTAGAGATGTGCACCCTGGCAAGAGAAGTGTGAGTAGATATATAAAGAGGCAAATGACAAAACTTAAGACAGAAGTGATTGGTATAATGGAAAAAAGAAAAAAAAAGATGTGGAAAAAGGCTCTAGGTCAAGATTGCAGAAGTGATTTCTTATACATGTTACTGGAGAAGTAAGTAGCTCAGCACAAACAAAGTGCTGTAGTGAGGATTTAAGGCGTCACGTCAAATTTAAGTTGCCACAAAGTTACAGTTAGTTAGCAATCAGTGAATTACTACATCAGTTATACTGAGCAATTTTAAAACAGCTTTAATCTTATTAGCATTTAGATGGGCATGCTAAATGGGGTATTGCACAGGACACAATATAAAAGCAACACCCAATTCATTGACTCCGCGCTAACCACTCACAAATACATCAATAAAAACAATCACGAGTAGTCCTACACTGCCCATCCTTGCCATTTGAATTATTTCAATTCAATTTAACTGCAGTGCCCCACCCTCTCAAGCACCATAACAACATTGGAAGTGCTCAGTGACTTTCTATTTTGGACTAATAATCCAGAAAACAGATTTCCCTTTCAGACCAGTAAGCTAAGCGTCATTGATAGTTAAAGGAAGACATTAGCATGAGTCGGTGGTTAATGACATTGTTTAATGGTGTGTTCACTTTGTTAATATGGCTGACAACACAGACACATTATGCTCGCAACTTTGAGTTGTTGTGAGTTCAATATGAAGAGTCACTTTCAAGGATAAGTTCACAAATTTTTAAATCATTTTTCAAATGGCTTCTTGCCCGGAGGCTAGTCCACAGTGCAGGTGAATAGGGAGGGATGGTTTGGTTAAAAGTGCTAAACATACAGGGCAAATTGTTGAGGGAGCAATGACATAGATTTAAAGAATATACAATATCCATCAAGTGATGCAAAATGATAAATTGTAAAATTAGAAATGGCTATTTCGAATGATGGTTAACCTGAGTCCTTATTATTGAAGGTTTAGATACAATGAATAATTAACTTTTCTCCCAAAATTTAGATGTCGCATTTAAAAAACACATCTGCGTTGAACTATTTATGCCATTGTTGAAGGCTATCAGTTTCCGTCCCGTAGTTTTAAGTACTCACTTTAATAGAAAACAAACGAGGGTGTATGTTTGTTTCTCCAAGAGACCCATATGACACAGAAATACACACAGAGAGCTCTGATCCTATAGTGAACCCCAAGATAGCTCAAGTAATTAGTATAATCTCCGTAGGATGCATTCACTCCTCATAGTTAATTATAACAAATTCCCTCTCCATGATCCGCAGTGTGCACAGATCAAATGCTCCGACTGCAATAGAAAGATAGAAGCATCTGTCACAAGCCTTCGTCTTCTGAAACTCTAAGCCCTATGTGGTCATCGAGAGCTGCATCTCTTAGTCTTCCTCTGCTCAGAAGGGGTTATCATTTTATAGCTCTAGTGTACTTATATCTCTCTAATTGTGGGATTTCAGACTTGAATGCATTCCTTTCTTTAAAATGATTTTCATAGTATTCAGAGCCCCTTAAAAAGCATGATGCACTCAACCTTGAGAATGTATCAATAATTCAAACGCATCATCCTCTCATGATGTAGCTGTCTGAAATTGGGGGGACTGTGTCTGAGGGATAATATTGCACTCTGTCACATCTGACTAGCTGTCACCTGCTCGAGCATGGCTACATCCAGCTAATAAATGCAGAGTCAAAGCAAGCACATTTTCATGATTTGCAGTACAGTAACTGCTGTCCTTTGCAGGAAATGTGACATTCAGATCCCCCGATGTTCAGATAGTAAATAGTTGGAGCCTGCATATATGTTGCGACTGGTCTTGAGTATAAAATTGATTCTAGGGATGCACCGATACCGTTTGTTTGGCCCCAATCCCAATCAGAGTCCTTTATTATTGACCAGCTGCCAATACTGATTCCAATCCACTTCTTTTATAAATTCTTTTGACTTTGTTCTACATATAGCAGTGCACAATCAGCATAAAGTAGGCTACCATTGAAATTAGTAAAGCAATTTAGTCGGGGTGGGGGAAAAGTTGATTTTTTGGTTTAGCGGGCTCAGTTTTAAAGCTAGACTGAATGTTTTGGCATCATATGAAGCTAGAAAACCTAAGGAATTCATTGGTACCAACCATGTCAAACTACAAGGAGAAGGAAGCTAAATAACGCTCCAAACTAGTGGTAATTTTTGTTGAGGAATAACTGTCATGGCCATTATCAAAGGCGTCCTTTAACCTGTGACCTCAAGATATGTGAATGAAAATGGGTTCTATGGGTACCCACGAGTCTCCCCTCTACAGACATGCCCACTTTATGATAATCACATGCAGTTTGGGGCAAGTCATAGTCAAGTCAGCACACTGACACACTGACAGCTGTTGTTGCCTGTTGGGCTGCAGTTTGCCATGTTATGATTTGAGCATATTTTTTATGCTAAATGCAGTACCTGTGAGGGTTTCTGGACAATATCATTGTTTTGAGTTGTTAATTGATTTCCAATGATAAATATATACATACATTTGCATAAAGCAAGCATATTTGTACACTCCCATGTTGATAAGAGTATTAAATACTTGACAAATGTCCCTTTAAGGTACATTTTGAACAGACACAAAATTGTATTGATTTGTGATTAATCGCGATTGATCATGGACAATCATGCGATTAATCTCGATTAAATATTTGAATCAATTGACAGCCTTATTTATTATATAAACTATTAACCTCTTAACAATCCTGATGACACTGGTATCATATGAAACTGTAAAACCCAAGGAATCAATTGGTACCAAACGTGTCAAGTTAGCTTGTCGGGAAGAACGCTTAATAAAGCTTTAAATTTATGCTAATTTCTGGTGAGGAAAAACTGGCGTTGCCATTTTCAAAAGGGTCCCTTGACCTCTGACCTCAAGTTATGTGAATGAAAACTCTGAGATGAAGAAAAAATGTAAAACTGTATCTTATTAGATAAAACAGATGCTGACAAACTGCATAATTTGCAGTTGAAAAAAGATAATAAATCGCAATATATTATTGCAATACTCAGCATATCGCAAAATGTTTAAAATCGCAATAAGATCATATCGCCACTTAAGTATCGTGCTAATATAGTATCCTGGGTCCTCTGGTGATTCCCACCCCTACAATTTAGTTAAGTGTGGAAAGCATCGGTGTGGCCCTGTTGTCACAGGACCTCTGGGCAGGATTTTGACAACCTTCCATCAACCCCAGCATCAACAAAATACTGAAGTTCAAATGTGAGAAATGTTGCCGAATTATTTTTGTTTTAATTCAATGTGGCTCTGCTCGCATGGTTTGATGACGCATGCTGTCATATCATTAACTGAAACTGCTGGCTGCTGTTTATTTGTTCTGTGCGCTCTGCAGTTCACTCGCTCACAGCTCCATGTGGTTCCAGTGTTTTCAGGGTGTGCGAGAGTGTTTTTGACAGTTGGCATGCCGGGAGAGAGCAAACAAAGTGTCGTAAATAGATCAGACTTTATATCCTGATCCTGATCAGGACATGCCATATTTTTCAATCCTTAAATATCTGGACATTTCTTGATTTTTCTCTAATTCAACTGATTAACGTTTATTTGCTTTCATTGCACATTTTTAATTGGCAGTATCATGTCCAAGCCTTTCCTCTATCAGTCCAAAGACATACACCTCAAATGGTTTGAACACTAAATTATCCTTAGGTGTGGATGTAAAGGTTTATGTCTCCATTGCGTATTGGTAAAACTATGCAAAACAAACATATTAATAAATAAGTGAATGTCTCTTTTCTACTGATTGCATCTCTGAATATTTAATTTGCAGCAACACTCCCAGGACAGCATAGTGTCTTCAAACGTGTGAAATGAGTGCAAAATTGAAATGTATCTCACTCCAGCACAAAAGGACTTGACAGAATTACTGCGGTTGAAAGCTTTATTTGGACATTTAAATGTAAATAAGTAAAAATGTAGGGTTAGTGTTAGGCTTAGGTTTGGTCATGGACACATTTTAATAAAAAATCTCCACCTCCCTCCTCGCACATGATGACAGTTTAACTGAAGAGTTGAGGCAGTGTATCTAACCACCATCTCGACCTTTCATTGTCAAACCACCGCCTGCTTCAATAGCTAAATCTCCTTCACATAAATCTTTCAATGGGAAATGTTTATACGTCTCTTTTTGCACATGAAGCATATTTTTTAAAATTACGTGCTCTGTGCTGGTTTCACAAATTTCTTGAGACTGGTCTGTTGCAAAATCCCCTTACTAAAAATTCACACGTCATTAGGCCCATTCTGTGATCTACATTGTATATTACACCGCAGCAGTAAAGCCTGCAGTAACTTAAGTGAAACACTTGAGTAAGCTCTTGAATTTTTCATTGTGTGTGATGCAAGAGTTTGGTGCTGTTCTGTATCTGTAAAAGGCTATCAATGAAATTCATTACCCAAAGTGTATCAACTATATTAAATGATTCACCAATTGAATGGCGAGGTCTTAAAAATCTATTATGTAGTTGTCATTTTCACTGATGAGATAGCAATGGATCTGACTTGACTCCTCAAATTAGATTCATTCATCATTATGGTTGAAAATGAATACAAATTTTCTTGATCAATTTGGCTCCCTCCCAGTAACTTCTGGTGCAAGATAACCAAACATGGATAATTGGTAGATATGAGCAATCATTACCCACTGTTAATCATGGTGGAAGTTTCTCGTGCTCATTGTTGTTCCAGTATCAGCACACTTGTGAGACTGAAGAAGAATATTTCACTGATGTAATGCAATCAGAGATCTCTATCTCTGAGAAGTTTTGGCTCAATTAGTCCTCAGGAACACTCAAGGCAGAGTGCCGTGCTAATTTTGTCCTCTACTCAGCACCTGCGGTGCATTCAAAACGCTCTCTCACAAACTTTGCAATAAGACAATATTTATGAAGCATATCTTGGAATAGGTTATTCACGAGAGATACAATTTTGAGGAACAGATATTGTCATTTTATTTAGGGAAATTCATGGAAAACGGGAATGTCCGCAGGACAATAAACACATTAAGCAGATTACATCAAACATAAACAATCAAATGTGGACTGAATTAGAGAACACAGGCATACTCATCTTTGTCTTTTTGATAATCTTGTTTAGTCTCCTTTCAACAAACATTCCTGAAAATGAACAGTCACGGAGAGATAATACCGTTAGGTTTCAGTGGGAACGTGCTCTGCTTCCCTCGAGCTGGAAGATATTTGGATGGTCGAGTGAAAAATTGCCCTGAATTCTGACCAATGAATCGTTTTACACATGCTTTAATGCGTTTCATAAATAATCTGCCTGAGAAGGTAATTAGTGCAGGTGTTTACACATATTTCTGCCATCAGGGTGCACAGTAGGATCACAGTTGGCTGGGTGAGTTTTAGGTTATTAAATTATGCCCAAGGTAACAGGAAGAAGGATGAGCTACAGTTGGGCAGGTATGAGCAACAACATGTTTCCCTATTCATCATCCGAACAAAAAATACATATTCAGGAAATTATGCAGGTTGCACGTTATCTCCCGTTCGAGGAACAGATTCAGTGTTTGCATAATCAGGCCTGTATGCAGGAAGATTTTTCATATTCAATGGAGGTCAATAGCAGAGAGACATCTCCCCGGGGGTTTTCTCCAAAGACGAAAGAAGGGTTGGACCTAAAAACGTAAGAATTAAGCTGCTTAACTTCACAGGGCCAAATAGGAAAGTAACTCGTTTTCATCATTCTCCTCGCAATAAACAATGCAGTGCAGAAAGCATAGGGAAATAGGAAAATAGGTAAGCCATGTAGAAGATCCTTCCCAATGTGAGGGATGTCTCTGGGTTTCAACACCACAGAGACCTGTCCATCAGTTTCCTTAGAATGACTGCGACCTGCTGTCTGCCGGATGCATATTGCCCCACTGCAATTTCTGTTAAGACATCAATGCTTCTCAGTGCAGCATAAACTCCGCAGGTGATGGCAGGCCTTTCCCTGAGGTGAATCTAGCTGCTCCACTGCCCTCACTTCTTTCACCCAGATAGAACAGCCATCATATTATTGTTTTTTACAAGATGCTTACAGCGCACAGATGCGCGCTTTTGACAATGAATGGTTACAGGTGGTGTTATTTTTAAAGGTGACAAATGCTTTGTGAGACTTTTACATGTCACATCTGTTATGGTCTTCAGCGAAGTATTACCGGTACTGACCTCCAGATGTTGACAAGACACTGGAGGAAGGCGGGTCTTTAACCTCTGACCTAGGTTTCGAACGGACTCCTCAAAATCTAGGCATGAAGCCTTCTTGACCTGCTTAGAAGAGCGAATATATTCAGTGTAGCTTCAAATCACCAGCTGCCATTGTATCACTTATCTCAGGCTACTCACGTCAATATGTCCGACAGCCGGATAGCAACGCAAGTGTGTAGTAGGAGTTTGGGGACTGATCGTACTCCAGTGTGTGAGCTTCTGTCAGCCCTCACTCTGGAGGAGGAACACTGTGAAGAATGGGAACCTCGTTGGTTTAAGGGTAGCCTCAGACCCTGTATCCCTAATGCCAATCGACCATATAAAAAACATAAACCCCAAAACATCTATGTTCAAGGAAAAGCAATCATAAGCCACAAAAAGTTCACTTCAATCTGTGGTAAACCAAAACACCGCAGCCAAAACTCTTTCAGTCAGACTACAGTCAAAATACAACATATCAGTTTTAACCATTAGCAAGTATTTAGCTTTTTGTTGTGGGAATTTAGAACAAATTCGACATCTACTGCCAGCTTTTTGTTTGGGCAGGAGCTCTCTTACCTTTCTTTAGAGACCCAAAGCACCCTCAGGGAAAGAGCAAAACAAGGACTTTGGTTGGAAATGTACAGAATACACTACAGTTTTATTGATTTTTACCAATAATAAAAAAAGGTTTCAAGTTACAAAAATAGCAAGGATACGAAATAAGAACAAAAAGTCAAAAACAGTTCAAAAATGCTCTAATGACAAAGTAAAAAAACTTTCCCGGAAAGGTTCTAAGTAATATCTTTTCTTTTTAAAACAGTCTTGTTCTTGACCCCCATTAGTGAAGCGTCACTATGGTTACAGACCTGACATCGTTTCCTGTTTCATCTTTGGCAGACTTCAGCATTAGGTGTCTGACAGGTGTGAAAACCACAGAATGCTTTGTGGCCTCTTGTTTCCTGTTCCGGCTGACAGCAAGAATTTTTCTGTTCAACGGTTCACCACAGTTTCACATACAAGTACGTTTATAATTTTCCTTTCGGTGGTTAATTAAAGTTGATTAATTAATTGGTCCAATGCTGTGGTGTATTGACTAGAGATATGGGTACAGGTGAGGTGTGTCTCGGCCATAACAAGCGCACACTTCAACACATCCATTGCTTTACTCTAAAACAGAAATCTATGTCATGCTTTGTTTGGATCCAAATGCACAAACCGTGATGATTTATCAGTTTATTAAATGGTTAAAAAATAGAGGTCTTTCTGGCAGGTGCTGTTTTTCATTAAAGACACCATAAGGTTACCCTGAAATTTGTCATGAAAGACATTTTTTCCCACATTTGATACATAAACATACATTAATACATCTTCAAATATAATCTATATAAAATTTCACTGATTTAAAAGTTGTTTATTCTCACAAGTTACAATTAACTGATCTTAGATTGCGTTCAGACCAACTTTAGCCCTGCGTGAAAAAAATGCAGCTCTGGGGGGGAGCTCATTCATTTTGATGTGTCCTGTCTGGCGGCATAACAGGGGTGCCAATGCAGAGGTTCCCGGCAAAACAAAAACTCCAGCTAAACAGTAGAACCTGGCTCAACTTTTCCCGCCATGCAAGGTCATCCTGCAGAGCAATGCGTTGACCAATCAGATACATGCAAGTTCCTGGTGGCTTACTTTGTAGCGTGAACGCTACATTTCTACCGTTTCCCTCTGGATTGTTGCGGAAATAATTGCCTCCTTGATAACTTTCCAGAACTGTTTAATCCTGTCTCATAGATTATAAACCACTGCGCAGTGTTTTGGCGTCTGAGAAGCCTTGAAATTCACGGATCTGTTACTCAAACTTCCTGGATTGTATTTCTTTATCTCACCAGTGCAGCCTCCTGCATTGTTTAACACAGATTTTGGTCTGAACGCAGGCTTATGGTGGCAAGAGTTGCCTTGCAGCAAGATGGCCCTGGTTTTGATTCGTGGCCCAGTTGATGTCCATAATGAATGTTCTCCTTTTGAGTGTTGCATGGGAGCTCTGTTTCCTTCCAAACTGCAAAGAGTCAGGTGAAGTTGAGACTGTAAATTGCCCATAAGTGTGTCTCGATTAGTCTCTTTATGTAATTGAAACCCATCCAGTATGCCATGAGGGGAGATAGGCTGAAGCCTTAATATGCCTGAATTATAAAAAGCAGAAAACATAATGGCCTTTAGTTTGAGGAGGGTAATGTTAATCTTCAGCAAAAAAGGTTGGTTCGCAAGTTGATCACACATTGGTACAGCTGGTGCTAATGGACTAAAAAGGTGGGGCTCATTAAAGATAATTAAGTGTGTGGGTTGCTGTTACTATAGTCTATTACCTGCTGATATTATGAACCTTTCCAGTAACATTACACATAACGTAATTTCTAATCAATCACAGTGACAGTATGGTGTTCAGAGTCCTGGAAGTAACAGGAGATTTCATTAGCACCGTTGTGAAAGAGAAAACACTGCAGTGAATAGTTATTGGCCGACTGCACCACTTTACGCCCTCAAACTAGTGTCCAGTGAGATACTTATAAAAGCCGTGTCCTTCATTAGTTTTATTAATAAGATACATCCATCTGTATAACACGTTTACTGTGGTTGGAGAGGCTGTCTGCACGCTGCCATACAGAAATGTACTTTGGCTTGTCAGGTGGCACTAGTTGACAGTGCCAATAAGTCTTTTCAAAACATACGCAGAATGTGCTGGAAGAGATGTGTTTCACACCATGGTTCTATTTTCATATATCAAAATTAAACGCAACACAGCTGAAATGGTTTTCACACTTACTGACATGTCTTAAAAGTTGTGCTTTGGCTGGTTCAAATACATGCGAGCGTTGACAGAACGTGCCGCTACAATTATGCCATCTTTAACGTAGTGTAAACATAATTTCAATTAATTGCCATCACAGGAGAATGTGACAATGTGTGGAAAGTTTTCACACTATTTCACCGTTGAAATAGTTGCTGCCATTAGAGCTGGGTCGATGGATCTGATCTCCAGCCCACTACAGTTTCGTAATGAACTGAAAATATTTTCACACTTCTCAACCGCTGGGCTGGCCCTCGCCGGGCACATCGTCTGGTGCGCTGCGACCAACTCTAGGTCTGCTTGGAAAAGCCTGACCGTGAGCTTTACAACACCCCTTGCCCGGACCTCGCCACTGCCCGGGGCCGTTGAGATCTCGCTTCACAGTGTGCCCTCTCTCCCAGTGGGGAGGAACGGGATTCCAGGCGTGACTGTCAACCGGGGCGGACTGTCCTCAGTGCGACGGATCTGCGGCAATGACGGCACTGAGGTCTTGTTTACCATGCTTATGCTATAAACATCCTTTATGATTTCTTTGTCTACCAGAGCACCAAGTTCTTCATAGATCTAGCCTCTTCATTTTGCTCTCAAAGTGCTCCAGATTGATGCATTTAACTTTAAAATTTTCAAAATTTTCTTCTTGGGGAGCATGCCTCCTAGTCCCCCTAGAGGGTTCGAGGTCACCCACCACAGTTTCTCAAAATCCTGTGGGAAACGTTGTGTTACGTCATCCAAAGCTGGCCCCCACACAAAACTCATTCCACCGACGCTGGAACGTAGCATTGTAGTATGTCTGCGCTATTTATCAGTGAATAAATGCTACAACTCCTCAAGACCCAAGCCAAGTTCCCATGTCTTGTTGGCCACCTGCTGATTAAAGTGAACGGGGTTAGCTCTGAAGTTAGCAACAACTTCGGTCCAGGCTCACTTAAAGTGGGCTGACCTTTAAGGCAGACCAGCCAATCTTATTTTATTGACAAGCTGCTACTACGAGTTACGGTGTCCCACTAGGACAAATTCGGAGTGGTAAAATTCGGTATACCAGTCTGGTCCGGTGTTTGGCTTTATATCAAACCGGTTTGAAAATGTTTACACTGGCCCAACCCTTGCTGCCATGATTGTTCATATATTAGTTTTGAAAGTGATGCAAAAGTGTACAAGTTGATTTTAGGGTCCAATAAATGCCTGGGAGGTTGTAATTAATTACATGGTAAGAAGTGGTGACTTGTAATGATTTGATCAAATTATTCTATGTATCATGTGGAAACATGCCAGGTAATTGTGTGGTGCGTAATTGTAATACCAGGTTGTTACTATTACTAACAAGGTGCATTATTTACCAATTGCATAGCTTCACCATGTTCATATGTTTTAATTCCAACCTTGTCTCCTAGAAATTACGTTATGTACAACTAATTTGCAACAGCAACTTTTGTCTGAAGGAAACCTTATGCTGGTTAGATACATTTTCTAGTTTCATATTGAGGAAGTGTTGTAGATTAACGTAAACTGGTCGCAAATATTGATATAGAACGTATCAGTAAATCTCTTTTGTTGCCTAAACCTATAACCACAAACAGGACTCAAGATACGAACCCCGGTCTCTGGTGTCCAGCACTTTGTACTCAATGGGAAGAGAACTGAAAAGAAAAAAATGACAGTCACAGTGATTTTTCAGCAACTAACTGATCATTGTAGTAATATTCTTAAAGTCCAGAGGCATTACTCAAAGCAATAAGAATTGTTAACTCAGCAGGACCATATCAGTAATTAATAAGTGTAACAAGGAGAAGACAACTGTAAAATAAAGTGATGACACTTACATTATAGTTTTCTACTAACTACAAAAAACTTGGAGGTATCAATAATGGTAAAGATTCTTCGTTGTCAGTAATACTTAATAGAAAACTATCCAGTGTTATTTCACTGAATGAGAACTGTTGACTTTTAATGTTTCCAATAATTAGCTGCTATTTACAAACAATTGTAATTAGCTGGTATTGGACATTACTAAATGTTTAATGGGTATGTTTATGCAACTCAGAATACTTAGTTAATGTGAGAGAAAAATCATGGTCTTGGTGAAACATGAAAAAAAATCGATGCTGATTTGAAGCACATCACAAGATGTTCACTTTTTTCCATTTTCAGCCAAACCAACACCTTTCCCTAACCTTACCCAAAGTGTTTTTGTAGCCTTAATCTTACCACACGCCGGATTTCCAGGAGACAGGTTTTTTGAGCTATTAAGTTCCACATTCTAGTTATGCTTTGGCCAGTTTTCAATTTTCTCTCCACCATGTACAATTGCTATGGTGAGTTATAAACGCTGATATATGGGCTAATCACAGCACATTGAAGTATTGCCCACCGTTTAACAGTTTCTGGCATCTGGGAATGTTTGCCACGAAGGCACAGTTGGTTGATTTATTGAAAATCAACAACACAAATTTAAGCAATGATGTTATACTTTGGAGATTAAAAAAGGCTACCAAACTTCCAAAATATAATTGCAGGGCACTTAAAGTTCACTACATTTGCAGAAACCTATATTTTCTACTTTTTGTATTTCAGTAAATTGTATGTAGTTCAGCAGTATAGTTTTCAGTGTGCTGAGCAGAGAATTTATGTGTGTGTGTGCGTGTGAATGCAGATCAGGAAGCTGAAGGTTCAGTATTTATGTGCTGGTCAAAGCATCCTGGCATCACATTTGGTTGATAATGGCCCACATTAGGTTGTTTTTTGTCATTTTTGGGGATTTCATATCATGTTTTTCAACTGGATGGCACACATTCCAAGGAGTGGAGGTGACAGGCGCTAAAAATGATAATTTTGTTGTATATTTTTATTTTCAAATCACCACAGTATGTAATTATGTTGCAAACATATTAACGTGTGCTGTGAAGCTGTTAAGAACCTTAACTGCTCATTTAATAAGCTGTTTTGATAGCCCTGCCGTGAAGCTGGGGATGATGGGCTTGAGTATGTAAACCCTTTACAAAGAGAAAGTTGCCACGGTGTCTGCAGATACAGTGAGTGCGGGAAGCAGTACAGACAACAGTAATGACATTTAAGCAGCACTACCTTGCTTATATTAAAGCTGTAGGTTTACCCTTGAAGGATGACACAAGTCTAACAACTAGAAAACACTCAAAGTGCTTGCCTCTGCCAAGGCTGCACAACTCTCAAAGTGTATTATTTTAATAACAGAAAATGTTTAGGAATTTAAAATGCATCTGGCTCAGGTCTGTATCAAAATACACTTGATTGGTTGATTGCGGCTAGGATTTTTGGAGACTACTTATATCCTCTCTGGGAGAAGCACAAGTATGAGTTGTGCCAAATTTCAAAGAAGTCAGACCGATAACCATTGGGTTTTGCCGGCGTTTTTTTTTATGTTTCCAAAGCACCATATTTGGCAAAACTCCATCACATTTAGCAGATTAACTAATTTAAAACACAGGAATTAAAAGGAAAGATATTTTAATAAACTTAATAAATGGCCACATTGGTGGTGTTTTTAGATCCAAATCCTTACCGAAAGCTAAGCACTTATTCTTTTGGCTCACGACTAAACTCTCCCCTCAGATTTCAATTAAATATGCAAAATATTCTTTGAAATATCCTGATAACCATAAAACAGACACGCAAAGAGACAAATGGGAACAAAAAAATAACCCCCTTTGGCAAATTTGCTTTGGATGGTTACATTCAGTGGAATTCATTAAATCTATTTTCTGTGCTTTAATGTCTATGTTGAAGCTCAACTGAATCTCAAAGGTCATCCCCTTCCCACTCAGTGAAGAATCACCTCCTGTTTTTCTTACCCTTTATCTCACCAGCTTGTAGGTACTAGGGATGCACCGATCCAACTTTTTCAGTCCTGATACCGATATTGATACCTGGGTTTGGGTATCGGACGATACTGAGTACCGATCCGAAACCAGTGTTTAATTAATAAACTGTATGTCTCACTGTGTGGAAGTGACTGGGATCATTCTTTGAGGTTTAAGGCAACGTCAGGTTTGACTTATATATTGTTTTTCTAACCAATAAATACATATATTTATATATATATACATATATACACAGTATATATGTATATATATATATATATATATATACGAATTATATATGTATATATATATACATATATATACATATATATATGTATATATATATACAGTATGTACAGTATATATGCATTTACTGAATTGTTATTTATTATTAAAATAATAAATTGTGCACCAGCAACTTAGTAATTTTCTTTTTTTAAATTAACAGGAATTACATTAGAAATGTAAACCTTTTTATTGCAGCAACAAATTTGTTAAAACTTAAACTGGAATAAAATTACAGTATAAAAGGTATATAGTATATAAACATAGTATTGAATTGAATAGCCGAGCTCCATTGTCACGGATACCCGATCCAGCTATTTGAGTCATTATCGGCCCGATATCCGATCCGGTATCGGTGCATCCCTAGTAGGTACGGTTGCAGGACTACATTAACCCCTATTAACCAAAAACATGCCCGCATATGATTTTTTTTTTTTTTTATAACTATGCTTTTTCCAAGTTCACCTTCAAAAAAATGTCTTTCCCTTTGGTGAAGCCTTAATATTCAATTCTTTGTTGTCATTTCCCAAAAGACAAAAATTAACATTCAAACCGACTGAAAACTCATATTATCCACAAATTACATGTTTTTGATTCTGTGCAGTAATGTGTGCCGCTAATTGATACTGTGAAACATCAGAAATATCAAATATCAAATCTGCACCAAAAATCTGCACCAGGTACGCCGAATGATTGACATGCGCTGAATACCTCAGTAATCAAAGTCTGCTGCAATGCTGCATGTTTCATGTGAATCCGCTCTCTCCATCAGATTGCTGCCGGTGGAATGTGGCTTTGCCTCGGACCAGGACTTTAATTAGAATGGACTGTTTTGAAGTCAGACTGGTCATTATCTAGCTAACAGAATGAGGACATTTCTCAGAGTGTAGGGGGAATATACACAGACTCTGTTCTCAGAGCTTAAGTAGATATGTATCAAATAGTCACACAGATAGATGAATGTGATTCCATGTCTCGCATGACATTCTTACTAAGCCTGTCTCCAACTTTTCATGCTACTGTGAAATTACTCGATTTACAGCTGCTTCAGGCGGAGGCTCATGGACAAGCGGGTGGAATGTGATTGCAGATGCTGAAATCTGTGCAACACCATAACACGACCAAACGATACAGTAGTTCAAATTTATCAGATAAATGACTGATGTGTTTACTATAACAAATGCAATCGAAAATGTAATTGAAAATTAGCACTCCTGACAGTATAAATTTGTAAATTGTCAGTGCTGCTTTTTGTTCAAGCTGAGAGCGTCTTTGAACTTGAGAAAAGAAAAAATAATAGAGAAAAGGTCTGCTTTAAATCTGTAATGTTTGATAATAATAAAAGCAATCTTAAAAAAAAAAGTGAAGTAATACGAAGATAACATCTTGTCACATTTTGAAGTGCTTGTGATTAAAATGATTTCCAGTGGGCATACTGGCTAGATGTTTATTAAGATTGAAAAATAATCATAGAATTTAACAACAAAGAAAAATTGCTCTCAAATGTTCCTGTTATGCTGTAAATAAATAAATACATAAATCATCCAATCAGAGGACCAATGAGAAGATAAATGAGCAAATAAAGTCATTATTCCTCATAATGTTAGTTGTAAGATAACATTATGAAATTTGGATTATGACCTCATAGACGTTTGCCCTTAACTCTTGATAGCTTTATAGTGGGCTGTAAAAGTGAGGAAAGCCCCTTGCGGCCATGTGGCACGGTGTCTTCTTCAGCTGTGGTCTCTTTAATTACAACAGGAACAATGGGTCAGTTGTCTCAGTACACTTCTGAGGGGACACATCTTTACAACATGGAGAAGCATGGAGAAAGCAGCTGTCAGCGAGGATTTCTCTCTCTGCCTCCCTTTTTTCCCCTCTCCTTCCTTTTTTATCTGCTCGGCTTCGACGTTGCTAAGCACCGGGGCAAGCAGCCATGTTTGAGAATATATTTGAGCGAGGACGGCCATCCACATATTTATTCCATTCCTCACTGCTGGATGAAACCACTTAGCATTTAGAATATAGGATGAGTTTCATCCGTGCAGGTATGCCACGGCGGGCAATCACCAAACCCCATGATGTTTCTGTGGAATTGAAGACATGTCCGAGCAGATTGTTGTTGTAGGATTGTATTTACCAGAGGTATTAATATTTGTAATAAACAAAAAAGGAGATCTGTTGCGTAACATCTCATCTGGTATTCAACGTTAGTATAAGAGGATAGAGGAAAGCTGGAAAAAAGATGTTTCTTGCAGTTTGTGGTGCTAATGCTGACCTTGATGAAGCTGAGGTTTAATTGAGATTTGGAGGATTAAAGTGTGGCATGGCATTAGACAGTGAGGCACTGCTCACACACTAAGGCTATGCAAGGCAAAATAAAATAAGAACATGGCTTTATATATTTATTTTATTTTTTTTAATTTATTTATTTATCTTTTTCTTATTTTTTTTATTTATTTTTTATTTATCTATTTATTTATTTGTATTCAATTTAACAATCATTACAAAAAGGTATATGTGAAATTCAGGGTGACTCCAACTAAAACCAAACGCTGAAGTAATTATGTATAGAAAGTGACCAAGCACAAATAAAAGCAAACGGCCGTTTTTAACTTTGTAATGTTCAACATTGTGCTGTGGTTGGTGTGAAGAGTGTTTTCTTCATGAATGTTGGCCACAGTGACTGTGTGATAATAATAGTGGGATTTCCATAGAATACCAAGCTATGCAGCGAATACACAGCTCCGTGGGTAGTCAAACAGTCGTACTTATGAGATGCATAAAATTGCTTGAAATAAGGTATAAGCCGGTTTACACCCAGATGGTTGCATGTTATGTTGCACAGAGTCAAATTGAACAGAACAAAGTAGTGTTTAACTGTCTCCCCTGCAGTGCTGAAATAATGACCCATCTTTGTGTGTGTTGTGATCTCTCTCTCTCTCTCTCTCTCTCTCTCTCTCTCTCTCTCTCTCTCTCTCTCTCTCTCTCTCTCTCTCTTTCTTCCGTTCAATTTTTTCTTTCCCTCTTTCTCTCACTGACATTTTTTAAACATTTTTAGCCAACTGAGATATGTATCTCAGCAGGAGAAAAACTGCTGTAGTGAAACACGACCATGAATAATTAAAAATTGTGTTATTAATGAACTTCCCCACATTATGTTAATGAATGATTTCAAGTCTAATTTGTCAGCTCGTCTTTGTCTGTTCCATCACTTTTTTTATGCACATCATAATCACCTCAATTATGACAGTATGAGGAAGGTGTCAGTGTGTGATACCAACGTATTTTTATAATGGTAGCTCAGTACTAATGTTGCGAAAAACTGCTCTCGTTATCATTCTGTAATGCAGCGACTAGTTCAACTCTCTTTTTGTTCAACTTTTAGAAGTGTATGCATTCATTCTGCTGTAATAATACACTTTTTTTATTCCGATTGTCAATCTTCTGTTAAAGTCGGGCCTTTGTAGTTCAGACTGTGGTGAACTTACAGTGTAAACACCAGGCTGGTGGGTCAACTTCAGTCATTCAGTGACAACATCACTTTCTGTTGATTGATTGGGATTTAATCTCCCTTCAATCAGCCCCCTCCCACAACACATACATCATCATCCACTCCCTCCATCTCCCATGAATATTATTTTCTACTTGTCGTGAGCTGTATTACCAGCAACGGGCAGCTGGCCCGGTGGAAACTGAGAGAGTAAAGCAGCAACTGTGGAAGCAGTTTCTTGCACGGCCGTATTTAATTTCTTTCATCTCTTCAAGCGGGCGTGCTTATTGTTCATGAATGAGCACGATATGTTGGAGTATGTATAGAAAAGATCAATGAAATATCAAATAATTCACACATTAAAGAAAAGCTATCAATCACCACACTACTGATAAATGTCTTTGACAACAACTATAAGGTGATATAATCAGGTGAATAAATATTTAATCACCAAGTACCACATTGTTACAGTAATGTCTATTCACAGTGAGTCTATGAGTAGCAGTTGCGTCTTATCAGCATGACAAGATGGTGCGACTGAGACTGAAGATCCTAAAGATCCATTAGTGTCCTCTTTTTCACTTTGACACTGACTTCTGCATGTCTGCCATCACTTGATATTATATTACAGCATCAACAACCCCCTGTTTATCTTTATTACTGGCCCCTAATCTCTTGTGACAGTTGATCATGTTACAAGTCCTTTTGGGTCGCTCCAGTTCTTCGCAGCTTTCAGCATTGTCGTCGTTTTCGTTACGCCGCGACGTTCATAACTTGTGATCGCCGAACGCTCCATTATACAGTGCATACCAATCGCAACTTGTGTCTTAATAAGAGAAGTCACCCGTTCTCCCTCAGTGCTGCTTAGACGCGCTGTGATTAATGTCTTCATGGTCTGGTCAAAGTGTCGATATCTCCAACAGCTGGGCCCATCTGTCATCTTTTTCCTGTGACACCCCTGAACGTAACTCAGGTCCTATCAGGGAGGCCATCCATCAAAGTGGTAAACAGAGACGTCTCACATTAGCTGCCCCGAACACTTCTCATCGTATACCATAACAGACAAGCAATCATCTGGTATTATGTCGCGCCACAGGCTAATGTGAAATATTAACGGGAATATACAGCACGCCAGCTGCCGATTGGATGGGGCATCTGTGCTTAGCGTAATGGGAGGGTAACAATTTAATATCGTGGAGACAGTAGATTGTAAATTCGCTCTACAGATTTGTTCCCTAAACTGTAACGCTGGATCAGAGACCAAGTCAATACAGGACAAATCATTTTGGGGTCTTTTCTTTACCATGCTTTTGTGTATAAATCAAAGGAACACAGTCCATTTACTCTGACCAGCCTTCCCCCTGCATATTGATTTGTGTTGTATACTCTGCGCTGTAAAGTCTGAGAAAGCAAAGTAGAGGAGAGTATGTCACTTGTAGTTAAACTATGTCTGCTTTATAAGAGACTCATAAAAGTGAATGATATCTGCAACCACCTTGGAACGTAGAGTCCAATGATGCATTCAGATGCATTTATTACATTTGCCTGTCACGCTGTCTCCAATAGGGGGCAGTAGAATCAGGGACAGCCCCGGTGTCTCTTCATCTGTGCGATCGGTGACGGATTCACCACCATTGCTGCTCAGATAAATGCGAGAGGGTTGAGGCCACGGGCCAGCTTACGAGGGATCAGCCTCATCGTTCTCTCCAGCAGCCCCTCATCTCCACCTCTATCTCTCCTGCCTTTTCTTGCAGTCCTATGCAGCACTCACTCCTGGCAGGGATTATGCTGACACTGTAGTGGGAGGAATATATGCACGTTGGAAATCAAGTTATGGAGCTTTTGTCAGGGCCGTTGTCAAGTGATGGAGATAAATGTGGGTGAGAGATGTGTTTTCAGTGTTTATTTTGGAAGCGCCGCCCAACACTCTGCTCTTTTTTGAAACCAAAGGCCACATTTCTGTTCCTATATTTTTTCTCACTGCCACCAGCAAAGGCTGCTCCTTTACATTCACCACTGAAACGTAGATAATGGTCTCAGCAGCAGTGGGAATTCTTAAGCACAATCTTGTTAAAGGTAGAGATAAAAAATGTAGTGATATCGCAGATAAAACATCAGTCTCTTGGCCTTTGTGGCTGACCATTGCGGTCCGTTATTTGGATTCAACCAACAGCAAAGCCACATGGTGTTTGAAAAAGAAAATCTCTTATTAGATAAAGGAGGCCAAATTAAGCACAGGTCCCCTGAAATTGAAGCAAGATACTGTTTCTTTGACTCTTTGAAACCCAAGCACGATCTGGCACACATTTAGGAGGAGAGCGGCTAATTGCATCAGCACCTCTGCATAAAAACTCAGTCAGTTATGAAGACATAATGGGAAACAGGATTCCTCCGCAATGCTTCATGTAATGCACAACTTTTTTATTTCCTCCCTCAGACGATTTGATTTTTTTCCCTCCATCTGCTGTGGTCAAAGCAGAGATACTCATTGTAACAGTAGGAAACATATTACATGTATTGAGGAATGAAGCAAAGGAGGCCAATAAGTAGGCAGTTAAATGGAAATAGTTTCATTTCCTTTGGTGTAAACAAATACCCCATGTAGTCCCCAGACTAGAGCTGTGGGTGATCGGCTGCTATAACTCAACAGAACACTTTGCCCTGAGCTAAACATAATACTTCCTGCACTTAACTAAATCCATTTTTCAACCCTCAGAAGAGTTATGACACACCAATACGTTATTGCACAAATGTCTGACAAAGTTAAACCTGTGCAAAAAAACATGCAGCACAACGGTGTTTATACAAAGAACTACAAATGTTTGTTTTTTAAGAGATTTCAGAGCATTGACACTATTTGTTAAAGAGGTTTTCATCTTAATTTATTCTTTAGTGGATTGAAAATAATTGTATCAAAGTTTGAAAAGGACGATCATGAACTCCTCTTCTATTTCAATTCGATTCTTCTCATTTTTAATTATCCATGTGACTTGCACATATCAGGAGGTTAGTCAATAGGCCATTTCCCATCTGTATGGATTCTTTTTCTCAATGCTTTGGCTTTGCTTTTCATACACTGCGCTACTGAGATAATTAATCACTGCTCGCAGCTACAGGTCCGCACAGAATAGTATAGATTGACAGAGACAAGATGTGCAGTTATGAGGAAAGCGATATGGTTTGAGAAAAAAGTCAAAGGAATCCTTCTTCAAGGACAAACATATTCAAAATGTTACATTAGGCACTTGTGTGAAACCTTCATCTTACTTGTTTTTTCTGTCCAAGTTCCTAAGTTCATCCTTTTGTAATTAGCACCTCGCTTCTCTGAGATGGGTTATAGTTGACTGCCAGGGAGAGGATGAAGCCTCCACTGTACGGTAATAGCATGAATGCTTCTTTTCACCTTATCACAGGAAGACGCAGGGGGTCTTTTTCGCTTCTGCAGGTGGTGGGAATGCTATTGCCACACCTTCAGAAACAGCATGCCTGTATCCAAAGCCACGGTACTCCTATGATACCTCACACCGGTGAGGCTGTTTGTACAACCTAGCATAAACACTTTGCCCATTTGTTTCGCTCAAGTTGTAATGGTGCTTGACTTGCTCCTAGCGTCTGCATGTTTCAGTCTATATCTCAGCAGTAAAGCAGGAGACAGGTCGGTCTAAGGTCCTGCTGCGAGGCATTGCTAGATAAAGCACACTGCAGGTAAAAACATGCATGGCAACTCACTATTAGATCACTCCCCATGCTGTCCCTGAGATGGCGCTCTTAATTAGAAGGTCCTTGGATCTTGCCGTCTAAATACAGGTTTTACTGGCCACATTACCACTTTATATAATGCAGTTCCTTGCGAGCTACGGTAAAACATTACATGGGCGTACAGTATATTATGAATACATGCTGTAATTGACACTATTTTGGAGTTGCTTTATGGCTCCATGTTGAACTTCTGCTTCCTCCCAAGCACCGTGTGCGTTGTCTTTGGCGATTAGCCTGTTACTCACCTGCACTTCCTCCCTAGACAATGGCCTGTTCTGCTCATGCAGATGATGAGGTGCAGTATCAAAGCCAAATGAGATGGCTGCCAATTAGGGAGGGCTTCCAGGTGCATTTCAATGCAAACTCGCACCACTAACTGCACCCTGTAGTGTCTCCATTCAAAGACACTTTATAACGGGCAGACTTCAACAAGAAACTTATGAAAGTATTTCAATTACCAGAATAAATGA
The DNA here is from genome assembly GCF_043250625.1 of Sebastes fasciatus. NCBI lineage: Eukaryota > Metazoa > Chordata > Actinopteri > Perciformes > Sebastidae > Sebastes > Sebastes fasciatus. Next base: position 14,287,011 of record NC_133799.1, read on the forward strand.
CAGGCCTCTTTTCAATACTTGGCACAGGGGGGGTTTTGATCTCCGTAAGGATGTCTTACTAAATGTTCTAAGCAGGAAGTTAAATTGACTTGCTGCTGGTACAGTTTGTGTAACCTCTTTTTTTTCTCCTTTTAATCTTGAAAGTTAACTAGAAAAAAATCAAATAATCCATTCGCCTGCATTCTGGATGGACTCCAGTTCAAATGCTTGGGAACGGTGTGTTATTTGGACAGCCCCCACACTCCCCAGGGGATACAAAAGACTTTTATATTGTCTCTGCAAGTGTTGTAACACCAAAGCCTCAGACGAATTCAATCACTTTTCACCGAATGTACAGGTCGCTCCCGACATGGTTTAAATATCTATAGGTTTGGAATGATGGACCTTTTCTATATAAGGCTGTTGTTGACACGTGTGAGCTTCCTGTTCAGTGTCGGATGTAAAATTAATTGGAGTGTTAAAATGAAGAGAAAAAACAATAAATGCTGCCCAAAAGAGAGAAAAAAAAGATCAATGTAGACTCACTTTATTCATATGCAAGCCATTACCATTTTAAGCATTAGCCAGGAACTTCCCTCTTTAAACACCGTTTACCCAAAACAGGTTAGGTCATGACAGAAAAAAGGCTTTCCTATGTTCCTGTGGGTGTGTTTCCTGAATCTGCAAATGCACAGTGGTGCACCAAAGTGGCCTTTGAATCCAAATTTCTAGTTATTATTCAAATTAAATCAAGTCAGGGCAGACGGGAAGAGCAGTCAGAAGAAGCTCGCTGCTGTAAATCTCGAAGCTCTACCTCTGTGATTGCTCAGGCCACCGTGGAATAAAGATTAGAAGAAAATCACTAATCACAGCGGATGTCATTAGCATACTACCAATAACGGGATGCAAAAAGGGAAAAGAGGAATTGCCTTATAATGCTGGTTAAAGTATGATTCAATGCCATGTATGGATGCACACAGCTGCTTCACAAACAGATATATTCACTTCCAAACATGGGTAAAGGAAGTGTCTAATAATGATGTTTTTTTCAATGTTTTTGTCTGAGTCACTCGCTGGAGCACTTGATGCTAATATCACATTCCCCCTCTTTCTTTTGATCAGCTTTTGCAGCTGGGCTGCCCTGCCTCACTTGGATGCATCAACAAAGCTTGAAGTGGCCACTCTAATCTGGTTAAGTATTGCCTGGTTGGGGAGAAATTAGCCGGATTCTTTTAACTTTTCAAACAAACATAATACAGTCAAACTTGCTGGATGAGAATCAATTACATGAACTGAAAATAGGTTCGGGGGTGGTGGGGGGGGGATATCATTTCATTTCTGGAAATCATCTAATACATCTATTCAATGGCATATGCCTGTAGTGTCACATCGGAGCCATATTTCAGTCCAGTGAGATGAATGAAGCAGAGTATCTGTTGAAGCACTGCCGGAATACGTTTCACAAATCTTTTTCACCCAGTGGCGATATTACCATTATCAGCATTACTTCAAAAATAGTTATTTCCCCCCGCCTAAATCCATAAGATATTGTGAGGAATAATGGGATAATTTGAGGGTAATTGCGTCGTTTCTCACTGTGATTGGTTGGATTGGTGGCCGCAAAAATATTGTCCTGGTTAAATAAAATAATCTCTGTATAAAACATATTCAGTTTATTCAACATGTTTGTTTCTGGTTGATAAAATATATTTTCCTGAAATACAAATTGCTTTGAGACCACTAATTCAAACAGTATGAATCCAAAAGGATGTATATTTTAGTTTAGATCTGGAACAATGAATCGATTAGTTGTCAACGATTAAATTAATCTCCAACTATTTGGATATTCGATAAATCGTTTGAGTAATTTTTTAAGAAAAAGAAAGTCAAAATTCTCTGATTACAGCTTCTTAGATGGGAATATTTTCTGGTTTCTTTACTCCTCTATGACAGTAAACTGAATATCTTTAAATATTTGAGGACATCATCTTGGGATTTGGGAGAAACTGATTGATATTTTTCACCATTTTCTGACATTTTATAGACCAAACAACTAATCAATTAATCAACAGATCAATGAACAATGAAAATAATCGCTAGTTGCAGCCCTATTTTAGTTATAACAAATATACGGTCATCATCTTAAACCTTCGATATAGCCGTGCAACCCATGAAGCAATTCAAATTCTCATAAATAAATCACCTTTTCACCCAAAAGCCATGTATGTTTTTGTATCTAAAGCGAAGAATATCCATCTATGTAGCTGTCAAATAATAGTTTGTGCAGATAAATTATCACGGAGTGAAGAAATATTTAGCCCGATAGTATTTTTGCGATCAACATATTCTCTTTTCAAGAGACGAGATTCTGAAACTCTGAGACTTCTTTTATTATCAGCTTGCCTAACAGATGGTTTCGATGGGAAAAAAAGAATATGATAACAATACCAACATTTTTGTTGTATTGAAGAGTTTCTCCCATTGGATCTTTAGGGCAGATTGTCTCCATTTTTCAATGTGTCTAAAGCCTTTGTTTGAGAGAGATCTGTTAAATCTGTCTTGCTGCTAATAAACTGCCATTATTCCCTCCAACAAGGCTGCGCTCATTAATAATGCTTCTGTCAGATGCTCATTCTCTTCCGTGAAAATAGAAAATATCATTAATTACATTTTCTGTCACCGTCTGACAGCTCAAGCAATTGTTCCAGTCCCTGAGTTCTGTTTCATTGTGTCCATACCTAGTGACCACCTATTCTTTACTGTCTCAATGGGGATGTCCAGCATGTGAGAGCCACAAAGGCCCTGGGAGATCTCGCCACGCATTGCAAAGCCTCTGTCCCAGCAACACATTAGTCATCCGGGGAGCGATTGAGTTTGGTGGTAAACTCAAAATGTAGATCTATCTCACTCTCTCAAGCAGAGATTAGGGAAGAGTATCAGTCAAGATTGAGTCGGTTTACTTATCATTGTGGATTTGTTGCATTTGTGCTACTCAGAGAAATATCCTCCCTCGGAGAAACACAGAGGGATTTTCTTATTCGATTCATCAACAGGGGGGAACGAAAGAAAAACGACTAGACTTAAGATTGCAGCTGCTGAATGTAGAGTACATTCTTGTATGAATACACAAGGATCTTATTGCATGTGGAATGCTTACAAATGAAAAATGGGCAATATGAATAAAAGGAAACTGTTGCAGGACAAGAGCCTAACTCTCCAAACATATCCCAGCAGTGTGTTAACAGAGAGAGTTGCCGGGATTGTTTAGTTTCACGTTATGTAAAGTACAGAGGAGCTCACAATCGCACACCACGTGTTCCCCAAAGCGTTGCCATGTCAGACAAATACGTGGCTTACTTTGAGTCGCTTTTATTCACGCTAGTGAACTTAATACTGCAGCTACCATGAACCACTGATGTTTGAGTTTATTAAGCGCTATCAATTGGCCATCAAGTTGTTGTTTAGCACCGGCGTAAAGTAAGATGTATCAGCCTTCATGCAGAGCTCATTTTAGTTTATTTATGTTTGTTTTGCATTGGATACGGAGGGCTAAATAAGCACAAACGCAACGCTTTCTGCTCCACAAATTGACATGTTTTGCCGAATAAGTTTGGAAATACATGTATTTGTGTCAGTGAGTTTATGTACATGAGGTTTGTTTTGACTTTGGACAGTAAAATCAAACTTGTATGACATTCACAGCCTACATATTGAATTAAATCTGCTAATATAGAAAAGAAAAAGAAAAATACTGAATGAAAAAATCATAGTATGGAATAGACCCTGCAAATTGTGAATAAACTTAATAAGTATAAGTAAATATACTTATATATCTTTGTTAAATTTAATGTTAGGCTACTAACTTTTTATTTTTTTAAATTTTATTTAACCTTTATTTATTCAGGATTGTCCCATTGAGATTTAAAATCTCCTATCTGAGTGAATCCTAAGACGGCAGCATAATTGTTTGCAAGCATTGTTTAACATCGCGACACCATTTTAAATGAGGATACTTCCTCAATGGTCTTTCTAGGTTAAATAAATAAATAAATAAATACATTTCACACATAAAAGCACAAATAACAGACAGCAAAAAGTTAAAAATAACATAAAAATGTCACATAAAAGAGACAAGTAGCAGACAAACAGCAAATTGCCTCCACCAGTGAATATAAATTACATGGTTAATGATAATAATTCTGACTTTTTTGCAAATCCATACATGGCCAAAAAGTAGTACTAAAATAAATCAAATTCTGCAGAGTAAAGGGGCCAATGCTTAAATAGAAAACAAATGGAAGTTAGATAGACATTCGCCACCATCTGGCATCCACCTTATTTGGGGGGTAGATGATATTATTCCTGCTGATGTCAAAGCAAAAAGGAAATGCAGTCCTTTATATATATACAAACTTATTTAATGTGTATCAATAAACTGAAGGTCTACACGTGGACAAGATACTGAACCCCAAATTTGTCCCGTATGAATGTTTATCGCTCCTGATGAGCAGGTGGCACCTTGTGCTGTATGGCAGCCTCTGCTACCAGGGTATGAATGTGTGTGTGTGTGTGTGTGTGTGAATGGGGTGAATGCCGGCTTGGGTTGTAAAGCGCTTTGAGTGGCAGCTAAGGCTAGTGCTATAAAGAGCTATATATATGCAGTCCATTTACCATTTTCAAAGCATACACCTCATAAAAATATATAGCTACACATAGGTGTTGCAAAGATAATGGTATGATACATATCGATTTTATTTCATCTAATATTCTCTTTTTAGATAGATGGCCTTGAACATTTGAAACATGTTTAATAGAGTACTTTCATGTATGTACAACACATGTTCTGCAAAGGTGAAATTGTATTGGATTACATTTTATATTAGAACATTAAGGCAGTGAATGGCGTGATAATGAACAACACGGGGCTCAAATCAAAATCAGTCACTCAGAGAAAAAAAAAGGAAGCTGTTCTTCAAAGGCTTTTCATGGAAAGATCTAAACGAGAAAGGCCAGAGAATTAATTTAATATTCTGCGGCTGTGATAAACCGTATTAATGGATAAGCTGTCGAGACGCCATACTGTTTCTTAAGTTATTGCTGAAATATTCTTATACATATTCTGTCAAACACAGGATTATATGACACAATAACGAAGACTTTGGTTAAAGTTTCCCCGTGATGGATAAGCTTCGAGGATATGATACCAGACCCCATACATGGATGTAATTAAACAAGGGCAAGTGATGGCGACGATGAATCATCCACTCGGGGCCGAGGTCCTGGCTTCTTGCGAACCACTGTTACCAGAGACAAATGACTTGCAGCAGTCGCCAGCGTCGCTGCTCTAACTTTGCATGCACAGAGAGAGAGTGTCTCCCCATCAGTGGTGGCCCAGCCAAGACAAATGGACGCTCATAATCCCCCCACTGGTGGGGAATGTGGTTTATTAGAATACGATACAGTGGATGTGAAATATTTTTCTTGCAGCGCGACTCAGTTTCCAGCTCGTTCCTCACCACACACAAGTCATACTTGACAGTTTCCACTTTTTGGGAGCAGCTTAGCCATCTTGGAGCTACTGCCTTCGAAGTTAGATAAGTTGTCTGTCAAGGAGGAGAGTCTGAAATGTATTATTACTGCCTGTTCGGTGCCCGACCAGAGAAACTTTAGTGTGCAGATCTAAGTAGGGCACAACATTCTGCGTAATTAAGTTGGACAAAATGTGCAGTGGGTTTAACTGAAGAGAAATATGCATTCCTAAGTGTCCTAAATTTAGACACTCATTCTGGTATCTATTGGCAAACACTGTTTATCTATTCAGTTACAGGATGCTCTGTTTGGGCCATGCATGCAGGAACTGCTGACACGGAGGGATTTAGCTATTATTGCATATCATTACATGAATAAAATATATGTATGATTACATGCAAAAGTTTGTTCAACGATTCTCCAATTTAGGTTTGTTGGGTTAGAGGGGGGGGAGGCGGAGAGGGGCGGGTTTTGTCAATACCTTGAGAAGTAATAGGTCTATGACCTGTGTTAATAATGAATAGAGAAATTACAAAAAGTAGTTTTGTAATTTTTCAATCGAGAAAGGTACTGCATGGATCAAAACTTTTCCTTTTAACCCAGCCTTGCATACATTTTCTGCACACTTGTAAAGCAAGAAAATATCAAAGAAAAAAGTGACCTCCATTCACCTCCTCATTGTGTTTCCCTCCTCCAGCCTACAACCTCTATATTGTCATTCACGTCACCCCGACTCTTGGGGCTCTAAAACACGTTTGCTTTTATCTCATACACTCTGGTCATTTCCTTGAACACAGTAAAGACCCGCGGTGCCAAGAAAACCATTTATGGCCTCTTATGTCCTGTCCAGTCCTCAAGGGGTCCTGCAGTGTCAGGGGAATGTAGATGAGCCCACCTCAGACCTCTTTTTGCCATTTTTTTGATGGACCTGCAGATGGTTTCTGGCACACTGAGACCCCCGACGGGACCTTTTATCTGAGCTCTTGATCATAGGTGGTTTAGGTCAGAGCGAGCCCTCACTTCAACCCATCATTTTCTCAGTAATTCCAGTTACCCGTAAGCGACATTTCGCATTTAGATATATTTGCTTAGATTGAAAAGACATTATTCTGCTTTTTAATACCTCCGTGTCACTGGATCTGTATTTAGTTGAAAGTTTTGAGCAGGGAATTCACACACACAAAAGATTAATGTTGTAATTACGTGAGCATAATTACCGGGGAAACAGTTAATCAGCATAAATTAACAAACCAAATAGTTTGAAACGTGTACTTGAGGAATAAACACATTATCAATTATAATGAAAAACAAGGATCAAAAATTGCTTAAAAGTCTTTATTCCACATTTATTTCTTGAGAGGAAAACTTATAAGCAGGGAGTTTGTATTAAACTTTTTATGAATAGTCGGTCCAATAACAATCCTACAGATATCATTTTCTTTGTATTACTTGCATGCCTTTTTTGGATAGCTTTCCTAAGCCCTTGTGTCCTACAAGCACATTTATAGCATTTCTAGCTGCACGGCATCCCCACATCTGATGCTCATTATTATTAAAGACCATGTTTTATAAGTATTTACTCCTGGTGAAGGAAGGTAAGACTCCAATGTGATACGAATGCGGCTTTCTTTTCCATTTAATACTTTAAATTTGAGGTATTTTGATATCCAATATTCAAGTCAAGCCTGTGAAACATGACTTATAGCATCATGGGACATTAAAACTCTATTGAAACTCATCCATCCATCCATTTCCTATACCCACTCATTCCTATTTCAAGGTCACGCGAGGCTGAAGCCTATCCCAGCACACACTGGGTGAAAGGCAGGGAAACACCTGCCAGTCTATCACAGGGCTAACACACACAGACAGACAGATTCACATTCACACCTACAGGCAATTTAGAGTCTCCAGTCAACCTGAGCTGCATGTCTTTAGACTGTGAGGGGAAACTGGAGCGCCTGGAGAAAAACACACCACAACACCGGGACAAACACGTGAACCTGTTTTGCTATAAAGTGACAGTGTCACTGAGCCGCCGAGCCTCCCCCACCGAGTCTAGACTAATGCAATTCTTTTATAGCGGCAGCTCCATAAGGCGTGGTGACGCTCCACGCCTATTCAGTGGAGATGCAAATTATGGGATATATTAATACCCTCTCAAGAGAAAAAAGCGCTTTTACTCAACCATTACTGCTCAATCAGTCATTTTGAAGCAACAGTTTGGTCGAGACGAAACCGTAAAATGTCTCGTGTGATGGAATAATCCCAAAGGTTCCCTTACTATCGTTTTTTGTTTTACTTTCAATTGCATCTCACGGTCTTCATCAGCAAGTTGAGCTGGCTCAGATGTTTTGTTAGCATTGTAAAATATCCCTCAAGGAAGCCTCGAATATTATTTATTTAGCTTTTTCTAACACTCATACCCAACTACTTAAATTAGTGAATGTTTGACCATTTGAAAAAACAGCAACCAGTGTTTTTTGAGTGCTCATTTCTTAAATTACACTTCGCTTTACTGCTGACATTTTTCATATTTTTGACCATTTACTTTAGGTTTTGTTTACTGAAAATAAATGTATTTCATAAGGTGTCTTACAGTGATTCATATTAAAGCAACTACAAGAAAGAGATCAAATATTTTCTCTGTTTTGCTGAATGCTATAATCTAATACATCACAATGTGGTGGGATTACCACTGACTTTGTCTTAAAGTAGGTCTTTGCATCCTTCTTTTGCAGATTATAGAATGATTTTGTGAAAAGGGATTTAAGATCATATTTGAAGATTAGGTTGGGCAGATAAATGCTGGTGATTATTTTGGATAGAGAGCTTAGGTGGCACTTCATTATAAATTCAACCGTTTAACATGTGACAACGATCATCAGACCTGTTTTCTCTTCCGAAAAGTGAGACAGAGTCTTGGAAATGGAATGAAACTCCTGACTCCCCCAAAATATGCTATCAAAGCCAATTTGATTAATACTTTTCATAGATTTTAAAACTCCCAAAAAGGTTTGAATTTAGTAAATGTTGACCAAACATGACAACCAAGCACAGAATATCAATTTTAATCTCTCTACCTGTATATTAAATGTGCAAAAGGGTTTACTCAAGAAATTGCAGTAAAGCACCAAATTGTGGCTGAGCCTGAGATTGGATTTCAGGTACTGTAGCATGGATCAGCCCTTCTTAAGAGTACAGTTAACACACTCAGTGTGTGGCTGCTGGGGTTAGACGTATGTGCTCAGTACTGCTTGTAGGAGGCTGAGCACTGTGGATTACAAGGCTAACGTTTAGCTGCCACCCCAGAAAACATGACTCATAAGCTCTAAAGAGCCGCATATGTCTGCATCGTAAGTCCATTTGTGATATGACAACATGACCTTTTGGATGCAGACCCATCTGTTGTGCCTCAAATGTTTACATAAGAGCGAAGAAGTGCTTTGTATTTGCAGCGACAGGAGGTTTAGAAAACATACCCCACAAACAAACCATTTTTAATAAGACGTGTCCTCCGAGCTGCTGGCTGTAACAAGCTGTGATGTCGAGAAGTCTCACTGTAAGAAAGCCGCATAGCACTTTTGTTCGATATGTTCCTACATTGTTTCATCATAACATTTAACACCTTCAGTATAGTTTTTTTCCCAGAATAATGAGTTTGAAAGTATGGCCATGTATGCAGCGAGAAAATGATCCAAATTGCGTTTGTCCATTTCCAAGGGGAGCATTGTTAGAAATTAATTTTAAACCTGCATTAACTTTTTTGGCCACTTTTAAACACATCCCTGATATGTTATCAGAGGCCCTGACCAATTTGGTGCCCTAAGCAAGATTTTTGCTGGTGCCCCTTATGTGCCCTGTATCGCAGCCAATTCCACCCCCAATCATTGTGTTTATACGTTCACACATGAACTGCATAGCTTTATGTATTTGAGATTAAGTGATGCAGATCACACACAAAAAACGATTTGTCAAAATTATGGGGGGTGATGTGCCAGGGTGACGCTGCGGGCAACCTAGAAAATAGGGCCTATTTAATAGTCTACATAGTTATGTTGTTGTGGGCTTTTTTGTAATATTCCGAAATAATAGTATTAGTACAAAATAGTAAAAGTTATACATTTTGAATTCCTTTTTCTTCCCTCATTCGGGGTGCCCCCATGGATGGATGGCGCCACTAGCATTCGCCTTTAGCGCTTATGCCTAGGGCTGGCTCTGCATGTTATCACCTTATAAAGAAGATATGGTGTACGTGTTGGCATACAGTTAATCTATTTACATATCCAGTAGACACGGAGCAATGTTGGCATTCATTTGGAGTCGTGTTTTTGGCCACCTGGAGAATCTAAGTCTAATATTCACTCCCCTTTTAGCTCTGTTTTGGTCTCCACCACCACATAGCTCCATTATATTCACCAGCAAGTTGTCTGTCTGCCGTTAAGTGCTGGGCAGGTAGCACACAGTAGATTTATGAGAGTATTTGTGCTGAAAACAGCTGCCTGCTGCAGCTGGGAACAGGGTTGGAGAGAGTGAAACAAAACAGTGAAGTTGCAAGCTGTCAAACCACTGAGGGGAACTGAAGAGTTAGTTGACAAATCTCTCAGCACTTTTCACATTACACATAGGCGTTTATCCATATTAATATGAAAGTTTTGATAAGTGCAGCTTTAAGGAGAGGTAAACATAGGAACACCTAGGGGTGTAACGATACATCGATTCGGCTCAATGTATCTATTCAATGATCAATTGTCCAATATCATCAATGCAAAGTGAAAATATCGATACATATCATCAAGATACACCTTAATTTTTAAATTCTCACTTTATATTTATTCTTTTTATTAAAACTAATAGATTGTTTTTCATTTAAATGTCTGGAAGAGCCCAGTAATAAAACTGTCAAATCAAATTTTAGTTGCTTTTTGTGAGCTGATATAAATGTAAAACTCGTATCGTGGCAGACTTTGTGATTTAAGCAAATATAATATTGTTGTCCAAAGAGTCAATATAATATCGTATTGTAATGAAAGTCGTGATTTACACCCCTAGTAACACCTACACACTAAATCTTGTGATTTGATGGTATTTGGTGCGGTTTTGAAAGTTGTATTGTGTGAAACTTTGAATTGGGTGTTGTAAATGTGTCCCTCATCATATACATGCTTTAATACTATCAATTGCAATACGCTAAGACAAATGCATATTGTGTGTATTGCTTGAAACAGTGAAATTATGTTTTTTTTCCAAATCTAATCCTGTTTCTTTGTTTTAATTGTTCAATTATCTTTTGGTTTCTGTCAAACACATGTACAAAAAATAATTTAAAAAAACCCTTTTTTCCTATCATAACATCAAAATCCTTCTTTTTTCGCTTTCTGTAAAACATTTAAATATTTTTTTATGACTCCTCTTGAACTCCGGTGTGTCCCCCAACATGTAAAACCTCACTTGACTGTTAGCTTTGTATTATAGTAGTTAGCTGGAGGATATCAGAGGTATGTGTTTGGATCTCAGTCTGTAAAAACTTAGTTAACATCTAAAAGACAGTGATTGTGCTCCAATTTATTAATATCCTCCTCATCCCATCATCTTGATTAAACCGCTCTTGTGAAGGATCTTTAATACTTGAGATGTTTTTAACATTAATCCTAGAATTCTGAGTAACCTTTAAATAATCTCGTTCTCCCTCCGTCGACTCTTATTTCACAAATGAGTTCAACAAATGAAAAGGGAAATTTTTAATTAAGCCACAATAAATTAATAAGTTGCACTCTTGTCATAATTTTCTCTTCTCCTTGCCTTGACATCCACCAAGCCCCCCATGTGCTTTTTCAAATAAATGGCCCAAACAATAAAAACAAGAGACATACAACTATTCAAATTAGAATTACGGTCTCTGTGGGCCAAGTGTAAAATTGCTTTCACTTCCTCTGTGTTGACTGGCAGGCCAGGTCATTACTGTAATTCCATTGTGAACGTATTTTGCTGCAAATCAACTTATAAACTGTGGAAATTAACAAATGAGCGTTGGATGGTTGAATTCCTATGAAGAGTACAACGATTGTCTAAAACGAATGATAATTAAGGTGAAGTCAACCAATAAGTCTGGAAAAAAGGTTGCAGTTAAAACAGTTAATTGTATGCCATATAAAAAAAAAAAAACTCTCACTGCTTGTTACCGAAATCACTTGTTTACTTACAATATGCGCATCACATAACACAGAGAACAGTCTATATTACATTATTTAACTGCAGTCGGTCTAATTTTCCAGATGTGCTACGGTCCGCGAATCTCCCTTGTTTTGACATTTGACTTAAAGACTACACAAATTAAAGCCTCGTATATCACTCATTAGCACCATCAATCAAACGTGTAAAAAGGTTTAAATATACAACACCGCTGACATGTGAAACTAGCTGTTGACATAGCTCAGATACATTAGGCCCTTAAACAAACCATTCCTCGGGAAATCATCTGTTAACGTCATGCTTTTGGCAAAAATGTGCTGGTGTTTTTAGTGTCAGTGGGTGCTCTGCTGTTAAATCAATTGCTGACCACCATTATTCTTAACTATGCTGTAAGGGAAAGCGATTTGTTCTTGCCATACACGTATATATTGCTCGTAAACCACTACACATTTTTTAAGTTAAAATGTTCATACTGAATAGAGTAAATTATCTCACATTTACCTCCTCATTCTCTGATTTGTTAGGAACCGTTTGAGCTTGATATTGCCATAAAACAGTAATTAACTTTCTCATTCCCTTTTTTAGAGTTTATTCTCTGAAATAGACACAAAACTGAGATAATAACCGTTAATCAGCCGGCATTAGCTGCCTTCCACCGACAAACATCTCAACAAGTAGTAGAATGGAAGACAGATCTTCAAGGAGCCCATCCTGCTTTATCACTGGCTCGTCAGTCGGAGTCATCACAGTTTATGTGTAACGTTTATCTCACTGAGGAAACTGACAAGTAAATAAGTCTCAGGGGAACTCGTCGTCTGATAATATTAAAGGAGAGGTAATGGTTTTCAATCCTTATTGGATCGTTTGTTTTTGGCCAGGAAGTGGCCCCCGTCCTGGAGAAATGTGACCTGGACACAGGGGTCAGCAGCTTGTCACAATTATCCTCGAGGCCCTTTAACTTCCAGATTGGATAGAGTAAAAAAAAAAAGAGCTGGTGTCTCCCAGAGAGCTCTGACTGTGCCTTTGGCCAATCAGGAGTGTCACAGGAAGGGAAGAATCCACTTGGCGAAACCTTTATCAGCTCATCAGCACCACTGCATGACATGGGAAGACAGCCAGACATTCTTCTCACAGGAGATCAGTTTCTTGGCTCTGCCTGTGTTTAAGTGGGTCCTCTGCCACTTCACTGTTGCTGATAGTAACCCGTTTGGCAGCCAGACACGACGCGGCTGCCTGGAGGAGGGCTGAGGTGGAGGCAGAACCCAAATCTGTAAACTTCTCTGCAGTCATTCTAGGAATGTTTTGAGAGCACTCCATTTACCACATTACTCACAGGGTTTCTCAGAGTTTCCCTCTTTACATCTCTCTGTGAGATACATCTCTCTTACAGGGAGCTACGCGTTTCTATAGAGGGATCTGAATGGTCAGCCAGAGACCTGCACACCTGTAGTGGGGGTGGGGGGGGCTTCGGTGTGTTAGCTGAAGGACACTGTGACAGGGCGCCAATGCTTCTGCAGGGAACTGTCACTGCCCTGCTAGAAAGTCAAAGTAAAGCCCAACTTTACTGTCAGTATTTCTACCTCAAATCCAGGACCTACATTTCTAAAAAAATCCATTAAATTAAGCTACTATGATGTAAAATATAGTAAATATGTGATGAATGACATTTAAATCTAGATATTAGTATCTTAAGGGAAAGATAAGTGGGTTGGCTCCTCTTGTGTAATTTTTGACCAAGTTTGGGTTTTAAATCTGCAGTCGAAATGTGCCTTGAACATCATAATAGCGGAGTATAATCCCTACTGGACTTCTTTGCATATTCTTTTCCAAATCTATATTATTTTGCTGACTGAGTGCAGATATTTCACAGACATCTATTCACATATACAGTAGTAGGGCTGCAACTAACGATTATTTTCATGGTCAATTAATCTGTGTATTATTTTCTTGATTAATCGATTAGTTGTTTCGTCTATAAAATGTATAGTGTAATGTAAATAATATGTAAAGAAACCAGAAAATATTCACATTCAAGAAGCTGGAATCAAAGAATTTAAAAAAAAAGAATTACTCAAACCGATTAATTGATTATCAAAATAGTTGGCGGTTAATTTAATAGTTAACAACTAATCAATAATCGTTGCAGCTCTAAACAGTAGTGTGCAAGCAAATAATTGTTATTGATATTGATACACTGGTTTTAATGAATCTACTGATTTCTTTCTGCAGTCCTAAAGAACAAGGTGACACATTGCTGATGTTTAATCAAACAAGTAAAAACAAATACAGCAAGTCTTACTATTGAAAAACTGTAACCAGAGCATGTTTGATATTTGTGCTTGTAAAAATGATGTTAAAGAGGACCTATTGTGCTTGTATATCAGGTGCTCGTATTTTGGGTTTATACTAGATCAATGTTTAGATGCTTGAATGTTCATAAAACACTTCATTTTTCTCATACCGGCTGTGCTGCAGCACCTCTTTTATATATATATATATATATATTCAAATGTGTTACTTGGTGACATCACCACGTTACGGAAGAAAAGGCAGGACTTCAAGCAAGGCGTTTCAGGCAGTTCAGGAGCAGTGTTTCTGTGGGGGAGAGTAACTCCCTTTGACGTGGACTTTGGGCTTTGTAACTTTGCAGAACTTTTACATGCACAAAAAACTATATAACACAATAAAGGAAAGGAAGAAAGCACAAAAGCATGATAGATCCACTTTAACATTGTTTCTTGAAATAAGAAGTTGAGTGAGATCACCTCTGCCAAAATACTGTCATTTCCCTACCATTTTCCTACTATCTGCCAATTTGTAGCTAATATGCCAACAAGTGATCAATCGTAATTCACTAAACGTATTTTTCTGTGAGCGTTCCATCAGATGAAGTGGGTCACACATAAAGCATATCATTCACTCTGTGACGAGGCCATGAGTATGCAACGGCGCAGCACTCAATCATTGTTAATCAATTTAAAATTCCTCGACTATCCACATTGCAAACATGAAACAAGCGATTATGGTTTAATCGTGGGTGATGCACATGATGTGATATCTGTTTGTCAAATGTGATATTTATGATTGTTTATGATTTTCTTTTACGCAGGTCATGTCAGTTTGTACCATGCACCATCTGTTCAATGCATGCTGGGAAAGGCTCAATCCAGGCAGGTAATTAAAAAAAATAGTGACTCATATTTATAGCTTTATTTCAATTTGTGTGTGTGTGTGAGTGAGAGAGTGATATATATAGAGACTGTAAAACAATCTTGCATACATCATGATGGAGCATACTGCCAAGAGTTTAAGTCTTTGTGCTTGTTTGTGATTTGTGTAAAGTTGTATTTCACCGTGGGCTTACGCAGGATGTCATGTCCAGAACCCGTTTGCTGGTTGAAAGCCTCAATCCAGCATCTCATTTTAATTTCCACTTACTTCCAACCATTGACCACTAATCAATAGAGTTTGCCATTTTTCATGGGAGAGGCAGCAGCTTCCTTTGAGGATGCAGTTGAGGCATTTAGAAAATCAGCACTTTGTTTGCTTAACAATTTGTGGGCAGCCTCTGTTTATATGCACTCGTGTGAGTAAGGCAGCTGTTTGCTACTGGGATTGGTCTGGATCAGTTTATGCCAGAGATTGGAGTGTTACTGGTCCAGACCACAATGAAGTTTAGAAAGCTGTCTCAAAGACAAATGTACCGGTCTGATGAATCACAGCACCCAAATGGCTGGCGATGGCAAAATGAGTGAATAACTATTAGGAAGGGGAAATAGAAATAGGAGATTCATGCCCTCTACCTCAGCATCTCTCCTGGCTCCACTTAGGCCGTCCCGTTGTTCCTCTGCCACTCTGCTGCAGCTGCAGTGCCATCCTGCATCCTGCATCCTGCCTCTTTTCCACTTCTCTGTCAGTGAGGTAATTATAACCAGAGCGGTGGGAGAGAGAGTCAGTGCTGGAGGGTTAGCCTCGCGACCTTTCAGCCACACCACCTTCTCCGTATCCATCTCCTGGGTTGGCCAGCAGAGCTTTATAAATGACCCTGCCACTGGTCTTTCAGAAACAACGGAACAAGCCAAAAGTGAGCCAAAGCGCCACTTTACAAGTTCACCTTCTGCAACGGCAGTGGAATGAATATTTCTCTGAGCACCAAGCCTAAATGTTAGATATAATTTCTACAACTGCTAGGCTGTCATTGCTGAGGTGCTTTTTGGTTGATACCATAGATTGTATATATAGATGGACGACGCGTCTCTACTTCCTCCCACTTTACAAAAGTGAAGCCAAAATATCCCGGATATGGGGAGCTGCCATCTAGAGATTTTGATCAGGAGGCTGGAGCTGCGGCATCGAGGTCCCGCCCACACACCCGCCCGAGCCAATCACGAGTTGAACTCCAGCTTATTAGCGTGAGCCACGGCGCTGCTACGTTAGCACCACCGTAGCTAAAAGACAACAACTAACTGTAATATCTCTATAACTATATTTATGATCAAATTGACATGTTCTATGACACAGACTCGTGATTGAAAAGTTACATCTCCTCTCTCGTACAATTCCCGAACTTCCGGCTCTGTGACTACTTCACTCAGAGCAGCTGTCAATCATGACCCCCCTTTTATAGCATCAAATATCTCGATCGAGATGTTTTGGCTTCACTTTTGGGGAGCTGTTTTACAGGTTTGATGGTTGATACTTCTCCTTGGATATTCTTTAATGTAAAAGAACATCCTTGGTGTTTAAAACAGCAAAGCTTTCATTAACTGGAGATATGTATATGGAGATATGAGGTATGATTTGTAATTTCCACATGACGAATCCTTCCTCTATTTGCGAGACAATCTTTAAACTCATTGAAATCTTATACAAAACAGTCTTTTATGAACACAAAGAATTCAATAATAGAAATAAACAAAAACAGCAGGTAAATGATAGCTGCAACCAGCCGCTCAGTGGCAGATATATTTAATATTGTGTGGAAATTCTGCTTTGTTATGGTCGAGCAGTCACACGATTTAGTTACATGGCGAATTGGACAAAACCAAGCTAATCATTTTAAAGGTAAAATAATATTAAGGACAGAATCAGTATTTTGTCGTAATTTAAATATATTTGAATAGTAAAATGAAACCGTAAGGAGCGGGAATGTTTACCTATTTCATCTTTAATTGAGGACAAAATCCATTAATTCTTGTCCCCACAGAACCAAGGTGCTATAATGTTCTGCTACTCTCATGACAAGTTTAGATCCGGGGCCTCCAGATCTTAAACCAATATATAGCTTATTAATAGAATTTATGTGCCATATACCGTCTTCTCAGGGACAGGCTGCCTAATTATCCCACAAGCTGAATGATATTGGTGTGCTTTATTAATGTTCCCCGGTATTGCCAGGGACAACCAATAAATGCGGCACTGGGGATTCCACCAAATGAAATGGGAATATTTCAGTCTTTTAATGAAGCACTGTCAATGTGCACCACATATACCCTTATTTAAATATGCACATGATCCTTCAAAGACATATTATACAAAGGGTGGGTAAGTGATGGTAGCTGACTTGCCTTTTACAACCGAAGAGCTGCTTTGAACCGCCTTGGGTCCTTCCTCGTAAGACAAACAACAGCATTGCATACAGATAAGATTCACCGCATCCTTTTTATTATTATGATATTGTTCGCTAGGTGGACTTAATGAGCACCTCGGGGCCCTGCCATGGCTTAACTATCTTTTTCAGGGTGTCTAATCTTGTTGGAACTAATGGGAAAAGTTTACATTACAGACATTTACAGCAATGGGTCAGGACATCAAAGTACCAGCCTCGGTTTCTCTCACCTTTCATCGGAACATAATGGAAAATCAAACATCATTATCAGTACATCGAGCCATAAAAGACAAATGTGTGTGTTACTGCTCACACTCTGTTTTCCTCAGTGTTTTATGTGCTCCCTACGGAGATGTTAAGGCCTGTTGCAGATCGACCATAAATCCCAAACTTAGTCTTTTTTTTTTTTTATCGCAAAGGGACGTTGCTGTCTGGCTGAAGATTGACCATGGCTCAGGGCTGGATAGAGACCCATATGACAGGCCCCACTGAGGACTGAATGGACAGCAGTGTCTGATGAATGGCCTGCCTCCTTCTTAATCACAAAGCCCTCGCACCAAGTGAGACACCAACAAAAGGCGAGTGTGGCAGCAATAGGCAAGTCCAAGGTTCTCAATATACCTCTCTGACTTTTTGTGGTATATCAATGCAGTTCCTTTTCCACGACCACTCCTGCTCAGTCAGCTCAATAACTGGCAATGTAGCTATTTGAGTAGGTTTCTTTGAGTACATGTATGGGCATAACACTTACAGGATAAAGCCAGTGATATTAATTTTTTTTCTTATGGCCAGTAAAACCTACGAAAATACCAAAGCCAAGAAGGAATTGATCCTACCAACAAGTACTCTCTGTCTGTATTCCTGTCATAGGCATCCAATTTTGTCTAAAAACGTATTCTTTAAATGGGCGCATGATGAACATGCGCGCTGTAGTATCTTTTAGACTTGCCAAGATTAATCGATTAGTTGTCAACTATTAAATTAATCGCCAACAATTTTGATAATCGATTAATCAGTTTTAGTTATTTTTTTTAAGAGAAAAAAAAGTCAAAATTCTCTGATTCCAGCTTATTAAATGTGAATATTTTCTGGTTTCTTTACTCCTCTATGACAGTAAAATTAATATCTTTGAGTTGTGGACAAAACAAGACATTTGAGGACGTCATCTTGAGCTTTGGGAAACACTGATTGACATTTTTCCCCATATTCTGACATTTTATAGACCAAACAACTAATCGATTAATCGAGAAAATAAACGACAGATTAACCGACAATGAAAATAATCGTTAGTTGCCCTAGTGTCTTTTGAGTCCGTTCCACATACACCGTCCCGCTGCTGTAAATACTCACTGGAGCAGTGATTCTCAAAGTAAACTTGTGAAAAGTTTTCACATTCTTCACATTTTTACATAAGAATTCATAGTTCAACGAATATTAAAATTGTTATATCTGTAGCATAATAGTTAATTGATTACGTTCTAATCAAACAAATCTATAACTCTTAGAGTTTGCAAATATTTCAATACATCTAATATCTTTCTAATATGTATCTCTTTTGTTGTTCTTTCACATTAATTCAAACTATAGAAGTGTTAAAAAAAATAGGCTACGTCAAATTAGTCCAAGGGACATCCCAGAGTATATTCTCTATCTTGTAAGGGGTCCTTGGCTGAAAAAAAGATTGTGAACCTATGCACTAATGTCTGAGTTTGCTTATAATTGTGAAATTTCAGAAAATACTATGCGTAAAATGTTTTATTTCCACCTCCAAAGTTGCATTGTGTTTTCAAGAAAAGCTTTTCTGTACTAGATGCAAAAATCCTTTTTTATTCTGAGTCCCATTTAGCATTGAATTGCAAAATGTAAAATCCTAATAGTCCGAAAAAAAGGCTTGTGTCAGTGGAAAAAGGTGACCCTAAATACATCCTTCAGTGTTGATGAGTGGAAGGAAGACAAAATTGTCCTTCAGAGAGCGTTATTATTTGAGCAAGCTATTGCGATGCACGGTGCACGGTGGAGCCTGGAGCATAGGTTGCATTTTGCTGTACACTCCACTGCAAAATGAGACTAGTCGAGCCCTAATGTAACCAGCAAAAGCTGGATAAAAATCTATACAAACTCAATTATGAATCAATTTGAGTTTGTGTCAGACAGTCTGGTGCCAACAGAGTGGATTTTTTATTAACTTATGGTCTGGGAAGAATGAAACACTTTTCATTTGTGTACTTCAGTATGTTGCTTCATGATTCAGAGGAAGGGTGTTCACACTTTATCTTAGAGGGACTTATATCTCTCATGGTGCAGAGGCTGAGCGTTTTGTGTCTTAATTGTGAAATGCATTTTTCAGTTTGTTACTTCACCGCTCAACATTGCCAAATCATAAAGATGTGAGGAGATAGAGAAGTCCTTTTGCAAAGCAGACGGTAGCTCAACAGTTGATTGAGTGATTAAAACGAAATCCCTCCCACATTGATTTGTATTATTGCTGTAGTACATTTGAGTTCAGATGGATTTCTTTTTTTTACCCTGCACCCCACTGTCCTGCTCTAGCGTATCAAACTAGGTCACAGGCTTGAATATTCATGATCCTCTATGACAACTCCCCGCTATTCCATGTCAAGACCTATGTTAATTCTGAGATTTGCACATTTGAGACTGCTTGAAACTCTTTAACTTCACTACCTCACATTTCGAGAGCCAGTCTGACAACCTCAGCCACGCTGAAAAGATAATATTGTGCTGCACATGATCCAGAGTTTGGTGCACATTTAAGCGAGTCATTTCTTTGCTTTACTGGCCATATGGCTGCCATTTTGAAGGGTCACTCAGGATACAGCTGTGATGGCTTGAGATGTTATTGATTTGAACAAGATAGCCAGGTGGCCGATGGGATTCCCAGGGAATGCTGTTGTTTTGCACGCGGATAGATTGTGCTTCAATTCTCATGTGTCTGCTGGAAAAATGACAGTTGAGACTTGAATATTCTGAAGTATAATGGTCAGTTAGACCCACAGCTCATCAACATCACAATCCATATGTCAATCATTGTCCGTCACGTCAGCCAGTTGTCGTCTCTATTATGTTGTAGTGTGTGTGCGCACACACACTCAACGGGTCCCATTGGTTCCATTAAAAGTTGCCCTACAGTAGTTTGTCCTTTTTTGTCCCTAATTCATACACCTGACACTCGCCAGGAATACCTGCTCCGTCCCTTAAGGTCAATAAAGCACTAAAGAATTGCCCAACAGAAATGACAGCATTTCCCCCTGACATTTACACCCAGCGTGATGACCTCTCATTAGCAAGAAAGTGTGTCGTATAGGATCTAGTAGTTATCAATTCTTGAGTGAGAAACGGAAGCGGTGTGCACTTCATCTTGGGAAATAAAACAACCCTCTTGGTAGTCATTTACTACTTTGCTGCCAAGAGCAGCATCATTAATTGGAAATGGTGTGGAATGCTTGGCATGGTCCTTTTCTAACAAGTTGACTGAGAACTGAGGCTTTCGCAGCCAAACTGTGGGTGCGTTCAGCGCGGGAACAGTAGGGAGGAAAGCAAATGTGATGGGAACGTGCAACGTTTGATGAAAAAGAGGAAAGGTAGTTAGAGAACCATAATTCTACGTACAGTAGCTAGCTGTCCTTGCTTTTTTTTTCTCCATCTTTGCTGTTTTTGTGCGACTTTTTTTGCCACAGTCGTTCAAAATTACAACCGCCCTGTTGATGTATCTTGAAGATGATTATCCACTGAGATTGGGCTTCTGTAGCTGAACACGCCCAGGGGAGCCTCATCACCCCCGCTGTAATAGACAAGAACAAAAGGAGTGGAGAGCGAAGGAGAGGAGAGAGGCAAGAATTCCACTGAGCTACAACAAAGAACACAGTCAAATCTTCACCCCCCTTCACACCGGCTACGTGAAGATAGCTCGATCCTCATCTCACCCTGGGAGAGAGATATACTGAGGCATATTGATCATAGTCTCCTTACAGCTGTCATTAATTCAGACAACTCTGAGCTTAATGAGAAGTTTTATTTCTGCCTCTCAGTTCCTTTGTTAGTCACCCCCCCTCCCCCTCATACTTAGGGTGACATAGATGCTGCCCCTCTCCACCTCCCCCCCTGCCAAATCCAACATTTAAAGATTTATCTCTTAAATGAGAACCTGTGGTAAACAGGCTAATCTGTTTGGCAGCACTCACGGTCATGGCTGAATAAAACATTTGACAACGCTAAGCTCTCGAATCTTCCTATCTCTCCCTGGCAAAAGGCCTCTCTCTGCCTCCCTCCAGGGCTCCTTCATTGTTAATCCTACCGATCGCATTCTTCTAGCTTTTTTGCCGTGCTGCAGGGGTGTGGCCGCACTTTTGTCTCGTCTGACAGAGAGTTCATTATGTGATTGGCGAGGAGCTAATGCAATAACGCTCATCACGTGCCGCTACCGGGGCTAAGTCCAGCCATTCAAGCAGCACTCTGTTCTCCTTCCTCTCTCTCCTCTCTCTCTCCTTCTGTCTGTTGGAGGCAGCCTGCCACCTCTCCTGTGGTGACAGGTTCCCTCTGAGGTATTTAACCACTTGTCTTGCAAAACCCCTTTTAATTGAAATTACCCATTGGCTGATAAGCTTCTGGAGCCTTATCAGGGAGGAGATATAGTGGTTAGGGTCTTTCATGCTGGAAGGTTTTGCTGTTGCTTGCTCTTCACACTCTTTTTTTCTAATTCTCTCTCTCTCTCTTCAGTTCTCACCTCCGGTCTGTCTCTTTTTTTTCCAAATGGATGATCTTGTATAGGGATGCACCGATACTGACTCAAATAGCTTGATCAGGTATCGGTGACAATGGAGCCGATATATTCAATTCAATTCTGTGTATATACTGTACATTATATACTGGAATTTTAATTCCTGTTAAAGTTTTGACAAAATTATTGCTGCATTAAAAAGGTTTACTCTTTTTGTTGCATGATTTATTATTTGAATAAAATTCAGTAAATTTATATCTTTGTATTTATTTTTTTTACTTTTAGTTTTACAAAGTTTGGGAAGCGGTGTTTAAGAGTGTTTTCACATATATAGTACTTTTTAAACGAACTAAACTCAGTCCTCTCAAAGTGGATCAACAGAAAAGGGACTCAGTTCTATTTGCGTTCACATTGTCAGTTCATTTGAAAGAGGACTCAGTTCTGTTTCTGGTCCACTTCAGCTCTGATGGGGCCTCAGTCTTCTCTCTGTTCACACTGTAGTTCCTACCCTCATCACTGCTGATCAATGCTTTCCCCATCAGGCGCTTCCACACAGAATAAAGTCAAGTTTGTCTTAACAGGGCATGTATCTTTTATATCAGCGGATTCCCTGCTTTTTCTCATTTTATCGCATGTGGTAAAGTACTTTTGATGTGTTTGTTTTACTTTGACGCGGCTTTGCAGTACGGTCCTAATGAAGCCCCTCGCTTTCATATGAACTGAAAATTGGAGGAAAACTTTAGCGTTTCTGTGCGTTGTACACAGTTGCCATTTGATGTGTTCTTCGTTCCATATCTGGAGAAGTGCAGTAGTTTCTTATTTGGTCCAAACTACTCCTCGTCCACTATGGACGCAAAAGGCAAAGCGAACCTGGAGCGCTTTGTGTTCACAATGTATAGAATAAGCGAAATTGAAAAACATACTCAGACCACCTCCCGACTGATACCCGAAGCCAAGGTATCGCTATCTGTATTAGGACTGAAAAAGTTGGATTGGTGTATCCCTAATCTTTTATTTCTTCTTTTTGCCACTTTTTCCAGGTTTGAAAGTTGCCCAGTCAAGCATCCCGTCTTTGCTGCTCTTGTTGCGGCTTCATATAGCGTGCAATACACTACATGATCCAGTAAGCACTTTGCTTCTTATCTGACATATACAGACCTATGAACCACTGTGACACGCCTCCCCTGTTGTGAGCTGTGAGGAGTCACCGATTAACAAAGCTCCAGCCAAAGTCTCCATCCTTGTGTGTGTTTCAAATCGAATAGCTCTGCAGCGGTCTCATCAGTCACCACACAAACTGCTCATTTATCATTCCGCTGGTTCAGGCACATTACACACTAATGCAGAAGTACCATAATTAGGTCAGTAACAATCTGTTATTTAAATTCTGTCACAGTCAAAACTTAACAACTTTCCTCCCACACACACTGACACACACTCCTAGTGAGACAGCAGAAGCAGCAGCAGAATTAGTCTTTTTTTAAAAGTGACAGGGGGAATTAACTATAGTGATGACATCATTTTTATTAAACAACTGTGTTTTTCTCAGTCAGCTTCTGCCTGGCTGAAGCCGTCTCCATACAATGATCTTCTTGGATTGGGTACCCTGGAGCATGCAGGCTTCTTTTGTATAACGCTGAAAGAAGAATGATGTTATCAAGTCAAAGACTGCTACAGTGCGTTGGCTTGCCAATAGAAATGTACATTAGCTCGGTTCAGTATCCCCTCATTTCTAGTTGCGGCACAGCACACTGCACTTTTGAATGGGCTCCAACTCAGCAGGCTAAATTCAATATGAAAATGCAGTCGGCATAAAGCAAGGTAAACAACCGCAAATGTATCCTTACTTTTCCAAAGATGTCGTGAATACACACACGGCAGGACGGGCTCATGAGCACACACGGCTCAAAAGGCTGCTTGTATGTTCAACAAAACACATCGTGGAAAGATAGACTCAGGGATTTTTTTTTTGTTTGATATTCAAATACTTTTCTTGTGTGTCAGTAAACAAACTTCAGCCTCTGCCCTGTTGAATACAATTCGAAGGCTATGCCCCGCCGAATCTAATTTGATGAGTACTTACTATGCTGAAACCCGCATCACTCTTCAGGCATGACACAAATGAGTAATTCAGTGGTCATTTATAATGAAGAGGATGTTTTTATCGCAACTCTTGGTATGAACAAATCAATGTGACACCAGTGTTACATCTGAATAATTCATCAGCGGTTATTAGGCCCTTTCATTTACATGTACTAATTGGAAGTACTGCTGCACACGCGCCTGTATAATAATAGTTATGCTTAAGCTGTCAAGTGCATATAAAGGCCGATAGACCTCTCATACTCTGTGGTTTATATGTATGTGCGTAACTGTTTGATTGCTGAAATGATGTGTCGAAATAGGGGATGTTTGATTAGCAAGCAGCACATGACTAATATGAGCCACAAATGAGGGTTTTCTCTTTCATTTTTCTTCCAGTTTCTTTAAGAACATCAAATACAGACTCAATCCAGCATGTGTTAAGTCAACCTCAAGACTACTCTTACGATGAATGAGTATACTTTCAAATTCAAATATTCAAAATTGAGCTAAAACCTGACAAAACCAACACAAGGCAAGAATTGCACAATGTAGATGTGAATATATATAAACCTCTAGATTTTCACAACATGGTACTGCCCTGTCCCTTTTAATTTTCGTTCATATTAAATAAATTTGCAACGGCAGATACGTTTAGACAGAAACAAACGATTACATCTTCTATCAGTTCAAGGAGGAAATGTTGGTAAAAAGTATATTTGAACTGTTAATACTGAATGTATTAGAAAAACAAGGTAAATATTTGCTGTGGCTGGTAAAAATTCCAGGTCACCTGCCACCGAGGCAGATTTAGAAATACAATTTTTTTAAAAAGCAATTCCTAAGTTAAAAGCAGTCAAGGATTAAGGTTACATGTTATATATTTCTACTGTTTGGTACGAATGAATCAGTGTCTACAATTCTAAAGCGTTCTACATAGATTTCAAGTGTGCAAATAAAAAATGTAGTGGCCAAAAGAAATGTTCAATGACCTCTCTCTCTCTTTCAACCGCACACTGACACTTACTAACATTAAGCACACTTACACACTGAGTTATTCCTTAATGGAGTTTGCTGCTTGATAACACATTTTAGTTTAATAAACATCTTAATAATTAGGGCTGTCAATCAATTAAAATATTTCATTGTGATTAATCACATGATTGTCCATAGCTAATTGCGATTAATCGCAAATTAATCACACATTGTTTAACTGTTCAAAATGTACCTTAAAGAGATATTTGTCAAGTATTTAATACTCTTATCAACATGGGAATGGGCAAATATGCTTGCTTTATGCAAATGTATGTATATATTTATTATTGGAAATCAATTAACTACACAAAACAATGACAATTATTGTCCAGAAACCCTCACAGGTACTGCATTTAGCATAAAAAAGTATGGTCAAATCATAACATGGCAAACTGAAGCCCAACAGGCAACAACAGCTGTCAGTGTGTCAGTGTGCTGACCTGACTATGACTTGCCCCAAACTGCATATGATTATCATAAAGTAGGCATGTCTGTAAAGGGGAGACTCGTGGGTACCCAGAGAACCCATTTTCATTCACATATCTTAAGGTCAGAGGTCAAGGGACCACTTTGAGAATGGCCAACATTTTCTAGCGTTATTTAGCCTCCTTCCTGACAAGCTAGTACGGCATGATTGGTACCAATGGATTCCTTTTTGTAGTTTCATATGAGACCAGTATCTTCACTCTAGCTTTTAAAGCTTCAACCTAAAAACTGCAAGTTGCCTCAGTGCGTTTCCTGAGCAGACACTCTGTCCAAAACCGTCAAACTCAATGCAGAGGGTAAATGAACATCCACTGTCCCGTCCAGGTAGCCCACACGCTCAATCTCTTCGTTTCCAACCACTACAATAATTATTGGATATTCCATAACCAGGAACATCCGCTTCATAAATGGAATCACACGCTGTTTCCCTGGAGCCACGGTCCACGACATCCTGGAT
The DNA here is from genome assembly GCF_043250625.1 of Sebastes fasciatus. Taxonomy (NCBI): domain Eukaryota; kingdom Metazoa; phylum Chordata; class Actinopteri; order Perciformes; family Sebastidae; genus Sebastes; species Sebastes fasciatus. Next base: position 14,313,114 of record NC_133799.1, read on the forward strand.
AACCTCCTGGAAAACTGCCCTCACTCCAGAGCTCTATTAAAAGAGTTGCAGTTCATGTGGGGACAAATGACACAACCCATCAGGAGTCTGAGCCCACCAAAAAATCATTTTAATTTTCTTTTTAACATTTCAAAGTACTGCGGAAAGTCTGTTTTTATATCAGGAGCTAGAATCCACAGCCTTCACACCTGGCTCCAGTCTGCCAGCAGGACTCCCCCACACAAGTCCCTCCTGTCTGATCACACTCATTTTTCTGTTTCTACTATTAGTCCTAAAGTTCCCACTCCCATACCAATGGATATTCCAGTCAGAATCACTAACAAATATATATCTTATAGCAAAGCTAAAAATAAAAATGTCACAGTGCCTCGACCAGTCATGACAAATAGCACTCTCATCCCATTAAAACACTTTGCACAGCAGCATAAGCCACAGAAACTGCAAATGGCTTTTTCAAATGTTGGGTCCCTGTCAAACAAAATGTTCCTGCTCAACGACCTTATTGTAGAGCATCACCTTGATTGCAGGTTATCTGAAACTTGGCTGAACTCTGATGCACCTGCTGTCCTCTTTGAAATGTCCCCCTCAAACTATAACTTCTTCTATTCTTGTAGAGAGGGGAAAAGGGGAGGGGGATTAGCTAGCTACCATTGCTTCTAACACCGCTGAACTGCTGCGTCTCTCACGCGTGTGGTGTCCACACCAGTAGCACTGCTGCTGCCAGCCCTATCTTTCTACATAGAGTTTGCCTTTCATAGTGGCATAATGTCATTTATATTTATTTTAGACACAAAGGTTAAGAAGCAGGTGCTCATTTGTAAATAATAGTAATAATCCAAAATGAAAAGCTGGTACTTTATTCATTCATTGAGCCCTGCAAGTCACTGCATTTTCTACAACACTATCCTGCAAATATTTCAGAATAAAAGCCTTGTGTTAACAAATGAAGGAATTCTGTTCACAGAAAAAAATGCTAGAGGGCTTTTATTTTGAAACTAAAGCAGGAAGTGTTGAGTTAAAAATAAATCTTTACTTTTTTCATGTTGGTGACATATTCTACAGATATAGACATTGAAACTGTCAAAAGATCACTTTCACTGTCTGTTTTTGCCTTGAACCACGCGCAGGGTCACTGATTTTATGAATCTATTAGAAAATCTTGGTTTTACACAAAATGTCTATGGAACAACCCACAATCGTGCCCATACTTTAGAACTGTAAGTGGCTAAATGTTGAAATGTCATCAGTCAGAGAGATTGCTCTATCTGATCACTATTACATTGCCCTAGGTTAATGCTGAACTCACTGTAAAAAAAAACTCTCCTTTCATGTGTTGACTCCCTAGTAAATGAGTTTAATACAAAATTACAGACAACAGTTGACCTTGTTGCACGGCTAAAAAAAAACACAACAACTTTTGAAATGTAAGCCACTGTGGAAAAAATCTGACTGTTAACAAACTTAAAAACAACTGCTGAAAAGATGAGCGTAGATGGAGGAAAAGTAAACTCCAGATGCACTATAATATTCTACTTGACCACCTTTCAGAATATAATAAGGCGCAGAGAAATGCCAGACAGACTCACTTGTCTGAACTCATAAATAAGAACCAAAACAATCCTAGGGTCCTTTTTACAACCATTGACAGCCTGATAAATCCCACGTCCACATCCATACCCCAGTGATTTTTTTTCTCAAAAACTAAGTGCAATGAATTTTCATCCAACTTCAGAGATAAGACAAGTATAATTAGAATAAATATTAATCAGACAAGGTCGTATAATGTCTTTGAAAGCAATAAGACATGTCAATATACTTTGCAGTCTTTTACTCTGGTGGATACAGAGGTGATTAGAAAGGTGGTCTCTGGGTTAAAACCCTCTTGCTTTACCCATGCCTATCCCGTTTAAAAAGCAATTTTTTAACTGCCTGTCTGAGGAATTATTAAGTAATATTAACGTCTTTGTTCACAGGCACCTTCCCTGTTGCTTTAAAGACTGCCATGGTTAGACAACTTCTCCAAAAAAGCAATCCAGATTCCTCAGTTTTTAGTAACAACCAACCCATATCAAACCTCTCTTTCTTAGGTAAGACTTTAGAAAAAGTTGTTTTGAACAGGTAAATACTTTCATTACTTACTTTCAAAAACTTCAGAGAAAACGGACATAACCTGTAGTGTCCCGCAAGGTTCTGTTTTGGGACCAGTCCTTTTTAATCTCTATATGCTACCACTTGGCGATGTTATCAGAAAGCATAAAATTGAGTTTCATGGCTATGTTGATGACACCGAATTATACATTTCAGTATCCCTAGATGATCTTAGCCTCATTCATAGGTTAGTTCAATGTTTTTATGGAGGTTTCACAACTTCCTACAACTTCCGACAGCTTTAGCCACCGGGGCCCAAGTCTCTGAAACAGTCTGCCATAGGATGTGAAGGACTCCACCTCTGTGGACATTTTTAAAAGAAACCTTAAGACGTATCTTCTTAGTCTGGCTTTTACTTAAGGTGCCTCGTCATTTGTTGCCTCAGTTCTAATGCTATGCTCACACTATCAGCAACAAAACAAGCTACAAGTAATGTCCAATGGAAGCCGTCGACATGAAGCTACAAACTGAGGGCCGACACTTCAACTCCTATGATGCGGAGAAGCGTCAACCAATCATATGTTTTTGTTCCACCACCTCGGGTCCCCTTCTCTCCCTCTCCCCACAACTCCTGTTCAATTAAGTCCATAAAAAAAAGGAAGAAAAACTGATTCTTGCCATTGGCCAGTTCCCAGCACTATTTAACAAAATAACTACGTCAAAGACAGTTGAGTTGAGTTTGCTGATAATAATGCTGTACTTTTACTGAAGTAAGATATCAAATGCAATTGTAATGGAGTATTTTCACTTTGTTGTATTTTAACTTAAGAATATTATCTGAATATTTCTTCTACTGCTGAACATATCACCCCACATTTATAAAAAGCAGATTCAGTATTTTTTACCTGACAGCATAGTTGAAGCTGTAGTGGAAAACGGTATTTTTGGGTGTGACCAACAAGCTAAATGAAAGCCTTGGGCATTCATATTTGAGATTTATATTCCACAACTCAGGAGTTTAGGGGGGTAAAATGAGCAGATTTAAGAGGCTAGTAAATACAGGGAAAGAGAGGGAGCAATGTGCTGCAGATGGAGGGGAGTGTGGAAAAGTGCCAGTGCTCCGGACGGGCGTGACCTGAGAAACGCCATGTGGAGGTAGAAGGGCCCGCCGGAGCCACCTGAGCCTTGGCTCTGTCTGAAACAGGAGTGCTTCGTTGACAAGCCATCACTCAGAGACTCCGACAGGCCTTTCAGCAGACCCCCGTCCTCCCTGGCCCTTCTCCCCAAGCCAGCCCCCTGACACACACGCTCGAACCCTACACCACAATGTATGTCAGCACTGTCATTAGGGTAATTGCTGATTACGTGCACAATTGTCTCACCCAACTCTGCCAGTCGTCCATCAATCCACAACTAGGTTTCCTTACATTTGCGATGACTGGTCTGAAAGAAGATTGTTCAGGATGTTGACTTCTTATTTCTCGAACAAATTGTGTCCTGGAGGAATTTTTCTTTTTATGGACATGATTTGTTTTACTCTGACCGGTTTTAGTGTAATATTTACACCCTTCCCTCTCTTACAGACTGAACAGTCGAGTGAGATATGACCGGCCAGACGTCGCAGGCACAAGATGAAAACTCACGGCAAATGCTTTCGTTTTGAGGCCTGCTGATGGATAAGTGGACAATGTGTCACAGACAGGTAGCTGTGAAAAATGGCCCTGGTTATGCCAGTAGACAGTCAAGGTATCTGTGGAATTCAAAGCGGTGAAAGTCCTTGCAGGTTTTCTTTGGCAGTCTGTCCTCCTTAGTGGAGGTTACAAAAGTATATATTAGGTTTGCTGTTTTGTTTTTGTTTTTTGTACATGGGCAATCACAGTCTACAGTCTCTTCATTTGAATTGTCAGTGAATAGCCAACTGTCAAATCATAAATCAATCTGCTTTTTACATCCCTAAAATCAAAATGGTCAAATTAAGGGCTGTCAATTGATTAAAATAGTTAATCGTGATTAATCGCAAATTAATCGCACATTTTGTAACTGTTCAAAATGTACCTTAAAGGGAGATTTGTCAAGTATTTAATACTCCTATTAACATGGGAGTGGGCAAATATGCTTGCTTTATGCAAACATATGTATATATTTATTATTAGAAATCAATTAACAACACAAAATAATGACTAATATTATCCAGAAACTCTCACAGGTACTGCATTTAGCATAAAAAATATGCTCAAATCATAACATGGCTAACTGAAGCCCAACCCGCAACAACAGCTGTCAGTGTGTCAGTGTGCTGACAGCGTAGCGTTACTTTGGAGCGTTATTTAACCTCCTTTGCGACGAGCTAATATGACATGGTTGGTACCAATGGATTTCTCCGATTTTTATATATATAGTTTCATATGATGCCAGTATCTTCACTCTAGCTTTATAACTGTGCCCGCTACATCCTCCAAAAGATTGATTGATCGATTGCGTTAATGCATTAAAGAAATTAGTGGCGTTAAAACGAATTTGCGTTAACGGGTTATTATCGCGTTAACTTTGACAGCCCTAGTCAAATTACAATGTTATTTATATCTTCTTTTTCTTCCTGAATCTGTTTTACAATGTTTAAACCACAGCTTTGGCGAGGTTTAGTGTTTGGGATTAAAAGCATAACCAGAGTGCCCCTGTTCAATCAAACTATATCAAACTATATACGGTTACATTGACACTTACAGTGATGAAGCGTGTAGATATTCTGTGCCTTTCTGAAGGTAACTTTGAAAGAACAAAGTCTTGTTGTTGGGATTGCACACGTGACCTTCCCGTTACAGGACAATCTCTCTTGATGGAGAACAGGTTTGCCTGCGGAATTGAAGCAGCAGCTGCTTACACTCCTCGTCCAAAACATCGGTTTGATCGGCTTTTTGTTAAGTCTGGCGCAGTCACACTGATGAATATTTCAATTTGTATTTGGGGACTAAATTCAGCTCTCCTTGTTAAAAATGCATGATTTCATAACAGCTCCATGATAACAACATTAACCCATTCAAACAAAGGCTCACCTTTGCAATTACACCAATCAGGAGTGATATCAAAGGGAGGGCATGCTGATGCTGGTCCATCTGTATTCAGGCTACATCTCCATTTCCTTATCATGTTGATTTCCGGTGATCACACCGGGTTGCCCTTTAAATGTGATATTTATGGCTGTTTGTGAACATCACTTGAGTAGAAAATTGCTGCTGCCTCATCTTAGTGCTCGCCTGTGTGGCAAGGGTAAAAAACTAGTGGAGGTGGTGAAGGCAGACAGATAGAGATGGCGGTCGAGGTGAGTGGTCCTCCATCAGTACCAGGTGATGAGTTTATGCGTCCTCACTCCCCAGAGGCCCCAGGGCCATGACCTCCCATCCATCCCCTTACGCTCTCATTCATTTCACTTTCATAAGCACCAGTAATGACTTCGCTCCAATGAAAGGGAGAGAGAGGAGGCAGAGAGACACTTGTTGGAGAGAAGTGGAATCTTCTTCCTGCTATGGCAATTGGTTGTGCTCTGAGAAAACCCTGCAAGGGGATATATAGCTATTACCGAGGTCACGCAGGACAGGAACAACAATCATTTTCACCTTCTCATGTACACACACTTCTTTATGCAGCTGACACTCAAACAGATTGACACATGCCTAAACGTACACATGCATGCACATAGACCGATAGCACACACAGTCACACGCGCTCACACAGTGGCTGATGGACCGGCGGCTCTGTGCATTGTAATATGCTTTGGAGCCTGTACGGGGATTAGCAGCTCATTTCAGTGGCTGCACAGTTGGCCTTCACAGTCTCCCAGAGGAGGGAGACAGCTGTGCGGGGGTGCTGTTTGGAGAGCGGTTAGCAGTGTGTGTGTGTGTGCTTATGTTGAAGGTGGGGGGGGGGGTGTGCTTATCTGACACCAAGGGGCAAATTTGAGATGGTCCAATACCAGCTTAACCAATACACACCACTGCACTTAACTGCAGCGGGACCGAGCAGCTGACTCCCACCTCTCAGGAGATGTCTTATCATATTGCTCCTCACTTTAAACAAACTACAAGTTCGTGAGGATTTAGAGAGGCTTCAGCCCAGGCATGTGACGAAGCATGAACGCATGTGTTAGAGAGGATTTGCGATGATTAAAAAAAAAGAGACCCTCAGAGATCCGAGTTAATTTTAAAGTCGGGTTCCAGCTAATTCGAAAAGATAAACACAAACATTGGTTTCTTTTTTCAACAAAGTACTCTGGGGCGCACAAGGCCCCGGACTTTGTTGTGATAATTACATGTGAAACCACTAACTTTAATTACATTTTGCCCAGACAAGCTGCTCTGGTGACTTCTGGTGATGGGATCCAGGTGGACCTTGTTATGAAAATGCGAGAAAGGTCTTGAGTGACGAGGGGTCATGTGAAGATGTGCGGTCGTGATCTCGCACAAGCTGGAAAGAAACAGGACGTATCTGCAGACACCTAAACAGACACCTAAACGCAAATAAATATTTAAGTGGAAGTTAGCTCCTCTCTCAGCTGGAGACTGGGTTTCTTGACTTTGGGCTTCTGAAGTGACGAGGTGTGAATTCTGGGATTTGATGACCTGCGCGTGAGTCTCTTTGGCTCTTCCTGCACCCATTCTCTCTGTTTATGCAGCTTTTATTTGTTTTTAAAGCCATGCATTTGAAAAATACTGCTGCAAAACACTTTCCTGATGAGGATTAAAGACAAGTTTAAATTTTACCAACCTCTTTTTTAGCATTTAAGGGCCAGGTTGTCATTGTTGCTATTAGCGTAAATGCTGATCGTATCGACTTTGTTGTTACAGGTTAAGATTTCATGCCTGCTGGTGGGCCGGCTTCCGGAATCCTAAAACGTCAACTGTCAGCTCCAAAGCAAACACCGCCGACTCCAGGACGGAAAGGAAAAAGGAAACAGAGAACAAATCCAGAGTTCAGCGCTCTAAGAAAACCTCCAGCAGGGTAATACACTATGACATGAGACAGGCGCTCACTCCTCTGGTTATTTCCCAGGTGCTTTTAGAGTTTTACAAAAGTGAACAAAAAAGAATAAGATAACACCAACTGATGTCACTTTCTGTAATTTTGCAGACAAAGGAACCTTTTACTGTGTTGTATCCATTCTATTATGTAGGGCACCATGAGCTGATGTTGCATTTACATGAGAAATAGGACTGGTGGTGAGCCTGGGCTCCATCTCAGTTAGTTGTCTCTCTAATCCAATCTAGTGCAATGGTGTTGGCATTGCAGTACCAAGGCTGCAGCAGCAGGGGACTGCTTTGTGAAGAAAGGAAGGGCGTTATAATTTTGAGACCCCCAAACCACGGAGCGGTCATTGGCTTTGCTTTTTTGGCTTCCTCTTACTGTGTCGACATGAGGCGTGGGATCGAGTGGGATTTTGAATTCAAAGGCAAGGTTGGCTTTGAATCACTTGAGATATACAGATGGGAGATAAGACGATCAAATAAAAATACTAAATGTTTTCTCCATTTATTGTGTACTTTGTGCAACAAGAAAGAGGCACAGTTTTGGACTGGTGTAAGCCTATTCAAATAAGACCTTCCTGTGTCTAATATCTCTCAAACTTGGACACAAAAACTTATAAATATTTACTAAGTCCTAAGAGACAAAGTTAAGATACAATTACTCGTTGTCAGATCCCCCCTACCTTCTGCTGAGGTTTTTAATGTTTGGGTGCTGGAGAGGTTTGAGAAGAGTCCCAGCCTCATTGTTCCGAACACAACAGCTGTGACTTAATGAGTCCATTCCCGAGTGCTCACCCTTTGCCCAAGTCTGAGCTGCTTCCACTGCTGCCTCCTCATTGACCACATGACCATTGTCATCAAGGTATTCACTGGGTCTTAATGGTAAGACACACAAGAATGCAGCGGTGGCTGAGCCTTCGCCACCTCGGAGCGATGGTGGGAAAGCTCCTGAACTCAATTCCAACGGCTTATGTTTACCATGACAAACCAGTGACCTATGGGTTCACTCTAGTAATTTGGGGAGAACCTCCCACACACACAAACACAGACATACTCGCCCATCTCTCTCTCTCTCTCGCTGCAGTTCTATTTAATCAGCCTCGCTGTGTTTTGGTCTCTGTATCCTAACAAGGACATCTGACTACATTCTGGTTTACAATCATAGACTGTATATAAGAAGTGCGTAGTCACCATGACGTCACCCATTGGTTTGTTGACTTCGGTTTTGAAGTCTCGAGTTCTGCATTTTGGCCGTCGCCATCTTGGTTTTTGGCAAGGCCTATTGAAAGAGGGTCTTGGGTACAGGTCTTGGGGTATGGGGTTTAACATATGCGCAGTGTAACCGGAGCTGCAACCGTGCGTTGAGATTGGTTCAATTTCAGCGAGTGAAGACCAGATTTTACTGTGCATGTGTTGTACCCCAAAGACATGACGCGTTGAGGACGCATGACATCTCCACTTTCCACCCTCCTTGGTTTTTGGTCATCACCATCTTGGTTTTGTGTCGTTGCCATTTTGGTTTTTGGCTGTCGCCATCTTGGTTTTTTGGAACCAGAAGTGACTTGAGAGGGTGGAGCTAAGTACAACCGAACTGAACAAGACATTTTTAGGTGATCAAAATGTTATAATTAACTTTCATGAACTGAAAACGTGCTGTGAAATGGGTAACACTCTGGTAGTGACCAGTCAATCACGAGGTAGCCACGCCCTAAAGCATACCCTGCTTTATGGTCTATTTGACTCTAAATGGGACCATCATTTTACTAAATGAACATCATGCTGTATTGAAGAAGACTTGAAACTAGCGATTGAGACCCTAAACTCATGTTTACAATGTTTACTGAGGTAATTAAGTGAGAAGTAGGCTCATTTTCTCATAGATTTCTATACAATCAGATTATTTTTGCAGCCAGAGGAGTCGCCTGCTGGCTGTTAGAAAGAATGCAAGTTTAAGGCACTTCCGCATTCGCTTCACTTTTCAGACCCGGAGGTTGCTGCCGGTTTAAAACTGTGTTTGTTTACTTCATTTTGAGAGCTAATAGTGTCTGAAATGGAATTCAACATTCTCCTTCAACACAGACAAATTCTTGGTGCTTTTTCTGTCAACGACATAATAATTTTATCTGAAAAATGCACTCTAACTGAAACTGGGTCCTCTGTGATCTTGGCGGCTGCAGTTTGAAAGGTGAAAAGGAGCAAGATGTAATGTAGTACAAACCTCGCAGCCTGGCAAGGCAAGTTAGGATGTTGCCATAGCAATTGAGGGGAAGCAGCCATAATATTAAAAGTCCATCATTAGACAATTCTTGTGGAACTGTGATTTGACTGGGACTGCTGGAAACAAGCTTTTTATGAATGAATTATTCACACAGATGTGGTGATCATGGTTCATAACGGAGTTTCAAAACAGTCTAACATGACCATAAACCCTGCTTACTGTCTTTTATTCCACATTCACTTCAGCTGAGTTATACTTATGTTGAGGCTAATCGCGTTGAGTCTGTGGTTCCCGTTTATCCTTGAGGAGGGAAAGAGCGCCTGTCAGTCGGCCGCATATGCATACAAAGTGGTGTGCTTCTTTATTAAAGACTATACAAACAAGACTGTATTAAGAGCCGCGAGCAAAGATGGTGCTGAAGAGCCTGGAGATACACACCCTTAACCCCAGGAATAGCACAGCATGGAGCTGGTGTCATTATCGCGGCAGGTCTGAGTTCTTAGTGAAGGCTGACAGCTTTATGATTTGATTCACTTGTGCTGTGAAATAATTAAAAAGGAGGTTAGCATAGGAAACTCTTGAATATGAAAAGAAGACACCTGAAATGGTATTCAGGAATTCTATAGTGTGATGATCTATGGTATATGACATATTTTTGGATTAATAGAAACGAATGGTGAGCCTTGAATCTGTTCTGTTACAGCATGCTTAAACAATATTTATAATTACCATTTAAGACATTTCAATTAACCTTACCATTCTTCTATTACACCATCATTTGAGATCATGCTGTGAATTGAATTCCAGTCATGTGTCCTCCGTATTAGCTGGAGCACAAGTCGGTGTGTTTGACCCTGGACATGAACCTCCGGGAGAAAGAGGTTGTTGAAAACCAGACAGGCCAGATTCCTGATAACCTTATCCCCCCACTCCCCCCACCCGAGGTTGTGCTGGCGAGGTACTCCTCCCTCTGTCTCTTGGACCTGCCATGCAAAGTGAATGACATGATATTAAAGCACTTCCTCATCAAGATTGAAAGGCGTACATTCTTTTTTGCCTTCAAGCAGTCAATTATTTGACAAGTACACATAATGAACAATGCAAGACTAGTCGGAATTTAATCAAAAGGCAGAGACAGGGGCTCAGTGCAGATGGGAAATGATTAACACAGTTAATCAAACATCCCAGCGTTAGGTTAAACATGGCAAGCCTATCCCATCATCTGAAAAAGGGATGGGATCCATCGCACATTTCCATTTTTTCCATTTCCTTTTGCCCGTGGAACATTTATTGCATTTATTATGTTGACCCCTTATTCTGCGTCTTTCATAAAGGTATTTATGTTAGTCCTGACGTCTCTGACTAATTTCCTTTTAATGCAGAAGAATGTGAGGTAGCTAGCTTTGAAGAATTTGACAAATGCTGTCTAATCCAAGTGGTATTTATCTAAAGATTATTTGATTCTCAGAGGGTTGCTATTGAGAACATTTTGTGAAAAATCACCCACACAGAGTTTATAACACAAGCTCTCTGGAGGAATCAAATGAAGGCAAGTCAAAGCACAATAGGTGAGATACTATACAGACACTGAGACATTTCTCTTTGATCCATAGTTTTTCTTTTGCATCATTGACAGAAACTCATAACAAAAAGGGCTTTGTCTGATGTACCAAAAACTGTATCTCATCACTATTTCACACTGGCAGTATTTGACTGTAATTATAAAATAGGTAGCTCAAATCAAGCAATCTGATTCATAGCATTAATATAATACCCACATGGATGCGTAACCTTTGCATTTTCAGTGTCAGTCGGCGTCTGAGAAAAAAAACGTTGGAGTAATGTGTTGTCATGGTTGCTTAGCGACAGGGTCACGGAACAGGATACGGATACAAAGTTAGCGGCTAAAACTTCTATGGAGGAGTGGATTGAGCCGTGCCCATCTCCAAAAAAACAATCCACATGCTAAACGTCATGCAGCGCTACGTAAAGAGGAGGTTCCACAATGTTGCCCCGAATATGCAAGCAAGCAGGAAAGCAGCAGAAATACACTTAACCATTGCCTCTGCAGCACCACTCTGATGCGGGTCTTGACACCAGAGAGATTGTGGCTGTAAGTGGATTGGCAACCGGAGAAAAGTGGAGCAACATCGTCGCCACGCCAAGCTACAAACCTCCACCTAAAAAAAAAAAAAAAGACAAGCCTAGTACAAGCAGTTATTAAAGTCATCCTTCTGACGCTGTACAGTTTTTCAGTGGTTGAGCAATAAATGTCAACATACAATAATGTAAATAAAGGGCCAAATAATGAAATCAATATAACGCTAGCATGTGTTGAAAAAAGACCTAGCTGCTAGTGTACGTTCCATAGCAACTACCTATAGCAACTGCCTCACTATGTGCAGGCAGGAGGGCTTATTTTATTGTGAACATTATTATTTATTTATAAGGCTGTCAAAGTTAACGGGATAATAACGTAAATCGTTTTAACGCCACTCATTTTTTTAACGCATTAATGCAATCAATATTTCGGAGGATGTTGCGAGCTGAGTTTTAAAACTAGAGTGAAGATACTGGTAGCATATGAAACTAAAATACCTAAGGAATCCATTGGAATCTATGTTATACTAGCTTGTCGCAAAGGACACTTGCACTACATTTTGGCGAGGAAAAACTGTCATGGCCATTTTCATCACACTGACACACTGACAGCTGTTGTTGCCTGTTGGGCTTGAGTTTGCCATGTTATGATTTGAGCATATTTTTTAGAGTATTAAATACTTCTCCCTTTAAGGTACATTTTGAACAGATACAAAATGTACGATTAATTTGCAATTAATCACAATTAATCATGGGCAATCATGTAATTAATCATGATTAAATATTTTAATTTATTGACAGTTCTATTTATTAATAAAAAAATATTTGAAATGGAGTGTGTCTATAACTTTCATATTGCCATTTTTGGTTTCGTGTTCGCCGAACAACGCCTCTTAGCTGTGATATAATCACAACATACACATTGTGAGCTATTGCATAATGATATATCATCAAGTACCATACTTGAGTACAAATTGGAAGTACTTTACTTGAGTGTTTTCATTTCATGCTACTTTTTACTCCACTACATTTATTCCACAGCTTTAGTTACTAGTTAAGCTACTTAACAGATTTTACACACAACATATGATCATAAAAAATGACTCACTGTTATAGACATAATGTGTTCTACTGTATGTAAGAGTAGCCTGTATAAAATAGTCCCTTTGGGTAACATCCAACACCTCGACCAACTACAACAATTAATGGCAATTTACAGGTTAATGAATCAGTAATAATAATCCATTGATAGCCCTTTTAATACTTTAATATTGATATTTTGCTACTAATACTTGCATACTTTTACTTAAGGCATCTTTTCATTGCCTTTACATGTAATGAAGTGTTTTTATATTGCAGTATTGACACTATTTCTTATGTAAATCATGTTAATACATCCTCCACCACTACACACTGGTATATTTAATCTGTAAATGAATTAGTGTCTGATAAACTCCTGAGGTAGAACTGTGTGCAGTGTGTTGTTCGGAATATAAAAAGTTGAGAAAAATGAACAAAAATCAATAGAGATTTGTTTTTATTTTGGTCCTCTGCAGTGTTGAATGTGTCTCAGGTGTGCAGTGATGGAACTTCTGTAAATCTTCAAAATATCTCTTAATTTTGCAAACTCGTGGAAAGTCTGGAACAACGACTATTGTTCCTCTCCCACTTTACCATGCAACAATAATTAGCCGTGATTACAAAGTATCTCTTGAGAAATTGGGACAGAACAATTTAGTTCATTGTCCTCAGAAATTGGAGTTGCCCTTCCTTTCCCAGTCTTTTTTTTCTCCCCCTATTGGATTCATCTGTTCTTCAGTACGCCAGGAAGAACACACCACTAATCAAGCAAACTATTTGATTGGCTTGGAAAGATTTCATTCGGACTAATTTGGCTTAATAAACAGTTCTGTCAAATGAATTGGACGAGTGCAATTCCAGACCTATTAAAGGATGTGTATTAAATAATGTGCTTCTGGTATTGGCAGTATTTACATACGACCTTGCACATTTGCAAAAGCTTGTGCCTCCTGAGGCGTGTGGCTGGAAAACACACCTCTAAAAAAGTAATCAGCCCTCAAGAACAAGTTGTTTACTCATATGTGCAAGTTTTGACAAATTGAAAGACCTTCAAAGATTGTTGTTGACTCGGTAATAAGCATCTAGAGCAATAGCCAGCATAAATTTGGCCATTTTAAATGCTTTGGTGAGCAGCCTCAGTATTTAGAACAGTCATGTCTTATGGAAATAAGCTATATGTATTTAAAACTTATAATTGTGTTCCTTTATACTGGCACAAAGCAGTTACTTTTAAATTAGTGGAATTAATCGGAATGCAAAATTGAAGGGAGGAATGTCTGTCCACAATGATGAATGCTTAAGTAAGATTTTGCTTCAATTAAAAATTCAGGCAATTATTCTAAAAGATTATTGACCTCTAAAGGGACTGGTGAGGTCACGTATTTCCCTCTGTCTTTGCAGTGTAGTATTCATCTTCATTAGAGAGAACAATTGAAGGCGTTTTCCTCTTCCTACTGGAGGGTATTAACGCAGACAGATTATCCTCGGCACACTTCACTAATAAAGTTGATTTCTATTATTGTCTGTCCAGGTAAAGGCATTTGAAGCATTGTCTTCTTCACACTGACCTACTCCTCCTCTACATCAGTGCTTTTGAGTCTTTCTTGTCTTTTGAGGCGTAGGAAGGTCATTTTTGTTTTGATTTTGTTTAGTTCCATCAGAAACTCATTATTTAGGGTTCTTTTGAGTTAATGTAGGGCTCTGTTGAAAATGCGTGAACATTAATCATGCTATGAAGCCTTATTTTCGCTAAACTGAAGACATATTTTTTTTTCCTTTTAATGCATTTGATTGATGCATTATTGCAACTGGCGTAACACATCTGGAGTTCTACACTTTCCTGAGCGCTGGGGGAATATTATGGGGATATATTGTTTTTAAATCTGTGGGAGACAATTGAAAAATAACAGCGCAAAAAAAAATGTTAGCTTATTATTTTTAGTGTTCCTTGAAAAATATCGAAGTGAAAAGAACATCACAGATGTTCCCTGTTGCCGAACAACTCGAATTATAATATGTCAACGTGATGGATTATAATTGTGATAACATTGGGCTGGACAGAAAGCCCTGTAGTTTCAAATGTGTTGCAATCACGAATAAATGGATCTTTCTTTCAGCCCAGTCATTTTGAAAGTATACTGAGCATTCGCTTGGTTTACAGTGAAAATGCCACATCTTTTTGTTTGAAAAATACGTCCACATTTACACAACGCAGAGCACGACACGGCAAAGTGAAGCAAATTGGAACCGCTGGCCTCTGCTGAACCTTATTACTTGTGACCATATATCATTTTTTATAGGTCACAAGTGAGGCACATCTGTTTCCACTTGGCTAAGTTTCCATACAAAACAGTCGAATAGAGATTCCTCACCTATATCCTAAGCTTGTTCAAACCAACATGTGTCTCATACATCAAACCTCAGAAGGGAGCAAAAGGCTGTTTTGTACCAGAAAGTCTATTTCTGAAAAGGTTTGATTAGAGAACACAGTTTAGACGACTCTTTAATGTTTACTCCGTGACACTGTTTTCTGAAAAGGATTTGTTTATGTAGTGTGGTCTTTTAACACTCAACTTATTTGACAGTTGTGCAAGCCAGAGCCCAACATGCCCACGCTGGACCTTGCTTTTTTCAAATTTGATCTCAAAGCCCCTCATGTGTTTGACTTCTTTTTAATTGCTTCCTGTCTGCTGGGTCAATTATAAGACCTGGGCCCTCTTAGGGGGGACCGGCTATGGTAGCGTTTTTGGACAGACGGAGTGATTAAATAACTGAAATTTGAGCAGAATGATGAGATCACTCATTGGGACTTGATTTGATAATATTTTACTTGGTGTGCCGCCTCACAAGCGTTCACATGTTGATTTACATTTAGACAGTAGTTGATTGCTTGGGCTGCCTTTCTTAGGTCTGTTTAATGAGAAAAGGGGGAGGGAGACCAATACAATCTGACTCTTTTATCCATTATTGATTTTGGGTCAGATACATCGCCGGTGTAAATACCCTATTGATATTGTATTTAACTCAAAATATGAGCCTTGAGAAAAAACGCTTAACAGATTAACAAGTAGTCAACGAGCAAATTAAAAACACATAAAAACATCTTTTCATTAACATATGGCAATCCATTCATTTTTAATTAACCCCAACAGCAAAGTCAAAGCAAAATAATGTCTGTGTCAACCTGCACTCTGTCTAGTTTCACGTACTTGAGTAAAGCGGATAGAATGAAGGTAATATTCAGCGCTTGTCAAAATCTATATTTAAACGCAAGACAAAGAACAAAACATTAGTAGAGAGCTTTAAATTAGGGCTGTCAAAGTTAACGCGATAATAACGCGTTAATGCAAATTCGTTTTAACGCCACTACTTTCTTTAACGCATTAACGTAATTTGCGATTTTTAGGTTGTAGCGGGCTCAGTTTTAAAGCTAGAGTGAAGATACTGTCATCATATGAAACTAAAAAACCTAAGGAATCCATTGGTACCAACCATGTCATACAAGCTTGTCGCGAAGGAGGTAAAATAACATTCCAAATTTTGGTGAGGAAAAACTGGCATGGCCATTTTCAAAGAGGTCCCTTGACCTCTGACCTCAAGATATGTGAATGAAAACGTGTTCTATGGGTACCCACGAGTCTCCCCTTTACAGACATGCCTACTTTATGATAATCACATGCAGTTTGTGGTAAGTCATAGTCAAGTCAGAACACTGACACACTGACAGCTGTTGTTGCCTGTTGGGCTGCAGTTTGCAGTGTTGATTTGAGCATATTTTTTATGCTAAATGCAGTACCTGTGAGGGTTTCTGGACAATATGTGTCATTGTTTTGTGTTGTTAATTGATTTCCAATGATAAATATATACATACATTTGCATATAGCAAGCATATTTGCCCACTCCCATGTTGATAAGAGTATTAAATACTTGACAAATCTCCCTTTAAGCTACATTTTGAACTGATAAAAAATGTACGATTAATTTGTAATTAATCACGATTAATCATGGGCAATCATGCGATTAATCGTGATTAAATATTTGAATCGATTGACAACCCTATTTATTAATAAAAAACTATTTGAATGACAGATTTTACACACAACATATGATCTTAAAAAATGACTCACTGTTATAGACATACTGTTCTACTGTATGTAAGAGTAGCCTGTATAAAATAGTCCCTTTAGATTACTTTACTTCTTCCTTTAAGTTACATTTTGTGCAGATAAAAATGTGTGATTAATTTGTGATTAATCATGGACAATCATACGATTAATAGCGATAAAATATTTTAATCGATTGGTAGCCCTACATTAAATTCTATATTATTTATTACCACATTAGCCCCAGGTTAAAATTCAACATCATCATACACAACTTACAGAAAAGCTTATTCAAACTTACAAAAATAACATTATACCTAATGACACTGCAGTTTTTTTTTTAATACGCCTATGCAAGTCCTGTTGCTTCCCTAAATAAGCTCTGTGCCCAGTTCAACCAGTGCAGGAACAGGGCCGCTCCTCGAGGTGCTGCAGGAGTCGGGTCAAACCCCCACGCTGCATAGTTGCCCATGGCTACATAAATATTAACCGAGTCTCTCCGCTGTGTAGAGAGGCCTTCTTTGATTATGAGTCTACTCCGAGAGTTTGATATCCAAGGAGACCACTACAGCCAGCTTGACTAAATTGATGAGAGAATACGGAGGGATGTCGGCGTAGTTGTGATGCGGCGGAGTTTCACTTGGTTTTGGAGCAGATCAAGCTGCTGGGTTTCATGCAAACGAAGCGGGGAAAAGAAACATCACTGGTTCGCAGTTCACGTACTTGAAGCTTCACTTTGAACTTTTTGCTCTG
Source organism: Sebastes fasciatus (assembly GCF_043250625.1). Taxonomy (NCBI): domain Eukaryota; kingdom Metazoa; phylum Chordata; class Actinopteri; order Perciformes; family Sebastidae; genus Sebastes; species Sebastes fasciatus. Next base: position 14,330,474 of record NC_133799.1, read on the forward strand.
GCGGCTGGGAGAGATGTGACAAAAAGAAATGCAGCCTTGTTCTAAAGCTGATTCGCAGCGCTTTGCACAGCACCATTTAGTAAACTGTAAGCTTAAAGGTGCTATTGATAACATTCAGCCACTAGATGTCGCATTCTCCTTCACCCGTTCCATTGCATTTACTTCACAACAAGTCGTTGATAGGCACTTACCGTCAATCTCAGCCATTTATCCGTTATTTCCACACTGGCTACCCAGATAAACCACGTGATACCAACGTCGTTTTGCTATTGGCTCACAAGCTTTGTTAGAAGTGGGAACCAAACGTTAGATACCTTCCACAGAGGTAAACAAAACATTCATTTTGGACCCGCCAACATTTTTTTAAATGATTATTTCACAATCAATTTTTTTCAGGAAAAAGCCATACTTTTATTCTGCACCTTTCTAAAGGCTCTGTGGATGTATTCTTTTTTTTTTCTTTTTTATATTCTTCTACATCAAAATGTTATCAATAAGACCTTTAAATGATGCCGCTGTTAGAGGAGCAGTTCAACACATTTTGATTATGTCGGTCACGTCGATAACACAAGTACACGACACAAGCAAACTCTGTTCGTGTATGTCGAGGTCAAGCCCAGTAAAATGTAACAGAACTTCAAAATAAAGGTCAAAAACACTTAATGAACACATGATTGAGTGATCGAGGTTGGACGTGGCTTTGTTAATTGTGCTCTGAAGCATATAACCTGGCCAAATCTTTGTCCGTCATCTAGCGAGAGGATGATTTGTTGGTGGGGGGATCAGGAACGGTCCTGTGACTGGTCATGTGTGCCTGAAATGTCAATCATGTGCAAATATTTTGGGAAGGAACCAATAAGCATTGTTAGGTGAACAATTGAAGGTTAAGAGGCAGACTCGGAGCCACATGGGAAACGGGGGGGACATGTTTGCTCTCACCATGGATGACTGAGGTCCGTCCAAAGCATCTGCCATCATTTTCAACTGATATAAAAACAGAAAAACCCTGCGGTTACATCTTTACTATCCTGCAAAAACACACTTACATTTTCTTTTTTGTTGGAGTTTATTTTGAAATGCTGTCATAATTCCTGTCCTTGTTTTTCACCTTCTATATGTTTTGTTGGGCTGCGCAGAGGAGCCAGCATTTCTCATGCACCATTTGGTGAGTGATTACGTGCAATATTGTGCCGCTTTTGCAAGATATGATTATATCACAGTTTATCATAAACACTTGCACATAAACAATTTATGAGCAGCCGCTGCGACTCGTCAAAGAAATGACTGCACAGGCTAGGGTCACACACACAAGGTGGCCTATAATTAGCAAAATAATTGTAATTACTGTGCGATTCATACTGATATCTCTGTCTTCACCTGTTTATATTTAATGTGCCTGCGAATTTTACTCTTCAATGATTTTATGCTCATTCAGAAGAATATGGCAATACAAGTCTAATGCCCTCTGTTGACAATCTGAGGAAGCAGATTCAAATGAATTCATGCAAAATGGCAGTTTAAGCTGTTCAACACTGCAGCCATAGAGACACCACATGTGTTTTTAGTCTCGGCTTATAAATAAACATTTCTCCAGATATGGACGCCTGCCACCGGGTGACCTTTTATTACATCTGTTTTCTCTTTTTTGTCCCTTGCAAAAAAAAAAAGAACGCCTGTATTATTATGTAAAATTATGCTTATGAAAACACAAGTCTGCCCCTCCGCTGCGTTCACCTTCACCTGGCGAGCATGACTCAACTCCACATTTCCACATAGTGGGTGAGAGACAGTTTTTATTGAAGCCAGGTGTGTACCCACGTCCTGCCTGATAATGTTTCTGGACTGAATTCCTCAACCAGATCATAACATGCTCCGACTCTTCACCAAATGCAGGAATGTTTTGCTTATTTTTTTTTTTTTTCATATTCTGATTTAAAAGATAGAAAACCCTATAATGAAAATATGAAAAATAGCAGCTTTGTTGAAAATTAGATTTTCGAACTTGGGAGTCAAATATTTTGAGCCTTTACGAGCGGGGAAACTTAAATCATATATTACAAAACTGGGAACGTCCCGTATGGACATCTTGTACTGATCCAACTGTAATCACACTGTGAATATGAATCGTGGACCACCAACGTTAACATACAGTATAACGAGTTAAAGGGGTCAAAGCCGCAGCAGCTTGACAAAAATCCCCTTGACTGCTGAATGGTGTCATGAATCATGTAGAAGAAAAAAAAAATGCAAGGGGGAAAAAAACACACAATTTAAGAGAGAGAGCTTGGCTCCACACACACCAGCAGCAGCAGCGGCTTGACCACTACACTGCCCGGGCCAGTGTGTTATCCTGTGGGGGCCAAATGGGAGTGAGGAGTGGAGTGTAAAAGGGGGGGTATGTCTGTACTTGCATGTTCCCTTTGATGCTCGGTACTATTACAGTAGAATAAGTCCTCTGTCATTGGTTGAATAGGCTGGACTGCCTACTGTGACAGAGCAGTGGGCCTCTCTCATGCTCCCAAAAAGGAAGGCGAAGGCAGTAGTGCGTCTTTTATGCACAGAAAAAAAGGGGACAAAAATGTATTGATAACCTCCTCTTCCTCTCTGAATGACGTATCTCTTGAGCTGCTGGTGCATGATGATAATAAGTTGATGTGATTAGTCTCTCTCTGCCTCACACACACACACACACACATAGAGAGGAACTAGAACTCCAGAGCCAGCGCGGATGTGGACTCCATGTCGTGTTTTGGTGGAGTCCTCCAGCTCCAGCTCAGACGGCTCCTGCAGACGGGCAGCCTGCTCTCCTCTCCTCTCTGCACTGGCGCTGTTTACTGAAAGCCCCGCTCCTCTGCGCTGCTTCCACCAACCGAGAAGTGTCTCAACACAACACTGTGAGCGGGATTCTTCTCCAGAGGCGAGCCGCTGAAACTTACCCACAGAGGAGAGCCGAGAAGAGAGCGACATCGGCGGGTTAAAGTAGAGCAGGACACATCGGTCTTCTCTCTCTCTCTCTCTCTCTCTCTCTCTCCACTCTCTTTTCAACAGACACTGAAAAAGCCCCACACTCTCTGTCCCCTCTCAGTCACTCTCTTGTTGTGGGTCCCTTCTTCTTCTTCTTCTTCTTCTCCTATTCTTCTTGGAGTGAAAAAGGAGAGGAGCTGAGAATAGATGAGACGTTCAGATGTGGTGGTGGTGATGATGATGAGTCAGGACTGAGGCTCCAGAGCAACACCTTGCCATGGAAGAAGTGTGTGTGTCCGGTGCAGCAGGGGAATGTACGGGCTGAGAGTTGGACCTGCAGCCTTGAGAGACATCCAGACAGCAAACCAGCAAGCCAGCTTGTGTCCCAGATAAAGGGGAGCATGCCTCAGACCTGCAAACCTGCAGAGGACTCTCTTATTTCCACAATCTGAAAAAACTTTTTTTTTTATTTTATTTTTATTTTTTACAATTCACCCCCCCCTACTGACTGACTTCATTTCAACCTGTTTGGCTTCACTGCTTTTCCAGAAAAGGTAAGTTTCCTTTTTGACACCTTTGTAAGCCTCATCACCACTTAAATAAATCAGACCCCTAAGCAGCAGCAGCCAGCAGCAGCAAGCAGCAGCAGGCTATTTTGACAAGTTGGTGTGAACTTTTCTTTCATTGCTCAGGCCACTTCACAGCCTTGCATTTTTGCTTTCTACACTTATTTTAAATAATAATAGAAACACATCACTGAAGTGTATTTTAGCTACTTTAAAAAAAAAAGGTCATATTTCATTCAAGGTTTGAAACACTGAATAAAGGCTTTTAAAGAAAGCACTTCCTTTTGTAGTAATTTAAATGGATAATTGAAAAAAAAAGGTTAATCAAAACATAACCAGATGTGGATTGATCTGTTTGGGTTGAATGGAAACTATTAAAAAAAAGAAAAGAAGAAGAAGAAGTGTGGGAGCAGAGCAGTTTGTGTGAACCAGAACATGTAAAGCACCATTTAATTGGAATGTATGCCTCCAGAGTTGAAGTGTAGTTTGTTGGTGGTGCTAGTCATGAGGCTTTTTTTTTTCTTTTTTAAATCCACTGATGGTCTTGTTGGTTTGAATAGGGGATTTATGCTGGAAGCTGTGACCTGAGAAGCGATGTCGGTGTGATTCTTGAGAGCATTAATCCATTCTAATTGGGGCTAGTCTATTTGTCCAAAGAAAGAAAGAAATCAGTCAAGGCTCGCCTACCAGTGTTAATACTTAGTTTTGGCCAAAGCTTGTGATGTAGTAGTGCTACAGGCGTTGGAAATGTCATAGAAATCATTTAAAGGGAGAAATAAAAAATGAAAACATGCAAAAAATTGGGGATATTTGGGTGCTTAGACTTAACTCAAACCCAATTGGCGCAGAGTGGCTGTAAAATTAGATCCTTTTACTGCACATTTATTATTTAGGCCTACCGATTCCGAACGCGTCTTGTCAGCCATGTGTTAAAGAGTAGGCAGCAGCAGGAGCGCACATGCGGTGCGGTGTGTGTGCCTCTCCTGGCCCCGAGAAAGAGAAGCACACCGCGGCCAGCCGCTGATGCATGGCAGCCCGGAGCACAGCAGCAATCTGCAGGGATCGATCAGGGGATTGGGATAAATTTAGCCCCGGTCTTCACATGCCCCCTCAGCTTTTTTTTTGTTTTCGGTTGTCTGGTTTTAAGAGAGGGAGCTACAAATTCCTGCCTGGATTAGAGTGAATGAATGTGTCTCATTGGTCTCAATTGAACACAGTCATCATAGCTGTTCATAAGAATATACAGTAACTTTAAAATGTGAGTTTTTTATACGCATTTAAATCCAGTCCTGATTGAATAGACGCAACCTTTTCCAAGACTATTTCCTTGAAAAGCTGGAAAACAAAAGAATAGTGTGTGTGTGGGGAGGATGAAGTGGCTTTATCTCCCTCGCCATACATAACAAAGTGACATTCAGCTAAATACAAAGGCAGCCTATTTGAGTTTTCAGGAATGTGTAAGAAATAAGCTAATACACGCTTCAATCGGGGCTCCAGGAGAGGAGCTACACACTTCTTATCCAAGCCTCTTTTATTAGGGGGACTCCATTTTCACGTGTTTGTGCATAAAAAAATTTTTTTGGAATTAATGCAAAGTGCAAATTCCAGCTGTTTGGAAGGAGCGCATTAGCATATCAAAGTGGTCAGAGCCTCTTTTACACAATGGAAGGAGTCGTATTTTCTGCCACTGGTTTTGGCTGAGGCTGAGAGGCTTGGGAGTGAGTGTGTGAGCTGGTAACTTGTGTATATCCCTTCTTTCTTGTAAGTAGGTCCGTATGACATCTTGTGTATATCATAATCTCACTTGTATTTGTTTGTGTGAGAGAATATGTACAACTGGGTAATTGTACAGTGACTCACAAAGAGTAACTAGTGTTGGGGAAAAAACATTTGGTTATAGCGGAATAATAGTTGTAAATTCTTAAACATGCATTGGAGAGCATTAATTATTACTTAATACGTAATTGTTTAGTTTGTCAGCGCCTGTGAAAACCGCTGCTCATTGGAAATAACACAAACAACTTGTGAATGCGGTTTAAAGAAGGATCTTCTCAGATGTCTCAGTGTTTGATACCTCCAGCTCGAGCATGCCATTATGAGCGTTTTACCGTAGAGTCCAGCGTGAGAGAGAGAAAGAGAGTACCTTTCTCAGTCTATAGCCTCATTTCAGTGGAAGTGCGTCCGGTTTCAAAGAACTGCAGCTGCTCTTGATCTGCCAGAGCACCAGATTGCCCCTCTTTGCTTGTGCGTTCATCTTCTACTCGCAGATCAATACAGTCCAGCACACTTCTATATGGGTTTTGGGGCAGACGAAGTGCTACGTATCGCTCTATTCTCTTTATGTGACACTCTGTGGCAGCACAGGAGACCCTTAGAAGGCTCAGTGAGTGTGATTGGGTGAGTGAGGGTTGAACGCGTCAAAATTTGTGACATTATACGGACTGTTGCTTCATATTCTGCTGCCATATTTCTTCCCCCCTTCACCAGAACTGCTGCTGAGGTTTTGTGCTATACGAACATCTGACTGGTGCACTAAACAGATCATAACGAACGCGACTTTCATAGCCTTTATTAAGCTGATTTGGTATTGATTTAATTCAATAAGAGTGTGCACACACTGACCAGTTTGCTCACTTTGTTTTTGTGACGCACCCTCTCACAGGCGTGGATATCTGCCTGTTGTCTTTGTCTGTGCAGCGATTGTCAAGTCCATATGACTGATTTAAAGGTTGCACTGTGGCTGAGTGGATTGTCTGCGCTATAGTGTCACTGTATAGGGATGTTGTGCCTTTATTCACCACTTTAGCTACTCCATAGCACAAATGAAAGCAAGTGATTGTCGGAGGTTGTGCGAATGCGTCAGAAATGGCGGATTGCAGGGAGTTAAATCACTTAGATTTACATCCCATTGCTTATTTGGCGTGTGAATTGTGGGTTTGTGTTTTCAGATGCAAGTCCTTGCTGTTGCTAAACCACCTACATGGAGTCATACTGTGCAGATAACTGCTCCCTATTAGAGGGAAGAAACAAGGCTGTAAAAGAAAGCTATGGCCAATTTGATATAACGCGCAGGCCTTTGGTGGGCCAAGAAACCTCCCCTTTCATGACTGATTTTATTTTACGATTGGCAATCAGTAAAACGCTGTGCGCCAGCGTGTTCCCCTCCCTGCCATTTTGTGAAACATTTGTTTCCACTTGCCAAAGGCCTCTGGTGCGGCGGGGGATTCGGTGCCCCTGAAATGGCAGGTGAAACTTTCTGCTTGCCTAAATAATTTCCTAGCAGAACATTACACAGCAAGGACATAGGCGGCGGAACGTAAGGGTCAATTCAGACTCCGGTGACAAGTAACAACACGGATATTAGCCGGTGGCTCTCGCTCAGCTCTCTGTGTGTGTACTGGTTAAGTGGCAGCCTCTCTGAGCCTATCTGGCATCTCTGTTTTTGTACTTCTCTGAAAAGGCGTTTAGAAGAAAAGAAAGTGCAAAGTGCAAAAACTGGGTCGTAAAATAACTGTCCTCTGGTCATAAAGCGATAGGGTGCGACACATTGGCCTGGTTTCTGATCGGAGCTTGTGTGGTTTGCATCATGTTGGGTGCCGGATAAGATATGCTGTGTGCTATTAGCAGGGTGTGTATAGGTCACTCCCAATACGTGTGTCAATATTGCAAATTTACCACCATAGTGGGATTTTTAAAATTATTTTACAGATAAAAACTAGAGCAGTCACATGAGTTACTATAATTTTTTATTACTTGGATTTTTTTTAAGATAATAAGGAAATTACAAACACAATTATTTTCTTAATTATATTTCGTACATGATAGTTATTTTTTTGCTCTCATTTAATTTTTTTAGATTTATTCTTTTTATAATTAAGACAATTAAGACTTGTCTAATATAGACAACACACACACACACACACACACACACACACACACACACACACACAATGACCCTGTCTCACTCTTTGTGCTCTGTGAACAGGACGTGTCCTTATCTGTGCACAGCTGCAACACTATTTGGGAAAATATTCAATTTCTGTGTGACAGAGGAGAACCTGGGAGGCAAGGCTCTGAGCAAACAGCAGTTATTGCGGCTCTGCCTCAGCAGCCGAGAGCAAGGCCTGGCTGGGAGAGAGGGGGGATCTGCGGACGTCTGCCAGGGGAAGGAGTAATGTCTCGGCTGGATTATAGGAGAGCGGAGCACTTCCACACTTAAAAGCCCCTTTTTTCCAACAAGACAGGGCTGTTATTTAAGGGATGGTGTGTGTAAACACACCAGAGTAATATATTTCCTCTATATAGGCTGCTGTTGTCCTTGACAATTGTGACTCGATGTAAGTGAGATAAGTTTTACTCCTTGTGCCTTTTTATTATTTCCAAGAATAATTTTATGTTTGGCTGTGGGCGTTCTTTAGTATATTCAGACTGACATTGTTTCAGTGAAGTGCAAAAGTGGTAAGCAGTGTTCAACATTAGAATATCATTTTACTTTTGTTCAAATTACTTTTTTATTTATGTTTTTTTTTTTTTTTTTACGGGTGCTGTACTTAAGCTGTAGCTGTGGCGGTCTATCAAATAATTTACATACCTTTTATGTTGAGTTAAATATTATTTAGCAATTAAGTAGACTAAAATACTCTCCCAGAATGCCGGATGCAAAAGGAGGAAGTAGCAACGACCAATAAAAACTATTTAAAAAAAAGCACCAATAGGATATCTTCCAATGGGTGACATTGGAGCGAAGAGCGGGTTGTGATTCGCTAGTTCCTCTTATGTGTGTGAATACTGATGTACTGAGAGCGCTTTAATTCAGGACGCTACCGTAAGCGCTCACATATATTGAAGTTTGTATGTTGGAAAGCGGTCTTCAAAGCAACGTTGATTTTGAACGATCAAATACGCCAAACAGTAGTCAAACTGTGAGAAAAACACATGAGACATGCGAGTAAATGCACTCCAAAGCTCAGTGTGTGCTGGCTACTTTGCAGTTGAAATCCTGCCAGATGCATATAACATCTAATGTTTGCGCTTACTTTTTAAAGTGCATGCATCGCCGCATATTTTGCTCTATATGCTTATTTTGTTACGTGGTTTGGTTTGAAAGTCTGAGTCTTTTGATAAATGATATTTTATTGTACAGTATTTAGTTGGGGGAAGTGTGGAAAGCTTTGTTCTTGCAATGGGAGCTGCCAAGTCAGATGGAGTTGAGCGTCTGGTCTGGGAGTTTCAGAGGAATATCACAGGCATGGTAACTTGCTAAAAACTAAGCTAATCAACAAAATAATTGTCTGCTCAATTGCTACCATGCCAGAGACATCAAACACAGCCGTGGTTGAAAAAAAAAAACAATCAAATTATCTCTTAATGATTGCTCACGCTGACAGACGAGCGCTTTAGAGTTGGTTTGTGTTCGCGGGCGACATATGTGAGGAAGCATGAACTTTGAGGTCGCTCGCTCGTAAATCCTGTGTACATGCTCGTAATCTGCATAGATATCCATCATCACCTGTAATGAAAACAATTTTATCTTGTTATGTGGTTTTTGGCGTTGAAACAGAGAGAGCTGTATTAGTCTATTAATTTCCTGCAGTGAATCATGAATCCTGCTGCTTTTATCCTCGCAGCACCCTCCATGTGTGGTCCACAAACATTTTTTCTGTTTCCTCTATAGACTAAAGTTTGGCCCCTATGTCTGCTCTCTCCTCTCTCTCTCTCTCTCTCTCTCCCTCCCTCCCTCTCTCCCTCCCTCCCTCCCTCTCTCTCTCTTTCTCTGTCTTTCTCTCTCTGCGTAGATAATGTCTCTGCAAATGATTTAACCGCCCTCGTTGAGGCTCCTTCCAGTAATTGAACAAGCAGAGACTGGGTGCTTTACAGGAAAACAATAGTCATATTATCTCAGATCTCCACCACTCTGAGATTCAACAAAACACTACCTTGGATTGGACCTTGCCGACTACTTCGAGGGTCTGAATTGAAGAAAGGAACAAGGTTTGCTTTCTCTCCATTCACACAAAAGAAAAAAAAAAAAAAAGATGCCATTCATTTTCCGTAGGCGCGCGATATATATATATATTGAAAGTGTCGCATGATTGGAATGCATGTCTTGCAAGATGCACCTGAGGGGTAAAGTGCAGCCTTGGGTGGCACTTGGTTGACTTAAGAAGCATGCGCACGAGAGAGGCTTGGTAATAATTCATCAGAAATGTGTTGCAAACAGTGACAATGCTTGTAGCATTAATTAGAACAAAAATGTGTGCTAATTATGTTATTAGAATTATTAGATAATTTTAAATAAACACATTTATGCAGAATTTACACACAGCTATTATTATTATAATATTCTGATTATTAATATTATTATGCTTCAGACAAATCCCTTTACATGAGAATATGGCCTATGTTTCAGGGTGATTGCTCCAGGTTGGAATTCGTTTTGTTTTTGGCAGAGCAGGGGGAGCTTTGATTGTGTTGCTGTGGAGCAGAATTGACCTTGTGTGTCAGAATGAGGTTTTTCTACGCCTTGTTTCATACAGAGCACTCTTAGACTGAAATGGCCTTAGGAGGAGCTGCTCTTGACAGAGATGCATTGTTTCAGGCAGCCAATAAACCACTGCATTGAGTGGCTACATCTGTGAACCTCATCTTGACTACAGTGCGGGGCTAGCAACAACACGGCAACTGTCACAGCTGCACCTGCTGCTGCTGTCTCAGTACAGAGCCTCCCTCTCTGTCGAGCCATAGAGCCGCATCACTCTCCGCTCCGTGACAAGCCAGAGGCGATGGTCTCTGCTTGGGTCAACTGGAGAGGAGCTTCTTGGGAAAACATGTGAAAACAGGGGGGACGAAATGTCAGTCCCGAAAAGAGATGTTAAAATAAAAATTTGTGCCCCGAGGGCCAGGATTTGGTTCAGTTGGAGCTTGGGTATAGAACTCTTGTCTGTGAAACATGGTGGGGTTTAAGAGCGCTGGCTGAGTAAAACCTGACCACCACCTCTTGAGTGTTCATTCTCCAGCGCATTTGTCCAGCTACAGTAGCAGTCTGGGGTTTGACATGACAGCAATGTCTCTACCTAATACTGTAAATGATGAATAGAGATAAATGGAGCTGACTCTTGTGTACACACACGCCGCCATGCTCGTGTATTGAGGCCATTCAGAAGATGATCTGATCAGCTAAGAAGAGATTCAGGAGCATTAAAGGCTTTTAAATTTCATATGTGCTCATATTTGCTACGCTGCAGTTAGAAGTCACAATACTGGAATTACCAAACCTCCATTTTTGCGCACACTTTATTTGGTTCAGTGAAAAAAAACTGTTGGATCATGATGCTGTCTAAGGGAGGGGGAACAATGCCGAGAGGATTTTTCAGCCAGCAGAAGTGATGCAACATGTCCACTTTCCTGCCAAATTGAACTTAGGAGTGTGAAAAGCAATGCAGAGACACGAGGAGGGGGGCAGACGTGAATGCAGATAGTGTGGGATTAACACAGGGGAAGATTGAGCGACAGTGGCCGGTGACGTCTCTTTACAGCTTTGCTTGTACAGCTGTGCCAGGCCTGGCGTTCACTGCTGCCTGTTGGATCCAACTCCTCCTCCACCGCCGGGGGGTTAGGTAATCAACATCTTAAATACTGCAGATAAGTTGAGCTGTGTGTGTGTGTGTGTGTAGATGGAGACATCAAATTATTCATGTATTTATAATGAAAATTGGAAAAGCTTAATATTGACACCTCAGTGTGTGTATGTATGATTTGATCTTTTTGGCATTTGCACAGGAAAAATACATATACAGGCTGCCCTAATAATTCATCGTGCCTCCTTCTAAATGAGGTGTGAGGCGGCTCTGCTGGTGTGAATTCTGCCATAAATCACACGTACCCTGACTGCTTTATCCATTAGACCGACCTGTTTGTCTAATTCTGCTACTCAGTTCCCCAGCAAACTGGATTTAGTAATTAAGACGAGTGTGAGAATTGCAGCTTTTACTTGACACCTGGTATGTTAGCGCTGGGCGCGAGACACATAAATGTGGAGAAACAAGAAAAAATGGCCACGAAATGACAATCCGGTTGAGTTTAAGCTGCACTTTAGATTCCGCTAAATCAGGGCAAATGTCATGGTTATTATTTTTAGCCACTTTTTGAATCGCTGGTCACCTTTTATTTAACGTAAGCAATGGTAATAATTTAAAAGATATTCAGGGTATCATAATTGCGTCGCTGTCCTATGAAGTTTGTTTTCAGCTTTGTGACGATGCATTTCTTAGGTAGACAAATTATATTTTTAAATGGTTTATTTAGCTGAAAAAGTCTATAAAGGAAAACTTCAGTTCATCCGAAAAAGTCAAAATCCCCAAATTTTTAGATTTCTTTAGACAGCAAGATTTTAATTTTTTTTTATCTCATCAGTGTTCGTCAAAGTATTTTTTATAATAAATTAAGGTGTTTAATCAGCCCCGTAATGCCGTGACCCGTCTACTGAGCGGTAGACGAAGTTCTTGGATTCACTCGGACTGCGGAAATGTAATTGCAACTTGTTTAACAAAAAGTCATGTTCCAGGTTTTACAGACTGTTTTATGTAGCTGGTTGCAACTTCATAAAACCAGTCTATAAACCTTGAAATTACTTTTTGAAGAACCTTCCTTATGTGGAGATGGATGACACCGATTGGCAGACATTGCCTAATAAATCCAATGCCGAAAAGCTAAAATCGGCAAACTAATATAACATTTTTAATCTTGATCTACAATATACGTGTCTCTATGCTCTCATAAGAAACCTCAAATAGGAGCATTAAGACAAACATGTTTTTTTTTTTCTTCCCCTATGAATCACCCAATGATAAAATCAAAGCAAGGTTAAGTGATGACCAGACAGAAAGCTCTGAGCAAGCTGCACACATTCTCAAGTAGTGCATCTGTGCCCGGCAACACATGATTCATTTTTAGCTTCAGCATCAGCAGCTGAACCAATGTGATGAGTGCTATTCTGTAGTAGTTGATGGAAATAGGAGAAAAGCAGTGTAAAGAGGACAGTCAAATGGGGGGGGGGGGGGGGGGCAGAGACGGGTGCATTTTTGTCGTTGCAAAAAGTGGAGCCAGTGGCATTTCCGTCATTCATCAGGCCGAGTTGATTACTAGTGAGTCTGGAGTGAGCTGACAGGATGCGGCTCCTGCAGCCATTACCATCAGAAATAGGTCCGGCAGGCCCGGGGGTAGGCGTGGAGCGGCAGCTCCAAGAGGCCGAGACCTGCCTAAAGGATGGAGAAGTTTCATGGTTTGCTCGATCACATCCATACGGTATAGAGGTGAAGATGTTAAGATATTTCGCGTGACTCTAACAGATCTGCCGACGATGAACCCCGGGAACTTTTGCTCTGTAAATGGTAGTGTTGAAATGCAGCTACCAGAAACTGAAGCCGAGTCTAACAATCAGCGAGAGACTGTGAACGCTGCAGACACTGCAACGCCTACTCACTTTACCGCGAGGGCCAAAAAAGCGATCTTTCATTCCCTCACCTGAAAAGGCTCGTGGGCTCCTGTGCATAATGGAAGCAGTGTAGCGGAGGGAGGGGTGTGCAGTGCACACATCACCCGCGGGACAATATTCTAGAGATCACTGCCACGACTCTCTCTCTCTCAGCTGCATAACTTGGTATTTAACAGAAGTTAAACATTTTGTGCCAAGACAGAAATGTGTAATGAAGCTTCCATAACGCGATTCATACAACTGGAGCATGCAGCGATAGCCCCCAAACAAAAGTGCTAATTGACGCTGAGGATATTTTGGTGTATAAAAACATAGAAGGATGACAGAGATGGAAAATATTCACAGGACAGGGCTGAATATTTATTAGCTAGACGAGAATATCTCCTTTGAAGTTACAGTGAATCACTGCTTTTAACCTGTGGTTGTTATTCACAAGCTTTCTTTTTTGTTAAGTCACATTTTAGTAGAGTTTGTGGAATGCAAATCAAGACGTTGCTTTTAAAGCGTTATGTTTTTCTATTTTAATTCAGTAAATTATTAATGTATGCATTTGTGTTTCAGAGTCTCGTAAAACACATAGGATGCTCCCCGTAGTTCGAAGTGTTGATCGGCTTTTCATGTATCTTGAAATCGAACCTGCCCTGGTTGACAGTAAAGTATAAACATGTTTTTATAATTGAGCATCAAGCAAACACAGTCTTATCACACTTAACTAGCTGGTGCTTTTCCGTGTTTTGCGATGACAGGTTTTCTAAAACGCAGCTGAAAAGGGCGGCGATGGCAAAAGGTCCAACTCTAACTATGTGTGTGAATTCAAGGAAGTGTCTTACAAGGCATCAGATTGCACTGTAATTTAACAAGACTATATTAATTATGTAAAATGCAAAACTCATTAGAAAGTGCATCTCCTTCTCATGTGTCTCTTTTATGTTGTATCAGATCACTACAGCGTATACACAAAGACATTAGTTGTTGGTTATGTTAACAGGAAGAGGTCAAGGAAAGGTACTTTATGATATTATCTTGAAGCTCTTTTTGGCAAATAAAACATCATCTTTCATCCTCACGGCTCTGAATTCGTGCAAACCGCCTCACAGAGGCGCTTGTTGTTGTTCAGAGGAGACTTTTCCTCCTCAGCAAGAGCCCTTGTCGAAGCGCGGCGTTACCTTCTCTCCCAACGTGGGACTCTGTTATCACACTCACTTCATATTCATAGTGAGTCTTATTCTCCTGTCATTATTTTGTGTAACTTAGAGCTGTAGCAATTACACTTCAGTGGATTACCTATGCAGAGATACAGAGATTAGAATCTCTGCTTCGTTCTACCTCCGGCGCGGCGGTTCAAAGGTGCGACCCCGCGCCGCAATCCGCTATCGTTTGGCGGAGCACGAAATTGGTCAACCTTTCAGAGTTTGTTTGGGAATTTGAATCCCTTTGGTATTCAAAACAGGAGGGCCTTATGACAGGGAGATAATTTCCTAGTGAATGTTTTATCGCCGTCTGCTTGACAGTCTCCTGTATCTGTGTGCTCCCTCTCTCCTTGTGTCTTTAGATTCCCTGACTTTGGTCCAGCTATTCAGAGAGAGAAAAGAAAAGAACAAAAAAAGAAAACCCTGTTTGTCGTCCGCCCCCCCTCCTTGTTATCACAAAAGAGCAAACACATATTAAACATACACAAGGTGCAGGAGCAGTGATTGCTGTATCTGCTGTCCTACTGTGGGTGGCAGAGGACGATAGCATAAGCCACACACCCATTTACATATTTTTCTTTAATCATGGCAAGCCTGAATCATGGTCAGCTGGAATGAAGCGGGGCATATTTTTGAAAAGAGGTATTTCTGACTCGAACAAACCGTTATATTTTTTAGCCTACTGTCTGTTTTTACCATCTTTCTCCTGTAGTATGCCATGTGTTTAGATTCGGGCAAAGCTTTCACTCTCTTCTACTGAATGGAAGCCAAGAAATGTTTGCTTGATGACATCTCTCACATCCAAATTGAAGTTGAAACTTATTTAAAAATCTACTCTTAGTCCTAAAGAGGCTGATCCATTGTACAGAAAGGAGTGAGATCCTATAGCACCTTAGTTATTAAAAAGGGGGTGGGGGGGTTGAATGAATGAGCCAATCTGAGCTTGTTTGCATCACAATCCCCGACTCAGTGCTGATGTTATGCTAATGAACACTGAGGAGAAGGCTCAGCCCCAAAACTGTCCGCTCTCTGTCACAGCTGAAAGTGGGGAGAGGGCAAGGAGTAGTGACACTGGAGCCGCACGAGGAAATCTAACGACGCAGCCCGAAAACTCAACACAAATTACTCTATTTTGTCACGTTGCTGTGTATAAATGTGGTATTAGATCCTTTTTTAAAAAGACCATTTTTCGTTTCATGTTATTGTGCAGCCGAGCGTGTGAAGCGATCATTTCTAAATGCCTTTTTAGACATTTTCTCCGTCTGGAAAAACCCCACAAAAACAAAGGCCAATGCACCGTCATCAGGTTGAACAAGCACCATTACCTGTCAGGGCAGTATACTGATTGAGGATTTAAGGGCTGCATTCAGGAAAAGACTACACCCACTTCTTTTGTCTGCGCTTCCTGACGAGACACAGAGCTATACCTTGTTTTAGGTTGACATACGCCGCCCCCCCCCCCCCCCCCCCCCCTCACCCCCGTCTCACAAAGGCATTCATGCCATCTTTTTAGATTGAAAATAGATACGGCAGCGCTGGGGTAGAAATGTGCTAAGATGAAGTACATCCACTCCACTGCTAAAATATGTTGTGTAGTATTGCTATGAGGGTAAGGTCTGTGTGCTGTTTTCTATTTTAGTGAGGACTGAGATTATGTGGTGTCCCTTTTTTTTGGCCCTGTTTGTCCTTCCTCTGGGCCACAGAAAGGTTAAAAGCCTCAATTAGACGCTGAGCCAAGGTCGGCCACGTTATGCACAATGCCTCCAATCTGAAAGAATTAGCATCCTTCAAAAATCAAAACACCGCTTTCCAAGCGGCTGCAATTTAAGCATTTTCCGAGCGATTTTAGAAATATTCAAAGTCTTTTTCGATGCTTTTTTTTTTTAGCAAATGTGTGCTGAGAGAAAAATATATTCCGGGGTGCTCAAGTGCAATGATGAGGTGAATCCAGGTAAAAGCTAGCATTAAGCCATTGTTAAATATACCAGTCACACAGGAGGAGCTGTAGCTCAACAAGCACAGCAAACAAAGAGGAGAAGGATTTTGGGAGCTTTTAGATGTGGATTGTGCAAAATAGACTCAATATCAGGATCGCACATTCACTGTAAGCCAATGATTTACTTAATGACACATCTTTCATTCAAGGTGCAGTTGAAACATATTCCCCCAGTCTTTTTGGTCCCAGAGATAATTGCTCAGTTTCTCATTGCTGAAACGAGTAAAGACGTGGATAAATGGCTTATTCTCCTTCTCGCTCCGCTCCCATTTTAAACGTGTCTCTCACAAGTCATCTTCTCCGTTACCTTCTTGGTGTTTTTTGTTGCTGCCCACTACCTTAAAAATTCATCATCCTGTTTAATAACGCCTCGCGATCACAGTGCATTATTGATAGCGAGGTCCTTAATAGGAGGATGGAGCAGGGGGTTTTTAACCATTCAGCTGCTCATTTTGAAAAGCCGGGTGGGGGGGCACAAAAGCTGCTTACTGGTGCGTATCCGAGTAAATACAGCACATTATTATCATAGACTAAAACCAGTCCCTGTTGATCCAAAAGGGCTCGGCCCCCTTCTCTGCAAACAAACATGTTGTTTCAGATGAGTGGAAACGCTAAAAATAAATAAGTGACACAAGCTGCCGAACTTAATGACAGTTTGTCAACGAACGTGACCACAATGAGCAAATGTCTGACCTCAGCTGTTTATTTGTTAGTTCAAACAACATGAATGACTCGGGACTCTTTTACCGGCCGACACTCGTTAGTTCTGTGTGCAGTTGTTCATGTTTTTGCTCGACTTTGCTCGGCCACATTGTGTTATTTTTGCATGAGCGCAACGATGATCGTACTCGGGCTGAAAATTGAGAAGATGAGTTTGGGAGAGCGTCTGGGCCAACTGCCGAGCTCGGTTGTTATAAATAATACCTGATCTGTTTTGACTAATTTAACCATGGCAAACTGGATCACACAGCAAACGCTTCTTTCCCGGTGTCCTAATGTGCTCTCCGACCAACGGCCCTGCAAAGTATTTATGTGCACGTACTAATTGGATTGGGTTTCTTGGACAGGAGAGTATACGCTACATATTGCATGCGCTCTGTGTATTCCAAGGTGAACCGTGCCGTGTCAAGGACTTATTGGACTTGATTGGCAGGTGCTATCACCATGAGATGCCCATATAATGGCAGGGCTCCCATTCCTGACCTTCCTATTTATCTAGCTGTATTAATGTCAGCCTATTAATTCCTAAGCGGAGGAACATTTGGCAAAGACACCGTTTAACGGCCCTGGCTGAATCATTCTTATCGCAACAGACCTGAAAGGAATAGTTTCGTGCTATCAGCAAGTGGAAATGACATTTTGAAATTTCATTTGAGATAATCCACTTCACTTCCCAGTAAAACATCAAAATTACACCTAAAAACGTATGGAACCTGTATTAAAACTTTGTTACCGTGGCAAATCATCTGGCTATAATCCGTGTGGACAGACAGGTGTAGGTATCTTTCAGCGCTAATAGGATTTTTGTTGCATTGCTAAAGTGATTATGAGGCTACGGATTTAATATATATTCAAGCAGAGGGCAAAGTAGCACTCAGCGCCTAGGGATACAGTTAAAAACATGTGAGACCTATAAAAAAACACATTATTTATAAATGAGGGAATACTCACTGATAAACGTGGCTTTCTCAAATTTAAAACTACACCTGAAATATATTTTTTTTTTCCATCTCATTGTTCTTGACAATGCTTCCATTTTTTTGTCTCCATAAATGTATTGATGAGTCAGAGTGTTCCAACGTTTGGCTCATGATTGCTTTATTTAGTAGCCATATGTCCTGACCAGTGGGGAGTACTCTAATCGATTAATTGAGTGGCTCATAAAAATGATCAATGGTGCAGACACTAAGAGCTATGAGCATGACAAGCGCCACGCTTATGTCACACGCTCCGGCTCTCTTGCATGCTACTGTATTTTCTGTGGAAGTGCAGCGGCTTGCATAAGAGCTGGGTAATGACTCATTTAATCCAAACGTTATGATCCACATATTCAAAAAAACAATTGTTTTTATGTACTCTAATATGATGAAATGGGTTAGGTAATATCTGAGAATGACAAGTAACTGTCAGCCTGCAACACAGTGTAAGTACAAGGGATGCCCGTCTTAATCAGATATCTCTGGCCATAATATGTTTGAACTATCTGAGATATTATTTTTTGCTTATGGTATTCTGATAAAAAGTTATATAACAGCTTTAAAGGTGCTCTATATAATACCCAGAGCATTAATATAGCAGCAAACTATTTGCTGTCTAAAGATATAGAGGAGTTACCTCTACCTGAGCAGAGATTGAAGTCACTCTCCCTCTGTGTGTGTTGTAATCGGAGCTTCTCTGTGCTTTGTTGACTTAGCTAGGCTGGCCTCGCGTGCTTTTAGTGCATGTCGTGCATGTCGTGCATGTGAGTGTGCCCCATTGGCTAGCTCACAGATCCTTCTTCGCACTGATGTAATACGGCGGTTACAGCTGATAACGCCGTCCCAACCGACGGCGTCGTTGCAGAAGCGTAGCAAGTAAAGCAAGTAAAGGAGTAAAGTCAAGAGGGCACACACAGTAGGTTCTTCTCATTTATTATACAGAATTCAGACTAGCGCCACCTGCTGGTATGGAGAGTTATTCCCTCTCACGCAGGCGGAGAACGTACGTGGTAGTTTGCCGTTGGCTGTAGTCTGTATTCTGTATAATATTGTGTGTTTGGCCAAGACACAGGCGATGTGAGGTGACGCAACAGTCGTCCTTCATTGCCGCTATATTTCTTTGACCCCCCCCTCATACTTTGCTTTGTTTCCCCCTTCTCCCTCTTTACCTCCCCCCCTCCCTCCCACAACTAGCTGAGCAGTCCCGTTGTGCAGCATGCGTGTTGACCTGGTATTTCCCTGGCTGAGCTCCCGTCAGGGTCAGGGCCTGCGTTTGGGGCGCCAGCAGTCACACAGTGTTTGGTTGGGTGTCATTCAGCTCCTCTGGCCCTGTGCTGCTCTCAATCATTCCCTCAGCAGAGGGGTCAGCCTCTGATTCCTCCCTGCCCCACATCTGACTCAGTGGGGCGCCAGACTCATCCGATCACCAGCCCAATCTCTCCCCCTCCGGAGTGCGAATTTTCTGATTTACGCTTGCAAATTGTACATCTTCAGCAGTGTCAAAGCAGGAACACAATCTCTTTTGGGAATATATTTCCTCCACGGCTGAGGCTGAGTGTTCTGTGACTGAGCCCTGTGTCCCCAGGTAGTTCAGTTTTTCCCTCAAAGTGGGTAAGAGAAACAGAGATAAGAGGAGTCTTATAGTATGTATGAATTCATGTATGAGGATGCTGTTGGGAAAACCCAATAGAAACCAAATGTGTTCCCTCCATTCAACATGTGGTGGTCCGTTGGTTCTGATTTCCATTTCAGTGAATCTCCGGCCCCATATTTCCCTTCCTTTGCATCCCTGTGATGTTCCGTGACAATTAACATCCCGACTCTTTCTTGAGGTTTGTTGAAAGCTCAGGGGCTAATTCGAGGGTCAAGCAAGACTTGCAAGCTGTCAATCTCTCATTGTAACTCGACCCCCCCTCCCCCATTCAGGTTCTTTATTCTTGGTCCCCCCTCCATTCTCCCAGACCTCGTTTTATAGAATAGCCCAACTCTTCTTCTATTCTCCTGTGGCCCTCTAACAGCTAGAGAGGGACAACCAGGAGCTTTGTCTAAGGAGCCCGGCATTCTTTGACATCTGCCTCTTGTTTTCAGACCCCCGCCGCATTCAAATTTCAAACTGTCCTTTTCAATCAGCCCCCCTCCCCTCCCATCTAATAACCCCCTTCCTCCCGGTTACTAAGCCTTTTATTTTTTTCGTTCTTAAGAGGGCCAACTGGGATCCTGCAATTCACAATTTTGTCACTCAGTTGTCGATTATAAAGCATTCTGTTGTATTGTGAATATATCAAGCACACATATGTTTGAAGCCTCTGGGCCCATACCCCCGTGGCTTCTCCATTTCTCAGAGTACTTAAACACATGTCTGCAATGACTTCATATTTAGCCAAAACAGCGCATTGCCTGTTGACATTTTAGCAATCTGTGCTTAACAATCACAGAAAATTGCCTTCATCGCTTGTCTGGTGCATTAGAAGCAGCCGCGTTGATCATGATGCTCTTCATCATCTGTCTATCCCCCCTCCCCGTATAAACTCCTAACCCCAGCACAGCACACGTTGCCGATGCTAAAACCCGCTCCGAAATCACACCCAAGTCGAGGGCTATTTAAGAAAACAGCCAAGGTGCGATCTCCGTCGGATTCTGTTTCAAGGCGGAGCGAGAAAAGAAACCCCCAGCTGAGAGGGGAGACCTCAGCACGTTTAATGAGAACGGCAGTCTCCCTTCTAGTCTGCGCCTTTGGTGTCTCAGCATGTTAAACACTCACAGCATGATGCAAAATATATTAAAGTATAGGACTGTTATCATCGATTTACAGAACACCCATCCCCATGTACTAGGGATCTACATCTGCATCGTTTTTTTCGTAGCGGGGGGTCTCGGCTGCCTCGGAGGCAAAACTGCGTAAAGGCATTTTGTCTTTGTCTCCACGTTCTGACACAGGAGGTCTGTTGAGCACGCCGCCTCTTTTTTACACTAAGCAATGATGACAGGGGAGCAAGAATAATCATATTGATTCAACGCTGTTATCTCAGGCAGAGACTTATAATAGTTTGTTTACATATGTAAACACAAGCACCCGCAGCCACCAAAGACACACAAATATAGTGAAATGCATGCTTTTTTACCTGTTTCAGATGTAATTCATGTTTACTCAGGTATTTCATTTGCAAAACAGAGGAATAAAACACTACCTTGTGTTGATCGTTTTGGGGTTAAGAAGGCAATGTGGTATGACAGAAGACAAGTTTTGGGTTAATCTGTATTGGGACAATCAGTGTGTGCACGTGCACACTCTTATCATTTACAACCAGAGTAAGGTAACTAATTATTGCAACTACCATATAAAGACCATAACCAGGTTATCTATCTGGTGTCAAGGTCGTAAGCCAAGCAGGCATAGCATCAGTCTTTGAAATTGCACTTGGCAGGTATATCCCATAGTGTCTGTGTTTTGATTCTGCGCACGTACCACAGAGGTCATGGAGTGAACCACATGCAAAGTGGGACTACATTTGATAAAAGAATGACAAGGCTAGGCATGGTGGGAAAATAAAACTAATATTTCTGAGTGACAGTGAAGCGAATTTAATGCTACAACTAACACCTCAAGTGATAGTTCCTGATGTGGGAATCTGCTTTGTAAAAACGTGATGCTAAAAACAATTATCACCAAAGATGTCGCTCCATTTTCCTGTTATATTACTATTTCCTGTTGGTCTTTATATGAAGTTAGATACCAAACAACTCATGTAAACTTACTAGGGAAACCGGGCCATCGTGATCCACGTAAACACCTTAGACAAACTGTTACTTTAAAGGTTCTCGATACAATATTAAGAGCGTGTGTATGACTGATTTAATGAGACAGAAATAAGACAGAAGTGTTAATAATCTGTAAAATACTACAGCTTTTTTACTGTTGATGTACAGAGCAGTAATCTTGGATGTTGAGGTCGTGGTCGGTGAGGCTCGTCCGACTTTCCGAGTCGTAAAATCCCATTTCAGGGGGCGTTCCAGTTCAAATTTCGGACTGGGAACTTCAAATGGAATGCAGCATTTTAGTGCATGTGAGCTCACGGCCTTCGCTCTGCACTGCTCTCATACGGAGGTTACAGCTGATAACGCCGTCCCCAGTTGCGGAAGTGTAGCACCCACCCTCCCGTTTCCACCCAAGTTAACACTGTTAGCTCTGTCAGCCGTTGTTTCACTGTTAGTGTTGTTAACACTGTTAGCGTTGTTAACACTGTTAGCTACGAGCCGCCGGCTCAGCCGTCACCATGTTGAGAGCTCTGCGGAGGCAACAGAAAATGCTCCCAATCCCAATTTAGCACATTTAAGCTGAGTAAATTATTTTGTGCATGACAATATAATGACTGACTGGGATTATTATCACTCGCATGTAAATGAGTGCGTGATCTAAGTGTTGTCTGTCTCACTAAGTGGACAAAACAGTAAGACTGTGTGCACGGATGAAGCCCCTTAAGCCTATATGCTCACTATGTTCAGCTTTATAGTGGAGCCAATCTGCTTAAGGCCTCGTTATACTGTATGGACCTCGAGTGTAGGCTGATTAGTCGTAGCCTGATAGACTTAATTGGTGCCACATGCTCTGATCATCTAAAAGACATGGGTAAGCGTTTTGTTGCAATCCAATATGTTTGGTCTCCGTGATCAACTTTCATTTGTCAAGTCTCATGACTGCATATTATTCCATAGAAACTAAATACACTGTGGCTGCATGTGCTCTGCTCCTGTTAACCTCTTATAAATGGCTCTAAAATTAGAGGTCTCAGGTGAGACGTAATGTCATACTAGATGAGCTGATTATGGCAGGCTTAATTATAACTTTGTTGGCTAATGTGTGCGCTCCGCATGTTTTCTCCGTGATGAATTATTACCCTGTCTGAGATCTCAGACAAAATAGATCAAAGACTCCTCAGGCCGCGGATATTCTCCAGAGTGGAGGAACCAGCCGAAGCTGACTGTACGTGACAAACAGAATTCCTCACCGTCTTTTCAGTTCTCTTGTTAGCTGCTCGCATGACGGATAACACTCTGTCCCTTGAATCTTAACAAACAACTGCAGGGCTGTACACACACACACACACACAAGAAAATGGCATGTTGTTTTTGAATGTACTAAAAAAGAAGAGAAAAAAAAAAACAGTTTCTAATGGGGTCCTGTGTGCCTTGTTGCCAGAGTGATGCCATATCCCATGGTGAATGTGCTAATGGTTCATGGGAGTGAGAGGACCGAGCTTAGCCCAGCAGTGTAAACACACAGACAAAAGGGAGCCGTTAGGAGTGTGAAACGCATGCCTGGGCGCGCAGGTAGGCATTAGGTTTCACCCTACGCAGCTCCAGCACTGTATCCATGACAGGGAGGAGGCCATTTGCTTTTGTAGCGAAAGAGAGCAAAAACAAACATTCAAACAGACTTAGTACTGGAGGGACAGGTATGGATGAGCTGGGGAGAGAGGAATTCTGGTTTGTAGAGATGTGAGGCAGAGGGAGGGGGTGGCAGGGAAGAGGCTGCTGGGGAGATAAGGTGGTTTGTGGTCAGTCACAACAAAGAGAAATGACCATTTGCTCGGTAGTGTTTCTTTATTTGTTTGTTTGGCTGGGGCGCGGGGGTGGAAAGAGTCACAAAGCATCAGTCAAGTAGAAGTACTGGTTACATTTGAACCTCTGCTGAAGTAGAAGTGAAGTACCAGTAGTAGGAAATTCGACTTAAAAACACTATATTGTAGCCGATTAAACCGTGGATGCTTAATTAGCCATGTAGATGTTCTAAAAATAACTAATACAAATAAAATCTTGATCAAACAAGACATAGCATACATTCACCTCTATTATAAAATATATTTTTTTCCATTTAGACACCAACCAAGCTAATGCAAACCAATATGACTGTAGCAGCAGGATGAAAAGCTTTTTGGCTAATGTTCACCAAGCTATTACCATGGATATTTTTAGCATTTAATGTTACTGTCAGTTAATTTAACATTTCCGCCAAGTGGTTGTAGAGTTTTGACTTCGTGTCAATTTACAGTCGGTCAGTTCCTCCTGATGCAACTCTTCTGGAGAGTCGGCAGAATTTTTTTACCATAGGGCTGATTTGAACTTTCACTCTGCGGGAAGCTTTTGTTCCACAATACAGTGAAGTCAATCCACATCACTTTAAAATCCCTACTGATATGTCCCTTTGTGTTGTAGGGAAATAAAAATCTTACATAATTTAGATTTAAAAATGCTAAAAAATTTATAAATATGTTATTTTACTATACTATAATTTGACACATCCCTGATAAGGTTAGCATCATGAGGAGATGGACCTTATCTGTTTGATGACAGCGCTGGTCCCGCCCCTTCCCGCCTGCGAAATGGTTAGCATTCAGCAGCCATTAAGTAATTTCCCTTCTCAGGATTATTGACTTTCTGGGCTTATTTCAGTGGCTTTGCGTGGGTTTGTAGCATTTCACAGCTTAAGGTTTGTCACATTTCTGCAGTGGAATGTAAATGCAGCATCAAGTGCCTTGTGGCAAGAGTGTGACAGGGTGAATTCCTCTGTGAAATCACACAGGGACAGAGCTCTCACCACGTTGGAATAAATTTCATCCCTGAACTGAACATCTCTCTTGGTCTCTGCTCCACAGGTGCGAGGATCAATGATGAGCATCTCTGAGACCGGTTGGCTTGGACTTTTTTAATCAGAACCCTTTTTAGTCACGACACAAACCTGCCACAAACCATCAACACCGGGCGCCATGGCATGCTCCCTGCTGAATCTACACACCTTCTGCTGGTTTCTCATCACACTAGCCCAAGTACACTCCACAGAGGGTAAGTACATATGTTGTGTTTGTGTTCTCTGAAAACATATGGATTTGTTCTCATGCCAGTATAGCATCCTTTGAATGAGGCTCAATGACAGCCAGTGCTAGAAAATATTGTTTGGCTATTGTCTTATTTAGGAAGATAGCATGAGCAGTGAAATTGTGACTCCAGCCAAAGCTGCTCCTCAGAGTGCAGACGGTGCTCGTGTAAGTAATGCAGCTCTGAGGACAGTGGGCACAGGCGGATGGGGGATAATCTTGAGTGGTTTCATTAGTTGGTAAATTGTGATTTGTCTGAGATTTTCTGCTTGAAAGCGTCAGTTGTTCCCAGTGGCATCAGAGCTGGATCCATTTGTAAATTCCTCGCTAAAATGTTCTGTCTCGTGGCAGACACACACAGATTTCACACCTCGAAAAATATAAAGCCCGAATGTGTTTTAATCATAGTGCGTTTAGCTTTCATTAAATCACTCTCAGCTGTCTCGTAATTACAAGATTTATGCATCCAAACCATATCTCATAAACTGTATCCTGTACATGTTAGTGTTTAATCATGTGAATGGAGGTGCATTGCTTCAGATGTTAGAAAAATGGATTTTGATTAAACTAAAGTTGGCATCTTTTGCAGTGCAATTTATCAAAAGAGCCACTGCAGATTGGGCTCGTTGGTGCCAACTGTTGAAGCTCCAGCCAACTGTTCACTATACCTGCTTTACTGATTTTCAAAACACTCAATAATGTAGGATTATTGAATCGAGTTTGGAAGGTATTGATTTATCGAGATGCTTGATACGCTGTAGCGAGTCACACTGCACTGATTTAAGTTACCATATGTGTTTTTCATATATCATCTCGCTTGGTTTTGATCTTTCATGTAAGAAGTGCGTGGTGTGTGTGGTCTCTCTAGGCTTCAGTAGATTGAGGAAATGCAGAAAGTCACAGAAAATCACTTAAATGGCTATGCATAATGTGTACTCCATATACTATATTTTGGCGCACTGACATATCGTTTCACAAATGTCATGTAAAGATAAAATTTTTCAATTTCAAGGCCTAGGTATATAGAATTAAACATATTCAGGGGACAGGAAAGATAGTCACTACCCCGGAGAGTTTCTGTCCCCGGTTGCGGGGATTCTGGGTTCACCAGGCCCTCCGTAGAACTCAGCTGGTAGTGTTTGAAAGGTGGGAAGCCAGGTAGGGATCTTGGCGTTACACTACTAACTCCTAATGGTCAGGATGTATGGTTTGGCTTGGCTTGACTCAACTCACTTTTGGTACCAGGTTTTTTTCTGTATTTCGTTTTGCACTGTGGATAGTACCCGCTCAGTGTATGTGGGATTCTTAGCTGATCGCCATAGCGATGCCACCTGATAGTGCTGTGACATCATCTTCAACGCGACACTCACTGGATCCTTTCATTGGCAACCAAACAGAGGAACGTCTGCACTTCTTCAATTGTGTGGGGTAGTGTAACGTTACACAGTTAAATGTTACATAGTTTAATGTCACATAGTTTAACGTTGCAAAGTTTAACGTTGCAAAGCTTAACGTTGCATAGTTTAACGTTGCATAATTTATTGTTGCGTAGTTTAACGTTGTGTAGTTTAACGTTGCGTAGTTTAATGTTGCGTAGTTTAACGTTGTATATTTAACGTCAGGTAGTTAAACGTCACGTAGTTTAACATCACGTAGTTTAACATCACGTAGTTAGACTTCACGTAGTTTACCGTCACCTAGTTTAACGTCATTAATTAAAACGCTGTAGTTTTGTGGGCTGCCATTTTTAAAAAATAAGGGTCAAGTTCATATTAAAATTGCGATGGCTAATTGGCGGTAGCTTAACTGCCTATTCTCTCTCACCAATCAGTGGTCTGCAGTGTTTTAACTCCACCTTCTAGTATCAGCTCAGCTCGCTTGGAACCTCCACCGAGGTGGTACCAAATAAAGTACCAGGTACTATCCACAACTCTTGCTAATGGAAAACCAAAAAAGAACGGTTCCAAGCAAGTCGTGTTGAGTAGAGCCGTGAGGTACCATGCATTGGAAATGTGCCATTGGTAGGATACATTTTATGAGACTTGCTGACAGGTGACATGTGATTCGGAGGTGACACTCCCCAGGCAAACAGAACGAGTAAGCAGTGACCGTAGATTAGATTCAACTTTATTGTCATTGCACAAAGTACAGGTACAGGTAGTGCATGAGGAAATCAGGAGAAAGAAGGAGTAAACATACCAAAGTAATAAACCCATTTACTGATGACATTTGTTATTCACCTTTCTGCCTCTTGTTGGTTCCCCTCCGCCCTCACCTCCCTCCCATTTCACATCCCAACCGCAGAGATCAGTCCAGAAACAGTTCATTACAAACAATATCCCCAAGTAAACATGCTTCATTAAACTGCGTCTACCCCTAATATCTTTTTAATGCATTTTTATAATTGAATTAAATGGGTTACTGCAATGCTGTAAATAGTCTTAAGTTTGGTTCTTTTTCCCCTCGTTTTTTGTGTTTGAAGGAAGAGATACTCACAGCCAAGATTGAAACCGTAGCTGTGGGGGATAGTGTTCCTCTCTGACCTCCTTCTATACAATACATGTCTCATCCTCCACATTTTACTGCATCGGTTCCACAACTACACACGACTGTATTATCTGCATTGGCTCAGCTGACTCGCTGTCATTCCAGGCCTTTCATCTCCCATTTCCCTTATTTTATTCACGACTGAAAAATTGCTTGTATGCATCCACGACCCCAGCAGCCTACTCGGTGACATTAGTTTCTACAATTGATTTGGCTTATTATTTCAATTATGCTATATATATATAAATAGTATACTGTATATGCCATAGTGCTATACATATCAAAGGAGCCCTAGGGCTTAGAACATTTGAACCTAATGATATGGATATAGAATTAACCATGCTATACTGGAGATATCATTTGTTTGTTTTTTTCCATCGCTATTGTGAACCGCGTCTCTTTAAGTGCACTATTGTTTACAGTCATGGCACAACTGCTA
This sequence comes from Sebastes fasciatus, assembly GCF_043250625.1. Lineage (NCBI taxonomy): Eukaryota > Metazoa > Chordata > Actinopteri > Perciformes > Sebastidae > Sebastes > Sebastes fasciatus. The sequence continues at coordinate 14,358,238 of NC_133799.1, forward strand.
AAATTCTGATAATTATTTTGTTATCATACAGTAGTTTCATACACTGTGATTGTTTTACGATCTTGGAGCATACATTTAAGCCAGTGCCCTTGTTGTATGTCCGTAAACCAACAAAAGCCCAGGAGGGCCTTGTAGTGACATAGATACTGTAATCAAAATCAATATCAGTATGGACATAATGATAATAAGAGATTAAATATCATCTGGGGTTTTCGTCATAACATACAACCCAAACATTTTCCCAGTTTTAAAGGGTCTGCAAGATTTCCCAGATCGGAGGAAAACAACCAATCAGAGCCGAGCTGGAGCCTGAAAATGAGAAAGTGTGTGACCCGGCAGCCATGTTGAGATCAGTTGAGGAAATACCAAACACCGCCCACCAACCAGAGCAAACTTTCTAATTTTACAGCTAAATAGTACACTACAAGATGTTTCTAAAAACATCTGAGGCAAGAAATAGGCATTACAGTAACAGAATATTGATTCATATTTTCTATCTCTCTGAAATGACCTGTGATTGGCCAAAGTCTCCCATCACGGGCTAGATTTTTTAAAGCCTGAAAACATCGCCATGAGGAGGTGCAGAAGTCTAGTTTTCTCTCAGAACACTTGAATTACAATATGCTAAAAGCCTATATGGAATTTTTGCCCAGTGATGCCAAAAACATTCTGCCTACTGCAGGTTTAAGAGGCACCGATTTTAATTAATTTTACTCATCACATGGTGCACTATCCAGGCTGTTAAAACAATTGCATCATGTCTTCTGTGGCTCTGGAGGGAGATTTGCAAAGTCTGATGATGCCATCAGGGGTTATCCTGGCTAGGGCTTGAGACGTTTTCTTTTCATGAAACTTGACATTTTAAGTCTGCATTACAAACTGTGTGTGTGGAGTTTGAATGACATGGGTATTTAACAGGCAGGGAGGGTGTCTAACAAAAGATATTAATGAGTTGCATCAGGGAAGGGGTTGGAACCAGTTTCTTTGGAGCTTTGTTAGGGAATAAAAGACCAGACATCTTGGCCTTTGCTGCATCGATTTTAACTTTTTTTTAAAATCTGTGTCCTGCAAGCTACTTTATGAAAAAGTGAAAAACGGAAATTCTGGACTCCCCCTTTAAGTCATTAAACAGCATTCATTTATTAAGTAGTTTTAAACACAGATGAGGACTTTAAGGTAGGCGAGAGAGGTCAGGAAGTACCAGACATCTCTTTCTATCACTTTAATCAGTATGCTTTACTCCGACCTGCTTTGATATTGTTTTGCATCAACACCGGTTTGCCCTCAGGCATTCATGGTGATCTTTTTTGAAGCTGCAGGTTTATTTCCTTTTGTCCTACCGGTGTCCTCTGTGGATGTCACCATAGCAACCCCACCAAAAATGAGATGAAGGTGTAATTTATGAAGTAATAATGTTTTTTTTGCAAAAATGTAAAAAAAAAAGAAAAAGAAACGTGGCGATTCCACCTTGCAATACATGGTTAAATTGGCTCACATGTCTTCCGAAAATAATTTAGTCAAGTCTGGTGGGGTTGGAGGGATTTGTCTGTATCAGCGACAGAATAACAATTCACACCTAGCTCAGCCACACGCTCTCTTCAAAGGCTTCCCCCGAAGATTGTTAGAATTACGGTGAGACAGAATTAGAGAGCCAGAGCAAGGATTCTGTGTCGAGAGGCAGGGAGGGCAACGTTTGCAACATGCCAGACAGAGTGCCAAGAATAAACCAGCAGAAAATGTGTCAGCGATCAGAAAAATATGATCAGCTTCCTTATCATGCGGCTTTACAGTGTGCAAACTGCTTTATAGGAGTACAATAAAAGCAAAGTAATGTTAAGTAGGTCATGGGGACTTTATGTAACAGTGATTCAACGACAATTGTTCTCCCTAGATTGCATGTTGTCATTCCATCGCTATGGGGCTTATGGTGGTTATGTCTGTGAGGTTGAGGGTACATAAAGAGTTGGCCATGATATAAAAGCTGCGTTTCAGTGGCAGAACTTGTTTGAACAAGTCTGACACAGAGAATTTCTGTTCCCTCCGTACACCCTGAAACCACACTATTGTTTCTCCTCAAAAGCTGGAAATGTTTGAAGTACTTGAGATTTCTCAAGGGCAACAGGGAAGGGCACCTTTAAAAGTCCTCTTTTTGTACCATGTGAAAGGAAAAAGAGGAGAGACTTAAAGCCTTCATCTCAAAGTGAATGGAGTGAAATAGACAATCGAGGTGTTCTGAAATGTAATTACTGGAAGTAAAAGCCCTGGGCTTATTGTGAGACCGAACCTACAAGAACAGGATCCAGCACCTCCCAGTGCTGTGCCACCACCCATTTGCTCCTGTTAGCCTTTTCTTGTAACCATGAAAGCATATTTATAGTACTCTCTGAAAATGGTCATTCCTTCATTTTTTTTTTTTACCTTTCCTGCGCTCATTCCACAGTTAACTGTATTACGGCAGGCTGATAGTGGACACGGAAAGCAGATTAGTATCTAGCAAGTAAATCCCATCAGGTGAACATCCAGATATCATAAGCCTATTATTCAGAGGCAAAGATACTGCATCTGTGCTGACCAATAATCTGCTTCTAGCTCTCTCCACTAGGGGGCCTCTTTCTCAGCAGCTTTGCTTGTGCATCTTAAAAAGAAAAAAATTAAAATAGTATCCATCAGTGTGTGGAACCGCGGGCAGTAGGCCTGTTCTTTTGAAGTACTAATTTGTGCCAGAGTTGTGTCCGTGGTACCCCGCTGGGCGCCACACTCCTGTTCCCTGACCACTTAATTTGGTATTTGAGGTACTTTGAAAAGGCTGGCCCTTAGCTAATTTGTTAAAAGAAACAAATAATTTCTTAGGTAATTACAATATGAAACGCTTATTTGCCTATTAAGCTAGGTTTGTACAGCTTTCATATTGGAGACGGCACTAAAACAGTTAAGGCTAAAAGGGTGAGTCTTTCCTTTGTCTCGTGTGTCTTTAGTCAACAACTTCTGTCGGTTTTGTCTTTCCACCTCCCGCTTGATGTCATCCTGGTTGTTTGCGGCGGCAGACTGTGGAATCTGGCTCCCCGTGGAGCCAAGCAGGCGTGGGGCCTGTGTACGAAGGCCCGCCATGCTGTCACGTCTCTTTCATCGCCAGCCAGGCTTGGCCAATAAGGAGATAAGGAGACAATGACTGGGAGAGCAAGCAGTGGCAAGGTGTAACCACAGCCCCTGGGTCTCCTCCCTGCCGAGCACTTCAAATCCTCATTAGGATTTTCAGCAAAGGAAGGAGGGATTTTCTGGATTAGGGCTTTGTCACCGGTGGCTCCAGGTTGGTGTTTGTCATGCAAGAGCATGGCGGAGCTCTTGACATGTTGCCACCCTCCTCCCTCCCACCCAAACACAGGCCCTCCCTTCACCTGGCTAGGCAGTTAAAAGATGTTCCACTAACCCAGAAAGCATGGAGCTCATAATTATTGCCCTTGCCAAATGTTTTTACCGCCATCCTGGTGGCCTATGTTCGGTGTGTGGGTTTTGGGCTGCTGCATCAGCATTCTTCTTAATGGTTATTTATGCAGAGATAACCTTGGGAAGCATCATTAGTTTGTTGTGTGCTGTCGCCGTCCATAACTCATGCTGGGAACTCGGCCATGACACCGATGCAGCAGTTCAGACAGGAGACCCGACGCCTTGTTTCTACTCCAATTGCTCTCCTCCGTGTGTTAGTTATAGCGGGGACACTGTAAATGGTATTTTATGAGGCTATTTATCCCTTAACTTCTCACTTATCTCAAGGTTCCTGAGTTGTGTTGTTTTTCTCTCTTGCAAGGATGTGGCCATTTGTTTAATTAAGTCATGAGTCTTGCAGACTTCTCACACAAAACAACAGTGTTTCACGACATGGCGCTCAACCTCTAACATGGTCCTTAATTGGGTTTCAGACTTGTCTGGGAGAGTGGTTCAGCGTGACAGAGCCTCCGACTTAGTGTGAAACCTACCTTCTCCCATCATTCTCGGTGCTGATCTTTGTGGATAATGGGCATTCACACGGGTCTCACGAGGCCCTCGCTGGGTGGGATCGCAGGCACCCTAGATTAGTCACCTACCCACATGTCCCTATCTGCCTTGTCTTTTACCGTCATGCTTTGTCTCACTTTGTTCCCGCTCAGGTAGAAACATGTGGGCCCCTAACAAGTATATCCCAAACAATCTACAAAATATGTTCTGATAACCCATCCAGTCTCCTCTCTGAATCCCAAATACAGAACCTTATCAATCTCCAGTGCAGTGGTCTATAACCAAAGACCCATTATTCATGGAACATTTATTGTGTTGTGCTTTTGTTGGTTGTGTCTGATCGGACCGTAGCAGATGTGACTAGCAGTATGTGGGCATCTTTGTATGAGCAGGCTTCAATTTGTCAGAGATATGCCTCCAGTTTTAAAGTTTCTGTTTTCTCCTGTCTTCTATATTTGTTGCTTGTTGTGGCAGAATAAAAATGTGTCTTTAACTTTAGCTCCAGGAACAGATTTTAACGGTTGTGGTATATGTGGCACAAAAGGCGTGTGTATTGAGACAATACCACAGTCTCTTTAGTTAGTCTAGAGCCTGTGTAGTGGACATCAAGGACTGCAGACAGACCTCACGCAAGGACTGCTCGTGAAGTCTGGAAGGGGCAGATGAGGAGAATGTTTTTGATTATCCAGTCTAGATGGTATTTCAAACAGGAACCAGCATGTTCACCTTCGCGCCAGACAAATGAGCCAGCTCAGCTGGTCAAAGGGCAAAATGTAGCTTGGTTTCCTGTTTGCTACTGTAATACTGTGGAATTTTAAGGTGATTAGTCTGCAGCGTTCAGGTCACATGGAGTGCAGCATTGCAATATTCACTTGTTACCTACATAGACCTCAGCTTTTTCTGTGAATTCGAGACTGGTGCCAACTGTTATCATGAACTATGCCTTACCGGGCATGCTGTGTCATATACTGTGAATTACATGCTTTTATCAATATGTGCAATTTAGTCCCTCTGCACCGTCTGATTTGAGCAACCGAGGGGTGAATGCATTGAAGTGGTTTTATCAGAACTGCTATTTATGGAGCCATTGACTCATGCCTGTGCGTTTTCCGTCCCATATCAGCTGAAATACCCAATGTAAACAACAACAATCTGCAGGTATTCAAGCGGTATGTAATCACGTTTTCATTGTGAGGGTGCTGTTGAAAGGCATGTTCACTGAAGCACAGGGAAAGTGTGGTTATGGTTTGGATGCCACGCAATGAAAAACTGATAACTGAACTAGTAATGACAGATTCTCTTATAAGAACATAATACATCCGGAGGCTTAAGATCTCACAGATTTGAACAGTTCACGCTCGAGAGTCAGATGCAAGATATCCCTGTTTGCCCTTAGTGGAATCCTCTTTGTCCTCTTGCTTTCAGTCTTGATTTAGAGCAGCTATAAATCCTGAAGAGGCTCCTGTAAACGAGGGGTGGTGAAACTACGCCCATAAATATAAAGGATTTAGAACCAGCGCCTTTTGAAGGAACTCTGAGTGCCCATTTATGAAGCTTGTTAACTTGCAGAGTTTCACTGGTATTTTCCCCTTTTGCTCAAACTTCTTATAGCCTTTTCTTTGCAGTAAAGAATGTCCAAAAGCTGCTTTACCAAAGCCAGGCTGCTAAAATATGCCGCGAGACAATAATTAAGTTGTTTAAACTCATTGAACCTTTTGTCGGTCATAATTTAGAGAAGTCATGGAGTGTGAGTTTATCAAACATAACACACGTCGGGTGCTGTGGTAGATCACTTCGACTTGACCGCGGGAGACTCGGCTTTTGACCTTCTGAGTCATAATGACCCCTGAGTGCGTCCATATGTCAAGGGCTTGGGCCTCTGCTCTTAAGCCCCCCTCTCAAGTAAATAATGGGCTGAAGAAAATAGTCGTCAAAGACAGAGTTCCCCCGTGGAGACGTTACAAATCAATATCAAATGATATGTCGTTTTGAATCAACCCCTCTTAGTATATAAGTTGTCTTTTATAATACTGACTCAGCCCAGCTGGACCATTGCCTTTTGCTTAATAGTTACTCTTGTATTCTAATTTCCATCACACACACGCAACCCCCCACAAGCCCCCAAATTATTTTAAATGGCCAACAAGCAATAATTAAGGCCGATAAGCATGAGAGACATCTGATAAATCCTTAAATGAGAACTTCAAAGTGCCCCCGCTGTGACATGTGAGGGCTGGAAACAGATGGAGAAGTGAAGCAGGCTTATAGTCTGTGGACTTGATTCAAACGAGGTTAATCCAAATCTGAAAGTTTCTAATAAAAAAATGTTGGGGGGAACCTTCTTTTGAATGTTATAACAATCAGTACACTGAAGGGGAAAAATGCATATGAGATGGAAGGTCATCAAGATAATATCCAGCCTCTGGATTATAATGAATAGCAGCCAATAAATCCTTGATGAATTGAAACAAGAGTAAAATTAAATTTTCGCTTGGCCAGCTTTCTCTCCCAAGTATTATGAGATGGAATCCTTGAACCGCAGGAAATCTAAAGATAATAGTCCCTTGATTAAAAGAAAAAACTTATTCTTTCATCAAAAAAAATAAATACCATTGTTTCCTTTGTGTTGCATTTGTCTGAGAAGTACCCTGTAGCTGTGCAGGATATGTGCATAACCTTGAGTGAGTCCTGTGAGGAGACAAAAGCCTAGGAGGCCAGTGTATCCGAGTTAAGTAGGATTGTGTCACATAACAATCCACCTAACCTAGGAGTCTGCGGTGTAGTCTGAATAAGAGCTGCATAAAGAATTCAGCTGGAGCAGCAGTCGTGTCATCAGGGCATGACTACCCGGTTGGTCAGGGAATTTAAATGCCAGGTGGGGGTCAGTTGAAGCACTGGCTGAATAATGTGGCACAAATGCATACACATGAGTCCCGGGAAGAGGGACCACTGCTGTGGTCTGCTTGAGGAAGTGCACTTTGGGAATGCAAACCAAGCAGATGGACCCTTCTCATTTGTGTGTACTGCCACTGGTGACCCATTGGGAAATGCTTCCTTATTGAATCGAGGAGCATCAAACGCTTCATTGGAGCAGAGAAGGAAGTCTGGGCTACCCGATGTATCTCAGTCCACTTTTTTTTCCATCATTTGTAATGGAAACTGTGGAAATAATAGCAAATTCAGTCTGAAAAAAAAAAAAAAAGGAGAACATATGACTCACATCCTTATCACCTTTAAACTCTGGGTCATTTGATATCTTCTGAAATTGTGTCACTGATAAGGCTGAGTAATGAGGTCCAAAGAGCTCGCTGCTGCTAAAAGGCACCGTGACTCTTAGCAGGGACTGCATTATATCAATTCTCCTCAGGAGTGACTCATCGGATCAGTCCACTACTAATCGAACAAAACACATTTTAAAGCGCTATCAGCTCACTTTCAATTTGCGCCATTTCAAGTGTAAGGTTAAATTCTATATCATTTCTTAATTTAGTGAAGGATTTTTCGAATTGAACCTAATTTACCTCCACACCGCCATAATAAAATTGGCACAAAGCCTCGACCTATCCTTGGTAATCTTTAAAATGCATTGTAATTTAGGGCTGAAATCTACCCATTTGTTAAGGACGAAATTTACTGTTTGATGGTCATCGCAGCCATTTCATTACCAGAAGATGTCCTTGCGTTTTTGTGTGACCTAAAAAAAAGCACTCCCCCCTCTCTCTCTCTCTCTCTCTCTCTCTCTCTCTCTCTCTCTCTCTCTCTCTCTCTCTCTCTCTCTCTCTCTCTCTCTCTCTCTCTCTCTCTCTCTCTCTCTCTCTTACACACACACACACACAAACACACCCGCCGCCTGGCCCCAGGGCTATCCGATATTAGACAGTGAGATGACATTGTGTGCTTGTGCGAGTGCAGTCAGCCGACATGTGCAGATGATGTGAAGTCAATAATGCATTATGAAAAAAAAAAGGGGGATTTATGACCTTGATGAGCCCATAGAGCTTAATTAGGCCTTAAGGTTGATTTACATACAAGTGTACATGGAATTTGATGAGGCTGTGTTTTCCTGCTGGTGCGGTGCATTTTCATTTTGTCTGGCGGCGGCATCACTTGATGCCTTGTGATTTGTTCAAATTCTTCCGGATTAGAAAGAAAAAAACATAAACCTTTCTTGGCTACCAGACTTTGCTGGTGTCCATGTTTTTGTTTTTTTCTGAACACAGTAAAATCATCAAGTACTAAGCTACGGGATCATATTTTTTTTTCTTTCTGTGCAGTGATGGCATTTCCTGTACAGGCTTATGCGTCTACAAGTGCTGGTTGAGAAAGAGGAATAGTAGAGTGTCTGACAGGGTAAATTTCCGCTTAAAGAAGCCCACTTTAACACCAAAAGGTGTGGGGGGAAAGGAATCTTTTTTTCATGCCGTCTATTCAGAGAGAAATGACAAGATCTTTTTCAGAGTCATGTACCTATATCAAAGATGCTCCTGATAGCCCCCCTGCTGTTGCTATGGAAGTAGCGGAGATGTAAATGAACTGGAGTGAATTGGATGGTGGAGAATACAAATGAGGTTGGAATGCTCGTTCCCCTGCTGCTCTTTGCCTCTTCGTCTTCTCCCAATATCTCTCTCTGCTCCTGTCTCCCTCTCTCTCTGCAAGTAGGCTTCAAAGACCCAACATTAACTAGTATTCCACATATTTTGAAACTATGTAATGTGATATATGGGGTGTTTTGTTTTTTAAAGGCTTCAGATCAATTTTTCTTTTCAAATATATATTTTTAGGGTGGGGGGAAAAAAACGATACAGCATGGTACCGCAATATTTTGCGTGAAAAAATTGTATCGAAACATGGACGTCAAGTATCGATCTTTTCTCATACGAACTATTAACCTCTTGACAATCAAGGTTCTTTATTTGTCATTTGTCAATTCCAGCAAAGCAGTCATTGGCAATGAAAATCTTCTTCGTCTCAGGTTCCTTCAACAATGCTCATAAAATATGTATATATAAAAAGGGAAATCACACAAGTAAATGTAAAAGCAAAATGATAACCTATGGCATGAAATACTGCAGTTAAAATAAATATAAACATAAGTAAATATAAAATAGTAATGTAAATTTGTAATTTTGTAGAAGACAATGAGAAATACTAAAAATATATACAGAGATGTAAACAGGAATGTTGTATCTATAGAGAAGTAGTAATCATATATATGTAAATATACACAGAGGAGTAACAGTTTGTAAAACAGTGTGTTAAGTATATAAGGTGAATAAAGGTAAAGTGGGAATGTTAAAGTGGTAAATCCTGGCCACTTTTCTGTCTTTCAAACGTTGTATTGGGCTCAGTCTTAAAGCTAGTGAATACACTGGTCTCGCATGAAACTGGAAAAACCTAAGGAATCCATTGGTACCAACCATGTTATGGTAGCTTGTTAGGAACAACGCTAAATAACGCTCCTACATTTTGGCGAGGAAAAACTGGCATGGCCATTTTCAAAGGGGTCCCTTGACCTCTGACCTCAAGATATGCGAATGAAAACTGAGATGAACAGAGTGAAAACTATCTTATTAGATAAAACAGATGTTGCATAACGTGCAGTTGGAAAAAGGTAATAAATTACAGTATATGTTATCGTAATACTCAGCATATCGCAAAATGTTTAAAATCACAATAAGATCGTATCGTGACTTAAGTATTGTGATACTATATTTGTATCGTTGGGCCTCTGGTGATTCCCACCCCTAATGGCTTTGTGCAAATTCCTTTTTTTCCCCCAGTCTGGCACTGTGCACCGTGCTGATGGATGGATGAAATAAGAACAGGAAAATCAATGTTTTTTCCCCTACAGAATAACTTTGGCTTCTTGCTGATCATCTCCGATATAAATATGAGCTAAGATGTCGTGTCAGTGTAATCCCTGCCGCATAAGTCATAGTTTCAACATCGGTTGTCAAAGAGTTTAATAATCTACAGATGTTATGGGCTGAATTACAAGGGGAGAAAAAACCTCTACATAAGTGACTGTCGTTTGCTGTTAGCCGTGCCCAAAAAAGTGACATCAGCTTTCAACACACAAAGTGGAGAAAAAAAAATAGAAACACTGTCTTGAGTTGAAGTTAATGTTAAGAAATTCAAAAGAATAATATCTGTCAAAGCAGTAGTGTAATTCTTTTTTTCAGAATGGCCACACAAAGTCAGCGGTCTACCTCGTACCCTGCTGTTTGCGGGATATATGCAATATTTTCTTTCTTCCCCTCCTCTGTGTGGACCTGACTTCTTAAGAATACATGCTGTTGTAAAGGATATCTCTGGATTATAGAATCAGCACTGTTGGAAGAGTCTTGACTTAAAGGTTTCTTTTCCTTCACAGACTTCCTTTGCTTGTACCATAGAGAGGAACGAGGGAGGAGGGAGTGGGGGGGTGGCAAGCTAGACTCAAGCTGCGTTTCCTGTGGCTCCAAGCTAATGCTGTAGGCCACACTTTTCTTTCACCCCAAATCCCCCCAGCAAGCGACCTTGTCGGCTCAGGAGTGCAGAATAATGGCGGGGCCGAGCAGAAATGCTAGCTCATTTACAAGCAGCTGTTTAGCTCTCATCAAAAACAGCGAGGAAAATCAAAGGGCTGCGTTAACGGCAGACGACAAGCATCGCGGAGCGTCCCCGTCACATTTCTCATCGGCTCTCGACAGAAAAAATTATCTGGTTTCGCATCAAAATAATCTGGAGACCTCTTTTGTGCTCTGGCCACAATGATGGCAGCGTGAGTGGCTGAATAGGTCTTTTGATCAGTCTCCGCTTTGCCCCTGGACTAACTCTGGAAGCATGTGTAACTCAAGTTACAAAGGGTCATTTTAATATGAAAACCTTTTACTGGAAGCAAGATAGTCCTGATGAAAAGCAGAATAGTTCCTCTGTCATTTATGCTGCATAATCAGCACCAGGCAATAATGGAATACTTTTATTTAATTGGGAAAGTTTGTTGCCCTCATTAAACGTACAACTGTTTTCAGAAGCTGAATTTCAGCTGTGTATGCTCTACACGCTTTTTATGTCTGTAGTATGTTTGTCCCTTTTGGGTTTGATCATAATGTGTCTAGTTTCATGGGACTACATGGGAGAAGGTCCCTACATGGCTGATGAAGATCCTAATGACTCCTCGTTTGTGTGAAATAGGAAGACATTTTGTTCATTACCTCTGCTTCACTGACACTCATATCCTACCAGATGGTCACTTTCCAATTGATTTGGCTCATCTGTGGAGAAAAAAAAAATGAATTAAAACATTACAGCACCAAAGAGACGGCGCATAATGGGTCCACTTTACATACGGGAGTTTCTCGCAGCTCTTCAGCTGCAGATTCTGTATGGGCCTAATGTAATCGCAAAGGTTACACATGGTAGTAAATGCCAGTCCGGGACACTTTAAACAGAGGTTCCTCTTTGGTGTAATAAAGCGCTATAACCCATGGAAATAGAGGTCCTGTGCACCAATCAATGTCAATTACTAGCATGTGATAACAGCATGTACAATAAGCACGTGTTAAAAGGTTGAGTGATCATGGGCTTTAAAGAAATCGGACAGCTGTTTTCTAGTGCAATGGTTCCCAACCTGGGGTCCGGGCCCCCATCAGGGGGGCGCCAAAGATCACAGGGGGTGCACCACGATTTGTCTGCTCTGAGGTTGTCAAATTAGATTTGCTCATGTATAACTAAAATCACAATAGCCCTTTTAAAAGAATAATTTATACAAAAGTCTGTATATAAAACTTTTTCAATATATATATTTGTTTGCTTCTTAGCAGGCCACGTTCTGTTTAAACCCGGAATCTGTGCACAGTTGCAGATAAAGATCAGGCTACACTAATATTATTAGTATTATACTATTTGTAGAGATATATTCCAGTGCGTAGGATTGTTTCCGACTCATGGGATCCAAACATTTCCAAGAAAAAGATAGATGTAATCATTTCCAAAATTCACATGTTTTATTAGGGTTGTCAATTAATTCAAATATTTAATCGCGATTAATCACAATTTTTGTATCTGTTCAAAATGGACCTTAAAGGGAGATTTTTCAAGTATTTAATTCTCTTATCAACATGGGAGTGGGTAAATATGCTTGTTTTATGCAAATGTATTTATATATTTCTCATTGGAAATCAATTAACAACACAAAATACTGACAAATATTGACCAGAAACCCTCACAGGTACTGCATTTAACATAAACAAATATGGCCAAATCATAACATGGCAAACTCAAGCCCAACAGGCAACAACAGCTGTGCTGACTTGACTATGACTTATTACCATAAATTACATTTATTTAACCACAATTATTATATTACATTTACTATTATAGTGTATTAACTTAGTCCGTTTGGAACCATTGTTCTAGTGGACAAAACAACAATTGGCTCTAATTGAAATTTCAATGTGTTTGTTTGGGTGGCAGAATATGCCAGTATTTTTCTTCTGTGGGTGGAAAGAAAGAATAGGGCTCCGACTGCTTTGCTATTATTGTGCAATGGCACCGATCATTGCTCTGCTCAATGCCTGCTACATAGCTGAAGAGGAATTGAAATGCTTTTCTAGTGGTGTTGGTGGTGGTGGGTGGGATGGGTGACCAGAATGCCTGATTAGTGTCAGCATGACCATGATAAGAATCTGACCAGTAAATGTCTCTGCTGCACCGTGTCGCCATGGTCACAAGATTGAGCTTTCCACGTAATATTCCATTGGTTATGCCTTGATCCTTTAATTAGTGCAGAGAATGCAACTAAAACTCTCCATTTTTCAGCGTTCGATTGACAAGCATCTCTCTCTCCAGCCCCTTGTCATTGGTTTTGGATGCGCTATCACAGAGTGAAAGTACATCAAAGCTAGTGAAATAACATCTCATATTTCGAGGAGGTGTCTGAAGTATGTGCTACCTGTGAAGAGGAGAGTGTGCTGAGTTTCCCCCCTTTGAGTCTGAAACAGTGTCTCTATGTGTGTGACAACCTAAGACGCACACAAGTAAAAAAAAAAAAAAAAAATTCCTCTCAGTTGCAGTCACGTGGTTCTGTTTTTGCACCCGTGCACCAGTGGCGTGCGCTATGTGTGGCGTCATTTGATTTGCTCTGCAGCCTTTTCCCAATTGTAGAAAGCTCAGGAGTAAAAACACAATATAGCAAATAGTGCTTCAATAAAACTGTTGAGATGTTTCTTCGGTGTAATTTTGGAAGACTTATCAGGAAGAGTGAGTGTTAATATATTAACACACGACACATATTGATATTCTTGACATGGTCGACTGTCACCATATGGAAAGTAAATAATTTTCATATCATGCATTCCCTGAATAATTATGCTAATGACCCCATGAGCAAAATAATGATTACTTTTCTGGCTCATTTGAATAATGACTTTATTTAGTTAAGTGAGATAGTAAGCATTGGATTTGTGCTTATGTTAGATTCACTGTGATCACATTATTCTGTTGTAAGTTGTGATGCATTTTCGTACCTGAACATGATTGATGGTGTTGTCGTGTCTTCATAACACCTGTATAAAAACTGAGGAGGAGGATTCATTTGAAGTAGTCAAATAAAACCCTCAATTATACGGTACAATACAAAATAACCTTTATAAAACAATTATAGCAGGAGCAGATTTGTCGGTATCGCATAATTCTCTATATGAACATTGTAGTTGAAAATTATTTCCCTGGATCGCACCACCACAGAGTGAAGAAAGATATTTTCAGGGGAATCATAAAAAAAAAAAATTAAATAATTGTACACAACATTATAGAAAACACCCAAACATTGTGGACTTCATTTAGACACATTGTAGACTTGCACCTATTGTTATCTGGACTGAGTGTCCTGTCCCCGTATGGATTCTTCTGTGTCACTCATCTCCCCATGTACCAAAAATACCATCTGACACCAGGGTGAAAAGTAGTTCAGCCTCGGGCCTAATCAATGGAGAGAGGCTTTTGGAGGTTGTTTACGAGCGTGCTTTTGGTCTGTGATGCACAAACCCAGCTGGCGAGTAAAGTGTGCTCAGAGGACGGCAATTTTGTTTGATTTCCAGAGATTTGAACACGAAAATGTACCGTTATTACGGGGGCCTGTCATCAGCATGGTTGAAAAGTTGCTCAGTGCATTTCAGTGGGAGTCTGTGTGAGCACACATTTATCTCCTCGTTGCTCCGGTCTCTGTTTTCCTACTTAAGCAGAGAGAGACTGCATCGGTTCTAAATCATAAAACCAGAAGCAGAGATTGTAAAGGCTTTGCATGGGGATTTAAGTGTTCTAACAGTGTTCCTGGGACACGGAGCATCAGTGGGTTTGGCCGTGGATTTGGAGATCAAACTCTTGGTCTTGCATATGGCCAAAGAACCAGTTCATTTCCAGCCACAAAATAGGCCAGTGCATGGTAATGTATCCCACCCAGCCATATGTAACTGCTGCCCAATTGATCCATGTGAAGTCTGTTTGACCTCTATAGTAAGACAAGCTAGGATTCAGTCCATTTAATAGAAAGAAAGAAGAAGATACTCATATACACTGTATGAGTATATATATGCATGGACGGGTGTGTCTTTTTATTATAAATCTGCCATTTTTTATGTCATGTTTTGAGTAGCACAATTATAATGTGGCATTGACTGATGTTTTACATAGGTTCTTATAGTTACTACACATTGTATTGCTGCTGACTTGTGATGGAGCCGTGCTGAAGTGCATTGACACGACCTCAAGATTGGCTGTCAAGTCCCGCTCCTGACATGCCTGTGTTTTCATTTTTTCCCCACTTGGTCTTTTTTTTCCCTCTCAAGCCAACATCTCTGATAAATTGTTTATCACCTTAAGCGTTTCTTTTTGACTCCAGAGAGAAAAGGGGGGTCTGCAAAAAAAAAAAAAAATGAAATATGGCTGAAACCTATCATATTTGAAAGCCTTTACTTTTCCATGCCTATTGGTCACATGAGAAAGTTTGCTGTCAGAAAGAGCAAGTAGAGGAAAAAAGATCCTTCCCTGATGATCGTATGCTCCCAAACAAATAAAGTCTTATAGAGGTTAGATAGGCAAGCTGCCCTCCTCCATACAGATATATCCTTTGTTTACCCGCGGCTCCGTAGAAGGACTTTCACCTGATTGGTGCACAAACGGAGGATCAGGCAATACAAACTGACATTTATCTTCCTTTGTAAAATACCACAGTAGTAGTATTTCCTGGCGAGGGACACAATGCAGGATGCTAATCTCCTGCCATTATAGCATATCATTTAATCAGACTAAGATAATTATGTTGGTAGTTAATTGATGAAGGATCCAATAGGGTAAAATGAACCAGGTCAATTTAGCAGAGCTGAAGTCTGTGGCTTTAAGTAAACCGTTGCCACACAAAGAACATCTCACACGATGACTCATGAAAAGAACGAGAAAAAGTGCTTTGTAATTATAAACAACTGCACCTATGGATCGGTCCGACTTCTTCCAGGTGCCAAACAAATTAGTGCACGAGAAGTAGTAACGACACTCTTGTTTTCTTCTTTCTCCTGTGACTGTGAACTAAACCTCATTAGGGAAATAGAGGCTTTGGGAACACTAACAACATAGTCATCAACCAAGTTGCAGGTAGCAGCAACACCATTATTTAAAAGGTTCAAAGAGGTGACAGAGTCAGCACTGCGTGCGAGGAGGCTGCGGTTATTATTCAGTGCCGTCAGTGGTTTAGTCAAAGTCCACAGAGGGGCAGCTGGCAATCTTTTTAAGCTCGATGCCACTCTCCTTCCTCTAATACTTGACATGTAACAGCCGTAGGAAGCTGCTCTGACCAAAAAAATATTCCACATTTGGATTGCTATAGTTTAGTCCACTTTTAGTTTAAGTGTGGCTTTTGGCATTGTTCACATTTGTAGAGCAGAAAGCCACACCAATGATTTATTTTCTATGGCCCTGTTCAGACCTGGCATTAACATGCGTCCTGAGAGATCCGATGACAAGTGGACAGCTTTAAGTACGCCTATTCACACCTGGCATTAGAATGCGTCTCCACATGCGTCTTGAGTGACCACTTGTGATCCAATCTCACTTCCCTGCTCTATATGCAAATATACACGTAGTAAACACATGGATAATACTGCAGACGTTGTGACGTAATATTACAGGAATGTCCGTAGTAATATCCTACATATTCGTGAATTTGGGTAAGTTTTATTGACATCAAAATAAAAGGTTATTGCACCGGGCGGTCGCCGTGGACCTCCGCACGCACCGCTGCCTTTGCCAGGCAACAGCTGGGCACAGAGCTTCAGAGAGGCGGGGATGAGAGAGGGGAGGGGGGAAGCAAGTGGGCGGGTATCGGCTCCGTGCAAAACAACAAACAAAAACACCGACAATATAATAATAATGCACTTTGAGTGCCTAGTCTGATAGATATGTAGCTTATAAATAAGATATATTTTAATAAAAGACAGTTGTATTGACAGAATACAGTAGAGCACAGATGCTGTTTCCATGCTGCGAGGCAGATGACCGCTCGCGCTTGCCTGTTTATTCACTTGAGGAGCGCAGAGACCCGCAGATCCCAGCGGGACGTCAGTCGAGAAGGCGGTCCTTAATGTGGCCCAGGACACATTCACGTACACACTGCTTAAAAAACTGTGGCCATATGTGGCCCAGAGCACCTCTGAACATGGTCTTAACGATCGGATCTCAATGCGTCCTCAATGCGTCTTGAGTGCGTTCACACCTGTACTTAGAGCTGCCCACTTGTGATCGGATCACTGAGGACGCATGTTAATACCAGGTCTGAACAGGGCCTGTTTTTCCTTCCCCCACACCCTCCCTGACACACACACACAACTTCCTCTCAATAGCCCGACCTTCGATTGTCAGCACTGCAAAGTGGATTAAATTACACTCATGTTGTACAGATGCTTGTTGTACTTTTTCATTTTAGGTAGAAAAGTGAGCTTTGCAAGTAAACCACAAGTCTCCAATGATAGACTGTGTTGCCATACTGAAATGAGACACATGACAGCAGTATGACAAAGGGAAAACTGTGGTGGCAGACTGTTTAATAAATAAAAAAAGCATTACAAAATAAATTCTTAATGAAGTTATATATATATTTGTACCAGCTGTTGTGATGGTACAAATATATATATAACTTCATTAAGAATTTATTTTGTAATGCTTTTTTTATTTATTAAACAGTTATTGTATCAGTGTGCTTACTGTACATGGAGGGCGTAAGGGTTCACAATGCTCCAGACATTTTGGCCGACAAACTAGACTTTAATGACAATTATCGATTTTTCTCCAAGACCAGTTAGGCACGGGGATGACATACTAACACCATTAGCCCACTGGTGCGGTTGAGATCTGAAATGTTCACTCAATATACTGATGTATGTCAGTCTAGTAGTCCAATCCAAAGTTCACTATCCACATATCAGCGTGATACATATCAGCGTGATTCATCTCGCTGAACAGTCCTTTTGGATATAAAGGAATGAACATGCACAAAAAGCTGCTTTTATGTATATCCAGCACATCCAGCTCTGATATCCTGTGTCTCCTGCCTTTCATGCCGTCTTCCTCTGTGTCAGCTCAGCTACACATCTCCCTTCGATTTGCACTGATAGAGCTCTTTCTCTCTCTTTCTCTTCCTCCCTCAGGGTTTAGTCGAGCTGCCCTGCCATTTGGCTTAGTACGGAGAGAGCTGTCTTGTGAGGGTTACCCCATCGATCTGCGGTGTCCAGGAAGTGATGTCATAATGATCGAAAGTGCCAACTATGGCCGAACGGACGACAAGATCTGCGACGCCGACCCTTTCCAGATGGAGAACGTCAACTGCTACCTTCCAGATGCCTACAAGATCATGTCACAGAGGTAAGACTGCAGACATCTCTGTGCAGCACCAAAACAAATGATCACAAAATGAGGTATCTGCCAAAGTTACAGGGCCCTTAGAAAATAATTGACAGGGCTCAACAGTAACGGTTGCCTAGTTGCCCTGAGCAACCACATATGGACCACTGTCAAGCATTTCATTTTGTCTGGTTGTCCCTGTTGGCATCCATTTTTCCTGCGCTTAAAAAAATCCTCTGCATCCCTTTGCCTTTGGAGTAAAATCTTCCGCCAAGGAGAATAACACGGCTGCCGTCGGATTGATTTACTCCATAGAATATAGCAAAAGTGAATGCAAGTGTGGAGTAAAAAAAAAAAAAAAGAATAGGCAAGAGTAGGCTGTCAGCATCAATAACCTACAAGACGTTAATGTTAGCACCTACGGAGGCAGCTGAACCCGAACAAAAGAGAATTAGAAACTTCACCAGAACTCGAGAGGTGAAGCTGATAAATAGAAGAGAGCAGATTTAAAAAAAAAAAAGAAAGAAACCAGAGTCAGAAAACAAAGCAATTTAATAGACACCCAAATTCACTTCTCAAAATATGAACATAACAAATTAACCTTTCAACAACATTCACACAAACAAAGGGCTCTTTTCAGTCATTCCTGATTTGACACGACTGACAAACTGCAGATCTGATCCGGCATGCAGGAGGTAATTATTCTGTCTATTGTAATTTACTCTGTTGAATACATTACCTTGCAAATGTGCTTTCTAGATTAAGTATGCTAACATTAGTCTATCACTGTTAGCTTTGGTTTGCCTTTGTGAAGCTCAGCCACTTGCTCTTAGCAAAATCCATTTAATGTGTACCTGTGTGTGTGTGAGGGGAGTTGCAGAGTAAACGGTGTGTGTGTGTGTGTGTGTGTGTGTGTGTCTGTAACACAAAGAGATAAAGCGGAAAAAATAAGTTTGTGTTATGTAAAATATGTGCAGCCATTTTTTTTGGCATTAAGTAAATATGTTGTCAATCCAATTATAAATGATTATAATACAGCAACCATTCTCTCAACGTTGGCCACCAGAAACTGATGGCCGTTTGCCAGCCACTCAAACGTCCCCGCTGACTCTTGATATAAAAAGTTGACTTATTGTGGTGATGTTGAAAGGATAGTTGGCCATCTACTATAGCTTTTATAGATTAGGACATCAGACAATAGGGATGGGTATAGTTAGGATTTTATCGATACAGCTACTCTTATTTATACCCCTTATCGGTTCGGTTCTTTATTGATACTCTTATCAGTTGTTTTTCATTACTAAATAATTGCTTTTTAATATATTATTTAAAAAAAAAAAAAAATTCAGAATGTATTTATATTTTAAATATAACTTAATGTTGTTTCCAGAGCAGAAACAGTGATGTTTACAACAGCAGCTTATCAATACTACAGTCTTTAATAATTTAGCACCGGTGCCTATTTAATACCTTGTTTCGTTACCTATCCCAATCAAACACTGAGGATACATATTAGGTATTGTCTTGTTTAATGCAAAACATATAACATTTTTTTTTAATAAACATTAACTATTTGGGTTCCAGATGCAGTATCATTATTTACCTATATCTGGCAGTACAAAATGTGCTTCATTCGGAGCATTTCCTTTTGGTGGAAAGTATATTTACTCAAATACGGTAGATAAGTACAATTTTACTCCACTACAATTCAGTATTAAGTATTTTACTTTTTCCTACACTACAATTATTTAATAACTTTAATTTGTTTTCTTATTTATATTTTACTTACAAAGCATATGATCAGTTTATAAAAAATATTGATAAACTACCCAGCAGTGTATGCAGTAGGGGTGTAAGAAAATATTGATACACTTGAGTATCATGATATTATGTTTTGTAATACTGTGTCAATTCTCAAAAACTCTAAACCTGATTTTAAATTAATTAAAATTTAAATTAATAATTTACATGCAAAGATTTGTGGCTCAAATTGCACAAAAAGTAGTGCTATGATGATGGATGTTACAGGGACTGTTATTAATGCAGATCCCACTATTCTGATTGCATAAAAAAATTAACTACTTTTCTACTCAGATTTTATGCATATTGTGGTGTGTTCTTTATACTATGACAGTTTTCTTAAAATCTGATTTAAAAAAAATCTCAATATATCGCCTTGCTTACAGTATTGCAATATATCGCAATGTATTGAATTGTAACCCCTGTATCATGATGCGTATCGTATCGCCAGATTCTTGTCAAAACACAGCCCTGGTATAAAAAAGTAAAAACTTGGGTAACACTTTCTAAGACGCCCATAACTATAATGCATTATTAAAATACCTATAATGAGTTATAATCTCCTAATAGCACTGTATAATTATAGTCATTATAAAATGCTTTATAATGATGTGTTATGAGTGTTGTTAAAAAGCATATATTTATAAGTGCTTATAACTACAATTATACAGTGCTATAAGCAAATAATCTGCTTATAGCACTGTATATTTATAGTCATTATAAAATGCTTTATGCTTATTGATATAAATTAATATTTATGAGTGCTTATAACTAGAATCATACAATGCTAAGCAGATAATAATGCATTATAAGTATGTTTAAATGTATTATAGACTTGAGTGTCACAGAACATGTTACCAAAACTTGCTGCTTACGTGTTGATGCATAAATTATAATAATAATAAATAATATTTTATAATATAATGTAATAATTATAAAAAGTAATCAGCATAATGACTACTTTTAAATGTGATACTTCAAGTACATTATGTTGATTAAACTTCTGTACTTAAACTTCAGTAAAATGTTGATTGTAAGTACTTTTATAGCATTATTTTGCTACTTTTACTTAAGTAAATGCTCTAAATACTTCTTCCACCGGTGGCATTCCCTTTAATTTAACTTTAAGATACTGCTCTTCTGTGTTGGCCTTTTGGTAAATCCTGTTGGTCAGATTAAGGGCAGGCTCTTGGCAGGCCCGACTTACAGATTGATCACTGGCATGTCCCACATTTTAAAGCCCCTGTCTCTGTAGCTATCACTCATGTGCAAAGACGCGTGATTTATTTTGGAAAACATATCCACGGAGGTGCACGGACTTGTGCAACTCAGTAGGGTTCCACTGGTAACACTGTATACATGAGACCAGTTGTCACATAGGGATGCCATCTGAGCCAAAGTGCACAGGATGGAATGACATATGAGTGCCACAGAGAGAGAAATTGGACGGTATGAGACCGTCAGCAACTCTGGCGAGCCGCCTCGGGAAATAAAAAAATAATGAAATAAAACAGTAGAGCCCTTGTATTCAGGGGGTTTATTGTCAAGCCCTATTTGATGAAGTCAGATAGCTGACTCACATTGTCTGTCTTGAAAGGCTGCAGCCCGCCTGCTCCCCGCTTGTGGCCTTGTGTATTACTCTGCCCTCAGCCTCGCTCGAACAAAAACAGCCCACTGAAGCACAAATACTGACCCAGCAGGAGCCACCTGACAACAAATCCCAAACAGTCTCATAGAAAGAAAGCGTCTGCAGAGGACTCCGGTTCATTCCACATATGCATATCCTGAGAGTGCCAGAGGCCGTAGTTCAGATGTTATTTTAAATGTGTTTTTAGCATTTCAATGTCACTGCTGAGCTATTGTACTCAGAGAAATATGTGTTCGAAGAAAAAGTCGTGTGATACAAAGGGTCTGTCAGGTGCGTGGGTTCAAAAATCACACAAAAAGAAAACCTCACAAGAGTTCACATCTGATACCGCAAGGAAGAAAAATCCAAACGACATCAACTGATATAAAAAAGTGACTGGCATATATTTACATAAGGTGGCAAACACAGATCATTTCTTTGTCAGTGTGAAAGTTCTTGTGAGATATATCACCACAGAAAGTGTGAGAGCAGATTTATGTGAAATGAAGCCAGATTAATTCCTATGTAGGTCTATATATCATAAGAGCAGCGTTTGCGTAATCAGGGCAGAAAACAGTCTGCTGTCATGAAAATAGATTCAAGGACAGCTTGACAAACGCCCAAGATTGCATATGGGACTAATTAGTGATTTTATATCTCTTGTCCGTTTATTTACGGGAATTGACTAAAATAGGAAGCAAATGTAATGCCTCTGCTGCCAAAAATAATAATCCTCAAACGAGAAATGTGGTGGACCTTTTTTTTTTTGCCTATTTGGAATGCAATGTTTGTTTCAAGGTCCTTCACTTCTCCACAAGTCAAAAGTCTGGTCGGCGCTCTGGCTCCTGCTGAGGCTAGCCCAGCCGAAATGTTCCATATGTGGGGCAACCCACCGCACACACACTGTGCGTATGTGGAAAAAATAGTATTTCCTACTGTACCGTCTCCATCAAGAAAGGACCGAAGAGCCAAAATTATTTGTTGCCATAATTACCCTGGCCTGCTAATTTAAGTGTGTGGGACAAATCACATTAGCACTTGTGTGGAAAACTGTGTTCACTTTTAAAACATCCGAAATTAATGCGGCCCTGAAGTGTGGAGAATTGGATTGAGGCTTCACTGAGTTTGATAGATCCTGTTGGCACTCTGAGTTGTTTTTATATCTGGCTGGCATATTATATTCATGAGCACAATGATTTTTAGGAAAATAGCCTTAGGACGGTTGTGGCTCAATTAGAACATTCAGCTGCAAGCAATTAGTCGACTCAAGTGGGTGATAATCTGTGCAGGAATTTTTCACGTGGACACCTCCCCAGCAGATGTGAAACTGCATGGCAGTACAGTTTGAAATAATTAATTCATTGATAATAATATTCGGCGAGGTGATTTTTTTATGTCCTCCTTTTCAGGGTTTTCATTTCTTAATAATTACATTTCCTCATCTGCACTGATGATAATGATAATGATAATGACTGCAACCACAACACATCTTGGAGATTAAAACTGTAATTTAAAATTGTATTATTTGGTAATACGTCTAGTTGTACATGCACTAACCATCTGGTGCTTATTGATTTAAATCTGACCGGCAGTCCTTATCGCAGTAGCTTGAGGAGTAGTAAAGATGACAATGACACATCTTGACTAATCATCGTCACAAAAAGGACATATTAAGATATGCAGTATGAATAAGTGGCTTACATCTATTGATTTCTCCCTGACTAATGAGCTTCATCGCGAGTATTCGATAACAAGGTCATTGATTGCAGTAATATAACATGGCTGGGTCCTGTCATGCCGGTGGATCACGGGTTTTCCAAGCAGCATGTCACTGATGAGAGTGATCAAAGCCGATAACTCTCTAACAGACAATGTGAAATTCATTAGTGGGATTAGAAGACAGCTAGTTGGTTAATCATTATCATTAAAATGATCATTACCATTCACCATTGAAAGGTTTTATTTTGCAATGATATCATCACCCGGAATGTCACCGATTTTTACAAACATTATTAAGTTAATAGGGTTGTTAACAGCCGACTTGTAATGTTGAAATGACCCGGTAATATCAGCATGCGATTGTCAATAAACGCGAGGCAGCTTTGGCGACTAAATGATGCTGCTTACACTATTTATATCAGTGACAGGGCTGCTTGCGAGGCTCTCCGAGGAGCTCCATCGCTGCCGCCTGACAGCACACCGCCTTGTTCTTCCTCTCTGTTAGTGTTTATTTAAAGCGCAGCAGATTAAGATTTCATAAAGATCCAGATTAAGCTTGGGGTGTACACAAATTCATGAGCCATGAAACTGCTCTCTGCTCTCAAGACTCTATTGGTGGTGGTGATGATGTGCTGAATTTAAAAGTGCATAAACTGTCATCAATATCCATCAGTGATCCTCAGTAGCCAAACAACTGCTTGTACCAATAAATAAATAATAATAAATATATATCACTTACAGAATAAAATAATACAAATTTTTTTTTTTTTGCATATTAAAATATGGGGTAATGGAATTTGATAGACTTACTGACAAACATGCTATATCTTGTTATGTTACTTACTATATATTTCTTACATGACAGTGTATACTGTCAACAGTCATACCATTTTTTTTTACCATGGTTGCGATCACTTTAACATTTCTGGATGTACCATTGTGCATAGTTTGCTTTATGGTCTTATTAGATTTTTATAGGATGTTTGCATCAATGTGACGATGTACTTAGATTTGTATTTGCCCAAAACAAACATGCCCATCCAGTTATTTTATCCATAAACTCATTCGGGTTTCCAGACAATTTACGTTATCATGATATAAATCACAATGTAAAATTACACCTCCCTATTTGACAATATTAATAGCATTAATAAGGGCTGCCCCCTCTTAGTCAATGAGACGACTAATCAGTCGTTGTGGTTTTAGTCCACTAAGATTTCTTGAGTCGATTAGTCGTTATTTATGATTTTTCATGCTGAATGACTTAAATTATGAGCACATCTCTGGTAAACACAAGATTTAAAGTGGTGCTTTTGTGTGATTCTTTGTGGAGAAACTCAGTTTCACAGATCCGTCGATTAAATCAACTAATCGATTACTCAACAAGATTGTATTATTTTTAGTCGACTAAGAATGTTTTTGGTCGTGGACAGCCCTAATATTAAATATGTCTGTGAGTTGCAATTTTTCCACCGATGTTTTTTAAATTATACCCTTTAAAATTTACAATCTGCAAATATTAATCGCTCATGATACATACAGTTTGATGAATCAGACATCTAAAATCACTATTAAATGTCTTTAACAGCATTGCATTCTGCTTGTGTTTTAAAAGGTCACATACAGGGCTAAAAATGGACTATGACCTGCCCCAAACTGCATGTGATTATCATAAAGTGGGCATGTCTGTAAAGGGGAAACTCGTGGGTACCCAGAGAATACATTTTCATTCACATATCTTGAGGTCAGAGGTCAAGGGACCCCTTTGAAAATGGCCATGCCAGTTTTTCCACACCAAAATTTTGCGCAAGTTTGGAGCGTTATTTAACCTCCTTCCCGCTAGTATGACATGGTTGGTACCAATGGATTCTTTAGGTTTTCTAGTTTCATATGATGCCAGTATTTCCACTCTAGCTTTAAAATTGAGCCCGCTACAACCTCCGAAAGATTGACTGTGTTAATGTGTTAAAAAATTAGTAGCGTTAAAACGGATTTGCGTTAACACATTATTATCACGTTAACTTTGATAGCCCTAAATATAAGCTTATAAGAATATGAAATGGAAAATACGTGTTTGCAGAAGTATTCACCTTCTCCATTTCACTTTTTAATAGATGCACCTTTAGCAATAATTACAGTCTGGACTCTGCACTTCTTCTCCGTTCTTCTTTGTTAAATAGCTCAAGCTCTGTCGGGTTACACGGGGATCGTGAGTGAACGGCCTTTGTCGAGTCCAGCTACAGGTTCTTGATCTGGACCCAGACTCGGCCACTCCAGGACATTCACATTGTTGTTTTTCAAGCCATTCCTGTGTGGCTCTGGCTTTACGTGTGGGTGTGCTAGCATTGCACTCTGCCATCTTATAAAGGTCACATTTAGACCTGCAGAATGTCACAATGGCTTTTTCCATTGACTTTAGTGGTATGGCAATATACCTTTGCTGGTCTAAAAATCAATAGGTGAGATGGACGGATGTGAGTCAGACAGCCTTCCTCCCTGTAAGTCTGTAAGAGCCTGGAATCCCCCCGTTGAGCACCATTGGCAACTCCAGTAAATATAGCATAAACACAAGCATATGACAGTAATTACAAGTTTCTGGGATGCCTTAGCCGGATATTGGGTCAGATCTGAAGTTGAAAGCAGGATGCTAATGGTTAATTTCTAACGACCTATTTCCTGAAACATTATTGGGCCACCCCCTTAGTAAAATGCTCTGAATATCTGCTGTTATTGGAGGTCATTATACATCCAGTGTGTGTGTTTGTTGTGTGTCCTGCTTGCAACAGATTGTTTCTTTCTCTGCCATTTTGTGGCCCTGGAAATGATTTAATTTTCAATGGTCTGTCTGCCATCAACAGACTTGCCTCTTGAGAGATATGTCTGCCTTGATAATTGTGCCATGAACCTCATCAACATTTCAGATGAAATGGAGCTAGACGGGTCACTTCGAGTTTAAGAGACGCTAATTTGATTGAAATTCAAACTGGGAGCACCAGGAAGTAGATTGTGCCTTTTTCTGTAATGTGCTCCCCTCACTCATGTCGCTTTCCTCCTCCAGTTACACGCCGATTGTTTTCGCTGCTGATGCTATTTTTTATATTCTGAATTACAAATGGCTGCTTAGGCTTCCTGAACGCTATGGAGTGTTGAGGGATAGAAAATAGAGCAATGGGGACAAAACAATCTGGGATTCGACAATCAAGGAGAATCTTGCACTTAGTCTAAACTGGCCGAGTCACATGAGCAGCACATGACGCGTCACTTCATGAGATGACGGTCTGTACTGGTTCAGTTTAAAAGCAGTGCATTCAAAGCCATAAAGACTATTCACAATGATTTTTGTCCTTAAAATTTTGATGAATGCTATCAACCCTTGACTTGGTAGGTCAAGCCTTTTGTCTACTAAATTATATTTAGCTTGACTGATACTGGATTTTTGGGGTCAAAACTGACAATTTGAGAGTTTTAAAAATGAAATGGTTACATGTTGATATTGGCCAACTCTGACCGTGATGTGCGCTGAGCATTTTACAGTTAAAATAAAAACATGTGTGTGTTCTCTAGTGGGCAAACTAGGTAAAGGTGATGGTGTTCCTATTTACCTAAAACATTTCTTTGGCATTTCTGTACTGGAAGTTTTTTTGTTTCTCAGCTGACATTATATAATAATATATTTGTGATAAGCTAATATTGGCCAGTGTGTCTACTTCACTAAATACAGTATGTTTGTACATTTCATTAAAATAGTGTGTGTGGGGGGGGGGGGTGCATATAAATAAATTGTAAATGAAATAGGGCTGGACAATATGACGAAATATACCGTCAAAACAATATAAAAATGTCTATTGTAGAGAGAGATGTTCCGATACTATTTTTTCCTTCCCGATTCCGATACCTTGAACATAAATAAATGAAGCTAGGAATAAATAACAATAGCGTATTCTCTTAGCTATCTCCTCAGTGAACAGCCTGTATGCTAATTTGTCCTGCAGGGTGCAATATTCACACACCCTACTAGGGTGCTTAAAACAGAAGAACTTACATACTGTACATATCGCCGTTTTACTCGTTGGATATTTAACTGTGAAATGTTGCCAAATGGCTGATATTTTCCTCGCTCTGACTACCGTGACCATTACACTCTCTACTAGCACCATGCTGTTGTTATTTGCTATCAACACGTGACAAACTACCTGCAATCAGTTCTTCTCCGCTGCTCTAAAACAGTAGTTGCCAGTGGCAGCCTGGATAAATCCAGGGCGACAGCACAGTGAAGGCTACTGTTTCAGAGCAGTGAAGAAAAACTGATTTCCAGTTAAACAAGTTTTTGTTCTGGGTTAATAGATTATTGTATATGGTTTTATATATTTTTCTATATTGTTTCTATCATTAACAGGCTGGGCATATATTTATTTCTTTTTTCTCTATAGGCTAATTTCACTTAATCTGTTATGTTAAGAAATTAGAAAATACTTTTCATTTGTCAAGTATTTAATTCACACAGGAGTATACAATGATAGGCTTTACCTTGTGTTTTTTCATATAGACTATTTATTTATAAAATTACCAGAAAACATGCTATATCGTGATATATATGGTTATCAAGTTATGAAATGACCTATATTGTGATAGAAGACTTTGGCCATATCGCCCAATAAATGAAAAAAACTTCAAGCTTAAATTGACACAGGTTAGAGTAGTACGTCTAAGCAAAGCCCGGTTGCAAGCAGCATTGATTAAAATGACATTTTCTCTGTTCTTGGAGATGGTTTAGTGAAAAACAGGTCTAGATTATAGTCTTTTATGGTTTATGCAGGCTTTAGACCTAAGTCACATCTTTCACTACGTTTGTTAGTGGAAATAGAGTCTTTTATACTCAAGTCAATTTATTATTCATTTAGCACATTAACCTCATGTCCAATTATTCCTCTGACATGCTTTATGATGGCAGTGGTAAAGGTTAAATTGCATGTGGATACATGGTATCAGGAGTGCTATCAGTTACACCTTGTTGGCATCTTATCGCGCCCCTTCCCGCTGTCAGCGGGGAGTGCTCATTTTTAAAGGAGATTTGCATCAAATTCAAGCAGCATTTTCTGTGACACTCTAATTGTACTGATGTCTGCCTCTCCCAAAAGGTCAGAGATGTGATGGGATTACATTTGGAATACTTCAGTGTGATTAACAGGCTGGTCGGGGAAATGGAGGCAATCAAGGCGGAGAGTAGCTCCATCCTGCCTTTATTTTAGTTTTACTTCAAGAAAAAAACATATAATATATACTATTTTTGACACTGACAATTCTGACTATTGTTTATTTTAAGATAAATATATTACAAAGTAATACATTTTAAGGATTTTAGCCAATGTGGAATTTAAACCTTTAGTCATATTCAGGGTGTGGAGCTCTGGAAACCAAACTTTCAATTTGTACTTGTTAACCTTTGTTAAATGATGTCACGGATGCTATAGACATAGTTGTACCAATTTGTTAAAATAAATAAAATACATAAGGCATTGTATTAGAGCTGCAACAATTAATTGATTCATTGATTAGTTGTCAACTATTAAATGAATCGCCAACTATTTTGATAATGAATTAATCAGTTTTAGTAATTTTTAATGAAAACAATTAAAAATACTCTGATTCCCGCTCCTTAAATGTGAAAATATTCTGGTTTCTTTACTCCTCTATGACAGTAAACTGAATATATTTTAGTTGTGGACAAAATAAGACATTTGAGGACGTCATCTTGGGCTTTGGGAAACGCTGATCAACATTTTTCACCATTTTCTGACATTGTATAGACCAAACAACTAATTGATTAATCAAGAATATAAATATCGTCAATTTAATCAACAAAGAAAATAATCCTTAGTTGTAGCCCTACGTTTTATATTTTCTTAATATAAACTAATACAGAAATATTACCAAACAACTGGGGAATGTCGCTCCTACAAAAGGCATCTTTACCTTATACAGATCCCCTTTTCCATACGGCTAATTATTCTCTGGCATTAAAAGATGAAATCAATTAGTACTCTTTTCCCATTGAGCAGTCAAGGTATTTATAGAAATAGAATGTCTCACTCTGGAGGAAAGTGGAGGAACACTTCCTTTTGACTTAATATTCATTATGTACATGATTAATTACTATATAGCCTCAGACTATCAAAAGATAGTCAGAGATATCATATTTTACATGTATTTAATTAGTGTGCACTTTGAGACCTGTGCCCTGGCAGGCCCAAATGCTGAACTTTTTATGGGGGGGTGGATTTCAATTACATGCTCCCTCTCAAATGGAGGGCTAGGACTATGCATAGGAGAAGTCATTAGGGCTTTCCCAATTGGTCTCAGGAGATGGCCCAAGGTTTCACAGATGAGACGGTATCAGTCACACAATCCCATAGAACGGGACGCTCCTGTTCCACCGCTCTAAAATTAGGGCAATATATCAGAGAGAGCTATCAACACTTATGTCAACATTGTTTCAAAAGAAATATGGGGTGTTTTTTTCCCCAGTGCTTATGTCCTGTTGTTTAATACATTTGCCTGAGAAACGATGGCAGGTCTGTGTCTCATTAGTGTCATGAATTTTATTTTTGATATCATTCTGTTTCATATGCCTAATATAAACCAGGCAGTCGTTTCCCGGTCTCATTGGAATCTGTTAGATAAAGCACTGTAATTTATATTGCTCCTGCATGATATGCTTATGCATGAGCAAGGAGAGAGAATCATCAAAGTGACCATATAATATATGGAAAGTGCTGCAGAGTCATGAAATATTACCCACAAAAAACAAGCGGCGCATTATGGGCCCAGCATGGGGTGCGTGTTTTAATTCCAAAACAGTAATTCATGGAATTCATTTCCATAAAAACAAATACAATATGCTGATATTCTCATCTGTTATTATCACACATGAGGGTCATTAATAAAGTGGGATGGCCCTTGAGACCTTCAGTAAACACAGATGCACACAGATATAGACACAAATATGTGGCTCTGTGATACAATACACTGCTTTATCAAAAATAAAAAAAATAAATATCCTTTTATTTCTTTTGGTGAAATTAAAAAAATGTTCTCTATCAAATGTATTTTGAAAAAAAAAAATGTGTGAAGTATTTTAATTGGCATACATGCTGATTGGGGAGAAATAGAACAGGAGGAAGAGGGAGATGAATTGCTTTTGTTCTTGAAAAAAACGTAATGGCTAATTTCGTTCCCTGCCGTTATTATGATTTAGTGTTTTTTTTAATTTTTTTATTTGAACACAGGAGCCTTTTGTTTAAGCTGCTGTATCATTTTTTTGTGCTGTAAACCATCATACATGGTATGCAGCTAAAATGTGGTTGTTTTCAATCTGAAAGCTAAACAATTTTCCTGCCTCTGTTCAGTGCTATACATCCCAACAGTAAGCTACTCTCCACTGTTCCACTGCGCTGCCTAATATTATATTAATAACATTTGGGCACAGAGCGGTGATTACCTCAGCGGCCCAAAGCAAAGGCAAAAACCCAAAGCACAATACAATGCAACCCCGTAATACATTTTCCAATGATCTGCAGCAAATGGGCGCACTGGTCTGTGATAAGAAGAAACAAATATTATCTCTGGTCCCTGCTAAATCAGCAGGACAGAGTTATTGATCCGGCTCCTCACGTTGCCAATAGAATCTCAAGTCCCCTTGGTAGCAGAGATGGCCTGCTGGGGGTATAGATGTCATTATCATGATTTCAGTACAACGAAAGGGCGGTCACCTGCAATTCCCCGGGCTTCAGAGCACACCACAGCCTCAATTAGAATGTCCGCTCTCCAGATGTTAAAGGCACTGACTGAAATTAACTTTTGACACTGCTTCACATGGCTTCTGAAATGAAAAACTAAATGTATATATGTGATAGGTATTAAAACCCTAAAGGTCCTCCATGTCTAATAATCATGTAAAGGTAAAAGAAAATTCACACATTTTGCTAAACACAGAACTCATTTTGATTTTTGATTTTTTTTTTAGATGCCTTAATTAGTATCTTGGTATTTCTGCTCTTCCGGGATGGAGAATTATGGAGAGTGCAGTAGAAATCATTAATGAGACCTTTGATGGCATTTTGGGTGCAAATTCAAGAGCCTCATCTAGCTACTCAGCATGTAGACCCATTCAGAGAAGGAGCACGCTCCAATCAATAAGTCGGGACATTTGAGTGAAACACACACTTTGTTTATCCCGTGCGAAAGCGCCCCACTAAACACACATGTGGGGGGGTCAAACTCCAAAATCACATGAGGTCCCCCGTGCAATTGTAGTCTTTATCTCTTATCCAGCGATATTTGTTGCATTGATTTCTGTTGTTCATGTACGTTTAATTTAATGCCACATTTAATTGTACTCACAGAGGTCTAATTGCAAGAGAACAGTTATGTGTATAACAACACACACACACACACACACACACACACACACGCACACACACACACACACACGCACACACACACACTAGCAGTGTAAGAAAATATAAAAAAATACAGAATATCACAATGTTATATTTTGTGATACAATTTTTAATTAATAGTTTACATGCAAAGATTAACTCAGTCAAGACTTTATTTCATTTGCAAAGAGATGCTCCCTCTCACTGTATGTGTCCTCTCAAAGCAGTGCTATGATGTTGGATGTTGTAGGGAGTTTGATAAATGCAAACTGTTCTGATTGCATAAAAATTATATGAATAAAAAATTTAAATATATGGTGATGTGTTCTTTATACTGTGACAGTTTTCCTAAAATTAGATTTAAAAAATCGCAATATATCGCCTTTCTTACAGTATCGCAATATATGACAATATATTGAATCAGAACCCCTGTATCATGATACGTATCGTTTCGCCAGATTCTTGCCACTGCATAGCCTTAACACACACACACACACACACACACACACACACACACACACACACACACACACACACACACACACACACACACACACACAGTAGACAGCTCTGATTTGATTTGATCGAAACCAGCAGTGACAAAGTTAAAAAACAGACGGAGCACAAAACTGTGTGTAACTTGCGAGATTCATTCAGAAAACCAGGAATATAATACACCGTTGGCCAGTTATTGACTAGACAGGTAATATTACATTATGGCGAGGGGGAGGAAAATGTTGCAGAGACTTTTTATATTCTTTCATTGTCCTATACACATTCAGACAGATTATCCAAGCTCTTGAAAAAGACACAGAATAGCACAGTTCACAAAGGACCTCTTTTACATCGTACAGGTAGAGGAGTAGACCCAATAGACGAGCACTGAGTGAAAAGCAATGGAGCTGGACCTTTAGCTAACAGACTAAATAGCATTGCTACGTGGTAACGGCAGTATTTCTTTTTGGGGGAATTTGAATATTTCCCAGCCTGACTATAAGATCACGTGTTTTGTTGTATACAGTGTTTTAAAGAGGACCTTTTATGCTTTCAGGTGCATACTAGTATTTTGTTGTTTACATGCTGTAATGTTCAAAAAATGGAATGGAATAATTTGCCCAATTAACTTAAATCAATTACTTCTTTCAATGATTTCAAGACTTCTTTGCTGACTTATCTTACATCTACTTGTTCTTGTTTTGATTGCATTTGCCTTTGTTTTCAGTTTATGAACTCAGTATTTTGACATAATGTTATTTTATTATTATTTTCATCATTATTTTC
The DNA here is from genome assembly GCF_043250625.1 of Sebastes fasciatus. Lineage (NCBI taxonomy): Eukaryota > Metazoa > Chordata > Actinopteri > Perciformes > Sebastidae > Sebastes > Sebastes fasciatus. The sequence continues at coordinate 14,390,968 of NC_133799.1, forward strand.
ATGTTCATTATTTTCATGTTATGTTGGTGTGGTTTGGGATGGGATGGAGGGAGAGGAAAATGAAAACGAGATGGTGCATCTCAAGGGGTTTATCCTCTCATAAATTTTGAAATGAAATTAAATGCTTTACTTTTCTCATACCGGCTGTATTGCAGCACCTCTTTTCACCCTCTGTCTAAAACGCTCTGTTTGAGCTCTGATTGTGCTCTGATTGGTCAGCTGGCCAACTTTGTTGTGATTGGTCAACTGAACCAAACTCTTCAGACTCCGCTGCAGCTCCGCTCTATCTAGCTTTGTTTGAGGGCGTGCCAAACTAGCCACTAAGCAGGTATTATGCAAATATGTTTCTTGGTGACATCACTACGTTACAGAAGAAAAGGCGGGACTGAAAGCAAGGCGTTTCAGGCAGTTCAGGAGCAGTGTTTCTGTGGGGGACAGTAACTCCCTTTGGTGCGGACTTTGGGCTTTCTAATTTTGCAGACCTTTTACGTGAAAAAGAAACTATATAACACACTAAAGGGAATGGGAAAAGGCACAAAAGCATAATAGGTCCTCTTTAAATTTTGTGCGTTTAATTCTTTTGACTATTTATTTTGTCTGAAAAGACTAGCATGGATGTATTTTAAAGCACCGTTGCTAAGTTTGTTTCCGTTTCTTTGTTTTTCTTCCCTGTCAGATGCAACAACCGGACCCAGTGCATTGTGATCACGGGTTCAGATGTCTTCCCTGACCCCTGCCCAGGGACCTACAAGTACCTGGAGGTCCAGTATGAGTGTGTGCCCTACAGTAAGTTTGACCCTTCTGTCATGAATTGATAACTCTCCCTCCTCTCCTTCCTCGCCCCCCCACACACTCCCATCCTCCTCTTCTCTGCCCTCTCACTCTCTCTTCTATATCATACCATAATCTTGTCTCATTCCTTCCTCCTGCCTTGTCCAGACAGTCTGCCCTCTTTGTGTGCAACACCTTCCAGCACCATTTTCCTCTGTCTCTTCTTCCATCTGTGTCACACCATGAACTTTTCATGAAATATGACCTGCAAACCCTTTGGTCCTCCTTTCTGTACTGCCTTTATTATTGATGTGCTCGCCATGTTTCCAGCCGATCGACGAGCCTGGTTATGAGGTAGCAGAATAGAGGGAGGGGGGTAGAGGATGTCATGCTGACTCTCCACGATGGCAAGCGAGTGTTTCATTACTCAAGTCTTGCACGGAGAAGTCTATCAGGCGCAAAGCACAGCTCACCTTGATGGCTTAATATACATCCATACAACAGGTGTTGAAATATGTTAACAGATGTTTCATTATGTAACAGAACAGAATGGCTCCACTCGTAAGTCAACAAGGTAATATTTCATCTAAAGAGATAGTGTTAACATTTTGTCTGCTGCTTGGATGCTAAAATATTCATTGCTCCCAAACAATCTTTAGATTGCCCTTTGTCCTTTAAGCTGCTGTTCATTTTGCAATTTGTGAAGGAAATTCCCCCAGGTAACCTTTACAAACTGATTAATGACAAAGATTTAGATGAATTGCCAGAATCACTAATCAGGTGGAACTGAAATAATTAGAGTGGGAGTGATGGGAAGATAGTATTTGGCAGCTCTTGTAGATTCAAATGAGTGTTTTGTACACGCTGTTGTCTTTAGATGTGTTTCACTTTTGATTCGACTCAAAAGGGAAGTTTAGCTCAACTATAAATAATGCCTCTTTATTCTACAGCCCTTCTTATATTCAACACATTTCTTCTGCATTGCTCATTACCAGTATAGCTGTCCAAGCTGTTCCCCTCAGTGTTGAATCAGAATGCATTAGTGAACATCATTAGATGGTGAAACTCATTACAACTTAAAGGTTAACCTCTCCAGGGCTTTGAGGACCTGTAATTAAAAATGGAATAAGCAATAATGAGTATTTGAGTCCACCTTATTGAGCAAAGCCAAATCCTGCAGCTTTTACCTTAAACGCCTAACTGCTTGTTTTTTTTGTGCTTTTGTTTTTTTTACTCGCCTCATAGTTAAGTGAAGTATTGATCCCATGTCTTGCTGTGTTACCTCAAACCTTAATAGTGGGATTAGCCTCAAGGTGCACTCATGTCCACCCACTGTTATGATTGTCTTTTTCCTCCTTCTTGCACCGAGGAAACAAGTCAAGGCTGACGTAGCGTGGTGAAAAATAAACTTCTGCCCAAGGACTCTCAGTCCTGGCAAAGTATATCTAACAAAAACAGGTCCTCACTTTCACTCCAAGCAGTTTCAAACATGCATGTCTGTAGCCCCATCTTTTTGCTTCTCAAGGTCCATGCCCAACCAGAATAGGACCAAGAACACAGAATGTATCCTATCGCAACTGCCCCGGTAAGTGCTTAGTGTTCTCCCAGTCTGATCCAGTCCGCACAAGCCCAGTCCAGCCTTTCCCACTCAAGTCCTGTTGTAAACTGTGATAGATCGTGATTTATAGGCAAGTTCCGTGTTATGTTTTTTCCCTCTTCTGTCTCCTCTTCCCAAAAAATAAAATCCATATACCCTAGATCATTTTCTAGAGTCAGACTAACGCAGAGCAAGGCAGTCATAGGGGAAGATTTACTGAGCTTTTCCACACCGCAGCAAACCCTCACTACAGTTTTCAGATGGGCTAGCAAAGACCTTAGTACAGTTTTCTAGTTTTCACATGGAATAGATCATATGCCAAATGCCAAGATTTTGTGATTAAAAACATTGCAGTGGTTCAAGAGCTTAGGATCCCCTGGATTTGCTGGGATACAAGACTTGAGAAGTTGTTTTTGCAAGACAAAGTATTAAATCCCCATTAAGCTGATCAACGACTGGACAAGTGTCCTCATTTTGACTCGTAACTGCTGCCCCTCAAAATCCGCCTGTGCCATGAAATAAAACCAGCAGTTTAATAACAAAATATGATATAAACAGTTGTTTTCCGTCTCCATCACTGACTGAAAGTAATGTACTTAATTAATTTGTTCTATTGTCTGAGCCTTTGCATAATCACACAAGCAATTTGGGATTTCCCACTTCTTGTGCAATTGCCCTTTGCAACAAGTTGACTACATTTCCACCATTCCCATCCTTTTTGGCTTCATAATTTGGTTCTTGTCATGAACTGCCCTCATTAGCAACATTATCTTCATGTTCCAGCCAAGGATGTAAATTTTGCCTTCACCTGGCACTGAGTCACCCTCTGAATTGGCTCTAGTAATTGCTTGAATCAGGCAACATAAAAGCAGAGACATTTCTTCATTAAGACTGCTCTGTGCGAGCTATTTTTGAAAAATGCCGGGAAAAAGAAATTCCATCCCTATTCTACCCTTGCAAAAAAATGTTGAGTCGCTGCCAGTGGGCATAAACAGTCCTCAATGCTAATATTTCCATTTTCATCCCATTGTAATGCCAGTAAACCCCCAGCTCCATGTGACAGGGATGGCCAGATTATGAGAAGTGAAGTTAAGCTGTAACAGCATGATTCTTGGGTCCCCTTTGGTGTTTTCGTTTTTGTGTTCAGTCTGTTTTATTCAGTGTAGCTTACATGATAATTTAAATTAAACTGGAGCCACTAGCGGAGTCTGCAATTGACAGCAGACATCCATTCTTATCCAGTTAGAGCACCTGGTTATTAATAGTCATTATAATTTGATTAGTAATAGTTAATAGATTTCCCTAGAAAGTCTGTAATGTCTAGTGGAGAAAGTTTTTGGGGTCTCTGGGGTTAGTGTGGGTTGGCATGTGTCTCATGTTTGTTTGTTTTAATGTTGCTGTATTAAAAGTGACTGACTCTCTTCCCTTCCCCTGTGCAATCTGCAGGAAACCTCCTCGGCTATCTGACTCACTCTCTTCATCCACTGACTGATTTCTGATCACACTGATTGCTATTTCTATTTTTTTTTTACATTTCTACTAACGTCATCAGGTCTTCCGTCATGTGTTCTCCTTTCCTTTCCAGGTTTCCTTCACGCCATCTCTCTCTCTCTCTGTCCTCTCCTCGCCTCCTCTGTTTTACGTGGCTGAGGCGGCTTCTGAGAACTCAACTGTTGTTAATTTGTTTGCTTCCTATCTGTGTTTGATCTCTTAGTTAGCTGCATCACACTTGAATTTCTTCTGCAGAATGGCGTGCATTCATTTACGGATCCTTCTGAATCTCTTGTTTCCACCGTTTTGTTTTTTTCTGCCACTGAAGCCTAAGTCAGACTACAACAATTACAACAGATTCAAACTGTAATATGAACCTGCACTAATTGGAGCTGGATGGTTGCAGGATTCAAAGGGAACCTAGTTTATGATTGCTCACATTGTCCCACGGTGCAAACTGGGCCCAAAATGTGCACATTTAGTATTTCAACATTGATCGTCGCGGGCCCGCTGTGGTTGAGCCTTTGTATTGTGAAGCCATCCGAGACTGAAATCTGAGAAAGACAAAAACCAATAGAAGTGTAGATCAAGGGCAAAAGAACTGGCGCATGCAGTCTACTCTGTATTTGAGAGATGAACATCTCCATCAGTAAAACATTGCTGTGTTGTTGAAAGAATACATTTCAAATTAAATCATATTTAATAGTGATGTGTCTGAATTAGTCCATATTAATAGACATTTTCTTAAGAAGTTTAATAATAATGAAATGAAGTAAACTACATTTCTCAGTTAAATGTGAACTGTAGCTTCAGTGCCAGGCAATAAGAAGTGGTTAAGCATTTTTATGCCTTCACGCCGACGACAGCTGTGGCCGGAGGCATTATTTTTTTGGGTTGTTCGTCTGTCCATCCTTTCGTCCGTCCCTCCGTCCCTCCGTCCGACCCATTCTTGTGAATGCGATATCTCAGGAACGCCTTAAGGGCATTTTTTCAAATTTGGCACAAACATCTACTTGGACTCAAGGATGAACTGATTAGATTTTGATGGTCAGAGGTCACTGTGACCTCATGTCAGACCCATTTTTGTGATATCTCAGGAATGCCTTTAGTTAATTTCTTCAGATTTGTAACAAACGTCCACTTGGACTCAAGGATGAACTGATTTTGGAAGTCAAAGGTCAAGGTCACTGTGACCCTACAAAACAGTTTTTTTGGCCATAACACAAGAATTAATTTGCTAATTGAATATTTTTTCTGTGATGCCCATCTTTGTCCCCTCACATCTGGTCAACAACCTGAAGTGTCCCATTTGGGAACAACATGACTTGAACAGTCTTGTAGTCTGACCTAGGCTTTAGACTAACCTGAGAAAAATGTCTTTTCTGAAGTATTTTTGTAAATTTGTTATTAATATGTTTTTAAAAGTCTTAAGTCTTGTTGTGCTAACGCATATGGCATTCTTTTTTTTTTACTTTTTAAGTCTCATGATATGTTTTATAATCAGCCATTAATATCTCAGATGAATGGACTGGGTAATGCTTTTTAGCACAGGTGCCTTGTTTGAATGTGCACATGTTGGCTAATTTTATAGCAGACAGAGGAAAGCACAAAATAACAAATGACTAGCAGTGTTGTACTGTAATTAAATACACGTTTCAAATAACGTAATTTATATTACTGTATGTTGCTCCAGTGACTTACAATGATTACCTGCTTCCTTAATAAGGCCACAGTTAGTTTGTTTTCTGTGTACATGTGGCTTCATAATTGTACAAGTGGTAAAGTATGATTAGAGTGTTACGCCAAGACTTTTGTTGGTATTAGTCATAGACTGTGTATAAAGATTGATGACGCGTCTCCACTTCCTCCCACCAAATTGACACATGTTCTATTACACAGACTCGTGATGGTTATAGAAAGTTAAAGTTACACCTCCTCTCTCTCTTGTACAATTCCCGAGCTCCTGGCTGTGTGACTACTTCACTCAGAGCAGCTGTCAATCATGACGTCTCACCCCCTTTTTATACCATCAAATAACTAATTAAAACCAAACATATCAGAAAAATGAACACTTGAACATACACCAGCGTGATAAAAACTACCTAAAATGACAAAAAAAAAAACAGGGGAAAAACGTATTTACAAATAATAAATAATTATAAATGTACGTGTACTTTGACTTTTTACTTTGGCCCATGTCCCATCAACTAACATGGATGAAGTGGGATTTATGACTTATACTGCAGCCAGCCATCAGGGGGCGATCGAGATCAGCTTCACTTTTGGGGACTTGTCATGTCGTCCATCTTTATATACAGTCTATGGAATTAGTCAGGTGCTACATTGTCTAGAATGCTAAGATGACATCTTAATTGTATTCAAATATACATGTATTTCAAAGATATAACAAAGAGTTTTCTACTACTCTGTATACTTTATTTAAAAAAAAAAAATTAAAGGACAAGTGACACTTTTTCTTTATTTACGTTATTTTCTATCTGGATTTCAGAATTACCTGCGTATGTATCAAACAAAAATCAAAGCTGTTTTATTTGTGAATATCACAAGTTATGCCATTTGCAATAGCGCATACTTGCAGGTAGTCTTTCAAAGATAAAATCCATCCACCACTGTGCCATAAACCAATTGTGATCCTTTTTGATGTTCTAATTTAACCCCTTTTCTAGGACCTTGATGGCTGTACATCACCTTTCTAACAACTTTCTTTCTTTCTCTGAATAGGCCTGCCCGTCTTTGTCCATGTCTCATAACATGTGTTTCTGCATATGTAATCATAGCGATGACAGTTAATTCATATTAATCTTTTTTCTTCCCCTTGCACCCCTTTCATTCTCTCTTCCAACGCTTAAAATAGAAGTGGAGCAAAAAGGTAAATAACAGACACGATCCAAACCCTAGCTCCTTGTTTTGTGGCATCTGGTTGTAAACTACCTATTTTCCCATGGTGGCCCCAACAAACCCATCGCAGGCGTTATCTTCAGAACCCCCCCCAAACTGTAATGTTAACGGCCAGTGTAGAGCAACAGGGGAAGTGAGGCTGGCCATAAAGAAAGACACCACACAAGCAGCCAAAAAGATGTAAATGGGGGCGTATTGGCTGCAGTCCATAGGGGCTTCCTCTCCTCATTCTCCCTGGGTGCTTTTGCTACTTAGCAGAATCTCATATTGCCTGGCTTCCAAACCCTTTTCCATAGCATGCCATGGTAACAGTGTTTCTTGGCCCTTTTTTTCAAGCTATTGCTTTCTACTGTCCCGCCCCTTCCCCCTTTCTCACTCTTCTCCCCATTATTCTCACCTGACCACTTGCTGCTCTTTTCTCTGTTGATTCTTATGCCTCCTATGCCTCAGAGCACCAACCAAAACACCTCAAGAGACCCTTACTGAAAGTTTTTTAAATTTTAATGGCTGTGACATTTGCACCACTTCGTAATGACAAGCCTCTCAGGTATATACCGTAGAATAGGTGGTGGTGGTGTAACCGAGACACGTCTAAGTGCACACAAACATTTTGCAGACTGTGCTGACTCCTGCTCTCTCATAACCTCTCCCGTCTGTTGCCAAGTGACTTTAGTTGGCTGCATTTTTTTTTATTGTTTTGTTTACAGGACCAATTGTTTCGTTCCGTTTTGTTTCTGTTCTATTTCCCCTCATTTGTGTTCTACTCCCAACAGTAAATGTCTATGAGGCCAAGCTTCTTTTTCTTTCAGACTACTTTATATATTTAAACATTATGCTTAATAACATTCCTATCTCCTTTTTTTCTTTCTATGCACAAAACCAAAATCCTTATTCTGCTTGTGAATATTGGCTATAGATGTTAGTCGGCCACTCTTTAATGCGTGTCTGTCCCCACTCCTCGTGGACAACCTGTAAAACAAAATGAAGATGTTAGAGATAATATGGCTATTACATGTAGTTTTGTGTGGTTTTATTTCTCACCTGTTAACCTGTGTGTCTGTTTCTTATTCTACTCTTCTCCCATTGCTAGTTTTTCTTTGTCCTGGGACTCTGAAAGCTGTCGGTGATCCTTCCTTTCTATTTGAAGCGGAGCAACAAGCCGGCGCCTGGTGCAAAGACCCGCTGCAAGCTGCCGACAAAATCTACTTCATGCCTTGGACTCCTTATAGGACAGACACTCTCATTGAGTATTCCTCCCTGGACGACTTCCAAAACGCCCGACAGACCATCACCTACAAGCTGCCCCACCGGGTGGACGGGACTGGATTTGTGGTCTACGACGGGGCCGTGTTTTTCAACAAGGAGCGTACCCGCAACATTGTCAAGTTTGACCTGCGGACTCGAATCAAAAGTGGCGAGGCGATCATCAATAACGCCAACTACCACGACACGTCGCCTTACAAGTGGGGCGGCAAAACAGACATTGACCTGGCGGTAGACGAGAACGGGCTGTGGGTGATCTACGCCACCGAGCAGAACAACGGCATGATCGTGATCAGCCAGTTGAACCCCTACACGCTACGATTCGAGGCTACCTGGGACACCACCTATGATAAGCGCTCAGCCTCCAATGCCTTCATGGTTTGTGGAGTACTCTATGTGGTCCGCTCCACCTATGAAGACAATGAAAGCGAGGTCAGCAAGAGCCTGATCGATTACATTTACAATACCAAACAGAACCGTGGGGAATACGTTGACATCCACTTTCCCAACCAGTACCAGTACATTGCAGCTGTGGATTACAATCCGCGAGATAACCAGCTCTATGTGTGGAATAATTTTTACATCCTGAGATACAACCTGGAGTTCGGCCCACCGGATCCAGCACATGGTAAGAACCCAGCCCCCGACCCCTAATCATTTCTTTTCCAGACAATATTGTTAAACTGCATTGCTGAAACTGTAATTCTAGTTGCTGTCAAGTTCGCTTTGATATTCCTCTGGTATTCCCCCATCTATGTATCAAGTGTCACAGCTGACTGATTTTTAATTTAGAATCTAATATGTGCTAGATATGTTACGGAAGCTTTGGAGTGTAGGAAAGCATCTCGGGGGGTGAAGTGAGTGGGGCTCTGTGGTAAACAACACCTCGAAGCCAGTTACCATATCATAAGGGATCAGTATCTAGGGGATTTGGGGAGGTTTACCATCCGGGCGTTCCCTGAGTCTCTGGTGCTAAGGCTCAAGGGACCCCTGCTAGCATATCCCTTTTTCTAGAGAGAGTATGACAGGGAGAGAGATATACTTTCACCTCTGGAAACATACATGCCCGGACAGGTGCAAAGTCTGGCCCGGGGCAAGGTTAGATCATTCCCCAAGTGATGCTGAAACTCCAAATCTCCATCGGCCATTAGAAAAAAAAAAGTAGGTAGAGTGTGAGGATTCAAGGTTCTGTCTAAGAGAGAAAGAGACGGTAGACACAAGGGAGTAGGATCAATCATCCAGGGTCACATCAGCAGCGTATGTTTTTAATTTAGCTGTCAAGAGCTGAGGGGAAGCTAGCCGATAGTCCTTACCCTGAGAATATAATAACAGTAATTATCCTAATCCCCTCCACAACCAGAGTCCTAAGTCCACGTAATGCTCAACGCAGTCGGTGATGAGCCACGGAGGTCAAGCAACTTTTCCACAGATTATCCGAGAGCTCAATATTTATTAACGTGTTTGCTCGTCCACTTTTTGTATCGATAGGACATGGGCTGGGGCTGATAAATCAGGTTCAGCCAGTGGAACAGCATCAATCTAGCCAGACCAAGGCTGTAACAAAGAGCCTAGTCCAGGTTGGAAAGCTAAATTAAGATGCAGAGTAGAATACTGCAACAATCATGTGGAACAAGATAAAAAAAAAATGTTTTATTTTCTTATTATTTTTCCAACTCTGAATAACATGTTTGAAGTTCCTCCGCTGCCAATAAGACAGACACGAGGACGATTTTTTTAATTAAATATTTGCATATCACAAGTAAATTTGGAGCAATTGAGGAAGACGCTGCAGCCAAAAGGTGTTCCTTATTTTAGTCATGCACAAAACATAATGTCACACAGAGAGAATAGAAATGAGCTGATTCTAAGCGACACCTAGCATTCGCAGACAGCTGCAATAAAAGTGTTCACCTTTTTCTGCTATCTAATAAAGTAAATTGGAGCATGTCTTCACATGCCATCATGTGTTTATATACAGTAAAGTGATTATGAAGCAGTCAAGCAACGGCCTCCACAACAGCCTTTATATTCAGCTAAGCTGTTATGGATTCTTGGAATAATCTGTGCATAGGCGGGCTGCATGCTCAATTGATTTATTCATTTGCTGAATGGACACTGATTACTGATAGAGAAATCAGAGGCTTTAACAGGATCCGCCCTGAAATAAGACTACATACTGGTTATTGCATGTTTGTGTGTGTGAGAGAGAAACATACTTTACGTAAAAGTGTTTCTTCACACAGTCAGACCTCCCAAGCACCCAAAGGAACCCACTTCCCTTCGTGTAGATTATGTTTAGAAACACTCACCACCTGACTGTACTGTATTTGCTCCTCAGGGCTTTTGCGTTCACACGTCTTTATTTTAAACGCCAACGAGGACTCTCGCCTTGACAAATGAGACGTGAGCCCGGCCCTGCCGCAGACTAATGTATGTTGAGTCGCAGTCGATGAGTGCGAGGCAGAATGGTCCAGGATGATCATCAAGATGTCAATAAACTTGTCCTCCCACATGGCTGATGTTGACACATAAATGATGGCACTTTTTTTTCTGGCTGTCACTAGATGCCCTCTCTGTGATATCTTGATGCTCGTTTCAGCGCCTGCCTCACTGAGCACTGAAACAAGCTATCAGAATTTTTAGAGTGTTAAAAGTTGAAGGTACGTGTTTTGAGCAGCACTAGGCTAAAAACAAAATAAAAAACGAAAAGAACATTTCAGCTTTGCTCAAATCATGGCAAGCACATGCAAAAACTGTTGTTTGTACAACAGAGCATGGGTGATTATTAATGTAGATGCTAGAGCTGGGCTAATTGTTTACAAAAAAAACACAGATTTTTCTTCTTCAAGAGAATCTCAAAGCATGTACACTGTCCACTGCACATCCCACTTCCTTTTTCCCCTGAATTTCTCAAGTGCACAAACAACTCTGTTACATGATTCGCTCCGTCATGGAATGCAATCACATCAAAGTGATGTTGGGACCCTGTGTGGCAGACAGTTGAGTTCTTGTCGAGTCCAATAACGTCGCTCGTGTCGAGGCGAGATCATCTCTTGTAGGATTACGGGGGAGTGGATGGGGTCACGTCCAACATGCGGCTCCACTGGAAGTGGACATTAAATGGGTCAGTAAGTCCCACTCTTGGCTTTGACCAGCAGCGCCATATAATCCACTCATTTAACCATGGCTCCATGCCTGTTTTCCTCTTTGCATATAAGAGCTCATAAAAACACATATTCCTTTGTCGCATCTTGTAAGCGAGATGATTAAATTGATTTAAATGAGGTATTCCCAGAGAAAACTCATTATGCACCCATTTCTATGGGCCGTTTATTCATGCCAAGCTCTGGTATTTGGCCTCAAACCACTGAGTAAGCATATCAAAATCTATTTCTTACCAGGAGGATGCACAAACAGACTCCATTCACCGCCTCAATGGGACACAGGTGAGCCTCGGAAACCTTTTATTTATCCCCCGTTGCAAAATTAGATTCCGAATCACTTCCGTATAAAAGCCCCCGGCGCTGCAGTTAACACCCACACAAATCAAGACCTCCTCTTTAATTGTTGAAAACGTCAATACATTTGCATACAATTTCAATCTTTGCCGCAACCCTGAAATTATGCATTTGCGAGCGGGGATCGTAAGGAAGAGAATGACCCAATTTGTTTGAAATTATAAGGTAGGGCTCGCTGACGCGACTTGCCAATTAGCTTACACAACTCTGCATGTGGTCAAAACAATGCCCTGTAGTTTGTGTTACGAAAGTGCTTTGCAATGCAAAAAAACGCTCAGCTGTTACAGATGCTCGTGAGTCATGTGCATTAGCAGTCACCCCAGAGAGCCTACCTCTTATAGTCTGATGAATATACGGCTCACTAATAAGCACTGCTATGATTCATTCCTGTCTTCTGCGGTGCTTACATAGAGGTCAACCTGTGCATGGCAACATTTAGAGAGAAAGCAGAGAAAACGGAGAGAGGAGGAGGAGAGAGGTATAGATGCTTTAAACGTCAACATCAAGCTCTCACTGCCATCTGATGCGCTCGGGTAAAATGGCAGAGACTTCTTCCTCCTACATGCTCACCAGTGGCGCAGGGATCAGGATGTGTTAAAAACGGCCAATTTGTTTGTTTGTCTTGACAACAACCCCCTGTCAGCTGCCCAAGTGGACACAGCGGTGTGAAAGGAGGCTGTATTGATGTGGAAAATCACCCTTTTTGCTTTTGTTTTTCTGTCCTGTCATATTCCTCGTTGTTTCTCTCTCTGTCTGCATCCATCTTATTGTCTCTCTCTTTCATTATCTCTCCATCGCGTTCAGTCTTGCTGTTTCTGTCCGTCTCTCTCTTTTCACTCTCTGTCACTTCATGATTTTTTCTTTTACCCTTCTTCAGCCTGCAGACTCCCACTGCTTTTTCCTCCTCCACGATCATCCATGAACTGTGCCTTAAATCTGGTTATTTGCATTTTATGTGCGTGCGTGTCTACACATATATGCGTCTGCTTGGCTTCTCTCTCCTGAAGTCAGGCTAAAGACTGCTCAAATCATGCCCGACAAGAGCAGTGCACACTAAATGAAAGGATTTAAGTAAATCCAGAAGCTGTGCCTTCTGGGAAACTGTACACACACACACACACACACACAACAAGACAAAGACGGCCTTCACGCACATGAAGATCAGGGATCACACACTACCCAGTGGTGTCATTCAGAAATATTGGTCCACTGGGGAAACAGTTTATAACAGTTAGGGCTGTGTATTGGCAAGAATCTGGCGATACGATACGTATCATGATACAGGGGTTACGGATCAATATATTGCGATATACTGCAATACTGTAAGCAAGGTGATATCTTGCGATTTTAAAAGTCTAATTTTAGGAAAACTGTCATAGTGTAAAGAACACACCACCATCGGAGTAAAAAAAAGTTTTTTCGATATGTTCTTACAGCCTTTATAACAGTGTTTAGATTTTAGTGACAATATTCCGTTGAACAATGTAGCATGAAGCTGATTTTGCCTCAGTTAGGATTGATCCAGATCCTGCCAGTACTGGTAAACTACCTATTTGAGTGAAAGTTGTTGTTATAAGCACCTTCTCGCTGGTTCTAGGGCTGTGTATTTGCAAGAATCTGACGATACGTATCACGATACGGGGGTTGCGGATTCAATATATTGCGATATATTGCGATACTGCAATATAATATAATATTGCATTTATAACAGTCCCTGTAACATCCAACATCATAGCAGTACTTTGAGAGAACGCATATATCTGTTAATGAAATAAAGTATTGACCTAGTTAATCTTTGCATGTAAACTATTAGTTTAAAATCAATAGAGTGTTTTTGAGAATCGATACAGTATCACAAAACATAATATCCCAATATTCGATATTTTCAATATTTCCTTACACCCCTGACTGGTTCTTTCTCACGTTTATTCCTGTTGACCCTAAACTCCTGTTGGCTGTTGTCAGGATCACACTGATGTTGACTGACTACACAAGCCCGGCCAGCCAGGACCCCAGACCAAATCAAACACCTCACTGTCCACAACAATCTGCAGAAAACAGCCCAGAATTTGTGCAAAAATCCACTTAAGTGACCTGTAGCCTTAATTCAACAAGTCCCTCATGTTGTTATAGCACTTAAAAGCCTCCCTAAATCCCAGAATCTTGTCCATCTTACTGATAATGTTTTGTTCTGTGTAAGCTGGGAGGGATTTCTGGGATGTTAGGGCACTATTGGGGAGTGTATCTTTAGCTAAAGGTCTCCTGTTTTACTGCCGGACTACAGGATCTCCCTATATGCCAGCGTCCATTCTTTATTCCTCCCATGTAGCTTTTTTATGACACACTGTGAGGTTATTCCGTCTACATCGTGACCCACTGGTCTCATTCTTGGTTACGATGTAAGGGTGAGTTTAACTGGGGCGATAAAAAAAAGGGGGGGAAATCCCACGACGGGGATTTACAGTCTTGTTCACAACGTCTCCGATATTACATCGTGGGATAATACCTAACCACCCAGTGTTTGGTGGCAGTTCAGCGCATGAGGTCAGGAGGTCACCTGTTTTGTCTGAAATCTGATCACGATCTCTGCCGCTCCTCGTCAGAACACGAGGGCCAGTTGTTGCCAGACAGGGGAGGAACATTTCTCCCCTTATCCGAAAAGCACACCTCAAGATCATGTTTTCTCGTATTCCCAAGCTGCTAGTTACCACTCCTCCTGGAAAGTCTGATGTACAACTACTGTACACAGCGCGGCCAAGTGATCCTCGCTGACAGCGTACAAGTATGTGGGCAACAGCAAACCCGGGGTTATGATTTAGAATGTCACTAAGAGTTGTTTTACATAAAAGAGAGAGAGGAGGGGGGGTGTGATTATGGTTACACTGAGCCCTATAGCCAAGGGGATCCACAGTCTCTTGTTTGATTACAGTCTGACTGTGAAACAAGGCGTATTAAAAGAATTATTACTCAGACATCACAATGGTCCCCCATCACTCCCTGACACACGCCTTTGAGGAGATTTATTTCACACAAGCCTGATTATTGTGTCTGTTTCTCTAATCTGTGTGTACGCGTGCTTTCACACAGCTGTGTTAACGCGCGCATGCTTATGTATCTGCATGTGTGTGTGTATACGAACACCTTCCGAAATAGACATCCTCCCGCGAGCACGACATTAAATATCAGTCTGCTCGGCACACTTAGAGTTAATGCTTGAAATTTGAGGCACGTACAGTACAGAGAAAGCTGCAAGGAGGGGGAAAAAAATCAGGCTGTAGTCTGGCAGCTGCTGTGTCTGTTCTCTATACTTTGGTGTCATTCTGTGTGTGAGGGTGTATATGAATGTGTACATGTGTTTATAAGCTTGTCTGTGCATGTGTGTGTGTGTGTGTGTGTGTGGGAGTGCGCTCTGCCTGCCTGACTGTCTTTGTCCATATGAATCAATGTGTTTGCATTGTGTGAAAGAGAAATATTGGAGACAGCAATAAATAACATAATCCAGCTATTAGGTTTTGTTCCCTTAGACATGGACGCATACTGTACACACCCTCACATGGACATGACTCGTGGGAAATTATACGAATTTTCACTCCGCTTTCTTCATATTTACTACCGGCACACAAGCAATCACACGCCGCGTTCCCCTTCCACGGCTACAAACGCAGCGCAGAGTGAAAGACGTGTAATCCAATTTCCTTTGTGTATTATTGTTATTATTGGTAGATATCAGAATGCATCACAAACGTATTATAAATCATCACACTATTTCGTACTTAAGAACAGCCTCCCATTTCCATATGAACTCCGAGGCGAGGCTGCATCCAGAGAGGACTGAGTGCATGTTTGAAACTGAGATGTTTCAGCAGCAGCATTAGCAGAGGAAATAATTTACACTTTTTTTTTTTTTTTTCGCAGTTCAACACCTTATTTCAATTAACCTACGCTCCGTGCCGAATGACTTGAAAGCTGATGGGTTATTCATTTATTTCCCATCAACTAGATTCTCTTGGTCCCCTGAGCGTGGCCCCCCCCTTCTGATGGCAGGAACAGACTTTGAATTGTTTGACTTGTTAACTTATGCTCTTCCTCTTCCATTAGGAGGTGATTTCCACCCAGGATTTCACAGTGTACAAAAGACATGATTCTTTTACCTTAGCGAGGAGTAAGTCTCCTACAAGATGGGAACAAAGAGGTAAATCTCCTAAGCAGCCTCGCTTCACATCATTATGAGATTATTCCATGACAGAGCAGGGGAGAGCAAGTGAGATCTAATAATATTCTTTTAACTTCTTTCTTTACGTGGCAAATTAGCTGAAACGAATGCTAAACGTGTGTTCCCTTACCTTCTTTTCCCCTCCCTCGCAAGATAAACAGCACCTGGTAATGTGTATGAAACATTACCCTGATGAACAACCATGCGGTGCCTACTGAAAGTGAGGCCATTAAGCATAATATAAAAGACACACACGCTGTCGGTTTTCATTTGTCACCCCGGCATGACTACTGAGTCCTGGTAAACTCTCATCTGGGCTGCGTGCGTGTGCGAGCGTGGGTGTTGTGTGTGCGTTGCTTACGCGTATATGCATATGCTCTGACAACACTCGGCAAGCCGTGCTCCCCTCGCCTTTCCCTCTCCTGGATTCCCGTCTCATTGTCTGTCATCAATCCCAGACCTATAACCCCAGCGGTAATAACAGAACCGCCGAGATACATTGAAGTGCAACAATGTGTGGGCGTCGAATCGCACAAAAGAGGTTATGAATAAGTCTGTCCCGACTATTGGCGGTACTTTGGAGAATATCACTCCACGCGCTCGCACTCTGTGACAGCTAATTGAAGGTTCCCCTTGGGCTGAGTGCAGCACAGAGACATAATAATCAAGGATCCTGTCCCGGGTTTCGCTGTATAGCCCAAACATGGGATTTGCTTCTTTTGTCATAATCAAAGGAGTATTGCACGGGGAAAGGCACAGTGGGAAAAGAGAAATATTTGGTCCATGCTATGAATCTCAAAAGGTATGGAAAAGGCTGCAGCAGCACTACCAACAGATCAATACCCATCCCTCACAGTGGCTGCTTATAAACTTATCCACTTAGACATCTCTGTGAAGAAGTGACTGCCTGAGAGGAGTGTCCGTTTTAATACCTACGGGTTAATTCCACCCTGCTCTCATTTGGATCAAATTAAACCAAGCCGTGCCATAAAGGTAATAAGATTATAGTGTTGCTGGCAGGATTACGGGCCGACACGCATATGTACACAGGAACAGTGGTCAGAGAGGCTGCATTGTTTATGCACGAGTCTCCCTGGGAAGTATAGCCGGCGTTCACATTAGCCTCTTTCTCACACAGGAAAGAGGATTAGTTTGCATCATAGACATGACATGAAACTCCCAACAGGATTATTTTAGCCCTTTTACTCGTGTCCATTTCATAATACTTCTTGTTAATGAAGCTCTTTAATGTATGGCTGTAGTCTATGACGGTGCTCGCTGAGAAAAACATTTTTTTTTTTTGCAATGCCAGCACAGTTTTTCTGCCTCGTGCAGCTCAGACGTTGGCTCAGCAAATCCACCACTTTCCCTTCCAGTTTGCTATGGGGGTGATCACGCTCCAATGGAACGCTTTAGTAGAGCCAAACGCATTATTCCTAGCCTTGTTTTAACCAAGCCTAACGTTAATTGCCCCCGCTGATAGCAGGTAGCAACCAAATAAATAAAAACTTCAAAGACGTCTAATTGTACATGTTGTAACTAGAGCACGGAGCTCGACATCCCGGCGAGCCGTGACAAGCCGCCCTCTCAAGTGAGTGAGGGGTGTAGACAAGATACAGTTGTTAGTTGACATGCTAAAGGAATGTGCTTGGATTACAGCAGATGCCTCTTTGATTTATCGGCTGTAGTCGCGAGCCTTTTATCTTAAATCATGCTGTCGAGCGGCGATTCATTTTCATTTTATTTCTGTCTTGCATTCTAAACTCCCCATCCACGCAGACTGGGATCTTATCTCATCATCTTTCATACTTTTGGAAATGAGAAACCTATAAAAGGGCCCCCACAGTTTCTTGGGAAGTTTGCCAAGCGAGCCAGACCCAGATGTTTAAAAAGCAACTATGATAATTATTTACACACTATGTCGGCACACACTCGTTTTCTTTGGACCGAGCTGCAGTACTACATGCTTTAAAGCAGCAGTGGGTAGAATTGGAGCAAATACGATTTAAAAAAAAGTTATTTTTATAAAACGGTCACTATATCCTGACAGTAGTGCATGAGACAGGTAATCTGAAAAAAAATCATGTGGCTCTGTGTCCTCCAGTGCTCCTAATGGCATCTGCAAGATTTCACAGACCGGAGGAAAACAACCAATCAGCGCTGATCTGGAGTCTGACGTCCAGCTGCCATCTATGAGCAGCTGTCAATCACTTGCAAACTCCCACCAAACGGTCAAACTAGGCAGCGCCTAGTTTTTTCTATTCAGTTTTTCTATTCTGTTACTGTAATGCCTATTTCTCGCCTCAGATGTTTTCAGAATCATCTTGTAGTGAACTGTTTAGCTGTAAAATGAGAAAGTTTGTGACCAAGTTGAGGAAATACCAAGCACCGCCCACCAGCCGGAGCAAACTTTCTCATTTTACTTCTAAACAGTTCACTACAAGATGATTCTGAAAACATCTGAAGCAAGAAATAGACATTACAGTAACAGAATATTGATTCATATTTCATCAGTGCTGCCTAGTTTTACCGTTTGATCGGAGTTTGCGAGTGATTGACAGCTGCCTCCGTTGAATGAACAGCCAATAGGAACGCTCTCTCTCTGAAATGACCTGTGATTGGCTCCTGTCATGGGATAGATTTTTTAAAGCCTGAAAACAGAGCCAAGAGGAGGTGCATAAGTGTAGTTTTCTCTCAGAGCATTTGAATTACAATATACAGAACGGTTATTATGGAATTTTTGCCCAATGATCCCAAAAAATATTCTGCCTATTGCAGGTTTAACTGGAAATTTTCAAAGCTTTTTTTTTTGTAACTATTGCTTTCACCTCTGTGAGACTTCTCGTGAAAAAACAAGGGTTATAGCAATAAATGGGTATTGGTGCAGAATAGAGACAGACACATCTCCCAGCCAGCTAAATGCTGGTGCTGAAAGGACACTAAGCACAGGTTGTCTCTCAACCGCTGTGACAGGCCGTGCAGCCGAGAATTTCACTGTGTTGAGTAAAAGGATGCAGGTAGGGGAGGAGGGACGGGAGCAGAGGAGGCTGAGGTGAAGCCAGCCATCCAAATCTGCCTTCATGTCAGTGTCAAAACAGCCAGTCAGCTATGTACACCTTCATGTGTGTGAGTGTGTGTGTGTGTGCGTGTAGCTCTAAAGCCGACAGGAGGGAGCACACAGAGTCATCTCCTCTGGTCAATAGAGCCTAATTCGCCACAGGTAGCAGCCAGCCTCAAAGGTGATTTCCCTTCAGCTCAACTGTGCTGAAGCCTCTCATCCACACCGTGGGGCCTATGGTGATAGTAGTGGTAGTGTGTGTGTGTATGTGTGTTTGGGGTGGGGGTGGGGGGGGGGTGTGGGGGGGTGGGGGGGGGGGGGGTGCTATCAGCAAGACCCATTATCCAATGGAGGCAATAGATATGGAGGTGTTGCTGCCTGGGGTCTGGCTGCCTCTCTTCCAATCCGCTGGAAGACAGAAACTGTCTTCTGCTTCTCCTGCGCGGCCCCATTGTTTCTGAATCTTCCTGTCATCGTCTTCTATTTTTCCACCACCATCCCCCTCTCTCTCTCTCGCTCTCTCTTCTTTTCCCCTGTCCTGCCCTGCTCCCTTTCACTCTCTGTCGCTCCGTCTCTTCGATGTTTTTCGCTATCGGTTTGTACTACCGACTGTGCTCAGCTCAAGCACTGTAACAGCACCTCTTCACATTCTCTGCATGCTCTACAGGCAGCCTAATGGAGGAAATCAAAGTACTCAAATGCGATTAGATTCAGCGTGCACGTTGCATTCCAATCAGAGCTCTTTTGACTGATTTAGTTTATCCCTTTTAAATTCAACCAACACATATTTTTCAGAGGGGGGTCATCGTGTTTTCTTTTTGTACTCGGAGATGTGGAGCAGATTTCTATCAAATAGTTATCAACATTTCATCTATGAAATGTAATTACACTTTTTCTGGTGTGAAAAATGTCTTCGCAGTTTTTTCTCCCCCTTAGTGGCTCATGTTAAATGTAAGGAGTGCACTATTTTCTCCTTTCCCGGGACTGAAACATATTGTTTTTGCCCGAGGCGTTGCATGAGTTACTGCACACCTGCTTTATCAAGAGTAGGAGTTGTAGCAAAGAAACAACTGTAAAAACGAATGTTCAGGCACCGTGGCTACATATACAGGTTCCGTGTTAGTGAAATTTAATCAGCCATGCCACAAAATCTCCCAGGAAAGTATGATTGCCAGGCAGGAGGATGTTACTGTAATTATTGTCTTGTTCGCAGCAGACTGAGTGCCTTGGATAAGCCATAGTCGAAGGGAATGCAAATACGCTTGTTGCACAAAGCACTTAGCAGCAATTTACACAACAGGATACTTGGATGTATAAGCATATTGCATTGTTGGACATGTTGAGAGAAAAAAAAATTAGGAATGTTAAGGTTTAATGGTACATGAGGGCATCTGCACAACAGGAGGTCAAGGTTGGAAGTATTCTTAGCAAAATGCTTCATATAGTCCACATTATACGTCTCCCAGGGGTGCTACACTAATTAGCTGACCTCACACTGCAACCGCAGGTCAAACTACAATTTGGTTTTGTATTTCTATATTTTAATCCACTGCATCGTGTTTTCGTAAAGACCGATAATAAATGTGTGTCCTACTCCATAAATCATGGAGGGCGGTCATGTTTTCCTCGTACCATCACATAACTCCACTAAACATAATACCTCTGTGTCTTCGCAGCTCCGCCACTGTCAGAAGTCACCACGGCCCCTCAGCCTCAGAAAACTACAACCACCACCACAACAACCACGGCGCACTGGGGTGTGGCCAACACCACCACCACAACAGGGCTCAAGGAGGGCAGCAGGGGAGCGCCCAAGCCGCCTCCTGTGATTCTGCAGACTACTTCCCCTCCGCCCCTGGAGTCCTTCCCTCTACCCGAGCGCTTCTGCGAGGTCGTCGAGAAAAGAGACATAAAGTGGCCTCAGACCCAGAGGGGCATGCTCGTGGAGCGACCTTGCCCCAAGGGAACGCGAGGTAAACAGGGCTCCTTCGCTCTCACCTCAGGCCTCAGCGCGCTCGCTGCTTTCAATATGACCCCGAGGCGTCCCGAGAGAACATCCCAGAGTTTGTTAGATGTGTCAGATAATCTTGCATACAACTTTTTTTTTATTATCTATAGAGAGCATCGGTTTGAAGTAGGTGTTCAGGGAATCAGTGGAATGTAATGGTGTTAGGTGTTAGCTGCGCCATTCCAGGTCGAAACATGATTTAGCAAATCTGTGACGGCTGCGTTGCAGAGGAGCCGGCTCAGCTGTTCCTCCTGCAGCTCGCATGGAGACGTGCATCCCTCATTTGATTGTGTGTGAAATCGTGTTAGCGCTCAGAGTTCATCAGGCGCAGGGATAATTAGGACGGAGGGGGGGAAAAAAGTGCTGCCACTTGGTAGCAAAAACAAGAGCGAGCTTTTGAAAATATCCTCTGGAATTGTTTTTGCAGAAACAAAATTGATGGCTTCACATGTTTGGAGTATCCAATAATTTCAGTTTAATTTGTCCTTTGACAGCATTCAAACAGTCTCAGAGTAGCACAGTGAAAAAACTAAATATCCTGCAGGGCCTATATTTCTGTGCACAAACAAGCAGACATTCTCCGGTTTCATATTTGAATGAAATGAGGGAATTTGCATGTTTGTAAATTTCTTGTTTACGTGCCGTTTCCTTATTTTATCTGCGTCCTTGTCTTTCGTTGTTGCCCTGTAAAGGACTTCCCTGGGAAAATGAATTTGATTTGACTTGATTGAACTTGACTATTCTGTTCTTGTTTTCCCTGCCAGGCACAGCCTCTTATTTATGTGTCCTCTCCACTGGGGCCTGGCACCCAAAGGGCCCTGATCTCAGCAACTGTACGTCCCACTGGGTCAACCAAGTAGCCCAAAAGGTTTGTATGCGCTCTGCCTCGCTGTTTTGCTTCTAAGTGGAATGTGTCTCTTAAAAACACAGAGGGGGGGTGGACAAAATAATGGATGTGCATCCTTGTTACGAAGAGATTGGCTTGAAAGCTGCATTTATCAGGTATATAAGGGGTCTGGAAATGAGGACTTTGATATGTGTGTCTTTAGAAAACAACAAATTGCAGGTGAATTAGTTAAAACAATTGCAAAATCATGTGTCAAAGAAAATTATAACAAATAATTAAAATTAAGGTATAGAATAAACTGTACATATTTGTAGCAGCAAGCAGCTCTCTGTGTACCTGTTTTTTTTAATTTTCCACACAATAAAAACTGCCACCATGGCAACTTCTCCTAAGTGAAGAAAACACTAAATCCCCCTTTTCATAACTAGCATTTCAAGGGCTGTGAAGAAGAGAAACCATCCAAGTCCATGTCTTATTGCATTCTTGTGAACATTAGTCACTCTCTCCCCTCCTGCAGATCCGCAGCGGTGAGAACGCGGCTAATTTGGCCAACGAGTTAGCCAAGCACACCAAAGGCCCCATCTTCGCCGGGGACGTCAGCTCCTCGGTGCGCCTGATGGAGCAGCTGGTGGACATCCTGGACGCTCAGCTGCAGGAGCTCAGACCCAGCGAGAAGGATTCTGCAGGGCGGAGCTTCAACAAGGTAACCGCATCCACCAGAAAAGAAATCACAATATTTAACATGAATACTGAAATCCTTTTCTCACCAATTCTCTCTCTGCATCACTCTGCCATGACAAGTTAATGATAATGAAAATGCAGAAGGGATTACAGTGTTCCCCAACATAATGCAATAGTATGTTCAGTAGTTGTTATTTTTTGTCACATGTAGCCTGCCGTTCTTTCTCTTTCTTTTCAAGTTCAGGAAAGCTGAGAGACAGACATGACAAAAACAAAAAAGCAGTTATGTTATTTTAGGCTCTGGCATGTATCAGAGATACAGATATCAGAGATGTATTCATGGCAGTGTTTGTTTGAGAAGAAAATACATCATGTGATAAATGTGAGCTAGAGCACGTTTATACTTGGACCTCCAGATAAGCAGGTCGGCGGTACATGAGATGGGGAGTGGCTGGATCAGTCATTCACTAGTTACTTTGTGTATCGACCTCTCAGTCAGGGCCTTGTTTTTACAACAACCCGACACTCCCAACACGTCAAATACCACCAACTGGGCAGTGCCCCTCGGCATCGGTAACCGACACACGGAGGCAAACTTTAGCGACAGTATGTGACAACCCGGGCTTTCAACTAACTCCAATGTAAACCCAACCGCGGTTATTTTGTCACATCATCCGTCACGTGACTCGTTGTTATCGTCAGTCCTGTGAGTCGCGAGTTAAGTGACTCGTTAGTATTGCCGGTTCTGTGAGTCGCGGGAGTCCTTAGTGACGTGAGTCGTTAGTATCCTGAGTCACGTGAGTTGTTAGTATCGTCAGTCCCGTGAGTCGTTAGTATCGTCAGTCCCTGAGTCGCTTGAGTCGTTAGTCATGTGAGTCGTTATTATCGTCAGTCCCTGAGTCGTGTGAGTTTTTAGTCACGTGAATCGTTGGAGTCGTTAGTATCATCTTTTCCTGAGTCAGATGAGTTGCTAGTCATGTGAGTCGTTAGTATCGTCAGTCCTGTGAGTCACGTGAGTTGCTAGTCACGTGAGTCATTAGGCAGACAACAGTCACTTGAGTCGTTAAGCAGATGCTAGTCACGTGATTTGTTAGTCAGTATTGTCAGTCCCTGAGTCATGTGAGTCGCTAGTCATGTAAGTCGTTAGGCAGATGCTAGTGACGTGAGTTGTTAGTGAAGTTAAAGGCACACCCTTCCTAACCCTAACTAAGTGGTTGTGTTTCCTAAACCTAACTTCCTTTGAAAACGGAAGTTTATTTTGAAAGGACACCATTCATGTAATGAGCGTATATTGACACGTCCAAAAGCAACGCAAGAGGGGTACCCCGTGCGTTGGTCTCCGATGCCGAGGGGCACTGACCAAGCGGCACTATTTGAGGAGTTTGGAGTGAGAATGTGTTGTCAACAAAGCTCTTTATGAACGTGTGCAAATTATGTCTCTATTTTTTATCTGTTCTTTTTCTTTTCTAATAAAAAAAGCTTCAAAAACGAGAAAGGACATGCAGGGCATACATGAAGGTACTGGAGCAAAGCCTCTGCCCACTCTGCCTGCTGCCGTCCCCTCCTCTATTCCTGTGCTACTGTATATTCGCCCCGGCCCAAGTTCAGCAGCATGTACCCTCTGCACTGTCATGTCCTCCCTCCTCCCTGTGCTTCCTGCTTTTTTTGAGTAATTGCCTTACACACAGACACAATCGCACCCAAAGTGCTTTCTAAAGTCAAAGAGAAGTCATGTCCAATTACCGAGGTGGCTTCTTTACATGGATGTGTCTCTGTGTTTTTTTCCCTCCCCTCTATGCGTTTGACAGCGATGGTGTATTTTGTTTTTCATTCTGTTTTTTCCCCTATTGTATGTTTTCTAAGTGTTTACTCGAGATTGCACGTCTGGATGCATAACACCACAACTCAAACAAACATCCTGCTCTTACATCCCTCTCATTATTCATTTGCTGAAGGATTTGCTGCTTTGTTACTTCTTCTTTTTTTTTTTTTTTTGCTTTTATACGAGAGCTCCATTCAGTATAAAACCCTCCTGGATGTTGCATCAAACGCAGTTCGCTTGTGGTTTATTGTGGAAGCAGAGTGGAGGTTTCTGGCATAACTTCACTTCCAAGGTGCTTGGAGAAGGATTTATTCAAATCTTTTTTTTTCAAGGACCGTCACCTGACCTTTCACTGCATTTAAAGTAAAAATGGTTGTACTTGTTTCACGAGGACACATGGATTTTAGGTCACAAAAGTCTTTTGTTTCATAAATTAAAGTTGCAAATCTCAGCTCTATCTGGTTAATAGGGTTAGCTGGGTCAAAGCATTTTTTTTCCTTGGGTTGGGTTCATACATCAAAGTATTTTGGCCATATATATCCCTCAACCATTAGGGGGATCGGTGTCCTCCACCTGCCAACAAAGTCACCCCCCTCAATCCAAACCTCTCCTTCGGGAGGGTATTAAAATGGATCGAGCTAATTAGCCAGTCAACAGCCGTGCGCTCATAAAAAGAAAGCAGGGAAAGGGAAAAATACACGTATGAAGTCGCACCACCTCTCCGAAAACGTCTCATCATCATTTGTTTTTTAATGTCACAGCATGTAGATTTGGAATCAGATGCCGCATCGATGTAAACGACGGCACTTATTTGACTAATGACGGCATGAGAGGATTTGGGGCAGAGCTCGTTGAGTCAGCGGTATCTGACATCTGCCATACTTGACGCAACATCACTATAGCTGCCCCCCAACCTTTCCGCCAGCCGTCGCCGCCATCGATTACCAGATTAGACACATTGATTTGATTATTTCCTGCAGAAAACTCAAAGCGGCGTCTGGATCCCACGCCCAATTTATCCGCTGTCTGTTCAGGTGGCAGAAAAGTGTGAGGCTGGAAAAATGTTGGCGTGAAGGATACAATTCAATTAAACTATTTGACATACATTTTGATTTATTTTGTACACTATCCCTGTCCTTTTTAAAGTGCTTTTTTAGGGTGTACAGTAACGTATTTGCACTTGAGGACAAGTTAACTGCAAGTTACAAGCTAAAGAAAAATGATGTTTCTACATGCCGAACACTTTAAAATTAGAGCATTTTGATTGAGGACATCATTTGGCACTTTGACTTTAACCAGGCCATTCCTTAATATCCTTCTATTGGACAGACCTGATAGGCTCAATAGACTGTGACTCTCATTGTCTGCCCCGATGCAGCGTCCTTGAAAAAGAAACTGAATCCGCACCATCTCCAGTGATGCTCCCGCTCTTCTCTTTCTCCTTCATGATCAATACAAAAAAATATGTCTTTCTTATTCTGTAAATGTCTGTAATTAATCTTGTCATATATATATATATATATACAACCAAAAACTAAATATCCTTTCATCACATTCATTTTAATCCTCACAGAAGTGATGCTTCAGCGCAGCATTTCATCCATTTCACTGTCTGCATGTCACTGCTTACAGTCTGCTTGCAAACAAATTATATTTTTCTGAGTCACTCAAGTAGCTTTGTTTTTGTTTGTGTGTGTATTTGTTTGTCTGCTCCGACGCAGGCCATTGTGGACACGGTAGATAATCTCCTGCGACCGGAGGCCTTGAAGTCCTGGCAGGACATGAACAGCACGGAGCAAACGCACGCCGCCACCATGTTACTGGATACCCTGGAGGAGGGGGCCTTCGTCCTCGCCGACAACCTCATGGAGCCTGCCATTGTCAAAGTTCCTGCAGACAATATAAGTAAGTAAAACGAGAGTTTGTGGTAAGCAAATGACACGACTCTTTGATTGATGCAAGCTCAGTTAATTTGATTACTTCCAATTCATTGAGAGGGTAACTCCTGTGATGGGAAAACAAGGCCGCCACATAAAAAAGGACTTTGTTTTCATAATAAGCGTTTAAACCTCGGGGGGGAAAGAGAAACAACGCATATTAGGTTTAACGAGTCGCTTACTGACAAAGTGATGAATATCGGACAATTAAATAGACTGGATTCTCTGATTGCGCACGCTTAGTTTATAAATGTATGCGTCTAGACCTTGTAACTCTATACATTAATGTGAACATTAGCCTGCTGTGGAGTCAGAAGAAGTACATAGTTAGTCCTCAGCCTTCCTCTCATTTTCTTCTGCTGTTAGACCATATAAGGAAGGCCTCTCCTTAGCTGTTTCTGTTTCTCTGCAGTGTTTTATTCATATTAGTCTCACAGGAATGAAATGATCACTTTGTGATTGACGCTTTTATTGTGCCGCTCACTGTCACAGAGATGTAGTGTTTGAGTGATTGATATATCCTTTGGTCTGTGCCAACATTTCAGTTTGTGTAGAAATTAGGGCTGTCAATCGATTTAAAATATTTAAGCGAGATTAATCACATGATTGTCCATAGTTAATCGTGATTAAGCGCACATTTTTTATCTGTTCAAAATGTACCTTAAAAAGAGATTTGTCAAGTATTTAATACTCTTATCAACATGGGAGTGGGCAAATATGCTTGCTTTATGCAAATCTATATATATATTTATTGGATATCAATTAACTTCACAAAACAATGACAAATATTGTCCAGAAAACCTCACAGGTACTGCATTTAGCATAAGAAATATGCTCAAATCATAACATGGCAAACTCAAGCCCAACAGGAAACAACAGCTGTCAGTGTGCTGACTTGACTATGACTTGCCCCAAACTGCATGTGATTATCATAAAGTGGTCATGTCTGTAAAGGAGAGACTCGTGGGTACCCATAGAACCCATTTTCATTCACATATCTTGAGGTCAGAGGTCAAGGCACCCCTTTGAAATTGGCCTTGCTAGTTTTTCCTCACCAAAATTTAGGGTACCTTTGGAACATTATTTAGATTCCTTCGCGACAAGCTAGTATGACATGGTTGATACCAATGGATTCCTTATGTTTAGTTTCATATGATGCCAGTATCTTCAATCTAGCTTTAAAACATCTGAAAGATGGATTTCGTTAATGCAGTAAAGAAATGAGTGGCGTTAAAATGAATTTGCGTTATCGCGTTAACTTTGACAGCCCTAGTAGAAATGTCAGGAAGAAAGCTTTGGCATCAATAGATTGATTGATTGCTAGTAATGAATGATATTTCTATATTATATGAAGCCATAAAACAGATTTTATACATGAAATTAGGCATTCTACTTATAGGCTTAGACTTATAGGCTACTCAAATAATTAGCAGGCCTGTATTTAATAGTGGTGCACGTTTTTTTTACGGTTCGGTTTTGCATCCCTAGGATCAATGTTCTCCGCTGTTTTGTTTTCATGCCCTTGTGTCGAAGCCAAACAGACGACATAATGACCAATATCCTGTCACCTTTCACCTCTGACCCGTCCTCTGCTCTTTCTGCTCCTGGCAGTCCTGGATGTGTACGTACTCAGCACCGACGGCCAGGTCCAGGATTTCAAATTTCCGCAATCCAGCAAGGGCGGTATCTCAATCCAGCTGTCGGCCAACACTGTCAAGCTCAACAGTCGGAATGGTAAGCTCTCTTAAATATACCAAATGAATAAAAGAGAAACTTCAAGATATTTTCTGCTTACTCTGAGAGAAATGAGGTGTGTATTGAATGTGTGTGACTTTTTCTCCCATTCTTGTTTCTGTGAAAAGGTGAAGAGTTTGTATTAGTGTAGGAGCACAACAAAGGAGCCCTGAGATTTTGGCTGAAAAATGAGAGGATTTGAAAAAGCTTTCTTTCTCTATCTCTAACTCATCTTTTACTCACTCTTGCAGTTCTTTTGTTGAATATTTTAAATGGTATTACATCGGAATAAATTGGAGTGTTTAAATATTTTTTAGTCCTCTTTCTCACCACATCTTTTTTTCCTTCATACATTGTCTAAATTGTTCTGGAAGATTTTTTTTTCATCCTCTGATGTCTTTCTCACTTTCTCCAGGAGTTGCCAAACTGGTTTTCGTGCTCTACAAAAACCTGGGCCAGTTCCTCAGCGCGGAGAACGCCACCATCAAGCTGGCCAACGAGGCTTACGGCCGCAACGTGTCGGTGGCCGTCAACTCCGACATCATCGCTGCCTCAATCAACAAGGAGTCCAGCCGCGTATTCATTAACGACCCGGTGATTTTCACCCTGGAGCACATTGATGTGAGTCTCCCCGCTGGAGTGAATGGAGAGGTCATATTAAAAAACACCAGGAGGGAACATCCAGTGCAGACAGAGATCTGCAATTTGAATTGTAAATGTCTGGCTAGGTCAGTCGGCAGTTTATTTAAGTCATTGAACATCAAATTAAAGGAGTCTTTAGAACCTAAGTGAATTCTTAATGAAAACTAATTCTTTAATCAACATTGGGATATAAATGATACCCATTTTCTTTTATAGTGGGGGAAATTAACTCCTAGATTAGCCGTACAATCTAGGATGAAATTACTGGAGCACCAATTATCTTTCGTCTTTTAAAGTTGTCACTAGAGTTCCCAGAGGGCCATGCGTGACTCCATTCTTTATCAGAGAAATTGTGCAATTCCAAAAGACATGCCGTCAAACAATTATGCTCCTCTGTTATTAAGGCCCCAACTACGCTTCGGTTGATTTGGCAAGCATGTGCCAAATGATATACAACATATGAATTGCTTCATGAGAGCTGTGAAGTGAGAAATCCTCATCCATATCAGCACGGGAAAAAATACTTTGTATGAGTAGGGGGTAAATGGCCTCTGCGTTCTACATGTACTTCAATTTCAGGCAGTCAATTATTTGGACACTTAACCATATCTCTTGTTATCTGCAGATGGAGCACTACTTCAACTCCAATTGCTCCTTCTGGAATTACTCTGAGAGGAGTATGATGGGCTACTGGTCCACCCAAGGCTGCAAACTCCTGGACTCCAATAAAACGCACACCACCTGCTCCTGCAGCCATCTCACCAACTTCGCCATCCTCATGGCGCACCGTGAAACCTCAGTATGTCACGTCCATTTTTTTATATCCTCGAGCATTCTTTCAAACTCACCTGTAGTCTTTAAGACTTTTTCCTGTTTCACAAGCAAACCCCAAATATCCTCATTTCTTTCGTTTAAATAGCAATCCAGAGGTTCAGAGAGAAGACAAGTGCATACTGTTGTTGCAGTCACACTACTGCTTTTTTCATTAGTGGCTTAATTTTGTAAAACACATCACATTCTCCGCCTCAGCAGACTAATTTAGAGGCATTTCCTAAAAATTATAAAACTCTTACAAAAAGGTCCTACATGTACACTTTATTCAAATGTAAAAAAAGAGGACTTATAATGCATATTTTCAGGTGCATTGTTTTTTGGGGTTTCTACTAGAACAAGTTTACATGTTTACCACCCGAACCACTCTGCTCCAACTTCACTCTAACTGGCTTTGTCTGAGGGCGTGCCAAACTAGCTGGTAGGCAGGTATTATGCAAATGTGTTACTTGGTGACATCACCATGTTACGGAAGAACAGGCGGGACTTTCAGGCGTTTCAGGCAGCTCCGGAGCAGTGTTTCTGGGGGGGGAGAGTAACTCTCTTTGGTGTGGACTTTGTAACTTTGCAGACCTTTTACATACACAAAAAACTATATAACACGCTAAAAGGAAAGGGGAAAAACACAAAAACATAATACGTCCACTTTAAATAGCAATCTTACAAGATCATAGTAATGACAATGAGTTTCAGAGAGAAGATGTGTATGCTGTTGTTGCAGTCATTCTACTGCTTTCTTCATTAGTGGCTTAATTTTGTAAAACACACATGTCATTCTCCACCTCAGCAAACTAGAGGTATTTCTGAAAAAACTACAAAACCCCCTACGCTTACAAATAGGTCCTACAGGAATCCTACAGGAATCCTACAGACAAGTGTGTTCTTTTTATTAAAATGTAAAGACATAAAGTGATGTCCTTTAGCTCAGTGGTTACCACTTTAACACGTTAACACTTTCAGTTTGCGATTCCCTGAAATGAAGCAATGTCCACTTGTGACCCTCCATCCCAGATAATGGCCTCAGTATAAACATGAGTTGTGACCAGTTCAGCCAGACAGTGATTTTAGAGGCCTGAAGAGGTGAACGTATCCAATACTTCACAAGAAAAAAAAATAGAGAAAAGTCAGAATAAAATAAACATGATTTTGTTTGTGCCCCCTCAGATATATCTTTGGTCCCCTTTGGGATCGGCAACTTGTTCTGTACAAACAGCAGCAGGAGGCCTTTGCTCTCTTGTCAGTCTCGGTGGTAGAAGATTTATGGGACTGGGAGATCACAGGGGGATAAGCACTTTTGTTCCTTTTTTTTCTTTTTCAAGCACAAATGACCATTTTAAGGGAACCAAGATTACTTTCCCCAGTTGTTCTCATTCAATATAATTTATAAAGGAAGTTAAGTGCTTCTAATTAGGTCACACGATTTGAGACATAAAATATTTCCTCACAGAGTTGAAAGAAGTTTCCATCTTTCTTTTCACAGACATCTTTTGTAATTCGCCGTTTATCTTTTATTTCTTCCAGGTGAACGACAGAGTGCACGAGCTGCTCCTGACCGTCATCACCCGAGTCGGGATCGTGGTGTCCCTCGTCTGCCTCACCATTAGCATCTTCACCTTCTGCTTCTTCCGGGGCCTGCAGAGCGATCGCAACACCATCCACAAGAACCTGTGCATCAATCTCTTCATCGCCGAGTTAATATTCCTAATTGGTATCGATATGACGGAACCTAGGGTAAGCTGAAGCGATCGCAACCCATTGATTTGGGTTTGATTCATTCTATCTCTCTCACTTTATCTCCTTTCGGCCCCCCAAAAACAAAACAAAAGAGCCTTTCAGAGTGAAATGGATGAGACGTTAAGCATTGTTTGTTTCTAACCTTCTTTGCTTGTCCCCGACATGACACGAGTGGGACAGCACCATTAATATAGATTACTAAGAGGCCATGTCTTCCACTTGACAGCTCTTTTTTCCTCTTTCACTTAAAGCCACCATTGCCATGTCTGACCCTGCATTCATACCACTTTTATCTTTTCTTTTTCACCTACATTTTCTCTAGAAACACAAAAACGCTTTTTTTTTCCCTTCTGCATACAGCTGAGCTGTATGATTAAATCTACTAACTCTAACCTTACAATACTAATGGTATTTAAATTTCTGCCGTGCTGATGGAGAGCTAAACCTGTGCATAGTCAGAGCCCATGTGGTGAATGAATATTCATTACTTTTTTCATCAATTTCATTGAATGGGTCGAGGCAGCAGCGCTCTTTTCAGCGGGTTTTAATAAAAGATGGGGTATGTGATATACAATTTTCAATAAAGAAAGTGCTATGGATGGAGAGTCCTCTTGTCATGTTAAATCATTTTCTACAAGTTCATCTCAAAACTCTTTCCATTTTATAGAAATTGTGTTTATTCTTGATTTTCCTTGAATACTTATTCTGTGATTGTCTTATTGTTCTCACTCAGATTGGATGCGCCATCATCGCGGGGATCCTCCACTTCTTCTTCCTGGCCTCCTTCTCCTGGATGTGTCTCGAGGGCGTCCAGCTGTACCTCATGCTCGTGGAGGTCTTTGAGAGCGAATACTCGCGGAAAAAGTACTACTACGTGTCTGGTTACCTCTTCCCCGCCATCGTGGTCGGCGTCTCCGCAGCCATCGACTACAGGAGCTACGGGACCAAGAAAGCGTGAGTGCAGCTTTCTGAACAAATCCTTGGAAACGCAGGGCAGACACGCTGAATGCTACGCCGCACCGTGCTTACCTGCTGTGACTGTATGTGGCGGCTTTTGAAAAGAAATATACTCATCATTTCTGCCAGGGCTTTATGTGCATCCATCCCCGGAGACTACACCGAAACATTTGATCTCCTTTTGCCAGGGATGGGCAGCTGTTCAATTTTTTATGTCATTTGAAAGTGGCTGAGAGACTCAACACTGTGGTTTCAGAGGGGGGGGCGCAGCTACATTAATGCCTTTCTGCTTAAAGACCCTCCTGTGACCTCTTGTTTGTAAATGCTCTCTTAAAGAGAAGAGCACTGTGCCGAAAAAGCCTTTTACGTAGATTAATGGCCGTATCGCCGCTAAGACCCAGCTATCAAGAGAGGCTACGTGGGGTCTTCCCTCTGTTTTAACCTGTGAAAGGAGCGTTTGAAAGCGCTCCAAGTTAAATATTGACTAGAAATTACACACTCAATGTCATCATCCCAAGTGACTAAAAATTTATTTATTTCCACTAATATTTGGAGCATGAAGACGACGCCGATATTATTTTTGCAGCGTGTGCTGAAGTGTGTGTTTCTTTGTCACAGGTGCTGGCTAAGTGTGGACAATCACTTCATATGGAGTTTTATAGGACCTGTCACCTTTATCATCATGGTAAGCTGTTTTTTATTTTCCTTTGAATGCTGCGACTGACAGAGTGAGGAAGGGACTGAGATGAAGGAGAGAGATAAAGGAAGTGAGATGGTTGAACTGAAGGGGAAAGTCAGCAGGATTTTTTTTTTTTTTTTTGCTCCTCGGTGATGACAGGTTAATTTTGCGCCAAAGACAGATTTTCGAGGCATCCGACAGTTCTCTCCCCTGACAAGGATCAGGATTTGTTAGGCGACTTTAAACTCGCGTTCACACGATTGCCATGAAGTCTAACGTTACAGGCTCACCTTTCGGTTAACGGCCTTCCGGTTAACACACAAAAAAAAGATGAGAAACGGCCTCAAGGTGTGCATTTTAAAGCACATGCTGCATACTTTTTTCCTCCTCTGCGTCAGCCTCCTTGCGTGTTTGTCCGCCTCCGGTAAATAGCAGACGGACTGTTGGGGAGAAGAGGGAAAGCAAAGGCACCTCTCTGTTTGGTCAAGGACCGTCAGGGGTGAAGGACATATAGCATATCATAATGACATATGTCCCATTGAGCCATGCAATTATTTACTGGTCATGACATTATTATCTCCCGCTCCATCAGAGAGGCTCAGAAGAATGAGACCTCAGGGAGTCTTCCCTCCCTGCACAAAAAAAAAAAAAGAAATAGCAGGTGGTATTCCTCAGATATATATCCTCTCAGCCCACCGCGCCATGTATTGCTTTGCCCTCATGCACACCAAGGGATGAGGGAGCTCTGCAAACTTGTCTGGCTGCTGTGCAGGGAGGACGGGTGGTATTTGTTCAGCACCGTGTTCATTATCCAGCATAATGGCTGGTACTGTATCTACAGATGCGGTGACCTCTGTTGAACATCAAACTGACACTGAAAATATACCGGAGAGAGGGGGCACCCATGTCAAATTCCAGCAAGTCTCTGCAAACAGACCGGCAGACCGCTAGCAGCTTTCAAAGGAAAGACATAGTACAGCTCTTTGTCTGTGTGGTAACAGAATAGATAAAAGATGAGTCCGCTCGCTGGACTGCATTTCACAGTTTTCTCAGAAAGAGACACTCGAAGTCGCATTTAGAAAAATGGAGGAAGCGCGCAGACCCGACGGAAAGCCTGTGTTGGATTGAAATGCCTGTTTCTTTTTTGTTTGCATTGATTTTTATTTTTTTTTTCTCTCACTTTGAATGTGTGAGCTTATAATTGAGGGAGCATTGTATTAAAACAAACACATTTCTCCATGTCTCAGCAAATGCTCCGTCAGCCACACAGGAATATGTTTCCTTTCCCCTTAAATTGGGCCCTCATTGTTTTCCGATCGCGCGTTGCTTCCATAATGATTTGCATGAAAGATGCGTCCGCGCTGGAAATGATGATCGGGATCCCGGCGGTGATGACCGGAGAGATAGAATCATGACCCTGTGAGGGGCTAATGTATTGTAGCAGAGCTAATGTGTGACAGGAATGAGGGTTTTTGCAGCAGCGCATCGCACACTGCTCCTCTGATTCTGTGCAACAATTGACTCAAAAAGACAAAGTGCTGTGGAAAGGGGCATCTCGGGGGAGCGTGCAGGAGCAAGGTTTGCCTACACCATCCGTGACCCTGGTTTCTCTACAAATTGGCTTTGTCCTTGTCAATGAGGGAGAGGCAGAGGAGGAGAAAAGGCACACGAGCGAGAGAAAACAGTGCTGCTTTGGCTCCTGTCTGTATCCCCACCCCGCCACCCTAGCCATGTTTGTGCCAAACAACATTGGTTTTGACCTAGGGTGGTCATGCTTTTTCCTCATCCTTTTGTTTCTTCTCCCTTTTTTCTTGCTCTTCCTGTGTTTTTATTTTTTCGCTCCTGGCTGAAACAGGCCCTGAATACCGACTGAAAACAAAAGCTAGTGGAAGGCATTTAGATCCTTGTTCTTTGGCAGAGGTTGCCCTGTCTCTGGGCACAGGGGGTATTAGCTCCATGAAAAGGGAACATGGAAGTAATGAGTGGTGGGGGGAAGCCATTAGTATGCTTGAGATAGCTTCAACACAAGGCCTCTTGGATCATGACACGTCGGGAGCAGTTCTTATCATCTGGACAGCTCCATCTGCACCTTTAATATTTTATCCCCAGCAGTTCATTTAGAGTTCAGTGTGTACACACACAGTCCACTTCAGCTTTAAAAAAAAAAAAAAAAAAAAGCTTTCTCCTCAGTCCCAGTGTGGCGAGGTGCTTCTGCATGGCTTGCAGTGATGATTCAGAGACAGAGTGAAGGATAGAAGGCAGCTTCGCTCTAGCAAAGAGGGGATCCCCCAGGAAGGGCTGCGAAAGCATGTCGGTGGGGGTGGGAACATGTGCCGTGCTGCTAGGTTACTTTAAAGCACTGTGTCCCTCTCCTCTGTCTCATTGGATCCATGTCACCACTCCAGGCTGTGTGAAAGGGTTTTTCAAAAGTCCTCGCCCTCCCGTCCCTCCTCCCCCCCTCCCCCACCGCCTGACTCATGCAGGCGGCTGATAGAAATAATGGCTGATAGCTGCGAAACAAAACATAGTTTCAGTGCCGTCTGCGATATAAAAGAGGGTTCGCGATCCAGGATTTTTTTTCTCTCTTTTTTTCCCCCCTCCTATCCGTCCCTCTCCTTTTACTGCCTGGGTTATTGTGAGCGGCTCCGTGAGTTGATTGCATGTGGAGGGGGTGATGTATTGATCACAGGCAGTCTTTTGATAGCAGCGTGCACCAGAACACGGACAATTTCTGTTCAAGAGTTGAATGGCCGTGGTCTGAGTCCAGCTCGCAAAGGTCATTCATTTATTTCATGCCCTCACACTGGCAGCGATACAGCTCCTTTTTTTCCTCTCCCGCCACAACGTTTCGCCGTTCTAAAGATAACACTAAAATGCCCCGTTTTAAGGCTCACCTGGAAAAAAAAAACGCTCCGGTTATTGAAAATGTGTTCATTTGTTTCTTGGTGTTGCTGTATTTTTGTGCGTTTCTGATCCTTTGATGCACTATTGGAGACACACATTTCTATTTCTATTTCTTAGATATTCCTTGACATTATTTATACATGCATGGCTTCGCAGTACAAACTGCTTCCACTACTGTGAGTGCATGTACATGCTGTGTCCGGGACCTGGAATAAATGTTTTTGAAGTAAATTATTTGGAGCTCGCTTCCTCGCTGGCCCGTCCAGCCTTTGTGTCTCTAAATCACACTATTGATTTTGAAGGTAGCGAATAAAAGCGCTCCGAAACGCGGCACATAGTATCCTTGTCTCAACCTGATATGTGCCACTGGCTTCCTTAAGATTTAATACATTGAAACAAGCAAGCATCTCCCTCTCCCCTTCCTGTTCCCTCCTTCCTCTCTCTCTCTCTTTTCATCTGTCCACACGCAAGAATCGAACAAAATATACCATGTTCCCTCAAGCCTTTTGTAGCTGCTTACACCTTATAATATTTCACTATGTGCATAAAATGATATGCAGTTGTTTTGTACAACAAGAGGCTCTCTTATTTCTCCTGCTACGTTTCATTCCCTCCTGACTTTGCCAGACTGCTGCTGTGTTTCTCTCTTTCCTTTTTTTTTTTCTACTGTGATGGATTTTAATGCATTTCCATGCTCTTATTGATATAGAATGACACTAAATTTGGCGCCAGTCGGCCCCACGTCTGAGCTCGGCTGGAACGATAGATGTTTATTGGATTAGTCTGTGGACATGCAGAGATTTGAAGGCTCTCCTCTTTTAATACTTATAGACAAATTAACAGTTTCTTCTCTCTCTCTCTCTCTCTCTGTGTGTCTGCTGTATCTTGCGTCATACATCTTCATGTATTAATGCTGCCATTACTCTGT
This sequence comes from Sebastes fasciatus, assembly GCF_043250625.1. Taxonomy (NCBI): domain Eukaryota; kingdom Metazoa; phylum Chordata; class Actinopteri; order Perciformes; family Sebastidae; genus Sebastes; species Sebastes fasciatus. The sequence continues at coordinate 14,427,502 of NC_133799.1, forward strand.
TTTGACAGCTCAATCTCATCTTCCTGCTCCTCACTATGTACAAAATGGTGAAGCACTCCACCACCCTGAAACCAGACTCCAGCCGACTGGAGAATATAAAGTAAGTAAAGGGTCACACGCTGAACCCCCGCATTCTCCTGCTTATCAGCAATTTAACACTGGTGCTGTTATGCCACTGCCCCCAGGAAAACTAAGGGTCTTTTACTCTTGAGGTAATGATTTTTTTTTTCTTTCTTTTTTTACTTAATAATGTTTCATGGGAAAATGCATTACCTCCCCAACCTCCAAGCCAAATTCCAGCGCTGGACTAGCAAATGACGTTAGAATACATTTATTTTTCAGTCTGAAATTATCCAGATCAGATGGATCCACCAGAGGAATTCATTATTTTGACTCTAGAGATTTCAAATGTTGCACAGATTTTTAATGAGACTTTTGGCATGACTTAGCTGTCATGATGACTACACAGACTTTGTGAGTCGTCTTTGTTGTTTTGCTCCAAGCCACTAGCCGCAGCATTGCACGGGCATGACACACACACACACACACACACACATCACTCTACGGCTGCAGCTTAACTATGCGCTGCTCGCTCTGCTAGGGCGGGGTACAGTGGAACGGCTACCATGTGTGTTTGCCGCTGGAACATGTCAAACCTCTTTTTTATAGATCCCAGCGTCTAATCCCAGAAAAGAAAAAAATTCCTTCCCTACATAACCGCAACCACCCGACCACCACCCCACCCCGCCATCCCTCTTAAAGTTAAGGCTTTCTGAGTCGCCACAACGTTTATGACGTGTTTCGCTTTTAGAAGGAAAATCATGTTTTTTCTGAAGCACTAATTGTTTTGTTTTGTTTTTTAGCACTTCTGTGAAAACAATATTTATTGCTGTTTACTGCAGGGTGAATTTCAGGGCCTTTTCCATTTAGAGTTATATGTTTTTTTGCTGCTCGCAGTAACACAGCCCCATGTCGGTTTGCACCATTATATTTCAACTTCCACCACTCTGGAGCAGGAGCAGCAGCGTTGCTATTTCCATCCACTGTTTGTTATTTTTCATTTTTCCTTAATGAACGTGTGCGACATTACAGCACTGCGGTAAAACTGCAATCAGGGAGAAAAGATCTTATTTAGACTTCTGGGTTTATTTGAGATAGACTACTCCCCTATCAAGCAAACCACAACGCATTTACTCAACATGGTGTGCATTTGTACTTGGATTTTAGAAATGTTAAGCTTGTTTATACTGCAAAAATACGTTGTGTATTAAAGCTTAAGTGGGTAGGAAAAGAGGAAATATAATTAAAAAAGTATTTTTTGTAAAACAGTTACTATATCCAGGCAGTAGTGCATGAGACAGGTAATCTGAAAAATGTGCCTCTGTGTCCTCCGGTGCTCCTAACAGCATCTGCAAGATTTCACAGACAGGAGGAAAACAACCAATCAGAGCCGAGCTGGAGTCTGCCGTCCAGCTGCCGTCTCTGAGCAGCTGTCAATCACTCGCAAACTCCGACCAAACGGTCAAATTAGGCAGCGCTGATCAAACATGAATCAATATTCTGTTACTGTAATGCCTATTTCTTGCCTCCAAATGTTTTCAGAAACATCTTGTAGTGTACTGTTTAGCTGTAAAATTAAATAGTTTGTGACCTGGCAGCCATGTTGAGATCAGTTAAGGAAATACCAAGCACCGCCCACCAGCTGGAGCACAGCCAATAGGAACGCTCTCTCTGAAATTACCTGTGATTGGCCAACGTCTCCCGTCACGGGCTAGATTTTCTAAAGCCTGAAAACAGAGCCATGAGGAGGTGCAGAAGTCTAGTTTTCTCTCAAAGCACTTGAATAACAATATGCTGAAAGGTTATTATAGAATTTTTGCCCAATGATGCCAAAAATATACTGCCTACTGCCACTTTAAGCTTCTTTATACTGCAGAAATACGTTGTGTATTAACAGCTGTTTCCTTGTGGTCTTTTTCTTTGTGTCAGTTTAGCACCAGTGTCATTGCATGTTGCATGTGACGGCAAGGTTAACGCACCCCCTCTCCTTTCTCTCCTCCTATCACTCTCCCGCTCTCTCTGTCCTGCGATCCGCACCAGTAATTATCGCGTTTGTGACGGCTACTATAATACCGATTTGCCTAGGTAAGCTTCCACTATATACCTCAGATAATTTCACCCACACAACACCACCCACGCATACAATAGCATACATGCAAATTCCACCACAGACACTCTCTTCACTTTTATAATTGAATCATCAACAGAAAAAACATGCAAACACTCTGTCAGATTATTAACTTCTCGTGCTTTCCCTTGGATCAAAGTTGAAGCTATCTGACTCAAATGCCGACTAACCCCCGCTGTTGTGCGCTCTGATCTAATTGTGTTTCTCTCTTCCTGCTTATCATGCTCTCTAGCTATGAAGATAATAAACGGTTTATCAAGTAAGGACACGTTGCCCAGAAGTCTCCTCCTCAGCTTGTAGTTTATCCTCCTCTCCTCTTTCCTTTTCTGTCTTTTCTTTTTCTTTCTTTCGCCGGTTCATCCTCTCCCGACCTGCAGCTACTCATCCACCGTCCTTGTGACTGTTCACTCTCACCGTGTCCATCATCTTGAAATCCAGTCTCGTTGTTGTTGTGTGTTTGAGCGCTGACCTGTGACCGCTGCTGGTGTCTGAAGGCTCCGCAGGACCTTCACACACGAGGCGGGGAATCTCCTTTTTTTCCCCTTGACCTCTTTCCACATCTGCCTGGTTCTCCAGCTCTGATAACACACTCACTAGATAAATATTTAGGTGCTGTTCGGTACGTTCTAACACATAAAAAGTTATTTACAGAAAACCAGATCAAGTTTTTTTGCTTCCTTCTTGTCTGTTTGACAGCAGGAACTGCATTGGAGAGTGTGTGAGGATGGAGGACAGTTGTGAGGATGGCGTTAGGTGTCGTTTGTCATCTTATTGTTTTCTTCTCACCTGGTTTACAGCTTTTTTCCCCTAGTTTTTCATAGTTCTGGTGATTGCAAATCCCACTCATCATCCTGTCAGATCACTAAACGCCTCTCATGCTGGATTCGTCCTCTCCTTGTGTTTGTTTTTTTTGCCGTCCTTCAGATCCTGGGTCATGGGTGCCTTCGCTTTGCTGTGTCTGCTGGGTCTCACGTGGTCCTTCGGCCTCTTCTTCATCAACGAGGCCTCGATCGTCATGGCATACCTCTTCACCATATTCAACACCTTCCAAGGAATGTTTATCTTCATCTTCCACTGCCTTCTCCAGAAAAAAGTGAGTCACTCTTCATTTTCCGCAGCGCTCAAAGACATTTTTTCTTTCAAGGTGAAACGCTGAATTTGAACAGACCTTTTGCACCAGAATTCACACAGCACCACATGCTGATATAAAGAGCAAACACTGCTTGCTTCAAGATCTTGGCTAAGTCGTATGTAAAGTCAACAATGTACTGTAGGTAAACACTCGGCTGTTTGCTCACGCAGGTCCGCAAAGAGTACAGCAAGTGCTTCCGCCACACGTACTGCTGCGGAGGGCTGCCGACCGAGAGCTCGCACAGCTCTGCAAAGACTTCCACCACGCGGACCAGCGCACGCTACTCTTCTGGTACACAGGTAGACCCAGCAGCTTCATACAAAGACTCACCGAGCATCACAACACAGAAGGACGCAATGTTTTCCTGCACACACTCTCACCATACAGCTCATTTACATTGTTGTGAAGTTCAAACAATTGCTCATGAGGATGTACTTTCATCATGAGCAAAAAAAAAGAAATAAATGCACATGATGCATTTTATCTTCAGAGGTAGATCAAGTGACACAAACATGATGCCACATGTTACGAGCAGCATCTGCTGTACTGCATGAGTGCCTTTCTTCTGTTCTGCCCCCTTTAAGCACTTGCTTTTATCTGTTTTCTCACTAACGTCATGTGCATGGGAAATAGTAGTGCACTCTTTAAAGAGCGTTGCAAGCACATTTTACTGCGGGGAAAGCCGAAATTGCAAAAAAGAAAAACATATTTGCTTTTTCCTTATCTTATTAATAGTCCTTATTAGACAATACCTCCAGATGTGCTTATAGAGAAACATCCCTATTATGCTTTAACCTCCAGCCCTGTTCAAGGTTCTTGTGACTGGAGCTGAAGCCGTTCAAAAGTTGACGTTAATTCGTTCTGAAAGACACATGCAGAGAAAGTGAGCACCCTTGCCTCGCTGCGTACTAGTGTGCGCGTGAGGAGCGGTGAAGTCAGTAGTATGTACATAGAAAATAAATGAGTTGATCTGAAAGGTGAGCGGGCTTGTTTAAAGTCCTAATGACTGTCCCTTGTTGACCTGACAGAGTCGTATCAGGAGAATGTGGAATGACACCGTAAGAAAGCAATCTGAGTCCTCCTTTATCTCAGGTGACATCAACAGCACCTCCACCCTTAACCAAGGTCAGTTCACACCTCATTTCTCTCCACATGCACACCTATGCACACATTTCATCACCCAGCTAAAAATACCTCAATGATCTCACGCGTCCGCCGTGGAGGAATCCTAATCATAATGAATGCCTTCAGCTTGAAAAAGACAGAGCGGTAAAAAAAGATGTAGGCCTTTAGTCTAGTCTCCCTGTTCTGCCAACGAAGGGATTACAAAAATCCATCCTCAAATAGTCTGTGCGCCATCATTCTGGCTGCTAACGTCAGTCTCAAATTGGGGCAAGGCTAGAAGAGCGTTTTTTTAATTTAAGTGCTGGCTGTCCAGAGTTCATAACAAGGCTCCTCGGGGGAAAACGTAGACGAAACTAAAAACAGAGAGGAACATTTTTTTTTATTTCAGTAAAATCTTAACACGCAGAGAGAGGCCATTTGTTGCCTGGCATGTAAGGTGACCTCTGTTACTTTACAGGGGGATTTATGAGGGAGGGAGGAAAAAAAAAAAAGCTGTCATTTATTATTTAGCTTGAGCACAAACATGATGATGAGAAGATGATGTTCAACTCTGACTGACCTGGAGTGCTTAGTGTGATGTTAGGCTCTCTACCGCCTCTGAAATGGCTTTCCAAGCATGCCAGGGAAGAGAGGGGTTTACACCGAGGTGGTTTAACTCTTCTACCCTCCTCCTCCTCTGACTCCTGTCGCCGCCGCTCTCTGCCTGCTCTTTCTTTTTTGCTATCACTTCACACGAGGTAAAACATTACACCTACTGTCGGGCTCTGAAGCACATTTTTGACCCGCCTATACAACCGCAACAATATAGAAGTAGGACTCTTTTTTTTTTTCCCTTCCTGGAGTTAATGTAAAGGTTGGATATTGATCACTCCGGGGTGTAGGAGCCTAGTTACCCAGGAGAGTCAGTGCACTAAAGGAGGGCTCTATCTCCTGGAAGCACTTCCCTGTCATTAAAAACATCCCTGGAGACTTCCCAACATGACAGATGGCATTTAACACAGGTGATAAATGGCAGAGGAAATACCTCAGATCCTTAAAACACATCGCAAGCTGGGAAAAAAATGAGGTTTGGACGGAAATTTTAGTCTAAATAAAGATTTTGATATGAAAACTTGGAAGGATTCTGCTCTTTGTCTTAGGGGAGATTAAATATTTGGACCTGGTTCAAACGGCGAAACCTTTGCCCAAGGTTTGGGCTATTTTTGAAAACTAATATTTTCTCAAAAAATAATAAGTAGATATGACTTTGTGAAAATGCAGTAATGAGCACAATGGGTTTATAAATGAATGGATTACACATAAGAAATGATCTTGAAAGTTGAAAAAAGTTTTTAAATGTGAGGAAGACTTGAATGTTTTTTGGCTCAGACAGCAGTATAGCTGGTTTCTTGCTTTTCCCCCCGTTGCTTCTCAAACTTTAATCTGCATTCTCGAATTCAAAATAAACACCCTAGTTTCAGATTTTCTCAGACGCCCCGGTTGACACCACACGCCTCAAACTTATTGAAAATTTCATTTCTTTTCTCCATGAAGCTTTACAATCACTGTCGGCCGACTGCGCCAAACCTTAACTCCTCTTCTGTCTCGCCACTCCAGGAATGACCGGGAATTATCTACTAACAAATCCTCTTCTTCGACCACAAGGCACTAACAACCCTTATAACACCTTACTGGCCGAGACGGTCGTGTGTAACACCCCCACGGCTCCAGTGTTTAACTCGCCAGGTGTGCTTCCTTAATACTTTCACCTGCATTCAGGCTTTTTCTTCTTCTCTCTTTCTTCCTTTCCCTCTTTGTCTCTTTAGTTGAGTGTACGGCAGGCCAAATGAAAAGCAGGATGTTCTGCAGTATCGCCTTTCCCTCTGAATCATTGTCTCCCAAATACCCGATACAGTACATATTGTGTGCGCACATGTTTTCATGCAGAGCGGAGATTTTTGTGGCTCGTCTCGACCCACCCTCTGTGTTCTCGTATTTCTCTTATCCAAACTCTGAACGGGACAGAATGATTAAGATGGGGAAGAGATACTACACGTTCTGCCGTGAGATAATGTAAACAGTGGTGTAGACCTGAAGCTTTAGTATAAACTGTATGTTTATTAAGATTTATGCTCCTGAATTTGTCAGGTGATTTGACATTCTTTGTGTGCTTTAGAGGGAGCTTTCCCCTTAAAACGTGTTAAAGCAAAATCTGTTAATGCAGATCGACTTAATGCAACTTTTGCATTGCGTCGTCTGTGTATAGATATATTTAGCAATAGATAAAAATCACTATATCTCAATTGCACATGGCATTTAAGCGTACATCATACTGTGCTGCGATTATGTGTGCTGTTCTATTTTTGAAACTGAAATGGCATCTTTTGTCATGTTTTGTGCTTCTCCCCTGTGCTTCCCTCTAGTGACCTACAGAGAGACAAGTATGGGAGTAAAACTTAACTTTGCCTATCAAATGTAAATTTTTTTCAGCATGCTTATTATAAACAACCAAAACCCCCCCTGGCACAATCACTTGGTTTACTTTTAGGCCATTAACACACACTCAGTGAGCAAGTGGTTCACAAAATTATCCACCCCAAATTCTACTCCGATCTGACAAGAAACAAAAGATTTATCTCAGAGAAATCTCCGACATCTGACAGCTCTATCGCAAATTGCTCTGCTTCTCTCTCTCTTCTGCTTAATTTGTGATTTTAAGCGACCCAAAAAATGTGCTGCTTTTTTTCTGGCAGAAAGGAGCATTTATCAGAGAGGTTTTCTTTCTTTTTTTCTTTCTTTTCTTTTCTCCCAAAATGTCTGTGCTCCTGTGGCATTCAGCGGTCTCGGTGTCCAGTAGTATTCCCCTCACACCTTTCCAGACTGCAGCACCTGTCTGGACACTAAATTGCCTCCTAGCAGGCACAAACACATGGATGTCATGGCAGCAGCTGTTTAATTTCCCCCTTATTCTCTTCTTTTTTTCACAGAACTTTCTTGTCATTTCCCCTAATTTCCAATAGCATGCCTCCTACAATCACAATTACTCCCTTTTTTTTTTGGACAAAGACAAAATATATCCCATTAGTCTTCATCTTAATGTTTTTACATCTGTTGTTCTTCCAGGAGGCACGTTCGCCTCAGCAGAGCACATTTTTCCTCTATCTCCTCTCTCAATCATGGCATAGCTAATATTTATCCTATTTCTCTGCTGTTTTCCATGACCTCCATGTGTAGAGAAATTCCTAACATGACTGCGTCTGACCTCTGCAGCGGCTGTGTTATTCTTGAGCTGTTCTGCTAGCGACCGGGGTCTCACTGGGAACTGTCACTGTGACGGATGCCAAGCGCCGGGCTGCGGGCGAGCTCTGACCTTTGCCAGCTCTGGGTACACAAGCTGCCAACTAATGGACAGAAAGTGTACCAACATAAGCACAAAAATAAAGGAAAAAAACATCTACAAAACAGTAGCTGTTGGCTAATTCCTAAAAGTAAAAAGCTATTTAATGCTTGTTTGTTTCATTTGCTGAACCCTTGCTCTCGCTAAGTTGCAGTTAAGACTTTTCTTTTACGTTTTGTTGTTCTTTTTGAGTGATTCTTCTTCATGTTACAATAAATCATTTTACTTTCTTTTGTACATCAGCTGCTCTTAGACCAGATAGCCTGAGCAGACAGACATGATGTGAGTTGTCCAAAGTGAGTCTTTTCACCTGCTGTGTGTGGTGATGGTGGAGTGCTGCTTGTGGGCTCCCCTTGTAGTGAGAACAAAGATGGCTGTCCCATGTTGATACATGACTACTTCCCCTTCTCTGTCCGTGTCATCTTTTCCCATCTCTGTCCTTTTTCTTTCCCTTCGGCACATCCAACCTATTAGTTGCTAGACAACCTGTAAGTGTCGTAGCTTTGCCCGTTTGTGGCTTCATACTTGTGGACATCTACTTTTTGCCCGGTGTGTTGTGATGGTGATTACTGTTCCAGTTTGTTCCTTAATGTTGTTTGGGATCTTTTTCATTGCTTTGTCACTGTTGTGGCAGCACAACTAAAAACGCACAATGCTCCGCTTATTATGAAGCCATTTAAAAAAAAAAAAAAAAGGGAAAGTCCAAATGTATATGTGAGAAAGTAAAATGATTTTCTCATTGCAGATGATGCATGCGTATATATTGTCTGTTAAGGATTGTGCCTAACTAACGGATTTACGGCATGGCTTAATTTGACTTGAGTTTTCTATGTGAAACTGCATCCTGAACAGCATTAAACCTTTGCTCCTTTCTGTATGATGGTTATCGATGTTGACTAATGTGAAATATCCTCACATGTCCCTCTCTTTGCAGGGCACTCACTGAACAATGTGGTGAGGGATACAAGTGCAATGGATACACTACCGCTAAATGGTAACTTTAACAATAGCTACTCGCTCCGCAATGGGGACTTTGGCGACAGTGTGCAGGTAGTTGACTGCGGCCTCAGTCTGGACGACGCTGCCTTCGAGAAAATGATCATCTCCGAGCTTGTACACAACAACCTGCGTGCCTGTAACAAAATCCACCATCAGCAACAGCAGCAGCAGCACCACAGTTTACACCACCCGCCCCACCACCAGCCGCCACCGCAGTACCACCATCACCACCACACGGAGCGGGCTCCGCCCAAGGTGACGGTGGTAGGCGGCGGCAGCAGCAGCGAAGACGACGCCATCGTGGCCGACGCATCGTCTTTGGTGCACGTGGGCGACGCGGTGGGCCTCGAGCTGCACCACCAGCAGGAGCTGGAGGCGCCGCTCATCCCCCAGCGGACTCACTCGCTTCTGTACGCGCCCCAGAAGAAAGTGAGAACCGATGGGGGAGTGGAAACCTTTGTCAGCCAGCTGACACCCACCGACCCCGACGACAGTCTGCAGTCCCCAAACAGAGACTCCTTGTACACTAGTATGCCTAATCTGAGGGACTCTCCGTTGCCCGAGAGCAGCCCCGACGTGGTGGAGGACCTGTCGCCCTGCAAGGGGAGTGAGAACGAGGACGTTTACTACAAGAGCATGCCTAACTTAGGGTCCGGCCACCAGCTCCAGGCCTATTACCAGATAGGCCGAGGGGGCAGCGATGGCTACATTATTCCCATTACTAAAGATGGCTGCATCCCTGAAGGTGATGTACGGGAAGGACAGATGCAGCTAGTGACGAGCCTTTAAACGTAGGCTACTTAAATCATCCCCAAACCTCTTCCTGCCCTTTTTGCAGCCCTGACCTCTTGGAGGACACACAAGTGAAGGGAAGTTTTATTTTTGAGGAGATCCGAGGAGCGCCGTCAAACACATTTACAAATCCTCCTCCTCCTCCAGCTGCATTGCGATCTCCTTCCTCTCCCCTCCCCCCCCGAGACACGCCACTCTTCCTCCCCTTTCCCTGCAGACCAACAGACTTGGTGCACAGCGATGGCCGTGCAAAGTTTTAATGAGACTGTACATAAAATGCAGAGTCAAATTTCAATTTTAAGAGACAAGCCAACTATGTATTTAAATGTGCTGCTGCTGTTGAATAATTGAGAAAAATTTAAGGTACGAAAATAGAAAAAAAAGACAAAAAAAATAAACATTACTGGCTACATCATATCAGCAATTTCCCGGTCAAAAGGTTGTACATACACTCCCCAACATCCTCGTTGAAGCCTGTTTTTTTTATTTTTATTGTAAACAAAACACCCCTGGACCAGGACGTGGACTCTTGTTTGTAAAATGTTCCCGATCAGACTGTTAGAAAAGGAATATAAAGTCCTGGTCGCTCTCCGTCACCATGAAGTTTGGATTGTATAACCACTAGCAATCAAGCCCCTGGCCTTATATTTTCTCAACTGTACATTGAACTGTTGTCAAGGAAAATGGCTAAAATATATATTTTGTTGTATTGCTAGTGTAAAATAAAAAATCATGGGAAACCGTAAATATGAAGAAACCTTTTAATTGCAAAATTTTAACGTTTGAGAAACTATTGTGTAGAAGTTGCACATATGTTATACAGTGTGTTTATGGTTCCAACACTTCATTCATGGTAGTGCGTTTAAAGGCTTATGAAAAGAAAGGAGGATTCAACAAATTACAAAGATGCATTATCACTTTTTTTCCACTTGTGAACAGTGTTTTTCGCTTAATGAGTTCCATTGATATCGCCCATTGAAATATGTCTATTTGATTTTTGCCAAAGTGGCATTACTTCAGTAGGATGGGAATGCAAAAACCCAGTTAAAGTGATTCATGCATTGCACATTTTTTTGTGTAATTCTGAATGAAATAGATCTTTTTAATGGCAGAGTAATGGGCAACTGAAATGAAACCGACTTTTGACAATAAAGTTTCTATCATAAATGTAGTTCTTCCGCCTGAGTTTGGACATTTTATTTATTAAAATCTTTCCAAAAAATAAAAAAATGGGAAATGTGTGAATATTTTCCAGCACTGGTATACATGCTGTACTGTAGCTCATGTTTTTTATGTAAACATGTTACCAAGGGGCTCATCACTTAAGACTGATGTAAAGTTCAACACTTGTATAACAAATAAAATAAATGTGAGATTTTTTGTCAAATGCCAGTTGCTTTTTAATGCTTTGTGTTTTTGGTACTATTTGAAAAAAAACAGGTTAAATTATTTTGCTATGGACAAAAATACACTTTTGACTCAGGTTATAAGTAAGTCCCGAGCACCTTGAAAAGATAAAATTGGTGGATTTGTTTTCTGGGAGGGGGTGGGGAGTTATTTGCTTTTTTTTGTTCTGCTTTTTTCTTCAATGGCTGCAGAGTAGAGAGAGAGCTCATTTCACCGTATGTGTTAGAGAAGCCAAATCTTTCCATGTGATTCAAAGATGAGAAACTCAGGTAGGAAAATTGCATTGTAAATGTTCCTCTGTGTGGTTGTAACACTAATAAAGGTTCAAAAATGACACTGGTTCACAGCATTGTCCACTTAGTATATTATTGAATCCTGGCACCATTAAAAAGCCCCGGCGCTTCAGACATCTTGTAAGATGTTGGCTTTAATGCCGTGTGGGAGTGGAAATGTGTCCACGGACCTAACGAGGTCAATGTTACACTTGGCTGCGGTTGTAGAAATATATTACACATAATATGTCCGAGTATGACACATATTTGCTCTAATTAATGTGCTGTTGAAGCCCGCAGTCAGCTCCTGTACGGTTTATGCCTCAGGTAATGCTAATTTACGAAGCATTTTAATAAAACACCAGTTGAGGCGGAGTGACAGCTCTCAGCAGGGTGGCTGGAAATTGCGCTGTTTACCATTTGGCATTGAAGGAAATGACTCAGAACTTAGCAAAAAAAGAATGCACTTTATGTCAGAGCCGGTGCACATAATGCTGTGTGGGCTGCGTGTTGTTTTGACTTTTTTTCCACAATTATGTGACATTTTGTGCAATTATCTGAGGCTGCAAATTGTCAGAGAAGAATTATGCTCAGTTTTTTTGTGATCTCTTGTGCAGACCCCTTGAATGTCAGTTAGGAATCAAGTGTTGAGGTGATTGTTGACTGTCGAAATGGCAGACATAATGACGTGCATAATAATGAGAAGGGAAAAAAATATATTGATTTCCATCCTACATTGTTAAACTATAGCACCGTTTTATCCGTGTGTGTGAGAGCCCTGAAGTTTGACTGTGCGATGTTCTTTTCAAAGAGAATCCATTATAAATAATTAGGCTACAAAAATTGCTAGACATTAACAAATTGTTCTGTAATTTGGAACAAAAGTAATTATAAAGAGCCAATTCATATTAACAAATAACCTGAGAGCAGTACACTATGTTGTGTTAAACTTCAATATCGTCACTGCGGTCAACACTAAAAGAAATGTGTCATTGTCAAAAGTTATTCTAACCCCTTTGTTCATTGTTTTTGAGAGCACAAATCACATTAAGTCACTTCTCACCAGCATTTTCTGTTTACCTGAAATAGAAAAACTTATATAAGTCCACATTAACATTTCTACACCATGAGTAGGTAGTCACTCTGCTCAAATATAGACCAACAAATAATTGCCACCCCTTTCCTCTCACCCCTCTCTCTAACTGCAGTTTGTTTATCCTAACACCGTGACCTCAGACGTGGATAAACTCGGCCGGTAAGCAGGTTTATTTTCATTATTAAGGGCTGCGAAACATGAGCTCGGATTGGCTATTTGTCTGCGGCAGGGAATGTGGCTCTCGGAACCCTCTAGCTTTGCGTGTGGCCTTCTCGCCATGCGAGAGCCTCTCTAATTCCCCGTCTTTTGCTCAGGGAGAGACTCGCCCTTTGTCAAACATTGATTCAGAAGTAGGCCAGGAGCCGAGGGGCTGAAAGCCCGGCTGCTCCCACAGAGGAGCTAGCCGGCCCCCTGGAAACCCGAAGTAGAGAATACTGTCAGCAGAATCGTGGAGAAACTGCTAAAGACGGATGTGTTGTTGAGTAAACAGAGGCATGAGACTAATGTGTGACCAAACACGGATATTTGTGGTTGTCGAGTCAGAGTTAATTTTCATATATTTCCGTAGGATATGATGCAATTGGATGAAAGAGATTCTCCTGTTGATGAAAGATTGTATATGTGTGTGGGTATATTTTTCCTAATCCCAGAATGCACCGAAGGTCTCCCTCGTGTGTCTGTGTCCTCTACACAGGGAGACAGAAATAACGAGACTTCTCCTAAAAGCACTTCGTATTTTGGTCACACAGACATTTAATAAACATTTAATGAAGTAACCATCTGTTTAAGATCAAGTGTGACAAGCTTCATCAGCTTAAATTAAATATTAACTACGTGCACATCATCGCCACTTCCTGACTTTTTGGCCCTACATGCCCACATTAACAAGCAAAACACGAATGTTGATATATATTGTAAGCCTCTAGTCCAAATAATTCAATATTTCATTAAAAAATGTCTGGTCACCCGATTCGACTGTTATCAGGTCATTAAATGTGCGTTATCTGTTGCTATAAGCACCATAGATGTGGGTCATTTTGGGCCGACTACATCTGCTACGTTGTAAAAGTGAAAAGCAACACGTTCTAACACGTAAAATTGAATGAAATGTTACGTTTTGAACACAAACAAAAAGGCTTCTTTAGGTTTAGCCAACAAAAACAAGTTTAGAGAAAAACATTGTTTGCTTATGAACACAAAGACAGCTACACGTTGTTGGTTTCACATGGGATGCAAACCCCAGTCTCCTGGGTGAAAACTTTGTGATTTGTGTCCAATCCATCATTCCCTTCTTCCACCCCATATGGAGTTTCACGCTGTCTATACTAGAGCACCTGACTTCCGCTTTTTCTCCTTTTATAATTACTACAGTCGCTAGAGGTCGCTGTCGTGTTCTTTTATACCTTCTTTCTGTGATCTACCATGTGGATGGATGATAAAACCTACTAGTAGGCATAGTAGGCCCCTATTGACCCACATCTGTGGTGCAACAGCCTGACAAAAGTCTAACCGGCTGAAAATCTAGAGGTCTTTGGCCAATCTTTGCAAGTCTACCTTCATGTATTTGTTGAAAGTTGAGTTTAAGAAGTTCCGTTTCAGGCCCTTTGGGGATTTCTGTGAGGTTATCAATAGCGGCTGCAGTAGCAACTGCTGCAGCAACTCCTGTTAACGGAAAAAACACAGTGCCAATTATAGATGCCATCAACGTGGATGAAAGCGATTGTGTACAAGCAATGGAAAACCTCTCAAGCCACAAACAGTAACTGGCAGCGCAATAGTAACTTCCCAAACTCTTGAAGTCAAAGGGGACCCTTTAACGGCTCCCTCTTTTTCTTCCCCCAGCCTCTTTTGTCCTGTCCCCAACTTCAAATGTGCAGATTTGCGGCCCATGGGCAACTTAGATCCGGTCTCGTCGAGGTGAAAAATCCAATTAACCTGCAGCTCCAGCTGCCTTCGTTATAATTCCCTCCCATAATTATGAAATTACCAGATGCAGGATTTCAAATGAAAAAAGGATGAGAGCGACCGGCTCAGAAAAAAAAGATGAAATAAACCGTTCCCTGCCAGTATACGGAGTTCCAATTTACCTCAAGGGGGAACGGCTAATTCTTCTTACTGGGTTTGAAGGTGAGACCTGCAGAAGCCCTTGTAATCAGAATAAGACATATCCTAACAAAAACATGAGGATGGCCATTGACATTAATGGAGAGACTCTTGCATGTTATGCATGCAGACTTCTGAAGTGACAGTATATAAATACACAATATACTGTAAGTCCAAACTACTCAAAGAAATGTGGCAAAAACTAGTGTCACTGTGGGATCTCTGGTACAGACACTTATTCTGGAGGACTGTGAGTATTAAACGCCTTTATTTAGAGAGGTTTAGATGAAGCAAAACAAAACATATTTCAGCTTCCTGCTGCCTTCCTGCTAGAACAACACCTACAGCAGATCATGAGCAGCAGTGAGGTACAGTATGGCAATGTGTGAACTTTCTGTGTTACATTTAAATTGTTTAAAATGAATACGGTTTCATGCATTATTTGCTCATACATTTACAAGTAATTGTGAATGTTGCTCCAGCCTTTCAGTCTAAGGTTAACTAGATTTTTTTCTGCACAACAACACACATCACATGGTGAGGTCACCCATTCATCCTCGCACTGTTATATTTTTCAAAGAGCTGCTGTGTCTAACTTGCCCTCAGTGAAGGCCTTTTCATCGCAATACTCAATGAACGTTAAAACCCCGAGCTACTGTAGCGCACAAAACAAACATCATTGATTCCTCTGCGATTAATTCAGGTTCCTCCAGCAAAAAAAAAAAAAACATTTAAAGGGGACATATCATGAAAAACTCACTTTTTCAGTGCTTGTGCTCATCGATTTGGGTATCTCGAGTGCCTGCCAATGAACAAACAGTGAAATAAGACAACCCAGTCAGTTTTTTTGTGGGCTTCCTAGATCAGAAAACGGGATTTAACTACCTTTGCAAAGGTGAACCATATTTTTACGGCAAGCCAATCAGAGCAGACTGGGATGCTCTGATTGGGATGAGCAGGGGGGCTCAAGCTGCATTCACACAAGAAGAAGCGGTGCGGCAAAAACACAGGGGGTACCAAAAAAACCACAGCGGCCTCCAGCGGTAAAGTAGACACAGAATCAACTTTTGGAGAAACGCAGCCCGATATCTCGCAAAGCACGTAACCGACCATCCAGAGCTGTACAACCCAGCCATGAGGGAACAAAAGACGTTAATTGTTGCTGTTAATGGGTCATTAAAGTGACTCAACCGGATCTCCACACAACCCTGCGGAGAATCGCCGCAACACCTGATCTCGTGTGAATGCAGCTAAAACGGAGCATTTCAGACACAGCGTGAATGCGGGTATATTCAGACAGACAGTCTGAGAAAAATAATATGTTTTTTGAACATTAAGTCAAACATGCAAACACAAGTATGAACCTGAAAATGAGCACGATATGTCCCTGTAATCATCCTGTAAAAGAAGCACATGTTCATCTTGTGGCTAATCGAGACGATTCAAGTGTCTGACAGGAACCAAACTGAAAATATTTAGAAGATTTAGAGATAAGTCGCCATTTATTTTTAGATCGTGTAATTAGTCAGAAAGAATCTTTTAAATTCTCCTTCTGTCTGATATTATCTATTGGAATATTTCTGACTATTGCATTACACGTCAGAAACATCCAATAGCGTGTAACACAATCTCCTTGCGTAATGGTATGAGTTATAACATTGTCTCTCAGTAAATAGGCCCCATGCATTCTTTACTTGGTGTTCAGTTCCTTCGCAGCAGAGAGAGACTCTGTCTTATCAGCAAATCTAACACTCGTCTGATAAACTCATTGGCACCCGCTGGAGGGAAGCCTCCAGCAATAACTACGGGATCTCCTGCCGTGTATAAGCTTCTGCAGAACAATATAGATAACTCCCACTCACACTGCTATACTGTATGCTGGGACTCGTGCAAACTAATCCATTATGCCGCTGTATCGCACAGCATCAACATCTCCATTCATCATTCAGCAAGAAGAGAAACATTAATGGCCACTCACCTACACTATTTGCTTCTTTAAGGGGTAACTCCTTCCATCTTTACACTCAAAGTGCTGCTGTTATTGTAATAAGCAAGTTCAGAGATGTGAGAAAACACTCTCAAATTGAAGCGGGCCAGCAATCTCAGATATCTGAACAAAGCCTATCACAACACAGCAGAAGTTTGTTACGTTTCCTCGCGGGAAGATATGATTGTTCCAGCTGCAGAATTGATGAAATGTGAGAGGGCCCCATCCCGTAACTGGGAAATCAAAGGCTCAATAATCAATGCGTATCCATCAGCAGCCTTTTCTCCTATCAAAGAAACTTTGAGCAGTTCTCTCTGCGCACTGAAACCCCGCATAAGAGCAAGTAATGCTTAAAATATTTATAATAAGATTAAATAAAACTCACAATCGTATGGGGATTTTGTGAACGAGGCAACCGTACTTTAGAGTTCTGACTGCCAGCCAATGGCAACATTTGATTTGTACTTGGAAATGGAAGAAAAGTACGACTTTGAAGGTCACTTTCTAAAAGATGAGTGAAACACTTCAGATTTTCCCTGCTAGCTACAGTACATCTTGTTTTATGCTTTAACCAAATAAAATAGAATCAATAATATGTAAAAACCTGCTCTTATGCTACATGAACTAATCATGAATCAAATTAGTAACTGCGGTATAAAATCTAATGAAAACATTTGCTGGAATCTATATGCAAAACAATGCATTATATATTCAATGATTAAGGCATCACGATCTATTGATTGGACTTTGGCCATGACTGGTCCAAACACCTTGCCTGGGAACCACAATCATTCACCGTGGGACATAAATGAGATCCATAACGCAGGCGATGGCCGCGCTACTGCGTTTATAATTGATAAGTAGAGGGAAAACAGTTGTAACCTTGAGTACAGGTGTGCAGTGCAACTGAATATTGATTCTGAGTTTCCTTGCTGGTGGCGAAGGTGCAAGGAGACTATGAAGACAAGATATAAAATATATTATGAATGTCTCTGTTGGACGGTTTCTCATTAAGATGCAGGAGAGCTTTTGCAGGAGGAACCTTGTCATGCTAATCCTGGCCAAGTGGTCCCACAGGGTCCCGGCAACTGTGAGCGAGCATACATCTCCAAGAACTGTTTTTTTTTTTTGTCTGTGATCTTTGTCGTATTGCTTCCGATGCCTTTGTGTTGTCATTGTCCTATTTGTGTAGTAGTTTGTCTTAGTCAAATAACTGGTAAAGACGCCGAAATGCACAGCTCCACTTCTCTTCTCGGTTAAAAGAGCACTGAAAGGTCTGTCCAAACAAGCATATTCTTTTTTCCAACAAGTGTTAACAATGACAGCTCCTCTTGGTTATGTTTTTTCTTTATTAATGAATAATCATCTACATGCTCAGATGCATTCCTACCTGAAGCAATGAAACGGGGACAGATAAACCCACCCGAGGAAACAAAAAGAAAGGAATATACTGTATGCTGTATAATTTAATGTCTACTGAACTGCAGGTCACTTTCAATATAGCATGAGTGAAGTGTTGTGAGATCTAATCTGATTTCATTTTATTAAAATGAGAATGCTTTTCAAGGAATCAATTGCACTTTTTTTGATTCATATCAACAGTTTATTTCACCCGTGGCCTGCAGTACGAGCAGCACCGCTCTGTTGCCTGACTATTTGTAAATATAGATTTGATTCAAGGTCTGCGGATTTGATTTAAATAACCAATTTGGAAAATATAGAAACAGAGGCAACTTCGAGTAAGGATTAAATACGGATCATACGAAGCTCCTGTACGCTGGAGCAGACATGAAATAAATCAACGTATGCTCATACGACGATTTCGATTGATATCTTTTCATGCATTTTCCTACGAATGTCCAGCAACACGTGACGCACGTGTCAAATTTCCTGCTCCAGTCTTTTCAAAATATACTTCTGTCTTCACAGAAAACAACTTGGTTAGGTTTAGGCAACAAAACTACTTAGTTAGGTTTAGGAAAAGATCGCGGTTTGGGTTAATATAACACCAAAAGTGGCATAACATATGTACAGAAGTTACATGACAAATAAATAAGAGTTTGATTTGACATACGAAATGATTTTGTGGGATATATATGAATTACAGTGCATTACTTTTTGTAGGTATAGCTACGAACGGTGTATGAGAACAGCCTGAATAAATACAAATTCTTCTAATGGTGACTTCAACATAGTTTAGTGCTAGAGAAGAGAATGCCATCGTTTCATTGTTAGAGGCGAGCCCTGAAATCAATCCACAGTACATTTCTTGGCTGATGAAATTACTGGCATGACCTCTTTAAACTTTTTACCTCTGATGTCTTACAAATGACAATAAGATGTCTTGCCAATCATGTAAATTACATCTCAGATTCAATGGATCACGTTGCAGATAGGCAGAGGGGAAAAGCATTATGTTGACTGAAAAAAGGGAGGACAAGCAATTAATGCTATCCGAGCTGGGGTTTCATATCTCCAACAATCAAAAATAGATTTAAATGATCAGATGGCCCTAATGTCAGGCAGGCTTCCGCCTTCCCAGACATTTCGCTGTTAATACAGAAGGCTAAATTGCTTTGAGCTTATTTGTTATAATCATAGTATTGACACTCAGCGCTATGAATGGTGCCCATTACGTGTTCCAGCAGAAGCCCTGGAAATAGACTTTTAATTTGAATGTATTTCAATAACGTTGAGTGTAATGGATTATGGAGGCGCTGCCGCCTGATTGATTAGTTTCACCCTTTATGTACAGCACGAGTCGGGCCGCCGCAGCCTGAGATGTCCTTCCTGGGATAGCATTTTAATGACGGGCTGTGTGGCCTGACTTTGCAACTCGATGCGCGAGCCCACGGTGCAGCAGTGCAATCATTATGGTAAATGCTCATTGTGCTGTCTGTCTGGTGGGGACCTGCGATATTTCCTCCCTGCACATGCACCGTTCAGATGCATTAAAGCAGAGCCAGAGGGATCCCGACAGATGTTGAATGGTTGTTTTGTCTTGAGTACATTCGGGGGCTTTTTCAGCTTGGAGGTGATATCAGGTAGGAGCCACATTACGACTCATTTTGATGTTATAGCTTACAGCTGTGACTGGCAGATCAGTGGAATTAGATCTTCAGTAGATATTTGGAAGGACCATAGGGTGGCCATATTGTTTTGTGTCGTCGTTGTGGGAGAAACTAAGTTTGAAATCAAACATTCATATAAAAGCTGTCGGTCTTTTAAGGGGTTAATAGGAGTAGTGTGAGAAAGACTAACATACAGCTTTTTAGCCCAGTAGGCAGTAAGGTTAAGCACCTAAATCCCAGAGGCCAAAAACCAGATGTTGTCACTGCCCACACAGAGAGTGTTTTGGTATAAAAGCAATGACTGATGGGCATAGACTGCTCACTGGCTGATTGCAATCTGTTGCTTAAATGGGGCCATTTCGTAGCACAACCACCGATGCACCTCTTGCATTAAGTTTGTCGAGTTGCTGATGCCATGTTGAGATTTGTTGTGGGATGGAAAAAGCTAAGCCACTTCCATTTGTATTCACAGAGCGGCTCCGGTATCTGCAGGGTCCGTCTTTATGTGGCCGGTGTGCCAGCAGCACTGGAGGACAACCAGATGCAGAGAATCACAAGTTGAGCCGAGGCCGCAGCCGTGGTATCAACATGTGTCATCTGGATAGACGTGTCAATTTAAGTGTGCCGCATGCAATGTGTTGTGCCTTGAGCTGCGCTCCCTGCATTAATTTCCTGTTGTCTGAGTTCAAAGTGTTTGTCACCCCGGTGTCAGTCACAATGGCGGCTCCTCTCTCTCCCTCTCTCGCTCTCTCTGCTCGGGGACCTCGCCGCCGTTGCAGGAAATGTTGTTTTCCCTGAACAGTACACTGGGTCACTTGGTCGATAGTGGCAGAGGTCCGCTGGGGTCAGGGCAGCTGACAAGGGTGCCTACTGTCGCCGCTGCCCGATAAAATGCTCAGAGGATTTACGGCTCCTGTAGGGAGGAATGATGTAGAGACGGATGAGTGAAGGAGGTAAAAAGCAGTCAAGTCTGACTGAATTTCTTTTCTGCAGAATTTCTCGCTCTGCTGCTGTGATCAATACATAATGACCATGTGAAAGTGAAAGTGCAAGGCTGGTGGGCAAACTAGACGGCCAGACAAAACAAAGGTCCACTTGATTAAAACAGCGCCGCAGATTTAACCAGACCCTCTCTGTACACATTTGCTCAGAGGCATTAATCAACAGCGGATAGACTACGCTGAATAATAAGCAAGGTGATTATGCAGCATTGAAATGCCGCTCTTGTTGGTGATTCTTGGCATGAGCTGGTTTACAAGCCACTTGTTGGTTGAAAGTGATATAACAACACCAATTGGGAAACACAATAGTAAATCAGCGAGCAATCAGTGGGTTTCATTTACCTTGAATTTTGCACCTTATCCGTGGAAACCAGATTTGATTAATGGCTTCATTTAGCATCTGCGAGAAATTGCTAAAAAGCTAAAGAACGACATTTTAGTATTTCACTGTTTGCTGAATTTTAACTTAATCAACAATTAGGTCCAAATTGATGTGCCGTGATTTTTTAGAAATAAATATCTCAGAAAACACAATTTCTTTTTGACTGAATGTTTTAGCAGCATCACTGTGCCCCCACAAACTATGATTATCATCGCATGATTTATGGCATTTGTTATTATTCTCTCTTTCCTGCACTGAAAAAAGCTCAGTATTATGACTTACTGTGTGTTCACCAACACCCAACAGCTGTCCCCACAACTCATTCTGTCTTTTAACACCCAACGTGAGCTGATTCACAGTAACAAACAGTGAATAAAAACACTCTCTGACAGCAGACTCAAAACAATTTAGTGCACTTGTAAAGCCCAACAGTTCAATAACAGCACAAACCTGCCAACCTCAGAAAAAGCATCGACTCGTAATATCTATATAATTGGCACTGATTTGTAATCTGACACCTTTCAGTGCTAGTTGCTGTTTGACAGTGGGCATGATAATGAAAAGGTATCATTTTAGCACATCCTGTAATTAACCTCATGAATATATATTGGTTTGTTAGTTTTTCCAGCATCTTAGATTTTCACCTTGTGCATCAAATCAACACCCTCAGCAGCATCTCAGTGTTATTAAGCCACCACCCAGTGAAAGAAACTGCTGACTTATCCTTTCGTAGTATTTCTCTGCATGCAAAAAGGACTTTTTTTTATTACGAGTAAGCCGAATCTCTCAAGATAAAGTTGACGGACTGAGACAGTGTCATTCTCAAAGTTCTTTGACGTCTCATACTGACTGACAATGATCGTTTAAAATCGGCCTCGCGGGATTGCAGCGCTCCAAGTGAGGGAGATAAGCGCTAATTGGGGTCATATACTCCATAGCTTAATTCCCCAGCCTTTATAATATCATGTACATGGTATCGCGAGTCTGCTCCGAGTCAATTTGGAGAATCCATTACATCATTTAGAAAACGTTGACAGCAGTCAATGAATATTAGAGCAGCCATGCCGTGTGCAAGCCACTTAAAAGTGTTTGCAAGTGAAAGTATTAGCAGGGATTAGGAAATGAATCTTGTAACAGTGCAAGCAGGTGACAAGGAGCTCCCACAACTCATTCCTGGAGCGTTTAAACTGGTCATAGTGGATTAAAAGTCTGTCTTCCCGTGACGTACAAATGTATGATGGACGTTTACTTATAGACGAAAGGGACAAAAGTTTTCATGTTTGTGATTCTCTGGAGTGAGCGCTCGCTCGCTGTTGTTTTGGAAATGCTTTGTCGTTTATTTTTACATTTGATGGGTGAGTGGGGAATTATCAATACCTGTCCAACGTGGGCAAATAATAAATCACAACATCTCAACTTTAGGACATTAATGCAGAGGCTGACTGATATAACTGCTTGTTCCCAACGAGGGCTACAAATATCAAACTTTACGTGTTTGTGGGTTGTCCTGTTTCTATCTTTGTGAGGACTGATGAGTTTTAGACCAACAAAGAGTTTGTGTTACATTCAAAAAGGCAAAGTGAGGACAAGCCAGGATGATAGTTCTAGTGCACGGCAACATTTTATTATTTTATTGGAGAATAATATACTGCATGCATCATCCTGTTAGTATGTCTTTCTCTTGGACTTGATTTTCCTTTATTATTATTATTATTATTATTATTTTAAATTAAATTAATTTAAATTAAATTAAATTAAATTAAATTAAATTAAATTAAATTAAATTAAATAACAAATGTATTTATTCTTTTGTTTCTTTTTTCCTGTCCATTATGGACAGAATAGATGGCTGATGCTGTTTGTATTGATTGTATTATATCTCTTGTTGTGAAAAAATTAAAATCTCGTTAAACACATTTAAAAAAAAAAAAAATTGAGTTCACATTATCCATAAAGCAAGGTTAAGGTTTTGCATAATTCTACTGTCTTTGTGCTAAAAGCTTGTTGGCTCATTAAATGTGGACAAAAGAAGGCTAGTTTTGTCTAGGAATGACCTCTCTATGTAGTCTGGTTCTATGTTGATGTTGATTGCTCATTGATTGGACTCACCTGTGCTACACTACACTCAGTCACTCAGGTGGTTAGAGGCTTGTTGAGAACGAAGGAACTGAAAGTGAATAAGATCAGAGCTGGAAAGGTATTGTCATATATGCTGATGCCGTCAAGAAAATGGAGAATAATGACGAAATGGTGGCAGTAGAGGAGCCGGAGAAGGAGCTGAAGAAGAAATGGAGCTGATAGGAATATCTGCATTTGGGCATTTATTGCCATGGTGATAAATGGTGTTGTGGAAATTCAAGGCAAATCGGAAAGGATTAAGATGGTGCTGGACGCTACTAGATTTTTGAACCCTGTGGACATCTCTGGAGAAGATCTCTAGATACTCTGAGGGAAGGTTTTGTACCAACTCAGGCAACTGGGTCTGGTTATGTTGGACAATGGTATGACTCGTGAATGGGATCACTGAGAAGCTGTATGTGGCGATAATGCAACTCATGGATGCCAACTGCCATAAAACTCAAAGAAGAAGAGGAAGAGGAAGAAGAAGAAGTAGAGGCTTTTTGAAAGTCAACCTTCCTCAGATGTCTACCTGCAAGCCAGCAGAAGAGGTATTTGTTCTCTTTTAATTCTTCATTAAGTTCTCAATGTATTTTTAACTCCTTTCTTAGTTTAATTTATATTTCCCTATGGTAGTATTCAATGTTGATACAGTTTAGATACTCTCACTTGTTTCATATTTGTACTCAACATCACCTTTTGCTGCACTCACAGCAGTGCTGCTCCACCCTAGACCCTAAACCAAAATATAAAGATTGACACAACAATAAAACTCAACTTTTTTTCACTTCAGTTTCCTTCAGATTTGGCACTAAACTGCCCCGAGTAGCTCCTCCAGGTCATTCAACATCCATCTCTCTGCCCTCTGTGTGTCCAAAACCTCCAGATTCTCCTTTGTGCCTTTCAATCACTGTCTTATCATGTTATCATAGACCTGTGGCCATGTGGATACTACAGCCTCAGGCAGGTTTTGCTTACACACACACATCATGGAAACTCGCTCTTCCCAAGGTATAGGCGCAGAATCTAAAATAAAACAGGCCAGGGATGAGAATGTGGTCAAGAAGTTTGGAATAATAATTTGTTTTATAAAAAGAGTAATTAGTGCCTTGAATATAAAAATGTAGTTCAGTGAGAGGAGTCATTCATCTTTGTTTTAACGGATAAATTTGCTCATATTCGGTATTTTTCTTGTTAACAAATCTCATGACAAGACCCAAACCAACAATGAATTGATCTACTAACAAGTATGCATCCAAAGCCTGATACACTGGAGGCCTAAAGCTTATTTAATCCGTGTTTTAGATGTGGTTTGTTGTCCAAAAAACTATTAAAGACACATCAGTGAGCCAGAACATTGCACTGTGACAAGTTTCTTCATAATGATGAACACCAGCACTGTAGTTTATTTATTCAATCCCACATATATTGTCCTGCTGCCATAAACACTTAGCCTGATGTGGCCAGATGGTTTGTTACACAGAACCATCTGACAAGCCTTCATTGGAAACAGTTTGGAAAAGGGCAGGCACTTTAAAAAAAGAGAACAGGTGATTGGATGAACCATCTGTCAATCAAACTCTTGCCGAAGCCAGTCAGGATAAGAGCGAAAACATCGTTTCCATCGAGAAAAGCCTTCAGTGCCGTTCTTTGCTCTTCTTTCAATCAAGAAATACTCTCTAGTTCTGATATAACTGATGCTATTGCGACATCTACGTTAACCTCTTTAGGAGCCGCCGTTGTTGTTTAGAAAGGACAGTCGCTTCTCCGTGTCGTTGCATCACACATACCTAAACCACGCCCATAGCTGCCAGTAGTTCCTCACACAGGAATAGCATGTTCCTGCAATAGAGGAAGCAGCAGTTTCAGGACCACAGTCCTAGGATCGTGGCTAGAAGGTAACACGCAAATTGCAAAACTCTTTTTGCAAGTTTCGCAATTGAGGGTTACCTTCTAGACACGACCCAGTCCTAGGACCGCATGTCTAGGACCCTAGTTTTTCACGAAGCCTACTGTCTTCAGTGTAAATGCTTGTTTTAACATAACAAACGTTACTTATTTGAACCCAAACCATGATCTTTTCTTTCCTAATCCTAACAAAGTAGTTTTGTTGCCTAAATTGTTTCCATGGTTGCGGCACGTAACTACTACTACTACTAAATAATGCATATGTGGTCAGTTCACGCTATTTCTGTGAGATCACATTGCAGTGGACAGAAAGCGGTATTTGGGTGGAACAAAACTAGGGTCCTAGAAATGCGGTCCTGAAACTGCAGCCTCATATGTTGCAGGAACATAATATTGCCTCACAGGACACAAACGCATTACTTGAAGCCTGACGAGTTGGATTTTTGTGTGATCTTGTGATTCTCGCGTGATCTTGCGATATACGAGAATTCAGCTGCCCTAGAAGGTAAATAAATACTCACTAGAGCACCAAATATGTGGCTGAAAATGATCCCCAACAAATGCACTATTTACTCCTGTTAGACAAACTTAAAACTCCAGTGCCATCCTTTTATACCGTATGAAATTAGTTTTGTCTTTTTAAAAAATTAAGGTCATTCATGAGATTTGTTGACAGTAGCAAAAAAAATCATCAGCTTTATCCTTTAATTAGACAGACATTCAGGCTTGTCACACCATTCAGCATAGGCTACCTTCAAAATGTACACCGCAAGACAAAAATAACACTGCCAATTATGTCTATTACTTCTGGGTAAGTGGGCAAAATGTCACCTCTTTAAGGTTACAATTAGCATTAGGTTAAGGTCAGGGTTAGAACCTGCAGACATTTGTAGTTGAAACACAGCAAATCACTAGTGAAAGCATTGATGACATGGTGACACATGGCATGCTGCTTTGCCGCTTTAAGGTGCATTACTGCTAGAAAATAGCTGTGGGGTTTCTTCTGTTACACTGCCACAAGCTAATCACAACAGAACCTGAAACCAAAGGTTACACTGTTTTTAAAATTCAAGAGAAAGTCATTGACGGTTAAAGGATGTGACTTTTTTGCAGTGCATTCCGGCTGCAAATGTGTGCAATACGATGCTGGATAGAGAATATAGCCTGTATATTATAAGTATATTAATAAAAACATGAGCGCGTGCATGAGAGCCGTCGTCACAGGATACAGATGAGCGGGGAGGATCAGGTCACACAGAGAAGAGTGAGGAGAGGAAAGGGAGGAGGCTAATGTGGAAATGAAGTGTCATTGTGTTTCACCTTCATTAGCCAGAGTCACCACACGTTCTCACCTGGCCTCAGTGTAGTTAACCATCGCCGCCGCTGCCTCGCATAATGACAAAGTGCAGTAAATGGAGAGAGACACAGGGTGACACTCGCCTTGGGAGGGAGTGACTGTTGGAGAATATCGTCCCTCATCAGTCATTTATTAGCCGTTTTATCACTGCTGTCAGAGGGGGGGGGGAAACCTACAGTAACTTTCTTAGAGTTTTTATGTTCAGATTCAGACTCGAGGATTAAGGTCACAGTGTAGCTGCAGTCAAGTATATGTTAGAATAATAAAACGGCACCTTGGTTTGGATTAAGATACAAAATATAGTGTGATTGGTGGAACAGTAGGTAATGTTGTTGTCTCTCAAACATCCAAGGTTTGAATCTGTTCTGTGTGTGTGTGTGTTTCACATTTGAAGGTGACTTTTCCTCTGTGTCCACTTATACTCCAAAAGACATGAAGTCCTGGTGAAATGAATAAATAACCTGTAGATGTGACTTTGAATGTGTTTGTCTGTTTTAGGTGTTAGTCCTGCAACGGATTGGCAGCTGGTCGGATGTGATCTCCTGTCTACCAGCTCAACGTGGATCGTGATGGACGATGGATAAACCCTGGACATGCATAAGCAGGTAGAGAAAATGTATGAATGGATAGATGGTTGTGTGCAGACACCTCCTGGTCACGCTTTTCTTCATGACCAATCAAATGTTTGCAAGACTCTCTTTCACTACAGCTGTGTCCCACTAGTATAGCCAGAAAATAAAACTGCATTAGAAAAACTGGGTGTGCCACATGATTCAGGGTCGGACTGGGACTTTGAGATGGAGAGGCCCTTTATTGGGCAGTTTTAAGAATACAGACACCCCAGCTGCCACCTCAGTTTATATACTATATGAAAAGTTGTGGCTGGTCGAAATTACGGTAGAGCGAAACATCAATATCTGAGTACAAGTGAATGAAGCAAGAGATGATGCTGCCAGCTGCTGCTCCCTTTTTCTACCCACCGTGGCACGGCAGCTTTCTCTGCTGCCTCTCCCAGTCCAAGCCGCATGCAACGACTGCCCGTGACTTTTTTTTACCTGATAAATGCGTGTGTAGGGTTGCCAACTCACTGGTAGAACTATAGACTGGCTGCAGATGGATAGTGGCGGGCTGTTTTGTTTAGTAATAGAAACTCCTTTTAGTAAGGTTATAACTAAAAATGCATTCTTCATCTGATTTCTGACACACCCGTGGTGATTAAGACGCACAGAACCGCAACTTCTCTGGTCTGATGCTGGCCAGGGTCATTCCTCTCTTTTTACTCCACATGTTTTCTGTCCTCATCAACAATGTCAGCTGCCCAATAAAGGCAAAAAAATCCCTAAAAAAGATGGCAAAAAAAAAAAATATTAGTTGGGTAATTATGTTGGAAGTGGAAGAAGTTCATTAACTGCACAGTCAGTCTGTGACCTGTTGCCCCCAGCAAATTATAGTATTGTTGTCATCACTAATGTGAAAATGGAGGGAAACTAGCGAGCAGCGCTGAACCGGACACCAAAGCATTTCACAATACCACAATTACAAAACTGATGTCACGTTTGCTGTTAGTTTGTCATTCACAAATGAACACAGTGTATGTTTTACAACATAACAAAAAGATGCAAATCATTTGAACAGACCAAGAAAGTGACATCCTTATAGAGGTCTGTACATTTATTTCCAATCCCTGCATTGAACATAGATAGTCTTCCATCTCCCAGCAACTACAGACCAGGGTTACGTCCAAAATTCCATACTAACATGCCATTTAGTACGATAAAACAGTATGTGAGATATTTTAGTTTTCCGAAACATTAGTATGAAACCGATAGTATGCGAATTGCACACTATTTCCAGTGAAATATTACAGTATGCAACGCTGAACACTATAGTGTCATAAATATCCCACAATGCAATGCGGTGGTGACAATAACATTTATAACAAACGTTGACGGACAGATCTGTTAATAACGCTTCAATTTAAGTGTAAATATAAGATTTCACTTTGCTCGTTGTAATATATTTTTAAAATTAGTTCAGACTTTGATTCTCACAAATCATCGTTTTGGTCACGGGTTACCATGGTTACGTGTCTCCAACCGGCAAGGAGGCTCTCAGGGAAGTGACGACGTAAATTACAGTTCAGTGAGTTCTAAAAGATACATGCTACTATACATCCACACAACAGTATGTTGAACGATAGTACACATATTGAGTGTGTAATGCGTAGTATGTGATTTTGGACGCAGTAAACGTTCCAAATGTGTCCCAGTTTATTTCCTGTTGCAGTGTGACATCAGCGGACAGGAAGTAAACATGGACCCAAGCTGTTGCCTAGCAATGCAGTTCCGTTGAAACGGTCTATCGAGGTGATGCGTCTTTCTGAATGCGTCTGGGAATATGCTGTTTATAAAAATACCATCATTATTAAAATGTGTCACTTCATGACACCTGGATGCTCGAGAAATATGAAGCTGTCACATAACGCGGTGCGTTTTGTTGACTGAAGAAGATTTCAGCATCTTGATATTGGTCAGTCACTTCGGGTTGTACATCACCGCAAGGCAAGGTTAAAAACACTTCCCAAGAGTGTGAGTGCGTGCTTTGCAGACATGGGAACGATAACAATTAAAACCCAATAAGATAAACATAAAGAAGACATGAATGAGATAAATGAATTAGACAATTGGAGGCACAAGACCGAAACAAGCAAATACAACGATAAAACAGGCATCAAGTCATTGAGATGACATTGAGACACTCGCAGACATGTTTAATGATGAGCCCCGGCTTTTCCTTTTTGTACATTTATTTATTCTTTCTTCTTTTATGGCGGAGCGTTTTATTGCTGCAGCTGTTGTTTTCCATGTCATTTGTATTAAGAGATGAGGCAGCATCCACTCCCATCATCGGAAACACTGACACCGCTGTGATTTATAATCCCTGTGAATAATTTGCAAAACATTCAATCTCTCTCTCTGTACGAGATCCACCGATATAAAGCTCCTCATTTAAGACGACCCGTGGGATGTTTAGGACAGAATCTCGTTCAGCGTGGCCGCTGCAGGCTGGAGGCACGCTTGGCTGCTCTGGACTTGTTAAGAGCTTTGTCATTAGTTGTTAACTTTATTTAGAATAAAATAGGCCTTTCTGGTGGTAGAGTTTCCAACAGTTGGGTTTTTTTTTTTTGCTTGCTTCAGTGCTATGCATCTTGAAACTGTAATAGGAAGTGTATTTCAAAATGACATGGAAATGTTTGTGTGGACAGATATGCAGACCGCGTCCTCAAGCTGCTGGGTATGTTTTTCTTTATTTGCATTGCCGCATAGATAAATCACTTGACACCTTTATAGTTTGTGCTACGGACTACAGAGAATTGCTTTTTCTGGAGGAATGCAGCACCTTGTGTACATAACCGTGGTGTGCTAGTCGATTTATCATCAGACAGTAATTTAAGTAATTAGGGCAGTGATAAATCTAATTTTTTTTTTTCTTTTTAAAAGGTTCAGGGACAATAATGTGCTGTTGAATAGCGGTTCAAGTAGTGCTTTACACAAAGTACAGCAGTAACTGCAGGACATAAATGCTATATAACTTTAGCTTTAGTTTCAGATGTGGTAATATCAACATTTACATAGCCCCCAGCTTTATTTCAGATCACATTTATTCTCTTTCTGCTCAAGCAAATGAGTAAATATTTATTTCTATTCTGACGCATGATAGCACATCAGCTCAAGGGTTGTATCAAATGTGCCCCCTTTTTTTCCTACCATATATTTTGGAGGCAATTCGTAGCTACAACCGTCCTGATCTCCTCTGAGGCGTGCCCCAGATGAAACAAAGCATACACCTCAATAGGTCTCCGTGGGACTGGCGGCTATCTGACTGGCTCTTGGAAGATTGACAAGTGAGCATTATTTTTCACAGGAAAGTGGCAGGCAGTCCCTTATGTGATGTGGAGGCATGCGGAGGGCTGCTCTCCGCTATCTCTCTCTCCATGTGTCTTTCTTTTTTTAACACCTCTGCTATTCAAGCAGGCCTCTGAGCATTTAAATGATCAGAATTCCGCAACATGGCTGTCTGCCCCCGCGCTGTCAAATTTGGACGGATATGTTTCAGCAAGTGAGAGAGGTAGACATGGACGATACACAGACGCCGCGCACACTCACACACACACATACATTTGCCCACAAGTCCAGCGTCGCTTCTGCAGACAGGCAAACGCCTCTCGGCATAACCGGCAGTTGAGCCACGCAGGAAAGTGGAAAAATGTGCTCCTCAGTGGAGATGCAGTCAGTCATACAGCTGTCCAAAAGCAGCAGCTATCTGTTCAGAGGGCAAAAGGCCACAGTCTTTTTATTCAACTTTCACTCAGTCGTCAACTATGAAATCTAAAGTGAATAACCTTTTTATCATCCAGTGTTTTGCAGGAAATAACTGTACTTAAATAGTTTATTTAATAATCCCCATATACACTTTAAGATTTAAGATTGTGTTCTTTGTTTTAAAATGTCTTTAAATGGTGACTTTTTGGATAGCAGGCTACAACATTAAAGATAGAAAGGATTTGATAGACAAACATTTGTGTATTTTGAGGTTGTCAGACCAGATGGTCAAGACGGATCCCTAAAAACACACTGTCCATACAGTGTTTAACTCAAGCTATTTAAGAGCATATGTGACTATACCCCAAATTAGATGGTCAAATGTATGTTCAAACACAAATTTCCCAAAACGTTATGTTCTCACAAAATGTCATGGTTGGGCTTAAAATAAGTACGTAAAATATGTATGGAAAAAACGTAACATCAGTACGGAAAACACATCACAAACGTCAATAATGTAACTTATAAAACTAAACACCAGTTTTCTTTTCAACCGGCTTTGTATCGTTGCAATGTGGCTGCTATGTGCAAATGAACAAAAATCTGCAAAGTTTTCCTAAGATACTACGTTTTTAAGGGCCATAAAACATTCCGGTCTCACAGGAAGGCTATAAATAGCACAACATTACAAGGACAGTCCGCATATCATGAGGACGCATTTTAAGATTTTCGCGTGACATTTGTACGCTACATTTGTACGCTACATTTGTACGCTACATTTGTACACCACACGGTAACGTCCACACAGAAACAACGTAACGTACGGAAACAATGTAACGTATGGAAACAACGTAACGTACAGAAACAACGTAAGGTACAGAAACGACGTAACGTACAGAAACAATGTAACGTATGGAAACAACGTAAGGTACAGAAACAACGTAAGGTACAGAAACAACGTAAGGTACAGAAACGACGTAAGGTACAGAAACAATGTAACGTACGGAAACAACGTAACGTACGGAAACAACGTAACGTACGGAAACAACGTAACGTACAGAAACAACGTAACGTACGGAAACAACGTAACATAAGTACGGAAACCAGGTCACAAACATCACAGAACAAAAAAACACCGGTCTTGAACACTGGTCTGGTTGAAAGTCGTGTTTGTTGGACCCATACACCTCCCCTCCCGCCCGCTATAATCAGTCTTTCTCGCTTTTTATTCTACGTCACTAGCTTTGAGCGTAGCATATTTGCAAGGATGCATTTACATTATAGTCAGTGCAGACCACATAGCGTGCAAATGACACGTCAAAAGCAAGAAAGACGTTCTTATTGCACACTAAATGTCTTGAGCATTATCGTGGTTCTTTGACATAAAATATTTTTAAATGATGACTTATTGGTTTGAGGATAGCCGGCCAAAACATAAAAGATAGAAATGATTTGATAAAACATAAAGATTTGTGTATTTTGAGGCTGTAAGACCAGATGATCAAGACGGATCCTTAAAAACACACCGTCCATACAGTGTTTAACTCGAGCTATTTAAGAACATATGTGACTATACCCCAAATTAGATGGTCAATTGTACGTTCAAACACAAATTTCCAATTATACACTGCAGCCATATGACACACAACAACACAAATATGTACATGGATCTTAACTGGTAGCATTTGGATATTGCTGAGCGCAGATGTCACTGTCAACACAGACTGATTAAAGCTGATAAGAAAATAAATAAGCCACAGGCAGTCATTGTTATTGACAACACCATAGTGTGCCTCTAGTGAGCCAGAGCTTGCCAATTTTCAGGGAAAAAAAGCACAATTTAGTCGGCGAGGCTAGATCTGTCTCCGTGCCTGCCTGCTGGCACAGAGGGGAATATGGCTTCCTCCCGTGCTCTTATCGCTCGTCATTTGAATAAAACATGTTTATGTTACTATGCTAAATAGTGGCGTGCTCAAGAAGTCATTTTAAGTGGTGGTGATCTGTCTAGATTTAGACTAAAGAAGAGACTCGTGGAAAATTAACACTGACAGAGAGCTGGACAACGGTTCACAGACGCGTCACGGCGGCAGGTGTCACCTTTCAACATTAAGTATTTTAAGTGATGCGACTAAACGGGAAACCCTGCGAGTATCCCTTTTATTTTTAAAGGGAATTTAATGAAACTTGGCACAATAAACAAATTCTGGGAGGCACACTTGTGTCACGAGCAAGTGATTTCATTTACGGAGCCAATAAGTCCCGCGTCAGACGGAGGAAGAGAGAACGAGACAGAGCAGCCGACAATGACTGCATCTGCCTGCCTGCTCCTATATACATCAGTCTGAACAGAAATGCCTTGTGAATAGTAGATAAGCTCACTGAGTGCTGGGCTGCTGCCAGCACTGATCGATCTGGAAATGTTATCTTTGGGTGATTTATCTGGAGGCTGCTATTTTTGTCTGTATTTTTTAAATTATTATTCTAATACCTTTTAATGAAATCTGGAACATCTTTCATATCTCGCCTGACTGAATTGAATTTTAGAAAATATAACGCTGACCCTAGATAGTAGAGTGCATTTCAGTTCATTAATAAGTCTTTTTTATATTTTATCTCATGCATATTAATCACAACTACTAGCGTAATATCTAAAATACTGCGGTGGATTTGTGCTGCAAATCTGATGGCAGGGAGCAGCGCCACGGCGCTTAAATCTGCTCCGAATGTGAGCCAGGTCTTGAGCTGACCCTGTCACCTGGACGGGATGTTAATAAATCGCCACGGAGCAATCTCTCCATATCTAGACGTGGAGCTTTTGCTGGTCAGCAGAACACGTGTCTGCTTACGCTGAGAGATGTCACAAGCTGCCTCTCCTGCCCTCGCAAACAGACTGGAAAAAATTGACATATTGGTCACAAATAGTTTCATCTTGCCGGGGAAATCCAATATCCCCAGGATATCTCTGGGAATCATCCGTTTCACCGTGTGCACGGGATTCTGAAGAGACCTCAGAGTCCTGAAGCAGGATATGTAAGCATTACGATGGCTATGATACACAACATTGACATTCTGAAAACGGCCCGGTCTTTGAATTTTCACAGGGGTAATATTGAACAAATCAAATACACTGTATCTTGACAGTGATCTAAATCCTCAGAGCCCTTTTCAAACTATTTGGATATGAGATGCATCGCTAACTTTCTGCAGAAGTGCCTCCACATGTCACGCTGTTGACTTTGACCCTATTGAAACTGTCTAAAGGGAGAGATTGAGTTTCATTCGGTGGAAAAGTTCAATTTTGTGGGTGAATTGCGTTTTCCTTCTGATGTTAAAATCACACCGCGTTAATGGTTCTGTAATTGTTAGACTTAAATAAACAAGGAATACATTTTCTTTCTAATGCGACCAAGTGTTCGGTTTCAGATCCGTCGTAATGGTAGTTGGCAGGGTTGAGGGTGGGGAACAGCTGTAGGCTCCCCATGTGTGCCCAACAAGCAAGCAAAGTATGTGTGTGGGAAAGAAATGCAAACACGAAGGATCCTTTTCACTGCTGGCTGGCTGAAAACGTCCTTCACAGCGTCTAATTCACAGATAGCCCACAAAGGAAGCAAGGTCTGACATGACTAATCTCCTGATTCTCTGACAAATAGATAATGTGCGGCACATAGAAGAAGCAGAAGGAGGAGGATGGAGTACAGAGACACTCCAATAGCTTTTGTTTCTTTGAGTGTGGCATAGATGAAAACTATATATTATTTTTCCTGTAGCAAAAGGCTAAATGCCATCCAAGGCCACATTAGATGCAGCGAAACCTCTTTGGACAAGGTTACCAAGAACAGTATCGTTCACAGATGTAACTCCACTCTGAGGGAAGCTGCAGCTGCGACGAGACGGCTTAATTTGGGAAAATAACAAAGAACTCAATCCATAAAAAGCTGTGTTTTTTTTTCTCCACTTTTTATTATAAGACTCTCAACATTGCACACTTCTTCCTTGTTAGGAGAAGATCAAAGACTCTGTGCTAATTAATATTGTGTTCAGGGGTGTACTTTACCTGGATGAAAGGCTTGATGATTAGGAATTATCCTTGTTTCATGTGGAGGAGGGATGGAGGTGCATTCAGGTGCAGACATGTTGCACAGGCATGTTTACTGGTAGAAAAGAAACACGTTTTTGAGGTTAAAAGGAGCCGTTTGAGGGAAAAGAAAGTAGAATTGTATTTAAAATGATTGTCATGAGTTAAGTAAGGCTGATAAGCGCTTCTTTTGCTTCATCTATCTGAGGTTACAGTTACAATCACATAGTTAGAAACCACTATGACACAAAGATAAAAAAAATGTTTCCTACAATAGCTGAGCTACAGTAACAGTGTGGCTCTAGGAAAGGCAATGTCAGTTTGAAATATATCTTAACATCTGGGATGGGATGTATTGGCATGAAATTTTGGGCAGACATTCGTAGTCCTCGACTTTGGTGATCCGTTGACTTTTCCTCGAGCACCACCGTGAGGTTGGCATGCGTGGTGACTAGTGAAATGTCTCAATTATTGGATGGATTAGCATGCAATAGATGGAGATGTTCATGAACCATAACAACATTAATGATCCCTCAATTTCCACCATCACATCAAAATTCGAATTTTTCCAATACTTTATTTAGTTTATGACCAAATACCCGACAGTAAAGTGGCAAATGTACAAGAAAAAACTCACAAATTTGCGGAATTAGTCCTAAATTTACGAGAAGAAAATTTGTGAGTTTTTTTCTCCTAAATTTGCTTCTTTAATCTCAGAGAATATCTGTGTTTTTTCTTGTAAATTTGTCTTTAATCTTGGAAATTCAGAGTTTTTTCTCTGAATATTACCCCCTCCCCCAGCCCCATAATTATTATTATATATTCTTTTACCTACAATGGCCCTATTATGCCGTTGTAGGTACAATTATATGCTTCTGTTTTTCAGCTGTGAGCTGCTCCTTCATTTCCTTTTGCATACTGTCTGCTTTGAGCATACTTTCCTTTGTCCCTTTTCTAGTGTGAATACATTACATACTCAAAACCCGTCTTGAATCGGTATGTAGTATGGATTTGTTTTACATTTGTTGAAGCTTTTATCTTCTAGCCAGTGAAGAGGCACCATTAAGAGTTGGTGCTTTTCCTCAAGGATGTATAGAAGTTGATGGACACAATTACTGTTGTAGAGAGCTTTCAGTTACAGGAGAGTCTCTGTAACCATCAGCCACCCTGTCACACACACATACACACACACACAGCTACTGTATGCACACTGTCAACAAGCGCAGGGAAAAAAAACATAAAAGATTTCACAGGCTGTGCAGCAGGTGACTTTGCTACATGCCATTAGGCCATGTGGAAACGTCTTTATACAGAAATATGCTGTAAGGAGGCACACATTCATCACCCTGACTGTGTTATCTTCTGAGTCATGCGCTCATATGCTGAAAGACTATACCGCACCGAAGCAGCAGGGAGAAAAAAACATCTTCAATTTACAGCTGTGCGTCTCCCCTGCTGGGTCTGCATGTACAGCATCAATCCATTCACAGTGGGGAAATATTACACAGTCGCAAACACGAGGAAGCAGAGAAACAAACATGCTCAATATACATATCAGACATTTCAACCAGTCGTTAATAGAGCCACGGCTTCTCTTTCTCTTTTCTTGTTCTCTATTTCTTTCCCTCTCTCCATGTCTCGCTCCCCATGTGTGATATGTCAAAGTCTTATTTCCATGTCCTGGCGCCACTTATACTCAAGGCAAACACAGGGCGGTATGTGTTGATGATTGTCAGCAGTGGCCATTTATCATCTGTCAAGCTTCTGTCCTCAGAGGAGGTAAATACACCCAGTGAATTATGGTTGTTTTAGTCTGCAGGCGGAATCCCACATGACAGCCAGCAGAAGGCCGTGACAAAATCGTTTATGAGGAAATAGTTTATCATGGCCATGGTAAACAGTGTCCATCACACATGAGAAGAGCAATGGATGTACGACTTTGACGGGGGGAGAAACTTGGAGACATTTGGGAGCTGAAGTGGAGGCATGAAAGATGTAATTCAATGTGATGGGGGAAAAACAACATAATCATCATGTTTTTGTTGTGCCTCATTTTGCTCAATGTTGGATCCATCCATGTGTGTGAATATTGGTGTATCTGTCTTGGAAATAGGGACGGAGTACGGTGGGGATTATAATTCATATCAAACTCAAAGCTGTGTTTTCCTCGTCAAAGGGAGGACTGTGTTTGTGCAGCTTCAGTGTGCCGCGAGTTTCCACTTTACATGGATCACAGATCTGACAGACTTTTATCGTCTAGATAATTCACAAGAATAGGAAAAAATCTTTGCAGTGGTGGAAGTAGTATTCAAAGCCTTTACTTACGTAAAAGTAGAAATGTGAAGTGTGCTCTGTTAAAAGTTAAAGTCCTCTATTTAAAGTTTTACTAAAAGTATACAAGCATTAGCAGAAAAATGGAAAAAAAATTATCATAAGAATACATTATGCAGGATGACGCCTTCCAGAGCGTTATTATTTTATGTATATGATTTTATTAACATTATCATATGGGCATTAATGTGTAAACAGCATTTTAATGTTAAAGTGTAGATATGTTTTTGGCATACTACACTATACTGTGACATTTTTATGACATACGGATGTATTTATTTATTTTTTATGACATACTATACTATGACTTTTTAACATTTTTATGACATTTTTATTGCATACCATACTGTGATATTTTAAATGACATAAAATATTCATTTATTTCTTATAACATAATATACTATTACTTTTTAATGACATTTTTAGGGAAAACTATACTTTGACTTATTATAACATTCTTTATTACCTTTTATGACATACTATACTATGACTTCTTATGGCATACTATACTGTGATATTTGTTATGACTTTTTTTTATGACATCCTATATCATTAATTTTTTTATGACATACTATAGCTTTTTTTTATTAGAATACATTTAATTTTTTTATGGCATACAATACTATATTTGTTATGAACTAGATAGTGTGAACTACTTTATTCACTGTTCTGCAGTTAATTTACATAATACTCTTTTAAGCCGATTATGTACATGTATTTAGTAAAATGTTAAGCTACAAGGTAACCATTAACCATGGATGTCAAATAGATCCTATTTAATGAATAGGTGGCATAAAATGGAAATACTCAATCCAACATGTTTTATCGTGAATGTACCTTGAAGGTAAAAACTTCAGAGTCTCTCATAATACCATTTACATTAACATAACAATATCTAAAGTAGCTTATATCACGTATAGAGAATAAATTATTTCCAGTTGAGGTCGGCGAAGCAGAGACGTGAACAATGATCCAGTGTGTTTCTCACAGAAGCATAAGCAACATTCCTGATGGGAAGTCTCTGAGCGGTTCAGCCAGATGGACTGCGTTGGGATGGGGGGTGGTGGGAGCCGGTTCCACATCTCGTCCAGCGAAATGGATCAATCATTAACAGATTTGACCCCTCTTTTCCTGACTTTCCTGGTCATTTCTCTAAGAGTCCTCGGAGAATCCCAGCACACGGACCCAAACATATGGAGCAACCAGATCTCACGGGAATACGTATCATTAGCACAACATTACAAGGACATTCCACGCGTCATTTGTACGCAGCTTATTGCGTCAGAAACTACGATGTGCGTCAAAACTACAGTAACATCTACAGTTGTGTTTAGGCAACAAAACCACCTAGTTAGGTTTAGGAAAAACATCGTGGTTGGGCTTAAAATTAGTACGTACACTAAGTAAAATACGGAAACAACATAACATAATTACGAAAAACACATCACAAACGTCCCTAAAAAAGTCTTTCTCACTTTTTATTCTACGTTACTAGCTCTGAATGTAGCATATTTACATGGATGTGTTTACAATGCAGTCAGTAACTACAGACTACATGGTGTACAAATGACACGCTAAAAGCAAGAAAGCTGTTCTTATTGCACGCTAAATGCCATGTGAATTATCGGGTCATTCGTACGCCTTTACGTGCGACCGGGCTGGGTATGGAGAGATATATGTGCCTGAAAGCAAAGATCTTTATAAACAACTTTTCTAAAAGTACTAAATGCTGGGAGGTGCAGTTAATGATGGCCCGTCACACTTGTGGTTCAGGACAGCTTTTGGAATTTGCACTTGTCAAGTTTGGTAATCTCCTACCGTAAATCCACATAAGAGCTGCCGTTGAAACCCTAAACTTTCGCCAGCAACATCTGTATGCTGGCAGGTGCTTGTCAAGCCAAGACAAAATATGGTCCAGTCTGACATCCAGTCAGCCCACAGTGCAAGTTGCTCATCACTCGCCATACAGTACGTAGCCTCATAAAAAAAAGTTCTGTGAAATGCCAAGACCTTGATAGTTTCTGTCCTAATCTCCTTTTAGGCACCAATTCAAAATATCTGGGCTCGTATCCAGCGGCTTAAAAATAATGACTGTCTCCTGCAGTCCTTCCTTCGCTCAACCAGTCATTTGGGCCTCACAAATCTCGCAGTGCCATTTGCTTTCGTAGAACCATGTTTCTGTTTCGACAGTCCCCCTAATAACGTGTTGAAAATTGGTGCACACGCTGTCAAAGTGTTGAAACGATATTTCAGATGAAGGGATCATTAGTGACGACGGAGGCTGATCAGGAGGTGACCCGTAAACGTCCAGGTATCGGTAGGAGTGTCTGCTTTGGCTCACAGCAAATGGTGTGTTCAGGCATTTCAACCACTTTATATTCCATTTGGAGAATAGGAGCACTCATGCATTAAAGGATATCTTGTTACAGTTGCTATTGAGGTGTCTCCTCTGAGAACTGTCTAAATTGAAAATTAAAAATAATTTCACAATCTATTACACTCAATTTAAGACATTGTCAAAACTGTTTTGTCACATTAATTATTTAGAATATATGTAATATTTAGTAAGATAAATGCTTTTATTGAATGTGATGATGACCGTTTTTGCTCTAGTGTTAACCTTTCTATCTTGATAGGGAAAATTCATATTCATAAAGCTAAATTTCTTAACTCAACCTCATTTTTAAGCCGTTTTTAATTGAAATTGAATGTTATTTTGAGTCTCACAAATTTGTAATAAATAAGAAATCCATGTTTGTAATAAACATTTATTCAGAGATGTTTATCTGAATAAGTCTGTCACTTTATTTATTTATTTATTATTATTATTATTATTATTAATAATAATAATAAATACTACATTTTGATATTATTTTTCTTCTTTCTTTATTAACTAAATTGGTATGACTGATTGTTTTAATTCATGTACTTCTATTTAAATCATAAATTTAAACAATTGCAGCCTTTATTTATTGAGTTAACTATTGCAAAATGGGTGATGACAATTGCCTCAATTAGTATTTGCTGTCATTAGTAAATATATGAGGCCCAATTTATAAATTACTTTATAAATGTGGTCATATTTACCTTCAAGCTACAACTGTAATTTTTTTTCTCTCTCTCCTCTTGACACAAGAACACTAAGTAAATTAAATTAAATATAGTTGTTTGTTTCCTGTGCTGCTAGCGGTTCACTTGGGAAATGGCTAGCTAACCAGTTATTATCATTATATGAAGTGTTTTAGCCGTAAGGTCTGCTACCCTCAAGAGCACTGTCACAAGCCGGCTTACTGTTGAGCCTTTGTTAATGGTGATTTCAGCTGTACATCCCATTTGTTTATGTGCACATATGCTGCATGTTGCACAACGTACACAATGAAGAGAACAAAGGGAAATTAAAATAAATGCTGTAGAAGTGTGGTGGACCGGTGAAACCCATTAGTGTTATTAAGACATGCTTCTCTCTCTAGTTTAATTTAAAGAACACGTTTACACAACAAAACACAAAGGGATTTGATGCAATCATTAGCACCAATACGAAAAAAAAATACTACAATAAAATGAATATAAAAGCAGTAAACTGTAAGTGTGCATGATTACCAGTTTGTATGTCAAGTCAACTGAAAAAGGCAGACAATTGTAACAAATTGGGAGGTCCGAGTAATTAAACTAATTGCACTATTTCCTCTTTCTTTATTGCCTATTGTTGGAGTTGCGATGTTGTATACAGGTCATACTAAACTTCCACCTCCAATAAGCACCAAGTTGTTTAGTTTTTCTTGATTCAGCACTGCAGTGCTGCAGTGGCTCCGCTGTGCAGCCAGCCCCTCTTTTCACACTCCCTGAGGTGCTGCAACTTTTTAAGATGTGTGGCCACTTTTTCATGCTTTTTACTTAGACCGTGCATTCATCTTTTTTATATCTGCCTTGAAACTTTGCGAACAGGCAATTTACAGTCAACACACTGTATATTATTTAAAATATGAATGTTGCATGTCACCTGGAAGTAAACGATTTTGTTATTCTAAAGAAAATTGGATAGTCGTGGTAATATCTGATTTTTAAAGTAATAAGGCTTTTTGGTCTTCATTTGTTAGCGTCTCTTCCAGTGATGTCATGCCACAAAAGGAAATGGAAGATAAACAACTTGCCAACTCAGCTCAGTGTGATTTTCATATCGCAAAAGGTGCTGTTTGGTTCAAGCTCTTGGGTTTGTCAACCGCTAATCAGGACAGTTAGAGAAGGAATCCCTCGTGATTTTAGAGTTTATTTTTGGACATTCATTTGATGATATGAAGTTGGAGTTATGGTGTGCGGAGCGCCAAAACATTGACAGAGTGAGTATGCGGATGCTCGTCGTGCAATCAAAGGTTTTTCATCAGGCTCCTCTCTGTAAACATTGGCATCCCTAAGCAAACCGCGCAGTGATTAAGAGGAGTCCGCAGTTTTCACTCAGACTTTCAACTTCTGCCAAAAGTTTCAGAATGATCAAGAGAGGCATGTTGTTTTCTTTCTCTATCTACATAGATAGTCATCAGTCGATGACTGAAATTAGCCCGTAACCCCCCGATGATCGACTCTTGACTTGCTGCTTTGTGATCCTCGGTTAATTATGTTGTAGTGACAACTCCAAAGTCTCACTGATTTTGCAGCTTCTCTGTTTCCTAAATGATTTCATGGTATGGGATTGCAAGGCCGTTGGTTTTACTCTTTGAATCTCCTTTTTATGTGTGTGGTGTTTTCTGTGTTGTAATTCTTGGCTGCAAACCCACCTTGATGTTCTATCACAGAGTACGGGCGTTGTATCTAAAACCCTGGCATGTCTGACAGATCAAATCTGAGCTGAATGAGGATTTAGATTTGTGT
Source organism: Sebastes fasciatus (assembly GCF_043250625.1). Lineage (NCBI taxonomy): Eukaryota > Metazoa > Chordata > Actinopteri > Perciformes > Sebastidae > Sebastes > Sebastes fasciatus. The sequence goes on from NC_133799.1 coordinate 14,469,410, forward strand.
GCAGGTCAGATGACTAAAAAAAAGTCTTAACTGAACATGACCGCAACCTGCTCTTTGATTAAGATGTAACGAAATCTCTCAAACCAACAGCTAATGTCACCCTTTGACCCGACGTTGTTGGCCTCACTCCTCCTGCAGACATTCAACAAGATTAATGTCGGGCTTCGCTCTAATCTGCTTTGTCTCGATAAGAGTGGACTCGACTGAGCAGGAAAAGCCACAAATACTAAAACAGTATGCAGGCTTTTCAGCATCTTTAAGTGCTCTAGGTGACTGATTTCTGAACGTTTTGAAGAGGTATAAGGAAGTGAAGACTGTGGCTCGTACAAGCAGGAATTAATGTCAAATCCCAGAGGTGTCCTTTTAGTTTGGATCAGAAAAAAAACAGCTTGAATTTTACGCAAATCTCTCCGTGATCTTATTTGTTGACTGAACAGCTCATGATACATCGTAAATATACATTGCAGCAAATACCCCGTGGACATGTGTGAAAACAAACTGTGCTTTTATCATTAAAGCCAGAAAAAGGCTTTTTTATTGAACGCTATGTTTCAGTTTCGATCTTCACCGCGCCCGCAAGAAAAATGTGGTGAAATCACATCAAAGGCTGCTCAAACTGGAAAGTTGAGTGTTTTCATTGAGTAAGTGCTTTTTAGTGGAAGCACAGAGCTCTGCTAAATGTTTACCATATAAATAGGTAGATGATTTGGCTTCATCCTGTAAAAGTTAATGATCTCACTTGCAGGATTATTTGCAGTTGCCAAGAACACTGAGAATGAAAACACAAGACATCATCTGAAATATGCAGACGTTTATAGGATGAGATAAATGACATGAACTTGACTAATGGCCCCTAACCTGGAATGATGAGCGTCTTCATCAGTCAAGGCCTTGTTGATGAAAGCTTAAGGCTCTGCAAAGAACTTTGCCATTGCAGCGCGAAGCCCATCTGTCTGGTGAGGCCGATCGAGCCCTCAGGACTGGGGCCCTGCCAGCGCTGCTACGGGGCGGCCTCTGAACAAATGGGTGTAGAAAAGCCAGGCAGGATTTATGGTGGTGAATGTACTGTAGGGAGCCTGGTCGACTGTAAAAGAAAAGAAAAAAAGAAGACAGATTTTCATCCATTTAGGAGGAGGAGGAGGTGCTGCTGAAGTTGTGTTGTCAGCAGGAGGAGGTGAAGCCCTGGCAAGCTGCCGTTCTTGGCTGAAAAATGTTCACACAAAGTGATCAATAGATCTTTGATAAGGCTAACACGCCCTGGCATGTGGTTGTTCTTTCAAGTTGTGCATCGGACACGCACTCGTGTCATCAAGGGCACGCATCCGTGAGCTGACCTGCTGTGAAGACAACTGAGGCACTGTACCCCTTTTACAGTTACAACAACGAAGACGATGAATATTTAAAGCTTCTCACTACGACCGACAAGAACGCAGCGTTTTCAGTCAAAGCTAGAACCGTTTTAATTATATCACAGGACAGATTTCTGTATTTGTGTTTTTCTTTCTCACTGGTTTAAAGTGATGTCAAATACTGTCTAAATTTAGCAATATTTTAATCAAAAAGTGATGACCACTGTGGGGTCGTTTGCTTACGTTGGCTGTCCACTGCCAATCAAATCTGATCAAACCACACAGTCCTGATACAGCAGATTAGCTGAGTGTTAAAGATTACTATGGATAGTTATTCCAAATTTTATGTTTGATAAGTACTTGTTCAGTCACAAATATTTAAGGTAATAGAGATCTACTTAAAGGGAAACTTTGTCATTTTTCAACAGGCTTTGTATCATTGCAATGTTCTCACTCCCAACTCGTCAAATACTGCCGATTGGGCAGCGCTCCTCAGCATCGGATAACGATGCACGGAGGTACCCTTTAGCGATAATATGTGACCCACTAGGCTTTCAACTAACTCCCATGTAATCGACCCGTAGCATTATTATATGGTCACAGCAAGTGACATAGTGTTAAGAGCGTGAGAGTCCACTTAGGGCGAGAGTCCGCTTGTGGTGGATGGGTCAAACAAACACAGGACTTTCAACCAGGAGACCGGTCTTCATATACCGTATGAAACTAAAAGTAAACGTTTTAATTATTTTGTCTTGTCAGTTGTTAGTCAGGTGACTCGTTAGTCATGTGAGATGTTAGTCAACAAAGTCAACCAGGATAGTTTCCTAACCCTAACTAGGTGGTTGTGTTGCCTAAACCTAACTTCCTGTGAAAACGGAAGTTTATTTTGAAAGGACACAATGCATGTAACGAGCGTATATTGACACGCCATCAATGGCACGTCCAAAACCAACACTAGAGTGGTACCTAGTGCGTCGTATCCGATGCCGAGGGGCACTGACCAAGCGCCGGTATTTGACGAGTTGAGAGTGAAAATGTGTTGGTTTTCAGGGGTTATAAAAAACATTTTTTAAACATTTGAAGGTGCTCAATACGGAATTAAGGCCTTTGAAAAAGTCGTAGCCCCTGCTTTCATTGGAAAAGAGTTGGCAACACTGGGCTGGGTTTTTTCAGTTGGATAATTTCTTTTAAATCTAGCATACTCCTGCTAGTTTCTCAACATTACCAACCCTAGCTTTAATACTCTGAATCCCATATATAAAAACCTTCAAACAACCTGTGTCGTTCCACATTTCTTCTTTATGTTTCATCTGGGTGTATTTCTGCATCATGATGCCAGAATACTTTCCACTGCCAGTTCCAGTGCCTGTTTCTGATCATTTGATTAAGTGAGTAAAATTATCCAACCACCCATGCGTCGGGACAAATTAGTCGACTGAGTGAGGAGAGTGTTAAAAGACCAGTCCTGTTGTGAAACTACATATTTTCAGAGTGATAGAAGCTAATCTGTGGTTCAGTCATATAATGTATGTTGCTCACTGTAATTTGGATTCAATGTTTTTCCAACTTTCTTGACAGAAATGTGTAAATGTTGTGTGTGGATGGAAATACAGTCACTAGACATGAGTTCACTCCCATCGCTGAACATAAATAGCACATGTTGTAAGACGCCATAAGCCTCGGCCCTGAACCGTTTCAGATGTATGGGTCTCTCTGGAGTATTTAAATCCAGCTGAGATGACGAATGACCGCGGCTGCCTCAGAAGCCACACTGACATGTCCTTCTTGGTTAAAGCCGGCGTTGCAGCCCTTTGTAAGAGCAAAGATTTGGTAAATAAGTGCAGTGAAGCAGTGAAGATAAATTGTTCCTATCACCCAAATTCATTTATCTCTTCAGCCAATGATTTATTTAATTCCTTATCTACAAAAAGGGGGGCATTATACCATTTGTGAGCAGCCACTGTGCATTTTCACATTGATGACTTGGCCAAGAATATGCCCTTGATTCAACTCATCATCTTCTGGGCACGGAAACTATTTTCATACGTGTCAAGACTATATTTAAGCACTATCAGCAGGGAAATCTCTGAGAAAGATTCAGTGAGTTACACAGAGACCTTTAGTCCCTCCTTACCACTGCTTTAAAATGTAATATGTTCATTGACAATGATTTTACTTTAAGTGATTGCATTTATAACAACCCTCCCTGCAGGCAGACTTAGTCAAATAAACATATCACTACATTTGGCCTCAATTGCCCCCCCTTACTTTATAATTGCTAAATTCTTTCCAGTTAGGCCTGTTTGCCTCATTTGAAGTGACAACTCCTCTCTGAAATAGAGACGTTGGTTCTGTCAGCCACCCAGAGTTCAATATTGTGACTGTTATCCCTGAGACAGTTATTCAAATTCATTCAGTGTGATTCATTTAACTCTCTGGCTAAGAGTGACTTCATGGCACAGTGTGTTGGTTCCACTAAGTCTGGGTTGTGTCAATTCATTGTGCAGTATTTGCTCAGCCACATTGCTAGATATTTAATTGGTTCTCATATTCCAACATGCAACGCCCCCCGCCAGCCAATTAATTAATTCCTGCCCGAATAGAGATGCCAGAGAAACCAAAAGGTGGCTGAGTTAGAATATTTGAATAAGGACGTTCCTGATACTAAACAGTGTTGATAGTCACTACAACACTGTGATTTCAACAAGACAGGAATTACGTTTAAGGGCGCTTTCACCATCTTGGCTCAGCAAGTTTGGCTAGTCCGAATCAGAGTGAAATTGTTACTTTTGGTTCATTTTCTATTTAGTCCAATTTGGTTTCACACTGCACAGATCAAAGCGGACCAAATAAAAATCTAAGGGGGCGTGTACAAAGAGAGAATTTATCTTTTTCGTCTTGAAAGCTGCCGCTTCTCTGCTGGGAATCACAGACTTTGATACTGTTGAAGTTTTTTTCACTTTGACTGCACACAAATCCCATCTCCTCCAGTTTATCTTGAATGTCTTTATAAACTTCACTATTTTTGCAGACTTTTTTTTAGCATATTCTGTATGTTCTCTTCGGCCCAAATGTCAAGCAAACATCGGACTTCTAAAGAAGTCCAGGTCAGTCCTCTCCCACTCATGTTAATCTATCGTTTCCCTGTGTCCATCTCAACAAATAACCGCACCACCTCGGACTGGTTGTTTTGATGTGTACCAGAGTTCGATTACTGCGTTCACAACCTAAACGAACCACACCAGGGGTTGAACCGCACCAGAATTTGATTAAAACGGACTAAATGTTGGCTTGTGGAAGCGCCGTCTGTTTACAGGTCTTGGGGAGCACTGTTGCATGTATGAAGGCTTTTGTGACTCCAGAGGGAACTGTGTGAAGTCTGGTAAATTGACTTTGAGTTTGAAAATTAAAAAAATCTGTGGGTAAATGAAATTACCAGACCTCTGTAGTCCACTCCTCAACTCTGCTAGAGGCTCGCGTCTCGAGGCTACAATAGCCACTACTAACATTAAAATTACAAAAGATGATATCTCTGGTTCTCAATTTTGATTCCTTTTTTTTTATTTGTTTGTTTTCAAACTGTCCATCGTGAGTCTGACAACGTTATAGGAGTGCAATCTTAAATCTGTGGAGTACTTTTGAGGTCAGCAAGTCCCCACAGTTAAATGACAAAATACATCATTTGTAATTGACTTCCCTGTCGGCAGATCATCATTTTTCAGTGCCTTCCACAACCGTTACAAATCACTGTTATAAAAAGTGTGTTCTGATCTGAAACCACTATCGTGAGGCTCAAAAACAACTTGGTTCGGGAAAGATCGTGGTTTGGGTAAAAATAACTATTAGATTACTAGATTAACGGACCTTCCTTGTTCTGATTGAATTTATAACTACTTAGTTTACGTTGGGAAAGGAGCATGGTCATGGTTATGTAGGCAAAGCAAATTTATTTATATAGCACATTTTATACCCAAAGGCAACCCAGATTGCTTTATAGATTACACAGGGAAAAAAATTATAAAAACAATAAAGGCAAGCAAGCAAAATCACATAGAATAAAAATAATAAAAGCAAACAGAATAAAAAAAAACTAACAGATATATTTGATTTGCAAGAAAATTAATTAAATGCCAACAATTAGGTCTTTAGCAAGGATTTAAAAGTAGTCAGCATTGTCTTCGGTCTTCTTGCAGTTTGTTCCACATTTGAACAGCATAGATGCTAAAGGCAGCTTCACCATGTTTAGTTTTAACTCTGGGAACAGCCAGTAATGCAGAGCCAGCTGACCTCAGACCTGAGGTAGGAAGTAGGTAGGAAACAGTAGAAAACAGGAAGAGAATATTTGTTTTCTGTGTCAAAGTGTGACTGTTGACCCATCCATCCACCCTGACCTCCTCCCTCTGCGGACCTGGTCTTGGACGTGGTGTGGATCTATAACAGCGTCATTTCCTCCTTTGCTCCCAAAACACAAGAGTCATAATACAACCACTAGAGGTCTTTGTCACATGAAGCTTAACAGATGTTTTTGTTTTTGCTGCAATAACTAATGTTGTTGTTTTGTGGACGAAGGACACTTGTCCTTAAGATTTAAGGAGACACTTCATTATCTGTGTGATGTGATGGTTGGACATTTAAAGGACCAGTGTGTAACATTTAGGGCAATCTATTGGCAAAAATGGAATACAGTTAAATAAAGTATGTTTTCTTTAGTGTATAATCACCTGAAAATAAAAACCAAACACTGGATCTAGAGAGGGTCATTCATGTTTTTGCATTGGTTACCATAGTTTACCTACAGACTTGGCACACTGAGAAGTTTCAGTTGGCTGCAATCTGCAACCTCACTTTTTGATAGCGCCAATTCCTACACACTGCACCTTTTTATTATTTAACATGCATTTACAAAAAATGAAGAAAACAACGGCATTCACATGCATTCACATACACCGTAAGTGTCAAAGAATAGATATAACACGTGTGATGTGTTACAGCTACGGCTGTCAATGTTAACGCGATGATAATGCAAATTTGTTTTAACGCCACTAATGTCTTTCACGCTTCACGCAACTTGTGATTTTTAGGATGTAGCGGGCTCAGTTGTAAAGCTAGAGTGCAGATACTGGCATCATATGAGACTAGAAAACCTTAGGAATGTATTGGTACCCAACATGTCATACTAGCTTTTTGCAAAGGAGACTAAATAACACTCGAAACTTATGCTACATTTTGGCGAGGAAAAACTGTCATGGCCATTTTCAAAGGGGTCCCTTGACCTCTGACCTCAAGATATGTGAATGAAAATGGGTTCTATGGGTACCCACGAGTCTCCCCTTTACAGACATGCCCACTTTATGATAATCACATGCAGTTTGGGGCAAGATTTGAGTTTGCCATATTATGATTTCATCATATTTGTATGCTAAATGCATGGGTTTTGGACAATATTTGTCATTGTTTGTGTTGTTAATTGATTTCCAATAATAGATATACATACATTTGCATAAAGCAAGCATATTTGTCCACTCCCGTGTTGATAAGAGTATTAAATACTTGACAAATCTCCCTTTAAGGTACATTTTGAACAGAGAAAAACTGTGTGATTCATTTGCGATCAGTCGTGATTAACTATGGACAATTATGTGATTCATCGCAATTAAATACTTTAATTGATTGACAGCCCTCGTTACAGCACTGCATCTCTCCATAAGGTCCTATGTAACTGTTAACAGATGCATGCTCTGTTCCTTATTGTCATTGTGACTTTGTAGAATAAGGAGGCGTAATCTATCAGAAAAGTGCGCTTAGTACAATTTTAGGGGATTATTTTAACAGAGGATTTAACTTTGGCTTAGACGGAGGATTAATGCCAAACATTTATCTGATACTTGTTAGTCCAACATTTCCCTTCCTCTAATTACAGACAGTTTTGTCTCACAGTCTAATCTGGTTCATCTGTTATAATGTGGTCATCACACTGTTTCAGACAAACCTTTTTTTATCTAATTTCCAATGCGTGAGAGCTGCATTTCAGGCCACCTTGGTGGACAGAGGTTTTAAAGGAAAACTTGACTGCTGTTTCTATGATCAGTCCCAGAATATCCAAATAGACTCCAGTTCTACAGCTTCCAGGCTCAATTGGAAGTGCACTTAAACAAGATAATGGTCCATGGAAAAAATAAAGGCCAGGAAGTTCTTCAGGTTTTGTTTGGTCTAACAGCGACAGTCTGTTTGCAGCATGGAAATGTTGGTTGGAGGAATATCTCTTACAGATGTTTACTTTATTGTTCACATCTGTATGATGTGATATCAGGCATCTTGTGTACGAAAAGAGATGTTTCAGTCTACCACCTCTGAAGCAACATGTGCTCCCCAACCAGCCTGGTATCAGATTCCAGCTGTTTGATCCCATGTGTCTCCTCTGCTTTTCGGATCCTGGAACAGATAAGATAAAATGCAAAACATATGCCTATCAAAAAATGATATGAAGTAAAAGAAATAGCATTTTAATTGCACATTTTTAACACCGAAGCATACACAATTCAACAATAATTCCTTAAAAATGTCTCTGATTACATCAAGTTGTGCTATTATTTTTTAAATTCATACATGATTACGTACGTTATTCCTATGGTCTAAGACCAAGTCCAAAAGCATTAGTAAACATGAACAGCTCTCTCCCAAATCCAAACACTAGAGTGTTAAAACTCAAATTTGTGATGTCATCAAGCATAAAGCCTGGAACTGCTCCATAGTTTGAGACCCACAGCTTACTTCTGGTTTCTGGCTTTGAGAGAGAGTAGCTCATGTTCATATAATATTGATTTAACTTTCCTCGGCCATGGAAATAACATATTGGAATTCTTAATTTTCGTGGCTCTCCCCTTTAAATTGGCCTCAAGAAGTGCACATATGCTGTATTAAAATATATTTATCCTGGAAGAAACACAACATTTCTCCAAGAACCTCTATAAATTAGACATATAATGTAGCAAAATAAAACAAATTGCTTCCAATTTGAAAACTCAAATACAATCATTTAAAACGACCGTAAAGTAAAACTATGTAGTTACCCTGCACCCACCTGTGATTGTGACACTACCACAGAGTCCAGCGCTCTGCATCAGGTACGCTTCATAAAAAATTCAAAACACCTTCCAGGCAGTTGTAGCCCGAGGCTCTCAAGGTTTGTCTTTGTAACAATTTGATAATACTGGTCACACTGCATTGTGTGTCCTTGAGCTGCAACAAGGGCGAGAGATTTGTTTCCTAAGTCCGTACAGACGCAGAGCAGGAAAAAAATAAGAAATCCTGGTAGTAGAAAGTCACTGCGATTGTTTTGAATGACAAGGTTGACAATTCTCAGAGTGCATTATTAAATATTACCTTTGAAGGAAGTGAAAGAGCAGCGGAGCGAGACATTTGTTAAGGTAGAGGGTAGAAAGTCCATGAAGGTAACAATAGACGTATTTAATACAATCACCTGCCAGCCGGGGCGCAGCAGAGATGATTCATACCACCATACACAATGCAATGAAATGTTATTGGCTGTATGAAATTCTAATACTTACGCATACTATTTAATAGTCTCTGCATTATAGCCTATACTTATTGTGTTTGTGTGCACATAATAATTCCTCTGTTAACCCTTTCACTATTAGCTACTAGACCTGTTATCATGGTAACTGATGACTTGCTGAATCCACTAAGTAAGCAGCTTAGGGAGACGCGCGCACTCCTACGCTGTCTGTAATCTACTTATCAATCAGAAATTGGATTAATCTTCAACAGCAAAACAAAAACACATAGCGGAGCTTGGTGGAAAAGACAAAACAATACTGCACATGTATCTTTTGAGAGTTATTAAGCTTTGGAAATGAGAGAACATTTTTCATATAGTCTACTCGTCCTCTCCCACATCCCTTCGCCCACCTTTTCTTCTCTACGTGTAGCTCATCTTAGCATTAGGATCAAACTTAGAGTTGTTTTTCTTTTCTTCTGGCTTTTATTTCTTTATTAAACACTTCTCGAGTTTACACAAACCTTAACTGCTGCATTTGCTCTGTCTTTGACTCTTGCTATGGTGGATAATTTTTCCAATAACCTTAAACTTTTCTTACTCTCTAAAAGGTTAAATAGACTATTTTACAAAACTTGAAAGACAGAATAATACTGTGTACAAACCATTGATTGAATCCCTTGACACATGATTCAATTATGTTGGCTCACAGAAGAATATATTTACTACTGTGCCATACAAACCTTCAAACCATCCACACATTCAAAGTCATGTACTGAACACAATGCACATTATGTTTATATACTACTTACTTGCAACAGCAAACACATTCAGACTGAAATGTAATGCTGCCTGAATTACGTTTTCTGTTAACACAATGAGAAAATGTTATTAATTAACATATTTGCCAAGTTGCAAAATGTTGATGCTGAACGGATCTGCAGAATGTTCACAGTTTACAGTGTTTTTAATTTGTTTTCCTGTCTCTCAGGAAACTCTGTTTCTCTCCTTCTCTCTTCTCTGTTACTTTTCTAGAAGTTGGGTCAAAACGGTCTGAAGTTCCGGTTAACAGTAGGTGTTATCTACTGTACTTTATCTAACAATATCTATCTATCTGCCCTGAGTGCAGTGCCAAAAAATCAATGTGGCTGAGAGCAGTTGTGAGGGGTTGATCACCTTACGTCGACCGGAGCCTTGTTCTCAATCAATGAGTTTGATGTTGGTTCAGTTGCTGGGAACGATTGATTGGTGGGAGACGTAATTGGTCTCATTTGACACTGTAGCAGGTTAGATTCAGAGAGCTGGATCGGGGGAACTGCAACACAGGAAGAGGAGTGGATCATGTTTGCACACCGGAGAAAAGTACACTTGAGTGAAGGACAGACTTCAGGTATTGCCCACTTAGGTTTTATAAAGTTACTGCAAGCTGGTCTTGTGCCACTTCACTACATGTACCTGGCTTTATAAGACAGAGCTGCTCTGTAAAGGTTGATAACAATGAGAGTGGTGGTTGGATATACTATTAAGCTGTGCTTACATTTTGTTATCTAATAATGATGTAGCATAAAGGATGAAATAAATGCAGTCTGTATTTGAAGAATATGTTTTTACATAATAGTCACTATACTGCCTTTTGACTGAAATGATGCAAACCTACAGGATGTAAAAGCATGAAAAGTTTTTGGTTTTCTTTAAAAGCAGAATGAGTGTGATTTTGTCTGATTCAAAGTTGGCCCCTCCCCCATGGCTCAGTGACGCCAGAAGTGCACGCCCCCTGACCGCGGTTCAGATTAGGCTGCCAGTCCAGTCATCAGTAAAAAAAAATGACATTTTACATCTCTGCAAACCAGGGATATGTTTAATGTCGACGTTTTTGCATTCGGTCAGAACAATTGACATAGTACACAGAGTGGAAAGAGACACACAGGGCGTGTGGGAGGGGAGTTGGATGGGGCCAACAAACACAAAGGCTTTCATCGCGGAGACCGGTGCTGGTGTCCCGTGTGTCACATTACAATCAACTGTTCGTTCGTGTTCCTTGTTCACAACGTTCAGTGTCATTTTCACTCTACAAACGTAGTACTTTTAAGCCCGAATGTAGTTCTTTTCTAAACCTAGTGGTTTTGTTGCATAATCCTAAAGTGACGCCATTGTGCGTTTCTGCAAACGTGATACAAGGCTGATATGAAATGTATTCATGAAACGTCAGCGACCGGGTTGGGTGCTCGCCAGTGGGTGAAAGCCAACACCAGATTCACATCTCATTTTGGAAAAGAGCCTTGTCCGCTAGGTCTTGCTATATTTGCATTTTTATTTTCTGTAGTGTGTCTGCCATTTTCCTATCTTCCTTCTGGATGCGTGCTTACGTTCTGGCACCTGGTCGAGGGTTGACGCTCAGAAACATCCCGAACACAGCAAAGCAAGAAAATACAGGCAGAAGGCAGATACAGACACCATCACACACTTCTAGTGATGATTGAGAGGGATTATTTTTGTATCAGTCCATACATTGTTTTTATTTGCCTTTAAGCCAGTACATTTGCTGGCTTGAATGGAAAAGTTAGAGTTGTTAAATTCTAAATTAATTCTACAGTAGAACAAAAAAAACATTTTTGAACTTTCAATTAAATCATCCCCTTTTTAAACATTCTTAATCCCATTGTATACATACATATTTATAGACTTTGCATTACATCACTAGTTTAGAGGATGAAGAATAGTTTGTGGTGTACAACAGTCTTCATTTTGTCCTTTGTTTCAATCATTCTAAATGAGGACTCGGTGGTTTTATTAGCAAAGGTCAGGGAGTTAAATATTGGATTCTGAGAGGACAGAGTAATTATGATAGTGAGTAATGGTGGACTAATGCGAATTTGGACCTTTCTCTGAAAATTGTCTGTGACTTCAAAAGAGCACATGATCTCTCCTTTTCCTCAGCTTAATTTGTCAAACAAAGCAAATACGAGTGGAAAGTCAAGGTGGATTACGTATGAAAAAGTTGAGATGCAATTAACCTCTGACAGCAACATTAGCCTGACTTTACGGAAATTATAAGCATAACAGTTTGTTAAAAGACGGGGCCTTTTCAGACAGGCAACCCAACAAACAATGTCAAAAGAAAAAAGAAATTTGAGAGGCAAGTTAAACCAGTATGTGAAAGACAAAGGAACACACTCTAAAACAAGTAGGCAGTTCAATAATTGTGTCATGATGTCAACCATTTTGTGTTAAGTGTAGTTTCCTGGTTGTTGAGCAGATTTAGTTGCACCTTGAATTGGTCTTTGCAGGAGTTTTCGTGAAATGTCTCTAATTTTTGTGCTTTGAGTGCAAATTCTACAATGGCTTGGTAATTTTCTTTCTAATTCCCTCTGTCCTCAGGCAAAGAATGTGTGTACGTGCATAGCCTCCTCTCTCACTCTTCCTCTCTGTCTCTCTCTCCCTCCAAAAACTCTCTCCCTCTCTCTGCACATATCCAGCTAATTAAACAAAGCACACGATTTGATTAAACGAGTAAATTGTGCTAGTCTGTGTTTGCGATAATTAGGATAACCCAGAGTTTCCTTAAGAACATTAACTGTGATGGATGTTTCATCCCCAACTTAGAATAGCTGTGCCACGACGACACAAGAGGAGACAGAGAGACGGAGTCTGTTTAATAATCTCGGACACAAATGGCCCACTGATGCCATTTGGGTTGAGATCAGGATTCTTAACAATGTATGTGCACAATATGGATGTGCTTTGGGTTGGGACGGCCTCCTTCAGGTCTTAACTTGGGATAATGGGATAGTCTCGCCGTCCTTTACAATGGCCTGACATGTGCTGTGTGGTGCAAAGACGGTTTAAATTTACAGAGGGTGAGGACATAAACAGTGTTGGAAGTCAAAGTAGTAGCACTACACTGTAACACTTACAAATAAGTCTTGCATTCAAAATCGTAGAGCTACAAGTATTACCAACAAAATGTGCTTAAAGGAACAGTGTGTAACATTTCGCACTGCCTTCATATCTACATAGGGAGCGGGTCCTCTACGCCATGTTTCTACAGTAGCCAGTTACCTGAAAGCCACCGTAGTTCTCCGACACGCTTGTGAAACTGTTGTAACGTGAGCCGCAGAGTGCAAAAACTGTGGTACCACAGGCCGCCGTCTCACTTCTGTTGCTCCTAAAGTAGTGTTATTATGGTAAGGATGCCGAACGGCGTTACCACGGTTTTGCAGTCTGCGGCTTACGTTACCGCCGTCTCGGAGAGGGAGGAGTGTTCGGAGGAGTATTCAGCTGGTTTCATTTTGCAACCACACCACTAGATGCCTCCAAATCCTACAAACTGTACCTTTAAAGTATCAAAGGAAATGCTCACTAGGCAGCAGAATGCCCCATGTCAGTGTTATATTTCTAAATCATATATTATCAGATTATCACTCAATAACATGTAAGTAGCATTTTAATGAAGTAGAAGGTCAAGTTGGCGCCAGTTTACATCATAGACCGTATATAAAAAGTGGACGTAGTCACCGTAACCTCACCCATTTGTTTGTGGACTGACATTTTGAAGCCTTGAGTTTGACATTTCGGCTGTCGCCATCTTGGTTATTTGCAACCAGAAGTGACACGAAGGGTGGAGCTAAGTACAATCGAACGCTGCCATTTTTAGGTGACCAAAATGGTACAACAACTGTGAAAGAGTTAAAGATTTAAGACGAAAACACGGACAACTCCAAGACTGGACAACGCCATGGTAGCGACCGGTCAATCACAAGGTAACCACGCCCTAAAGCATGCCCTGCTTTATGGTCTATTTGACTCTAAATGGGACCATAATTTACTAAATGAACATCATGCTGTATTGAAGAAGACTTGAAACTAGTGATTGAGACCATAAACTCATGTTTACAATGTTTACTGAGGTAATAAATCAAGTGAGAAGTAGGGTCATTTTCTCATAGACTTCTATATATCAGTCTTCTTTTTGCAACCAGAGGAGTCGCCCCCTGCTGGCTATTGGAAAGAATGCAAGTTTAAGACACTTCTGCATTGGCTTCACTTTCCAGACCCGGAGGTAGCCCACTGGTTTAAATACCTCATACAGTACGTTGTACACATGTTAGGTGTGTCAAACCTGAAAACTGGAGAGCACCCATAGCTGTCAGATAAATGTCGTGGAGTAAAAGTTTTCCTATGAATTGTCGTAAAAAGTAGAATGAAATAGAAATACTCAAGAACGAGTACAGTAAATTCTTAAAAATAAATCTCAAACAACTTTCTGTTCTTTTTGTTAAGTTTTATGAGAACAGCATAATGAGTTAGAAGAAAACCCTGAACCTAATAAGCATCTGGGGGGTTGAATGAATGAATAAATGGATGGATGAATGAGAGGTTATTAATTTTATTAGCTTGTTAGATATTTTTTTGGTGCATTATATCTACAGCAAAAACAAGAAAGAAAATTCAAGGACATTCCCAACAACTTTGTTTACTTTCTCTTCAGAAACTTTATCAATTTAAAACCTATTCTGTTGCAGCATTTTACTCCCTTTTCTCTGTGGGGGTGGAAAAACAAATGACCTTTACCAGTAAGTGGGATGAATGAGACATAGAATCGTTATTAAACCCACCCGTTTCTGTTCACAGCCACTTGATTGTTTTAATGGTGAGAATAAACAAAAATCTTTGAGTGGCAGAGCTCGAGGTAGAAACACAGTTAGAGAGAGTGTTTTCAACCAGACAACTCGCTCATACCTATTAAAGTAAAGACGTTCCTAACGCCTTGAGTTACCGACATTGGCTTAACATCCTCATTCTTTGGGGTCTTACAGACCTTACTCCTGTAAATAATAATAATAACTGCCATAATTTTTGTTAAATATATTATTAAAACCAAATACATAGAAAAGTATTTCCTTTCATGTGACACAAAGTAGTTTTGATAAGGTGTAAAACATATTGTTAACACCAATCATAAATGTAGAGCATGTGTAAATCCATTGTTTAACCATGTTTTACAGCAAAACAGAAGTAATATAATTTTCTGAAACATGCCATTAGTTCAAAATCATGTTTCTAAGCAATTTTAATAAAATTAGAAAATGTTTTTCTCCAGAAACCCCAGCACAACATCAAGGTTAAAGATGAGTAAAAAAAACAACAAAGATATATCTTGCAATCAAGCTGTAAAATAATTAAAAGACAGCACAAACCAAAAGCAGATGATTGCATCCGAGCACAAAGAAACAAGTCTCACATGTTCAAAACTCTGTGCTGTTTGAAGCAGCTTACACAATTGATTTAATGTTTCTTTCTTTTCTTTCCCCAATTAAGTTATGGTCAGGGTCGTTTTGAACATGAGAGGTCAGCAGGCTGACCATAACAAGCCGACCGATTGGACAGCAGCGTGGCTGAACATGAGGAAGAGCAACCGCTGGCCTTTTTCATTCTTTTCTTGCTCATCTCTCAGATTGCATGAAACTGCCGTTTGCGAGGGGATGAGAAGGGGAGATAGAGGAGAGAAGAGGAGGAGGGGGGTGGTAGGGGAGGGGACAGGCAAGACCTGATTAAAGACTGTCTTTGTTATGTAATTAGCTCCAAGAGAAGAAGGCCCCGCTGCTGCGGGGATGGAGAGCAGCTGGCCTGAGGTTGTCTAATTGCCTGTTCGGATTCTTTCCAGGCCTCATCCTTTGGAGCTCACACCCGTACTGGCACAGATGTTTACTGCTGGGTAGCGCGGCTTCGAAGGCTACATGGTAACCACTGTCTATTTCTACTGTTGTGATCCAGTGACACCTCGCTCTCTCTCCCGGGACCGCCGTATATCCACGGCGGTGTTTGAATGGGCTCAGCTGCTACAGCAGGAAAAAGTGTCTATTTATAGGTCTAACACTGACAGGATTGCGTGTTCATCCTTGAATCGGTGTGTTCTCATTTGAAATTGATAAATTATTCATCCGGTATTATTCCCCCGTTTTTAACTTGTGACTCGGTTTTTGATTTTAATTTTGACCTCAAGTGTTATTGACTCTTGATCCTGTTTGAAGTTGCACCGGCAGACTGAGGGCTGTTATTAATGTTCTCAGCGGCTCTCTGCTGTCGGGGAAAGGTGTTCACTGTTTTGCTTAGCAGGGGACAAACCTGGGCGGCTTCTATCTTTATTGAGGGATATTAAGCTACCATTACCTCAGGGCGCCTAACTATATTTAACAACACATTTTCCCAGTTAGTTTTTCCTGTCAATTAGAGATAAAGGCTGTTGTGGGTCTGTTGGCTTACCTATATTCTACTGAGGATAAACGTGTAAGTACCCAATCACACGGCAGTGAATTTGGTCCCAAAAATGTGTGAAATTTGTTTTGAAAATGTATATTTTAGGAATGCACAATATGGATTTTTGGTTATATGGTTATATATTGCAATTTTTTTTAATTTAATTTCAGGAAAACTGTCAAAGTATAAACAACACACCACCATATGCATAAAATCTGATTAAAAAGTTGACTTTAATGCAATCAGAACAGTGGATCTGCATTTGCATTTATCACAGTTCCTGTAACATTCAACATCATAGCACTACTTTGAGAGGACACATACACTGAGAGGGCAAATAAAAAAAAGCATTGACTGAGTTAATCTTTGCATCTAAACTATTCATTAAAAATCGATACTGAGTTTTTGAGAATCGATGCAATATCACAAAACATAATATTGCGATATTCAATATTTTCTAACACCCGTAGCTCTGACTTAACCAAATCTAACTGACATCACTATTGTCAACACAACAAAAACAAAGAGCAGTTCTGACTCTTCAAATGTTCATTTATCTTTTTCTAGAAAAGTGCATCAAAAAAACAAATTGTATTTCAAATTGTAATTGGGTTGTCAGCGTGCTGCACTCGTTGTTCTTCTCTGTGTTTATTGCGGATTGCAAACCAACTTTAATGGTGCATATCGCCACCTACTGATAGCGCTTGTTAAATCAATGAAAGCAATTTGGCTTCGTATTACATCCAATAATTTATCGGCTATAATTTTATTATCTGTATAATATATAATGATATAAATTTATCGTTATCGGCTGCTAATTTATGGGGCTCGATATACTGTACAGTATATCGTGCATCCCCAGTATATTTCTATTTGCACATTATGTGCAAATAACTCACTGCAAATTCTAATAGTTTAAGCTGTGGTATAAGCTTTTAATTCTCAATAATAATAAAGACTAAAAAATAATGAAATAGTGCAGAGAATGAAACGGTAAAACAAAACTCCTACATTGAACCTACATTCAGGCTATCCTGTATGTATTCTATGTTCATAGATATTTAATGGCTTTGTTCATTTACATTCAAGACACATTTTTCAGTTCCACAACGGGACAAATGAGCTCTAATTTATACGTTCAAAAGAGGGCAACAAAATTAAAATATAACGTTGAAGATCCTTTTAATCTATTAGCAACTCTGTTTTTTTTCCTTCTACATCCTCCAGGCCACCTGCACTGAAGTACGGGTGTGTGTGTGTGTGTGTGTGTGTGTTAAGGATGTTTCTTTTTGCATCTGTGTGTGCGATAAGAGAAAGCGAGAGGCGAAGCGAGGGAGCAGGGGCATCCACATCTATCTCCTCCGTGTGTGATGCAGCTCGCGAAGCTGGATGTGTGCAGGTGTTGTTTTTGGGGGGGAAGGACTCTAATGCGGAAATCATTTGCAGTCCCTCGTCAAAATTATTCTTCACAATCTGAGTGGTGTCGGTGCTTATTTCAATATTTTTTCTGCCGAGCATTACCCTTACGCCAGAGTGCGCACACACACAGAGACAGACACACACACGCACACACAACACACCTGCTCCACAGAAACCAGCCAAACACCTGCATCTTCCTGTCTCCCCAGGTCTGCCCACACTTCCCTGATGGCCAGTGCGCCTCCTCTTCTTCCCTCTTTTCTCATTTCTATCTGACTCACAGCTTGTGGGACTCGGACACATTTTGATGACCAATACCCACCTCCTACACACACACACACACACACACACACACACACACAGACACATACACACACTTCTCATTCTTTGTAGCTTTTGCTGATATTAAAAAGGAGAAAGCAGCTGGGTCTATGCAGAATAATGAGGTCAAAGCCATTCTAATAAGTCTGGGGGATGAGCCCAACACGAGTACGGAAAGAGGAATGAGAAATGAGGAAGAAAAGAATAAAAGGAGAGCAGTTCTCCAGGCCAAATAAAGCCGTGGCTGTAAAGCGCCATGGCTGGCTGGCTGGTCTCTCTAGATTTGGCACCGGACACATCTTTGTAACTTAAGCTGCAGCTCTGATTGAACTAAAGGGCCAGGAATCCTTCAAGACCAATCCGACTGATGAACTCAAAGTTTGTCTGATAATACAGCTGCAATGATTAATTGATTAGTTGTCAGCTATTAAATTAAATCGCCAGCTATTTTGATAATCGCTTAATCGGTTTGAGTAATTTTTTTTTAAGAAAGAAAAAATTCTCTGATTCCAGCTTCTTAAATGTGAATATTTTCTGGTTTCTTTACTCCTCTATGACAGTAAACTGAATATCTTTGAGTTATGGACAAAACAATACATTTGGACAGCGTCATCTTGGGCTTTGGGAAACACTGATCGACATTTTTCACCATTTTCTGACATTTTATAAACCAAACAACTAACGGAATAATGGACAATGAATGAGACAATGAAAATAGTTAGTTGCAGCCCTATCCAATACAGTAACTACTAATGATTCATACATTATGTAGTGAATGCAGAATTGTATAGGGTTGGAAAAAAATAATTGGCTGTTGAATTTTATTGAAATAAGAAAACATTGCATAGAGTGCATCCTTGAACCTTTGTTTGGAAGATGCCAGTTTACCTCCTACACATTCGCTGTGTCTTCACAAACAATTGATTAACACATTATTTACAGTAAGTGGTGTATTCTACAGAATCGTAGAAATAATGAATCATCAAATCAATAGATTGCATTATAATGGGTAAAATTTTAATTCAGTAATTTTTAATAAACTTAAGAGGAGACATCCAAAAACAATTTTTTTTCATGCATTGGTCAATTTTGAGATTGTGGGCTATTTTGCTTCCATAACTTTGCCCATTTGTGTCTGCAGATTTCTCCTAAATTCACCAAAAGTTAGCATTAGAAAATGCCTCATTTGCATTTTTCAACATACAATTTCAGAATTGTATTTATTCATAATAGGGTGCAATGTAATCATTCATTGTTTTAAGTGTATCCCTCTTTCTCATTGATGGATTGTGATTATTGTTGTGTTTTATGTGTTTCGAGTAAAGCACTTCGTAACGTGATTTTTTTATACATAAATTAACTTTATTATCATTATTATTAGTTAGATTTTACCCTATTCACCTGGGGTGTCTTCCCTTAAGATTTTGACATTTTCTAATGTATCTATATGTTGTACTTAAGTTGTTGTAAATAATTAACAAAATATATGCAAAATAAGTGTTTTGTAAAAAACAAAGGGATATTATCTGAGTCTTTGTAATTGCCCAATAAACAAATTAGGAAATGCATCAATTGTTCATTTTCAGTCATGTGTACATAATGATTATCGTTAAGTGTTTACGTTCCGTCTCCTGATAATCCGAGGCATCGGGGTCAGCCGTGAAGCAGCACTCTTTGAGGAATCTATTGCTCACCGGCTTAAAAGCATTTCAGCAGCCTCGGCGAGTCTCCTAGATGTATAGTATAATAGCATCCACCCACCAGTTGTCATCCTAGCGCTGGAATAAAGTCCGCTGTCAGTGCCAGAGATTGAGCCAACAGCCTCTCAGTTGTTAGACAGCCTTGCTAGCTATAGGCCAATCTGCCACCCAAAAGTTGTACCCTCATAAGGTTGATTCCATCTGAATCGAGGGCGTAATTTACCCTGTGCAGTGCCTGTGAATGCTGTTGAATTCAAGAGGTAGGTAGAGGCTGTCAAATCCATCCCTGCCATGATAAATAGCCATTTACTGTGGAATGGCAGCAGGATAGGGCAGGTATACACGCTGAGACACTCACAATGTCTTTCTGGAAGTGTTTTCTCAGACAGCCAGCGTGGTGAAAACCCAGCCTCAGCCACACATGTCTTTGCTACACACTTGGCAATTGCCATAGAGCTTGACAGACTATCCTGGTCTTGGCAGGCGTGTCTGTAAATAACAATACCGTGGTGACATCTGCAGAACTTTGCACTGTATACAGTGTCAATTATACAGCACATCCAAAGAACTTTGCTCTGTAATTGTTGAAACATCACACATACGTGTAAATGACTGTGCATTAAGCAATGCAAGAGATTTAACACGTGTTTTCTAGTTCTGAGACAAGGTGGCACTTTCGAATACATGACACGGTACTTAGTGAAGGATGGGAGACGTAAATTGGCTTGTGTTTGTGAACGCGAGAGCATGCACATTCAAATGGGAATGCTAAAACTCAGAATAGAGACACCTTGAGCTTTCTCATTATCACAAAACAATGTATATGTATTTTGACCTCCACTGCAAACAGAAGGAAGAAACACCGACACAAATAAAAACTAGAAAAGTGTACTCAACCAGGTGTGTCTGCTGTACTGCTATAATGTTTGATTGAATGAATACAAACCACAATTGCCCCCGTCTAGACCGCATGCGTTTTTCACTCGTACATCTCGCACAACTCATTTTAATTTATACAGCTGCCTGCACCAGCTCCATGTAGCTAAACTGCAGTTCATTTTGTAACGCTTCAGGTTACTTAAAGGTGCTATTGATAACATTGATAACTACTTTCAACCACTACATGTCGTATTCTCCCTCCACCGTTCCATTGCATTCACTTCACAACAAATCGTTGCCAGGCTCTTACAGTTAATCTCAGCCATTTATCAGTTTTTTTCACGCAAACTGACGACCCAGAGATACCACATGATACCAACGTTGTTTTACTATTGACTCACAGGCCTTGTTTATATCTTCCACAGAATTTTAAATTCACAAATTAATCACACTGTTTTTATCTGTTCAAAACGTACCTTAGAGGGAGATTTGTCAAGTATTTAATACTCGTATCAACATGGGAGTTGGCAAATATGCTTGCCTTATGCAAATTGATGTATATATTTATTACCGGAAATGAATAAACAACATAAAACAAATAAGAAATATTGCCTAGAAACCCTCACAGGTACTGCATTTAGCATAAAATATGCTCAAATCATAACATGGCAAACTCAAACCCAAAAGGCAACAACAGCTGTCAGTGTGTCAGTGTGCTGACTTGACTATGACTATGCCCCAAACTGCATGTGATTATCATAAAGTGGGCATGTCTGTAAAGGGGAGACTCGTGGGTACCCAAATAACCCATTTACATAAACATTTTTATCAATTTATCAAAGCCAGCAGGGGCAACT
The DNA here is from genome assembly GCF_043250625.1 of Sebastes fasciatus. Taxonomy (NCBI): domain Eukaryota; kingdom Metazoa; phylum Chordata; class Actinopteri; order Perciformes; family Sebastidae; genus Sebastes; species Sebastes fasciatus. The sequence goes on from NC_133799.1 coordinate 14,490,708, forward strand.
CCTCTGATTGCAAAAAGAAGCCTGATTGCATAGAAGTCTATCAGAAAATGACCCTACTTCTCACTTGAATTATTACCTCCGTAAACATTATAAACATGAGTTTATGGTCTCAATCGCTAGTTTCAAGTCTTCTTCAATACAGAATGATGTTCATTTATTAAATGATGGTCCCATTTAGAGTTAAATAGACCATAAAGCAGGGTATGCTTTAGGATGTTGCTACCTTTTCACGCGAGAATCATACAAGATCACACGAAAATCCATCTTGTCAGGCTTCAAGTAATGCATTTGTGTCCGGCCCAATCAGCGTCCTATGAGGAGCGACTGGCAGCTACGGGCGGGGTTTAGGTGTATGTGACATGACACGGAGAAGCGACTCTTAGTTCAAAACAACAATGGCATCTCCTGAAGAGGTTAGTGTAGATGGTGTACATGTAATAGCATCAGAACTGGAGAGTATGTCTTCATTGAAAGAAGAGCAAAGAACGGCACTGAAGGTTTTTCTTGATAGAAAAGATGTTTCCACTCTTCTCCTGACTGGCTTCGGCAAGAGTTTGATTGACAGATGGTTCATCCAATCACCTGCCAGTGTCCTTTTTCAAACAGTTTCCAATGACGGCTTCTCAGATGGTTCTGTGTAACAAACCATCTGGCAGGTCAGGTTACAATAAAAAGGCACTGAATAAATAGATGTATCTACATTTTGCAACCTATGTGGAGCAGAGTGTGCGGCTCTCTGTCCAGAGACCGGTTTGCAATCCCACAGACTCTCCCGTCACTTTTGCTCAGCAGCTGGGAAGCAAGACACAGGAACTTCTTGGGTTTTGTGGAGTATTTTTGCAGTGTTTATTCATGGGCAAACTGTAGCCTACACTGTACATTTACAGCCACTAGACAACTTCACTGCTAACCTTTTCCAATTGCCAACACCTGTCTGCCCTGAGCGCCGTGTGTTGTGTGCAGGGCAGTTCTACTTGTTCTGGCATGGAATTGAAAAAAAGCTTGCAGAGACACAAACACAGACCTCTCCAAAATTACAAAAACCTTTTGATGTTGAGTTTTGCCTCTTTTATTTTGCTACATAATTCCATCTATTACAGGTTAAAATCCTTTTCAAAAAGCAATTTGTAATGCAATTAAGGAAGAATCTGTTCCTGTTAGAGTAATGTGTCACTCTTACGAATAATGTCCACAGCTGCTTGTGAGATATATAAGGTCCTTTGCATTGATTAAATACCTGAAGCCATTAAGCTACAGCTGCAAGAATGAAATGTGCGTTCCATCTGCAGTCTCTAATTTGAGGGATGTGCTGCACTTAATTATGCATGGGTCAAACACCGTGTATACCTTCGTTAATTAGTTAAATCTTCCAACTCTGCATCGGGATCTAACAACAAAGGTACACCGCCTTGATCTGTGCTTTCCTGCAAACAACTAAACTATTCCTCACAGATTTCACAGTGAACTCATTTGGAGAATAGCAGGCATCTTCAGGAACACCAAAATCTGCATCACCTCTGGATAATAATAGTTGTGCTGCTTACATGCAGTCAGAGACTGTCCTCCCAAGAAAAACTAGAGCGTCAGTCATTTCAGCAAAATCCCCAAAACAACATATACCGGTAAGGGATAATGTACAGAGAGCCCTTCAAGGTGATGCAAGACCCCTCCACTTCTTGTCGGTGCCGCATCGCCCTGTCTGGGTTTATTTCACAACAATGACCCGTTTGCTGTACACTATCCCGCTTATTACACGGCTCCTTACATAAGAAATCAATAATTTGACACAAAAACGGTCCGCCAGAGTCCGAGATCAGAACTGCGCCCATAGCAACGGTCTGTTATACATAGCAACGGTCTGTTATAAAGAAATAACAGACAGTAGAATGCCGTGATTTTCCAATCAGAATCAAGTATTCAACAAAGCTGTGTAATAACGTTTATTAATACTCGTGTACTCATTTTTGGGTCATTCAAGAGGACAAGCAGTAGAGCAAGTAAGGCTATACCTATGAAAAGTAATGCCCTGTAATTCGTCATTATCCCACAAAATCAATTCATAGGTATTCCATGTAATCATGAACCAGGAAGTATAAACAGCAACAAATGCTTCCCAGGAAGAAAGTCAGAGTGGATGGGTGGGTCAAAAAGCACTGGACTTTCAATCGAGGAGGCTGGTGTTTGTAACCTGTGTGAAACCAGAAGTCAATGTTGTTTTTATTTGTTACGTAACTTCTGTACTAAAGTCACTTCCGTAGTTATTTTAACCCAAACCATAATCTTTCAATAAACCTAACTCAGTAGTTTTGTTGCCTAAACCTCAAGTTGTTTCTTGTGATAATGGAAGTTTATTTTGAAAAGACTGTATGCATGTAACAAGCAGAACTTGACATGTGTGCCACGTGTTGCTGGACATTTGTAGGAAAACATCATATATCATAAGATATCATATGAATCGTTGTATGAAGATATGTGGAGCAAGTTGACCTCTGATCATACGAGTCAGCCATATTAGCCACATCTGCTTTAATATAGTCTCCTGCTGCAGAAATGCACTCGTATAAACAGTTTTTTAAATGTATGTATTGTATTAAGAGTGAAAGAGCTATAGCTGAGTTTGAGCCAAGTGCATCAGTATCAGTATAACATGACTGACAAAGTCCTGTACGTTTAATTGAGTTTTTAACTAATTCTAAACAGATACTGCTCTGGCCCATTGTGTATTATGATTTACAGTTGTTGCCTGAAACTAGAATAAAAAATAAAACCGCTTTCATAACGTCAATGCATATTACATTTTTTTTACCCACATGATCATAATGTGAAATCTGGCCCACGGTATACTGGATGTAATAAAGAAATCATGTGGTGCTACTTATAACCAGTACACATATCTTACTTTTGGTTCCACAGACATGAAATTCTCAATGTTCCCTAAGCATATGAAATAATTTAGCTCAGGATGTAGGAACTTATCAAATGGAATATCAAACCACATGTGTTTTGTATTGCTGGGGCTGTTTCCTGGTACCTATCTTTAGCTAGTGTCCCCTGTGGTCCTGTTTTTTAATGGCGAATATGTCTACCAAATGTCTGCCGAGCCTCCTGAGAAGCGAGCGAAACATTCATAGACAGGGAGATGCACACGCACAGACACACAGCACTGCACGCTATAAAACTCAGTTTGGTGTTAGACACCTTTTTAAGACAGCTGCTTTGTGCACCATTGGAGCACATACAGGAGAAATAACGGCGCGTGGAGAAATGTTTGCCGAGAACTGTCTATGTGGATAAATACTTTTGCATAATGTCTTGTTTACAATCACTCTGCTTTATTGTGTATACCTGTTTTATTTATACTACCTGCCATGCATATTTCAACATCATCTATATACCAAAACAACGGTTTAGTGATGTAGTCTGTCAGGTCAAATAGGTTGAATACCAACCTGAATGAATCATCAGCGTAATGGATTTTTTATAAGCGCACAATTTTGACTTCTTCAAGAATGTAGCATTATAAAAGGGCTGTATGGAGGAGTGCATGTCATGTCTGTGGGTCTAAACTGTTGTACAAATAGCTGAAGGTCAGATTTAATCCTCAAGTCTATTGATTTGCTAATTGAGGCTTTTAAGGAATTGAAATACTAAAATGTTTAACCTTGCTTTAGCTTTACTTTGAAAGTGTCATTCCTGCTCTAAATGTATTATTCTTAGTCTTATTCATACGCCCTTTTGTTGCAGTTTCTATTTTGTCTTCTTTACAATACATTTACAATTCTTTATTGTATATATACTGTATATGTTATCACATTTTTAACTGCTGAAGACTTTATTCAAATATTTTGTTTATCTCAATGTGAGAATGTGTAGAAGGGGGTATTTAAGTTGTATGTTATTATTGTTATTATTATTATTATTATTATTATTATTATTATTATTATTATTATTATTATTATTAATAATAATAATAATAATAATAATAATAATATTAATAATAATAATGATAATAATAATAAAATTGATAATTATGATGATAATGATAATAATAATACATATAATAAAATAATAAAATGATAGTCATAATACTAATAATAATATAATAGTAATAATAACAACAATGTGAATAATAACAATAACATAATCATATTTGTTTGTATTATTATTGTAATACATGTTATGGAATATTGCATATGGATTAATTTATTTATTTATTGCATATGGATTAATTTATTTATGTATTGCATATGGATTAATTTATTTATTTATTGCATATGGATTAATTTATTCTAAGTGTTTCACATACAAAATAACTGAAAATATTTTAAAAAGTGGCATATTACAATGATGTTTTTTGTCTGTCCAACAGTCTAAAATCCAAAGATATTCTGGTTATATTCAATCATATAAAGCAGAAAAAAAGAAAAAAGAAACACACACACACAAACTCACATTTTGTTAAAACAATATTTGTCATTTTTTGCTTGGGCAATAACACAAATGATGAATTAATTATCAAAATACATGGTTCTCCTGTGTCCTTGAAAACCATGGAAGTTTGTGAATTTGTGTGGGGGGGGCGGGTAATCAATGCCTTGAATGTTTTTTTAGACATGGGCCATTAAAAGTGCTTTAATTTACATATTTTAGCAAGAACATTAGAAATCTGTTCTTCAACTTACACAATATCTTGTTTTGCTGTGCTGTGTTGATAGTCTGCCATCACTGTAACACAGCACAGCTGAGAAGTGTTCACACATTCAAGCCTCTCTTTCTCTCTTTGTAATTGTTGTCTTGTGAGCTCATAAAGCCTGGTAGTTCTCATTAGGAAAATTCTCAGTGTTGTAACAGAAATTAACCTTGATCGCGTTGGGTCCTTGAATTTGAGGTAAAGTTCTTGAATTTAATGTTTAAGAAGGTGTGGGAACCCTGAAAATATATATTTTTCCCATCCATTAATATCAATTAATGACCTAACTGTTTCAGCTCTATTAATAATAACATATTCAGCAAGCATTGGCACACACCAAGCCCAGCTCCAGATGGATCCACTGTACATGTGACAGACTCGGCTCTGCTCGTGAACATCGGCCTTTTTATGGAGGGGGAGGTCAAAAGTACACCACACGACGGGATGCGAGGCTGGAAACAGCACCAAACATATGGGAAAGTGTAATGTCATGTGGCAGCTCTGGATATACAGCCACTCTATGGCTGCTGCGGCCGTATAACGTTTACCATGAATTTCCATCCATGGGGGAGATGGGGAGATTCATGGACACTTCATTGGGCTGTTAGTCTGTCTCACTAAATGCCCTTTAGAATGCCACAGGTGTACATTTTAGTGTAAATCAAGTCAATATTTATTGCAGCTCTTTTAGGAGGAAATAAGTTTTTCGCCTCGGGGGGGAACATCGGTTATCTTCCGGCCAGACGGAGAGCCTGCTCGTAATATATCGAACTGGAGGTGCAGCAGAGATTTCCCCGCAGCTGCACGCAGTATTTTGCAGGCGTCCTAGAATTGCAAAATAGTCGTTATATGGAGTCCTTTCACATTGCAATCAATGTGAATTGTAGTTTCAGCCTTGCAGCATAAAATAAAAAATAAAAAACACTGCGGTCCAACGCTGAGTTTGGACAGAGGAGAGTGTAAAATCCAATGCTCATTTGTGACACATTTGAGTTTGATATTCACAAGTCTGTCCTGGTCAGCTCCAGGCCACCTGTTATGTCAATGATGGATGCCAGTATAAGTAGCTGAAACGTACAGTATATTCAGATTGTAAATGGTTGTGAGTGTGTGTTTGTCATGGCTCCTTATCGTCTCCTGCTGTGCGCCCGAGAGCAGGAAGCACACGCACACACAATTGTTCTCCCTTACACACTCACCCACACATATTCCTAGCCAATTTAGTTCACCAATTCTCCACTAAGTACTCATTTGTGACTATTTATTTCCCTGATTTAAGGAGATTTTTAAAGACAAAATTGATGCACCTAGCGTGCAAAATAACAAAAAAGAAAATTGGAATAATTGTTTCACACACACACCCACTCAGACTCCCACACACACACACACACACACACTATTGTCTTCATGTTATCCATGGACAGACTGACCACCACCTTATTTTCTTACTAACAGGTTGTCTAACTACATTACACCTACCACCCCTGCAGTGACTATCTAGTAAGTAAAGCACTTTCTATTTTCTTCATGTCTGCTTTCTGCACGAGGCTGTAGAAGTTAGACTAACTTCTATCAAGCGCATTAGGATTTTTTCATATCCTGCATGCAGGTTTCTGGCACACAAAGGCCTGAGTCATTGCATTGCACTTGATTTATTGGGCACCTTCTGCGTTGCTTTTTAATCTATCCAAAATTGTGCTGAGCAGGAACCGTGGGAAATCTAACTTAATAGCAGCTGATATTGAAGCTGCTATTGATACTGGAAAAGCGGGATCATTTTTGTATAGAAACGCCTCCAGCGCAGCACATGCCTTGTGGGAGGATGAATATACACACGTTCACAAACACAGGTGTAAGCGTGTGTCAATGCTCAGAAGCACACACACGTCTCACACACACACACACACACACACACACACACACACACACACACACACAACCTGCTTGTTAGTTTTGTTAGCTTTTACTTCTCCAACATTCTGTCAAAACAGACAAAGAGATTCGCACCAGACGTGGTGTGTGTTCCATCTTTGGAAGAAAAAGTGTTTGATGATAGTATTAACCAGACAGCTGAGCAAGGCTGGCACTGCAAAACCCCACATAATACGACTTCCACTGCAGTCAAAGTTTAACTCTAAATACTCTCTGAAGCCCATGCTTACCGCCATGCCATATAGGATGTACGGATGCTACTAAAGGCACTATTTTTACTCTCACCCAGTGGTGTAATATAACAAAGTATTAAGACTTTGTTACACTACTTTTTTTGGGAGTATCTCAGTGGGAAAAAAAAAAGTGCCAGTACTCTCTTATTCGCATGTTGGCGTGTATATCGTATATTCCTATTTATTCATTACTCCTTTAAGCATGTTATACTGTGTCAGTCATAATCAGCTGTGGTTTTATTTCTATATTATAATTAGGGCTGTCAAAGTTTACGTGATATAACACATTAACGCAAATTTGTTTAAACGCCACAAATTTCTTTAACGCAACTTCTGATTTTTAGGTTGTAGCGGGCTCAGTTTTAAAGCTAGAATGAAGATACTGGCATCGTATGAAACTAAAAAATCTAAGGAATCCACTGATAACAAACCATGTCATACTAGCTTGAGAAGGAGGCTAAATAACACTATAAACGTACGCTAAATTTTGGCGAGGAAAAACTGGCATGGCCATTTTCAAAGGGGTCCCTTGACCTCTGACCTCAAGATATGTGAATGTAAATGGGTTCTCTGGGTACCCACGAGTCTCCCCTTTACAGACATGCCCACTTTATGATAATCACATGCAGTTTGGGGCAAGTCATAGTCAAGTCAGCACACTGACACACTGACAGCTGTTGTTGCCTGCTGGGCTTGAGTTTGCCATGTTATGATTTGAGCATATTTTTTATGCTAAATGTAGTATCTGTGAGGGTTTCTGGAGAATATTTGTCATTTTTTTGTGTTGTTAATTGATTTACAATAATAAATATATGCATACATTTGCATAAAGCAGCATATTTGCCCACTCCCATGTTGATAAGAGTATTAAATACTTGACAAATCTCCCTTTAAGGTACAGATAAACAAATAAAAAAATGTGTGATCCCCGAAATGTTACACACTGTTTCTTTAAAAGGAATAATAAGGGCACGGTCACACGTGCCAATGCAAGCGAGTGACCATCGCCTGCTGAGGCAATTTTCAAACTGAAAGTTCACCAAAGTGAACAGCATTTGCATTTTTGCACTTTCGTTTGCATAGAATAGAAGTGAACATGGGGCAAATATTAATATCATGCATGTGTGATCGACCCATAAACTTCATAAATCTCAAAATTCGGCTTGTTTTTTAATTAACAGCATTTACCTGTACTTTTACTTTCAAAACTTAAGTACATTTAAATTCAGAAAATGTCTTTTCATACTTAAATACAGTAAATATCAAACACTAAAAGTTTTACTCAAGTAATATTCAAATAGGTGACTTTAACTTCTACTAAAGTCATTTTGTGGTTAGATATCTGTAATACTTTTACTCAAGTGTGGCTTTCAAATACTTCGTCCTCCACTGCTCTCACCCTGTTTCTGAGCAACCCCGACTAGCCTTGAATCACGTTATGTGTTTTTCTGCTGCCCCTGAATGAGATATTGATTTTCCAAGCATTACAGCATCCCTGCAACATTTGAATAGTGTATTTTCAAAGACACACAAGCACTGTAAAAGCACATGCTCAAGTGAGAGGATGATCCTTATTTCTCATTTAATATGAGATGTTAAGCACACGGCTTGGGATGCAGGATGTCTTGAGGCATTATTGCATGATAACGCATCGATCGATACATTCAGGTATCTGCATACCACCCGGTTCGGCCTCCTCCGGTGCTGCGACGCCATTTACTCCGGTGACCTCGCAATACCTCTAATCTGTGTCGAGGTTCAGCGACAGCGACAGAGATGGACTGAGCTGTTAATCTCCCCCACCGATCTCCTCAGACACACTCACTCTGTCACCGATACCCCGAAGCTGCAGCCGCCTCTTTTCCCCCTCCTTTCCCTCGTGAACACTGACAGGTGAAAGGGCTGGATAAGTCTTCTATCTCGCTATCTCCTCAGATCAGTCGCCGTGAGGGTATACTACTGTATCGGAGTCTGTCAAGGTCACTTTTTAGCATTGTTCAATATGAACACTGACAGCGTTGTTCTCTTAACAAAGAGTTCATCAAGGCCTTATACAAAACACTGTATATCTGGGGATGTGAAAAGTGTTGAAATATTCAATTCAGAGTGAATCAAAACAATTCTACACGTAAGAAAAGCTTTTGTGTAAAATGTTACCAGACAAAAACTTTCAAGTGAAAATTGTTGAGAGTTTTCTAATAGTTGATCTTCCTTTTAATTGAATCTATTTTACTCACAAAAAAAGTAGCGGTGAGGGGGAAAAAATCTAAAGAATGAAGAAAAAAAATAAAAACAAATGTACAAATTAATTAAATAAAAAAGAAACTGACTGAAATCAAGAGAGTAATTTAAGACAATTTGTTTATGATGGAATAAATACTTTGTTTGATTTCTAACAGCAAGGTCTCTTAGAGCATAATGGCATCCATTAAGACACAGAGACGGGTGATGGAGGAAAAGGAATAACAGCTAAACACTGATTGGATTCACTACCTTTTCAGTCCATTAATGAAGCACTTTAATTTAGCTGCCAGAGAACTTTGTCTGCGACCTTCTCCGGCGACCTCGTCCAATATATTGAGCAGTGTTTGAGGAGAGAGGGCGAGAACACCTCTTCAAGGGAAATTAATATTCACAGAGGTTGCCGTCCAACGCTGCACTAATCTGCATGAGATCTGACTTCCTTTCATTAATCAAGACGAGTAGGACTATGCCCCGGTGCATCAACGGTGTTTACCTTCGGAGTTTATTGTTTTCCCAGCCTGTTGACTCCAGGCAAACAGCATAAATCACACAACAATACATGACTTAACTTAACTACCCACGCCAGCTGCCGTGGTGGCGTATAGACGTGAAATATTCTTTAGGTTTTTTGGGAAGATGCATGATGGCTGGAGCCGTGATTAATACGTGATTCATATATTAATATACCAATTTATTATTAATAATACCTAAGGGAGTAGTCTTCATTTTGATTATAGGTTCAACAGTCTACTGTCACCCGCAAAATGACCTACAGAAATAGTATTATGGCCTTTATACAAAGGTTACAAGTGCATGTATATAGTATGCAACCTTCACCCCGAGTCATATATGCATAACAAAATAATAATAAGGAGAAATAAAAATCAACAGTAGAGTCCAGCGATGACTTATATAAATTATCAACATGGTTAAATTGACATTTACTCACTAATAGGCTGCTTGACTGACACTACCTGTTGTACAAGTATTGTATTTAATGATTATGTTTAAAAAGTGAATGTGTGGATGATGGCAGAATATGACACTCAAAATGATTTAAAGTAATTTAATATAACTGTGAATCCTATTTAAATAATGATTATGCTGGTTATTTTGTTAGGATAAATCTTTTAAAGCTGAGTGACTATTCTTCTTTATTTTCACAGTTGGAAAATAATTCTGAACAAAAAAAAAAATGTATTGTTGTGTAATTACATTACAATTATTCAGTTGTTTTAATAAAACAAAATCTAAAGCAATTTTTAAGATGTATTTTTATTCAAGACATTGTTCAAGAACATCTTTGCCTTTCACATTTGACTATATTAAAATGCTAAATCTTACTTTATGCTCATCGAGACCTTTACACCTACTCAGAAAATGCAGTATTCCTGTTGTTGAATATGTCAGGAATATGATTTAGTGCCATCTTTACCTCCAGTTGATGCAGTAATGACTGCTACAGAACACCTGTGCCTCTACATTTCTTTAACAGTATAAGCAGAGCGGTGCAGGTCAGACCGTCGGTGTCACACTGAGTTGTTTCAGCTCTACAGGATCAGACGCAGAATTATTAAACTGCACTTGAAGAAAAGGCTTTCAAAGGTTTGAGTGATCTACATGTATTTTCTTCACAGGTACATTGTATATTTTTCCTTTATAGGCACAGTACATTTAGGGTCAATGAAATCCATTCAAAACGCATTAGACCATAGGTGCACTGTATTCAGATAATCAGGTTGTTAAGCAGACTTTTTGAAGATCCAGCATTTCCATGGGGCCAGTGTCATTTGTCACTTAGCACTCAGAGAGGAGAAGCAGTTTCTCTTCACTGTCTGATGTAAAACCCGCTCTGCACTTCACTTCCTTCTGTAGCGAGCAAGGTCAACTACGCAAAATTGCTGGATTGAGGAGGTAGAATCAAAGATGTGAGAGTGTGTCAGCAGAGATGATTTAACCCCTGCAATAAGCCCTCCCACACAGGGCACACACTGATAGATGTAATAAGAATAGTACAGAAAAAATAATTATTACTAGTTAGAGTGAACTCCACAGCACATACTGAATTTTATAGGATGCTCTGACTTTCAAACTGAAAGTCCGCACTTTAGAGTATGTTTTTGATTTCCACACACAGTAGATCATCTGAATTTCAATTCTTATACAAGATGTGTCATTTTAAACTTTCTCTAAATACTGTATAAACTGTACTTGTTTTAGTTAAGTTGATAATTGCTGAATCTTAACCATTTAAATACTTGTTATTAATCCATTGAAATCAATTCCTGCACTCTTGGAATAAGAGATGAATTTAACAACATTAAGCACTTTTCAAATAAATGTAACTAAGTACTCAAATACCAAATTTAACAATTTTGAGGTACTTGTACTTTACTTGAGTATTTTAATTTTATGCTATTTTACTCTTCTACTCCACAACATCTCAGAGGTAATTATATTATTGTATTGTACTTTTTACTCCACTAAATGTATTTAACAACATTAGTTATTAGTTACTTTGCAGATTCAGATTAATACAAAATATAACTGAACTAATATAATGCATTATTCTGGATTAAGCCACCCAGCAGATTATAAAGTAGTTCAAATGAGCTCCACCTTTACCAGCCGCAACATTAAAGTGATGAACACATGAATGCATCAATTTTTATAATCCAGTGATATTATAAACATTATTCTGAAATGGGCCATTCTGCATAATGAATAATATTTTTAGTATACTTTAAGTATATACAGTATTTGATGCTAATACTTTTGTACTTTTACGTGAGTAAGATTTTGAATGCAGGACTTTTACTTGTAGCAAAGTATTTTTACATTTTGGTATTAATACCAGTCATGGAAAGTATGTAAATATACTTAAGTAAATGTACATTTAAGATACATGTATTTAACTTGACTATTTCCATTTAATGCGGTTTTATACTTCTACTCCACTACATCTAAGAGGTCAATATCGTACTTTTTACTCCACTACATTTATTTTTTTAACTTTAGTTACTTTGCAGATAAATAATACAAAATATTATCAACAAATAAAGTGTGATATATTAAATTGGATAAAGATATGACTTTATTGATTCGTTGGTTAAATTCATAAGCTACCTGGCAGTATAAAAACTAAGCTCCACCTTTACCGAGTGCAACATTAAAGTAATGAACATTTTAATGCATCAATGATATAATATATATTATTCTGAAATGGGCCATTCTGCATAACGAATACTTTTATTTTTGGTATTTTAAGTATATTTTGATGTTGATACTTTTGTACTTTTAATTAAGCAAATTTTGAATTTAGGACTTTTACTTTAAACAGTAGAATATTTCTTCACTATTGGTATCGCTACTTTTACTTCAGTAAAAAATCTGAATACTTCCTCCACCACCAGCACTTTTGTAGATTGACAACAAGTTAAACTGCCGGTAATGAACAGCTTCAGTTGATGCGTTTTACGGTTGCGAGGCCCTGTGACATGTGAACTAAAATGTAGGTTCCCAGGACTGGTTCCATTTTATGTGTGTCCTAGAGACAGAAGCTACAGCACATTATAGTCATCTTATTAATCCATTACATCACTCAAACCCTGTGGGAAGTCCGCTTTGAGGTTAATATTTTCAGAAATATGGGCAAAACACACCCGGATGGAAGGATCCTTGAAACACAACACGAAGAGAGAAATAGTCCTACAGTAGGTTTAGTTCCATCTTTAATAAACTAATAAATTAAGGGCCCCGCGTTTTATTACTTCAGAAATGGAATTAAAGTATAAATTCCTCCCTTTTACCTTTTGATATGTTCTCTCATTAAGAAGGGGCTGAAATTGCACCTCCTGCTGCTCGGTGCTCTCTGAGCAATTGTTCTTTTACAGTGTTGTGCTTTCAAGGCAAGAGTGTAATCAAAATCCTGAGCATTGCAATTAGATACAATGGCTTTCCCTATCCCTGTGTGGGCATCTGCCGAACAGAGCACGGAGGGGAAAAGGCGGAGTGAATATATTGTGTCTGCATTGAAGGAGGGTGAGTAATCTGGTATGTATTGTGAGTGCACACTCCACAGACCACTGGCTGCGAATAGCCTTTTGTTTTGCGAACTGGCTTTTAAAGTTCTCCAAGTGATTCGAAATGGCGCTTAAACCTGATTATATTGCTGGATTTTCAAGCCTTCAAAGACAGAGAAGAGCGAGAGTTTTGATTGACACGTGAAGTCAATGAATATCAGATAGAGACAAAACAATAACAGCAGCCTCAATTTAGAAGATCATATCTAGGCTTTGGAAAATATCTCACATGGTTTAAATCTAATGCCCATATTCACTGACAGATGCCCATTGTATTATCTTACAGTTTATTACACAATACTGTACATTATATTACGCCTAGCGTGCTTTTTTTATATCCTGTGTATTGACTGGATTTCCAGCTTTCTTTATGTGGTGCAATGCTGATAAATACAGAACATCACCTGGTAAGTGAAAAAAATCAAGCAAAGATTTCACTGTCAAAAATAAAGCTCCAGTAGTTGTTTTTCTTTTTTATTCTGCCCTGACCTTTGACTGCTCCTTATTTCCTGTGGTGGTTATGAGATGAGGCATTTCTGGGATGGGACTCATACTAGTTGGACTCCTTTTCACTTGTCTTTCCAAGCGGGAGGGATAATCAAACACATATGTGTACATTATGGAGAGGGAAAGAGGACCGAGGTGGGTGTTGGATTTCAACACAGTAGACCCCACTTAAAGGAGAATATTCAGCCGGCACAAAATATTTGAAACTGACATAATTAACCCAGCGAGCCGACGGGAAACCGAAGCAGTTTGTGAACAAAACAACCTGGGATTTAGTCCGCCACTGTTGGGTCATAAATATGTTTAAAGTTGCACGGTTATGGCTATGGCAACGCAGGCTTTTTAAATATTAGTTTCAAGGTTTTAATGTATTTTTAAAAGCAAGGATGAATTGTTATTAAATTAAAAGAATAAAAAGCACTTATGCCTTAAAATGTTCCACCATAATCCCAATATATTAAACATTAACAGTGATGCTAAGGAGGTTATCAATTTGGATCATTATTAATGTATTGATTTACAAATATTTAATTCAAGGAGTAGTTATAGTATCGTTTGGGAAATCAGGTTTCCTCATTAATATAGATGTGTGTGTGTATGTGGTGTGTGTGTTGTGTATTTTCTTTCAGCGCTTGTTCTTAACTTTTAGCGTTCACACAAACGTGGCTACACATTGAGTTTGAGAGACTTAATGGGCAGGCTACTGGTGTCTGATGCGTGAAGCGAAGCTAACTGAGTCTATGTTATGTTACCAATTATTGTCAGAGGAGGACTGATGTAGTAAAAGATCGGTGCTATAAAGTCAGGAAGTCACTAATGAACCGATAATGAACATTCAAATTAAGAGAACTAGTGCACACAGGAGACTGGCTTTACACAAATTCAGATCAAATTGCTCTGGCTGGCCCGGCTTACACCCTGGAAACAATTTGGAATCAATTCAGCAGTATTTAGGCTAATGCCTGAGCTTTCACTGTGCTCTCTCTTAAATTTATATATTTTTTTATACTGTTTTATGTGATCCTTTCATGCACCGAAAAGCTTGAGAAAATAAGCAGCGGGATAAAGGCATCTTCTTGAGTGGTAGGAGTTGGTCGTGTAGAAGTGGTGTGCCGGTGTAGAAATTCTCATTTGTTTCAACAATGGGAGACGGTGAATAGAAATATTTTTGATCTAATGCTAGAAAGGGAGCTCAGCAGTGAATAAATCTGCTGCAGGTTCTCGCCATTTCTCACATTCTCACAGTGAGATTTCAGCATCTGGAATTGGAGGGGGCTAACACCACCTTGGCAAGGGCTCTCTTTGTCGGCTTATTACAGGGAGAGTAAAGTTTGTAGTTTTTCCTCATATTGCAAAAGCGAGTCCCAAATGCACAGTGAGACACACCATGGTAACAGAGACACAGAGTGTTGCCTTTTGTTTTCATTTTCTCGTCTTTTACAAGAAGCATGCTTTCAGCCTATTTCGCTCCAATATTCAAGGCCCCGGCGTATTATGTGTCAGACGCCGGGAGTGCGTCTCATCTTGGAGGAAAAACGCCTCCTTTGAATCTCACTTTAGAAGATACGTTTTATTTATTTTTTTATCTGCAGCTTTCTTGTTTGTCAGGCTGCCACACATTTCAGTTTCAACAAAATCTTGCCAAATGTGAAATGCACAAATCAATCATTTTCGTCATTGACAAAGGTGAAATCTTACACCTGTAGAGCATGAGGCTTTTCATGAGCATGATTCAATGGAGGCAGACACTGAAGTGACTAGTTTTTGTAAACATTTTGTAACCATTTTTGTTTAATGTTGTATAAAAGTGCCTCCTTTACCAAACAAAGGCATAAACAACCACACTTTTTAAGATTCAAGCTCAGCTAAGCACCTTTTTAATATGTATTATAGGAGATCAATTAACAACACAAAATAATGAAAAATATTGTCCAGAAACCCTGAGAGTGCTTATACTTTTTAAGGATTTAAAGTAGGGCTGTCAATCGATTGAAATATTTAATCGCATAATTGTCCGTGATGAATCGCGAATGTACCTTAAAGGGAGATTTGTCAAGTATTTAATACTCTTATCAAAATGGGAGTGGGCAAATATGCTTGCTTTATGCAAATGTATATATATATTTATTATTGGAAATCAATTAACAACACAAAACAATGACAAATATTTTCCTGAAACCCTCACTGGAATTTCATTTAGCATAAAAAATATGCTCAAATCATAACAAACTCAAGCCCAACAGGCAACAACAGCTGTCAGTGTGTCAGTGTGCTGACTTGACTATGACTTGCCCCAAACTGCATGTGATTATCATAAAGTGGGCATGTCTGTAAAGGGGAGACTCGTGGGTACCCATAGAACCCATTTACATTCACTGATCTTGAGGTCAGATGTCAAGGGACCCCTTTGAAAATGGCCATGCTAGTTTTTCCTCGCCAAAATTTAGCGTAAGTTAGGAGCGTTATTTAGCCCCCTTCTTGACAAGCTAGTAAGACTTGCTTTGTACAAATGGATTCCTTAGGTTTTCTCATTTTTGAGCCTGCTACAACCTCCGAAAGATGTTAATGCGTTAAAAAAATTAGTGGTGTTAAAACAAATTTGCGTTAACGCGTTATTATTGTGTTAACTTTGATAGCCCTAATACAAAGTAGTTAAAATGAGCTCCACCTTTACCAGCTGCAACATTAAAAGGATGAACACATTAACTCATCAATAATTATAATACAATGATATACCATATAATGCCAGTATCTTCACTCTAGCTTTAAAACTGAGTACTACCACCTAAAAAAATTGCAACTTGCATTAATGCATTAAAGAAATTAGTGGCGTTAAAACAAATTTGCGTTAACGTGTTATTATCGCGTTAACTTTGACAGCCCTATTTATTTTTCATCTTCAGATTTTTTATTTGTGCATAAATGATGCATTATTAACAGGTGAAATTTGGCTGAGTGTCTGTGTAGATTAACATGCTCTGTCAGATGACATTAGATTTTGCAGCCAGTCCTGATTAGCCATCTGCATCCCTGAACACAAACACTACACAGCTACAGGATTTCCAAGGTTTGTAACACAGGAGGGATGTGGAACCAATTCCACCAGACAGTGCCAGTTACTGTGAGCACTGGGACACACTGAGGTGGTCAGATCGGGCCGATGTGAATCAGAAAGAATTAAGCTCCGATGAGGTGAACCGTGATTGAGTGTTGATCTAAAGCAGCTGGGCGCCTTGGACTGCGTCCACGCCAAACCATGAAAGACAGATTGTAGAACAGTCGCAGACACATATATACCCATGCCGTAACGGGCCACACACACACACACACACACACTGGATCGCACAAACACACACCTCACTTGCAAGCACACGTAATGGAAATATAAACACAAATGCAACGCACATACACACGTAATTACACACTCAAACAAAAGTACATGTGTACCTGCATGTGTGCGAGTACAATCACTGATACGCTGCAGATTTATTGAACGCTGCGGACAGAATTGGTTGCAGATGCCATATCTCTTCCATGAATGCCGTGCGGCACATTCTTCTGGCCTCCCACAACAGAAAGCCCTTTTTTTCCATTCATGCTCTCTGTAAAATCGCTTCTCTGTAGGATGCAGAGCATAATAGGAGAACGTCATGCTCTGAAATCTTTTCCCACATGCCTGTCGCATCTTCATTCACATGTGTGAACAGGGTCAAGGGAGCAACCGAGCACGGGGGCCTTCTTCTGTGCATTCTCATCCTTGATGAACTATCGGCATCCAAAAGGCATCTTGTCTCGTATAAAGAGCAGCTTCTCAGCCAAACTGAAAAATGTAAAACAACAAGGCAACAAACGACAATTACAAACGCTGATAATGTTAATTAAACATTGTGTCTCGGACCCTAATGAAGACCTTTCAGTTAATGAGGAGTGCGACATGATTGTGGACAGACAGACGGTCCTCTGATCACTTATCGGTGACGGTGGTATGTGCCCGCACACACTCCGGCAGCGTTGTCATCAGCGTTTTATATCCCCGCGGCGGTTGTTAACACTGTTGCCAGAGTTGAGATTTATGGCAGCCGAGAGTGTCTACTGTTTTCCCTTTAGCTTATCAACATGATCAGATTATCATTAGGGGAATGATGCAGTAGTTGTTGCCACTGCTGCAGTTTTACACGGCGGGCCCCTCTGCAGAACAGAAAACTCATTCTTTAGGATTTTATGGGGACTATAAATTCCTGTGACTTTCTACATCATAGCCGGATGGACAAATGGAAGAAAGTCATCGGCGTGTGGGCAAAATAGAGTTTTGTAGATTTATTTATAGGGGTCTGATGAAGGTCAAGGGTCTGAAAAGGATCAGAGGTTATTGAGCGTTGTTGAGACATCATCCGACCAATTATCCTCTAAACAATAATGGAGACAAATTGCCACTCTGAGCAAGTAAACAAACAAGGAGCCACAACAAAAGAAGGCGACTAAATCATTTTCCACTCGTGCATCTCAAAGGGCCACATTATACTGCAGCCAGACAATGTCCCAAGCACATCGCCGGGTCCCGAAAATGTTATATTAACAAATGAGAGCAATTTTTTATGGTTCCGTAATGAGCATATGTTTCAGCAGAGTACTTCAAGCTGAGGAGGGGAAGTCAGCTGTCATCCTTTGCGGACTCTAACTATGGAGGTTAGCAATACAAATGGGCTCACTCTTATAATGAGATGTTAGCCCAAGTATCACATAGAGCTTTTAATCGTCCGTAACATGCTCTGTGGGAAGATAAAGTGAGATAACAAGCTAAGTGTTGGAGTTCAAAGGAAGTCTTGCCGAGAGAATCACACTGTGATGTCGGGCGTGTATGCGTCGGCCCCTTGCAGAATTAATCTGCAATGTTTATGATGTAAACAGGCAGTGACTAAGCTCTTGCATTTGCACTAACACGTGGCTGTCTCCGTGTCTTTCATTTAGAACGATGATTGAGTTCATGTTGCCATAAATATTATTTTTTGTAATGAATATCAATTTTGAATATTTGTACACATTTGTCACACTTTCATAACCAAAAGCAATTTTTTTTTTCCTGTGACAAAAAAGAAAACCTTCGCTATCTCTTGTGTTAATGAAACAATCTGCCGTTTTCTCACTCCGACAGTGACACACACAGGCTTCATACATGTACAAGTTTCACTTTAAAATAGTTTTGCCTGCCTTGGATCAAAATCAGATATTGATATTCTTCGAGGTATTGTATCCAAGTTAGAAATGCCAGTATCGTGACAACACTATTTCGAGTACACCTTAAGGGGAGTTCCGCTTCCTACGCTGTTTCCGCCCCATGTATCGACAATAAATTAATGGACTCCTGTAGCACTCAGCACTCAGCCAGTGAGTGGCACCCCATTGATTTCAAGGTGTACTCTTGCCCATATATGGCTTTCTGAATAACCCTTTAAGGTGCAGGAAGAGTGCTCAGACAGTGCACCGCAAGGATGAAGCTCTGTCTGGATAAATATTTCAACACTTGGACTTTGCTTATTGATTGGGGCAGTAATTTCCACACATGCCACCCCGGGGAGACAGGCACTAATGATGCTGGTTCCACCATGTCCAGCCAAGGCTTTCCCACAAAGACATACTCCCAAGTCCCGGGCCTGTGAATTATGGGATAAAACATTAACAGCTTTAGAAAGTGTTGCGCATGTTTCTTTTTTTTTTTCCCAGCCGCGAACAAAGTCTGGTGTCTCTCATCAGCAGGCCCCAAAGAGGGTAATGGCATCCTTGGTTTGAAGCCAAACTGCTTGGTGGAAGAAGAAAAAAAAAAAGTTTTCAACACTTTCTGACTTTGAAAATAATTTCTCCACACTTTCCCGAAGTGTAAAGTTGTGATTTGTTAGATTGAAAAACTACAGCGACTGCTACAATTACGGTCATTTCAAGCATTAAAGCACACAGCGGGTCTAATTAACATCGTGCTATATCTCTTCCTCTGTCTGCTATGGCCGCCGTGAAATTGCAGTTTCAACCATGCACCATCTCACATTAGGTAAATTCCTTCATTTCCTATTGTCTCGGAGCCCACGGCGTTGCCAGTGCTGATGCATTCGCCCGAAGCACTCCAATGGCTTGTCACTTTTCTTGCCTCTGGCAGAGGAACCACTCTAAATCCCAGTTGTTTGTATGCATGTCCTCGCCTGTGCCCCTCTAAAAGGGAGCTGTATTGGATTTGTGTGTCCCCCATGGGCTCCATAAAGAGTAAAATATCTCGTGAAGACACTAGCCGCACGCTGCGAGGATAGCGGTTTAATATATGTTGCTGTGTCTCACATCCTCTGGGGTTATGAGGTGATGAGAGCTAGTTTCCCACCTGTGGGGCGACAGTAACAATTTGTGCTATAAGGCAAGTCAGCCCAGCTTCAGCAGCAGGAGAGCAGAGAGGGGGGAGCATCGCTGTTACTCAGACGTGCTAATTACCTCTCCGGTAAAGTGTACAGTGACTTCCCCCTCCTCTCTCCCCTCGGCCTGGCGCCTCACGCCATCAACATAATGAGAACATAACTTTTTATTCTGAATACCTAAATATCTCCTTAAGTGATCGATAATGTGCATCACCATAAATCACATCTGGGATTGCCTGAAATTATTCCAGAAGTCAATACCGCGCGCCGCAGAAGACTTTTGAGAGCGACTAATGGTGAGATATAGCTGCCTTTGGGGAGATATGAGGGATATTCATGCATATGTATAGCGCAAAGTTTCTCACCCCCGAGCAGGAGTGAGACCGGGGTTGGCGCTCGACAGGCACTTCTGGGCCCGCTGTGTGGCATTGGGCCCAGCAGGAAGAGCAGTGTAACCGGTGTCTGGTGGTGAGCTTGGCCGTGAAAATGCACCATTAATTCTTAACGCAATTAAGCCGGCGTCGAGAAGAGAAATTAAGAGAGCTCCTTATTTAGCAGACAGAGAAGTCCTTTTTTTAAAAAGGGCACTAATACTGTGATTACTCAGATTTGAGGGGAATTATTCACAAAGGGGCCACATGGGAAGAAAAGGGAACTATGTTCATGCTTAGCTGGCATTTCAGAAAAAAGTTTGTTCACACTTGTTTTGTTTTTTATCTCACTTTGATAAGTTTCCGATATAGTGAAGGTTGAATGCGCAAGGCAGTTTTTCTTGTTGCTATTATTTCCAACATCCTATGTGAACGGGCGATAGGGTTTTGTGTGGCTAATCAAGTAATAAATAGCCCCGACTCTGTGATGGTTTTTAAAGGCTTCTGGAGCACAGAGCGTCAGCTCTCCAGTGGCTCCGCATGCGATCAGCTGCAATCATTACTTGTTCCTTGGAGTTGAACAGGGATTACCCCACAGCAACTCCCGAGCTGTGGGTTTGAATTATAAGAAAGAAAGACAGAAAAAGATGCTACACAGCAACAGCTTGCTGTAGATGTGATTACCCAAATGAGGGTAAATGTTGACACTTGGAATAAAATACGTGTGTGTGTGTGCTCATACAATACACTGAGTGACAGAGGAGGAAATCACAACAAATGTGAAATCAAGTGTAATGTGATAGAAATATATCCATTATACCCAGAATGATCTCAATCAAAATTAATATATATTCATTTAAGTAAATTAAGTTTTGAAGATGTCCTTTGATAATTATATACAGAGAATAATAATAGTACTTACTATAATACTACTAGAAATTAATTATTATTTGTTGGCAGTGGTGGAAGAAGGACTCAGATCTTCTACTTAAGTAAAAGTAGCAATACCACAGTGTAGAAATGTAAAAGTCATGCATTCAAAATTTGACTTAAGTATAAGTACAAAAAGTAGAGATGCACAATCCGACTTTTTCAGTCCAGATATCGATAGCAATACATGGGCTACTGAACCGTAGTGTTTAATTAATAAGCTGTATGCCTCACTGTGTGGAAGTGACTGGAATCATTCTTTTATGTGTAAGGTAACATCAGGCTTGACTTAAACAAATATAATACATAGATATAATTTCATTTAATTGTTCTTTATTATTAAAATAATAAATCGTACATCAGCAACTTGGTAAAAAAATCTTCTAAATTAACAGGAATTACACTTCAAGTGTAAACCTTTTTAATGCAGCAAAAAATTGGTCATAAAGGAATTAAAATTACAGTATATAATGTATACAGTATATAAACATAAAATTGACTAGATTGCCTCCATTGTCACCGATATCCAATCCAGCTATTTGAGTCAGTATCAGCCCGATATCGGATCCAGAATTGGTATCGGTGCATCCCTATACAAAAGTATTAGCATCAAACTTCACTTTAAATTTCTTTATAATAATGCATTTTATAATGCTTGATTATAACATTAATGCATTAATGTTTACATCATGTTAATGCTGCAGCTGGTAAAGGTGGAGCCAGTTTTAATTACTTTAGATACTTCTGGGTATAGCGCACCCCCTCCCTCTTATTGTAACCTAATACATGTATTTGTTGATTACATTTTGTATTATTAATCTGAATCTGCAAATTAACTGAAGTTATCAAATAGATAGTGGATTAAAAGTACGATATTTGCCTCTGAATTGTCGTGGAGTATAAAGTAGCATAAAATGGAAACACACAAGCAAAGTACACATACCTCAAATTGTACTTAAGTACAGTACATGTACTTAGGTACTTTCCACCACTGTTTGTTGGTTTCTTAAGCCTTGAAAATAATTGTTTACATTGTAGCAAGAGAACACACAGGTTTTTAATAGACCTGCAAGAGTGAAAGTGATCTTTAAATACTACTTTAAATGTGTGAGTTTGGCTTGCTTTCATGCCATTTGTTGAAATGACGAAACAGCACTCTCTCCAACACGTTTTTTTATCACACATCATAAATGTTCCCAATTAATCTCACTAACTGATTCCTCCACAAAACAGAATGAAAACATTTAACAACAGAGCCTCTCCTTTCATGACGTTTAAATGTAATGCATTAATCTGTTGGACTTTTATTTAATTTATTGTTTTGTGGGTACAGTTTAGTTTGGGTTGGGTTTTTTTCATGATCATATTCATATCTCTGCTGATCTGAAATCTGGAAAAAAAACTAAATTGTCAGGACAAGACAGCAGGCTGAGCAATGAGCAATCTCCGCTCCTTAGTATGCACATAGTATTGTGATGGACTTGGGAATACAGCTGCGGAGGCACCTGCAGCTTCATTTGCAAGCTAGCATTCAAAATCTCTAAGGAATCATTTCAAACTCCTGATTGGACACCTGTCAGCTCTTCCCCATTCACCCGACATTATTAAATTGTGGCTAATGATTGGTAAATTTCAGCCAATCACATGGATTGACAAGAGGACTCCGTAAAGAGAGGAGTTTGTGTCAGCGCTGCTGCGGAAAAAGGCGAAAGCTCGGTAAATTAGTGTCTGTATGGATAATACATTTGATCCTGATTAGCGCATGCAGAATGTCAGCATATTTTTGAGAAACGCTGACAACAAGCAGAACATCCTCTAAGAGCAGTCAAAAGTTTTTGTATGTGCAAGTATTTCGTAGGCATAGGGAAAAAATATTTGTGTGTGAGAGAGAGACAGAGTGCGTGGGTGTGTGTTGTGTACAAGGCCTTTGTGAAAGCATGTTCTGTGAGTGTGCACGGATTCATGCGAGTGTGTGTGCGTGCGTGTGTGCGTGTGTGTGTGTGTGTTTTCCTACTGTCCCAGAGGGAGGGTGCTGAATAACAGGCCCTTTTTGACAGGCTGGGACGCTGAGAGCTGTCAGCCCCCTCGCCAGGACTGGGATGAGTAGTGAGAGAGAGAGGGAGAGGAAGTGATAGAGAGAGAGAGGAATAGAGAGGGAGAAAGAGAGAGAGAGAGAGACAGGGGATTGGGGGGCTCCATGTGTTTAGACTAATAGGAGGCCAGCGTTCAGCTTCTCCTCCAGCAAGAACAGACAGTTGAAATCTCTGGGCAGTTAGCACAGCGCTGCCTCTCAAAGATTTCCTGTCAGATCATGTCTATAAGAGGGTAAGAGGTTCTCAATAGCAAAGGGAGGAAAAAAAGGGGATGGAGGAGAGAGAAAAAAACAGCACCTGGAAAAATTGTCTGCCTTCATGAGAATTGAGCAGCCTGAATGGAGTTCTAAAGTTGAGCTTGACAAGGCGCTCTCTCTGGATATTTGACTAATTCAAATCAAGAAGGGCAGAGAGCGGTGCTGAGGATGCCAAAGCAATTAATAACAAGATTATTATTAACAACATGGGATGCAACTGTTGGTGTGTTTAACCTTCAACCTTCTTATGTTGAATGAAATGTACCTGAATTGAATCATTTACTTAATTAGGCACAAAATAAGTCTTTGAGATTTATCTTCTGGGTGGCGTGGCGCAAGGCACGTTCTACTTCGATTTGCACGACACATATTTTAGTTTCAATTTGCACAGCAGAGATATATCTTTAACTCTATTTTATTGTATTTTTTTTATTTCTTCTATCCAGTGTAAATTAGTTAATATGAACATTTATATAGAAATTTGTAAATACAGTGTTTTTTGTACCTACCCCATGTCTTTTGTGTGAGTGACGCACGTTTTTGGTGATCTATGTAAATTTCCCTTTGGGGATCAATAAGGCTATCCATCCATCCATCTATCCATCCATCTATCCACCCACCTACCTATCTATAATCTGATAGAAACTATAAATACTGAGAGCAGAGATGTTGTCATCCAGAGTTAAAGGTGCTGTTGATAACATCCCTGTTAACTCTCTCATTCCATTGCATTTACTTCACAACAAGTCATTGCCAGACATTTACCGTCAAATTCAGCCATTTATCCGTTTTATTTCCACACTGACTAACTGACGACACAGAGATACCACATGATACCAACGTTGTTTTGCTAATGGCTTACGACCTTGTTAGAAGTGGGAACCAGACGTCAGATATCTTCCACAGAGATGAACAAAACATTAATTTTAGACCCGCCAACATTTTTTTTAATGATTAATTCACAATCCTAATAATTTTTTTCAGGAAGAGCCATGCTTTTATTTGGCACTATTATTTCTTAAGGCTCTGTGGATGTATTTTTTTTATGTTATCAGACCTTTAAAGTGACACCACAGCATAACAAACCTATTTTAAAAAATAAGATATGCCGCCACTGTAACATTTGCATTGCTTTACCAAAGGCCAAGTGATTAACTTTATTTTTGTCAAAATATTTTGTTCCAGAAAAAGTCAGCATATAAAGTTTGAGTGGCAAATGTGTATAATGTGCACATACCAGTAATCAGCTAGAATTATTTCTTTATTGTGTAAACTGAAGAAAGCAGCATGTTTGCAATTTGAAAATGAAAGACGCCGTTAGTCATCTGGAAGATGTGGCGATGCATTCTAAGAGAGATTTTACTGCCGTCTAAAAATACCAACACAATGAGCGGGTGCTTTTAACTGGTGCACACACGGGGAGCAGCAATGGAGGCTGACTGTTTTGTAGGCCAATGAAGTGTCTACCCCCTGCTTATAACCAAGCTTCACTTCTCCATATACAGTTTATTTGCACATATCAAAACAAATATTTGTTTATTTCTCCTATCACACTAAAACATGTTTACAAAATGCTCTCGTTTGGCAAGAGATGCTGACAACACTGACCTTAAGCCCGTTGTGACGCACGCGCTTTTCTGATTTCTAAATATTTAATTGCGTCCTGTTATGTAAATGACGCAAGACACAAATATCAATTATAGCACACATGGAGTACAACAGTGTTGACGTTGTGTGGTGGCTCTCAGTTTTTATCTTTGGATAATTGAGGTATTATGTAGACATGGAGCCAAGAAAGAGTTGAAAAAGCTACCACATCGCAGAATAACATTATTTAATGCAGGAGTAAAATGTCAACATTACCATACATTGCTAATTGGATGCTTTATCTCCAGTTTTTCATATAATGAATGGTTTGCTGGGAGTTGCTGTCCGGAGGCATGGTATTGAATGCAAATATCAGCAAAGTATTGTTTTGTTGTCAGAATTAGAAAAGGAGTGTGGCGGTGACATCAGGCTGAATTCATTTTGAACGGATGCAGTCGGCTTCATTTGTAGTCAGCTCTCTCCGCCCAGGCTGCACGGACAAATGCATCTCATCTAATTAGCAATGCCTGCCATACAGAACATGTGTCACAGGGTATGAGAGTAGACAACGCGTACACCGCATCAGACAGCTTAAACGTACTGTTGGCAGAGAGACGTGACTTGCAGATCACATAATACTTCAGATTAATTTGAGCCGGAGTTAATCTGATCTGGAGATTATAGTAAGCCAAAATAATGGCGTCCGCTTCCTGACGGTGTCCTTCACCCCTGACCCGTCAGCTTTCTTCCTAAAGTATGAGTCATGCAGCAACAGTATACTTGAGATTATGTAGACTTTGATTTAAAAGGTTTCATCTGACGAGATGCCTTCTAATATCTGTTTAGAATAATGAAGGTTGACAGTAGAAACAGGGTTTTATTTGATTTTTGAACAGATATTATTATAAAACAGTGAGGTGAATAAAGTTTAAGTTAGTTCTAACTAGAGCTGCAACGATTTATCGATTAGTTGTCAACTATTAAATTAATTGCCATCTATTTTGACAATCGATTAATCAGTTTGAGTATTTTGTTAAATAAAATTCTCTAATTCCAGCCTATTAATGTGAATATTTTCTGGTTTCTTTATTTCTCTATGACAGTAAAATATCTTTGAGTTGTGGACAAAACAAGACATTTGAGGATGTCATCTTGGACTTTGGGAAACAAAACGTTTTTCACCATTTTATAGACCCAACAACTAGTCGATTAATCGAGAAAATAACCGACCGATTAATGAACAATAAAAATAATCATTAGTTGCAACCCTAGTTCTAACAAATAAGTGTTAGTTTTGTGGAAACTGTGTGGCTAAATATCTCAAATTTACTCTTAACACAGATGTAAACCATAATTCCAGGTTCATCAATATTCCAGGAGGAAGAACTCTTCTATTTGCAAATTGTCAAAATAAGGTGACTTATAATGACCGGTGAAAATAATTTACTTTTCTCTTTGCATGATGACTGCAGCAGAAGAAGAAGCCATAAAAGATAAACGTCCTGAAACGGAAAACAATTAACACACTGACCCATAACACCAGCAGCCTTCCCAGCTTGGCACCGGCGTGCTCTGTGGGCTGTCAAATCCTTAGCTTTTCCGTCAGGATGTGTAGGAATGTGTCTCTGCTTATTGAATTGTTGAGGGGGGACCCTTGCCTGGGGGTTAATACAACAATTTACTCTGGACTGCCTGTGGATGTGTTGCCATGATTTGTTTGGTGAGCGTTGTCAGCCTGCAGGGTTTGGCGCGCTCTCGCCTCCCTGTTAAGTGGGAAGATGTAGTGAGTTCCAGGGGAGCTCCATCATTTGCCTCCCACAGTAACTCTGCTTAATAAGTCAATGGAAGTGAAAGATGGCTCAATGCATCATGAATTTGTTTCTACACATAACCCTTACTCAGTTTTAATTTAATTCAGCGTTTTTTTCCCCTCACGCCTCATGGCCGAATCCCATTTCTGGAGCGTCCTAAATATCCAATGTCAAGTGCACTTAATCCTAAATAAGCAAAGTGTTGCATCAGAAGTGTCGTCTTTTTACCCTCCATAAACATCGTTTTGCTTTGTTAAACATATATTTTTAATTCAGATATTTTTTTTTCTGTTAAAAGATTAACCATTACAATCCTAATCGCCTATAAAAGCTCTAATATTGCTGTGTAAAAACAATAACATTTCTGTAAATGCACCGCATTATGTTCTGCAAGAGTAAAGAAAAAAAAGCTGGCAGGCTCAGGCTGTCATCTTGTGGGAATACAGCGTATAGTTTGATACCATCACATTCATTCATGACACATTTTTGTTCCGTTGCAACCTCCGTCTCTGCACCTCTGCCATTTCTTTACGCCTCAAGTGTCAGTGAAACTACGATGGCATGGAGTATAATGAGGTTTATATTTAGCTGTGTTCTGTGTACTGCCTTGCCTAAAGTTTGAGCGCAAGCTACAATCTGTCAAAACAAAGAAAGTCCTATTTTTCAAATGCACCACGCTCAATACAAATTATTCTCCCCTGTAGGATTTGGGTTTTCGGCCGTGTCAGGGAGATCAGCAGTTTTTGGCCCGCCTGTCGCCGTGCAATGCCAATAATGACCAATCACAAGGCCAGGAGACTTCCATTGTGGATTGTGTTTTACTGAAAAACCTCTCAGTAGCTTACATTTAAAATAGACCAAATCAATGCAGCTTTCCTTTTATTTTGGAATTCAAAATAATGTCCGGATGTCCAACATCTGCTGGAGTCGTATCAAGTGCCCTCATCCTCAGTGATGGCATCAGAAAAAGATCAGGTTGGAGCAACACAATACGCTGCCGATCTTGAGAAGCCATGAAGCAGCTTTTTTTGCCAAATAGAGGTAGAATCATCTTCCAGGTGGGTAGCTTCCCCTTCAATTTAAGCTTTCCCTTTCATCAGGATAACCACTGTTTCACCGTTGTCCCCTTGAACAGAAGCTGAAAAAGACTGGGGAAGAGGAATGTCTGCTGGCAGGTGTGATTGTACCGCAACACAATGTTATCATCCGGACACAGTTTTGTCGAACATTTGGAGAAAATCATTCTGCTCGATCTTTGACTGTCTGCTGGGCTGTGAGGCAGCTGTTGGGAGGCTCACCACCTGGTGAGCAGCTTTGAAGTACACTTTGAGGATTAAATTATTCATTCAGGATGGCGACATGTATCCAGCTTGCCTGAGACTGTGGAGGAGATTTTGCCTCCTGCAGCTCAGCTTTACCGGACAGTCTTTCAGCACTCCATGGAAATACCGACTTTTCACAAAAGTCCAAATTCTTTGTAGACAAGACTTAGTAATAAAATAGAACACAGTGTCTCCCCCACAGTCAAAATGGAGATTATGATTATTAGCATGATAAAATAATATTGTACATGAAATGTTTTATGATCCACGGCCTTTTCAGCATGTCTGCAGGATGTCCCCGATAGATTTGAAAATGATTGTGTCCACCAGGAGGCTTTGACGTTAAAAAGGATCCTGCTTCAATGAAAATTAAGTAGGATATCCAGCTCTAACAAAAAATATTTCAACTGTTATTTTGACTTTTAATGCAGCTACAGCACTTTGGAGATAAATCCTTGTGTGTTCACAAAGGTTTGAGGCTACAAATAGAAAAAGCAATTTAGATTTTATTAATAATGTGGATGATTGACAGGAAATTAAAACAGGCCTGGACTGTGACAAGGAGACCCCGTAAAAAAACAATTATGCCATTACTGAATATGTTTGCTTATTTGATGGTCTGCCTGTTACTGAGTGTTCATTTCTGTATGAAATACAAATACTGTGTACGCCTGGTTTGCTTATAACTGTAATCAAATATGTTACACATTGTACAGTATATATTCATATTCCATTATCACAAGAAAGGGATATTATCATTACAAACTGTGCATCCCCTGAGACAACTCCATATTTTTTAATCCACAAATGGCAAACAATTTCGACTGTGATTGCAATTTCTTGTGATTTTTTCGTGTTTGATTGTAGAAATAAAATCTGGATTTTAATGTTTTATTCTGTTCTAACAGCTGGCGGGTTATGGCAATAAACAGCTACAGCAACAAGAATAGTATTATATTCAGTGACTTAGAATATTGTATCGGAGTGTGTGCAAAGTGCCAAAACTGAAAAGAATTAGACTATTAAAAAAGGAGAAAGAAATGTGTGCTGGGGAAATGTATTTAAAGGGTAACTTCGGTATTTATTTTTCAACCCCATTTCCCCATGTTTTTGTGTCTAAGGGACAAATGGGGACAACAATTTCTGATATTGGTCCAGTATTGAGGGATAGCTCAGTAACTGGCAGTCGTGAAACAAGCTGCGAGGGCAAGTGAGCAGCGTCAATGTAATGTTATTTGCACTAAAAGTGCTTGTTTTTGCCACTGACAGGCTCAGATTGTTATTAAAAGTGTCTGACAACATTATGGAAAGCACCCTACAGAGAAATATAACGTTTTCTTACCTTTTGCTGTTTGTTATTGTGTCCAAGTCCCGCTCAAGGAGAAGTCTCATTGTGAAATCTGAATATCAGTATACTCTGGCTCAAATAAATACGGGCGGCCATCGAATTCAAAGACCTCATCCACATTGTCATCTAAATATTCAGCCATGGCATTGAAAGCTAGATTCTTTCCATAATGTTAGAGACCTTTAATAACAATCAGAGCCTGTCATGGCAAAAACAAGCACTTTTAGTGGATGTAGATACCGTTGACAGCTTGCCCCAATAGCAGCATATTGCAGCCTTTGAGCAGCTGCCGTCTATTTCTCCCTCAATACTGGATCAATTTCAGTAATTGTTGTCCCTATTAGTCAGTTATAGACACAAAAACATGATGACAGGGTCTAGGTTGAAAAATACAGAAGTTACCCTTTAAATCTGTGTCTAATGAATGGTACAAACACCTTATTAAGACAGCATGCTGCATGCTCCTTTGATGAAGTAAATCAAGAAAGAGATAATAGAAGGCACAGAGTTTAGTGTAAATAAGCCTTAATTGTTTCTCAGTGGAGCAGCACTACATCTAACCAGGAAGGAGAGTTGTTTGAGCGAGATATGCATAGTTTCACATTTCTGTCCCGCACACTGTGATGTCTCTGAAAATGAGCAGCCTTCCCTTATTCTGTCAAGACATACAATGTAACCTGTCAGCAAATTTGCCACGGTTGATGTGCGGTATGATTTACATCATGATTTTTTTGTGAGGAATCCCTGTGTTGCAGAGCCAGTTTTCCCCTCTGTAATGTTAACTGGAAGACACCACCAGGAAGAATGCAACGCGCGTACAGTGAGATATTGTATGATTTTATCTTTACTGACACAAGGGAGCAAATTATGAGAAGGCCCTCAAGGCCTGCATGCAGCAGAAAAGTGTGAACCCTGTGGTTATGTAATAATTGTCTCGCCTGACTCAATACACCACATTTTTATTAACCGTTCTGAGATGTAGCAGGGAATTAAACAGTATTACTTGACCAGCAGAACAAAGCATCTGCACCTTCTTAGAAATAGCCGTTTCTGAAACTGGGTTTAGTGCCTGCTGACTGGTTTCATCCTAATGGGATATATTAGGCTCCATGCTAATACCTATTATGTAATTTTCCCTTTTTTGGAACAGAGACACATATTTGAATCTGGACTGAGACTGCGTCAACTTGTTCTGTTGCGTGCCTCGTCACATTAACAATCACACTGTTCATTGCCGATGTGAGACTAAAACAGGCCCGGTGGAACATGATGTCTGACAATGTTACTGCTATTAAAAATTGCACTGAGCACTGACCAATATCACTGCCATCATATATTCACAATGCCCTAGATCTCTCGTAGCTGCTGTACTCTCTCAGGTACAGTATACGTAGCTTGAGGGTACTTCCATGTGGCACAGATTTAATCATGTGCCATATTTAGACACGCTTTAAACTGATTTGAGGGACAAAAAGGAAACGATGGAGTCCCGATATTCCAGGATGACGCACAGCTGCAGTCAGAGAAGCAGATAATCTAGTAAACCTACTACTATCTCTGTGGCTCTTGACAGTCCCAGATAGGTCTCCACTTTCAGTAATTGAATTAGACAGTCCTAGTTGGCTGCCAACTTTTTTTTATGATTGGAGATGAATGAAAAGATCCTTGACTCACAAAAGGCACCTCTTGGCTGGTCTTCCTGAATTCAGAGATCATACAGTAGGGAATGTCCGTCCTTCAATAACATTTACCGTCTGAGATGGAGGCGTAAGGCACCATATGTTTCAAGATTCCTGTAAAGCTTCCTGGTAAGGGGGGAATAATTCAACTTGTCACATCTGCTCACAGACCAGTCCAGAAGGATTTATCACTAATTCAAGTGGTTTCTAAACTGTTTGAATTACAACCATGAAGGCTGTACTTTCCACCATAATCTTCTTACGTGTTGCCATCTGCACCACAGAAGACTTAATGTTGTTTCCAAAGAGGAAGGGGCCAGCAGGATCTATGATCATTGTTAATGGGAAGTGGGGGCCATTTGAGTGAGCTTGGCGAGGGTCAGACAGGATGGCTGAGGTCGTGGTTATCCTGCAGACGGAGATAATGAATTATTCCATGGAAAGTGGAATCTTTTTGTGTCTCTTATACAGTGCATAGATACACTAAAAGTCCAAATGTACGTGGGAAATGTGATCTTTTTCAGGAGGCCCATTTTCAAATGTTTTTACTTTTCCCGGGTAAAATGATACCAACAACTATTAAAATCCAAGAGCAAGAGCAAGAATACATCCGGCATTATCATCCTGTAGCCCCGTGAAAGTGTGTCGAGTATACATGCTGAGTGTTTTCCACAAGGATTAAGAATATTCAATTAATAAAAAGTGTACTGCTGTTATGACAACATTGTTTGTACTTGCAGACATAGGAGGTTTCTGTGTGATGAGCCCCTCAGCCCGCAGGCTATTTGCAAATTGAGATGTGAAACTCTGCAGCCTAACTGACAATGGGAACTTTATCAAATTAAAAATAATGCTGGTCATGCAGTGTACATAATTAAATAAATCAGCCCTAAATTATTTTTCATAATGGCTGTAGAAAAATGATTGTGTGGAAGACTTATTACAATGTGTAGCTCTCTGCGAGTGTCCTCTATTTGTTTAGAGAGTGCGTAACAATTAAATTAATTCATTAATTACAGATAAATGGCACATTTTTATTATTTTCTCGGATTTATTTAACCATTATTTAGCCAGGATAATTACATTGAGATTTTGAATCCCATTTTCAAGGTGGCAGCTTAAAAGTTTCACACAAGCACCACGTAAAAACACAAATGATGACAACATCCCTGGCAAAAAATATTCATTTTTTTTATTTTTGGGTAACCTTACACCTGCAGTAGGCAGAATGTTTTTGGTATCGTTGGGCAAAAAAATCTGATATTATTATGGAAAAAGCCGACTGCACCTCCTCATGGCTCTGTTTTCAGGCTTTAAAAAAAAATCTAGTCAGGAGACTTTGGCCAATCACAGGTCATTTCAGAGAGAGAGCGTTCCTATTGGCTTTTCATTCAACGGAGGCAGCTGTCAATCACTCGCAAACTCTGATCAAACAGTCAAACTAGGCAGCGCTGATCAAATATGAATCAATATTCTGTTACTGTAATGCCTATTTCTCGCCTCAAATGTTTTCAGAAGCATCTTGTACTGTACTGTTTAGTTGTAAAATGAGAAAATTTGATCCGGCTGGTGGGCGGTGCTTGGTTTTTGGTTTTTCACAAGATGTTTCTGAAAACGGCGAGAAATAGGCATTACGCTAACAGAATATTGATTCATATTTGATCAGCGCTGCCTAGTTTGACCGTTTGATCGGAGTTTGGGAGTGATTGACAGCTGCTCAGAGACGGCAAGGCTCCAGCTCAGCTCTGATTGGTTGTTTTCCTCCGGTCTGTGAAATCTTACTGGTGCCATCAGGAGCACCGGAGGCACATGATTTCTTTCATATTACCGGTCTCCTGCACTATTGTCAAGATATAGCGACCGTTTTATGAAAATTACTTTTTAATCATTATTTGCTCCAATTCTACCTACTGCAGCTTTAAGCAAACACAGTTAATACACACAGTGAGAATACCCAACCTGAGCATCATGTAAAAAAAATAATCTTAAATATTGCATATTTTAGATAGATAAAAGAAATCTGTAGATGTAATTAAATGGGGGCCGGGAGGGGGCAGAACACAGGAGCGGAACTAAAGTTACAATTTTGATCCACTTACGTGACCGGAAGTCAGGGTGCACACAGACAAGCACGCGCACGCGGTACGTTCTAATTGAGTGACAGTTAATGCTAACAGTTAGCTTAGCTTAAAAATTGACTTCTAAAAATAGTTAATTGTACATTTCACAAAGTCTGACTCAAAGTTTACATGCAGCAGCAGTGAGGTAAAGTGCTGCAGCACCAGAGGAGACAGTTGGAGCCCAGGTGAAAGGAAAATAACCCTAAAATACCGGTTATAGACGTTTATTGATGCTATAAGCTAACACCTTTACTCTGGATGATTTTTGGATTGACAAACTAAATTATTAATTAATTATTAATTAAATACATTTACTGAACTTTTGAAGAGCCATGCTTCTTCACACACACACTGAAGGCCGAGTTAGCACACCTGGCTCTCAGAGATCTCACCTGCACCTGGAACCACACTCCACACCTGGAGCTGTTTTAATGGTGAGTAAATCTTTCTTTTCTTTTTTTTAATTTTTACTTAAGTGTTACACCCCTGGCAATGTTGTGCTTCTGTTGTGCTGGAGATTAATTCCCACATCAAACACATCTGCATCTGTCTGCACATTTTGTCATGATTGTCGCTGTCCCTGGTGTTGAATATTGGATTTAATAAGACAGCAATGGACAATAATAGGGACTTTTTTTTTTGCTTTCTGTGATGTGTTGTTGTGTGATTTCATTGTGCATTCAATTTAGTTGATTCTGATTTTGGTCTCAGTATCCTTGCTCATGCAGCGGTCTGGTTATTCCTTCCTTTTCAACAAGCCTTGAAGCCTATCTATAAACCCTTGTGCTTGTGTGGTTATTTAATGTGTTAGCCAGAATGTTTCACTCACATTGTTGTTTTTCTGTGTTCAAAGTCTGCTGCTGGCAGCTTTGAGTGTGAAGCCAAAAAAATAGGGGCAATAATAACATCTGATATGTTGCACCGACCAGCAGAATGTTTTGATTATACTTTGTCTTTGGTTGGTTTAATTGACTAAACTTTTGGTGTTTTTAACAATGCGCTGTCACCAAACTTTAGCAGGACATGGTTTTGTTGTTGGTAGATTCCTAACTTTTCCTTGAATTATTTCCTTTTTGTACTCTGACTGAGTCAATTAATTCCATAAAAGCAGCACAGAGTTTGGCGAGACTTTCATTTCACCAGACACACTGCTGAGTTGAAAATCCTTATTTACTCCATTTTCTGTGCAGTTATCCCTCGGCTGCTCTTATTCTAGTTCGTAAGCTGGCACAGATTAGTTGACTTATTCATTACAGAGGGTGTCTGTTGTCGATTGCAGAGCTTATCCAGTGTGATTAATGTTGGGTTTGTGTTACTACCAAAGCAAACACATGCTGGTCTTTTAAAGGGTCTCCTCCACCAAGGGATGCATTGGAAAGATATACTTACAATATGTCACATGCTGTGCGTTGTTTAGTTTTTTCTGTTAATGTTTTGTCCGTGAACAGATGAAGCCACCGAGGTCCCAATTTTTATTACATGCTTGTGTTACTGCAGCTGCACCATCCCAAGAGAAACTGAATAATTCAAGTTTCTGTTTCCAGCTATTAGGCGTTACAAGAAATGGTCCAATAAGTAGTATTGTTAAAATATATAAATTTGGTGGTCCTGAGAAACATTAACAGGAATCATCTGCAGTAGCCTCCACGGGAGATGCACGATTAATGCATGAGGGATGAATTTTACATTGTCCGTCACTCCATGTATGTATAAACAATGCAAAAGGTTTTACTCCATGGAGATTTTTGCCTCTGGTTGGGTCCTTTCTGCCAACACTGGTTTGATTTATTCATTGTTGATACAAAATATTATGCAGGTGAGGTCTGCTGATTCTCCGGTATGTTTAAATTTGTAGTGAAACTGAGATTTACCACTATTAAAATCTTCTTTTCTGTGACATGGATATATCACTTGTAATTCTCTTCTACATGGTGTGTGTGTATGCTTGTCCACATGCGCCTGCATCGAGCTGGAGTGTGCACATTCATGAATACGCACATATGTATGCACATGAAGCCTTGACACTGTTTCAGCTCAGTTTTAGTATTGGACATGGGCAATTCCCCGAGGCAAGGATCCGCTCTCCACCCAAACAATGAGGTGCAGCTTTTGCTCTCTCGGTGAACGAGGGGAAGCAAGCCCGTTCAGGAGGTCAGCTCCGAGCTGTTGACATTGCTCCCTGGTTGCCTGTAGTTCTGGGCAGAGCCTCATTATCACAGGGTCTGCTTGGAAGAGAGTGGGCTTCGTTAGGAAGCAGCTGTCAGTGCCGAGGGGGCGAAGGCAAAGGGAAAGAGCAGAGAAAGTAGAGCCTACTCTCTGGTCCATTCGCAGTGGCGCTCAAGGGCCAGTTGGCTGCAGTATTATAGTCTGATTTTGTCGGTGTGATTCCGGCCTGTGTGTGTGTCCATGCATGCAAGTGTCATGTTGATCCTGCAACATATAGACAAGTCTTTTTGTCAGTATTTTGTTTCTGTCATGGACCTGCAATATGCTGGAATAAGCATTTTTTTTTCTGGCATGTCATCTTTTTTAAGATTTGATGTTAATTTTTAAAATGCTATATGTAAATGTTTATAAAATGTATAATTTATATAATGCATATAAATTCTAGGGGTGGGAATACAAAAATCGTTTCACCTATGTATCGTGATTTAAAAAAAAAAAATGTTAATACATTTTTAAATGCCAGAATCAATATATTTGCTTCATTTAAGTCTCTACGGAGGTTGAAGAAAGATACCGCTTTTATTGTTGTAGTCAGAGTAACGTGATGTCATATCCGTTCCGTATCCGTCAACCGAAACAAACCACAGTCGGCCGCAGCAAGCCGAAAACGAAAAAGAAGAAAACTGCAGAGGTTCCACGTGGATACGACCTGCACCCTACCATTTTAAATCCAACGTGGTAAACACTACAAATACAGTAAAGTATGGAAACACTTTGGGTTTCACACAATGCCAGGAAAAGCAGAGCTAGACATCATGGCTAAAGCTGCATGTTAACTCTGTCATGGACAGGAAACGTTATCGTATTGCGGTAACATGCGGTCAAGCCATTTATGTTAAATACAGTCAAACGGCTGAAACGGATGTAAAAAGAGAACGGAACTAACGGTAAGAGCAAGCGACGGACTTGGCAAAGTTAGTGGAAGTATACATGTGTGACTACATTTGGTTTTCAAAATAAGGTGTTAACAAAGGGAACTGTATATACCAAATACACAAATGGAAATAAGATTAGATTATATTCAACAGAAGTATAAAACATTACATGTCCCTTTTTAAATTAAAAAGAAAATACCACTAATTTGTGAGGGAAATGTCTTTATTCTTTGATATTTGGGTTGCTGGAAAAAAATTAATGTCTAACAATGACTGATTTATTTGACTTCAGGACATCTCTGACTACATACATGCTGAAACTCATTTTTTACTGTATCATATTAGATATTTTCCAAAGTAAAAGTCCCTAGAAGTGTATGATTCAACTTTTCCCATGGTCTAGTGTTAAAAAAGTTAACAAAAATCACAATAAATCGTAATATCGAATTGCAATTTTTGTAGAATCGCAATCGGCACCCAAGTATCGTGATAGTATCGAATCGGGAGATAGGTCCCAGCCATAATAAATACAATATAAGAGGCCCTTGATGTACATTAAGCGTTTACACAAAAACACGCAGCACATGGATTAGGCGCATTTTGATCTCAAAGGACAAAGGATAAAGTCAGAATAAACATACTCCTTATGGTTCCAGTTACATTTGTGGCATAATTGCTTGACTTGAAACTTTCTCATCTGTGCAAGATTTCCAAACATTTCTTTCAAAGAGGAAGAAAAGTTATTGAAAGATGCTGCCAGTGGAAAAGAATAACAATAAAAGCCAGGACATATCTGAGGCAAGGGCCAAGGAAGAAAAAATAATTACAAATGCAGAAAGCCATTTTTCAAGCATTATGGGAAAGCAGATGAAATGTATAGTGGAGGTCTGCAGCATGTGTCAGGTTTCATGTCTGTCACACTCGATCAGTGACCGAAGCTAATGAGATGCTACATGCTGCCTGGGACTCGAGCTGGAAAACTGCTGTTCTGGTGCACATTAGAATCCGGGGAATTCCAAAAATCTAGCATCTGGTGAAAAACAGAGCAACCCTCTGTGGCACAGCGGTCATTAACTTCTGGGATTTACTGAGATACAATACCCTGTTGAGAAAAAGTTTCCACACTGATGAGAACAGTTCTTCCAACTTCACCAATTTTCTGCCCAGCGGAAGCAATGCGAGTCGGGAAAGAAGCTGCCAACGCCTCTCTATTAGGAAATATAATGGATGTTAAATGATGACATACAGATGTAGTCGAAGAAGTATGCGCGCCACAGTGGAGCGGATTAAGGCACAGATCAGCAAGATGTAGAAATAGCAGAAGGATAGATATGGTGTTGCTTGAGGAAAGTTTAGGCAAGGCGTACCAAAATTCTGTGTTCTAACAGTTTTAGTGGTTATGTCGCATGTAAAATTATTTTAAAAATATTTATCAGCATGTGGAGAGATCAAATTTGACATGCTTTGCTTGTATTTTATTCAGTTGTCTGTTTATTCAGTTGTGCATTATACAAAACTTTCCACACACAAAAAAAACAGAGCCTTTATTTAACATATTTTGAGGGTATTTTTCCCTAGAGAGCTAAAAGTACCAAGAATGAATGCACTTTTTTTATTTTTTGCATGAGTGGTCCCACTGGGAATCAGACCCCCATGTCTAGAACTGTTTGCAATGTACTCTGCCTACTGATGTATGCAGAACCACACTGACATGAACAATTTTATATTTGAGTCATGATTGACAACCGTCATGGGACATACCGCTGAAAGGAAGAATCCAACATATCTACAGTTACTTCCATAGAGTTTAAATCACTGACATCAGAAATGTGCCATTAAAAGAGGAAATGAATCAATAATTCTATCAACAGAAATTGAATCTGTAGCTATTTTGATGATTGATTCATCGATTCGCTTCCAGCCTCTCAAATGTGAGGATCCGATGCTTTTCTTTGTCATATACTGTAAAATATTTAACTAAGCCATTTGATGATGTCACCTTTCGCCTCAGGGAAATTGTGATGGGCATTTCTCACTATTTTCTAGACAAAACATTTATTATTTAGTATTTATATTTTGTTTTATTCACACTATGTATTTGCACTCGTTCCTACTTGATACTGCAACTGCTGCACAACAATTTCCCTTGGGATCGTAAAGTTCTATTTTACTCTATTTTAGTTTATGAATTTAGAAGATAATGAGCAGATTAATCTACAATGAAAATGATCATAGTTTTAGCCCTAATTAAAACCACATTTCTGTTTCTTTAGTGGTACAATCTTTTCTGTGAGAAGTAAATTAATATTTTGATCACTTTTTAAAGTGATTGTCAAATGTAATCCTATCCTGCTCTGATACACAACAAAAACCTAAAATGCACAAATACATAGAGACACAATTTCTTTACCTTATTCAAAGTAAAGTGAAATGCTTTCTTAAGTTGTTTCCTTTGAATTTAACAGTTCAAAATATTGTGATCACATCATTTTACTTGTGGTTGTCATGATGACTCAAGGCAGTTCGGGCATGATTACATTTCAAATCAAGGTAATCCCTCAGAAGATAACTGGCCCAGGAAACATTCACTATTGTTGTAAGTCTGAAAGACCAGTCGCTCGGTCGCTGAGCTACTGCTGCCCAATCGATGGGGATCTTTAATAGCAATTTCCCAGAACCCCGATGCTATTGATTTCAGTCGACAAACATTTCACTTTGATCATTATGATCCCAGCCTTGCAGCACACTTCCTACTAGGCTTCTCCTCATGAGAAGCTTACAATTGGTCTTGAAATGGCAATATAGTGATGGATGCCACATCGACTGTGTCCGTTCACAGCTGAGCGAGAAATTGAATTCAATTTGAGGAAATAAAGTACACAAACAAGTTAACTTTCATGAAAAATTTTGTGTTTAGTGGCTACTCTTTTTTTCTTTTTCTAACGCGTCTCTAGAATTCATCTCTTTTTCCTACTGCGTGTCAAAACGTGTTGCCAGCTTGAGCCAGTTTTCCTTCCCCTTCCCATTCCTTAGAATGGCTCATTAGTTTCTCATGCACCCGTTGGTTAGCGTTATTGTTCAGCAAACCAATATTATATGATGAGAGGAAGAACACAGAAGGAGCTCTGGAGACTAATTAGAAGTCCTCAAACTTAAAAATCTGTTCAAAGTGTTGTTGTTGCCAACACACAGAGGCAGTGACCCGGGGTCTCATTTAATGTTTCTAAGTATCTATTAATGTTCCTTGGGTTATGTTTAGAGCTAGGGGAGGCACAGGAGCAGGAGCTGATGGATGAGAAACATTAGATGCCCGGCAGGCACTGAACTCTAATATAATGCAGTCGTATGTCTATTTTTTTTTTGGGTGTACTTCATTACATTTCTCTTTGGTGGAATATGTTTCTGTTTAAATAATTTATTGTTCCCTTTCTTCCATGTTTCTTTCAAAAATCAATCGGTGTCTGTCTTCCCAGAGATAAGCATACCTTATCAATGTTAGATCTTTATCGTGCCAGGAGGACCACCAGCACTGCTGCTGAGTCTGCTGATAATTGACATTTTCTCTAGATTAGGGTATTTATCATTCTATCATTGTCCATGGGAGGCCCCACAGCTGACCATACCCATGCAGTTTCCTGAAAAAGAAGCTGGGATTTTGCACTGTGCATCCAGTATGTCATGCAGTATTCATGTTTCCTCATGAGAGGGAAAAGTTTGTTTCTTAAGGGAGAAAAGGAAGGATTTCCATTGCAAAGCAAAGCATTGAGCAGAATAATACAGGGTGAATGCGAGCTTTTGAAAAGGTGATATGCACAAAGTGACCTTTAAATCTCGCTCCTTTTTGAATGACTTGGGAAGTGCCTTTCAGCCACACTTAAGTACACACAGAGCAATGCGACCAATATCCCTCCTCCAGAGGACACTGGATATTGGAAACATCCACTGCAGCTGACAGTGATAATAGTATACATAACACTGACAGAGCAATGTCACTCTACCCATAAGAATTTGCATTTATATTACATAATTGGAAGATTAGGGACTTGAATTGCATTATTCTGTGTAGATGTAATGACGTAGATTTGGATGCATCTCAAAAATAATGCGCCTTGTTATAAAAGGTTTGTTTGTCTAGCTCAATACTAGCTATCAGCACTGACTGAAAGCCGTAGTTAGCTTTCATTTTAAGCATCCATAATAACTTTGATTTGAATATGATGAGAAGGACAACGGCCTTCTTAGACAAATTGGCTTAATAATAGATACACCATAGTCAGTATTGTACAGACCAAGCGGGGAAGGCCCTCAGACGGCACAAAGTGCAGCATTTGAGAAAAGAAGCACTCTAATGTTGTTGCTAATCAAATTCAAGACATATGCAAGCCCAGTCATTAATTTTACACTGTTTGGCTGCCATTGTCAATGGCACACGATATTAGATGCAACACAACCAGATGAAAAGCTAAGGAGTAAGATGTGATATATTACTGAAAGAAGTCCTATCATGGAAATGCATTTTGAATGAGATCACTGTAACTGCATTTGACACACTTCATTTCATCCTCATCTGTCAAGTTTAGCGTCAGATGATGGTAGATGTGCATGGCTTTAATGGCGGGGACGTGACAATTTATAAAGTTTGAATGCTGTCTGAGAGACTTCAGGTCACTTCTGTCTTTTCAGGGTGGAACACGGCAGTGTTTCACTCACTTTGTGGTCATTGCATTGGCAAAGTTGAACAACTACAATAATGCGGATAAAATTAAGTCACTTCAGATAGCGTGTTGTAAGATCTCTCTCTGCAATCGAGATTAGCAGTGGGTAATGTGGATAAAATTCTCTTTTACATTGTATAATTGAATGTGAGTGTGAATT
Source organism: Sebastes fasciatus (assembly GCF_043250625.1). Lineage (NCBI taxonomy): Eukaryota > Metazoa > Chordata > Actinopteri > Perciformes > Sebastidae > Sebastes > Sebastes fasciatus. The sequence goes on from NC_133799.1 coordinate 14,532,285, forward strand.
GTGTTGAGTTGTCTGTCTCTATGTGTCAGCCGTGTGATAGCCCGACGACCTGTCCAGGGTGTACCCCGCCTTCGCCCAATGTCAGCTGGGATCGGCTCCAGTCCCCCCCGCGACCCTGAATAGGATAAGCAGTTACAGATAATGGATGGATGGAAATCTGTAATTGTGTGAAATTGTGTGTTTCTCCAAGTGTCGATTATACTGTACATTAGAGACGTATTCATTTTGGTCTTTCAGATAACCTGACTTTTAATACTGCCTACCTACATTCACAGCTAACAATAAAACAAGCAAAGGTGAAAACGACTTTGGATTTGTCTTAAAGTAGCTAACGGTTCTCTTTTTACCAGGGACGTGTCTCTTCACTTGGAGTTTCTATGCTGTACTACATGAAACGACTGCTTGAATGCAGTGCTATGGTTTCTCTGAACATAGTCATTTGCAGTGATAAAAAAGTTTCATTGAAAAATCCATATCACCTCAGCCGGCAGCCATGAACATTATCATGACACTTGCGTGTGTAAGAGGGTTGAAAAGAGTTTTTCTCTCTGACATACAAAATCAGATTATGAACCTCTGACTTAAGACTTCATTAGCCCTGCACTCATTTAACCCTGAATACACAACTCTGCAGTGAGTCAACAGAGCGAGTGAACTTGTTTGTGTCTGTTTGCTATACCACTCATCAAGGCTCTGCCATTCATGCCAGCAGTACAACTTCATCATATAGTATTAATTGATTATAGTAAAAAGCTAGACCCAGCTATCTGCCTACACACGCTCAACATCAACAACATCTGGCCGTCATTGGCCTAATTATTGCAAGTAATGAGATGCTAATTTCAACACTCATACTGCATGCATGAGCGGCCAGATTCATGTGAAACAGAACTTTATGACAAAACTAATAAATTAAACATCTTACTGCTGGTAAACATTAAGCAACTGAGGGAAAGAAAACAAAATGGGGAAAGAACATGGAGCCCGATGATTAACAGTGCTTTTACATAATCACGCCAGTGCCTGAAGGATGGTTTCTTTTGCCCCACTGTTTACTGGTTTATGAGGAGAGTGATGGGCCATTTCATTACCTCAGCAGTAATTAATGCACAAAATGAAGCAGCCTTTGATCAATTGTAGGGACTGGCGTTGTCAGAGATTTCATTATTTAACTACTAAATCTGCACTGAAGTACTGAAACGGTGATGCTAAAAAGTTAGCGTGTCAGCATATTATTATAAGGTACGAATGAGTACCCTTATCAGATTTTGGTTAACGTTGCCGTTGTCTGGCTACTGTGTCACACTAATGGAAAATGTGCAATCGTTGAGCCTGAGATCTGTGTCCTGGGAAATAAACTAACACAGTGCGGCAGTGTAAAAATTGGCTATTATATCTCCCCCAGTAAGGCCGGAATATCCCCAGCCTGCGTAAAGAATAGATCTCTGGGGGCTATTCCTCACAGCAAGATAAATGTGTTAACCAGGAAACTGTTATTCGTCAACACACATATTAATGCTATAGCTTTGCTTGGCTCACCTACCTGTTGATAAGGCACCGGTGGTAGCCACCCATTATTTGTAATGGCTGCCGTCTGTAATGGCATTTGTATTAGAGATATAAAAGAATGAGTGGTAATAAAGATTAATGTGATCAAACACACAGAGGCAAAGACCTCCTTAGACTAATCTCTGATAGCTTAATGAACAGTCCCATAAACACCGTCCTGTGAGCATCTGTACTCGTCTCAGAGAGGAAGTGCCCTAGCTTATTTCTACATGGTATAAAGTAGGGCTGACCCGAATGCTTCGAAGCTTTAACCGTTGCCATGGTAATAGACCTCCAAATCAGTATTCAAATGCTTAGTTTTTTGCTTTTTTTATATATATAAGTAGTGTATTTAATATAGCCCATGAAAAAAGGAATAATTCCACATCATTATTAGGGATGCACCGATACTGTGTGTACAGTAGTGTGGCACTGTCCCAAAGCTTCGAATACCTTCGAATATTTCTCACCGAAGCCTCGAAGCCCAAAGCAAGGGAAATGTAAATGTTACCCAGACAAACAAAAGCTAACACTGTCAGAGTGTTAGAGAGCTCCTAAAGTCACGGTGATCACAGCTTTTGTTGATGGTAAGAGGAGCACTTAGCATTTCCTCATGTGTAATGAATAAAGTTGTAATGATTTAGATTTAATTGAACTGAATTGAGTTTAAATGAACTTCTCAAAGGTAACACATTTGCTGAGTCACATTAGTGAAGCAGTGCTTCCAGCTGCAGAAGACAGGGGAAATAAAGGGTAGGTACAGTTCAGCCAACATTACTTCCTCTGTGGTTTTGACAGCATTTAAAGAATTTAAAACCTCAGAATCAAATATCGGCCCCAGTGTACGTTCATCTTTCCAAAGTAAAGTGAATAATACAAAATCTTATGATATTATTATGGTGTTTATCAGTGAAGCAGAACAGAAAGCCGCCTTCTTCTCCTCCTCTTCTACATTTTACATTGACTGACCAAAAACCTAAAACCAAAACTATCTGCATGGCTTCATACCATTAGAGATACAAGAGAAAAATATATTTTTTTGTAACCCTTTTCCCTTTTGTATGAAGGGTTTATGTTTGCAAAATGTGAAATTATTCTTGACAAGGCAATATTTCACACAAGCAGCTGCAAAGCATTTTTAAAAAATCAAAGCAGTCTTTGACTCATGAATTATTTCCCTCGGTTACTGAAGTCTTTGGCACTTGATCTCCAACTCTGTCGAGAGAAGGGATTTGAATTGATGTGACTAATGTAAAACAAGGCCAACTGTCAGATGTAAGCCAGTCACTGCTAGTGCACTTTTGCACCCTCCATTTCCAAGGCATAATGATGCATAGCCATCACACTTAAGCCCAGTCTAGTGCCTACATATGGAAAAGGTGTCAGTTGCAGCGAAGGAAATTATGCAGTCCACTAGTTCCCTGTCTAGCGTGGCATTTCGGCTGCAAGCCGCTTTCCCTGAAGAAGAGATGACATGTTTATGAGTTATTCCCCTGATGGGGCCTACACCTAGGAATACAGACTTGTCCTTTACCCCTGACTGGCCCACTGAGGGAAGTCTATTGTGAATAACTGAATATTTTTTTTTTATGAAATATTCTTTTCACCAAACCGACTATTTAAGCAACCAAGCTGACTAATAGTCATGCAGAAAGTATCATTTGAAACTGAAGAACTATGATCACCCCACTCATATCTCATACTGGAATTAACCTTGAAGGTTTGATCATTTGAACCTGTATGAGTTTTAATATAATGGCAGATGGATGCAAAATATTTGAAATTAATCATACCGGTCATTTTAGAAGCAGACGTGCAGTATGAACAAGTGGTTTGAAAGCTTGCAGACATGGATTGCAAATACTGGAGTGTCACTTGAATGGAAAAAAAGGTCCTTAGGGCTGTTTCTCTTTTGTAACCAACTATTCCACTTTATACAGCTCCCATGTCGAACATGATCCGGTTGCCTTCCTAAGTAGCAACCAGTTGAATACTCACCATTAGTTAACTTACGAGCCATCTTAAGAACTCCGCTCACAAAGTAGATATTAAGCGGATGCAATCATGTGGAAACACTGAGCAATGAACGTGGGCTAACAATGTGTTATCCACACACTGACATAAAGCGTCTAAGAATGAAAGCCTTTGTATATTCTACAGTCCCACATGAATAAGCATGGCTTTTGAAAAAAGAAGAGGAAAATAACCTGTAATAATTTGTCCCTCCAGTCGTGTGGAGATACTGCTGCGGTGTTCCTCTATTTGTCACTGTCAGCCTCCAGACTGAGGATATGAGAAGGCGGCAGAAAGAATGGGAGCGGTGGTGGGGTGGTGGGGGGATAGTGGTGGTGAGAGGAAGGGGAGTGTGAAGAAAACGCTGAAGTATGTGATTAAGAATAATGAGTAAAAAATTGCATAAAGCCTTCTCCCAAATCACATATCAACTCCACGCCTGGCATTATCCCTGAAGCATCTCATCAGTCCTGGACCAAGTCCCCATCGTTCTGCGATGCAAGTGCGCCCACCCACACACACACACACACACACACACACTCACACACATACACAACTATAGCAGTCCATTAGCAGCTAACACATGAGCCAACATCTCTCTCTCTCTCTCTTTCTCTTCCTCCCTCTCCCTCTCTCTCTGTAGCTATCTTTCTCTCAGTGGATCTACATTGTCTTGGATAGTAAAAGCAATGGCAGGAACAAGACCTGTCAAGTTTCATATCAATACGGTGACCTTCCGTCCCTCGCTGCTGTTCCACCACTCCAGCAAACACAGCCTGGCCCGCCCGTTATCTCCAAACCACTGTTTGGAGAGGCATCTCTATCAGAACAGTGGGAAAACATCCAATGCATATCAATTGGAAGACTTTGATTTTTATTTGTTCTGCATTTGCTCTGTCTTGCTATGGTACACAGAAATGACAGCAGGGTCCACTGTATAAACTCTCAAACCACTTGATTCTTGTTGGACTTTGGTGGAGAAATTCAATCTGTAAATGTTAAACATATGAGTCATTTCTCACTTTGCCTCCCTCTTTCACCTTTGTTACACAATATATTAGATGTGCCGCTGAGGGTTGAAAAAGCTTTTTTTGGTTGGGGTGGAGGGAATACTTAAACTAATGTTAAGCACGCTTTTATCTGTTAATTTGGAGATATTTTAAAATGCAAAACACATCATGAACCTTGATAGAAAATCAGCATATCAAGTTCTGATCACAAACATGTGCTTGCATATACATCCAGCAGACAAAAAGCAACTTGGGCATAACATTGGAATCTTTCTTTTCTCACCACCTGTTCAATGTCCACTGCTGTTTTTAGCCCTGGTTGGGTTCCAATTTGACAGAAAAATATCTTGGTCTTGTTATATTTGGCTTGTTAAATGTTGGGCTTTTTTAACCAGTTACGAATTTAATTGGTCTATCATGCAGGGAGGGTAGCAAACTTGCTTGTGGGAGTTTGTAGAGTGGAGCCAACTCCTCATGATTTTATTTATTGTGTGTAGCGATGCCACGGTGAGGAAACTTTCCCACCGGTTAATAAACTCGTGACAACACTGGTGATACCCATTACTCTGGACATTTTACAAGAAAAGATATTTGTAGTGACTGAATATCTGTAGCGCGTTTACTTTGATTGTTAATGTTGGATGGTTGTGTATCTGGCTTCTCTGGTTGAGCTTTTGCTGAGGGTGCGTAACTTTAACGGACAGAGCGGAGAGCCATTTCTGGTCTGCTTCTGAAACGCGCTGCGGCTTGTCTGGTGGAATCAAAAGCATTGTATAGAGTGGCCACGATCAGCTCAGATGGCTGCCTTGCAGCCCGAACGCGCGGCAGCTGCACTCGATAGAAGCCAGGGGTGGTGCGCTTGAAGGTGTGTATGTGTAGACTATAGAGGTGTTGCCTCCAGATGCTGCTACCTTTCCCAGACAAAGTTTACAGGTTGCCTCATTAACATTATCAGGTCCCTATTAGCATTGGGTTTAAATCTGAAATATTACCAAATAGGCACTTTTGCTTTGACGCTAAATCCTCCGCCATCGGGCAATTACAATGTTTTTTTCCCACTATTTTCTGAGAATTTAAGACAAAATTATTATCCAGTTTATCGAAACAAAATCTAGAGATGAATCAATAATTAAAATAATTGTAAATGCAGCCCTAATAAGCGGTAAAACACATCAAAGATACTTTAATCACATTACACTAAAACATGTCAAAATAAAAAACACCTCAATACGATCTAAAGATGGTAGTCTCACACAGTGAATCAACCAATCCATCAATAAATAGAAAATTCAGTATATACTGTTAATCTTGCTACTAGCAGAGCCCCAGAAACATGTCCTCCTACTTTCGAAAGCAATTTAGATTCTAACAGCTTGAATGTAATATATGATACTTGGTGTTTGGGGAAATAGAGCAAACTAGTGAGATATACGTTGAAGTGATTGTCCCATTTCCAACTATGAGATCTAAAAATCCTCCACAACAGCGAGTCAATACCTAGTAAATGAAAGGCAATCATTTGTAGATGAGGAGACAAACTGCAGTTTTATTTGAATGCGATTGACTGACGGACTTGCTGAATGAAGCCCGAGTGGGTTGTGTGTTAGTGCTTGAATGCAAATCTTTGTTTTACGATACATTCTGCCATTGAGTTTGAAAATCTACTAGTTCATGCCATTTCCATGACAATGAGACCTGTGTCAAGAGATTTTAGCCCTGTTATTTCAATGCATATTATGTGATAATACGCGAATATGATTTTAGACACCTGCTGCTGTCAGTGAACAATTACACCAGGTGGGGGATGAAAGCCATCTGTTAACGGGTCATATTGACTGCCTCTGGATAAAGGAGCTAACTATCTGCTCCCTACGACACAGATGAAGTTACCACATGAAGAGCCTCATGGCACAAAAAGGCCCTGATATTTTAATTAAACTGCTGTCACCCGGCCTCTCCAGCGCCAGTCAACTTCTTGTCACACTGACATACATACGTAAGGTTGAATAAGTGAGTGAAGCGATATGAGGAAGTTTTAAAATGATGTGGGGAGCTGGCAGCAGATGAGTGCCAATACACACTGAGAATTAAAGTCATGCCTGGAAGTCATTATTGTGATACTGACACTTTGGGCAAAGGATAATAAAGGGTGTGAAAGAGTGATAAAGACTGGAATTATCTGCTTTTCAGCTGCTTCATTGCAGAAATTTCTGTTTTTTACCATGTACTTCAATTTTTTTATGTCTCTGTGCTGGTGATAGCCGTGGCCAGAGGGTTTTTTGGGTTGTACGTCCGGTCCATTCTCGTGAACGCGCTATCTCAAGAATGCCTTGAAGGAATTTCTTCAAATTTGGCACAAACATACACTTAGATTCATGGATAAACTGATTACATTTTGTTGGTCGAAAGGTTAACGTCACTGTGACCTCACAAAACACATTTTTGGCCATACCTCAAGAATTCATATGCTAATTTTGACAATTCTACACAAATGTCTAATAGGATAAAATGATGAAGTGATGACATTTTGGACAGACATGTAAACTGCAACTTGACTGGCAGAGGCATACAACAGTGCGGCGGTAATACTAGTTTCGTTTTGTATCCGTCCATCTCTCCTCTGCCAAACCAATCACCTGGGGAGGACATCACGTTTTGAGAGTGTGAGACGACGACATAATATCTGTCAACTTCATCCTCTCTCTCACTTGCTGTCAGTGAATACTGCGTCCCCTCAACAGCTCTTTTAGAGGCCCTTCACCTTCTTCTATCACCTTCTATTTTTTTCTTTTTCAGAGGCATTTTCACACCATAAGAAATGAGAAAATGCTCTCATGTCCTTGTTTGTATATTTGGCCATTCTGGTCTTGCCAGAGCTCCAAAATTGCGACCTAATTTTTGACTTGAGTCAGAACTAATTAGCTAAAATTAGGATTCAAGACTTGACTTCATGAAGACTAACTTGACTTGCGTCTTGAGAACAAAAGTCTGTACTGTACATTAGACCTTGAAATGTTAATTGATAGGCCTAAAACACACATTAGGACCAAAATAGTAAACTCAACAATTAGAATAAAATGAGGCATTTTCTAATTAAGATGTGGGATATACCAATATTATTCAGGTTTTAGGAGCATTTTTTGGTATACATGTATACATCGCATTCGGAATATGCGTCTCAATTGGAGTTTTTACCACAGTTAGAGACACACTACACCATGCTTTAAGGTCAGCTCTGTGCGTTGTACACAAACCAACTAGCCATATACAGGGCTGGGCTAGAGATGTAAAAGAAAATCCCAAAGATATACATACCTACTTTTAAATATTATGAAAGACTGGGATATCAACAGGTTCTTTGATACTGTATGCGCAAATATCACAACGCATGCCGACCTTTTCAAGAAGGTGGTTGAAGGAATGAGCGAGGGAGGCTGTGTCCACACGGTCGAACAAGTCCGCTGCGAGTTACGTTAACGTCTAACAGTTACGCGCACGGTCATTGTACCCTTAGCATGCATCACTGTGCTACTAGCCAATTCTCATCAATGTTGGTCAACAGGTGATCATGCCTGCCCAAATAGTTTTGTAGCACCTTTTTTTTTTATCAACAATTCTCCTAAAGGTATGTGTAAATACTACTCGGAGAGAAAAAGAAAATGCCTTGAGAATGAATGGGCATGGACTTGCCTTCTTTTGGGGCTTAATAGCTTGTCTACACAGGAGAAGTTTCAGCCGCGATTTCCAGTGGTCGGTCTGACGGAGCACATGTGCTTCTATTTTAATCAGTGCAGCTGTCTACACAGTAACAGTAACACCATTTCACTCTCTTTTGCAAGTACTGTATAGTGATTGTGTATTGGGCTGTGAGCGCTGCCTACCACGGGTGACCTACACTCAACACTGTGCCTGAATGCATCCTGTGTGGACACAGATGGAGGACTGAAGCTGCTGCTGCTGCTCTGCTAATGGGCTGCTTTCGCTATGCAGCCTGTGTAGACGTTGTGTAAGACATGACTTGGAACTGCCCTCCTGGACCTCTGGCATGACTTGAGACTGTCGCTAAAAGACTTCTGTTAGATGTTAGATATTTGTGGGTGGTTAGAGAAATTTTTTGAAAAAGGCGATTTTTCTTCTGAGAAGGGAAATGTAATGCATTCATATAGTTGTTTCATGGCTTATTAGTATGCGATTATTCACAGAACGTCTGTATTAATTCAGAATCTTACCTAGAATACATGTTCAACATTAAGGGCAGGATCTATGGTGACAGCATAATGGTCTGTTAACAGTGAGCCAAAGATTATAAATCTAATCAGATAAATCTGATATTACAATGCAAAAGAGTATTGATCCCCATGGAGAAACAGGGACTTTGTGGCAGGAAGTGTAATGAGATACAGAACAAGAACAGAGGAAATTGTTGAGGAGTTGTCCATTGAATAGCAGTAGAACTGGCAAAGTCAGGAAGAAAAATTATATACTCATAAATCAAGACAAGCAACAGTCAACTTTGAGCAATTATTTCTGTGTTTTATTCCATTATCGGAACATGGATATCATGTACAATGTTCATAGACATATATGCAGACTCACGTGCTCATATCAACTCAGTGTCAAGAAACATATGCAAATCAGAAATTGTATAATAATGTAGGGAGCAAAAAAAACATTTAAAAGGCATCCGAGCATAGAATGTGTGGGCAGTGCAGCAGTGCTCTACTCACCCAGCACAGAGCCACATATGCAACAGTTAAAGCTTAACAATGGGACCATTTTGTATAAAACCAATCAGTCTTTGTTAGTGTTTGCCCCCCTTTTGACATTGAACCATAAAATCGATGTGCAGATTCTAAATTGTACAGAATATCTGAAAGAAAAGAACAAGCTCACTTGAGAAGTTTAAATTGCAAAAAGAACAATTGTTCTGACAAGAAGATATAAGCTGCAGTTTGATTTCACTTTTATCTCTTGAATAAATTATTTTACACTATGAGAAGAAATGTTGTTGTTTAAACAATAGTATCATTATATATTGTCAAATTTTGCAACGCCCCCAAATGTGAGTCAAAAATGCTTTCAGGGAAATATCTCTGGTCAGTCTTAATTAAAACTCACATAATGAAGCCTTTCTTGGAATGGCCACTAGATTTTGGGGGTCCAGCTAAGCCAACAACCTTCAGTTAAAGAGGATTTCTATAATTTGGTCTACTTGCCTTGCATGATTTAGAAAATGTAATAAGAGTTTTTTTTTTTTTTTAATAAGGTGAGGAAAAGGTCACAGAGGGACATTTTGAACACTTTCATTTCTAAAATTCAAGACAGTATTCCATAAAAGTGGCCACTGTAATGTTAAATGAATATTTATTGTGGCCCTCACAGACTAATAACCATAAGGGACTCACTTCAGGACTTCCTCTGGGCTCCAAAGCTCATAATTTCAAACAATTTGTCGAATCTTTAGTACTTACACTGAAGACACATACTGTAAATGATTGTGGCCTATAGCTTTCCAGTGCTTACCAACACAAAATGCAAAACAAATCCATAACTCTAGACCCAAAATAATATAAATAATAAATACTATTATGAAGGAATAAATGCGAATACAAGAACAATTCTTTTTACCATAAAATATTATTGCTGGATAGTTGTAGTTGAAAGTTAATGGAAGTTATAAAATATACTTGAATTCTTGCAGAGGTGAAGTGGAAAGGGATAGTGTAGCAAGTCAATATTGACATAATGACCCATAATAATAATCATACACATAGTAATAATAATAATAATTATTATTATTAATAATATATATGGGTTAATGTTTATTTCACTGAATATTTATGTTTGAGTTGATGTCAAACTGTATTGTTGATGTAGTATTGTGTTGCATTCTTGACAAACTTGTTCTGCCAAAAATATGTTGGTAGGAACATTTTTGCTACAAAGACAGTTTGGTATTCCTTGTATCTGTATTCGTAATTGTTGATATTAATTGTTTTTCTTAACACTTTGAATATTTTCTAAATTTTGTATTGCCGTCTTTTTTTTGTATTTGTAATGTCCATAAGCACTGAGGTTAAAAAAAGGGAGTATAATCATATATATCAATTTCATAAAGAGTGTAGAATAGAACAGCAACAATATGATAACCTTTTTATATGAGAACACGCTGGCTTCAGAAAGTTCAGGAATGTGACCCGTTGTTCATCTCACCTTTTCCTTCCTTTCCATCTATTGACTTGTATCCCACTCTGACAGGTCTAGCTGGTAACAGACATTTTCTTAGACTTATAGTCTGAATATGTTGCTCATAAGACGGTTTTAGAGTCGAGTTAATCCACCAACAGCTGTCAAATGGAAAGTAATATATTCTTGCTCATCTTTCTCAAGCAGTTTATTCTCCGGTTCCTTCTTATTCCCAAAGATGGAACTTTTCAACAGTTGCGTCTCCTCTTGAAGTAAAGCAATGTTTACTTTTAGGAATACAGATCAAAACTAACAAGACAGAATGCACAGAAAGCTGTGAGATGAGATTAACAGAAAACTTTGAAAATAAAATTTGAATACAAACACAATAAATTGCAATAGACAGACAGCAGAATAGTCATGTTTTATATAGTACTGGAGGATGCAAATATAGGCGTATGTTCACACCCTTAGGATTAAAGAAAAACAATTCCAAGCTCCCATGTAGTATGGTGTAGATGTAAAGTATTCATCAATGTTTTCAGTGCAGAGCTACAGCACTGAATCATTAGCTCCATGCATAACATGACACAACACTGGGGCCTGTGTGGTTTCTGCGTATGTATCTGCTTCAACCAATGCGCCTGAGTTGCAAATTTCATGGTTTTAAGTGTGCCTGCGTGCGTGCGTGCGTGCGTGCGTGCGTGCGTGCGTGCGTGCGTGCGTGCGTGCGTGCGTGTGCATTCAAATATGTGTGTGTATGAGAAATACATGTCAGCGTCTGAGACACTCTGTGGGTCCCTCGAAGTGTCAAGGCGCTCGCTGCTGCTGCTGCTGGCATAATTGAGTGGAAAGATTTCATTTTCACTGAAACATGGAGCAAGACAAGCTACTCAAACACCTTGTGGAGTCAAATGTGGTACGGACAAGTTTAGTTCACATTTTATCATGGGCCCCCAATAAAACACACACGCACACACGCACACACACACACACACACACACATACAGGGTTCTAAACTAACCTAAGCCATCCCGAAATAAATGTGAACCGTCCCAAATTTAAAATCTTTGTTTTTCTACATTATCATTAGTTAATCATTCAAAGTGACCTTCAACATAAATCAAACATATATTAACAAATATTTTTGTTCATAAATTTAGAATTTAAATTTCAAATGTTTTTTTTTATTTATAATTTGCAAGTTGTAATTTAGATTTTTATCAAACAATGCAGCTAAGTTATATTTAAATGTTTTCTATGTGTAAAAAGTAGCATTTGATCAAAAAGCAGAAAACAAGATTTTGCATATGGGCCCCCAAAAAGCTAGAAACGGCCCTGCTAGCTGCGTGTGCTAAAGTTGGAGGAGCTGCTAGACAAGATGCACTTGTCATGGGGAGAGACGCAGCATGTTGCCACGGACAAAATGTGATGGAAAGACTTCATTGCAGCCAAAGGGGACGTAGACAAAACATGCAGTCATTTTCATCACTATTCATTCTAATGTAACGAGTATTTTTCTTTCGACTCTCGTCCCAAATTCTTCCCGAAATTAATTTTCATCCTCCCCGATCGTGTTTTTTTTCAGCCCCGGGACGGGACGTCCTTAAGCTCGAGCCCTGCACATAGCCAATCCTTTCTGGTGCTTGGCTCCAATTGATTTTTACATCTGTGGGGAAATCGCCACAGTTAATGTCCACTATCTCCACTTCCTCAAAATGTTTTTAATTTAGTTTAGAGCCATAACATTTTGTGCAAGATATAAGTACTCAGAACCATGAGGTAAGAAAGTGTTGGGCCCATGGGAAGACCCATATACGAGAGTATGATAGTGACATTGTGACCCAACATGTAGGAGCAAGGAACAAAAAGAAAGTTGGCAGCAGGTATTATCGGCCCCCCTGGGGAGAAGCCATTGTGAGGTGTCCTTACAGGCACTATCAGATGCTGCTGCTCATGAGAGAGTTGGACTGTGAGGAGACATGAAAAATCTTGCATGTGAAGAATTTCTCTGATACAGTATATGCTTTTTGCTTTCAACTTTATTTTTATCCTTTTGTAACATGAAATTCTGAAAATAGCACCTGCAGTCTTATAAATAATTCTTGGTTCAAACTTTTAATGGTTTTACATTATTTGTGAGATAGCCACTAACCTATTATTTGTACTCTGTTGTATTTTAGCAGCATTCATATTTTACTCTGTGTGTGTGTGCGTACACACATAGGCGTGTGTTGTAAAACACAAACAGTTTAATCATGCCTGCAAACCCTAATGCAGCGTTTCAGAGCAGCAGCCCAGCACACTAAGGCCTGTCTGGGGAGCCCGGACTCCCAACTGCGTCTCACATGAGCAGTCCAGTAAAATTAGTTGATGATTGATCCCACTCTAGTGGGAGTGGAATGTTTTTCTTTCTCTTACTCCTAAATAGATATTGTATTCAAATAGAAGAACAGCCATTGACTTTGTAATCCCTGTGCAACTGTAGCTGACGAGCAGGAAAAGTCAAGTGTTGTATTTGTCTGTGTGCCACGCTTATCTCCTCTGGTCCCCACAGGCCTGGCTTGTCAATGTCTGTGGCTTCAAGCTACGCTTAGCTGTCTCTGATATTAAAGAGCACTATCTCTGAGGTGGCCATTTGGGGAGACAGGTTTCTTTTCATTCCAACAAAGACGCTCTTTGCCATAATATTGTGAGCATTTTTACCATGTCAAGCTGAATGCACTTTTCACCGGAATATAACATTTGTAGTCTTTATCTCTCTGGATATGGATTTCACTCAATCTGCCCTTTATGTATCTTTTATTAAAAATATCCTCACAATAGCAGTATTGTAATCTATTGCATTTGCAGTATTTTTATTTTACTCTTAAACAAGTAAAATACTAAGGCTGTCCTCTACCAAAGAAATTCTTAGTCGACTAATACTCATACAATTTTGTTTACTAATTGATAAGTTGATTTAATCAACAGATTATTCAAACTGAGTTTTTCCACAAAGAATCACACAAAAGCACCACTAAATATTGTGTTTACCAGAGATGTGCTGATAGGTTTGTGAGAAATAATTGATTCTGCATGAATGAGAAGCATTAATGACTCATCAACTAAAGAAATGTGACGACTAAAACTAAAATGACAGATTAGTTGACTAATGGAATAAGACTGGGCAGCCCTATAAAACACATTCAAATGTACAAGTATAATCTTTGAGAAATGAATAAATACATTCGTAAAATAATCATCCTGATTATAAGATTTTAATGAAGGGGTTTAATAATTGTGATGAAATGCAAAGGTTGTTTCGGTCTTTTGAAATCCTGCATTAAAATCAGCTGCCCTGCATGCACCAATTAAGCAGTAATTACAAAAGCATCCAGTTTTATCTCTACTTGCGTGAGTCCGGTGGTCTGTTATGTACTTATTAAAGTGAATTATCTCAGATAATCATTCTAATCGGGGTTCAGCTCATGTTAGCAGGCTTCCTGCTGGGTGCTAATGTCTAATTACAGTGGAGCACGTCTTGATGGGAAGGGTGCCCCGCAGCTCTCCAGCTCCATGTTCTGCGATGTCTCTCTATCCTTGTCTAATCACACACTGGACTGTCAAGTACACATCGTGGCCAATCACTGATGATAAGCAGCTGATCAAAGAAACCAGAAAGAAGCTGATCAAAAAGACTGAGAAATGTGGGGAGGGAGTACATTCCTGGGAGATCATATTTTTCCTCCCAAGATGACCTTGATACCCTGGCGATGGGTCATCCATACACTTTGTTGCTTTTTCTGTGTGGTTGTGTGTGTTTGAATAAATCCTACCATGTGTGTCCATCTATGTATGTGGACACACATGGGATAGAGGGAGGTAAGGATAGGTGTATTTGGCTTGGACATGTGCATCTCCACAGGCATTCAATAAGCTATGCAGCTATAAAGACACTTTCAGAAAATGTGTTAAATATTTTCATGTAGTTCAATAGCTGACTGTAATGCAACTCCAGAAAGAAACAAAACATACATATACATGTTCCTTAAAGTAATGAGCATCATAAAAAAACTGATTTTATATTTTATATTTTAGGCAATCCATCATTACCAAGACAGACAGTGTGCATACAGTATAGTCTACATATTAAAGAATATTAAACATATGAATCTTCATATAAAAACTCTTTGTCCAGGACAGAGATTGGTATTTCTCCTATACTGTTGTCTTTCATGAAAATAAATTGAGTGGAAATCCACTTCCAAGGTTGGTCATTACCAGTGGTAGGTAGAGTGATTTCATGGCAGCAGATTGGAAAATGGCCCTTTGTAGCAACTCCATTTACATGGAGAAATGCTGATGGTTCACAATAACAAATGTGCCATAGTCGACAGAGAGCCGCTCTGCCCGTTGTCTTTCACTGACACTTGATAGTAGTGCGTGTACAATTATGCATAATGCACTAATGGCGGTTTCTCATAACTGTCAGAGAAGCTGTGGGTAAAGTGTTTCCTTTGCAGACAACTTGATGCTAGGTCTACCGCCGGCACGTTTTGATTTTGCTGACGCCAGTACCCTTGACAACAAAATAGCATTGTATCAGCTGAACGTCTGCCTCGGCCATCCTTGCAAAGTTATTGAAAAAAATTGCTTATTGAGAATGTGTCACAAGTTTTCTGTGCTTATTTGACTGAAGAAAAAATCTCAGTGAGAAAAAATGAACACAGTTCAATATCTGTGTGCTAATATTTGCAATTATTAAACATTGTTTTTATTTAGGTTAAAAATCCTTGTTTGACTAACTTAAAGGGTGATGTTTCTAGAACTGTGGGGAGCGAGGCAGACATCAACACAACATTAAAGTATTTATGGCGATATATATTTCATGCTGACTGGTCCATAAGGATTACAGCGGGACACATTAATGGGGAGAAGCAACCATTACAACAACAAGCTGATGAAAAATTGATTATGTTTTCTTGCTTAACTCTGTTAACTATGTCAGAAGGTAATTAGCGACAACAAATGTTACAGTTTAAATTATGCTGAATTATTCGAAAATCATGTTGGCAATAGAAACACAAGCGCTCATGTAGGCATGACATAGACAACTTTCCTCTGCAATACAATTAAAACTTAAATTGTGTAACTCACAATGTTCATTATTTAGAACTGTTTTTCACATTTAAAATGAGTAAATCAGTAAATATGTCTAATATTCTTAATATACTACAACAAACCAACTGGGAAGGGAAGTATTTCAAACATTGAATTTGTTCAGTGAATCATCTACTTCAGGGTAAAAGGAACAAAAGCAGATTACAAAATTTTGGGATATGCCGATACCGGATTGGATATCAAGCCGATACTGACTGAAATAGCTGGATCGGATATCGGTGACAATCGGGCCGATTTTTTTGTTTGTGTACTATATACATTGTATACTGGAATTCTAATTCCTTGTAATTCTTGAGGAATTTGTTGCTGTATTAAAAAGGTTTACGCTTGATCTGTAAATCCTGTTAATTTTGAAGATTTTTTACCAAGTTGCTGGTGTATGATTATTATTTTAATAATAAAAAAATCAGTAATTTTATATCTATGTATTTATTTGTTACATTTTGTTAGGAAAGCAATGTTTAAGTCAGGGCTGATGTTGCCCTACACATAAAAGAATGATCCCAGTCACTTCCACACAGTGAGGCTTACAGTTTATTAATTAAACACTGGTATGGGATCGGTACTCGGTATCGGCCGATACCCAGAGCCCAGGTATCGCTATCGGTATCGGACTGAAAAAGTTGGATGGGTGCATCCCTAACAAAATTCTTTTAAAATGTTGTTTGCAATTAGAATTTCAAAGGACATTTTATTTACTCACTGATATAATCTTGGCATCATGTGTATGTCATGTTTTTATTCTCAACAGTTAAAGCAGCAATTTATATATCTATGATTTAGATTCATATTTCTTTGTTGTTGTTTTTTTTGTCCCGTTATTAGTGTCATCCTTACAAACTTAACTTCACTACTGTATTCTGTGTCACATTGAAACTCGGACATCCATCCTCACTAGCGAGTTCTGCTTTGCTGAATCTAAAACTTTGGAAAAAGTGGAAAGTCAAAGGTTGGAGTTGCCTTTAATTCAGAGCGAATTGTAAGTCCAGCTCTGGTTTCCCATTTTGCCAATGTTCTTTGTACCCAATAAAAGGGAAAAAATAAAAAGCAAAAGAAGAAAAAAAGCTTGTGGTCAAGTGTGAAGGAATTTATGTGGCAGTCTGAGTGTTTTAATCATTGCCACAGGAATTTACTTGCCAGTGTCTCATGAAGTCCGCTGTCACACAAAGAGTTGCACTGCCACAAGATCACTGAATTAGAAATAGTAGTCCCACACACTGCGGTCCTTTAGAAGACAATGTTATTTATTTATTCTGGGCTGCCTCTCGAGTCCATCTCCAAAATCACACAGTAAAAACTCTGGGGGTGTGATGTTTCTCAATAGTTTCCACTCCACTGTTCACAGCTCAAATGAATTTCTCTGAAGATTTATTCTTCACAGCTAATCACTTGTTACTTGGATCGAATGAGTACAGTAAGTCACACTCGCGTGCACTTTACAGAAAAAAGAAAATAACCACGACTGAATCATCGTCTGGCGTGAGGCGATTCACTCCAAAGTGATTGGATTTCGGAGACCCCCTCCCTCCCCCCCAAATGTATAAGCACCTCATTGCTTTTTAATTTAAGATTAACTTTACTTTTTCTGTCTCTAACAAAGACGAGGTTATCCCCTTGTCTGCTGGCTGTCTGGTTCCCTCGCTCACTCCCTAATATGTTTTGCTCGTTCAGTGCCATCAGTTACATGTCTGCCAAGCATCACACGTCGTCAACTTGCTCCCAATGACATCCCACTGTTCTGACCATTGATTGGCAGGTCAAGCAGCGAGGGCAAGCAGGAAATCAATAGCAGAGGACCTCTAGACAGTACAGGGGGAGTCTTCAAGGAACTGGCCCGCTGGACACTGCCAATCACCAGCCACAAAATGAAAGGCCAGCCAGCCATGAACAAAAGCTATCTCCAGGCAGAAACACCAGCTTGGAACGTAGATGGATTTATGTTTAGGTAGAAGTTTCTCCGATAGTCGGAGAGAAGGAAAGAAGGGGGGGCAAAGTTTTCTGGAAATATATTTGCATTACTTATGCTCATTCATATGCTAAAACTCAAGGGGGATCTAGGACCTTTGGGATTTGGCATTACCAAATGTAGGCTCTTTATCTTAACATGCGGTTGCACCAGGTCTGACAGTCTAAGCATGACAGAGCAAGCTTATTAGCATCTAGTCAGCCATTTCCAACCAGTGGAAGACATAGGAGATACAAGCGGAGTATGCACAGCTATATTCACCCTCTAGCCTCCTTAAAATATGGCCTGAGGGACCCTTGAGGCTTAGTGGAGTTGTGCTTTGTCCTCCTTGGTGATGCTTTTCCCATTTTTCTCAGACACACTTTTGGATGCTGTTGGCGCATCACCAAAACAAACACTCAGCTGACACCGGTGACAATAATTCCGGAGCAGATTCGAAAATAAAACCTGAAAAGAAAATGGGAAGACTGTAAATTTAGCAGTGACACTCAGGTCTGCCTCCTCGTCAGAAACAGGGTTGTAGTTTAGGCTCTTGGAGGACCCAAAGGAATGTTTTCTTTTTTCTTTTTCCCCAGACAGCACGCACTTCTCTTGGAGACATATCTTCATAACCGTGCACTTTTAAAGCCAAGATCACCGCTTCTTCGTCTTGTCCTTCAGTTGCTGAGTGTCATGTTATGTTCCACTGCCCTTGCAGTTTTATCCTCACACTCCTGCCTCACAATCAATGACCTTTGAACCTGGTCATTTATCTCAGCGCTCAAAATATATTGAGGTGATTCATTGTGCACGGTACTCAAGGGTGAAAGAATCAATGGAACAAAGAACATCAATTATACAGTTTCTGCAAAAGTTAGGGCACATGTGATGCAAATGTTCACAACAAATCTCAATTTGTCAGTTTTTGTAGATCAATGCACTTTGTAAGTTAAGTTTTTCTTTTACATTTCTATCAGTAGGAGCTGCATTACTGACCAAAAATAATGTGCTTGTCACCGATTTTAATTCCCAGTTAAGCACCAGACAATTAAGTATAATTTCACCGCACACAGGGAATAATTGTGTGTTTACACATAATTTTGCAATTGGCAGGTCTAAGACATTTATTTGTTGGTTCAGGGAGGTTCACTCCTTCAGAATAAGAATAGAAATGCTATGACCTTCCTTCTGGCCCCTGGCAGTTGGTGAAACATTTGAACGTGTTTCAACTACTGTCACCTTGGGTCCCCGCCATGCACCTGCCTTTCACATTGCCGCAGACAAAAAAAAAAAACACCCTGCATTTCCATGGTAACCACTGGAATTAAAAATGCATCAAAACTTCCCAGTGCAAAAGGAGAATGGCAGCAGAAAGAGGCAGTGACAGCAGGCGATGGCGTGTTCTCCGGATGCCTGACAGAAATGTACCACATTACGCAAATGTACGAAACAACCTCTCCCTCACATACATGCACCAATGTACTAACAATCGCACACACACATATCATCACCCTCACCTCACCTCTAGTTTGCAACAGAACAATGTAGCTGCTTTCAGTATAAATTCCATTGTTGCTGACAATGGCTTCTCCCCAGCCTCTGCCCATCTTTTTATGATCTCTTGTATCTACAGTACATTCCTAATGCTCTGCGGATAGATGTTCGGCTCTGAACTCTTGCCTTCACCCTACATTTCAAAATGTGGATGTTTGTGAAATGGACTGGAATGAAATGGAAAAAGGAGCCAGTGTCTTATTTCCACCTCTCACCGCCTCCTTCTCTCACTTCAGTTTCATTTGCCTCTCTCACTCTCTCCCTGGAGATTAATGATAAAATGTCCAGCATTTGAAATGGTGCCTTCAATGACTGTTCAAGACAGGGTGATAATAACACCCAATGAAATGGGCAAATTATACCAAGGACTGAGACAAAGTGGTCTGACTTGGAAGCTTTTGAGCAGGCCATTTAAAGAAGAGAAGCTGCAAGCCTCAATTTCTTGCTCAACTCTTCCGGATATCCTGAGTGCGTGTCGGTCAAACTTGATTTTGGCTGTGGATTCCTTATCCGGTATTACAATCTGGAGAAACTCTGTAATACTTTGGCTGCCGCCTCTAAAGGGCAACGCACCCAGGCAGCATATGACATGTGTCAAAACACCTGCACCTTCTGATTTCTCGTGGCGTCGTGACTTGTGTCATTGCAGGTTGATGCTTGTCAATGCGTCAAGATACGCCACCCTCCCATTTCCCAGCGTCACCATGCATCAACGCTCCAAAATAATAGTCATTTTATCACGTTTGCTCCCTAGATGCACACATCCTGGTTATTATGCAGCGATTATTATTCCGTCTGCATGCCGTGTCGAGTGTGTGCTACAGGCGTCTAATGACACAACGGGACGTGACGCAGCCGGTGTGTATTGCGCTTATGAATTGTCATACTGTCTGCTGTGACATCACCAGTGGCTGCACACTGGTGATGTTACAAGCACGGCAGGTATCATGCTGATTTGCCCCATAAGCTTTCCATAATACTAAAAAGATTCCTGCCATAAAGTATCTTTGAGGATAGGTCGCACTTAAGATTGACTTGTAGTTTTTGATAACAACAACTTTTAGGTGTGTTGGAAGAGTGCAGCCACGGCAAAAAAAACAAAAAAAACAAAAAAAAAAAATGAAATATTGTATATGTTTTGTATGTTTGTGTTTTAATTCAGAGTGAAAATTGAAGGTGTTTTTTTCCATACTAATGCAGAACACAGTAGCAGTAAGCTAATTAGTAAGCTACTTTTTAGTGAGCCCAAACTCCCGAACACAGATCATATCAAATTACATAAACTGTTATTCCTCTGCTATTAATAATGATCGTGAGCAGGCACAGATTGGGAATGAAAAATGGTCCCGGACTTCTTGACCCAGACCGAACGGCTAGAAGGAGCACATATTGGCACTGGTAGCAAGGTGGCAAGAATCTCTGGCATGCAGATGAACGGCGCCCCTTTGCCGGGGCTCCTCAATCACCCGGTAGTGGCACATAGGGAGGCGGACACCGTTCGTCTGCATGTGCTGTTGAGGATCGGCAGATTTTCACTTTGGTGACATTACGTGACTGGTCATTATCAATCCACTTGACGAGGGCGGCTTCACCCACAGGTGCTTTCTCCATGCACATTCGTTTTTCATTCAGACAATAATTAATTTTTCCCGTCATGATTTCAGTGTGCACGCTGCACCAGCCTCAGGCAGCCAGCCGGAAAGCAGATGGGTTACTGCGGGGCAAAGTATCAAGGGTGTAAAGTAAAAAAGAAAACAAATTTAATTAAAATTAGACTAACGTAGTTTTTTTCCATGTATTGTCATTAGGGCTGTCAATCGATTTAAAATATTTAATCACGATTAATTGCATGATTGTTCATGATTAATGGCAATTAATCACAATTTGTTTTATCTGTTCAAAATGTACCTTAAAGGGAGATTTGTCAAGTATTTAATACTCTTATCAACATGGGAGTGGGCAAATATATATGTATATAATATATGTATTATTGGAAATCAATTAACAACAGAAAACAATGACAAATATTGTCCAGAAACCCTCACAGGTACTGCATTAAGCATAAAAAAAACATGCTCAAATCATAACATGGCAAACTCAAGCCCAACAGGCAATAACAGCTGGCAACAACAACAACAGGAACCGCTAAAAGACTCTCTCACTCTTGTTTTTTTTTATAACGGGCTGCTCAAGCAGCCCACAGAGTGACCGGCCCACCACGAATTCTCCCGCTGCTCCTGATGGCCAGTCCAACTCTGATAGTGAGCCGTAGTGCGTTCTTATTGACTTCTACTACTTCTCTGGACACTGCCATGTGAAACAAGCAAGGCATTTGTCATGAATTCCTGTGGCGTGATTTGCTTGTCATGCATAGAGTATCTGTGACACAGCTTGAAATAATTCATAGCACAAAACCAGAAAACCGTATAATCAAGCTTATTGATTACAAATGCTTTTCTGTCCACATGTTTCTTGTATAAAATGTAATTGAATTGTTTCCACCGTTCAAAATAAATCAAAATAAGTAAATTAATAAAAGTAAGACATACTGTAGCAATTATCCTCTGAGGATGAATCATAACAATCTTTGTTGCCGTACCATCTCTGTCGGTAACAGATTTCACACATTGGAAAAACATTACACAGCACTGATTTGCTTCATTTAGCTTTAATTGGGGTTTTTAATCCAGACTGAAAATGACAGCTGTGTAATCATAACCATCTTGTGCACAAAAAATGCTATGATATAAATTTAACACAACCGTTTTTAAAGCTTCTTTAAAAGCTGCTTTATATATTACAAAGACACATTATGACTGTGTGAGTGTGTATGTAGAGAACTAGAAGACAAAAGGACAGTTGTACACACACAGAACATCCTCTTTTGAGTTGCAAGGCAGCATTTCACACATAAACAGTGGCATTGATTTTCTTTATTTTACAACACAAAGTTCATGCAGAGAAGGAGACCATCTTTAAAAACTATACAGTGATATAATGCACAACCAGTGTTCATTTTTAATGCCGCCACAACTGGAAAATCTGTGAGCACATCTTAAATCTCTGAACAACGTTGTAGACGCCAGACAATGAAACAACGTCTCTGTCCACGGCTCAGGGTCAGAAGATCACCAGACAAAAAACAGTCATTCTTCATCTCCTTTTAAAGTAGAAGCAACATCATCAGCTCCCAAACTCCATGCTGACAAGCCAGGGACTTCTCAGACAACCGTTGTGCTGACAGGACAATGTTTTGGTGCTCTGGCCTCGAGATTTCCCTCTTCTTTGCCTTCGTTTCAGCCTGGGAGCCACATGTCATGGGTCAAGCAGAAGAAAATACTTAACTGCTTGTTATTCCTCTCTGCTGGCACTCGAAAAGGATCTGGTGAGAGACAGATGAGCCTGTCTCCCTGAATAGAGAGGCAGACGGCTTATAAAGCGCTGCTGCCTTTGCCGGTACCTGTGTGTGTGTTTATTGCCGCTCTTTGCCTTGGGGAGACTGCTTGGAAATATTAAGTGACAGAGTTTAAAGTTACAGCTCGGGGACCAACATTCCCAGGAGTCGAGACCGAATAGTGAAAAACTAACATTTCTCTTGTTGTGCCCGCCTCCCTGAAATAGTTTGATCACTTTATCAACAAAACTAACAAAGTGACAGTGAAACAGGGAAGTTTCACAATATCTAAATCATGAAAAATAAAATGATACCCCCAATCTTAGACCCACAAAAAGCATGGTGAAAAACCTCCTAATGGATGAGTATGTTAACTTTATACATACTTGTTATTGTTGTCATAAAAATGATTTAACATTGATTAGATATTGTGTAACGATATTATGCGATTAGATAAGATGTGTTAACAACAATTGCAATGTTAGTGCACTGTTACAGAGCAACTTGTTTCAAAGGGTTGGCAAATAGTTTTTGCATCTTAATTGGCCATGTTTATTAATAAGTAAGTCAAAAAGCATTGATTTTGACAGTGGAGGGTGAGCTTCTTGCTGTGCGATAGCTAGACCTCATGCTGTTTCCTGCGAGCAGGACTCTTGCTGTGTAGCAGTGATTGCAACATATCCTTCTGATTACTGTCAGTGAATGTTATTAGGTGTTTTCTGATTGGGCTTGCATCGGCTGCAGGGTTCACTCTACAGGCTTCATGGGAATATGCAAAGTGCTTTGGCAAGTAAACCTCCATCTTAAATACAATGGTGCCGCCGCTACTGCTTTTGCTTTTGTGGGCATAATTTGACACAGATGCTGGGTCTGTCACAAAGGCAGTGGAAAACACATTAGCGATGGAAAAGCCAGCATGTCCCTTCACCCAAAGACAAAGCTGTTTGAGGATTGTGGTGTAACCACCAAAGGATGCCTCTTGATTTTTCTCAATAGCATTGCCTAGTTTTCCTCAGTCCTGAAAATACCTTTGCTTGTGCGTGTGTGGAATCACTGGACTGAAAGCATATGTTGCTGGACAGTTGTTAATAATAATGTGGCTTTTGTAGAATCCTGTTCATTATTTGTTTTTGGAAGATGGCGCCTTGGTGTTGATCCCCTTGTCAAGCTCCGGGAGGTTCCCCCACCACAAAAAAGTCACGTCTAAGAAAACAAAATCCAGCCTCCCTTTTTTCTTCTCCCCATTTCTGAGCAATCAAATACCACCAAACACTGTTAACATTTGCAGCTTTTATCTATATCTTTAGCAGTAAGGCAAGTCAAGAAATAGGGATATACAGTATCATCCCAGTGTGCCTCCGATGTTGTTCCACCTCCACAGGCAATTCCCAGAGGATTACAAACACACTGAAGTATACATGAAGCCCTCAGCAGATATTTTCATTCCTTTGTACTGTATGTGTGTGTGTGTGTTTCCTATTATTTAAAAACGTGGCCAGTATTCCCTCTTGTTGAGCCCAGAACCAACATTCACACATTAAAGAGTGATGGTATGCTGTACGTTGGCATTTTCAGTTCCTAGTAAACAACCTGTATACCTGTATAATAGTATTATTACACGTGCAATTGTGGCTCTGGCAAATTCAAATACACGCCTCCCCCATCATCTCATCTATCCAGTTTTCTTTTCTCTTCCTAGACGTAATGCGGCTCATTCAATCTGAAAGCAATTTAGCCCATTAGCTTGATGTTTAGGAGGGCCAACTAAACCATATGCATCTACTCTCCAGCCTTCATACGGAACTTAGGGGCAATTTGTTTGTTAATAATGCGGGCAGTTTTCCCTCTGTGTTGGAAACGGAGCATTTCTGACAATAATGCAAACAACAACAGGATGTATGGAGGGATTTTGCAAATGCTCATTGAGCAGGAGGAAACGTTTACGAAGATCTCCACGAGGTTAATTGGCCGGGTTACATTCAACACTGTAAGCTCTGTAATTAGTCAGGTACTTATTCTGTTGAACTATTGTTTTAAGTTACCATTAACTACAGCCGGGGTGTATACAGTTACGCAAACACAGAGATTCTTTGAAGTAGTATGGTTTTAAAACTTTTGCACAGAGACTTTTGAAGAGCAGCACTCTCTTATAGCATAGTTTTTCTTAACCATGGAGTCGTAGTGGTTCCCAACCTTTTTGGCCTTAAAGCAAAGTGATGGCCTCAGTTTGGACATGAGCTGTGAGCAGTTCAATTGAAGAGTAAATGTTCTATTTGAAGGATTTTCAAAGGCCTGAAGACGGAAAAGTACATTTTTTTGTTGTTTTTTTAGGGGTGCACCGTTCCAACTTTTTCAGTCCCAACACTGATAGTGATACCTGGGCTTTGGGTATTGGCCGATACCGAGTACCGATCCGATACCAGTGTTTAATTACTAAGCTGTATGCCTCACTGTGTGGAAATGACTCAGGCTTGACTTAAACATTGCTTTCTTAACTTTGTAAAACAAAATGTAACAAATAAATACCTACAGTAGATATAAATTTACTGAATTTGTCTTTATTATTAAAAATGATAAATTGTACACCAGCAACTTGGTAAACAATCTTCAAAATTAATAGGAAATACACTTGAAATGTAAACATTTTAATCCAGTAACATATTGGTCAAAACTTAA
Organism: Sebastes fasciatus; assembly: GCF_043250625.1. Taxonomy (NCBI): domain Eukaryota; kingdom Metazoa; phylum Chordata; class Actinopteri; order Perciformes; family Sebastidae; genus Sebastes; species Sebastes fasciatus. The sequence continues at coordinate 14,557,774 of NC_133799.1, forward strand.
ATGGAAATTTAAATTCCAGTATATAATCTATATAGTATATACACATAGAATTGAATTGACTAGATCGGCCCCAATGTCACAGACACCCAATCCAGCTATTTGAGTCAGCATCGGCCCGATATCCCATCCGGTATTGGTGCATCCCTAGTTTTTTTAAAGCCAAAAAGTTGAAGAAACCCCATGACCCTGATATTTGGAACCACTGGACTTGTATATCAAACTAAATATCATTTTCACTGTTAATGATTGATAGAAGTCAATTTGCACATTGGCAAAGGTCATAGAACATAGCAACATATTAAGGCACTTGAGACCATTCAAACATCTTGTTCTCATCTTCTAACATCTGAAGTAATCATCATATACCATTTAACTTGAAGGTATAAAAACACTCAAAGAGCCAGAAAACTCTTTTGGGTGATTTGAAGTAAGAAAAGGGTGAAATTAACTGGCAACTCTGCAGTATAAGCATCCAGTCAGTCATTGGCATGGCCCCAGTGATTTCCGTTTGTCATTAGCGTTATCGTCTCCTCTTTCAGTTTTCCCAAGAACACATTATTTTTTTCTTTATTTTATTTAATCGGACAAAAAATTCATCAAAATATTTTTGCCGACCACAGTCAGTGAACGTTTTAATGACTTCATGCAAGCTTAACAAAAACTGATCCCAATTATTGCTCTTTTGATTTGAGATCTCCCTTACTCAGGGGTTATTAAACTGAAGTGTTTTCTGCCATTTTATCCACTTAACAGAGGCAGTGGACTAGTGTATATGGGTTTGATGATCATCTCTATTAAACTAGAAATAAAGACATTTTCATCTCGTCTTAAGTGACCAGATGATTGTGGAATATTGTTGTGAAATAATAATGGATTTGCATCTGGGGATGAAGATCCTGTAAATTCTTGTTTGCGATGCCTCGATTTACCCGCAGAATCCAACATCAAACATGCAAACCATTTAGCCTTAATATCCGATTATGATCCGTGTGCTCTCCATGTGAAGAATGTTTCTGTGCTATCGACACACTCGAAGCTTTCAGGTAAGGACTCATCAATCACTGGCCCTCTTCTGACATTAACTTTTTTGTCAATGCCACTGTCTCCAGTTTGTCTGCAGACTGAAAGATTTGAGAGGCACTTTTTATTTGCACGCTTTTAACTCCGCCCAGCCGGGGTAATGGAGCTGGTTGTGTGCAAGCAATTAATGCAACCACAATGCCAAAAGTGGTGATTTGTCATACAGCGGTGATACATAATCATTATATGGAATGTAACGCTCCTAAACTGCCCAGCCTTGGTTGATGTTGTGATTCTGTCTGTCCTTGGGTTTCTTATGGTCTTGCCCGGTACTCCCATTTCCACATTCCAAGTCAAACACACACAGACACAAGCAAAAAATGCACGAGATGTAGCACTGTTTCCTGTAATGTGTGTTGCTTTTTTTTTTTTTTTTCTTGCTTACCGTTATCTGTGTCTTCATCTGTGGTTGCTTTTATGTAAAGCAATATGGAGCTAAAATGACCCTGCACAAACATACTTAACCTCTTTGCCTCTTTGTCAAACACTAGTTTTTCCCTGGAACTGCATAGTAAATATAATTAAAATGCAGCTATTGCATGTTGTTGTGCAGTTCCCGACTGTCATTTGTTTTGACTTCATAAGCAACAGTGCTGCTAATTTATCGTACCTCTAATTTTAACTCCCTGGACACTCTACCTCCTGTCTACTCTTGCCCTTAATATGAAGGCATTTCAATTGCAGTGAAGCCCCTAGGCTGACAGCCATGAGATTAGTATGAATGTATTACCCCCTTGGGTGCCATAGGCTGTAATAAGTTCCCCATTAATCGTATCCGTTGGGGAAAATTTGTTTAGGCCTTAATTACATATCATTAAAATTGGTCTTGATTCTCTGAGATTTAAGCTCAGAATTAGACTGCACATTTTCTTCCTTCTTTGCCTTTGGCCATTCTGCAAATTTATGTTACTTTGCTTCCTCCACCAATGTGATTTCTCACGGCCTCAATGATAATGTGTTCCTGTTGCTTAAAACACACTTGTTTTCACTGGCATTTTAATTCATAATATCCTAGTTTTTGCTTTGTTTGTGTCTGTTTTACACACAGTCTTATCTACGTCGTATCTCCTTTTTCTTCTCACTTTACAAAGCTTTTTGAAATGTGCTTTATAAATAGTTTACCTACTCACTAGGGGTGTCACGATTCTCCAAATCTTTGATTCGATTTTCGATTTAAACATGCCATTGTTAGACTATGGAGTCTTGATTCGTAAAGATCAACAGATCATTGGTTTTGTCATTTACACTTTCAAATTCCCCTTTTATTTAGAAATACTTAGTTAGTTTAAAAAATTAGACTACAACAGTCTACAATATAAAAAGCTGCATCTTTTCAATATCAGTATCTGTGTGTAAGGAAAAATAACTAACTAACTAAATAAATTCCGCTAGCCACCAGCCTACTTCATGCTTGAGTATCGTAGCGACAGGGACGGCCAACATTTCCCATCATGCCTGCCTAGTCCCGAGAGCTGGACTGATTAGTATAAGTTTGCTGTTTAATGTTCTAAAATGCAAATGTTACTTTTGTTGGTGTTTGTAATATAATGTGTCTGTTCAGAACATGGTGGCTTATGTTGGAAAATAGTGATTTTTGTGCTGGTTTATAGTTTTAAACATGAGTGAAGTGGATGTTACATTTCTTTAGTTCAGCTGTATTTGTCTTCGAACGCATGATGGTAGGTGGGGGCGGAAAAAAAAAGTAATCGTCGAGACAGCTTTTGATTTCGATGGTCGAGATCGGAAGCCAATTTCGATCGATTTCAGATTAAAAATCAAAATCATGACACCCGTACTTCTCACTATGGATAGGAAGAAACTCTGTTATGGTAAATTGTTTGAAATGCAAAACTCCCATAGAAGACTAAGGCTTGTCAAGCTCAGCTAGTCCACATAGCCACAATAAATGGAGGCTTACATTTCATACTGCTTTCTGCTGGGGAAGTTTCCATTTACACTATTGGAGCTTGAAGCAGAATCATGGTTGTCTTTAAATCCCTTCCCTTGACTTGCCAAAACACTTTGAAGTCAGCTGCCAGCAGTGGAGCTCACATCTGACTTTGGCTGAAATGTTCAGTGGAGGGACCGGTGACCTCTAAAGGTTCTGCATGGCCGCTAATCCATATCAAATGATATCCAGAATATTATACATGGAAATACCTCCACTATCCAAGGGCCCTATTGTGGCTCATTACAAAGGCCTTTTATAGTTTTACTGTGTTCACATCCATGAGACCAAGCTGAGAGCAGTGGGCTGTATTGTGAAATATTATCATCCTGGTTGGAAATCCATTACTTGTCCTGGTGTAACAGTAATTTGAAAACAATATGGTTAATCAGTTATTCTTACTTTTTTTAAAGCTCCTTTACATAAACAGTCATTCACAACCAGGTTTTAAGGAAAGGTGCATTCAGACTGGGAGATACTGATAATTTAAATAAACTGTTTATGACATCTTTCACTAAGCTTAAAGTGGTCACTTGATGTTGCAGTGATGGCAGTTGAACACATGGCTGACTAAGACGATTTGGTCACTGACAAGGCCGTTTGTGGAAAGTGGTATTTCTGGGGTTTAAAGTCCCCGAAAGTAATTAGAGCAACAGTGCCTCTAAAAATGATGATGATTCAGTGTTTGTTGATGACTCATAACTTATTCAAATCCCTGTCCTCTTAGAGGATGTCAAGTAAGTGACTCATAACATAACATATTCTCTATTATGTAGACATCGTTAGGCAGTCTTAACTGGGCTTTGTAATTTTTTTGCATAATGTGCCTACTGCTTGTTTGTGTGTGAATCATGAACCAGAAGACTACATACCCATTCACAAGGTTTATGTGCTAATTTCAGTTCTTTGACGTGTTCATCAGCAATTTAATGTATGCTTTCTAGGAATGTCATGATACCAGAAATGTAGTAGTCGATAGCAATACCAGTGAAATTATACAATTCTTGATACCAATTCGATACCACGGTAACAAAACAAAAGTAAAACTATGAATCCCATGTACTTCAACATACACTCCTTTATTACCGTTTGCATACTGGTTATTGTTAGGAAGTTAGACAGGTCATAATTGTCTCTCTATTATCTATCTTATATTGCTGTGAAAACATCTTCAAACAACTGTAGTTATTCAAGTTTCTTGCCAAAAATTATATTTTACAAGTTTACATTTGAAAACATCATGATAATTTAGGATTTACCTTCACCCATTGCTAATTTTTTTACTCAATAGAGCCTGAATATATCATAATCAATCGATGGCACCTCCTGTGTTGAAAATCAAAAAACGAGTACTGTCACGTTTTCAGAATTTTGGTGTTTACTTGGTACCAAAACATTGTTTTTTGTGACATCCCTAATGCTTTCCATTCACACATTCTTGCGTTTACATTGTGTGAGGTGTGTTAGATTCCTTTGCAGGAATCAGGCTTTGGGACTTGTTGTATTAAGACATCAAGAATGAATGAAAGAAATGTGTTGATTTAAACCTGCCAACTCCTACTGGGCCAGTTGTATTTGTTTAAACAGGTACATTCATCTGTCAGTTTTAGGAGTGGCTTCCATGAACACAATCTGGGATGGCGTCCATCATACACAGGTCACATTTGCATTGTTCTAATGTCAAAGCTTCAGTGACACTGCATCAACCACCAAATGTTAGTTTCGCCTAAGCTTCTATCGTATATTTAAACATAAATCATTTGTAAAGTTCCTTTTGAAATATAATATGGGTTAAAAAAATGGAGGCATTTGGTTTAGTAAAATCGTTATTAAAAAAGATATAACACCTTTCATAAAATTATTGGGTTTCTACAGACAGAAGTACACAGTAGTTTCATAATCATGTTTAACAATAAAATATGTGTAGTATTTTTCTTTATGAAGATAAAATAATATATAGATATATATAGATAAGATATCTATAAAATACAATGTATAACAGTTTTTAAGAGAACTGGATTTACGTTTATTGTTGTCCATAGTGTGTCATTGTTCATCATACATCAAGATGGAGACGGGCGTTCGCTATCTGACATTAGAAGTTAGTGCTGTATTACTATAGTTACCAGTACTTAGCTTTCTTGGGGATACGATTAGCTTTGTTACCTTTGGTTAAGGTGGCTTTCTGTTGCAGAAATGGAGTTTTATTTAACAAAGTTTTGGCAAATAGATATTCCCTTCTCAATAAAACCATCTTTTTTACAGTCCCCCAGAAAGAGAGGTTCAGTATGTCAAAATGCTGTCTTGTTTCAGTCTTGAAATATTCCCTAATTTAAAACAGACATAAATGTATACAATAATAACACCAGCAATACCTGCAGCTCATAATGTTTACTTTTCCTGATAGCATTTAGCATGAGAGGAGCACTCAGACAGGAAGACGCATAACAAGCAGTGTGTTGAGTTGTCAGCAGTAACCTTTTCACAGCCTCATTCCCACACACAGACCACCTGTAGAGCGGGGGATGTTTTCTTGGCAATGCATTGTGCTTTATTAAAGATTCAGAGCGGAACCATCATGCCTTTTATTCGGCTGTTTTGAGACTCTGTCTCCTGCAAAAAAAAAACACAATTTCAAGCTGACAGCTATGTTTCACAAGTCTCAACAGAAACAAAGGAGATAAAATAGACTTTTTTGAATGCGACCAATATAGGATAAAGGGTTATTTACATTGGCCTGCTATATGGTCTGCTCCCTTAGTCAGGAACCTGGGAATGGCAACAGTTCGTTGGAGCATTCTGACTCGATATGCCGATGATTTATCAGACCACGGGGACCATTTGGGCTTGTAAAACATGAGGTGAAGCCAAGACCATTAAGCTATGTAATCAGCCATGGTGAGCCTGATACCACACTCCCTACTTCAATACATTTACGGTCCAAGGCCCAAAGCACATGCTTGTTGATTGTTCCTACTGCTCTTCAATGTTTTTCTTCTGTTTGTTTGAGCAACTATTTCCTCTTTTCAAAAGCTTGGGGTATGCCCCATTTGTGCAAATTGAGCATGTGTGGGAACCAAAAAAAGTTCTACACAAAGCACTTCTTTAATGCATTTCCTCTCATTGGATTTAATGGGAGTAACACAGCACAAGAGGCTTTGTATATCTAAGCAGCATTATGTTCGCCACATGTGATTGTTCCACATGCTCCTGCTTGAAAAACATTATCTTCTCCAATAACAACAGCTAAATACACCTACTAAATTACTCCGGCAAGCTTCCATCAGAGCTAAACGCATGGAAATGGGTTCATAGGTTCAGATCTAGTTGTTATTCACATGCATGGACTGCTTCAACAGGCTGTTCCAAAAACTATTTTCCAAGGATTGTATTGACTTATTTTCCCTAATGATGCCTCTCAGGGAGACTGTCGTATATGTAAGCAGCTAAAGGGTAGACACTTAACTGTAGCTATGAGTTTTTGAAGGTTCATTACAGTAACATCATGGTTAAACTTTCGTGGAGAGACGTTAGGGCAATGGTAATTTGTCAAATAAGTTTTCATCTTGCCATACAAGATTAATTTCCATATCCCATTGTATTTCCCTAACGACTTTTCTTTTCAGTAAGCAAGTTGTAGGTCATAAAGGTATTCAGCTAGACCAGGAAAAAAAGAAAAACCTAACGCACATACTATATCCGTACATGAGACACTTAGACATGTCCTTCCTGGTAACGTCTATAGAAATACTTGCTTTTATTCTCTTCAAAGGAAACAGAAAAAAAGTAGGTCTTCAACAAAGTTTCCACATTTGTGTTTGATACATCTCAAGCTTCAAGGTTCAGCTCTATTGTCATAAGACAACACAGGATTGCACAATGTAATGTGGTATCACTTAAGGAGGAAATACAAAGGAAAACTAAATTACATTATATCAAGGAAGATCTACAGTTACGTGTGTACAGTATATACAAACTGCTGCATAATACACAGAACATATGTTAACTGTGTGCAATATCAACGTAATATGCAAGTTATAGTGCAAAAAACACTTAAGGTAGTAACAGGGGTTTCACATTAACCACGGCCTGTGGCCACAAAATGCCACCAAATATCTGCTGTAGGTGGCCCTCCTGTGGCAATCAAGTTTTATCACTGCATGTCTCAATGAGATCACAGTGTCCGTGTCCTAACCATAGACTGTATACTGAATGCGACACAAGCGAGAATCAGTGACAAAATCCGTCTGATTGCATTGTTTTCTATTGGAGTGTCCTAACTGACCGCGAGCGACGCAGCGCTGCACTGTGCAACGCCATGCTTATATTTATTATTTATTATTTATTTATTTAGCTAACCGCTAACATACAGAGGTTCCATTGACATTATTCACATTATGATTCGTTCAAGTTTTATTCAGTAAAAATAAATATTGAGCAAAGGTGAATTATAACATTATCAGGTCGAGAAACTGGAATATATACATTTTGAAGGAGATGTTTTCACAGCAATATAAAAGAGATATTAGAGAGGGAATTATGACCTGTTTAACTTCCTTACATTAATGTTAGCTTTAAGCAGCTTATACTGCATAATTAAAACTACTGATGCCAATATTTTTTTTAATCAAAGCAAATATTTACATAAAAATACACTCATTTATTTCCTAATTATTTGAATTGTGTATTTTTATGCAAAAAAGATGGACTGTTTAATGTATTAGATTACACATATACCTAAATAAAGTGTATAAAGCTATTGTTGGTGCATTGCTTTGCTTCTTTAAAGGTTACCACCTTCAACTGTCAATCATATAGTGTGAAATCAAAAGCAGAAATTTGCATTGCTCTGTCCACGTGCTCGCTCATGCAGGCACGATTCAATGGATGCTGTGTAATTTTTGTGCTCTGCAAATGTTGCACTGACTGTAGGCACATGACTTTTGAAAGGAGATGAAGAAGAATGGTACATTTTAGTCTCATATGTGATTTGGTTTGGATGCTCAATATACCTCATCCCTTGGTTTACTGCTCTTTTAATACAATAACTGTCATTTATTTAGAGGATCTTGGATATGCGACAGACTCCGCGGTTACAAATCGTCTCGATCTCTCATTGCCTCAGTCCTCTCAGAAAGAGCTTACCTCTCAGAAGGAAGGAAGCCGAAAAATGACTATTCCATACACTACCATAAAAGAGGTGTTTTCTTTTGATGATGATGATAAGAGGAGTGAGGGATGGAGGCTGTTCCAGGAATTGGACTCAACACCCTCCCTGGAGATATAATGTATTTTAACATGACTGTATGGGAAAAGCATTTGTCCCACCACAAGTTCACGTGTAAACAAGAGATTTTATAAACCCCAAGGTAGAGTCCTTTTTGGAAAGAAGGAGATTTAAGGTCATGTTCCTCACATCTGTGCAAAACATCACTGTTAAAGTCAATACTGTAAGAAATACTGTTGGGGGCAGGGAAGTGAATGTTAAATGTTCTTCAGTTGAAAAAGGCTTGATATTTTCACTTGATCTGTTGTTTGTTGAATAAACCAATTATAATAATTAGAGAAACGATTAGACGATTTCAATAAAAAAAAATAAAATGATATGATAGTAAACAGAATATTTTTTGGTTTGGGGCTTTTAGTCAGATAGAACAAGACATTTAAATATGTTAACTTTTGGAAATTGTTATGGGTATTTTTTTTTACTGTTTTATGACATTTTATGGACCAAATGATTAATCAATGAATCAAGGAAATAATCGGCAGATTAATCAGTAACAAAAATAATCATTAGTTGTGACCCTAAATAAGGAACCTTGAATTTAAGGGAAGTGACCAGAAAAATAAAAAAAACTTGTGTAAATTGTAATTAGAGCGGCACGATTTTGAGAAAATATCTAATTGCGATTATTTTTGACAGATGCGTTTTGATTTGCGATATTGGAGGGAATTTTTTACATCAATCTCATTTTCACTGAAAAACATATTAAAAGGATTATGATGTGATTTTTGCTGGGACCTGTACCAAACAAAGATGTTTTCTTAAGTCAATAGAATATGATGTGTAGGCCAGGACAACAATATTTAATTTAAAATGGTATTTTGACACACATTTTGCCTTTAACAAATATTAAGCCTCCTGTGATTTGAATTTGAATTCTTTGTGAAACTTTTTGAACATTTCTGTATTGAGAGAACTGCGTCAGTGAGGTGATAACAAAATAAAAAAAACACCGTCAGTATAATGTGGTCGAATACAACACCATTAAAAGTTCAACCTCAAAACATTAACTGTCCCGTCCACATTTTGTACTCTAAAACAGACATGACCGCATGCTAAGAAATAGTCTCTCTAGACTTGTTGCTGCATGTCTGCATCTGTCTGGTGTTCATCTATTGTGAACCTCTCCACCCCGTCCTTTCCCAGAATTCCTCCCTGTATTTCAACCGTCTACTGGTCTTCTCGTTTCACTGTGGGAGGCTGGAGAGCAGAGGAAGGAAGCCTTTTGTGGTTCACTTGAACCAGAGTGCAATCCAAGACCTTATCAGCGTGTGGCTGCCTCAGACAATGGGAAGTACATGTGTTTGTGAATGTGCTGCAAGCCAGTTCATGTCGAAAATCAGCACTGCCCTCCATCTTCTCTCAGAGAAACCTACAATCAGTAACACTGTTTTTATTGACCAATAATATAAATTTTATGTCATGTTTATGTGTTACCATAAATTCTTTGGAGTTCATCCATGTGAGATATAGTGGGCTTCTGCATTTAATGTTTAAACAAATTCCGCTTGTCACTGATACAGTAAATTTCCCAACAAACTGTTAAAGTCTTACTGTCTCTAATTCATTGTTAAATCCCCAACCCATACTAAGTGACTGTATTTGTCCAGGCATTTTATGTGATAACACTTTATTTGACTGGGCATGGAGTTGCAAAAGCGCTCGTCCTGCTGGGGTTTAGTGATATTAAGACATGGCTCTTGCACATTGTGCCGTACAGGCCCTCTGGAAGAGACTCTCCTCTTTCTGTGAGGCTTTGAACTGAGGCCAGATGGCCTGCAGTAACCGAGTGCAGCAGGCGGCTTCGCTGCTGTGGAAGTCAATGGCCTCCTCTGGGAGGAGAAACAAGAGAGCTAACAAGACGGGAATCGCGATCCACCTACCCATTTTGAGATGATAAGTTACGTGTCAGTCTGGAGATGTGGAAGTCCTACCCTTTAACAATGCCAGACAACAACAAGTCTGAAAGCATGAACTTTAGCATTACTGTCTCTGCAGGAAGAGTATCATTAAAATAATGTATAGCAAATTATATTCATATGTGTATAGCTCCTATTTAAAAGTAGATATAGACAGTAGTTTTTGGAACATGATTTGCATCTACTCAGTATTCCCAGTAATGTTTATGTGTTATTAGATATTTTTTGAGATTGGGACATGTTAATGCTCCCTCTTTATATATAATAAATTAAAATGCATGTGTAAATGTTGGTTTACCCCATTTAGCTTTAAATTATGGGTCATGGGAAACGTTCTCTAAAAATATGATGTTTTTCAATTTTCCTTTTTGTAACATGTAGCTTTAGGGTTTCAAATTACTGTCTGCAATATTGTAAACATTTTAAGTTACAAATATATGTCAGATTTAATAACACTGTAATTTAGTTTGACATTTTAGACAGACTACATTTTTGACAAACAGGATGTCAGTGGTGTTCCTTTCATATGTAAATGAAACAAGAAGGCCACGTAAATAATACAAACAACCTCAAGACGTCACACATAAAAACAAATGTGGTTGGTGTTGCTAGGCGACGCTGGCAGCTAAACTATGGCAGACGGCCATATACACTGTAGGCCTGTGTTTAGGAGCCAGAGGTGCTGAACACCTCAGCACAACAAGGAAGTCAGCGTTAAGTTAATTTACTGAAGTGTGGGTAGGGCCGGGCAATACATTAATCTTATATCGATATAGTCAGTGCTTGAAGTGGGCCGATACTCACTGGTACGCTGTACCGGCACTTCTTCATTTTACTCCTTGACGTACCGTGACTTTTTCTTGTGCACCGGCACTTCTCACAAGCTGCCGGTACTCTTCTCTGCCCACTCCATATCAGGTTCTCATGGGAAATTCATAATGGCGATTCATAATGGCGCATCGCCAGTGTATTTGCACTGCACCTCATAAGCCATATCATAAAACTATGTGGGGAGCATTTGGACGAGGCGACGCACGGCACCTGGGAGGGGGGTGAGAACGAGGGTGCCGTAATTTATTAATACAATGTTCACGTCCTTTTCGTAATAATTAGTGAACTGTTTTAAAGGCTGCATTACAGTAAAGTGATGTAATTTTCTGAACTTAACAAACTGTTCTAGCTGTTCTATTATTTATTGTCCCACTTATTCATTATATCCACATTACTGGTGATCGTTTATCCAAAATCACATTGTGTAAATATTTCGTAAAAGCACCAATGGTCTACCCTACAATATCGGTATCAAGGCATTTGGTAAAAAATATCATATTTGATTTCCTCCATATCGCCCAGCCCTAAGTGTGGGTGAACACTAGGCTTGCCGCGGTAGTCAGTGTCACCAGTGTTACAAACCAGTGTTATATTGAGACCAGTTGATTCCAGTCGCTGCTGACAGACACACATCTCATCAGGCATCTAGTTGCATCCCCAACATTACAGCTCTGTCTACAAGTCACTTTTTCTCAATTCTACATATACTTGTGGTGACATTTGGGGAAAAGTAGCAGTCTGTATTTGTAAACTTTCTCTAATGATAAATAATTGAGAGCTGTTTTGAGTTGCCCATCGTGACCTGAAAATTAAGATAGAAAATTAAGGCAAAGAAACAGCAGGGAAGAGCTGAGTACTTATTGTCATTTCTGAAAGTTGATGACAACACAATTAACACCTATTTAATCGCGAATTCAAGAGTTCACGATCACTTTTAATGAAATAATTACATTGTAAGAAAATGAAAAGTGTCAGCTCCTTGCTGCAGTGTTGAAGGACTCGAGGTTGTCTGATTGTTAGTGTTTTCAAAGCTGAGTTGAAGTAGCACAAACACAGTTGTTTGGGAACGAGAGATTGTATTATGTGATCTTATTGTGGCGCCGCTCTGGGAGAAAAGAGAACTTGTGGTTCTTTCTTGTGGGATACTGTTTCATCCATCTTGACAAGACAAAAGTCACACTCACTCTATTATAGTCCTCAGGATCTCTCGACACATTCTCCCTGTCTCTGTGAAAGCAAATGTGCTAATGAGTGAAATCCCACAGATGGACAGTCATTGTTAAAATGCTTAAGCAGTCAAATGAAGACTTCAACCCTGACTTAACACATGACACGGGTTGGCTCTGTCATTTGGAGTCATCAGAGGAGCGAAATATGGAACCCTGGGAAATCAGGGTAAATAATAAGACCATTGTTCTGCGTCGAGTTGCAATGCCCACCGGTTTCCCCTCTGTAAGGGTGATGACTGAAGCGACTAAGAGAATATTAGACGTGAATAATTCTCCATGCAGGGACGGAATTCATATTGTGACACAGACACATTTACCACACAGTAAACCTTTGATTCAGCTCCTTTGTATGTTCAGTTTGCAGTATTCAGTGGAAGTAACCAAGGTCCATCCCCTGCTTCCTGTTCTAGTAGTAAATGATGTAGCAGCAGAGGGAATAAGTTGGGTGCACACTCTCTCCTTTATTCATCTTTTTACTTTGTTGTTCCTCATTTTCAAAGGCAAGATGCATAACACAGTAGTTGATGAAAGGAGAGGAAAAAAGACCAGCCAGCAGGTTTTATTTATGGATTCACTGAGGCTCTTTTTTTTTGACCAGGCCCAGCTATGGGCATTCTGGCCACCAGTGAATTTATTCCACACTCTCTAAAATGATGACATACACCAGGCTTTGTTGTGGGGGGAGTGTGTTTACTGTGAGGCGGTAAGCTTCCCTGTGCAGTTGTTTGGTCTGACCTCTCCTCCCCGTCAGTGACATACCATTAACTACTACACATGCTTCTTTGTGCACCTACCATCCCTCGTCAGCGCAGGCAATATATTTTGTTTGTCTTTTTCAAAAGGTGGCACTGCCGGTGCTACACTCCCAGCCGCTTGCTAGGCTCCACTGCTTACCATACAGTATGTTAATAGGCCTTACAGATGTCCTTCAAAGGATGGGGAGAAAGGAGTTTATTTTGTAGTCATGTCACATTACTGTTCTTTCAGAACTGATGTTAGCGGCTGCTGACAGTTGCAATTAAGTGTAAAATAACATGCTATTCCTTTCCTGTCAAAGCAAAGGGCCTGGGCAGAATGCCTTCACCCGAGAATGGCCAGAGGGATAACTCTTCTGCACAGTCCCATTTAATGGAGATGGTGGAGTGTGCCAGTGTGCTGGCAAAAAAAAAAGTGGTCGCTAGTTTCATTTTTTTTGCCCTTTTTTTTTTTCTTCTGTTGTGACACCTATGCAGTCTCTCTCACTCCCCCTCTTATTCTTTTCTGCACACTGTCTCGCTGTGTCAGGAGAGGGCTGGAAACTCATCTGACACTCAAGCTGAGATTTAATGTAAAAGTGTAATAAGAGCTTTGAAGAGAGTCAGCCCCCCTCTTAAACGCCGTCCCCTCAGAATTCACTGTTTTTTTGGAGGGTATTGTTATGGGTCGTTGAGGAACCGGTGCTTCTCTCCGGTGAGAATGGCGTCCAACATATTGGCCTGTCGTCCTTGGTGATGATGGAGCCCATATTTTATGGGAGTTGCACTCTAAGTGAAACTGAGAGGTGTTCCCGCAAAATGGGAGATGGAGTCACAGTGATGGGCCCTTTATTCCCAGCTGCCAATTTCAACTTTGATATGAGTGTTTGGGTTCCCATGGTATCAAGGAGGGCAAAATGACTTTTCAGCATCCAGACAAGAGACGTGTGTTTCTCCCACGCCTTAAGTTTCAAATCCAAATCACCTTGTCAATAAAACAGTTTATATAGTAACACTGTGGCTTGTACCCCGTATCTCATTGTCCACTTGGCAGTGAATGTCAGCCAGAGTGGGGTGGTTTGAAAACTTTATTATTAAAACATTTTCATGTACTCATCACATCACGTCAATAAATTCTCATTCATGTTACCTGCTCTGTTGATAATATTCTAACTGCATACTAAAAACAAACCGAATCCAACACACTAGATGTCATGTTTCTTATACATTGACCTACTGTGGCCTTGCTATATTTTTTATTCCTTACAAAGTTGATAGAGTAAACCTGTTTAATGCTTTGAACTTTTGTGATTACTAGGGATGCACCGATACTGATAACGGATCGGATATCGGGCCGATACTGACTCAAATATTGGATATCGGACACCCTATTTTTTCCCTATTAATGCTACATTGCGAACAACAAATTCATGTTGAAATCGGCAGGACGAGACCTTGATCTACATTATGATGCGTTCAGGCTCTTTTCATTAAAAATGACGATTGGGGAAGGTAAATTCTAACGTTATGATGTGTTCAAATGTAATCTTGTAAAATGTTGATTTTGGCGAGAAACTTGATTAAATCCAGTTGTTTGAAGGAGATGTTTTCACAACAATATGAAATAGATAACAGAGGGAATTATGACCTGTTTAACTTCATAACAAAAAACAGTATGCAAACAGTAATAAAGGAGTGTATGTTGAAGTACATGAGATTTATTGTTTTACTGTTGTTTTTTTACCGTGGTATCAAATTGGTATTGAGAATCGTGGAATTTCAGGTATCGACTACTAAATATTTGGTATTGTGACATCCCTATGTATGATTAGAGTAGACAAATTAATTACAGTACTGCTATTGTATTTTCTGCATTCTGCATCTTCCTCCCTAGATTTAGTTTTCACATTTAAAACATGTGCATTGTAGAGAGAAATGAATAGCTTGGGCTATCTTTTAATTATTTATTTTTTGCATTCCACTGTTGCTCAAAAACTGGCAGGAGAGAAGGGTCAAGGTCATAATGAATTGATTACATTTTAATATCATGACGGGAGAAAATGTGTATGAAAAGCAGTGTATTGGGATTTTTTGGGGATGGACAGGGGGGGCAAATTTTGGAAAGGGGAGAATATGAATAACTCATTGGAATGCAGTTTCTCCTGGAGGACTGCTATATAATATATTAACCACATTCTCAAGTGTCAAGAAATTAGTGTTTGTCATGTCTGCGTTGGTTAGGCTGACAGTGCTGCCTTCAAACTGGATCAGTTTTCCCTTTCTATATGACAAGACCGACATTGTTATAATAGAATAATGTGCTTTGTGCCGACCGATAGAAGGTGTAAGGCGGTTTGATTTGAATCTCATTTTGAGTTAGAGATGAAAATAAACCAATACAGTTCGACAGCACCACAAAACCGCCTCAAAACTGACCTTGAAAAACTAAACACAATAGGTAGGATTCAATGCAGGGCTGTTGTATTAGATTGCATTAGTTTGATAGATGTACCTAGAAAACATTTTGTTGCATGTGCATGCATAAATTTTGTATTATTTTTACATGTATATTTGGTTTCAATAGTGCTTTGCATTGGCAAGATATACATAACCTTTCTCTTAATTATTGTGTGTGTGTGTGTGTGTGTGTGTGTGTGTGTGCGTGTGCGTGTGTGTGTGTGTGTTGTGCGTGCATGATCAATTGTGCTCCTGCAACAAACCAAGTGAGAAGGGGTAGCTGAGCCTCGCCAAGCTGCGTCAGTCCTAATCTGTCTCTTGACAGTCCAGCGGTATTTCGCAGCAGAATACTCATATTGATCTGTGCGGCTGTTACACAAAAAAAAAGAAATAAGTCAACTACACTGCAACTGAGTTCACAACCTGCCCTTGACAATACTGTGTATGTAGAGAAAGAGACTGAGTGTAGAGGTGGAGGGGTTGCAGTTGTGCAGCAGGGGAGCAGAGAGTCAGAAAGGGTTCTGCATTGTTGATCCAGTATGACATTGATAGACAGCAGCTGAAGGAAAGCTGATAGCCATGTTTGGCGTGCTGGTTTTTAAAGGACGGACGCGACTGCCGATCCAAAGTTGACCGAGCATGAATACAGCAGGCGATCGCCCCAAGTGGTTGTGCTGAACAGAGGTGAGGAAGGAAACTTTCACATATGACTTGCTTGACTTTCCATCTTTTTTCACCATTATTATTCTCCCCTTGAACTACTTGTTTCTGCCAGGGTTATTTTTTACATGTGCCTTCTTCTCTTTGTTGAACACGGCTGATACATGTCTGTTTTCTCTTTCTGCTCCACCTCTGTCAGGACGTACAGTTTTTGGCCAAATGTCAAACTTCTCTGCTGAAAATAAATGGTTGCGTGGGTTGTCCATATTAAATGAAAATGTCTCTCCTGATGTGGTCGTCTAGTCTGTAGTGTCGTAAGACTATTATGTTTTTAATGCCAGACCTCAGTGCAGCTTGGACTGTTGTGTCAAGTCTTTTTTAAAGGAATAAAAAGAACTAAATGAATGAATGAAACGAGCTGTACATGACCTGATGCTTTTATGCTAAGTCCATTGATGCAGAAAGATTTTGCTCTCTCAAAAGTTTCCTTGACATGACACATTCTTTTGAGTTTCTGTATTCTGCAGAGCTCGAGAAACTTTACCTTGTCCCGGGGAGTACTTAGCATTGTGTCAAATCCTAACAAAAACAATATCAAATGCAGTTAGCTATCTCGCTACAGTAGGTCTCTGGTTAGCTTCACTTTTCAGTGTGCCACTTGACACTCTTTCGGGGGGCCTGCAGCAGCTGCTGTTTTTCCAAGCAAAACAGTGTAAGGCCAGCTAAAAAACCAACTAAAAGCCCCTGACAAATTAATCTTAAATGGGGACTGAAGGCCGGCAAATGGACTGCTGTAGAGTTTGTGAGCTACTTCAGGCTGCCTTTCCTCTATGAACCCAGCAGCCTCCCTCCACACACACTCAACAGCTCTACATGGTCATTATTAGGAAACGGTTATTGCTAACAAGTGTCTCTTATATATTTGGAGAGATAGCAGCTATTTTAGTAGGGGTGCACTGTTAATGTTAAGGTGGTTTCTAATGAGTAGTTTTCCTGACGTTTAAACGGAACTTTAAACTTCGACTTGCCGACTAGTCTAAAAGTAAGAAAACACTCAGAAAACAGTCAAACTTGAGCACAGTTTAATCTATAAGGTTAAACATTGTCACATTTTTCAGTAATCAAATCGTATTTTTTAATGCCACTGAAATCAATATGTCCTCAGTGTCTGCTCCGGTCGCCCGGTTAGGATTGCGCCTCACGAACCCGGTGGATGTGTTCTAAGAAGAATAATGGTTTGACATCTTATACCATTAATATCTTAGCGTGCAAGTTTGATTGATTGAGCTAGGTGGTGTTAGCCCACTTCGTTGATTCATAGCACGTCAAGGAGAGTGAAAAGAGGTGATGTCACACGTCATCATCGCGTCTTATTATTGGGGTACAACACATAAGCAGTCTGCACTCACCAGATATGAGCCAATAACAGTGCAGGACCACAGCTCCAGTTACACTGCGCATGTTCAAGACCCCCGTCCCAGCCTCTTTCAATAAGCCTTGTAGCACGCTGGGTTGCTTGCTTTAGTCCGTAGCATACGTGGTAGCTGGCTAGCTAGTTAGTAAGCTAGTTTCAATGGGCTGCTGACCAATTCATGTGAAAATCAGACTGACTTCTGAACCCAGCTGCAGTTTCAGAAAGAGGAGGTGGTGGCAGGCGGGGGGTCAGGTGAACGCGACGGGGTGGAAGTGGGTCAGGAGCGGCTGATGAGTTCAGATCAGAGTGAAGCTGTTGCTGCAGAGAGCCGTCACTGCTGCAGAAGGAGCACCGGCTCTCTGCAGTAACAACTGAGACAGCATATCGATTAGGGCTTTCTCGAATACCATGTTTTGGGCTTCAAAGCTTCGAAGCTTCGGGTTGCAGCGCAGCAGACTGACATGTTCTCCTGTCTGTCTGTCTTCTCCATCTCCTCGGTTTCAGAGCCACTGCCTCACTACTGTACACACATGCACCTCGACACACAGAAAGCAGCGATATCCATATGAGAATAACTAATATGTTAAACATGAATAATGTTGTTGGATTATTCTTTATGTCATGGGCTATTTTGTTTTTTGTACATTATTATGACATATTTATATATAAAAACAAATAAATAAATAAAAAACTAAGCATTCGAATAGTGATTTGGAGGTCAAATACCATGGCAACGATTTAAGCTTCGAAGCATTCGGGTCAGCCCTATTATAAATATGTTATTTAAATGTGTACATTAAGAAAAACAATTATAAGTTTAAGCAAATAGTATTTCTGGACCTGACTAGCGAGGTATGCGACGTTTAATCGACTAGTCCAGTGGTTCCCAAAGTGGGATCCGGTGACCCCCAGGGGTCCTTGAGGGGTTTCCAGGGGATCCCCAACAAAAAGGGGAATCATTTATTTTCACTATTATTCCATTCATCAGTAACAAGATGACAGAATGTATGACTGCTTTAGTCATGGGCTTCATACACTTTCTGTAATAAAACATCTAAAAGAAAAAGGATCTGGTGTTTTGATGTTTATCTTTTATCCAAAGCCCCTCACAGAGTAATAATAAACAAACCCCAGCATTGTTAGTGTTATTTTCTGTACACTGAACTATAGTACACATAACCATCCTATCCTGAACATTGCTCCAATGTTTTCTTCTCCTGGGTATGGACTTGATCCAGCTTTAGGCTCTATACCGCAGTGCTCTTTGATGCTGGCATGAGGCTGGTCCTCGTTGGTGCTCCTCGCTATGTTTCTTCTCAAAGTTTGTTTCTGTGTTAGTGTGTGGCTGGCTGCTTCCTCCTTGTGTTATTATGATACAGTCATTAAAAAAAAGAAAAACAAGGTTTCCTCCACAGGAAAAGCTAAATATTTGACTTACAGGACTATAGTGACTTGCCCCTCCTTCCATTTTTTCTGTCGGCTGACATTTTCGAAAGATGGAACAATTCACATGTAATCGAAGGCTACTTTGTTACGTTGTCAGATAACATCGCCTGCCATGCTGCTGTGTTCACTGGGGACGTTTTGTGAAGGCAACCCATTGGACAGATTGATGAGGGTGAACCAGACAGTGATGTCTGCAGAGTGATGTAAAGTAAAGAAACAACATAAAATAAGAGACAAGCCACTGTGCCTTGCTAAGTGAGTTGTGTTTCCTCACATTTGCTGAGCCCTGAGTTGTTAAAGACTAATTAATTCAAGAACAAACGTCCCCAAAGGCTACAATTAATGATAAACTTATTAGACATGATGGTGCCCATGAGGTCTGGATCTCATCGTGGTGTCCACGCTCCTGGTGGTGTTAGTTACCCAGCTGTCGCTTCAAATAAATTGAGAAAGGGTACAAAATGTGTGTCTGCGTGTATAAGTCTCTTCATGCTTTATAATTCCATTTTTCAAGCCACAGTTAGCCTTCAAATAACCCTTCAATCTAGCTCTATCACTTGACATTTGACATGACTCTTGTAAGTTCTTATTGACACCCTGGCCAGCGCTGAGGTGAAGGGATATAAATGGTAACATATAGACAAGTGGTGTGTGTGCTTTCTAATGAGTCTGTCAAAACTGAAGTCTCGGGAGGATGGACGTCTTCCATACTGCCTTAAAGAGACTGCCAATGCTGAAGAATGAGGGGTGATTCAATGACCTCCTTTCTTGCTAACTCTTTCAGACTGGAACAGCTGCACCCGGGCCATTTACAATTTAGTTAAAATGTCCCCCTGAGCACAGTCACCCTACCTTGCCATACTAAACAGAGGAGTGCAGTGAGTGTATGTGTGAGTGTACGTGGGTGAGAGAGAGAGAGAAGGAGAGACGGAGAGCCTGAGAAAAATAAGATATGAATCTCAATTCAAGCAGACTTCGTTCAGGGCAGCCTCACGCCTCACCAGTTTCACTTGAGTTTTACATCCCCAGGGGTTAATACCTCTCACTGCGCTGCCCCGCTCCGCTCTAACGATGTAGAGCCAGTGTCAACAGATGTAAACGCTGTTTGTGTAGTACTGCAGACTGGTGATGATGTGACTTTTGGGTCTCAAAAGTTCCACTTGCCATTTCCACACACATGCCTTGACTTTACCTATTGAACTAAGTATTCAGCACTGAGGACACATTGAGATCCAATCGCTTAGACCACATTCAGAGGTGGTCTGAGCTGCATATAGCCACATTCTTTTAGCACTGCGTAGGTGAATGTGTCCTGGGCCACATTAAGCACCACCTACTCATGTTGTCTCCCTTGGATCGGCAGGGTCTCACTGCGCTTGACAGGCAGACAAGCGTTCTGCGAGTTAACGCCAGGCGCTCTATGTATAGTAACGCATAGCTTCTGTGCACTACTGTATCCCTGTGGGTACCACTGTATCAGTTTTCTTTATAGGCTAAAGCAACATATTAAAATTAATATTGTCAATCAATTCAAATATTTAATTGCGATTAATCGCATGATTGCCCATAGTTAATCGCGATAAATCACACATTTTTTATCCGTTCAAAATGTATCTTAAAGAGAGATTTGTCAAGTATTTATTGCTCGTATCAACATGGGAGTGGGCAAATATGCTTGCTTTATGCAAATGTATGTATATATTTATTATTAGAAATCAATTAACACAAAACAATGACAAATATTGTCCAGAAACCCTCACAGGTACTGCATTTAGCATAAATAAATCAAATCATAACATGGCAAACTGAAGCCCAACAGGCAATAACAGCTGTCAGTGTGTCAATGTGCTGACTTGACTATGATTGCCCCAAACTGCATGTGATTATCATAAAGTGGGCATGTCTGTAAAGGCGAAACTCGTGGGTACCCACAGAACCCATTTTCAGGTCAAGGGACCCCTTTAAAATGGCCATGACAGTTTTTCCTCGCCAAAATTTAGCGTAACTTTGTAGCGTTATTTAGCCTCCTTCCTGACAGGCTAGTGTGACATGGTTGGTACCAATGGATTCCTTAAGTTTAGTTTCATAAGATACCAGTATCTTCTCTCTAACTTTAAAATCGAGCCTGATACAACCTATAAATCGCAAGTTGCATTAATGCGTTATTAACTTTGACAGCCCTAATTAAAATATATCTTATCTATAGGCTATATATTAACAGACTTTATCAGACTAGGCTCAGGAATTGCATTGCTGCCTGCTGCTTCTGTATTTCTCATGTCACAGAAACCACTGAGAGTAAATCTTGTGTTTTGGATGTTATTATGATACTGTCGGTGATGTGTTAGTGTTTTTGTTCCGGTGCTCTGCACAGATCTGACACCTGCCCGCCCGCCTGCTCTCATCCACGGCTCTGACGCTCTGTGCGCCACACGGCGGCACGGAAGTCCCCAGGGGACCGCCGTTAGAAAATAACATTATATTTATAGAAGGATATCGATCCGATTTAATTAAAAGTTAATAATGAGAAGAGAGCATGGATTTAATTAGTGGAGGTGTTTTGCTGGCGGTAATGCTTTAAGTTAGTAGCCTATGGCAAAAATGTACACAATTTGGCAGAATGCCGCTGTTCCTGTAGGCTACCTGCTCGGGCTTGCTGACTCCAGGGAAGGCAGAGAGAGCTCAGCCAGTATCCAGCAGAAACAAAACAAAAGCTGTCGTAGTAACTGTTTAGCTTAGTTCGGCACCTATCTTAACATTTTACAAATTCTTGTAAACTTATCTGCTGGATGAGACAAAGCAGCTCATCCTCCCTCTGCCAGCGGTAGTGAATCACATCACCAGAGGGAGGAGGACAAGATGAATGACTGATATTGACTGATGTCTGTGTTTTTCATTCTTTCTAAACTGCAATCAGGGATATGATTTATTTTATTGACATTTTAGTTTGTTCCCAGGGAGATATTAATGAGTTTACATAGTGACTTTGCTGGGGTAAACATTGGGCTACTATTACTGATCTAGAAATTTAGCCTGGTTATATTTAAAAATGTTCAATCTAATCCGGTTCTGAATTTAAAGACAACCAGGCTGACTAAGGAACTGTAAAGCTAATATGCACACATTTGTTTATTTATTGCAAGTCATATTGTCATCGTCATCGCACATTGCAGATTTTCCTCATATCGTTCAGGCCTAGTTTACTACATGTTTATTTGCATATAGAGCGGGGAAGTGAGAGCCGATCACAAGTGGTCACTCAAGACGCATGTGGAGACGCATTTTAATAGCAGGTGTGAAGTGACGTACTTGTGAACGGATCACTCAAGGCGCATGTTAATGCTTAAAGGTCTGAACAGGGCCTCAGTTTCTCTGTCACTCCCCTGATACCAGTGTGTTAACCTTACACTTGTCAGTCCAGCAGACCTCTGCTTGTATTACTTGTGGATAGATGGCTTTCCTGAGTCACACGTTTTTTTTTCTCATTTATTCTCAGCAACACTCTGCTCCACACTGACACAGTGAAGGCCTGAGTATGCTTAAAACAAAGTGCTTGTAGCATTAACAAATTAAATCCCCTTTGACATCGGGTGGGTGGGTGGCGTCCGGCTACTTATTCTCTGAAACAAAAAAACACACACACTTCTCTCTCGGGCTCTCTTTTTTCATTCTTCACACAGCTACTTTCATCACTTTTTGTGTGAACAACAAGTGCAACTCTATGAATGCCTGTGAGGAGAATCTGTCCAAAAGTGTGCGCTCTAATCCCGATTTGTAAGATACATTGCATCAAAACTGTAGCTGTCTCCAGTTTTATATTAACATTATACCTGTTGAGGAATCGAGTGTCAACCAAACAGGCTCTGGTCCGCCAAGTCAAATCACAATTATGTCTGATCTAAGTTACCCATTTCATAATAGGTGATAATAATAAACAAATCTCATACTAATACGTAGAATGTACAAACAATGTGAAATCTACCTTGATTTAAATGCGCACATACCCAGTAATGTTTGTATTCAACAAACCTGTCTATACATACATACATACATGGATTTGAGCAGATGATGAAATGTATGTCACGCAGCCACGTGTGGTCGCATGACATGGCCCATGTTTTTTTGTTTTTTTTAAGATTATTTTAGGCCTTTTTGTCTTTATTTGATAGTGCAGCTGAAGACAAGAAAGGGGGAGAGAGAGAGAGGGAATGACACGCAGCAAAGGGTTGCGTATGAAATTCGCACCCGGGCCGCTGCGGTAAGAACTCAGCCTTAGTACATGGGACACCCGCTCTTCCAGGTGAGCTACAGGGAGCTGAATTAATTAGTTTAAGCCTGCCGATCCCTTTACACACCTTGACACTGCCCTGTACGACTACAAAATGATCTGCCGGCCATTGAGTGCCTGGCTCAAGGGTATGTCAGTGCTGGTAATAAGGGAGGGGCAACTGCTTAACACCACTGCAGCTCTGAATTTGATAAACAACAGCCAGCCATCTGGCTACTTGCAAGTCAACTTCTTGAAAGACTGCCAAATTCCCTTAATGTTTATACGCGGTGCAGTGCTATTAATTTTTTTCCATTTTGCAGAGTTGTCAAACTGAAGAAAGCCAAATGTATAAAAGTCAACGTGGCTCACATTATGGCAGGTTAACCAAGGTACAAAGCAGATGTATATGTGCTCTCTACTGCGTTGATTTTACTCCACACAGTCTGGCCTGTGTGCACGGCCTTTATATATGACATCCTGCAGCCGCTTTCTGAGCCTCTCCCACTAGTTTTAGGCCAAATGAGCTTTCCAAAAGTGCAAAGAGTTTAATCCAACTTCCAGATCCTCCAAACCTACTATATGACAATCGTCCTTCTCTTCCCAGCTCCTTGCTTCCCGCCTTGGAAATGGAGTCTGCATGGGGGGAGTCTACATCTCACTTTTAAACCCAGCTAAATTAGGAGTTAGACTGGTTGTGGGCGAGGGGGATGTGGTTGTGGTAGGTTATGTGCTGCTGCCAAAGGGTGTGTCAGGGCAATTTATTAGCTTGCTATGCATGCGTGTGTGTGAGTGTGTGTGAGAGTGTGTGTTCCCAGCCCTTGGCAGCTTAGCAAACTCAATGGCTGAGGCACAGCTGTACCACTATTCTAATATGGAGTCATTATGGCCATCCACAGTGTGCCTCCAGTTAATTCACAAATTTGTCCATAACAGACCAACTTTTTTTTTTTTTTTTAAAACTTGGATGACTATCTTGTGGTCCGTGGTATTTTAGGTTGCATTAACCTGAAGCGATGGTGTAATTTCGCTCCTCTGCCCGGTTTGCGCGCGCCACTAAGACTATGTAATACATGCACGGCAGGTAACAGGTGTTCAACATAAAAACATAGATTGGTCCCTCTGGGAGGGGGAGTTTGAGTGTATGCTGCAGTGATGCCAGTGCTGTAGTTTTTTGTGTGTGTGTGTATGTGTGTGTGTGTGTGTGTGTGTGTGTGTGTGTGAATACTTGGTTGTGTGTAATTACATGTTAATGACCCCCCTCTTGTATTCAGCTGTGTGTCGAGTAGAGTAGCAGCAGTCTGATCAAGGCTCAAACAGTGGAGGAACATAGTGATAAGGTGTACATACTGCCGGCACCTGCTCCGCTCCCAACTCCCTTCAGCTTTCTTCAGAGGCCAAAACAGATGCTAGGGGACACTTAGCCTGCAAAATGAAATCTGCAAGACATATTCATTGTGTTTAGGGAGCAAAAAAATAAAAAATAAACAAAAAAAGTACAAATAGCGTTTGCTATCAGTGTCTGTAAGCACCTGCAGGTCTTTCTCACGCTGGAACATTTTAATTGACCAAGCGAAAAAGCCATGGGGACAGGGGGAGCGCCGGTACGACTATCCCCACCTTGTCTGAACCAACGGCTGCTTTCAAAGCCCCATCAGCAATCCTTTTGCTGTAATGAGGGGAGTTTTTTGGGGAAATTGGGATATGGTGTCAGTTTACCGTCTCTGAGCCGTGGGTCCTGCTGTCCAAAATGTGGAATAGCGGGAGAGAGGTGCTGTCAAAACACGATAGGCGCAGACATCAGCACAAAGTTAGAGAGAGGGAGTCCAAGCCGCCATGCCTAGACATGCAGTTCTTTTGAGCGCCACACAAATTAAGTCTCCAGACTATTATAAGGCAAAAGAAAACACACACGCTTACTGAGTCAGTAACAATAGCAACACAAGCTATTTTTCTCCAGCTCGTTGATTAACTAAGTTTTACAGCAAAGGACCGCGCCGCCATCGACAAAGGAACCAAAGCCCCCTTGTTTGTCATTTATTTTGAAAGTAATCATTGCTCACCCAGGCACAGTGGAGGTAATAAATATTTATACCTCTTTTTGGAAATGTAAACCATATAAATTTCTACCAACCTTTGCTTTGAGAGCAACTGCCCTTGATGATAACGGTATCATTTAAATGTCTTTTCTCTCCATTTTCCCTTGTTTTCTCTCTGCCATTATCTCTCTCCCGTTCGCTCCGTTTTCCCCCAACACAATGTTAACAAGCTCCCTTTCTGCCCTATCTGGTGTGGCTGAGACAGCTCCACAAAATGACAAGGTGAGAGGGCGCGCGTGTGTGTGTGTGTGTGTGTGTGTGTGTGTTTTTGTGTCTTATTATCTGTCTCAGTGTGTCTGTGCATGTGTTTATGTGAGTGTCTGTTCTTGCGCCGTGCGTCACATGTGACCACCAGCCACCGTCGGGGCTCATGTTGCCCCCGACGGTAACAATAATCATGGGATTTGATTGCCAGTTCCCTCACCCTCCATAATTGATGAGTCCAATATTTACTCTGTTACCTGTGTGTTGTAAACATTCATTATGGGGTTCCTTCCCAGATAGGTGAGCAGGAGAGGAGAGTGGGACGAGGCCAGCCTGCAGGGACCAGCTGTCAGTTTGACTAATGACAGAAATGAATAAAATCTCATAATTACTTTAGAAAAAAGAACAGTCTCCACCTTATCTCGGGCCAATATGCATTTTAAAATTTTTTGGCGGGTTTATTAAATTCTACCCCCCCACCACCACCACCACCTCCACCACCACCCAACCCCCACCGTAATACATTACACACAGAGGCAAGTTCTCAAATTTCAAATTTAATTTTCTACTCGCCATACACACACAGGCTCCGTAATCAGATTGGGACATTATTGTGTTTCTATTGACATTAGCATTGTTATTATTCTGTACTGTGTAAATATCAGTAACCGGAGCACGCCTGGTTGCATTGCCAGGAAGGGATTATTTTGTGTATTTATTTTGTTCTAATGCTCTCAAAAAAAATATCCTTTCAAGATGATATCTGATGCATTCCATTATCAGGAGATGCCGTCTCTGGATGCTATGATGCAGTATTATTTTAATGTAGAGCTGCACAAATTAAATTGGCTACCTGGAGTTTTCATGTCTACTTTATGGTGACACCCCATACAGGTGACACAGCTACTACAGGGACCTTCAGTACGCTACAGGGCCCTGAAATGGGATATAAATGAGACGCACCATATTTGCTATTAGACAGAAAGCCACCACAGGTCAGTCCATGCTTTTAGAGCTGCTTCTTGTGTATACTATGTGTGTGTGTCTATAATTGGATAAGTCTCCAATAATGCGGTATGTGTTTTTAAGTTGGTGCACTGCGAACCACCACGCACTAAGTCTCAGGAACAGGCAGCGGCTGTAGGGAAGTGCAAAGCTCTCAGCCAAATCAGGTATTCAAGATAGAGGGATGGAGGGATAGATTAATGGCGGTAGGGGTGGAGGGAGAGCAGAGGGGAGGGAGGGACAGATATGGGGAGAGACAGTGCAGTGATATACAGTAGGCTCTACTTAGACAAGTCGACTCCTCTGTGCCATTAGGCCTAACAGGGGGGCAGACTGTGGGAGAGCCAAAGTGTAGAAGTAAAAGAGAGGACTGCTATCAAATAAACAGGAACATCTGCCTCAGTGTGTGTCCACTTCATGTTTGTGCATGTGCTTGTTAGGGGTGGGACAAAAAATGGATTCATCTATGTATCGCAATTTTTTTTTATGTTTTTGAAATAATTTTTTTTAATGCCAGAATCAATATATTTGCTTAATTTGAGTGAGTCTATGTGGCGGTAGAAGGAAGTTACCGCTTTTATTGTGGTAGCTGGCCGCAGCTGGCCAAAATAAGAAAGTAGAAAACAGTGGAGGGTCCACGTGGAAACGACTTGAACCCTCACATATTAAACCCAAAGTGATAAACACTACACATACAGTAAAGTATGGAAACACTTTGGGTTTCACACATTATCAGGAAAAGCAGAGCAAGACATCACGGCTAAAGCTGCATGTTAACTCTGTCATGGACAGGAAACGTTATCGTATTACGGTAACGTGCGGTCAAGCCAGCTGCCTCTTGCATCTCTGTGGTCAGATCGGCCGACGTTACAACTGTAGAGCACCCATATACTGACATTTATGTTAAATGCATTCAATCGGCCGCAATCAAGCTGACCATGGATGTATAAAGAGCTCAGAGCTATTGTTAGCGGAACATATAGTTGAACTATGTAGTTAGCGGAAGTATACACGTGACTACGTCCGGTTTTCTAAGGTGTTAACAAAAGGAACTGTATATACAAAATACATATACGGAAATAAGATTGATTGGAATATATTCATCAGAAGTATAAAACATTACATGTCCCTTATAAATTAAATAAAAAATACCACTAATTTGTGAGGGAAATGTCTTTATTCTTTGATTTTTGGGTTGCAGGAAAAAATTTAAAAATGCCTGATATATTTGACTTCAGGACATCTCTGACTACATACTACATGCTGAATAACATTTTTCCTGTATTAATAGATATTTTACAAAGGAAAAGTCCTCAGAAGTGTATAATTCAAATTTTTTCCATGGTTTAATGTTAAATAAGTTAACAAAAATTGCAATAAATCATAATATCGAATCGCATTACTTAAAAGTCACAATACATATTGAATCGGCACCCAAGTATCATGATATTATCGAGATGGGTGTATCGTCCCAGCCCTAGTGTTTGTACACATTTGAACCATCTCTTCTTTTCTATGGCTCTTTCAAACACAAATGCAACTCTAAATATAAGACAGCCTGATTTCATTTGAGTGGCTATTCTCTAATGTATTTTTTTTGCCGAGTGGAATCCCACATAGAAGCGTGTAATACGGCATATTTGTGTCTTATGGAGGCAGACAGCTGATCGTGTCCATTTGTCATGCTGTCAAGTTAATTACCAGATTGAAAAGGAGAATGAGATTACCCCCCCTCCCTTTCCAACGGACACTCACACCTCCAACGACACACACACACAGAAACCCACACACTTAAGTGTCACAAGGAAATTTTCAGTGCGCCATTGTAACAACTTACTGGAGTAGAGGGAAGAACATCAGAAGTTCAGGGAAGAAATTGCACTAGGTCAGGATAATATCTTCAGCTGTGAGTGTGTGTCTGTGTGTGTGTGTGTGTGTGTGACGCAGCAGGTTACCTTTACATATTTTACTTCTTACGGCTCTTTTGAAGGTCTTGTTAAAATGTTCTTTGGCTTTATTCCTGCTCTCCTGCCCGCTGAGGAACTAGCTCTTTGACCACAAGTGAAAACTAATTCTTATGTACTTCAGCTGTGTTCTGTGCAAAGAAGTTTGTGTCTGTACTTGTGTAATCAAAGTGGACACTTTGAAAAAGCAGACAGATCATTAGCGCATAATGAGCTGAGGTACTTTGGGCAGTGAGGAGGATTTCCTCAATAAGTGATGGCTTAAGGAGATGGATACAAGAGGGTGGAAATCAGATCCTCTCAGCTGCAGACAACCTTTCTTCTCCCCAGGTGAGTCCTCTGTCTCTGTGCATGTTTGAAGTGATGCACAGCTCAAGCAAGCTGGCTAAGAGAATTAATAAAGCTTTCTTGGCACCCCGACAGTCGTGTCTCCAGGTCTTGATAGTTCTCTTTTGCAGCAGATCTCTCCTATTACGAGGACGCATGCTGAAGATCTGAGTTATACATGCACCAGGCTCCAGACATGTGAGAGCAGCACCTACAAAGAGTCTCAGCCCCGACAATAATTTCAGGATGAAAAACACAGTTTTTTTTGGTAAGGCACTGACAAAACACAAGTATCATAGGGAAGAGAAAGAGGCTTTGATTTGCTTGTAGTGATACTGAATGAATTACAACAGGGCAGCAGCGGGCTTGTTGCACACTTGGAAGACAACCCGAGGCCCTTGGGAGCCGAGACAAAGAGTACAGGGATATCAAACAAGTGATAAAAGGGAGGCGATTCACTCTTGTGCGTGTGTGGAGCGTACTTATTCATTAAAACCTTGATTAAACGCCAACTCTCCCTCTTTCCGTCTCATCCTGACCGCCAGGAGTAATTTGTTTACCTGTTACAGAGCAGACCCTCTAATGCAACTATTTTCCAATATCTTTGCTGATCATGTAACCATGCAGCTCTATTATTATCTCTCCCCCCGCAGGGTTTTTAAAAAGTCACGGACTGCTTAGTTGAGACGCGATGAGGCTCGATGACGGCACCCAGCTGGCCAAAGTTCTGCCAGGGTGGCCTCGGTGACATCACAGCAAGTGGCGCGTGACAAACCGCCAGCACGCCAGTCGCGACCCACGAAATAATCTCCGACAGATGAGGACAAGGGCCATCTTGGCTCGCACTCCCACCCGATGCCCTTTTACCCCATCCTCCGCCATCACGAGAGGCAGGCTGGGCTTTCGGAGAGGTGTCAAATGCACAGCGTGTATCGCCAAAAAGGAAAGTTGCTCCCTGTCAGGTGATGACAAGTAAGTGGCAGGGGAGGAGGAATTAAACACATTGCCCTGATTTTTTTCGTATTTTCCGCCACTACTTTCTCATGCTGTCAATTAGTCTCAATCAATCCCGTCGTTTCTGTTTAGAGTTGTTATAACAACTCCAGTCTGTCTTCCCGTCCGTCAGCGCATAATAAATACGCTGTACAATATATGTTATCTCAACGCTTCTGTCAGCTGTTGGCAGCAACGGCCCGCCGTAATTGTCTTGCCACGCTGGACAAAATGAGCGCTGCTTCATTTGATCACGACCGGGGGGAATACGAAACAAGTGAAACCCCAGGCTTGTTTTGGTTTGTCAGGACGTGTTGCTCCCTCTAGCCTCTCCGAGACTCAATCGCTCCGGAGTCTTCTGATCGGAGATGTGAGACAGAACTGGGGGAAAAAGTGACCGAGAAAAGTCGTCTCCTCAAATGAGAAGACGTGATTGGCTTCTAATGACTTTCCTCTCGGCTGTATTTGACTAAAGTGCGAGGTGAAGCGGTGCTTATCAGTAAAGTAAGGCTGCCTGCAATGTATTATTAACAGGTGACGGCGTGCAGTGGTTGCTTGGCTAAAAAGGACTTTAAGTGATGTGGGAGCGACACTGTCAATCTTAGCCTTCCTCTGAGAGTCAATTAGGTGATAAACAGGACTACATGTCTTTGGCAGTGGGGAGAAGGCTGATAGGCTGTCCCATGGATGTCCTGGGGCAAGGTAAACTGACAGTACAGCTTTGCCGTCAGGGATGGAGGCAGCGAGAGCAATGGCCCTGCCACTTGAGAGAGTAGAAGGCTATGTGTGTTTTTTATGGCTGCATGGATGTGTGTGTACATGCATTATGTGCTGGCTATTTACTGTGTGTATGTGTGTGTGTGTTTGCCTGCTCAGCTGACTGAGCTGAAGAAACTGAATGTGGTAATGATGCTCCTCCAAGAAAAAGCAGTTTGGATGCCAACACTGCTGATGGTAAAAATGATGGTGATGGTAGTGACGATGATGGCTGTGAATGTTAGTCATTGTTCTATCTAAACACATTTGCGTTTGCTGCTCCAGACGTACATGAATGTGTTCAATAGAAATAGTGTTCATGCATGTGTTTATACTGTTGTATTCATTGGTTTCTGTGAGTGAGAGAAAAGTGCAAGCGGAGAATAGGCATTACTCCCATAAACATGTATGCAATATTTATTTTCAATAGAACATTAGGCATGTGTGTGTGCATGTGATGCAGTAAACAGCTTTTTACTATTTTATATGTAGTTTGCGTTGTCAAGACACAAAGTAGGTTGATTACATGCTCATTATGTATGTAGATCCTTGGGTCATACATAGCAGCCTTTTTCATTAGAATACATTAAATGTGTAGAAGCAGCATATTATCAGTAATGCCTTATGTTCCTGGTACAGAAAACTGTATGTGTAAATGTGTTTTTAGCCGGCATGGTAAAGCCACAATGTGGGAATTATTACATGCTCATTAAGTATATGGATATTCAGGTCGCGTGGCTTTCTTCATATAATGAAGTGTCCCTACATAATGAGATAATATTCTAATACCTTCTTTCTCCACGTCATTTCATTCACCCTCAAAACTAAGCTGAAAAAAAAAAACAGGCTCAACAGATGAATTTTAATGAGTGGTTAGCCATTATTACCCTCATTATTTTCCAATTAGCAAACTGTACACCACATCAGCACAGCACGGAAAGATCAACTACAATGCCATACCATAAATACATCTCCTCTCTTATCTGTAAATAACAAGAAACTCAATACCAGGCACTAAAGGACTCCACAAAGGATAGATCATTGCGAGTGTGCACTGCACGTGAAACAATTCCAGTGAGCCGGGATAAAATGCATTAAAGATAATGAAGGCTATGGTGGCCCATGCCAAGAGCCATCCAAGGCTAGGAATATGAATAGAAAATAACCGAATATCTGAATTAGTAACATTAATTCTGCAGCGGGGCTGATAAAGCCAAATAGAAATATCAGGAAGAGGGAAACAGACAACTGACCCTGCCTGTTTTTATCTTTATAATGGCAGCAGGCTGGTTTGTCTTATCACTGTGAATTAGCAAAGGGTTTGTGATTTTAACAGAGAGATCTAAGTTAAGCAAACATCCCCCCAGAAGGAGGTTTGGTCAGAAACAAAGGATGGCACTCACCGGAAAAAAATAGAAATAAAGAAATACAAATACTAAGCTGCAAAGCCTGGAAATTTATAGAAACATGTTCTCTTTATTATGTTTAATGCATCTCCACAAGTGTTCTGCTTGGTATGTGTGCTGCGCATTGATTTTAAGAATATTATTAATGTCTTAATTCAGGAATAAAGCACCTTATTTTCACAAACCAGAAGGCAGCTGCTCATTACTATGTGATGATGGGCTGTATTGTAAGTACAGTAAGAGCGCCACCCGTCTCTGCTCAGTGCTATTGCAGCCCTCCGTTCTGACAAACACGCCCTCCACAGCAGCCATTTTCAGTTGAACCACATCTGCGTGCTATTTGACCTATTTTTCTGCCATCTTGCCTTCTATGTGTAAAAGAGAAGAAAAAAAGAAATACAAACAGTGTATTTCAGTCAGTTCGGTTATTAGAGGGGCGAAAAAGAGCCGTCTCCGGCCGCGTATGTAGCGTGAAATGCAAGTGGCGGACGAGTGACACTGTCAGCTCGTTTTCTCCACCTTGTCTGTTGGTCGCTGAGCGTAAGAGCCGGTTGGCGAGACAGGCGGGGGCTATGGGGTCATTGTGTGTGTATGAAGAGATGCGCTGAGTGAATAACCTTCCCCCGGTAACAGCTGTCAGATCCACCGGAGCAGAGCAGAGGACAGAAGAGCAGACCAAGCAAGGCCCAACCCAGACATAAGACTGATAGGGGTGGAAGTGGGCGTGGGCTGGACTGTCTGCTAGCCTCCAATGCTGGGCTCAAGGGTGTTTGATGGGTGGCCACACCGAGCCTCTTGACGGGGGTCTCAGCACCCGGGCAGCTTATTGTTTAACACATTGCTCATCTCTTTTATTCCCCCCAATGCAGATTCCATGCACAGCAGTGCAGAGCACATAGGCCAAACAGCGGCCCGGGACGCCGCCTTTGTTGAGGTGTCAGTCGCCAACGCAGCGTCTCAGCATGGTTCACCGCTGGGCATGACAGGGGATGCAGACC
This sequence comes from Sebastes fasciatus, assembly GCF_043250625.1. Taxonomy (NCBI): domain Eukaryota; kingdom Metazoa; phylum Chordata; class Actinopteri; order Perciformes; family Sebastidae; genus Sebastes; species Sebastes fasciatus. The sequence continues at coordinate 14,590,795 of NC_133799.1, forward strand.
CCATGAAGGGGGATTAGCACCGCACCTATTGTCTGAGGGCACAGCGGTGCTGGATTTGGCTGCATGGCTATTCAACGACTGTATTTCTATTCTTTGGCGCTTGACAGGGACGCTCAGCGGCCCCACTTTTGTTCCGCCGCAGTATCAGAATGTGTTCGTGTCGTGCCCTCAGCCGAGGCCCTTATTATCTCAGTTGACATGACGAGGAAAGGTGCGATGGTGGATTCTGTTATTGCTGTCTGCTGCCTGACCTGCAGGTTAGGGTGTTTTTTAATGGGTTAGGTAGAAGCTTGCTTCTCATGTATAATTTACTGTTGATTCTGTTAACGCTGAAAGGAGAGCATGTTGACCGAGACTTAACCTATGAGGGTTCGGTCGGATTTGATGTTATGAATACAAAATTAAGGGATTTTGGAGGGGTTTGTTGGTTTTGTTTTATTTGCCGTCTTTTATCATTCAAATCATATCTCATCCATTGTGTTTCACACGGAGTGCTTTTAATAAATCGTCTAACTGAGCGTGTATTTTAATAGTCGCTGGAAAAATGTGACCTTATGTGACATATACAAAAAAATAAATAATAAAAAAATAATACGAATTTTGCATGACCTATAATTCCAGATATATAAAATTATACAAATATCATTACATTAAACACAATTAATTTGAAATCAGATTATTTTAAATGAATTGTTTAAATCAGTCTGGAAATAAAAATCCCACAAATCTTGATACATTTCATAAATATAAACAATTTGTGCACATTGCTTCCATTCAGCTGAGAACAACGCAGTGATGGATGTTTAGTATACCTCACTGTGTACTGTAACCTCTGCCCAGACCCACAGTACTCATTTCTATGTTGAGAGAGCAGTTTGGGCGGTAAAGCATTGTGGAAAATAGTGATGGATGGCTCCTTGGTCTCTCATAGAATAGAGAGAGGCAGTGGAAGTTTTTTTTTTCTTTTTTAGATTAAGGCAGCAGCTCAAGGAGATACAGGTTTACAGTAAATGTATTTTGTCCCCGCTGCGCTGTCAGAAAAAGCTTTTTCCAACTTCAGAATTTCTTACATTTTTTGGCATTTGGGGCCACTCACATGCAAACTCTATTACCGCAACATGCTCTCTCCGTTCAACTCGACCATCGCATCTTAAAAGATAAAGCACATATAGGTTGCCTGAAATCTTCCTTTAGCTCTTGACTCATTATTTCAGACAATAAACAATGAGTCATTTGGAAAACTTCCCCCTGCTCAGATATAGAAAAACACTTTCACATGCAAACAGATTATGTGATCGTTCTGCAATGGTGCAAGCGCTGCCAAAGCATGCTCCAATGTTGATGATACAGTAAACAAAACTCCATTGTGACTTCATCCGGACTTAGAGCTGAATTGCAGACATATGCTTCACTGTACACTATCCTGGTCTGAATTTGAGTTTTTTTCCCCCCTCAGCTCTGTTTATCAAAAGATTTTCCACATACCTTTCCAAGAGATGTTGAAATAAAAGAGACGAGAAAATCCCGCGAAGCATAGCTCACCGGTGCTTTGCCAAGGAGCAATCCCCAGACAAAAGAAGCCCCATACCTCAGATGAAATGAAATTGATATTTCTATTACCAGCTATTACAAACACCGTTGCCTTACAACTGCTTCTCATTTATAGGGGATTAAGAGGAAACACTCAGAGAAGAGGGCCATCTTTGTTTTTTTGTTTTTCTCCCTCATCACTCCCCCCCCTTGTCGGGGTGTTGATGTCACTGGAAGGTGAGCAACTGGGTCACGGGTAGCTCAGAGAGGTTGTGGAGGTTTTACTGGCCTTGATCCCTGTCAGGCAGCCATAATGAGGAGGTTCCGCTTTCCCCATCAGCTGGGAGTAATGGCCGCCATAAAGGCCCTGATTGCAGCTGCTGCAGAACGCTCCTCCACATGGCAGCGTGACTCTTGAACTCCTTCAATCATCTGTCTGGCTCATATACAACCTGCCATCCCCTCAGACCATTTTGTCAATGTATATCACTTGTAGTCCCGCTACTCCTTAAACATGCCAAGTTAAAGCATGATGTAAAGCACTTCAAATGTAAAAAAAAATAAAAAAATCCCATGACACAGGGTAATAGTTTCATGAGCTGTCACATGAAGTGCTAATGTCGTTGCACCTCCTGGAAATTCAGCTTCCTCATGGAAATATATTAATTATATTTATGTTACTTTGTATTTGTTTGGTGCTCGTGATGAGTTTCAGGTTGAAGTGTGTGTGTGTAAAAAAATCTATTTATTTTGGCATTCAATGCAGTGCAGACAAAATGTGCTAAAGTGCTCCTCAAATCGTAGAAAGGCGAGACGGCCCTAAGGTTGTGCCTGAATCTGAACAGCCAACCAGCTGATGTCTCTCTAAACAGGCTGTGTGCACGTTTACCTGTTAGACACAACGTCATGTTGTTTTGTTAAAGCACCTCTCCATGGCAGCAGGGTGGCTCCCCCTGTTGAAACAATGCCACTCCATCACAGGCTGTGATTCACTGGGTTAAAAATGTAGACATATTTCTCACTTATTCGCTGTGCTTTCATACAAATGGCAATGCCTGTCTGCAAAACATTCGTTGTATACATATTCTAGGATACATAGTTAATTTTACGAAATACATAAATCAGAATTTTAAAAATGCAAATTATAACCTTTAACAGCATATAATTATACGACATAAATCCCAGCTTGCCTTGTGTCTCTAAGAGGATAATATAAGTGTGGTAAAGGGGGCCAGGCAGGGGAAGATTTCTTCAACGTCATACGGGCAGCCAGCAGCAGAGTGTGGGCGGTGACCAGACATGGCAAGAAATCTGGGAGAGGTGTTCCACGTCGTGTAGGTCGCTTCCAATTCACTGGATCGCCATGTTCATTTTACAATCAGCCCCGTAATTAAGGGAAGCCAACCCAGAAATTATCAATCAGTTAATTACTGGGATGCTGCAAAACAAATCCAGCTCCTGATTGAAGCCCACTGGCTGCCCTCACAAGATGCTGCCGTCATCCAAATGAAACCAGAATGGTTTGTGAACTGACCAACAACAACAAAAAAAACAATGCCCATTTGTCATTCAGTGTGGTAACACGGTGTGTATACAGATATTTAAAAACATATTTTTTATTTTGATCAGTAAAATATAATGTCCTAATATTTTAAAAGTGGCTCAGATTTAGCGTAAATAATTTTTTTTTAGCCTATAAAAATTATTTTTAGATTGAGGTGAAATTTTAATTCTCCTTTAATTTACAGTGTTGTACCCGTGGCTTGGTGGCCCTCCAGGTTTAAAGCACATATGTTTTTTTTTGCAGCCAGTGGCACAATAAATATGTCACATAGCATGTAACGGTAACATGTAACCAGCTATTAACTCCCCAATGACGAGGAAATAGAGAAGTAATTCAATTGTGGGATGCCATGTTTAGTGGTTTCCTCGTGCTTGAAAATTGTACGGTAGGAAAATGCTTATGCTGTAAAAAAAAAAGGCAAATAATCTCGAAGCTTGGTTGGAAAAACTTGGTATTTATTTCACTTTGGTGGTGGATAGGAAAAAAAAGGGGGATGCAGAAAATATACAGTGCACACACACTTATATATTTTTTCCCACATATATCCTGTTCTTGTTATATTTTTTTTCTCACACAGCACACACTCATTGACACACTAGTTATTTAATAACCTGTTTTATTTACTCATTTAATTGCACACAATAGCATTAATCCACCAAACAATTGGAATGCTGTTTTATGCATTTTTCATTACATTTAATGCAGTTAATACACATCCTGCGTATCCAACACAAGCACTTGTAAACGCTCCTCACAGAAGCATGCAGCGGGGCCCCAGCTGGAAACTCTGCACACCACAGTGCTTATTGAGATTCACTTAACTTTTCTTTCCCATATGGGAGAGAAAAGGACCTATAAATTGCTTGACTCAGGACCTCTATTTCCCATCAATACATTTCCTCTGCCCCCCTCTAGGCGTCGGAGCATCAAAATGCATAACAATCCCCTGATAGTGTCAGCAGCCTACAGCTCATCTCTAAAGTAAATGCTGGCCAGATAGAATGAAAGGGGAGGTCCTGTGTTTTTCTTGGCAGGAACATTTTCATGATTTCTCTGATAGTGAGATGTCATCACAAGAGCTGGAAACAATAAGGAAAAAATTGCAGTCCAGCAGATGACAACCCATCAGACACCTAGTGAATACCGGCGTCTCTCAGATAAGACCCTGTGCAATAATAGATCTTGTATCTGGCCTGCACATTTATTATGATAACACCTGTCATTACTAGCAGGAGAATGTTTCCTCACATTGGCTCTAGATTCAACATTGCTTTGTTTTTCTCTCCTTTACTGCTGTTTCTCTTTAGTCATGTCTTGTAATTGGTTTCCTCGTGGCTTCTCTGAGCATGATGCAGATTCACAGCGCCACAGATCTGAGCTTGTTCCGACTTGTTTGAAGTGACCCCATAGTCGGTGGCTTCAAGATGTTTTCTGGGAGCTGCATCCAAACAGGGATGCAGGCAGCAGGAACAGGGTCCTCTGCTGGTGGCAAGAGGCGGGGGGAAGATTGGAATGAGACTTGAGAGGCCAAATCACCGAATCTGGGCCCAGGGTTTTTTGGCAGGCAGCAGAGTGTGAAATTTACAGAATTTCTTATATGTTGGTCGTGCAGCTGCTTCTGTGCCTGCACCACGGTATTGTCAGACAGCAGCTCTGAGAGAAGACTAGAGGGCTGGATGGTGGAAGAATTCAGACGTGATGTTTTGCCATCTTTTGTACAAAATACTACAATGCAGATGAGATGGCAGGATTGGTAGGTGACATTGATTTTTCTACATATGACAGGACTTCAGTGACAACACTGTTGGCTGCTTGAATTATTTTGATTCTTTTTAGTTTTTCAATTACTTCTGCTTTTCTCTGTGTAGCTAAAAGTACAAAGGAAAAGAGACTTTTTGAAACACTTTTAAAATCTGTGATACCTCCAATCAAGTCAAAGATGAGCATATACAAAAAACTAGGGATGCACCGATCCAACTTTTTCAGTCCCGATACCGATAGCGATACCTGGGCTTCGGGTATCGGCATATACAGAGTACCGATCCAATACCAATGTTCAATTAATAATCTGCATGCCTCACTGTGTGGAAGTGACTGTTGTCATTCTTTTTTTGTGTAAGGCAACATCGGGCTAGACTTAAACATTGCTTTCCCAAACTTGCAGAACTAAATGTGACCAATAAATACATAGATATAAATTTGTTCAATTATTTATTATTAAGATAATAAATCATACAGCAACTTGGTAAAAAATCTTCAAAATTAACAAGAATTACAATTCAAATGTAAACCTTTTAAATGCAGAAACAAATTGGTCAAAACTTAAACAAGAATTAAAATTACAGTATATAATGTATATAAACATAGAATTTAATTGAATATATCGGCCCTTATACCCGATCCAACTGTTTGAGTCAGTATCAGCCCGATATCTGATCCAGTATCGGTGCATTCTTACAAAAAACAGAGTAGATTTGCAACGATTAATCGATTAGTTGCCAACTTTTAAATTAATCACAAACTATTTTGATAATTGATTGATCAGTTTGAGTAATTTTTGAAGAAAAAAAAGTCAAAATTCTCTGATTCCAGTTTCTTAAATGTGAATATGTTTTGGATCCTTTACTCCTCTGTGACAGTAAACTGAATATCTTTGAGTTGTAGACAAAACAAGATATTTGAGGACGTCATCTTGGGCTTTCGGAAACATCGATCAACGTTTTTTCACCATTTTCTGACATTTTATAGACCAAACAACTAATTGATGAAACGAGAAACTAATCGACAGATTAATTGACAATAAAAATAATCATTAGTTGCAGCCCCAAAACAAGGAAAACCATTGAAGTTCTTCACTTTTCTTTGTTCCTCACCCGGTTTTCCCTTTCTGCCTCCTTGTCACAACCCAAAGCCACTTATATTTACATGGCATAAGAGGTGGAAGTGCTGCAGCATGCCTAATTTGCAGCAGGCCCCGTGTTTTCTTTACAAATTGCAGTCACATATCATTTAGTTTCCCTGTATTATTGCTAAGAAAAACAATCAGAAAACCTCAAATGGGGGCCACCGTACACTGATCTCATCCAGGGCCCCGGCTTCCCTCCCAGTTCATCTCACTAACTGTCTCTGCTGCTGCCAGGACTCGCTGGAACAGATGCCTTCTTATTTTGACGGCCTGCTGCTGCTCGCCTCAGTCAGTTGGGCAGCAGGTCACAAATGCTTGCATACCCACGAGGACACATGGGCACATGCACACACACAGACCTACGGCGCGATGGCTGTGAAGCATGTGTGTTTAACTTACTGGTTGTTTAAGTAAGCTGAGAAGAATCCCCTCAGGTGATTAGTTCATTTGCAAGTCCCCGGCTGTGGAGGCGAGTGCAGGCCCGCTGCCCCACTCGCTGCCTCTCTCTGTTTAGTCCTCATTCTGTTTCTGTCTTATTCTGTCGCTACCAGCCTCGCTTGCTCCATCCTCTTTCCTTTCCCCCCCCTCTGCTCTGCTGTTTGTTTGTGTTTCTCAGGACTCTGGAGTAGAAAGAGAGCATAAAAAAGAAAGGAAAAAAAAAAACTAAGGGAGAGAAATGTTAAGCCAGCTAGAGTAATAGCACCGGTCTTTGTCCTGCACTCATTATTTTCGCTTTGATTACAATCTGGAGTGGCTCAAGTTACTCTAATTCAGCCGGCTGAGGCTCTGGCTGAAATTGTGCTGTGCTGAGTGATGGTTGAATTGAAGCTGCCAGGGGGGGTCAGCACTGGATCGGATGTGGAAAGGGAAAAAAACAAAATAATCATAATAATAATAAAATAAATAGATACATAAAAATGCAAAACAAAGGCAATATCTGTGGTAATAATGTGACAAACGCGCAGCATAATAATAATGAACACAATCTCCGAGTAAATTCCGGACTCATCCAGCATGGAGGAGATGTAAAACGATGAGACCATGCGTGTAATTCCTTGAGGGACAATTTCATGCCAACGGGACGTCTTGTTTATGCCAGAATGTTGAGAAATGGTTTCGGTGTTGCGCACAGCGCCGAGTGGATGGTAGAACGGGCAGGCATGCTGGGATTCTCTGGCCAGTGACGGTGGTACCATGGGAGGGGAATGAGTGCTGAGGACGCCTCCTAAGGGCCAACCACCACTAGACACTAAGCGCTGCAGAGGCTCGGTCCCCATGTAGCACTAATCACAACCCCCTGCTCCTTCCATCTGTTCTCCATCAGAAGCCTTACAGTACCACTATCCATCCAGCCTCCATCCCCTTCGCTTCTGGCTATCGCTCTCACTGTCTCTTAACCTTGTGTAGCTGGACTCTTCCTCTCTTTAGGCTTTGGCTGGTATTTCTTTAAGGGATGCACCGATACCGGATCGGATATTGAGCCGATACTGACTCAATTAGCTGCTTCGGGTATCGGTGACAATGGGGCTGATCTATTAAATTCAATTCTATGTTTATATACTGCATACATTAAATACTGGAATTTTAATTCTTGTTTAAGTTTGACCAATATGTTGCTGAAATTAAATTGTAATTCCTGTTAATTTTGACGATTTTTTGGCCAAGTTGTTGGTGTACAATTTATTATTTTAATGACAAATAACAAGTCAGTAAATTTATATCTATGTATATATTTGTTACATTTTGTTTAAATAAGTTAGGACAAATGTTTAAGTCAAGCTTGATGTTGACTTATACATAAATGAATGATCCCAGTCACTTCCACATGGTGAGACATACAGCTTATTAATTAAACACTGGTATTGGATCGGTACTCGGTATCGGCCGATACACAAAGCCCAGGTATATCGGTATCGGGACAGAAAAAGAACGATCTGTGCATCCCTAATTTCTTTACGTAGTTCTTCTAAGGATGCATGATTTGTTACATCTAGCTAGAGCAGAGGATTTAACCTTTTCAGCCTAAATATTAGCCTGTGTTTTCTAGCTTTAAAACACATATTTAGAGAGAAAGAAATAAGAAATAACACAACATATTGATCCTGAATACTTTCACACATTTCCTTTCCCCCCCTCACACACATTGTCTCTCAATTAAAGCCCCCTTTTGCCTTCTGGTCACAGCACGTAATTTTGTAGAGATGGCACAAAGTGTCATCAGACAGATGTGAGTTTTCTAACTACGACGCTGCCATCACTTCAATTACTAGCCCGCTTCACAGTTGTACTATAGCTATGCTGATTTTTTGCTGCCCTTAATGATCAGATTAGAGTTACTAATTAAAAAAAAAAAAAAAAAGAAGAAGAAGAAGGGGAAAAAAAAACAATATTATGAGCTGCCCTAACGCTTCTCTGGGCGGTGATGAGTGAGGGCAAAGTTATTATTCTTTTGAACTCCTGCGGTGTGGGGGAAAGACGGCAGACATTCAAAGCAGCATGACGTTTGGTGTTTGTTATTTCTTTTTTACTTTTTTTAATTCCTGGGCCGGAGATTTATAGCTTGATAAGTGCCTTGAACTTTTCTTTTTTTTTTTCAAATGGGGGATAATTTAAATACACCTCACAGGCAGAGAGAGAGTTTTTCTCGTCTGTTTCCTCTCAGTCTTGCTGTGTTGCTCTGCTCTTTGCTCTTCTCCTTTTTATTTCAGCCAGGGTTTCTCCCTGCTATCCGCACCACAGTGGACGTGATTTATTGTTTTTATCGAGATCTACTGCACCTCTACACATTCGAATCTTTGAAAAACAAACACATGCCATGACCACTGTGTTTCTTTCGCCAATGCATGTGAGCTTTTAAGTCATGTTCATAAGCACATGTGTGGGAAAAAAATGTCTCACGCAGCATTATGGCTGCAGCGCACAAATGTTTTGAGTAGAGAGAACTGTAAATAAAACATGTTTGAGGCCAAGAAAATGACCCACATACACAGACATGCTCTCCCGCTGTGCGTTTAATCCATTTCACCCACTTGCCTCAGATTTTAACAACTCTCTCAGAACTTTTGGCCTTTTTTTTATTTATTTTTTTTCTTCTTCCCAGAGCAAGTGTGAGAAAAACTTACACATGGATGTAGGTCAGAATTTATTTGGACAGAATATACTTCCCATGGATTTTTCTATACAGCCTGTGGTGGTGCTCGCCCAAAGCTATCGGCGGATGCTACTTCCTCATTCAGCCATTACATCATTTGTTTCTATTTCCTGTCAAGCGTGACTGCTCGACAGCCCATCCGTATAATTAAAACGACCTTTAAGCTATTTGCTGCTAGGTTTGTAATATTTTTAGCCCGGTCATTATTCCCGATGCACAGATGTGGCGTGTCAAGGAGGGAACATGGGCCTGACAGCATCTCACTCCTATTGTTCATTTGGGGAAAAAATTTGGGTATAGGTAGTCAGGTTGGTGATGGAGCTATTGCCCAATTTATTCATTCAAGTGTCAGTTACACAGACAAATATGTGTAGCGCCAATGTGGGGCTGGATTCTGGAGCTGTTACAGCCTGTCAACATAGCGAGAGCGCAGTCATTAATCACCATACAGTACATTTGATCAGAATGCAGCAAACCTCTACTGTTTCCTGTGATGGAAGGACAATGGAGGGCTGTGTTAGATCTTGTTCCGCTAATTGGGTTAGTGCAGCTAATGGCCATTTAGATGGCGGATAACAGGGAGGCATTTTACTCCACAAATGTGGTGACGGAAGCAGAAGCTATGATGTATTAATTGTATTTGAATTATACTCAAGATAAAGAAAGTATGTTTTTTTTTGTAATGCTTGCTTGGGACTTCTTAGCAAGTGTACTTTGGTGAATTCTCCCGTGCAGCGGTGCTTTGGTTGCCAGGTAATTATTTTTAAAGTGTACTCTGCCACAGCAGAAAATCGCTCAGCAGGTATTTGTTTTGTTATTTCTTTTTATTCTCTCCGTCTATGTGTGATATGTTTGACAGTTTCATAAAAGATATGCATGAAAGTGTGCTGAGTGGAAACCAGGAATGCCATAAGTGGTTTATAAATGAGAAAAATGCTATGTGAAATATCACATCGCCCGCTCCTCCGTACCCCTCGTAGTTTCAGCACACAGAGCATTTTCAGGTTTGCCTCCAACATGTTTGAGAAGAACAGCAGCCCACTGTACAGGGACGTGGGAATTGAGAAGGGAATTAAAATTACAATACCTGCATGCCCAGCTGCCCAACTCAAATTGCTCGGCTGTTATGCTTCTCTATGCAATATCCTGCCATTGAGCTCTGTGCAAGGCGCGCTAATAATGAAGCTGTCTCTGGCGTAAGGATTTCCGCGTGCAGGTCATGAAAATTGGAATAGGGGGAATAGATATGTGACTGTACCGGCCTAAATGGGCTAAGGGCTTTGCTATTCCCCAACCAAAGTCACCGCCGCTGTTTTTTGTGGTGTCCAGTGGAAATGACTGCCCAGTACCCAGTTGCAGCGAACACACGGCCAGTTTGAAACCACTAAGAGGAACTCAAAAAGTGAAATAACCCAAGTAATATCAGAGCAAATCTACAGAGCTCTTGACTAAAAAAAAAAAAAAAACGAGAGAAAGAATAAAAAACAAACAAAGACTGGTTGAGAGTAGCTCTGGGCGCAGTTTCTGTTTGGCTGCCAGCGCAGTTTCTGGCCCCGTTATTTCCTTCCAAATGAGAAAGAAATGTCGTTTGTCCCCACCATGAGCGAGCGGCCGCTGAGATGAGGAATAGGCCCACTGCTTCACACAGACTAACGTGACAGGCTGCATGACATCACTTAGCCAAAATGGATTGCCACTTCAAAATGGGACTGTTCTGCCCAGTGTTAGCAAGGCTCTCACTGGAAGAAAATAATTGACTCTGAAACGTATTCAATGTATTTTCATTTTGTTCTAGCTCTGGCAGCGGCGTTGCTTTTCTGTGGGTGGCAAAGATTAGTTGGCAGCGTTCGGTATCTTCTGTCTTGGATTTGTGTGGGGAAAAGTGAATTAAAGACAAGAATTAAAACTCCCTAATTAGAGCTGTTGACAGTGTTTCAAGGCGTCCTACGGTGTGTTTAATAACTTACGTTCAGCTGTATTTCCCAGGTATGATATTTAGCGAAGTGAAGATTACCCAGTTGGCTCCCACAGACTAAATTTAGGGGAATCATATTGGTTGAAAATTATAAATATTGCACACCCCAGGGAGGCCAATAGAAGAAGTCTGATGGGTAGACCAAAGACTGCGAGTGTTAGATTAATATAGGCGTGGGCGTTTGCTGATTTGCAACAAGTTAAAAATGCAAACAGTGTTGTTTTTATTTGCTGGGGTTTTGAGCTATTTGCTGCTTAGACTTGTGTCGCCAACTCTGTTGAAATATTATATTTGAAAACCTCATCAACAGTGTGTCTTTTCACAAACAATGTCCGGGTTGCTTCATATAATCACAGACCCGGGCTGTCAGCAGAAACTGTTTTCTAGTGGCTTTCTCAGCGGGTGAGATCTCAAAACTTTGGCAAATAAAACCGAAAATAACTGCAATTCTTGATACCTCTTGGGAAAGTGGGGAAATATGTTTGTTTTTTCTAATTAGTTGTTTATTTAATTTGCATTTTTTCCTAATATGTATTTGAAAAATAAGAAGCAAATGCTTGAAAAAAAAATACAAAGCAAGGTCATTCAGTCTGCAGCCCTTTTTGGGAGGTTCATATTAGTCAAATGCACATTGCTGTTTTCCCAAGAGTGTGTAGGAGTGTGTGTGTGTGTGATCCTCCCGCCCCGCCTCCACTTTTTCTTAGGTGACCTGTGCACCACTCAGGCCCTGAGGGCTCAGGCGCACACATGGCCTGATCTGCTGCCCCCAAACAATTTCACTCCAGCCACTCCAGCATATACACACAAATACACATTCTCACAGCACAAGAAGCACATCTGGTTTCCAGGATGGCGCTCATGAATGCAGACCTCTTTAGCTACCGGTACAGGCGGGCTGCTGGTGTTAATGACGGGGGCATTCCTCGGCTCCCAGGATGAAAACGGGGGTATAGAGGATGCAAAACAGAGGCAGCCATCGCTTCTAAGGGGTAATCCAATCCATCCAGCAGGAGCTATGTGTGTGTGTGAATAAATGGCCGAAGGGGGTAGGCCAGCCAAAGGTCCTCGGGGTCAGAAGAGGCAGCCACAGCACCCCGGCGCGTATTTGCCAGGTCTGGCTTCCTCCCAAAAGCGCAGAGAGGTCGCAGCAATTTCCCAAAGTCAGGAGTGGGTCAGGGTCCCACTTCCCTTACGTATCAGTCACTGAAGGATGAGGAGGAGAGCGCAACGCACGGTCTTTGTAGAATTACCTCCCCTAATCCCCAGAGTGTCAGGACGGCGAGGGGAAGTAAGTACGCAGTTGTTTGGCAGGGCACGAGGTTATGTGAGGGGAAATGTGAAAAGCTACAGAGACTGTATTTAAAATGTAAATATTCCATTCATAATTGGTGGGGAATTTCCTCACAGATGTCATTATCTTTTTCTGGTTATTGGCACGGTCCCACGATGCTCTCCGTTGCGGTTGTTCTCTAACGTCAGCACATCACCTCACCTCACTTGGCAGCAGTAAGTGAACAGGGATGCTTTGCTCAGGAACTGAAAGTGAATACATTAAGGGTGGAAGTAAAACGTTGCCCCGAAAAGAGCTCAATAATGATTTAAGTAGCTTGCGGTAGAAGGGATTACTTTACAGATTTTTTTTTGCTTCTTTTTTTTTCAGAAAGGTTTTTCCCTGACCCAAATACCAGGCGTCTCTTCTCTGCTCTCTTCCTCTCTCTGGTTGTGAATCCCCAAAGAAAGGTAGCAGTCAAAACATACTCCATATTCATTGCAGTGTGGTCATTTAGCAGGTTGCTTTGAATACACCACCCCTCCAGAAAAAACCCCACCTGTGTGAAGTTAATAGGCCAGTTCCGCCTACCCAAACCGGCCATAGGCGCTGCGAGGGACCTAATCTACCCGACTCAGGACTAATACCATCAATACATTAAGCAGCTTGATCCCTGATTGCCTTTCAGTCTCTTGACAAATTCAAAATGTATTTGGGGTGGATGGGGCTTCCTGCTTGGCACACATTTCCGTAGATCACCGCAATGATTAACCGCCATAAAACTCTAAATCCCTCCATCTCTTGGTAAATACGACTCTGTCTGTCATCGCAGCCCCAAAAGGTCTGCTTAAGGGCAGAGGAAGACAGCCAATATTGGCTCATCAAAACGGACTAGTAAGTCGTGGCCCTCCAGCGATGAGTATTAGGAACCGATTGGTGCAGGTTTGTAATATCTCCACAAAAAAAAAAAGGAACTCTATTTTTTAGCATTCACTCGCCCAAGACAGCTCAATCAATGTTTGGGAACATGAGCCACTCTCAAGCTTTTGGGGATAGTCGTAGATGCTCATTTTTTATGCAAGAAAAATGATCCGAGGGCAGAAGAGAAACATCAGAGTTCTGAAGTCTCCCTTGATATTCTTTGATATTTATTTTTGTTTATTTCTAAATTTGCTACAGAGCGTTTCATGTTCTGGCAGCAACCTTACCACGCACACACACCCAGCCCATGTCATTAACAATTAAGGGGTATTTATTGGCACATATAAAAAACGATAAACACGTGTCCAGGGATGGTTACGTGGCCCGCCCGTCGTCTCGGGAGCCTGAGATCGAAACCCATCAGAGCTGCGTCCTCTCCAGCTGACAGAATAAATATTAAGATGAGTGAAATACATTATGCAAAAAATTCTAATCCCACAGATAAATGAATAAGAGGAAAAAATGTTCTTGGTGGAAAATTCTCATATCAAAATAAACAATGAAATAAAAAAATTGGGGGCAACAAAAATAATTTAAGTGCTTCCCTCTTCCTGCCATCATCCGTGTTGCAATAACACATCTCAATGGATGCATGATTAACTTCACATCTGAAAACACGGCCCGGTCGCCCGGACGCTACAGCAAACAAACAGGCAGCCTGCGTGGCACTCGAGCTGTTGATAACAAAAGCCATCACCCTGTGCACCGCTAAGCAGTTACCACATGATTTTATGAGAGCCACGCTCATTTATGAGTGCAATCAGTTGCAACCCAATGCCCCATAGGATGTCAGTGTTAGCGCCCCTCTTTGTCCTATGATGATGGACTGTCGGTTCAATGGCGTTATTGTAGCTCTAGTGGCCATCCAGGGAGTAATACATTGATAACAATATCAGCTCATAAAGATGGGCTGTTGGAGGAAAAGGTCACTCCCTTTCTTGCCCGTACTGTATCTCTCTCTCTCATGATTCCTCCGTCACTCCCTCTCTCTCTCTGTGTCTCTCTATCTCGCTCGCTCGGGGTGACGACGGCCGCCCCTCGGTGTGTAAGGAAGCTGGAATGTCATGTTTTAACTGGAGTTAGAGGTATGTTGACAGGCCAGACAGAGGGAACAGATGGCAGCGTGACATGCCCAAGGTCATCTGGCATGCCACTGTCAGGAGCGCTGGATTTGAAATCCAACACTGTTTCCTTTTTCTTTCTTTAGGATTTCTCCTCTCCCCCCCTCCCCTCCCTCCTTCCTTCCTTCCGTCTTTCTTTCACCTCCATCTCTCACGTCTTTATCACTGACTCCTTTCTCCGTTTCTCATTCCCCAACCCTTCCCCTCTCTCCTCTGCTTGCCCTGTCTCTTACTCCTTTTCTCTGTTTATCACCCCTTCCCTCCTCGATGTAGGTCACAAAGCCTCCTGTACAGGCTGCTGCCTATCTCTGCTTAAACACACTGCCCCCTAAACTCTCCTGACTACTCTATTCACACACACACACACACACACACACACACACACACACACACACACACCTCATTGAACATCCTTATTCTCTCGCACTTCCCCTCCTCTTTTTTTCCCACACATGCTCAGTTGGAGTCGGCCCTGTACCCCCATAAAAAACGTGCCAAGCTACCTTTGTCTCCTGAAGTCTTGCCCCTAACGGCCCTGTCAGCAGAGATGGAGAAAGAATCCAAATGAGTTTTAATTACCTGTGCAGCCATGCCTGGAAGGTCGTGCACCGGAAATCCCAACCACACCGGTACAGTAAGCATGCCATGTCGCAACACATGACTTCTTTGTCTTCCAGCTAATTTCCAACAGAAGCATAAAGTAGAAAGGGAGAGAAAAGAACACAGTGGGAAAAAGGAAGGGAGGGAGAGAGAGAGAGGATGCAAAGGGAGAAAACCGCTGTTTCTGCTCGCTGCTTACCATCTTCCCTGAATGTTTTTGAGGGCTTGTACCAAAATCCCAAACAGTAGGACAGAGCGCAATGTCCTCACTTTACCCAAATCTTGTCAGAAGTGTTCGTTTCAGCTCAGCAGTCAGAGCCGTTTGTCCCAAAACAACATTGGCTTTTTCTGTGATAAAGAAAACATTGCAGTGGTGATGAAAAAAAAAAAAGCAGGTTGGAAAGGTAAAAAGTCAGGAGGGTGAAACATTTTCATTCATGCAATTAACATGTTGGGAATAACCGGCTGTATGCGGTACGGCAGTGTTTTAGAATGAAGTTGTAGCAGCTGAGCGATTGTTTTGCAAAGCGTGCGTGCATGCCAGAATTTTTTTTTTTTAGAGCAGCAACTATTAAATTAATTCCCAACTATTTGATAATCGATTAATCAGTTTGAGTAATTTTGTTTTAGAAAAAAAAGGTTAAAACTCTGATTCTAGCTTCTTAAATGTGAATATTTTCTGGTTTCTTTACTCCTCTATGACAGTAAACTGAATATCTTTGAGTTGTGAACAAAACAAGACATTTGAGTACATCATCTTGGGCTTCAGGAAACACTGATTGTCAGAAAATGATGAAAAATGTCAATCTATAAACCAAAAAACTAATCAATTAATCAAGAAAATAATGGACGGGTCAATCGACAATGAAAATAATAATTTCTGTGTGTCTGCTGGCACCAGAAGGGCTCTTGAGGCCCAAGTACGTACATTACATTTGTGCATAGTATGAGCAGAAAACAATCGGTGCATGTGGAATAGCTTCTCTCTTTATATCAAGATGGATTTTCCAAATGTTGTTTCCTCTTGTATTCCTATCGAATGGTTATGTTTGCTGTAACGTTACTGTTCGATTCTCCCGCGACGTTGCAGGACTTTTTTCCTTTCACCAAATGATAATCCTGAATCCGTGATCAGCATTGCTTGCTTCATTGTTGACATCTACCCGGTGCTTGTTGTTATAATCATTGTAGAGCTGCAACGATTAAATCGATAAATTGTCAAATATTAAATTAATCGCCAACTATTTTCCTTTTTTTAAAGAAAAAGCCCTAAACGTTGTGCTGAAATTATCAGGTAAGCACAAAGTTTCTCGTTCATATGCTTTACTCACAGGTGTGTGAATTGACCTGGATATGAAGCATCTGTAGCGCTAAATGATATAACGCCAGGTTCTAAAGAGATAGGACGGAGCCCGCGCCTCCCCTCCTCACGTAAAAAAAAAATTATAAAATTTGCAGCGGCGGCCATATTTGTGCAGCAGCGCACAAACACCTTTATGCAAGCAGCAACGGTGCTTGCATAAAGGGGAAACATTGGTACGGTATGTCCGAGATTTGCTTGTTTATCAAGCATGTCAGACAGCGCATGTCCATCCTGCCCAGAACTCTTAACCTGTCACTATTTTGAATGCTCCCCGGTGAGACTACGGGTGCTTTAGCTCCGTTTGCAGCTTTCACATTCTGCTCTCAGAAACACAAAGAGTGGCCCGTACCAATCCTAACGAGGTGAGGACACCATGACAACAGCAGCCGCACGAGGTGACACTTCCTCGACATGAGCAGCTCCAACAAATAAATACACAAATTTGTCTTTTTAGAGACCTCGTTTAACTTGGTCTGCCTTTCCCCCCCTCCCCAGATCACTGACTCAAAACAGTCTGCGTTGTGTTTATTAGCATGTGTTTACGCTCGTATTTGTAGTCATTTGGGCCGTGTTTGTCGTTGCTGTTGCTCAGGCCCTGTGATTATTCCTGTCGTTTTTTTGGCAGAGGGTTGTCTGAATATTAACAACATAACAATGCTAGGGCTGATTAGTCTTGAATGCAGCATAGACGGCAGATCTCTATCTGGGGTGATGCAGCAGTAAAATCATGCTGGGAGAAAGGGAGAGAGAGAGAGAGAGAGAGAGAGAGAGAGGAAGCACGGAAAAGGGGAGAAGGAGGGAGGAAGAGAGAGAAAAACTGTTTCAAATCTTCTCATCTACAAAGGTTATTTTCTGAATAGTAAGTCTTTCAGCATAAAACCGCATGTTTTTCCTTGAATAGAAATATGCGTAGCCACAAACACAGAGCATATGGATGTATTTATGGCAGGGCTTTGTTCTCGCAGTGTTGAATGTGTAATGTTGAGACTTTAAAAAGCCTCTTTTCATCCCTTGTTTTTTTCCTGCTTTCCCCTGCGTTTTAAAAAAAAGGCATTTAACTCTGCGAGAATGGAATTACAAGGTATATTACAAGTAAACGCTGGGATAATTTGTCCCAATTACACCTTATAAACCTAGTCGTTGCTCGATGTTGTCCGGCACTCTTTCAGATTTCCTGCAGTTGTGGGAATGCGGAACAAAAAAAAAAAAAAAAAAAGGGAATGAGAGTGAAGTTTTGAGCAAATAAAAAGAGAGCAACAAAACTCTGTGGCAGTCAAAGTTGGTCCTTATTGACGTCTCGGTGAGAAATTTGATTTTGTGAACAACTCCAAAGTTGTTGCTTCGGCCATTAATCACCCGTCCCCGGAGAGGGGAACTCAGTGGAGCACAGGGCCCTCTCTGTGCCGCCACGACAGACTGAAAGCCAAACCCAGCGTTCTTGAACAATAGATGCCCCGACGTGACACCATTTTGTTACAGTGTGTGTGTGTGAGTGCATGTGTTTGTGTGAGGGGGCAGGACGGATTCTTGAAAGTACAGTGACACCTAAAGGCCTAATCCTATAGGCCCTCTCTCTCTCTCTCTCTCTCTCTCTCTCTCTCACACACACAGACACTTGAGTCAAGGACATGGTGAAATTTTGGAGGAAAAACTGATGAGTTTTCACTTTTACTGCACTTGATAGTTCCAAGGGCTTGTACAGGGCATCAAATTCCTCTCCTAATGACATGCCTGGGGCTGCCTGCAGGAAAAGTGGCATTTTCATCTTCCAACCTGAGCGTCTGATTGGACATTCGGTGGGAGACACCAAAAAAAAATGGATGCTGCAAATTTTTTTTTTTTTTTTAAATGTGCAGTCGGAATGTAGTTTGTGGGTCTTGTGTGTTTGTGCCCTCGAACCAGTCATTTCTTTTCTTATTTTTGTTTTCTTTAGTTTCTTTGTGTTTTTCAAATGGGGCAACGTGAAGGTCAAGTCCCAAGCTGTGAGTATTTGGACACAGTATTTGTTTTTGTACAATAAGCACAGGAAATGTACTGGAATAACCAAAAGTTTACCTCTTAATTTATTATCAGAATATAGTTTACTCATCAATTTAATTTGAAATTCAGCTGAAATTCAAATGAACGTAAGCCTAAAGAACATAAAGATCCTGAAGATCACAACAATGTAAGGCTTTTTTTTTAATTCAAGTATTTATATATTCTTTCCTGTGATGTCTTAATATGCCAAACTGAAGGTCATATTTCCTCTACATCTTTATTTCCCTCTACATTACTGCTCACACAGTGCTATTTTGTTTCCAACTGAGTCTATATTACAGTACGGATCCGCACACACACATTAAACACACATTCCCC
This sequence comes from Sebastes fasciatus, assembly GCF_043250625.1. Lineage (NCBI taxonomy): Eukaryota > Metazoa > Chordata > Actinopteri > Perciformes > Sebastidae > Sebastes > Sebastes fasciatus. Next base: position 14,609,613 of record NC_133799.1, read on the forward strand.
AGCTGAACAGTACCACTGTAGTGGTGAGATCCTCACCGGGCAGCCCTTTGATCTCGCCTCGTCTCTTGTGTCCGCTTTCACGGCCAGCTCTGCATGCAGAGCCAGTTTTTAATATGGCAGCGCACCCCGGGTCCCAGAGTAACAATAAACTTTACCTTCAACTGTCAGCAGGTCTTAATCACTGGGATTACTGCGGCACTAAATGTTGGATTCCTGTTAATATTCCTGCCGGTGGAAAAAGGTAAACAGACCCAAAGAGATAAATATCGCCCGCCCCTCGACAGAAATATCCTTTGGAGTTCCCAATCTCATTTTCATCACTTGCAAATATGGCGCGGAAGTCAAAAAGGGGGAAAGAATAAGCCTCAGTTTCAATGACTCTGGACGATCACAATGGAATTCTTTTTTCGGCGGTGGGCTTTCTACCCACAAATGTACAATCGGTCATTCTCAAAGAGCCTTCAGCAGGGCTGTTATTTGCCGTCCCGCGAGGTCCCATAGCTGGAGCTCACCAAGCCAACTAATGGAGCTTCAGAGGCCCGCAAATGGCAGGCAGCGAGCACACAGCAGCCTCTGTGGGCACAACGGATTTAGATCTCCATTTAGTTTAGTTTCCCTGCGGAACGAAGAGAAAACAAGCAAGCAAAAAATATTATTATCATTATTATTATTATTATTATTAATAATATTATTATGCTGTAGCTCAGGCTACTGTGTTTTCAAATAGTGACTGTAAGAGTGGTAACAAGTTTTTTTAAATACATTACTGTATATTATTACATGACATCAGGATAATCTGTATTTCTATTATACTGAATATTTTTTTTTTATATAATACATAATTCATTTGCAGCAATGTTTTTATTATATTTATTCTTATTACTAATGAAACCAGGAGGTACTTCTAGCATCAATAGTTTTAGGTCTTTCAATGTCAAAATTGCATCTCATTGTGTAGATTTTCCTTACATCCCCCTAACAGGCAAAATACTGTAAATGAGCACAAACCCCAATTTGACAAAAGTCAGTGTCATCCATATATTCACACCCCCTAGAAATGGCGTCTAGTGGAGTGGAGCGTGCTGTTTCAGAAGCTAAATCCGCGCTCTGCTGGGTCCAAATATTTTACCATAGCTTAGCTGCTCCACTAAAATCTGCACTTGTGTGCACTCCATTGCCCCTTCATCTTGCTTTGAAAACACCACTGGATTATAGGCCGCCGTCTCAGGACTCAGGCGGCTTGACTCCTTGGCGACACGGGTCTCATGCCTGTGTCATGTTGTGGGAATCGGCGACAGAGAGAGAGAGAGATTTAAACAATTCAAGAGTACAGTCTCTTCAGGGAAGAGCCACTGCAGGCTCTGAGAGGTTGGGCCTCTGAACAAGTGTTCATGCATTTTCAACAGTGATATCATTCACAGGGAATGCAATTCAGGTTGGTTTGAATGAATACATTAAGTAACAAGGGGCAGCCGTTTATTTAGATTGTGCTGTATAGTCAATGTTTAGGCCGTGCATGGCTGCGCTCTGGTTACACGAGCAAAATGGCTTTGTGTGCGTTTTGATTTATTTATTTTTTTCATCCTCATTCATCCAATTGTTCTCCATGGAAGTGACCCTAGGTACCTCATTTTTCCCTAGCACTCTAAAACAGATTTGAATGTATGAATAAACCCATGCAATCACATGCCTGCGAGATCCCCAAAACTAGAACCACACGCATATTTTCATAAATAAACTTGTGTTTCGCTTGAAAAGCAGGGTTTTCTCACACTTTTTTTTTTTTTTTATTTGACACAAAGCTTGGCGAGTAAAGCGAATATTATCAAGCAGAGACGTTTCCGTCCCCCTATTCCTTTTAGTTAATTGAATTGCTATGAATCGTGCTATCACAGTGTTAGCACCACGGATATATGATGGCAGTCTTTATTGAAATGATTTCCATGGGTGTTTGTCTCACTCCTGGCTCTGTGTCAGGCTTTTAGGAAGAGAGACGGAGAGAAAGAGGCGGGGATAGACAGAAGGGGGGGACGTGGGGAAAAGAGAATATGAAATTGATTAGTTAGCTGGGATGGAAAATAAAGACTTCATCAGGATCACTTTGTGCAGTCCTCACAATCAGCTGTGAGACAATACAGCCTCCCTAATGAGGACAGAGAGGCAGGGACTGTGTGTGCATCTGTGTACCTGCGTGATATTTATGTGTGTGTGTGTTGTGCCACTGAAATGAAAGTGAAAGGGAGAGTACGTATTGAGAGGGTTTGTGTCGCGTTCACTCAGATCCTCCACAGGAGTTTTCATAAATCAAAAAGTCTGCGTCGCCGTTCCTCCGTCCTCCAGGCAAAGATCCAAATGAATCTTCCTTTTTTTAAATTCTCACTTGAGTGCTGTTGAATTTAATTTTTCAAGTCTCATGAAAGATTAGAAGTTTATTATTTATCGTGAACATTTGTGGTGAAAGGCTGTGGAAGGGGTGCCCTTCTGGGTGACGGATTTTATTCGCACAGAAAACACAACCAGTTGTATTGTCAGCAAATGCAATTAAAAGTTGCTTTTTAAAATGAAGAAAAAAAGGCAACACACTTTAGCGCTGTATAGATTTAGTCATTGCGGTTTTATTTTTTACATTTCATAAAAACATCCTAGTAGGATTTAGAATATTTATTACAATTTGGTTATTAATACATTTCCAATCAACTGTATGTAAAAAATATAATATTACATATGCAATATATATTATTCAGCGTTTTCAAGACCTTTTGGTAAAGAAAAATTAAATATATAAATAAATAAAAAAATAAATAAAAAAAACTGTCACTACAACTCAGTAAATTGAGGAAATTATATTATTTTTGACCTGATAATCTATGAGCAGTATTCACAAAAATAGTTTAAGAAAAAGATTTCGACAGTAATTGTAGTTTCTAAAAAAACAAAAAACAATGATTTCTTTTCTTTTCTCAAATTAACCTTTTTGCCGCTATACCCTCAAGCGTAACTAGATGTCTAGTTATCTGTTTATGCATTTAAAATTGAGATGTACTCTTATCAATTGGTTTTTACTGCTACTTGGGAGCTTTTCTAGCAATTGATTTGATCTACATCACTAAATATGGCCATTATGTGATAATTGTTTATAATATTATTAAAATACAGAAGAAAATTAGGTTCTCACTTAAAATGTTCCTCTTTAAGATCAACAGACAACCAGTCAGAAGAAACAAACCGTCTGTATTTGTGTCTCGGTCACAGTGAAGCAGTTACTGTTCACGTTCTCCCTCTGAATCCTGACACCTTGACATTATGTATTCAGCCATGTAGTAGCTGCTACGGGAGCGTTAGCAGCAGACCTGCTCCGTATACCTGAGAAACCCACTGAGATACATTCAATAGTCCTGCAGTGAAGGCATGACAGAGACGCTAAACACATTGAACACTGAAGTAATAATTGACACATTTGCAAAAATGATCTCGCTGTGCAAATAATAATAAATTAAAATACATTTACAGAGCCATCACAACTGAACAATGTTCTCAATTTCCCAAATTTGTCTCTCTTTAGCCCGTCATCAGGGTGCCAATAACGCTGCGAGGCACTGTATTTATAACACTTCAATACACAAGACCATCATTTAAAGGCTAATTGTGAAGTTCTTATTATCTACACCATGGACAGTTGTGAGCTTCATTAAAATCCAAGTCTCCAACCGTGAGGGAAAGATACGCACCAAACTGGGGCACGTCGCCACAGCCAATCAAGACGGAGCACCGACAGACAGGCGTCCTATCAGGAGCCCGCTCCGGGTCATGCTGACGAATCACTCAAAACTTTTTTTTCTCCCTTCATTCTCCCCTCCTTACTTATCTCCATGCTGATGGAGTATTCTGACTGAATGAGAGAACGTGTGTATTGCCACAGCGTTGCACTCACACTCTCCCCTCCCCTGGTTATTTTGGTACGGTGGAGAAACTGTGGCTGACTCCTGGAAGAAACCCTCTGGCGGCTGCTATTTATAGGGAAGGGACACAGTCACATTTGCATCTGGAGCTTATGAGAGACAGAGAGAGAATGAGAGAGAAAGCATGAAGGATACAGTACATTTTTGAAATAAATAATTTATCCTGTAACCCAAGTCATTTCTTTCCAGGACAAATAAAGGAAGAAAGGGGAGAGAAAAAAGGGGGGAAGCAGGCGGGAGTGTAAGAGAGACTTTGTCCAGATTCTCCTTTTCTTGCCCACGAGTGAAAAAAACCCACCTTGAAATAAGACAGGCTGACCCAAATTGAATTAAATCGATTCGGATTCTCCTGAGCCTGCTTTTTCCACAGTGTACACAGTATTATCCTCCATTTCCTGTGACAGTGTCATGAGCAGTATGCATTACTCAGCTCCTTATAAAAAATACTCCGGAGCTACCGCTATCGATTCATGCGCTTCAATAATTGAGCCGCCAATGCAGAACAATGGCGTCCCCATTGTTTCCATTTGTGCCGCTGAAAGTGCATCTCCCTTAAGGCCTGCTCGTGGGGGAAAAAAGCCGCGGCCTGTAGCTGCAGAGTGAATGAGTGACGTTCAATATGTATGGATTCTGACTCAGACAGAGAGGACAATCCCTGGGTCTGCCCCCACAAACCACGGGGCCTGAATGCTGATTTAAAACCTGGATATTTTCAGGATTTGATTTCTTGCAGAGAGAGAAAAGAAGAAAGAGGGGGGAGAAGAAGAAGAAGAAGAAAAAAAAATAAAACCGCCTTGATGGTTTAAACACATTTTCCGCCTGTGTTCATTTGCCGTGTTTGAAGTTGCATGCGGAGGTGGGATGTGATCTGCATGAGGCTCAAAGTGCGCAGCGGTCAACATGAGACGCACCGCTCGCCGTACGTCACCGGGAGCATCATAGACAAGCGCAGCAGGGCCTCTCAAACAGATCACAGCAGCTAAATCTCTCTCCGCAAACACACCACGAGAGACAAGAGAGCTTGTGTGAGCTAATTTCCAGTGCGTGCCTCTATATGACGACCGCGACGGCCAAAAGTGACCATTCCCGGTAGCAGACTTTGGGCGCGTCAGGGTTCACCGACACATTAAGACGGCGTAATTAAAGAGCGGCGTTGAAGTGTGAAAGCAGTTGTGTTCTCGAGGCTTTTCAAATGAGCCCATTTACATCGGCGTTGTTGTCACAATTTTTTTTTTTTTTTCGGATGGGGGGGCTTAAGATATAAATATGTTAATGCGTGTGTACCCCCCATTCACCACAAGGGCATGGGCGCATTGAGTGTGGTGGAGCACGCAGTTGTGTGGTGGAAGGGGGCTGAATGGGGGAGAGAGTTAAGGAAGAGAGGCAGAGGGAGAAGTGGGGATAAAAAGATGGAGGGAGGGAGGGGAATGAGGGGAGGGCGTATACATTATTAACTACGACTTCATCACATGTTCCCAGTTTCTTGGGGACTTATTATTCCGAGGCGCTTTAATGAATAACAAGAAGAGAGGGCAGAGGGAGAGAAAGCGAAGGGGAGTGATTGATGAAGTGAGTGCAGACACCGCCACCAGCTGGCTCGCTCCAGTACTGCTCCGCAAACAGGAACACCAGGGAGAGATATACTGTTTGTAAAAATAGCCACAGAGGGCAACAACCTCCTAAAGTGTCCCTGGCATTAGCATTTGACAAGGTCCCCGCCTGCCACGCTGCATATAGATTGGGATTTGCTTTGTCAAGGATACCTGTCAAGCGGACGCATGACAGCCAGATTTCATGAGCTCTGCGCAACGGCGAGGTTGGACATCGAGGCGGGCACTCTGTAAAGCCTCCCAGCGGGTGTGTGTACGTGTTGGTGTGTGTGTGTGTGCAGAAGAGAGAAAAGAAAGTAGGAGTTAGAGCTTTGTGCTTGAGTGTGTTTGTGTTTGTAGGTGTGTGTGTGTGTGTGTGTGTCCGTACGCGTTTGTGTGATTGCAAAAGAAAATTGGAGGGTGAGATTCGCTGTATCCAAGGTGACCGCTGCCTTTTTTTCTCCTTTCTTTCTAAGAGTGGGTGGGGGCATTTCTGATCACCGGCGTCCTACTTTCCACAAGTTTATCCTCTCACGTAAGAGAAATGGACATTTCTGTGTAATTCCCTGCCATATTACTCACTGTCTGCTGGCCATTACACATGCAGAAGGGGAGATGGAAAGAAAAGAAGGAGAGAAAGTAGCGGGGCTTTCTTGTTCAACAACCTTTGGCCATATAGAAAGGTTGCGCTTGCAACTTGCCTTTTAGTGTTGGCAATGCGATCTTGCGAGTGTTACGGTCGTATGAACATCCTGCATATCTGGTTGTCAGACAGAAAGAGTTGCTACTGAGCAGCCTCGGCGTGCTGCAGGGCCTCAGACAGAAGAAGAACGAAGGAAGAGCGAGTGAGCGGGCGGGGAGAAAGTGAGGACCTTCCGGCGGGAAGAGGGAAAAGTGGATGCGATATCAGAGGTTGTCAGGTCCACTTACAGAGTGGAGGGATTCAGGCCTGTGCGCTCCCTCCTGCTGCCTTTCATTCTGACTCAGAGGAAAAATGTGCAGCATGTGTAGAGGATCATTGCACGGGAACTCATAAGAGGGAAAACTGCTTTTTCACTTTTACCTGATCCCTTCATCTGTCCAGTCCCCAGACTTTTCTCTGCTCGTTTTAACCTCCAGCTCTTCCGGACTCCTGTCCATACAAATGAATATGTGGCGGCATGCACCACACGTACCGTATGACCTGTCCGAAACCATCCGCTGTCCTTTAGAATGAAGTGTTTTTTCATTCATAAATAAATATAATAATCAGTCACTCAGTAACTAAGTTTTAATTTGTGTATTGTTTAATTTATTGCTGCCCAGCCAACAGGAGCTTAGACAGACTTTTACTGCAGTTTTATTACATACAGTGTTCCCAGCAGGGCTTCAACTAACTATTATGTTCATTGTCGATTAATCTGTTGATTTTCTCCATTAATCGATTAGTTGTTTTGTCTATAAAGTGTCAGAAAATGGTGAAAAATGTCAATCAGTGTTTCCCAAAGCCCAAGATGACGTCCTCAAATGTCTTGTTTTGTCCACAACTCAAAGATGTTTGGTTTACTGTCATAGAGGAGTAAAGAAACCAGAAAATATTCACATTTAAGAAGCTGGAATCAGAGAATTTTAACTTTTTTTTCTTCAAAATAACTTGAACTGATTAATCGATTATCAAAATAGTTGGCGATTAATTTAAAAGTTGGCAACCAATCGATTAATCGTTGCACCTCTATATTTTTTGTAGGGATGCACCAATACTGGATCAGATATCGGGTGATAAAGAGAATTTAGACTTTTTTTTTCTTAAAAAATCACTCAAATTGATTAGCAAAATATTTGGTGATTCATTTAATAGTTGACAACTAATCAATTAATTGTTGTAGCTCTAGTTCCCAGTGTTCATCATAGTTTTAGATATAATGCACAGTACCATGACACTTTTTCAAGCCGTTAAAAATTAAGCGTTTTGCATAAAATATAAGATAAGAAAAAACAGTACAAGTCTGTGCTTAGTTGAAATAATTCTTACAGATAAAACAGATTAAATATATTTTAAAAAAATACACATTTTCTAGCTCATTGTATAAGAGAGAGCAAAACCTGAAATTAATATAAATAAATTTGACATTAGTCAAAGTTGACATTTAGTTGATCAACAGAAGATTTAACCTGCAGCTATTTTCATAATTTTATAATAACATTTCCTAGTTTCAGCTTCTCAGTTATAAGGATTTAATTATTATTTTCTTTGACTTGAGGTGATATTAAATTAAGTTTCTTTTTTGACTCAAAACAAACAATCTGAAGATGTCAACTTGTGATTTTTTTCCCCCATTATTTTCTGATATTTTATAGACCACACGATTAATCAAACAAATAATTGGCTTGCTATAATATCATTCGTTTCAGCCCTGAGTAAAAGCAACCCGTCAAACAGCCAGTCAATTAGTCTCCAGACTGACCATAAAGTAATGTTACACCCGGTGGCAAAAGAGGAAGTCAAAACAGCGGGAGTGTTTGCATTGAGGAAGGACGATAAATGAAACGACAGCGTGCATTAATGAGGTTTCAGCGTCTTCTCAGTCTTCGCCTTCCTTCTGATGCCACTCCAGATCAGAAGCGATGGCGACGGCAGAAGTTAGTGAAAGGTGACGTCTTGTCAAAACTTGAATACCAGCCCGTCCGTAATGGCTGTAAAGTTCGACAGTCCGTCTCCCACAAATGACCACAGCCTGGCCTGGTCCTCGTCATCTTTATTTTGTAACTCTAACCCCATCTGCAGCTGTTTTTCGCAGCCCTTTGATTCTCCCTTTTCTTCCCAACAATCAGGCCAACTGGTTCTGTGTTGCACAAAAGGCTGCTGCTACTTCTCTGATGTGTGACAGCTTAACTGTTTCTTTGCTTGGCAAAGACGGAGTGCAGCAAACAAGCAGTAAAGTCCCAGGGATTCAGCTGGTGACTACCGACAGCCCGACTTCACAGACGTGGCTAACCGTGTTTATTACACGGGGTCAGAGGTCACTCGTTGCCTAATAACCTCAGGCGGGGCACGCCGTCGCGGCTGGCTGCCGAGGGAAGGCGGTGGCGGACGAGAGCGGCTGTCGCACTTGTTTCCTCAGAAGAAGAGAGGAGGGGAGTGACTTTAGAGTTTAAGAGTTTGGGGAATTTGGAGGGTCTCCACCTGTAACCCGTCACTCAAAGCCTGTCATCGCCGATCTCAGCCATTCATCATGTTTGTAAAATCATTAATCTCACTCCTTCCCAGCAGCAACTGGTTGCAGATGGGATCCATCCCCATCTTGTTTCTGCTAAGCGATACCTTCATCTGTTGCGTCTTGGTCCTGAGGCAGTTTACATCCATGCTGACAAGTTACAATCTGAAATTAAAGCCTGTAGTCACACTTGTAAAAAAAAAAACTCCTCTCTTTTGTCCCAAGGTTGTTGCACGCACTCGCAATAAGCAGTGACACATAAATGTATCAGTGGGTTCTCCAGGTGATGAAAACCAGGATGAGTTCACACGCAGCCTCAAGACTAAATCATCTATCATGTTTTCGTACAAGACCGGACAAAAAGATCACACGCACAGACCAGAAAGCAATGGGTTTGTACGCCGGCTGCAGCAGAGGTAATCTCCCAAGACTCGGCTTTATTGCCTCTCTCAGCCCTATAATGATGTTAGGACTCTGGGCTGCTTTGGTTTGTCGCGCTCCGGCTCCCCAATCAGCCTCCATTTGGCTTTGGGGAGGAAGCTGATATTGGCCAGACTGCATTGAAACTTCCCCTAACAGGTTAAACCACAGTTTACACTGCAGACACACATAATGAAAATATGCATGTACACACACACACACACACACAATGAGATGTACACTCAAAATAAACCTGTATTTCTTCAACCACACATTCACAAATGATATATTATTCGTATACAGGCACGTCAGGCTGTTATCATATACAGTTCGTAGCTATACCTATGAAAAGTAATGCACTGAAATTCGTGTACATCTCACAAATCTGTATGTAATCTACGTAATCATGAACTAGGGATGTGACAGTGAGAGAATTTTCCCACCGGTTAATAAACTTGTGACAACACCGGTGTTACCGTTTAAATCGTACATTTTACAAGAAAAGATGACGCTCAATATCTGTAGAGCACTTACTTTGGTCTTTACTGTCTGACGGCTGTGTTTGGCTTCTCAGGTTGAGCTTTCGCTGCGAGGCTGCAGGTTTCCACCCGGCGCTGCTCCGCCGCTCACAACGGCTGTGACCGCTCCGTCCTCCTCACGGCGAATGCCTCATTGACGTTATGGTTCCCTGATAGCCTCTGAAATATTGCCAAATAGGTGTTTTTGCTTTTCGGGGTACGTAATGTAATCGGAGTGTGCCCGACCACCGTGTAACACCGGTAACACCGACTACCGCGGCAGGCCTATGGAAGTATAAAGAGCGACAAATGCCACATAGGGAGGAGGTTGGTGTGGATTGGTGTGGTAACAAAAACACCAGATTTTCGCCCAGGAGACGGCTGTTCGTGTTCAGCGTGAAACCAGAAGTCAACGTTGATTTATTTGTCACGTTCTTTTAACCCAAACCACGATCTTTTCTTAAACTTAGCAAAGTAGTTTTGTTGCCTAAACCTAACCGAGTTGATTCCTGTGAAGATGGAATTGTTGTTTGAAAAGACTATATGCATGTAACGGGCGGAAATTAACACATGTTGCTGGGCATTTGTGGAAAAAACACACAAAAGCTGAAGAATAACTTTTCGTCAGATATCATACGAACCGTTGTAGGAGGATACGTTGGACACTTACATATTTTAAAACTCCTTAACATACAGTTTTATCTTTTTGTTTTCCCTCAAGTTGCTGTAAAGTGCGGAAAAAAACACACAGACAAGTATTCAAACCCAAGACGCCATGCTTTTTATGGCTGCGACATCATGTGCAAATTGTTCTAGATGTCTGGGGCATCATTTAATACACATTTACCCAAAATTCAGCCCAACATTTTAGGTATCTTTGGAAACTTTCTGAACTCTACTAGAATTCAAAATGAAGTTCTGTGGATTTGGCCGATGTTTTTCTGCACAGCATGAGTTTGTAATGAATGACCCACTGAATCTGCTGCCTGTTAAAGATTTTTAAATACCAGTTGAGATTAAAGGACAAAACTTTTTAGTTTGTAACTTTGGTCTTTTTTTTTTTTTTTTCGTCTCTGTGGAGGTTTTCAAGTAATTGCAGAAATCTGGGAACATGGCAACCTCCCTGCAACGCAGTCTGAGAGAACAAAAAAAACAGTCAGATGATCAGACAGGTTGTAAACAAGCGACCTACGATTACCCATAAAACCCTGGGTTAATACATTAAGCTGTAATTCCAGCCTGAACTGTGATGGATGTTTACGACGGACACTTAGGGTTCTAACGTTACAGTTCACCTTCATTTTCTCTTCCAAGTAAAACAATGTTCATCCAAAAAGCTTGTTTAAAACCTGTTTGATTAACTGACTGTTCATGTTTCTTGCGATGTCGAACTTGTTTTTATCTATGTCGCCATGTTTCCAGATCTCAGCAATTCACTTTGTGAGTGTAAACACATAATTACAGATAGGAATGATGGCCAGAACTACAAAAATAAGACCCCGGTTTTATGAAACTGGGATTTCCCTTTAATAGCATTGTGAGGACAGAGTGGGGGTGTAAAGGTGTACGTGTTACTGTTGCCAAACAACATAAAATAAATGATGCAATTACTTAAAAGGTACTTCGCATCCCTCTCCCAAATTGCACAGCTGCGACCACGTGTGTATCTGTGTTTGTGTGTGGCCGCTCGTTCACGTGCTCTCCTCTGAATTTATCATGTCACATAAACTCATAGTTGCTAAACTCTTCGGGGGGCCTTTTTAAGAGACACACTCGCACAAAATATAAAAACACACACACACTCCCAGCCCTGCTTCTGGGGTTCAACAGTTCACATGGTCACCTTGTGAACTATCCTTCAACCTCCGTTAGACATCAGTGGTCCCTCTACTCTCCAGAGCAAAGGGAGGACTTAAATGAAATAATAAATATCCGCAGTATGGCTCCCACTTGCGCACCAGGCCACTCTGACCCCTCTCAGGACCTTCCAGACCGGGCAGGAAGAGCCAGCGAGGGGCAGGGAGCGGGAGGATGTAAGGGGAGGGAGGGCTGTACGCTGCTCAGGTGACCCAGGAAATGCCTGGAAAAGGCTGGGGACCATATGATTGTTTCAGCGGGGCCCAGGCGGTTCAGCAGCGGCCGACTGGAAAACCGGAGCCTCGGCTGAGCCGGGGTGAGCCGAGCTAAGCCAGGCAGCTGGCAGACATCACAGAAAATATGTTTGTGTGCTCTGGACACAGCGGGTCAGGAGGGCTATGATCCAAGAGGGAGAGAGAGAGATGGAGGAGGCAATGAAATAGTGAGATAAAAAGAAAAATAAACTGTGGAGGAAAAGGCAAGAGAAGGGGGACTTGAAAAGGAGCATAAGCTACAAAGATCAACAAGACAGAAAGTAATTTCTGCAATATGCACTTCTTGTTTTTTATACGTTTAGTGTGGAACTGAGCACAAAAAACAATAATATTCAAGCGGTAGAAACAAACTTCTTTTTAAAACTCTAAAGGAAGATGCCTCGCAGTGCTTGAAACATTCCCCACAGCATCTTATTACGTTATCACTCATTCATCCACTCCTCCCAGAGTATATTATCTTTAACAAGTGATATATGTCGACTCTTTTTTGATCCTCCGATGTGTCCATGACCCCAAACAGGACACCGTAGGAGTGACTGTGTCTCCAGGCCCAGATGCTGCGGTCTATGAAAACACGGTGTGGGCGAGCCCACTCTCTCCGAGGGCTCGGGTTCAGAGCTGTTACAACATGAGAGGACAGTGGGATTAGGTGAAAACCTACAGCTGTGGCTGGAGAGTGTGTGTGTGAGGGAGGAAAGAGAGGATACAAAAGATTAGAGGATGGGTGGTAGATTGAAGGATGGAAAGATTGTGTTTTACATTTGTATGCACGGAGGCGCATGTATGCGTAGCCTTACGCGTGTGAGTACATACGGAGGGGCGACAGGTTAGTCGCTGGCGAACGGAAGATGACTGTAATTTACTGGGCAGGTTCCAGTCATGAATGTGTGGAAGTTTGAATGTGTATCCGGGTGTTGGATGAGAGCCACTAGATATAGGTGACCTTCACTGGATGAATGCGGATATTTATAAACGTGAACCTATGGAATGTATGTGTGGATACACACGTGTGTGCAAACCCACACAGGTATAATACAGTGTGTGCCTTTCTTATGCTTTCCATTACAACTTCACAGGACAAAATTACAGGCTATTTCTCCTCTATATTTAGTACAGCGGGAACGGGTTCTTGTACTTGTGCCGAACCGTCACGGTCCGGGGGCTCGCAGCTGCACGCAGAATGCACGGTATGTAAAGTGATGCACATAAGGTGGAACCAAAGTTCACAAGCACGAGTTCCGCCCGGAAACTTTTAGCTGTATGACGTGTGCTGAGGTTAGCCCAACAAGCGGATTGGCGTGTGAGTCGGTCACACATGTCTTGTTTTGTCTACAACTCATATAGATATTCCGTTTACTGTCATAGAGGAGTAAAGAAACCAGAACATATTTACATGTAAGAAGCTGGAATCAGAGAATTTAGACTTTTTTCTTAACTCAAACTGATGAATCGATTATCAAAATAGTTGGCGATTAATTTAATAGTTGATAACTAATCAATTAAAGTTGCAGCTCTAGCTGCTACACTGTTGTAGGGTATGTGAATGGAAACAAATCCAACATGCTAATACACATTCAATGACAACTAATTGAAACATTCAAGTTTTATTTTCTATTATTCTATTTATTTTGTATTTTTCAGTTTCATAGCATAAGAGATGCTTTTCAGTTTTGTAGCCTGTTGTCACCTGTTGCCTTTTGGGAAAGTGTTTATTCGTCGTTCGTACAGTGTGATACAGAAGTGTTTGAAATGTTCCTTATTTTTTTATAATGAAAATAGTTTACCAAAAGTCGCCAGTGGGCAAAATGCTACCTCAGTCCCCAAAAAGAGGATTGTTCATCCGTCTTTGACTCTTTACCGAACCGTGACTTCTGTAACAGTACACTTACACCCCTAATATGGAGACATTACAACTAATAAGAGTATTTCATCAAAACCATAAAGATGAGCCGATTAATATTGTCAAAAACAAAGTGTTGTCACAATCGCCTGAAATGTTAAATTAAATAAAAATGTTAAAATACTACTTTCTAAATGTTTTGATTTCGACCAAGGGAGTTCTGCAATCTAACACTTCAACCTTATTTTCGAGGGTGTGTGTGTCTACGTGGAGATAACACATGGATTGGAATAATTAAAAAGGAAAATTAAAATGCTTGGAAAAAACAGCCGAAATCATGGCAGCAGCGTCAAATAGTCCACCACATCCTGAACCGAATCCAAACCCAGCTGTTTGCCAAAACTCATGCCAGGAAACCAAATATCCAGCTATTTCCCTTACAGAGCCGACATCAACCGACGTCCAAACATCAGAAGCGGAATCACTGATGAAGTGTTGCTACTAAGTGGTACAATTCAACGTCTGGCATCATAACGCGGTTTTGTGAAAACATTTTTTTGATATTTAGCGTTAACAAGAATTGTTTGATCACATTAGTAATCGTTGATAAAAGCAGTGCCTTTTCTGTTTTTCTTACTGTATCTGTCTTTTCCTGTGTCTTTCCCTCCAAGAGGCATCCAGGGACAGGCTTCAGTACAGCGCATTTCTAAACAGCCTGTCTGTGGGGGGTTCGTTTGTTTTACTGTCCCAGCAGGAGGTCTGATGGGAGTCAACCGGGGTTAGGGCAGGCTGAGACTTCATAGCAGTACTTTGACAGAGGGGCGTAGCCTCTTCAGACCCCACAGATTGCTGGTTCAATAACGGCGCCAAGCACCGCTCTCGGGGAGTGTGTATACCCTTTATAGAGGACAACTTTAATCAACCATGGTTGAGCTGTTTGTGTTATTGTTTTAAAGGAGTAGTAAGTCATTTTCTGTGTCAGTTTTTCATTTAGGTGTGCGGGGAATGCAGTCGGCCATAAAACTTTCCTCAGCTTTTGCACCGTTTATGGCCTCCATACGGGAAACGGAGGGAAATTTGATCAAGCTCGTCTTTTAATTTGAAGGTTAAACGTAAAACTTTCCTGTTCCATATGGAGAATGGTAATCGCGAAATGAGGATGTTATTAAAAATTCAAGCAGCACGCCACTTTAGCATAGATGAAGTTACTTTTTTTTCGTGTGTTGGGGGATGTATTGAGGCCAGAGTTTTTATCCACCATTCGTCGTCGTCGTCTTGCATTGTGATGTCCCGCCCCTGGAGGATGCGTGAGAGGAGTTTACGGGCATGGCGAACAGCTCCTGGCAGATGTGAGCAGCTGGGCTCTGCAGAAGGGCTACTTAAAGAGGCCTTACAGGTGCTGTAATGAGCAGGTTTTTAAAATCCCCCCGCCGCCTCGCTCCTAATCAGCCTCGGGGCTATTTTTACCAACCCCTACGGGCCCCTCGGGCTCATCCACTTTGAGTTGCTCTGAGAGGGCACGTTGTTCTCACTGAAACAGACACAGAAATCCAGTGACACAGCACACACACTCGTGTACATGCAAATTCGGTACGCACAATCGCACGTCGAGGCACACATTCATATCTAATATGAAGCCACGGGCAAGACAGTAGTCACATGTCGGAGCTATTTCAGATGTTTGGGCGGTGTTTTAAAGTTTTGTCTGACGAGTAGTAAAAGATTTAACTTCTATCTCTCGAGACATTGAAAAATATGTACAACCTCAAGTTTAAAAAAGACAAAATGTACGTTTCCTACAATTTAATGCAGTAAAAAAAATGTGATTCAGACTTCAGAAGACTTCATAGTGTCGCAAAATGGGTGGGATTATTTTGGGGCTATCGGCAGTTGGAGCACTTTTGAAGCATGGATGTCGGTAGTAAGCGGGGTTGCCCTGGGGTTAAGGTGCTGACCATGAACCACAACGTCCCTCTTTTGAGTCCAACTGAGGATATTTGTTGCATGTCATTTCTCATCCCTCTCTCTCTCTCCCTCATTACGCTAATACCGTCTTTCTAATAAAAGCAGACAATGCCCAACACATAACTTAAGTACAAACGTACAAGTCTGTGAACAGAAAAGTGGTAAGGAAAGAAGTTAACTACAAGTCCCAAGGTGCATTTCAGTTTGAAACATCCGATAACCAAGCTTAAAGTTCTGTTGCATGTATAAGCAGAAGTTAAAGTTTATTCTTCACACCTGATGTAGATTTAGTGTATAAATCAGTTCAATTTCAGATTTGTGATCAGTTTTGGATGCATTTAATTCACGCCTCTGACTGGCTTCTTCTCTATAGCAACAGTAGCTGAAGCTCATGGGTACTGTAGTATTTAGAGCCATTAGTCATACCAAACTAGTTGGAAAAAAAACATTATTCCTCACAGATGTATTAGAAATATCTGAAACTGATGCCCATAACATAACCCTAAAGTATTGTTAGATCATCTAGGAGTCTCTCGTCTTTCTATGTTGTGTAACAATGAGGATATTATCAAAAAGATACATTTACAGTGATGAATAATACGTCTAGAAAAGGTTCTTCCACTGTGTAACTCTAGTGTCCAGAAATGTGTCCTTAATAACCATATATAGCAAACCCATTTCATGTCACAGTAGCAAACAGATGAGAGATAAAGAACACACTGGATTAAAAAGAGCAACATTTTTAGCTCAAACTCAATCACTTGTCGAGGTTTTGAGGTCTGAAGAGGCCAAAGTTTGCCATTAATGTAACAAACGCTTCTCTGTACCTTCTGAATGACCTCTAATGACTCTTTAGCACAGCTTTTCAAACCATCTTTGTCTATCTGTCCCTCCCACTCCCTCCGTGCTCCCCAGCTTGACTGACACTGCGGAAGGTCAGCGACACGCTCAGTACACGACGCTACACGTCAACACACACAAACACACGACGTGACACGTGGCAGCGGTCCTCCAGCTGGTGGAAATACATGATCCTGTCACCTCGAAGAAAGCCGATGCAGCGCGGCGGGACGTTGCCATGGCAGCAGCTAATATTTGGCCCCGTCGGAGCTCCGTTAGCCGGTTAGAAGTTGTCCGAGTTCATGCGATTCGCTCTGATTCTGAGGATGGAGATATTTTCACACAACTTGATTTTTAAACATGACACACCAAAGTGGGGTTTTATGCTCAGAGTCTGGTGCTGGCATCATCATCGGGGTACTAGTCATGCTTATTACTTGTGTATTGGCGTGTTTTCTTCTCCCCTAAAAAAAAAATCTTTTGCTACCCATCTGTCTCTCGGTCTGTCTGTCAGAGAAAGCCAACTGTTTGTCTCAGTGTCTCTCTCTGAGACTTTTCTTTTTCCTACTTAAATAGTGAAACTAGTGCCGCCTGCATTTGGTGATTCACAAAGATAAAAAGAAAGAAGACGATTGGGATTAATTATCCATCAATGCATGCATTTGAAGAGCGCGGTTCAAGGTTCAAGGCAGCTCTCTCTCTCTCTTTGCCTCCCACCATCATGGGAGTTTGAAGCCCCTGAAAACCCCTGGTGATCTGTAACGTTTACATCTGCGCGAGGCCTTTGAAATTATTGCACAGCAAAGGGATGCTCATTTTAAAATCAAGTTGAAATGTTTCCCTTTGCACGCTTTTTTTTTTCCCCTCCTCGTCACACTCGCCTGCATTTGAAGTTCTGCAGCAAAACTCCACAAACCAGGACTTTTCACTTCCTACTTCCTAGAGCTGCAGAGCCCATAGCCCAAGTGCATATATTCCTCGATGACAAAAGAGAACAGAAATAGGTTATTAATCCGGTCATTCATCCTCCAGTGACAGACTCGCGCAAGAAATCTGCACTTACAGCTGATAGAGGTTCACTCCGGACCCCCAGGCTGTAGTTGTTCTGACTCTCTTACCCATTTGGCATCGTATCCATATGGACTCCTAAATTACTGAGTAGATTTAAACACCTACTCATCTTCGGTGTCCCTCAAAACGTACAGGTACCGTATGTAGTATACAGTATTTATATTTTTCATTAAAGGTGCTCTATATGATATCCAGAGCATTAATATAACATCAAATAACTATTCGCTATGTAAAGATATAGATGGACAATGTCTATCAGAGGGATGTCACAATGCCAGATTTGTAGTAGTTGATACCAATACCAATGAAATTCCATGATTCTCGATACCTCAATCAAAAACAAAGTAATAAATCCCATGTACTGTACTTAAACATACACTCCTTTCTAACCATTTGCATTCAGATTTTTGTGAAATTATTATTAATTCCTTATAATCTGCCTCAAATTCCTACTGAAGATGTAAATCTTTAAAAAATGGGTCATAAATATATGCTTTAATTTTTACAAATAGCTCAGTAATGTCCTAAAACAGCTGGGAACTGTAGTTTCTAACTAACGTTACTCAAACAGGAGTAAAAAGTAGATTTGCTGGGGACTATTTTCAACTGCGGATTGATACACATTTGGTGCTCAAGTGAGTATTTAAGGCAGTGAGACATTGCATGTGGGATATGCACGAAATAAACTGTGTTCATGGTAATGAGAGTGCAACAGTATGTTTTAAGCTCTATGGCAAAGAGGAATAAGCTACAGTAAGCTACATCACACAGAAAATACTTAATAGTAGGATCAAATCTTTGTGGGTTTTGGTATTCTCATGGGATTAGTTGACAAAAATATCACCAGACTTATCCTTTAATACTTTCTCATGTGTTGCATCAGCACGAGTTCTCACTAAGCCGTAGTGTCACTAGATTACTGGTGTAAAATATTCATTGTCTACCAAAACAGCAATGCCATTAATTTATCATCTTAAGTATAAGTTTCAGTGTGTGTGTATGACAGTTCATTTGAAGGCTGAAATATAGCCCGTGTCCATTATGTCAGTAATTAGTAGAGTTAAACTGCTCCAGTGTTGTTGGTTGTTGATGTTGTAATATAAATAAGTAGTAATTAGACTGATGGCTATATTGAGCCTCCTTCAATGTCGAGATAAAAATATTAAAAAAATACAGTTAATGGCTTAATTTTCTTTGAGCAGATTGTAACTAAACATAATGAATAACTATTAGAGTATCGCATGGGCGGAGGAAGCAGTGGAAATGTGGGTGGGACAATCTAAAGGGGCGGGGTTTGGGTAGATGTCATTTCCTGTATTCTGGTGCATTTTAACAGGTGGTTTGAAACTTCTATCTGGCCATAATAAAAACAAAAATATTTTGTAATTTCATCCTGAGAAAGTGGTTGGCCCCAGATCACATATTTGAAGATATTTAAAAGCTAAAAGTACAGAAATTGATTTGATTCGATCTTTAATAATAACCACTCTTAGCCGGATAACATCGTATTAGCTTTATGGCACAGGCCCTGATATATACTTATTTGGCTGAAAATAGGCCTACATATTTGCTAACATTTCAAATAGCAAATAACTTAAAATCCATCATGTAGATACCAAAAATCTCATAAAATATTGAAATGAATGTGACACAATTAATCACCAACAATGACTAAAGGGGGCTGATGCTTTTTGCTGTTTTATATTTGATCAATGTCATTACCTCGACAAACTAGTATGACATGGTTGGTACCAATGGATTCTTTATGTTTTCTAGTCTTATATGATGCCAGTATCTTCAATCTACATTTAAAACTGAACCGGCCACAACCTCCGAAAGATCGACTGCATTAAAGCGTTAAAATAATTAGTGCCATTAAAACAAATTTGCGTTATCACGTTAACTTTGACAGCCCTAATTTAAAGCTAATAACAATAAAATAAAAACCAACAGCTATAGCTGACTTGCAGTCACGTGACTTCTGACAATGTCTGTTGTCGCTGCCATGTTGGGTACCGATGTTAGACACATAGGTACATTATGTTAGAGCTCACCTCTCACCTAGAAAGCAAAGAACAGAAAAGGTATGCAGAGAAGATGTCGGTAATTGGATGTGATCTTTACGGAATCCACGTTGCATCACCTTACTTAGATATATTTACCAGCCGCAACAGCGACGCTGGTATTGTTTCCACCTTGTGAGTCTGTGTGTGTGTGTCATCATGGCACAATGTGGTTCTGGAGACTCCTACTGCAGCGGGAACTACCACAGAAGTAGTTTTGAGTTCTTTGCCAGGTGTTTATATTTCTGTCTGTGGACAGATTTTGTCTCAGCGACAGCGTCACAACCGTCCAAGACGTAGTCACGAAAATGTACAGGTGTGTAGCTGAGATCAAAGTGAAGGGTGAGTTTGAAGATGGGTGTGGTCCGAGCTAGGGTGTCGGAAGTAGGGGGTAGGAAGTGGAGAAGGGGCCATTGACCCCCCACTTTAATCCCCTGGCTCATTTTGGTGTCTACTTAAAAAATGTTTTTATTTTAGGTATGTTATATGGTCTATTGGTGAAGTAGTATTAATCACTATGAGGGGGGGGGGGGGGGGATACATTTTGTCCCCACCGGGGATAAAAATAACTCAGCAGAGGCAGGGATATATAGACCCATCCCCCGCGGCAAATCACACCCTGGTATTAAGTAATTGTACAGAACTTTTTAGGTGTTCAACATGTGTGCTGTTTCATGGCGATAATGTCAATTATCATCGTCGTGACGTAGCGCAGGCAAGGCATCAGGTTCAAAGATGAAGCCGTACAAGCTGAGAGCTGCAGACACAGTCTGAGGAGCCAATTATTTCCAGTTTCAGAGGCTGTGAGAATGCTCCACTAATTATCGAAAACTGAGCTTGTTCAGCTGCTGAAAAGCTGCAGATACTCTAGAACAATTTGCACCCATTGAGTACCTAGGGTAATTAACGTCAGCCTTACATTTGAAAGAAAGTTTGTTTGTTAGTCATCCATTTGCGTAAGCTACTTTGATGAACCCACCTCAACTTCAAAAGTATTTCGAGCAGCTGCGACGCAAGTTTCACCACGGCTGAAAGGAAACAGAAGTTTGAGGGACCTTGAGTGGTGCGCATCTTCCTGTGGGTAGGTATATTTAAAATGTCAGCTTCAAAAGACTGGCTTTCTGAGACATAATGGGAGCAAGATAACAGCTATATTTACTAAAGTGATTTCATGCAAAATTGCCACACTGCCAGTGAAACACAAACAAACTGATTTGCCTAAATACACAATACACACAGTGAGCACACACGCACACACATGTATAAACACTCCAAAAAAATAAATGCACACACAACACGTCTGACTCACAAATCTCTCACTAAATCTGGGGAGTCTAATCTCGCCAAACCATACTATTTAGCCTCTCCAGTTTAAAAATAAGTCCTGAATTTAGTCTAAGTGAGCGAAACGCTGTGAGGCAGAACACCGCAATATGTCCACGCTGTGAGAGGAGTTACGCAAACTAACAAATCACAATGTGACTGCAGACGTATGCGCAGGATTTTTTTTTGGGATCATGCTCTTGCAGTCATGAGATGTGGGGGGGAAAACTCTTTTTGTGAGTCACTCTGGGATATTTACCACACCAGACATGTTTGTCTTCACTTTACTAGCGAGTTCCTGGACATCCAAAGGATCACCAGAGGGGTCATTAACACCGGTGACCTGTGTCCGGCTTATTGTTGCAGGATAATGGCTTGGACAAAATGGAACTGGGGAGCCGTAACCGAGACAGTCGAGACACGTGAAGTGGAGTCAGAAAGGCGAAAAGGATTGCAGACGTCGGAGGGGAAAAAGCTGGCAGTTTTTAAGAGGGTTCGCAGGGTCACCGTTTTTTAAATTCCTCTTGTTTTCGAGAAGAAGAAAAAAAAGATGAGGTCACATGTTACGGCTGTTTAAACCATCTGAGAGGGATGCAAAATGGTTGCTGGCTCCAGAGACCAGAGCTGTGGTTTCTGTTGAGGGTTTCTCCAGTTTCCTTCGTGCAGGCGCTGAGAGCAGATCGGCCAGAGATCTGTCCCTGTGAATCATCAAGGTTAAAGGGAAGATTGGGAGTGATTTGGCATTTGTGTAGCTGGCAGCAGAGAGGAAAACTAAAAAAAACAAACGACCAAATGTTGAACATTAGACAGTATCTCAGCGAGTGATGCATCTATTACCCATAAATCCTTACTGGGACATGCTGAGATATGTGTCTTCATCCGTTCACATCTGAATCTTCTTATTTCGTTGGAAGATTTTGGACCAGACAATGAGTGTATTAAAAATCATTTTCCCAGAGAAATCTCATGTTGAGTTCTTTGGCTTCCGTTCAACACGTGGACGGCTTCCACTATTAGCAATTTTTCAGAAATGCAAATACAAGGTCAACCTCCTCATTACACAAATGGAATATCAAAGAACTGCAAAACAAAGTGGAGATGGAGATTTAAAATACAGAGGAGCGACACTTTTAAAAAGAGCTAGGGCACGTTTAATTTACGGGAGCGCGAGAGCAGGGCGCACCGTGGCACCGTCAAAGGGCGCGAGAATGAGCGGGGAAAAGAACGGAATAATGGCGTGGAGATTATAAAGAGAGACCTGTGAGAGAAGGAGCGAAGGCCAGAGGAGGGACATGAAGGATGAAGAAGGGAAACATAGACGAGGCGAGTCGGGAACGACTGAGCAGGTATGGGTGAGGCAAAGATGGAGATCTGTTTGGCAGAAGCTCCAGTCAAACCAGCTGTTCGCCCCCCCCCCCACCCAACACCGATGCTCAGCAGTCGACTAATAGGCAGAGTGAGTCAGTGGCTCCGTCTCCTGTCTCCCAGGCTGCCTGGAGGGGCTGTATTGATAATATCCCAGCCTGCAAGGCTCAATCTATCCCCTGGGGCGCTCGGCAGCAAGTGGATGAAGAGTCCCCGGACGGTCTTTTGGCTCCAGAGCTAGACACTCCAGCTAGAGGAAGAGATCTGAACACGATAGTAGGCAGGTACAGCACACACACACACACACACACACACACACATGTGCACAAAACAGGCACACTGCCCGAATGCTCTTCCCCACACCTCATTTATTCTCATTTTGAGTCTCCCCTCTCACACTTCACTGCAGAGTGAGGGGACAGAGAGCAGTGATCACAGAGGAGGCGAGGAGATGTACGATGGAGGGGATGGAGAGAGAATGACAGCCGTATGCCGAGCGTCGCCCTCCTCTCTTCTCTCTCATCAGAAGTGCTAATCCAGCCAGCGGAGGTGCAGACCACCGCTCACACCTGCCTGCTCCTCTCCATCTTGTTAGGGGCCAGATGGGAGGGAAAGTGACTTCCTGCTGCACTTCCACCACAGGGCTCGTTCCTTCACATTAATACCTTTACTGCTCGGCTCCATTTGTTACACGCACTCAAGACACACACTCAGGGGGAGCCCGGGGCTGTGAATGATGGCCATATGCAGAACTGTGCTCATCTATAACCCCCTGTGGCTGGAACAAAGTACAGTAGGCTCCTTGAGTGTTGGAAACCCAAGGTTAACATTTGGAAGTGGTGCAGTGCAGTCGGATTCGGCGGCTCTGCGTATAGAAGCGCGCCTATAGCCAGGGGTCGACGGGTCCATAAAGGTTAGTGAAGTGGGTTTAGAGGTAGAAGGTCACTGGTTTTAGATTTATATGTGTGAGAGTGTGAAAAAAAAAAATCTGGCAAGGAAGGTGAACGAGGAACTCGCTGGCCCCCTTCAAGCAACGACCACCGTGAGACGTCATGTGACCGCTTTGCAGCCAAACAGCAGCCAGCGGTCACTGCACAGCTCCCAGGTGTGAAAGTGTGTTAATATGTGAATATGAAAGCAGAGCTGAAAAGCACGATCGTTCAGCGCAACCCTGCCTCTGGTAAACAGAGGTAAAAAAAACAAAAAAAACTACAAAACAAGATAGGTGATGGGTGGATCAAAGAAGAAACACTGGAGGACTCACACTCAGGCAAACCAAACCAGCACCATTAAAATTCAAACAGGGCGAACCAAGGGTATGGAGGCTGATCCACAATGATTGGTGTGTGTGATTGTGTGTGTGTTTGGCCATGAAACAAATTAATGAAAGACTCTTCTTTTTCCATTACGCAGGATGCAACATTTCCTAGTTAGTTTGTTGATTAATGTAGCCTTTTGTGCTTGTTGAAGAAAGACAAAAATGTGATGACCTCTGCATGAATAAACACACATCACCTTGAATTAGCTCTGTATCCAGCACTTTCTGTGTGTGTGCGCGTGCAAAGCTACAAACGTGCATGCTGTCACCATGGTTTCGATGAGATGTAGGTGTGGATCACGAGTAACAAGTTTCATCAGGGAAATATGCACTGTTTTTAACTGTGTTTTGTATGTTTGGATCATAATCTGATACCACAAATGTAATTAAATCATTTATTCAAATCTTGGAGAGACAATCTCAACTGGTTTTTAGACTTTTTCATTATTGATTAAACTGCAGATTATCAATTAAACGATCAGTCTATAAAATATCAGATAATATAGAGATGCTCATTATAATATCCCAGAGCCCGAGGAGGCCTATAGGTCTTCCTGGTCTTGCTGGTCTTGTTTTGTCCGAGAAACTGTCCAAGAGCCAAAGATATTCAGTTTACTATCATATAGGACAAAGAAAAGCTTCAAATTCTCACATTTGAAAAGGTGGAACCAGCAAATATTTTCCATAGCTGATTGAAAAACTGACTGGAACCCTTAATTGATTATCAAAATATCTGCAGATTGATTTCTGTCAGTCAGCTTATCGATTCATCGACCAATTGTTTCAGCTCTAAACTTGAATGTCTGAAAGAAGAGCTCAGGGTCAAAAGTCATATTATGCTGGAAGGTCCAAAAAAGCCCTGGAGCATCCAAAAATACAGTTTAAAAACTAATTTACCATGGCGAATTGGAGGATTATAGTACTGAAAAAATGCAGACTTTGATTTAAATATAGATGTATGCATTTATGCTAGAGAGAGAGAGGGGGGGAAGCATGCGAGTAAATGGACTGAAGAGTAGACGTGTCACAAAAGCTTTCTTGGATCATGAAGTGTGTGTTTGTAAACTAAACTAGTGTGTAAACAGAGTGACGGCTGACTCATATGAACGGGTCCAACGCGGGTTGAATGCGCATCGGCAGGTCTGTGTTATATTGCGTCTGGTGTATGAAATGTCTGTATCGTGACTGCGCTGCATTTTTATAAAATAAAATGATAATCCGGTCATGTCCAGGCGCCGTCTCACTTCCTCTTCCTCTCCTTGCAGTTCTCATATTTACACAACTGAAGTAACATCCAGTAACTACTATTTGTCTTTTGTGATTTTTTTTTTTTTTTTGTCGCGGCAGCAAAGATGTATACGCAGCCAAAGGTCAAACTTCAAGGTCACTGTGACCTCAAAAATCCCGTTTTTGGCCATAACTCAAGAATTCAGACAATTTCACACAAATAGGATAAAATGATGAAGTGTTGACATTTTGGACAGACATGGATGTAAACTGCAACTTGACTGGTTGGCGGAAGCATAAAACTGCGAGGTGGTAATTCTAGTGATTCATGGCATGTGGGAACCACAGGTCTAACCGACAGTCCACGTTTGAGAAGCTGATACTAGATAATGTTTGTCATTTTAGCTTGATAAATGACTTAAAAAACTGATTATGCGAGATCTTTATTGATTTTATGATGATCTACTAATGAATTAGTGGACTCATCATTTCTGCATTAGTCCAAATTCAGGCCTACGAGAAAACTTCATCATCTTAATAAGACTTTATCCCCTAATTATGTTACTCTCTTATGAGTATTTAAATGAAATACAGCAGCCATGTGAATTAAACAAATAAACAAACAACCATAAAATACATTTTATTCATTTTACACCCTGCCTGAAATGTCCACTCACTAGCAAAATACATTTTAGTTAAGACTTTGCTGTGCTTAGAAAATTAAAATGTGCTGCAGAGTAAACAGAAATGGTGTTCGCAGTCGGTAAATAACCGGAGCCACTGGGACCGGCTGAGTGAAGACCATCCAGGCTTCTCGGTGTGCATGTGTTTATCTGTTGGTTTATGTGTCAGTTACAGGCAGAACCCCTGCTGAGAGCAAAGATGTTGTAAACGAGGCACCGCAGATAATGCATTGCAGCGGGTGTCACTGAATGTGTCCCTTTGAGGATACATACAAAAACACACAAATGTCAGGACACAGAGGCAGGTGTGAGGCCTGGAAAACTAATAAAACACAGCAGTGAACATATGTGAACATACAGTACACACACACATACAGCACACAGTGGGTAGGACAGATACGTAATCCTGCACACACACACACTTTTTCATACCCAGGCTGTACACGGGCAATATTTGTCTGATAAGAAAGGTCACTTTTGTCATTTGAAAGCACACGAGCCACTACAGGCTCCACTTTTAAAGCTTCACTGGAGAGAAAGGAGGTCATCCGAGCCTCTGGACACCTCACTCAGCCAGTCATAATTACAGAACAAATCACACTGCTCTTTTCCCTCCATGTCATTTGGAATAGTGGATTAAGAGCACACAGAAAAAGCAGATTTTTTTTTGAGGCTCGGCCATCTGTGTTTGCTGCGAGAGCTTGTGTGTGTGTGTGTGTGTGTGTGTGTGTGTGTGTGTGTGTGTGTGTGTCTGCTTCCTTATCTCATCTGAACCATCCACCTCTCACACAGCTCCCAGTCGCTTTTTTACTCTCCAAGCCGGAGAGGTCGGCTCAGGGCCCTGAAACTGGGTCATCTGGGTGTTGATTTAAAAAAGAAAAAAAAAAAAAAAGAAAAAGGCTGGACAATGGCTGCAAAGCTGCCTGGACGCATCTCAGGTAGGGGAGCGAGGGAGGGAGCGATTGATGGGATGGGGCCGAGGAGAGTGACGAGTGGGAAAGGTCAGGACAGAACAGCGCTGCCCCCGTTGCTGGGGGAGATATTTTTGGACAGCACGCCGGGGTCGCAGCGCCAGACTGTCAGCCTCCGCTCTCTTCTGGTTGCAGGGGCCGCGGCCAAGGCGGAGACTCGTGAGCCTCAAGGTCACGGCCCCGCACCTCTTCTGCTGACAGAAAGAGGTGCAGGCGAGAGGGACGGAGGGGTGGAAAGGTCACAAGAACCCGTACGCCATTCTGCTGTTACGGGTCTAAATAAAACCGACTTCGTTCTTCTTGAGAGTAGGCGTGCGCGCACAAACGATCATCCGTGCAGGGCTGCGGCTTTCGGGTCAAGATGGGACAAGAAAAGGGCTGCTGGGTACACACTCTCGATTCGGAAGGCGAGTGACAGTTCAGGGGTGTCACCTGTCCACCGGCTCTGCTGTGAAACGTGATATCACTCAGAGGCTGACCCAGATAGGCCGAGAGCTGCTCCAGTAACGGATATCAGGTGGACAGGAAGTTTTAAAACCCATTAGAGATCGACAGCACTTAAATTCAATGTTTCTAATTAGTTCCGCTTGATTTTGCCTGTTTATTTGCATCAGAGGTCCTACTACTATCGATACTATCTCAGGTACCCAAGTGCTACTTGGTGTATTGTAACAGAACATTTTCTAATGGGCTGCATAATTCTGCAGAAAGAGCTGAATAATAAGTTTATAGGCTATTATAAACTTTTTGCGATAGTTCCCTTGAACGTGACTCAGTCTGTGCTGCATTTTTTCTCATTAGCTTTTACGCAACAACACAATGATTCTTAATAAAAGCAGTTCATATTTTAATAACGTGACGTCCTGGTAGCTGAATGGTTAAAGGATATACCAAATAACCACAACGTCCCTTGTCTGTCCTCATTTCCTGTCTCGACACAATCAGCTGTCCGTTGCATTGCAGGCAATAATTGCCTTTTGTTGTTACGTGGAGGTGCGTTGTTTGGCATGGCGAGGATGTTGCTCCACTTTTCTCCGGTCCCCAATTTTTGGTTGCCAATCCACTTACGGCCATAATCTCTCTGGTGTCAAGCAGGGACGCTGGAAGAGGGGGGACCTCTGACTGACTTCCAGCGTCCTTGGTGTTCAAAACCCGCATCAGATAGCTTCTGAATCGTTGTGCGGCGGAGGCAGTGGTGAGTGTATTTCTGCTGCGTTCCTGCTTGATTGCATATTCTGGGCAACATTGTGGAACCTCTTCTTTACTGCATGTTGTTTAGCGGGTTTTTTCTGGAGATGGGAACTGCTCAATCCTCCATAGAAGTTAATGTTTCCATTTTGTAACAGGTTTTAGCAGCTAACTTTGGTACTTTGTATCTGTAACCCGTCCCGGGTCGGCTGTAGTGAGTCCCCGTGATCCTGTCGCTGAGGTACCATGACAACACATTAAAGGCCTTTGCACACCAATGCTGTATTTTTCATCCGAAATTGTTGCACTTTTAAAAATAAATACAACCTCACAATGTGTCAGTTACGTTAACACACCGGCTCCGAAACTTTAGTCATTCAAGTTTTCGAAACAGGTTCAATTTTCTGCGTTTTTTCCGCATCCTTCAAAAGGAAAAAGAGGATGGTTTGACAACTAAGAGCCACCGTCTGTGCAAACGTCATCATCCAGAATGTCATCAGATTCACGTCTCCCAGCACAAAGCACTTTACGATAAAGAAATTAAAGAATACAGAGATGCAGAATTTAAAGATAGTTGGTGGCAGGTGATTGCAGAACAGCTTGGATGGTCGCAAAACAAAGGATGTACGAAAGATTAGACAGTAGTGGTTGTGCTCTAGGCAGCTAAACGATAGCTTTTTGTTAATGTCATTCACACCTACGAAATTATTTCAGTGTTGTCTTGTATTGCAAACTTTTGCAAAAAAATAATAAAATACAAAGCACTCTGTGTGCAAGGTTTCTATGCGTAACATTTTTTTAAAAAACGCATATGAAAAATAAGGACTTGGTGTGCAAAGACCTTCAGTCTAAGGTTTTTCCTCAGATGCAGAGTGATACTGAAAGTGCAAAGGAATTAGACGTCGCAGCAGTGGTATGTGGGTATTATATCACGGCTGTAAACCAATCAGATTGCTTGATTTGAACTACCCGTTTTATAAACGGACATGAAAACAGTCTGCAGTGTGAACAAGACCAAGAAAGCAAATGACAAAGAGAGAAAAAATGTGTTTGTTTAAACATTTTATTGCTATGTAAAATTAAAAATCTCCTATCTCCAATGAAAAAGTACTACTCTTAAATACTGTAACACAAATAAAACCAGGCAAAATAAAAAAATATTTGGCATTGTGAGTGAGGTGATGTTTCAGTCTATATGGGGGAAGAATTAAGTTTGAGCAGATTTAGCACAGCGTTGCTGCCACACCTGTTAGTCTGGATTGATGTTATAAAATGCACACTGCACTGTATCGCACACGCTGCTGACAGACTACCATCTTTAAAACGTCTAGTATCATCTCATGGGGTAGTACACAGTAAACTACTAAACATATAACACTTCCTTTCTCCCTATCAACATTTAACACTGTATTTAACTGAGGTCCTGCAGTAGTTTGACATATTAACCTTAAATAAAACTGAACACATGGAGTAGATGTGCTTATTATTGGCACATCCACGATCTCCCTGGCACTTGTACCTACAGGAAAAAAAAAAAAAAGGCTGCAGCTGCTCGTCCCAGGCAAACCGCCGCCGTTACAGTACAGAACATTTGAGCTGGTGAGCCGAGTCATTCGACGTTGCCGCACAATCTGTAAGCGATGCGGCACATCCTTATTATCTTTAACGCATCCGTACTCCAGACGACAAATCCGAAAGCGAAGTGTCTCCTTCTGAGCGAAGCCGATACAAAGACACAATAATTAATGACAACACAAAACTTCAAGTATATTCCAAACGCAGCTCCTCCGTCTAGCCACTACATCTGGGGTGAGGGACTAAAATCTAGGCATGCAAACACTACTCTTAATGTGCACCCACCTTCATCCTCTTTCTGTGACGTACTGCAAAGTGCATATTAGGAAACCGGGTGCTCTCTTAAGACTTAAGTTTGGCTCTTGTGGCGCTGTGGCGTCAAAGCCAGCTCGTTCTCTAAAGAGGCAAAGAGGCTTTACTACTTTGACATTCTAAAAACGTTGTGTCGCTTACTAGTGATGCACTTAATATCACACAGCTAAAACATGAAGCATTCAAAATGTTTTGAGCTCTCTGGGCGCCACCTCTCTACTGTAAAAACTGGAACATAAAGTGACTGTTGATTTTATAAACAAAGTCTTTGATATAAGTTATGAAATAAATAAAAATTCAGACATAAAATAACTGATTACAGGCAGCAAAAATAAGCTTTTTGTTGTTTTTTACATCCACTTTCTCAAACAATGGATAGCTTTTGTTGATATCATTCCATATCTGCATTCTGCATCAGCATTCACTGCATTCATGAAATACCTTACAAAATAAGTAAGTACATAAATAAATAATCCTTGCATTGTTTAGTATTTGTTATTCTTTCTTTTTACAGTACCATGACTTGTAACTGTACAGTGAGTAGGTATAATACAGCAATTACAATGAGAAAAGAGGGGTAAACCCATTGTCTGGTGTTACTGGGGTTAAAGGTAGGGGGTCGAGGGTACTGGTGGTCTGCTGGTCTACGCTGGTCCAACATAATCGAAACTGAACAAGGCCCTTTAGCAATCCCAAATCCTCCGGCCTTTCTTTGTTGGTCTTCCAGTGGGGGGGGATTTGGCCCAGGTTGAGGCTCCTGCCGGCGTCCAGAGCTGCCTCGAATTCAGATCCGTACCGGACTTGCTGAGATCGGAGTTTTGGCTGGGTGAGAGTCAGGGCAGGGAGGTTGAGGTCAAAAGGCGAGGTGTCGTAAGCCAGGGTTGCCACGGGTGACCTCAGAAGTGGCCCATCCTGGCGGCGAAAAGGCTGCGTGAGCGTGGCACTGCCGAGGAGATGCGGCCAAAGCTGGACGAAGGCCACTTCATGATGAACTGGGAGGTCACTGGCAGCAGATACCTGGACAGACGGACAAGAGCGAGGGACGGAGGGATTAGGGGGAAAGGATGAACATAATGAGAGGATTAGATATGCATAGGTCACAATTTAGAGGTCAGGGCGCATTAGTGCACGGCACTGAGACCACACATTGCACACTTTTCATATATTGATTCTACCGTTTTTATGGCCGTCTCCATTTGCACATTTCAACTTTAATAATAGCCTGGGGATTTCAACACATGACATCACCTTCCCCTTGAAAACGAGCAAAAAATGACATAACATATGTATTTGTGAGATCCATATGATCTGGGCCAGGGGTTCTCAAACTTGCAACTATTTGTATTTTAAAACGTTTCAACCTAAACACTTCAGACATGTTTCATATTGAAACAAATACATTTCCATTTGAATCTTCTTAATTTAAGATAAGAAGAGATAATCCTTTATTAGTCCCACAGCGGGGAAATGTGCAATGTTACTGAATGTTAATATCACTGATATGCCTTTAAGCAGAGGGGCATCTTATTCAAATTGCATTTGGACTTAACCTGAAGCATTTATAGCCTTTAAGTAATTGATCTTAAAAGCTTTCAGAAAAACATTAGCAAGACTGGCATAGTCCTAAAAATAGGTAGATATTTAAACTTACCAAGTGCTTCATCTAAAAATGATTGCACTGTCACAATTATACAGAGTTTCTTTTGGCCCAAAGCTAACATGGGTGGGAGTAATGGACACAATATGCATGTTTTATTGGTGCAAATCGTCTCCATCTGTAGATATATATAGCACATTTTTTTGTGGACCCCCTGACAGAGTGCCACGGACCCCACTTTGAGAATCACTAGGGTATTTTGTACAAGTCTGCTACTAACGTTTACGATTTTTTCCGATTAATCAATTATTTTGTCTATAAATACCAGGAAAATAATGAAACGGTTACAATTCCCCACACACCGAGGTGACGAGATGTCTTGTTTTGTCTGACCAACAGTCCAAAACCCAAATATATTCAGTTTACTATCATGTATGACAAAGAAAAGCATCACATTCTTCTATTTGAAATGTGGAAACAGCAACTATTATCAACTATTTTGATTGTTTGATTGTCAAAATAGTTGACGATTCAATCGATGGAATAATCGTTGAATCACTATTTCTTTGTACCAAATCTAAAATTCCATATACATCGTGCTCTCAGTTACAGTCCTGTTTAATTACCGGTTATATGCAGTATTTATGTATGAGCTCATAGAGTCATAAATTATTGACCTTATACTGACAGAAGCAGATTTTTTTTTCTTTCAGGACAACTCAATTTTTCAACTTTGACCCTTTTTTTTTTTTTTTTAAATCTTTGGTATCATGAACAGAAAATCCTCACCTATCATTCCGAGGCATAGGCGTCAGTACCTTTCTAAGACTTTTCTATGACACCTTCCACCGAGACAGAGCAGTGAGGCAGCTCCTGCTAACAGCGTTCCAGTACCTGAGAATGAGACCAGCGTCAGGTTGAGATAGAGTCAGGAAGGGGGCTGAACCCTGCTCCCGTCTTCCTTAGCTACTGGGAATGAGTCAGATATGGTTGTCAGAGCAATGTCAGATGAGATGATCAAATCCTGGACAAGGTTAACTGAAGGTTATGCAAAATGTTGGGGGTACCGTTCAGAAGACATGAGACAAAGGTGGGAAAGTTGAATTCTTCCAGACTGGATCAGTTGGAAGAATGACTTACATTCATGGGCTTTTTGCAGCACACTTGTCATATTGTGATGTTATGTGACCTCATTGCCACATCCGCAGCGACGATCTTTTAGCTAATAAAAAATACATCTAATACCCCGTTTAGTTAAACGAGTACAATGGACAAAAGAAATAGTCCCTGTGGAAGTGTTTAAGATGTGACAATCTAATCAAAAGGGAGCCACTGGGGCTGAGGATTACAGAGTGAGGAAATAATATCTTCTTTTAAGCTGGCACGGAGATAGCATACTTTTTCTCTGACAGCTCTCTCTCCTTGTGAAATAGCTCTTGGACAAATTAGCCGAGCAGTTTCTTCTAAAGTCGACCGGAAAGGGAAAAAAAAAAAAGAGCACATGTCGCTGAGGGCGTCCGCTTCAACGCCACAGCGCCAGACTCGGGAGAGTTAGAAGGGATTCAAATTAACTTCATTTAGTCCGACGAGAGTGTCCTTGAAGCAGCTTCAAGTGGGCCGTAGGTATCCCTTCAGCACATCCTCTTCGGCTCCGACTGGACTTGGAGAACAAGCGCTCAGTCCGGCACTTCTTAAAACTCCTCCGTTCAAACCCAGGAGAACAGGAGGGCGGGATATGCTTTGCTTTAAGCCTTTCACATTTACTTCTGAGTAGCCGTCTTCGAGGTGACATTTAGTGATTCCTTTGCCATGATTTTTTTTGTCACCCTTGATTTAAGTTCTTCTACATTTTCTTATGTTTCTCTCCTCCCTGCTCAGCACCTTACTCCATCACCTCCTTCTATGAGATTCTCCGTATTCATCCATTGGGATTCTGTTCATGGATTTGTGGTGTGATTTTTTTTTTTTTTCTCCCCTTCATTTCCATAAGGCTTTCACTGAAAACCCCGAGCACCATGCATGGAAATGGCAGTAAAAAAAAAAAAAAAAGGAAGAAAATCAAATATTGAACATTCATTGGAGGCCCCGAGTGTGTGTTCTTCAGAGATCCTCTGCTATTCACTTTGAGAATATTCTGCTCCTAGAGAGCATCGCGGTGCTGGTAGTGGCAAGGGGGGTGGGAGGGCTTCTCACGTCCAAGCGGCCGCTGTCTCTGCGGGCTATATTTAATTGGACTCTCATTCGGTATCTTCCAGGTTCGTCCTCCTTTTGATCATGAAGAAGGTCTCGGCAACAACGTGCATGCTTGAAAGCCGGGGGGAGGCTTGTTCGTGCACTTGTGCTTTGCTTCAATCCATCAGTTGACAGAAAGATACTCTCCTGCTCCGCTCCTGACGAGCAAAGCTACAATCTACCGCCGTTCCCGCTGACAGGCCTTCCGCGCTACACCTAAGTCCTCCATCGAGATGCAACTGCCACAGCGAATTACGAGACAAATAAAATATCATGACTAAGGATGGAGAGGGGGAAGACTGCCGCGATAGCTGACGCAATCACAAACCAAGAGGTACAGAGAGGCTTGAAGGTTATCTGCAGCCCACATTCAGCTCAACACCCCAATTAACCCTAATTACTGCCACACTTTTCAGACAGATGAAAGTTAATAGAATCTGAAACTTTTATCATCATGGGGAAATTGTCTTTGGGTAGTGACAGTAATTCCAGGCTTAACAAGAAAGTCATTAGCGGAGCTATTTGGCTACTTCCTCTCATCTGCCCACACAGACTGAAGGACTTTGCTAAGACCCATGGGGCTGTTGACATACCTGATCAGGGCACTCAACAGAGGAAGGATGCTTGAACAAGAGCGGGCAGGTGTGGTCAACAATGGAGACCCCGGCCAACAGACCCACTTTGACGTGTGCTAAAGGCTGCCAAGAGCTCTGAGAGTGTATGCGTTATGACTGTGTGTGTGTACATGCACAAGACACAGTGTGGATAGTTAGTGAGTTAGTTGCCTGAATATATGATGTTTGATTTCAGTGTGGGAAATAGTCAGTATGTGAGCTGTGCCAAACTGGTCTTTTGGGGAGCCGTAAAATATCTGTACACTTCAGGCTTTGAGAAATGTTTTGTTTTTATCCAACGAGATATTGTGCTTCAATCCATATTTGTTGGCGTTTAGCCTTTCAAGAACAACATTGTCACGGCGGTCAAAAAACGATTTGCTCTCCGGCTTGCCTCACACAAACGGAGGCACGTATTTACAGGGCGGTCTAGCATCATTCTAGCACCATACATTATATTTATAAACAATAACACAAAATCATATTTTTCCCATTTCTTGTTTTAGGGTGATGACATCATAAAATATGACAACAGACATTTGAAGGTTCATTAAAAAACCCTCTATAGAAGCTTTGAATATTAAAAACAAATGACGGTGCAGCCCATGCCGGTAAGTCTTATGCTTGGGTGCTCATGGTTTCTGTAAAATGAACTGAACGATTGGATCAGAATCGGATAGAATCTAACCGATTTAAGGATATGTAGCATGTCCATATTGACAAAAGTTACCCGCCGTCTAATTGAGACCTGCATTTATTTGTCAAAACGTGTAGCGACGCCGGGCGAGTAAAAGGGACTCAGCTTTTAATTGAAGTTTTATGGTAGTATACAGTTGTCCATAATGGCTGGTCGGTAGCTGGTGCATTAAGATATTTCTCAGATTATGTCTTTAGTAGTCGTGTTACCGGTGTTACATGGTGTTTGAGCATACACCAATTACATTACTTGCCCATCGCCCCCGCGGTTGTATTGCTTTTCTTATAGACATAAAACCCATTTAGTTAATTTTGGCGTATCAGCGCCGTGTTATCAATACATAGTCGGACGATGGACGTTACAAACTGAAAGTGAAAGTGTCTGCTCCAGACGTAGTCTCAGAACAGAGTAGCAGGAGTCAGATTTCACACACGAGACGATAGAGAGTTGACAGACAAGACGATGGCGGAGGATTTGGTGTCAAAGCGAAAAGCAAAAGCGCCTATTTAGCAATACTTCGGATTTAAACCCAACGCTATAAGGGAACCGTAACTTTAATGAGGAAATCGCCGTGCGGAGAACGAAGACTTCACAGCTGGTGTTCGCGGCGCAGCGGCGCCAGGTGGAAACCTGCGGCCCCCGCAGCAAAAGCTCAACCGGAGAGGCCAGACACACAGCCGTCCAATGTTAAAGATCAGAGTAAGATATTGAGCGTCATCATCTCTTGTAAAATGTCCGGTGTAATCGGTAACACTGGTGTTGTTACAAGTTTATGAATCGTTGGGAAGATTTCTTCAGCGTGACATCCCTACTCACATGCCCATTATGTACGTTGAACGTTACTGGTTGCTGGTGTCCTTTCTAATGGGACTCTAATGTAAGACATGGGGGACAAAATCCACTTCTTTCCATGCAAAAGTGCATTTTAAAGTTCAGCTGAAACTCATATGTGGCTTCAGTAGTCTGAGTTAGACAAATCAAATCTTCAAAAATTGTGGATTTTGTCCCCCATCTGAGGGACAGGGAAGTGTTAGGAAGTGATCAGCTCACAGCCAGTAGAGACAACCAGAAAACTGTTTCAATGTACATATTGACGTGTAGTGAATGCTGCTTCAAACTGATCCTTTAAATGTACTCGTCAGTTGGATGTGGACACAGCTTGAGAGAAATAGTTTAAGGTTAGTTTGAGTGTGAAACATCCGAGTTTGGACGGATGATCGTTGCGTAACGGTCACATGACATGAACATGCACACTGCTCTCATACACGCACAGTTTACCCTCTCATAGAAAGCTTATGCATCAATGGGAAAATAACCCTAATTGCTTCTCATGTATCTGAAGTGGCGGCGGGTTGCGACTGTTCCCTGCATGCCTGATGGAGAGATGTGAAACCGTTTGTGCTGTGTGTGAAACTGCAAACCACACGATGAAAGCCGAGTCATTTTCTGTCTTCTTGTGACAAGAAGAGAGCGGTGCTTAGGTTGATCACAGCACTGATGCGGTGCAGGTGAGTCGCTCGGTTCCCCCACTGAGGCCACTCGTACTGAAAATGCACTCAGGGTAAGATGCTCTTGATAAAAGCGTTGAGTGAAAGGCATAGTTAAGCATGTGGCAGCGGGGTGATTGGCTGGTGATGTGCAGCAAGCTGGCCGAATGGTGGACAAACAGTGCTCCAAACAGTCGTAATATGCTTCCTTCTCCTTCCTTTCAAACACATTGTTTATAGTTTTTGGGCATTTGAAACGTATCTCATGCCAAGTATGTCAATCCAAACATTTGAATATTAGTGAGGGAATGGAGAGGAGACCATGCTAGACTGTTGGTTGTGCAGCCAAAGCAACCATCATTGGGCAGGTGGGACCAAGCCTTTGTTACAGCAGCAGTGAGGTGGTGGGGAGCAGCGGAAAGCAGGGGAACAGGGAGGGTGCTGGGAGATGGGGGGGTTTAGCGGAACTAGCAGAGACCTGCGTCGAGGGGCGAAGAGGAGGAAGAAGCGGCAGCGACAGCAGCAGGGGTGGTGGAGCCATGGGTAGAGGCTGGTCCAGCGGCAAATGGAAAGCTTTTTTACACAGACATATATAGACAGAAGAAATAAGGAGAGACAGACCAATGCGTGCTTATATGGACTCTCAAGGATGCCTAACATATGTGGATACACCAGTGGGTCCTTTTGTGCATCCTCGAGTTGTTAAATCCATTCACAGTTTTATCTTATAGTTCATTTATATTCTTGAATCTATCCTCAAAAACAAATATGCTCTCAAGATAAAACAGTCAACAGCAACATATGTCAGATTATTTTAAAACACAAGTAGCTCTACAACCGTACACAAACCCCACGTACTTCTTCTTTCTAACAGCTGAGGTTTTTATACTGTAGGCGCAAAGTGATAGCCTGTTAAAATATGCGCAAGAGTTATGAATCATGTAAAGCGAGGCCCCAGGAAAAAAAAAAAAAGAGCTCTCTCTCTCTCGTAAGGTCATTTGCTGCACAGGCTCATCTGGGCTCTAATTGAATTAAGCAGGCCTCGGGGGGCCCCGGGCTAACCTGAGCGCTAATCTGTGGGCCATTATTTCCTGTTAACAGCGCACTCCCTCTCTCTCCCCTCACCCTCCTCCCTCCCTGTCTGCCAGCCCAAAGCATATGTGCTTTAAAAGTTCGCTCACTCCAAACCTGAGCTGCTGTCTCCTGCGGGGATCAACCTTAAAAATAGAATGAGGCTGATTTTGTTGTTTGTTTTATCGGGGTTATGTGATGAAGATGATGGCTCTAAGTCTCCACGGAGGAGAGAGGGGAAATGTATTCTGAGAGAGGTTTAATGATGATGGCTGTTTTTCAAATCAAAGTTTTCGTCTCTGTATGTCAAAGTGTGTTTATTTACCCAATTTAGTTTTTTTCAGTGCTTTCTAAAGGGAGTTTTAACAAAGTTTAGTACCAGGCATCACTGTGGTTCATACTGCTTTAACAAACTCCGCTTTAACCAGTTGACCTGTCTGGACCTAAAGATAAATCTTAACGCAGGTTCGGTGTTCTGGTGGGCTTGTTTTCCTGCCCCTGATATTATTGTGTGTTGTGTCATTTATTTATTGTTTTGATACCGTTATGACCATTTATATATGGTGCACTAGTTTAATCTGTAAACTAGGACAATATAAGCTTTGAAAATAAATTATTTTTGGTAGGGCTGTCAAAGTCTACGCGATAATAATGTATTAACGCATATTAAATACAAATAAATAAATATAAATATATAAATAACGCTCCAAACTTGCGCCAAATTTTGGTGAGGAATAACTTTCATGGCCTTTTTCAAAGGGGTCCCTTGACCTCTGACCTCAAGATACAGTATGTGAATCAAAATGGGTTCTATGGGTACCCACGAGTCTCCCCTTTACAGACATGTCCACTTTATGATAATCACATGCAGTTTCGGGTAAAATCATGCAGTTTTTATCATTTTATCAGTTTGGGGCAAGTCATAGTCAAGTCAGCACACTGACACACTGACAGCTGTTGTTGCCTGTTGAGCTGCAGTTTGCCATGTTATGATTTGAGCATATTATTTTTTATGCTATATGCAGTACCTGTGAGGGTTTCTGGACAATATTTGTCATTGCTTTGTGTTGTTAATTGATTTCCAATAATGAAATTATACACACATTTGCATGAAGCAAGCATATTTGCCCACTCCCATGTTGATAAGAGTATTAAATACTTGACAAATCTCCCTTTAATGTACATTTTGAACAGATAAAAAAAAGATAAAGATAAAAGATAAATTTGAGATTAATGGCGATAACTATGGACCATCATGCAATTAATCGCGATTAAATATATTAATCCATTGACAGCCCAATAATCCCCTTTCCAACATTTTGAGTGCCGCTTTAACCTGGGTCATACCAGTAGACTCTTGAATCCCATTGTGTCCTTGAATCTCATCCAGCCGCCCGACTGCACACTGAACTATCTATTACAGTAGGAAAACTATACGATTCTTTCAAAAACACAGAGCTCAGTGGAAAGACATCAAAGGGTTGGGCGTCCTTCTCACCTGGTGTCATCCCATTCGGGGCTGAGTCCGGTCAAAGAGCCGCGGGACTCTGAGACAAACTTGTAGACGACCAACAGGCAGTCTCGGCACAGCTGGACCAGCCGGCGGCAGCACTGCAGCTCCTGGGGCGACACCACCTCGCTGCTCTTACTGAAGATGGTCTCCCACGACGAGCTGGAGAGCAAACGAGAAGGCACGCACACACAAATTAAGTTAGCAGTTCAAGATTAGCATCGCCGTGTATTCATCAATATGCACACATATACAATACATGTTTATCATGTGTATGCACGGGGCAGGCAACACAGATTAAGTCATACATATGGAAATATGTTCTCTAATGTGTGGCCTTTACTGTACACGTGTGCATTTACATTTGCATAAACACACTCTCACACGCAGACATGCAGGAAGACACACAGAGAGGAAGGATGAAACAAATCCAAGTACAGTTAACCCCCTTTACAACCCCGGACATACCCCTGACTGTGCGAGAGCTTCAACAACTGAGACACACAACCCCGGGGGGTGCGTTTGATGTCTACCCCCTTTCACTCCTTGGGAGGTGGGGGGGCGCTTCCTCTGAAAGGGTTCAAAACTGTGTGTTTTTTCCATTCTCTTTCTCTAAGTCGTTTTCAAAGCCTGTTGAATTCATCGCCCACAATAGCTGCTAGGCCGTTTGATTGTTGTTAAGTCCCTTAGATAAAATATCAAACAGGAGACGGAGAAGGGGGGGGGGGGGGCCGCACTCGGATTTGGAGTGTGCTTTTCGAGGTGCGCCGCTTCTCTGTCGCTGCGTGACATCGGGGCCCCCTGTTGGGTTCATCCGTGTTTGGGCCGTGGCCTGTTGTTGGGAGGGGCCGGGGCGATAGGCTAGCAAGCTAGCTGAATCATCCGGGCAGGCTGTAGTCAGACAAAAGCTGCATGGGGCGCAGCGTGCTGGGGGTAGCTGAGGCTAGGCTAATCCTCCCCAGGCCTCTACCCCTCCACTCACTTTTCGCCACCATTTTTTTTATGATGTCTCATTTTCAATCACTCTCCTCTCTGCTTTTCCTCCGTCACCGGGTTCCCTCCCCCTTCTCGCCTCCTGCTTATCATCCCCCTTCATCTCTATCGCCCCGCTCACTGCCTCCCTCGCTCTCCCTCAATTACGGCTGCCAAAGGATGTAAGGGAGGAGGCGAATGGAGAGCTGTGGGCAGCGACTTCAGTTACACCCTCTGAGCCCTCTGTGTCAAGGGAAACACGACCACTGAACAACTGAACTGTAAAGAATATGGATGCAAGAAGGTCGCACCTTCATCACTGATGAGATGAAAAGCTACCAGCACGGCAGCTGTCTGCATGTCAGGGTTGTGTGTGTGTGTGTGTGTGTGTGTGGCTCTGTCTGAGAGTGCTAATGCGTGTGACAAATAAGTGGAAACCAACTTTGTCTGTCTTTGTGGGAAGCAAAGGAAGCTAATGTGAACCACTGAAACAGTAGTTGTGTGTGTGTGTGTGTGCTGTTTGGGGGTTTCTATAGGAACGTGATCAAGTTGGCTGTCGCTGCAGTGACTCGTCTTGTAGGAAGACACTTACTGTTGCATCAAAAAAGTAGGAAAAGGAAATAAATAAAAAAGAAGCCAAATGAAAACTTCAAAGTATCTGATAACAACCCATAGTAAAAGACCTAAGAGGCCTTCATTCACCTCCTTCCTGCTTCCACTCCTCCCCTCTCCTTTTCTTGCTCTCACCTGTGAAAAAGCCCTGATTAACAGCCCAGATTTGTGACCTTAATTTGCACCCTGTCTCCAAGGAGCAACATGTTTCTTTCATCCCCGAGAGCTTTCAGGGAAGTGCAGCGGGGTCTGCTTGGTCTGTCACTCATTCTCTGTCATTCAGCTGCAGTCGCTTCCCCTCGTCACACTGAATAAAAATGGCAAATTGTCCCCGCTGTCACTGAAAATGATATATTGACGAACACTGGGCTTAAAGGACATGG
The DNA here is from genome assembly GCF_043250625.1 of Sebastes fasciatus. NCBI lineage: Eukaryota > Metazoa > Chordata > Actinopteri > Perciformes > Sebastidae > Sebastes > Sebastes fasciatus. Next base: position 14,650,341 of record NC_133799.1, read on the forward strand.
GGGAGATTGCGTGATGCGTGAACTTCTGGTTATGGAGATGACAGAGTGGCGTTATGCAATGAAGAGAGAGGTAATTGGCCTGCAGTGTGATCACTTGTTTGTGTTGATGTAGAAGAATTAGTGTCCACGAACATCTCTGTTCATTCAAGGGTGTTCTTCGGGATACTCTTCAACGTCTCTTTTGATTTTCTTTTGTCTTTGTTAGTTGGTCGTGGTTTAAGTCACCAATTACAGTCAGAAAACTCAAATTTCTTGCCTTTCCTCTTTCTATTCCTCTTTTCGCCCCACCTTGGATTGTGACGCGGTCAACCGACACTTACGAACTAGTTCGTTTTTAGAGATGTTTCAATACCATTTTTTCCTTCCCGTTACTAATTCCGATACCTGAACTTGCGTATGGGCTGATATCGATATATATATTGTCATTTTGCTAACATTTTGCTAGCTCTGGCTAATGTAACAACCTCCACTAGCACCTCCCCGATCGGTACTGCGCATGTGCGGCATCATTCGGTCGCAGTGATCATTTTTCCCGGAGCTGATGTTCGAAGTACCCAACGAGTGAGCCATGTAGCTTCTTTCTCATCTCTATTGAAAGTTGCACATGCACAGTACCGATCGGGCAATGATGTACGGATCGGGTTGTGAGGGACATGTGTTGTTGTTGTTGTTCCTGTGTAGCGTAAATGAGCTGATAAATCATATGATAACGTGATATCGGATTAGTGCATAGACTTTCCGATATCCAATCTAGAACTTTACGCCTCGTTTCCACACAGTTATGTTTTGTGTCCGTAAATCCATATAGTATACGGATTACGCCCCCTAATATTCAACGCAATGAAATGTACCTCTTTACCGATGTATAGAAACACCACCGCAGATACCCATAGGAATGAATGAGCTTCCGGTTGACTCGCATACTGTGCGTACACAGAGGAAGCATTTCTGATTTTTCTGATAATCATAACCACTCTAGTTTCACACATACCCCAGCCATCCCATCCTCATCCTCATCCTAATCCAGCCCACAACCTTGCTCAGACTGGCCTACCCCGTGTTGGAGAAGCAGTTCCACAGGCCCTGGCCGTGACTCCAGAGCAAGCGGTTGAAGACGCGGTTAAAGAGCCTGTAGAGGTGTAGACTGTCTACGTCCGGCTCCCTCCAGATCCGCTGCATCGCTGAGCGTACATTGGTGCGCACAATGTCCAACACCTGAGTGACAGAGAAAGAGAGGGAGAGCAACAAAGGTTTAAATCGAGCATGTGATAATGAAGTAAATTAATGCTGCGAGACAAAAGGTGACAGCGTTTCTAATTGATATGCGTGAGTTGGCATTTGTTCCTACTGTAAGATTTCTTTCTCTTTTTTTCTGTCTTACCTTAAAATTAGCAATCACAGAGGCTAATGCATTCACTCAGTAACCGAGAGCGAGCTTGCTTTAATGAATAAACAGATGGATGCACACACCCAAGAACACCAACGCATAGAGTATATGCACAAACACATCCTGAAAACGAATTTAATCAGACCTTAAACACATGTAGTGAAGATTTGAGCAGGTTTATCTATGCATTCATGTTAAAGCATGCAGACATACTGTACATCCTGTGTGTGTGCGTGTGTGTGTGGCTGTGGTAGAAGCAGGACAATATGAAAATGCTGGGGCAGACAGTGGAGAGCATGGGAGAGGACTAATTGCTGCACCGACGTCAGTCTTGGGGAGAAGGTGTCAGAAGTTACTAGGCGGTCTGAGGACACCGGCGCCAGCCTTCCATCTTCCCTTCTTCATTTTCCCCATCCCTACCCACCTCACTGCCTCCTCTTCCTCCCCTTTTCTTTCTCTATTCACCCCGCGCAGAGTGCAGCGCTGTGGCTCTTTTGACTTTGATTCCTCGCTCCTCATTACTGACGTTCCCGTCTGACTGTGTGTGCGCGTGTGATGCGAAGAGGCAAGATTTCCAATATGAGGCGAGCGAGACGCGCGCATATACACACTCAGACAAACTGATAGATGAGTAAACACACACACACACAGATCTGTTTTGGTATGGTAATCAGATGGCAGAGCGGTGGGCGCCACATTCCTGACCTCTGCCTGCTGCTCATTAGGCTGCTCCACTCCAAATAAAACATCGGCTCGCACCGCCACAGCCCACAACACAGCCGAGCACAGTTGTGCAGAAAGCAGCGGCTGAGAGATCACATCATTACTGACACGCCTACCGGATGCCATTTCACGTCTTGTCCCCCTCTTCTGTTTTGTTTACATCCTATTTGGTGTCCTTACCTCTCACTGTCTGACATGATAATGATCTTCATGCCTGTCTCTTTTTTTTCTTTTTTCTCTGAAGTTTGATTTGGGGGTTATTTTTGTACTTTAAAAGTTGTTCAAAAGCATTCAAAGGAAAGGCAGGAGCGGTGACATTTTGTCATATTCACCGGTTTTAACAATGTCCATTCTATACAGGGTGACAGTATAGATAGTGTGGGAGCCAAGGTGAAGGTGGGAAACTTATACAGGTGTCAAAAGATAAATGTGGCCCATTTTTAAGACTTCAAGACATTTCCAAATCTATATCTCTGACAATAATCTCTGAATCTAAGGACGCTTCCACAAGCCAATATTTGGTGTGCTTTAATCGAACATTTGGGCGGTTGTGAACGCGGTAATCGAACTCTGGTGTGGTTCGTTTGGGCGGTTGCGAACGCAGTGATCGAACTCTGGTGTGGTTCGTTTGGGCGGTTGTGAACGCAGTAATCAAACTCTGGTGTGGACCAAAACTACCGAAACCGAAACCATCTTTATTGAGATGGAAGCCGGTAAACGAACAGAGATGTTTGTAAAGTAATTCGAGATAAACTGGAGGAGAAGGGATTCGTGTGCATTCGATCGGTGCCGAGTCAAAGTGAAAAGCTTTGCATTCCCTGCATAGAAGTGGCAGCTCTCAAGATGAAAAGGATAAATTCGCTCCTTCATACACGCCCATCAGCTAATTGTTTTTTTTTTAGTTGGGCCGCTTTAATTTGTGCACTTTGAAACCGAACCAGACTAAATAGAAAACGTACCAAAAGTATCAATTTAACTCTAATTCAGACTAGCCAAACCGGCTATTGCTTGTGAAAGAAAGAAAAACCTAACTGTTATTGTTATAAGTTAATAAAGTGTCAGTAACTATACAAAGCTCAGGTTTTCTCACTCACATGTTAGCTTTTTTCTTTCTGAAACACACATACCAGATCTTCCTTTTCAGTACGTTTGAGTATATGTTAATCTCTGCAGCTCAAGGCCACATTTCCATCAGCCTTTCCTTCAAAACAATAGGCTCCAACTCTCAATGTCTATTCTTTGTTGAATTTTCTATTGTTGGGTTTATGATGTAGTCCTCTTAGGAAGCAGTGACCTCTTACCGAGATTCTAGCAAATATGTTAATAACAGATTTGAAATAATCAGGTGGCCCTTAACGTATATTGAAGCAGTTCAGGATGTAAAAATGTTAGACAGATATTCTGCTGAGCATCGGTAGCTGCCGAAGACATGAAGCCAAACTGTCTCTGGAGGGGCAAGTCAGGTAAATTGGCTCGGATATCTTGTGATGTTATTCCAGTACAAGACTCACCTTGCGTTGTTTGGTAGAGTCCAGCTTCACTAGCCAATAGGAGGCCACCTTTGATTTATGGTATTTCCAGTTGTCGAGGATCTGCGGAAGAAAAGTCAGAGGTTAAAAAAAGCAAAAAGGAACATGCACAAAGCTTGTTTTAATACAGACGTCCTTAAGAAGTAGAATTGCAATCAAGCAACCCATTTAAAAACACCGTCGGAGTATTTTAAAGGTATCATTTTGAACAAAGACAAACACTGCAGGTCTACTCCACAGCCATTTTATTACAGCTGCTGTTTCCCAGCAGTCCTCCATCAAAAGAAACCCAGTGTTACTACATTATTCTTACAGGGCAGGCATTGTGCTGTGCAGTTCAATTACTGCCAAAGACGACAATAAAAATCAACATAACAGGCTAGTAAGACACCTGCTAAGCTAGAGCACAGTTAAACTCTAGTGCTCTCTGTTAGTATGTTAAAGGGGACATATTATGAAAAAAACACATTTTCAGTGCTTGTGCACTAGGGATGTTAATAATTAACTGTTTAACTGTTAACCGACAATAAGAATTTTGACAGATTAATGCCATCGGTTAAACAGTTGAAAGAGATATTGAAAAATAGAAAAAGGAGCGGCTTGTCACTTAGAGGATAATAGCTTGTCAATCTTAACAGCCCACCTTATGTGAGCCTGAGCCGCTGTTGTTGCTAACTTCGGGGCTCACCCCCTTCACTTTAATCAGCAGGTGTCTGGCGAGCAAGACACAGGAGCTTGGCTTGGGTCTTGAGGAGTTATAGCATTTATTCACCATAAACTGTACACACTGCTACTGCTACGTTCACAGCTATAACGTTACTGATAACTTCATAGTCATCATCACACACGCTCTCTCTCTCTCTCTCTCTCTCGACCGGACACTTGCTAATGTTACGCCGGGCTTGCAATACACTGACGGACACCCTGACAGAGTAGCCAGGCAGACACACAGCTCACAACCTTGCAGCTAAACTAATTGATGCGGTGGAGACCTGCTGGGAAACTGCCTGCATGTGTCCATGACAATACACGCAGCACCGTGGCTGCTAACTCTCCCTGACTGTCTGTTTTGCACATACACCGCAGCTGGTGATAAATGATGGATTTAACCTGTTAGTGCATCAGTTATCGTTGCAGCTGTGTGGCTTGTTACTCAATAAAACCACAGCACCGCTGTATGCAACACACTAATCTTGTCGGTTAACGGTTAATGATCGCTTAACAAGGGTCGGCTATCGGTTAGAAAAAAAACAAACTAAATTGGCATCCCTATTGTGCACATACGTATGGGTACGGTAGACAACCCAGTCAGTTTTTTGTGGGCTGCTCGGAAACCATGGGATTCAGCAAGCCATTCAGATTTGGCTCCCCTTCCTATGTCGTATGCATGCTTTTTCGGGAGGAGGGTTTAAAGAGAGATGACATAAAAAGATGTTTTACTATATATATATATATATATATATACCATACTGGTGTACGTACTTATTACTTTAATAATAATAAATAACAATTCAGTAAATGTATATCTTCATATTGATTTGTTACATTTTGTTTTACAACAAAATCTTTAAGTCAAGCCTGCCTGAATGATCCCAGTGACTTCCAACCAGTGAAGCATACAGCTTATTAATTAAACACTTGTATAATAAAGCACTACTCTTTATCGGCCGATACCCAAAGCCCAGGTATTGCTATCGGGACTAAACAAGTTGGATCTGTGCATCCCTAATCTGTACGCTGTCTTGTTATTTTGTCTTCAGTCCGTAGGGAGAGTAGTTCTGCAATCAGTAACTACAATCATTGACTACTGTCAATTGTATCTCTGTCTCCAGAGTCAAAATCTCCCGCTTCACAATGATGAGGTGGAGAAAACGAAGCATCACTTTTAACTGGTTTGGATGCCATACACAAAACGTGGCCTGCCTTCTATGGAAAAAGACTTGAGGTCATTTTCAAAAAGGGAATACAGTGCTTGTCTGTAACAGTTTGTTTGGTATTTCTTCGTAGCACAACTCAGGGATAATAGAAAAATCGAGTCGTGATCTTTGGTTCTTGAGCAGAAAACCCCCCTATGTTTTGCGGGTGTGTCATAAATCCTCAGGGCATGTGTCGTTATGCTCAAAAAGCTGTGCTGGATATTCCCGTGCACTTGCTCCTAGTGCCAACATCACTGTGTACCTACAGGCACTGTTATTGTTGCTCTGTTGACTTAGTCTACATCGCCCCACTGGTGCACACAAACCTCTCACGTAGCATGTTACATCCCCTGCAAACAGTGCTCCACTGGGAGGCTCCAGTGTAAACTTAATGTTTACACACAGACACACACAGGCACGCACACACACAAAAAGAAATCCACAAGGATTCACAGATACAGAGGTATACAGTGAACACTGTTGTTCGCTTTCCAGAAAGTTACTTGTTTGCTTGTTTAGTATTCTCTCTCAATAAGAACCGTATGAACCTTGTCTGGTAAGATGTACGACCATTTGTCGCATTTGTTTAGTACGTACACAGATTACCGTCAATTAAAGCACAACAAAACGCGCTCCATACATTTCACCTTTCAATGGTTCCAACTGCGACAAAAAAAGCGTGTTTTGAGTGAAAGATAAAAGAGGCAATTACTTGGATAGAAACACACCATTAGCCCAATTAGACCTCAACTTTAACGCGGAAAACAGAAACTGCCAAAGATTGTTTTCATGCCAAGTGAACGCTCCTTTTCTCTCCCGAGGCAAAGAGTGAACAGTACAGGTGCAGTTGCTCATCTGCGTTTCCATGGCGCTCTCATTAGGGTTTGCTAACAGTACAGGTGTGCTGGTAATTGTCTCTCACGACCCAGACACACCCAGATGTCACACACATACACACATTAACAGTTTTTTCTGTTCTTGTGAGGACATTGTATGGGCTCACATTAATTACTTGGTGGCCTAACTTAACCTTTATCATAACAGCTACATGCTTTAACCCTTACATAAGCTTGAGCTTACCTGAATTTTATTCAGAAATTTAATCAATGTTTTTTTGTCTTGTTTTTTAACAATATTTTTTTAATTATAGAATTACTAGTGCTGTCAAAGCAAAGTAATTTTAACGCCCAATTTTTTACACATTAACGCAGTCTGGAAGGGGGTTAAATAACACTCCAGACTTGCACTAAATTTTGGCGAGGAAAAAAGGGGACGGACATTTTCAAAGGGGTCCCTTGACTTTTGAGTTTAAGATATGTGAATGAAAATGGGTTCTATGGGTACCCACGAGTCTCCCCTTTACAGACATGCCCACTTTATGATAATCACATGCAGTTTGGGGCAAGTCATAGTCAAGTCAGCACACTGACACACTGACAGCTGTTGTTGCCTGTTGGGCTTGAGCACATGTTTTATGTTAAATGCAGTACCTGTGAAGGTTTCTGGATAATATTTGTCATTGTTGTTTATTGTTAATTGATTTCCAATAATAAATATATACCTACATTTACATAAAGCAGCATATTTGCCCACTCCCATGTTGATAAGAGTATTAAATACTTGACAAATCTCCCTTTAAGGTACACTTTGAACTGATAAAAGAAATGTGTGATTAATCACGATTAAATATTTTAATCAATTTACAGATTTGATTTATGTTTGAAAGGATATAACGGTTGAGTGCAAGATTTTAGGGCTGCCCCCTAAACATCGATCATGTGAACCATCAGTTGAGAAGTTCCCGAGTCATTTTTTCAGTCGAACCGCTGCCCTTTTTAAAAAAAATTTAGATCATCATTGTACACAGAGCAACGCAGGATTGTAAGGCTTCTTGCCACACAGCTAATTTAATTGCCGAGTCGCCACTTGAGAGAGGGACCAGTGACCTTACACTTCAGCCCGAATGTGAACTAAAATAAACAACTTCTATATTCTCCCTTTATACTTCTCATGTAGCCAACTGAGAACTTTTTTTGTCCATTGAACGTGTTGTTTTGGTGGTATTATTTCTGTCATTAGTCTAGCCTGCTGCTGTCCTTTCAGCACCGCGGGAGCTGTGCTGCTGAACAGACAGCTGGTTCTGAGGACAGCGGCGGCCGTAACGGAGGTCAGAGTCAGTGTGGACTAGACGGATGAACGCTTTCATAGTACTTTTGTGCCGCTGATATGTTGCTTTTGGTGTGAGCTGAAGGTGAGCCTCTGCCTCTCTTTGGAGTTTTAGGGGCCGGTCAGCAGCTCTGCTGCCGCTCCCACCTGTTTTGACAGATATTAATATTCTTTTTCCTAGGAAATCGGCCTTCCAATGCATGTAAATAAACCAAACCTTGTACGTTGGTCCACTCTCGCTAAATAAATCTCCAGTGCACATTAAAATAAATGCCAACATTTTGAGGTCTTGGTAGATTTAGGGTGGTAACTTTCAATTTGGTGGTCAATTTCTGCATTTTTGACAGTATTTTGAGTTCTATCCTCATGTAAACCATTGCAGTCATAACATCATTTATGGAGCAATCAATCTTCAAAATAAATCAAAGTCAAAATAACTTAAAGATATATCTTTGTTGTGTAGATGAAGTATGCAAATTTTCAGAATTTATCTTGATAACTGAAGTTTTTACGATGCATACATACTACATACTACTACTACATACTTAACATGCAACCCTGGCGATTGCCAAAGTCAGAGTGTGAAGTAGTAGTTTCTGACTCAGCAGTAAGCAAACGAAGATAGTGATTTGCTCTTGGTGTCTGAAATTGTGAATTCAAGAGGCAGAACAAACATGCTAATGCCTAAAAATGTAATGATAATGGACCCTCTTGTATTTCTCATTTGTCTTCCTCTTCTTTCTTTTTGAATCTTACTCCTTGTTCTTCTTCTTCTCCCTCAACATGGCTGGCCCCGACCCACAGCTGCACAGCATCTATAAGTTGCTTTTCTTATTGTTTGACAATATCTATTTCAGTTTATTTTATTTTAATTTTTTAATTTTACATCAACTAAATAAAGACTTATGGAGAATTAATGTATTAAACTTAAACTACAGTGTAAGGCCCGCAATACAATAACACATACTGTGGTTGCGGTTGCTTAAAGTGGGTGTTATATCTGCTAACAGTAGCTAGTTGCCAATAGCCAATAGCCAATTGCCTAAAGCCAATTGCAAAAAACCAATAGCCTTTGTTGAATTCTTGGGCATCCTGCTTCCAACAGTACATACATAATAAACGCCGTTTACATCCATGGCCTGAGGATATTACTGTCAGCCATATGAGCCAATTGTTTTTTGTACAGTAGCATTTTACAAAAATATAAACGTAAGCAATAGCTTTTGCACTAAAACGCTACAAACACGCACCAAATGGAAGAACTCAGAGATCTGACCAGAAATAGAGGAGGCACTGATTAATACGAAGGGGCAGTGGGGAATAGCGCAGGGCAGCAAACTGTCGTTTGAAAGACAATGGGAGCCAAGCCAGAGCGGACGGACTATTGTGGAGGGAGGCAAGGAGGTCACTTTTAGTTAGGCTGTAGAGTGACCGCACCTGGCCACAGATGGGGCTCTGGGAATACAGTCGGTCCCGATTCCTGTTCAACACTTGTATTCCATGTTCACTCCCTCTTTCTTTCTCCGTGTTTTATTTCAGTCGTTTTCTTACTTTTCTTGCTTTTTATACTCTGTTTCTGCCTCGGAATAATTTTGATACACACAAAATACACATTAATAGGTAATGCACACACAAATATCGTAGAAATAGTGCTCACACCTCATCCAGCACAGCTTCAGCCTCCTCCTCGCTTTTACCCGGAAACCTGATCCTCATGGCGGTGAGCGCCGCCAGAGTCTGACGCACCAGCTCGGCCTCCTGCTCTTTACTCCTCAGGTTTATCAGCGGATCGCCCTACACGCACACACACACACACACACACACACACACACAAACACCCACCGTAGAGAGAAACCAGTTGAGTATACAAATACGCATTAATATGAAATAAAAAGGTTTCATTCAACACTATAGTATCATAGCAAAGTTCACCGAAAGGGCTGCAATGTGATTGTTTTCATTATTAATTACCTATCAAACAACCTGGTTGCACATGTTCTGGTCATGTACAACCATTTTAGGAAAAGGCCTTTCAGTCCCTTGAGTACCTGAGCCTACCACTGCCCTCTTTGGAGTTAGACCAGAAGGCTCGGTGTGGCCCACAGGGATGTATAACATTATCACTTTTACTAAATTGATGGCTCAACGCCTTATTCTTCTTAATTGGAAGAGGCGGACTCACCCGGTCCCTCACTAGATGGCTTAAAGAAATGTTGTTATTTTTGAAACTCAAGAAGATTAGGTTTATATTGAGGGGGGGCGTTAACGACAAGTTTGAGAGAACATGGATGCCTTTTTTGATATACTACAATAGCCTAACTCAAATTACAGACTGGGAAAGCTTTTAGCCCGTCACATGTATAGTACTTGAACCTGTAGAAATGAGTGCATACATTTTTTTTTTTTTTTTTAATTATTTCTTTCATTTATGTTTCATTATTATTATTATTATTATTATTATTATTATTATTATTATTATTATTATTATTATTATTATTATTTTATTTTATTTTATTATTTATTACTATTTTTACCATTATGTATTTTATTATATTACATACAGTAGTTTCCAATGCATTATTTAATTGTGTATGTCTGATAATGTTTATTATTACCAAAACTAGCATTTCATCAAAACTAGTATTTGATTAAGTTATAGTTTTGCTGCTGTTGGTTTAGTGGATTGTTACTATTAAAATTAATTCCCTTTCAACTAATGGTATTTTCTCACTAATTTCTTCATTTTAACAACGTTTTATCAATTCTAATTTATGTAAGGGCCTCCTACAAATCACCTACGTGGGTGTAAGAGAGGTGCATTCACACATTTGTTAACATGTCAAAACAATGTGAGCAGGGTGTAATGTCTTATTACTGTATTATGAATATTATTATTTCTAATTATCAGGGGGCACTTAAATTTCACTTCCATTTTATGAACAGACATTTTTACCCCCAGTGCTCATTAATTGATGACCCTGCTGCCACCTATTATAGTCACAGATCATTATTTTCTTTACATAGCCGTTAGCCTGGAGCGGTATCAGTAATACCAGGTTATTATTGCTAGAGCACTGGCGAACCTATATCTAAATTGAGATTTCTTGTACCAGCGTGTACTTATCCGCAATGGTGTGATTCCCACGGAAAAAAATAAGGAAATTCTCCTGTCATTTTGTAGACACGTGTGTCAGGATACGAGCATACAACCGGTGCATATGGCCTTTTTCAGTACAAAGGTTTTCCACTTATATCTATTCTCAAATGTTAAGAAGTATTCTGCTCCATTTCATTTTGTTCCACTGTATCCAAAGGCGTACTTGTAAAGAGGGAAGGGGATTGGAGGAGGCAGGCGGAAAGCAACAGATGGTGACATAATAGAAGGTTACAGTAGGCCTATGCAGTATTGAAGGAGCTGCTTAAGAGATTCCTAGTGGGCTGGGACACAATATATGCCACAGGGGAAGAAAAGCAACTATTTATGCGTCAGACTTTGGTGAAATAGAATTGGAAAGTAATTATTCTCTAATTGTTTACTTTAAACCCACTTGGAGTAGTGGATCAGCAGAGGATTGCCACGTTGAGCAGTGTGACAGCTTGACAATTTGAAAATGAATTTCGTATAATTTTCCGTGACTGACAACTTATCTGACGCATTATGAATTGTTAAAGATGTACTTTGTGTGCGTTGAGTATCTTACCATGTTGGAGTGGATGGTCCCCAGGCTGTTGCTGTGAGGCACGCGGTGGGCGGAGCCGCTGCGGCTCAGCGATTGAGAGCGCAGCGTGGCGGAGGTCGGCCTTACGAGGGGGGTGGCCATGGGAACCGTGGGGGAAGGCCTGGAGGACAACGCCCGCACCTCACTGGGCGACGACAGGGAGGCGATGGAGCGCGGGCAGGAGATGGAGCGCCTGATTGGACCAGAGAGTGTCGGGGAAGCGGAGGGGGCGGGGCTGGTTTTGAGTGACTTGATTGGAGGTTTCCAGTGCATGCGACCTGCAGAGAAACGGGAGAGGGAGGGGGGGGGAGGAACACTGACTCACTGTCACACTTCAATTTCTTTTCTTCCCTGATCCTGTCTCAGCACCCCAGCTACTGTCAAGCTCTCTCCTCTCTGCTTTCCGTCCGTCGCCGGGCGGCTTTGGAGATGAAGTGTGGCTTTTTAAACTCCCATTGCCGCGCTCTGGCACACTGGCCCAGTGGCCCAGTGTGTGTGTTATTAACGACCGCAGCATGTGTAGTGGAAACCAGAAACTAAACAGTAGTCCTGTCTGGTTAGGGAATGGATTAAAGAGCAGCTCTCTCTCAGAAACACACATGTACACACACACACACACACACAGGAAATAAAGCTGAAAACCCACACTAACGCTCTCCGTCACCCTTGAAACTCCTCCAGATTGTCTACCAGCCAGTGTATTAGTGTGTATTCGTGCAGTGTGTGTCTGTCTGACATCAAGTGTACACACAAGTGATTATGTGTGTGTGTGTGTGTGTGTGTGTGTGTGTGTGTGTGTGTGTGTGTGTGGCTGCTGAACCTTCAGAGGTTTTGGATATTTTGCCAAATGAGAGCATTATGGGGCTTAGTCCTAGCAACCCTTTGGTGGCTTGGTATGGAGTAGGGCTTGGCAGGGTTACTGTCTCTCCCTACACACACAAACACACACACACAGATCCAAAAGTTGGGCTTTTTCATGGCTTTGTCCCGTATTTTGCGACAAACAGAATGAGCTCATCAAGCAAGGGCCCTCTCTATTGAGCAGCAAAACCGGCGGCACACAATGCAACTGACGAATTTCATCTTTCCAAGGTCGGTACGTACTGTAGACTGCTGTGAAAGGTGCCCTCTTACTCACTTCAAAGTGAGTTGATCTATGTGACTTATGCGAATTGGTGGGAATGCTTGAGACTTATCACTCTCGCTATAAAACCAGGAATATATTTCAGCATTAAACTCAAGGTGTTTTCAAGGTAAACAAACGAAAGGGGGCTTTTTTTTGCTTTTTTCTCCCTTTCTCTTTCAATCAAATACATTCTTCTCTGCTGTCACCTTCCGTTCAGCGGAACTGAACTGTTTAGGGTACTTTTCTTTCCTCGAGTGCTTTACAGTGCTTCATCGTTTGTGTGTGTGTGCTTGTGTGTGTCCAGCCAGCGTGTAAAGCTAGGACACTACTTTGCTTGGAAACTTAGCAACAACGAGCCACTTTTCACGAGTCACAGACTATGATCACCCCGCTTACACTTTAATTAAAATCCAAGGACCTACTACCATTTTTATCACATCAATTAGGCCCATAAATACTGTAATTAAGCCCCTGGTGGCTCACACCATCACAACCTGCCTTGTGCTCAGTGGTAGAATGTACTAAGACCTCAAGTACCGTACTTAAGTACAATGTTGAGCTACATGACTATTTCCATTTTATGCTGTTTTATACTTCTACTCCACTACATTTCAGAGGGAAATATTGTACTTTTTACTTAACTAGTGTACTACACGGGAGTTACTGGTCTACCACTGCCATGATCGGTTAGTTTGTTTGTGTTATTGTGTGACTTTGGTTACAGTAGTTCGGATTCACCAAAGTCACACAATAACAATCCAGTGACATTATATACATTATTCTGAGATGGGCCATTCTACATAATGAATACTTATATACGTTCAAGTACATTTTGATGCTAATACTTTTGTACTTTTAATTAAGTATCATTTTGAATGCAAGCCTTTTTACTTGTTGCAGAGTATTTTTACATGGTGGTATTAGTACTTTTACTTAAGTAAAGGATCTGAATACTTCCTCAACCACTGCCAGTGTTGCTGCTGGAGAGTGTGTGCGTGTGTGTGAGCGCTGTAGGCACTGATCAAAGCAAAAACTCTCAGCATTTGTATTTTAAAAAAGTGTGTGTGCATGTGCACGTATATGGAAATGTGTCCTGTACAACTATGAATATTTTTCAAACTTTATAAACGTGGAACCAGGATGGAATGTAACGTCATGTGATTGTAGCATTACAGGATCAATTCCAATTTCCTTATTGCATCATTATATATACATTCATGCTCGCTATCGCTCCTGTCTGCACATCGTTCTCCGTCATAGTCAGATAAGATGGAAATGGAGGCACAAATGCTAAAACAGAACTCTTAAAAACGTGTGTAGGTGTGCACATTTACACATCTGAAAAAAACAAGTTTGTTTTAGCAATTAAGGTAACCATTGTAATCAGATGGAAGGTTCCATCTAAAAAAGAAAGAAATCAACAGACAGGGCAGAAGGAAGAGAGAACAAGCAAAATGAGGAGAAAGCAAGCAAAACAAAAAAAAAGAGTAAACAAGAAAGCAAACAAAGCAAGAGAGAAAGATTGTAGGAAACAAAGTCCCTGTCAAACCCCCACACTCTGGCTTACAAATGAAGACATTCCTAGACACTTTTATATGTCCTGCCGCTTTACCTGAGCGCTCAGCCAAGTTCTTCTCCCGGTCCCCAAGGTCGTAGGAAACTTTCTTCTCCCTCTTCTCTGCGCCTCTTCCTTCTCCTCCTCCTCCTCCTCCTCCTCCTGCATTCCTCCTCTCATCCTCTTCTTCTTCGTCTGAGGAGGAACAGGAGTTATCGGCGCTGCTGCCACTGGTGAAGTCAGCCAGGTAGTCCGGTCGTTGACGTCTTGGTGTCTGGCTGCATTCTGGCATGGTGGTCATGGGCTGGCAGGGACAGACACAGATACAAACATTTTTTTTTTTTTCTATTTTATTTTTAATTTAACCTTTATTTTTTCCAGGATAGTCCCATTGAGGTTTAAAATCTATTTTCCAAAGGGAGTCCTGGCCAAGACGGAAGCATAAAAGTTTCACAAATAAAAGCACAAATCAAAACAGCAAAAACTTACAAACAACATAAGAAATTTCACATAAAAAGAGACAAGTAACTGCAAATTGCATCGACCAATGAGTCAGCAGTGTCGTTCAGTAACAGGACAAGTACATTCAGTGTTCAAATAGTCCTTAATCCTGTTTTTAAAATCTTGCATGCTTCTAAAATAATCTAGTTTAAAATGACTCTGTAGCTCACACCAAGAGAGGATGCAAATACACATATGCATGAGACGTACACATAAATTGATATACAGTAGTAGATTAATTTCTGGACACATACACAGATGAAACAGACATAATACTGATCTTTCTCTACCTCACACACACACACACACACACACATACACACACATAAAAGTCCTTCTACTTTTATCCGTATGTGACTGCATTCACTTCCTTAGCCCTACACCCTCCAAAATTACCTAATTTTGGACAAATTACTTCCTTCCGAAGTCTAAACTCTAACAGCCTCTCACAAGGACATAAGTACAAGAGTAAACAAACACACACACTTGAACATAAAGACATTGAGGTGTTGTCAACCTCCGTCAGCCTCTCCTCACCCTCAGCCCATTACCATCTGTCACTGGGAGACCTGGTGGTGACACGGCGAGCCCACGTGCCCACACGAGTGTTTGCTTGCTTGCAGGCTCATTATGCACAGATCCACAATTACACTTGCACTCCTTTATAAGCCTGGCCCTAACTATGAACAGGAACACGAGTGGCTTCGTACCTTGAACAAATTTGACCTGATTGGATGAGATGTAGAAGTTCAATTCAAAGTATAAGCTTCAAAGTTTCTTTAAATCTTAAAATTTTTTTTACATGTCTGACAGTCTGTGTAAATGGTACAAAAAAATGTAAGTGTGATGTTTTAAAGGGATAGTTTGGGTGTTTTGAAGTGGGGTTGTATGAGGTACTTATGCATATTCAGTGTATTACCTACAGTAGATGACGGTCGACACGCCCCCAGCTTTGAGAAGCAAACAATAGTACTAAAGCAATGTACTGCTGCGGACGGGGTCGGCACCAAAACGTATTTTAGCCACCCAAAAGAAAGGCCCACATAAAAAGATCACTATCAGTTTAAGTGTGCACTATATTTAGAATATTTTCACCGCTTAACCTTGCCGTCAGACAGCCCTTTTTGATGGGGAAATAAAGCTGTTGTATCCATCTAAGCTCTCGTCAAGGCCACCAGACTCCATTGAAAAAACCTGTAACTTTGTTAGTTTGGATTCACCAAAGTCACACAATAACACGAATAAACTATTGAGGCAGCGGTAGACCATCAACCCCGTGTTCTACAAGGTAAAATTACTCTTTTTCTAAATGGAGCTTTGGACGGGGCCTACAGCAAAACATATTTTCGACACCTAAAAGAAAAGCTCACCTAAAAAAATCAATATCAGTCTAAGTCTTCGCTATATTTAGAATATTTTAACCACTTTTTCTTGCTGTCAGACAGCTATACACTCTATGTTTCTGACAGGGAACTGAAGCCGTTATCTATGCACTCGCCAAAGCAACCAGACTCCATTGGACAAAAAGAGTAATTTTACCTTGTAGAACACGGGGTTGATGGTCTACCGCTGCCTCGATAGTTTGTTTGTGTTATTGTGTGACTTTGGTGAATCCGAACTAACAAAATTACAGGTTTTTTCAATTGAGTCTGGTGGTTTGGCGAGAACGTAGATGGATACAACAGCTTAATTTCCCGTTCAGAAAGGGCTGTGTGACGGTAAGGTAAGGCGGTGAAAATATTCTAAATATAGTTTACACTTAAACTGATATTGATATTTTTACGTGTCCCTTTCTTTTAGGTGTCTTAAATATGTTTTGCTGCTGGCCCCGTGTAAAGCAGTACATTGCTTTGCCTCCGTAACTCCTGTGTGCTTCTCCAAGCTGGGAGTGTGCCGACCGTCATCTAACGTAAGCAATACACTGACTATGAATAAGTACCTCATACAACCCTTCTTCAAAACACCCAAACTATCCCTTTAATTCTGAAACTCTGGTTGCATCATGTCTTTAAGTAATTTCAATGATGAGCAAAACTTTTAATCTCAGCTAAGCGCAAGTGTCTGACTTCTGCACACGTGAAATCATGATCTGCTTCATCCTGAAAAAACATTTTTTTTAGTTAGGAGTTCATTAAGTTGAGTCTTGTCTGTTTCACATCCTGGAAGGCGACACACTGATAGCATTAATAAAGCATTTATACATCTGTTATTCAACGGTTAGCTCGGGCAGCGCTGTCAGGCCACCCAAATTAATGGGCAGGAAGTGATCACAGGGCTTACACAGTCACCGCCGGGTAGCTGTGTGGGTGAGTGATAGAGGAGGATAGTGACAGAGAGAGATTAAATACATGAGAGGAGAATAAAAGGGAAGATGGGAACATCAGATTGATGGGGAGAGAAATAAAGAGGAGGACAAGGTGAATCTTGAGTATGGGAGTGGAGAGAAACCGAGAGGAGGCATTGAATAGACGGGGAGACGAACGGAAATGAGCACGGAGAGAGAGAAAAGGACACTGAACATACGGGTGGAGAGGAGACAGCAATAGACATTGGATAAACACAAGACAAAGAGAGAAGGCCAGACACTGAACAGATGAGAGAGAGAGAAATAAACGTTGGATGACGGAGTGAGAGTGATTGGGTAAAATCAAGCTAAATGGTGAGCTGAGGACACCACGAGGAACAAATGTGATAAGGTGCATATCATAATTGCAAAGTCAAAAAGACTGTAAAAGAAACCACTAAATAAGAGGAGAACTTGAGGCACTCTCCCTCCTTTCACCATTTCCCTTCCTTGCTCTCTACCACTCGTCCTCTGCGTCTGAACATTTCCTCAGCGATAACAAACCTTAGCGGCCCTTCCTTCCCTCAAAATCCTGCCTCTAATCCCTTCGCCTCACTCCTCTCTTCTAGCTTTCGCACACTCGTTGGTTCAGTTTCACCAGATGGCTTGCGAGCGCTACACCCCAAGGAGTGAATCTATCCGTCACAGCTCTTTCTCCCCACCCCCCCCCCAAACCCCCTCCTGCTCTCAACGTCTCTCTCAGCACACTCTCGGCAACATCGGAACTGACGGGGTCCAAATTAATTTGGACAACAGTGATTGTGTCTGAACAAGTCCTCATTCCAGCTAAGGCCTCTCTAATGCAGCGCCGAACTGCCCTGTCGAGTCCCTAACACACTCTTTGAGTGTTCCAGCCAATTTAGCCCTCGAGTGAGTGAGGGATGGATGTAGATGTGCAGAGGGAGAGAATGGGGATGGAGAGGTGAGGGGAGGGGATGGAAGCAAGGTGATGGAGGGAGTAATGTGCTGTCGTGGAAAATCGAGGGGGCGTATAGGTGTATGTGACAGAGGGAGAGAGAGAAAGAGAGGGAGATAGACAGAAAGAAAGATAGCACGTTGAGAGCGAGAGAGACAGCCTGACAGCTGTCCCCTAGGGGAGTTGGGTCTTTTCTTTGGGCCTTTTTTTGATTCTTTTCTTTCTCGTCTAACCCGCTACCCCCCTCTTTATTTTTCTGAACCACGTCCTGTATGCTTTCTGTGGGCGTTAGCTCCAGGCATCTGCCTACCTGCCTACCCCATCCCTCTCTCTCTTTCTCTCTCTCTGACACTCTACTTTGCACTTTTTTCTTAGTTCCCTTGAGGCAAGTGGCCCTTATTCTCCCTCCTCTCTCTTGGTGTCTGTCGCTCCCTAACTCTCTCTCTCACTCACTCTCACCCACCTTAGGTCCTCGCTGCCTGGAGGATTTGCCCATCAGCTTCTCGTCGTCCAGTTCACATTGCTCCAGCAGATCCAAGATGTCCTCCTCCTACACGCCAACGTATACCGAAAACATAAGGTAGATGAGAATATGCCAAAGGTGATGATTTATGTTGCATGAAGAACATACAGTATCAAACATCAGCAGGGTCTAGCAGGGTAGTTAAATCTTGATGATACACTTAGCCGTGTTTCCATTCAATTGTCAACCGACTTTTATGCAAACTTTTGAAATGCCGCAAAAAAAAGAAATGCGAATTAAGCGTTAAGCGTTTCCATCAACTGGTTTGGGGTGAATAAACTCGGATGCATCGTAGTTCGGTTAGAAGTTGACGCTATAGGCTATGCATGGCTGTAATTTTCACCAGTATACAGAGTAGAAGAAAAAGTAGAGGTTGCAAACCGGAAACAAAACAAGACAGCTCATGGCCATATAAACATCTATGAGATTGGCTAGATCGCCAAAATCCTGGTTATTTTATACTTGTAAGTCAAGCTTTTTTTGCTTCATGCGCCATTCAGCAACTTTCATAGGAATGAAGGGGAGCCCGCCTCCAACGCTGTATTCAGTTCTCTTTATATACATCCATGGTCCAGAGGTGAAGACAAGCATTTGCATGTTATGGGAATATCCGCGAAGACGCCGACAGCGGAAACAGCTGTTCAATCATGCCAGTTAAATGTTCGCTACGTCAGAATTTATTCAGGAGAGGTGTTATTTATTTATTTTTAGCGCATCAACTCTTTTTCGATATGAAAGGCAAAAACTACCTCAAGCAAGCGTAAAACTTTTTTTTTTGCAATTGAGGAGGTTTTATAAAATTTTGCCGTTTCCATCAGAGCAGTCACAATATCAGATTTTCACTAGACGATTATCGTGGCCAATAGACTTCACAATAACGATATTATCACAATATCTATAGAAAATTTGAAAATGATAATGATAATGCTATCAGTCAAATTCATCTTTAACTTTGTTTATTGTGTGTTTTGTCTCTTTTTTGGCAAATTAATAACACTCAAAATACAAGTGTAAGGTGGTGGAGAGAGAGTCTGTAACCATAACTGTACAAAAGCGCAATGTAAGAGGTGCTGGATTATTTACACTATATTATCATATGTGTATTATAGACATGATACCAATATTTCATATATAAATATCACGTCAACACCGGTATTTCGCAAAGACCCCTAGTTTTCATACAGCTTTTCTAATGCGATGCTTCAAAATGCATATGAAAATACATGAATGATAACGCAGCTAGTGATAAGGAATAATTAAAATTCTTTATATGTTTCACATCTCTAATTATTTTGAATTCAAAATGAGGTGTGAGAAAATAAGAAACTTCAATTATTAAAAAAAGGTTGAGGGATGAAAAGGTTTGACTTCACTGGCATACTGTATGCACCTTATCTGGGGGTTAGAATAAAAGGCCCTGGCTCAACATGCATTGCTATTTGGCAGCGCTCATAGAGGCTGAATTTGGAAAAGGCAGCGTCATGGCCCTCGCCAGTATGCTGGGGCTTTGGCCATTTGGCCGTAGCTGAAATGCAAGAAGAGGTGATTAATGTTGCTTCACGGCTCGGGACATAAAAAGCTCCCAGTTGACGCTCAAATACAGTTGAAAAGTGATTGTTTTCTCTCAGATTAGACATCAAGCTGCTTGCTGGGGTCTGTGAAAAGGTCACTGTGCCCCTGGCTCTCTGTGTTGGTGTGTTTCTGCATGAACATGTGTGTGCGTATACATATGTGTACAGATTCATGTCTGGAAGTCTTAAAGTACACATCCAGGGGCTGAGACATTTAGCATTTTTATGAGCTTCTACCTTTTTTTTCTAAATGATGCTTTTCTCAGCTTTTTAATTAATTATTAACATTTCTTTTAACCGTTTAACCGATAGCGTTAATCAGTTAAAATGCTTAATGTCGGTTAACAGTTAAACGGTTGATTATTAACATCCCTACTGGAGGCCCATTACCTTGTTAAATTGCACCAAAGCAGATTACATGAATGTTTTTGACATGTTTTACAACATGGAAGAAAACAGAACTGGACACATTTAAAGAAATTACAGATTAACTGAAGTGTTTATAACACAGTGAGTCTACATCAGATGATGCTGCTCCATAGATCGGAGAGAGCTCTTATTTAGCAATCACTACCTGTCACTGAGTATTTCCCAACTTTCTTAAATTATAATTTCTAATAAACACTTTACAAATGAAGGTATTTTATAGCCTCTTTGTGTGTCAGCCCACATAATATGTAGCTGTCTGTTACAGTACTTTGCTATCACCAACCATCTCTGTAGTCAGCTCATAAACTATATTGTCCAAACAAAGTACTTCTTTGGCACCGCATGACCAAATCCTGTCCAGCAAGCTTTTGTATTTTTATCCATTTTAGTTGAAAAAGCAATAATGTATTTCCATTGCTGGCAGCTTCTACCGTGACATTCTCTGACTTCATATTTCTTGGCCGTTGGACAGATGACGCTGTCTCGTCCATTTCTGTGGTTAGGGATTTACTTCCTCCATTGTACAAAAAAAACACATACCCCTGAGCCAGAAGAAAAACTTCTGTAGGTACAACTGGGCTTTAGACAAAAAAACAAAAGGAGGACAGACAGTTCTACAAACCTCACTCTCACTGTTGAGCAGAAAATATCTTGTAATTTATTAAAGATTCTTACGTAACAAAAAGCAGTTCCTACACTCATTCAGTTTATCCTCATACAAAGGTTCGTATGATATCTTACGAAAAGTTATTCCTCATTTTTTGTGCATTTCCCTATGAACGAAGTCTTCTCAAAATAAACTTCCATCTTCACAGGAAACAACTTGGTAAGGTTTAGGCAACAAAACTACTTACTTAGGTTTAGGAAAATATCAACTTGGTTAGGTTTAGGCAACAAAACTACTTAGTTGGGTTTAGGAAAGATCGTGGTTTGAGTTAGAATGACTCCGGAAGTGGCGTAACTTAAGTACGGAAGTTGTGTGACAAATAAATCAACGTTGACTTCTGGTGCACTGAATGACACTGGTTGGTCCTGGTTTCAGGTGCTTCGCATAAATGATGTGTTTTTAAGTCTGCCTGATGTGCAAATGAATCAGCAGCTCATGTGCAGCTTGTGTTTTCTTCCTATTTTAGTACCTTGTGAACCGCACACTGTACTAAACAGTGTCTTCTTACAGCAGGACACTGAGCTTCTAGATTCACGACAACATAAAATCCAGCTGAAAATCAATTTAAAGCTATCTACTGTTTTGAAACCAGACTACTACCTGACCCCTTACAGGTTCTTTATATCCTTCTGCTTAATAGAGCTTGCAGACAACTTTGATGGGTTCTGCACTGTGAAGTGCTCCAACAAAACACTTGCAGTTTGTGTACTTGTGCTATTTTATTATATTGGCAGAACGCTACAGGCCAGCTGAGCATGCACCTGCACTTTTAATTTTTATTTTCAGTATCCATGTGAGGAAAATGGAAGAATGGGAATACATCAGCTGAGCGGGCGGGGAAACATAGATAGCTAACAACAGTACTAACAATTTGATGCATACCTGTCAAACTAACTGTAGTGGAAGTGGGGAGAAGGGTGATGCAAACCCTGTAGAAACCAGTGTAACCCGCGGGTCTGTTGTCTGTCTCACAGCAATGAAGCCAGGCTCTGCAGTGCATGTTATCGCTAGGATAACAACACACATTTTATTTTCTTTGATAGTGTGACAATTCATGGTCCTGAGAAGCCCACAAAGGCAGCAAACACTAGTCTTGTGGGTACAATGTCTGTCAGACTTGACTGATATGTTGATGTTGCGCTGGCACATGACCTCTGGCCCCTTGCAACAGGAAAAACCGGCCAAACAGGAAATGCAAGTAAGATGATGACTTACGGATCCCACCAAGGTTATAGTCCAAAGCACTGTGACTGGTGCACAAAATTAAAGGCTTTGGTTTATCATAAGATCATTAGGTTAATTGTTATGTTTAGGTAAGATAGGTAGGTTTGGCTACAAAGTTTAAAGCGGTTATATTTAGGTAAAGATTAGCAATGACTGGTATCTGGTAAATGCTTGACGCTAATGCTAACATTAGAAAAAAGCTGTGCTTTATGAGCAGATAAACGATAAAGGCAAAACAACTACTGGTACTTGAACAGGCAACTTGAATTGGCACCGGATTCGACTGTTATCAAGCCATTAAATGTGCATTATCGGTCGCTATAAGCACCATACATATGGGTCATTAGGGGCCTACTACGCCTACTACGTTGTGAAAGTGAAAGTGAAACTTAAAAGCAACACTGCATGAAACATTACGTTTTGAACACAAGCGAAACAACTTCTTTAGGTTTAGGCAACAAAACCACTTAGTTGGGTTTAGGGAAAACATTGTGTTTTGGCTTAGAGGGACTGTTTGTAACTTATTATATAAATCATTGCGGGTCGGTGTCCCATGGACACTCGCGTGTGGCTACGCTGTTCCAACACAAACTACACGGAAGCACCAAAACCGCAAAGTTATATCTAGTGAAGCCCGTCTTGCAAAACAGTGTTGGCTCTTTCTGCTTCGGCCTCCCGACCGCGGTCAGAAGACACAGGGGAGACCGTAGCTTTGGTCTCCAGGGCCGGAGTCTCTGCTCCTCTGCCTGCCTGCTTGCCTTCACTCACACACCGCGCTCGTTCTCACTCGCTCTGTCGCTCCACCTTTCACGTGCATGCACGCACACTACACACTGCAGAAGAGTTAGTTTAACTCTGATAATATCTAGTGAATGTACAGGGGAAGTTTGTGCAGAAATAAATGCTGCAGCTCCTCCAGACCAACAGAGGTTTCCTGTGTCGTTTCCTGCTGCTGAGTGAATAGACTGTGCTCCGGAGCGAGTACCGTTATCGTCTCCGACCGGGGCTGCGGTGTCTCCCCTGTTCCTTCTGACCGTGGTTGGGAGGCTGAAGCAGGAAAACATAGTATCAGCATCTATGGTGCTCATAGCGACTGACAACGCACATTTAATGACTTGATAACTAACTCCAGTCTAATTGGTTGGAATGGGCAACAATAGCACTCAAACTAAGTACAAATCATGTAGGCCATGAATCAGCTAAACTCTGTGTTTCTACCGTCAGTGTGCTGCTGTCAACGACAACGACTACACAAAAGCAAAGCTGAGGAGCACAAACAAACCCACTTAAAGACTGTCAAGAAAAGTACCTCAAATCATGTTTTATTCTTCCTTGGTCTGCTGAATAGCATATTCAAATTCAGCAACATCCTTTCTCTACCATAAATTTCCAAGATTAGTATCTCACACTTTGTTCCTATAATCTCTCTCCCTTCCTACTTTGAACGCAAGCCACATCTCTTTGTGTTGACTAAATTAAACTTACCTCGGCTTGCTGTACGACTCCGCCTGAACTTTGATTGACATCTCTATAAAAACTCTCTGCCAAGATTCCCCTCTTGAAAGGACACACAATAACTTTCTGAGAAACAAACTGTTCGGGGCTACAGGCTGTTGAGGTAGAATTGTTTCTACAAAAGCTGCAATAGTTGCATATGACATCTCCTCCCAGTGCTTTGATATAAATTTGTAATGTCAATACTACTGTCAAAAATATCCACATTCAGTATTCACTATTATTATTATTATTCAGTTGCCATAGCTGTATGTTTTTTTTCTCATCAATGCGTCTTCCCTCCATGTGTTTAATATCCCACAAAGCCTTCCTCTGTGCCTTTGTTTAATTGATTTGTTCTTTGTGAATACATCCAAGATTGAAAACAGAATAATTGCCTCTTTCTGTTTCTTGTTTTTTGATACTCGACTCAAATCATCCTGATTCATAAAGTGTGTTCATTAGAAGTCTGTCACAAAAAGTATTTTACAAAAGCAAAAGTGACAAAGCGACTATCTCTATCGGCATCTCACCATCTTTATACGTTAGGATTATTATTCTCATCCTTCTCCCGTCACCATTTAAAGGTCTAGTGTGTAGGATCTGGTGGTGTCTAGCGGTGAGGTGAGGAGATTGCAACCAACTGAAGCCTCTCCCGTGTGCCAAGCGTGTTGGAGAGCTACGGTGGCCGACGCGAAAACGTGAATGGCCTTATCTAGAGCCATTTGAAGCAGAGTCAGTGCGTAGAGTGTGTGTGTACGTGGGAAGTGAGTGGGGAAGCAAGAGAGAGAGAGAGCGGCAGCGACGGGAGCGAGTAACATTATCAACTCAGGCCCAAGCAGGAAAAGTTAACCGAGTTTGGTTTGTTCGTTCTGGGCTACTGTTGAAACATGGCGGTGCAACGGACTCCGTGGAGAGGACCCGTTCCCTATGTAGATATAAAAGGCTCATTCTAAGGTAACGAAAACACAACACTTCTTACTTTCAGGTGATTATACACTAAAGAAAACATAATTATTAGGGCCCGAGCACGAAAGTGCCAGGACCCAACGGTGTCCTGGCACGAAGTGCAAGGAACCTATTGTTTTTCTGCAGATTATTAGGGCCCGAGCACGAAAGTGCCAGGACCCAACGGTGTCCTGGCACGAAGTGCAAGGAACCTATTGTTTTTCTGCAGATTATTATTCTTTTTCTGCCACTAGATCGCGTTTTTGACGACCTTAGCCATCCCCAAAACTCACGAAAAGTGGAGTATGCGTCAGAACTGGTGGGAAATTCAATGTTCTGGAGTGACTGGGCTCGGGTGTCTCCAGGGGGCTCCATAGCGCCCCCTAGAGTACGCAGTTTTTCAGAGAAAGTTTCTTCGATCTTCACGAAATTCAAGTATGTCGTTGCTCGCGCCCTCATACCTGGATTAAATGATTTTGAGATTTCTTCGGCAAACAGGAAGTCAGCCATGTTGGACTTCCTGCGTGATTTTAGAATTTACGAACGCATATTTGAAGACTTTAGGATGCACAAAAATTTATGAAACTTTACACACACATCCAAACTAGTAATTACTTAATTTTAGTGGTGAAATTTTGCTTGGGCGTGGCATGTTGGCTCTCTAGCGCCCCCTTATGTCTTTCAGATTTTGAACATACCTTTAGGTGCTCGGAATCTCATAAAATTTGGCAAAATGATAGACACCTGTGAACTTTATGTAACTGCATAGCCATTAGGCTCAGTGTGTTTTTATTCGGCTCTATAGCGCCCCCTAACGCGTTGAAATTTTAACTTTGTCAAAGTTGATCCGATATTCACGAAATTTGGTATGCATATCCCACTCATCATTTGAAACATATTCCTCATTGGGTTTCATTAGCCCCGCCCACCCAGAAGTCGGCCATATTGGATTTTTATGTCATTTTTGCGTTTTATTGGCCGCGTACTTTAACGAACTCCTCCTACAGATTTGATCATATCGATTTGAAATTTGGTCAGGACCATCTCAAGACCTCGAGGATGAAAAGTTATTAAAATGGTGAGCGTTCACTTAACGAGCGGACCGTGGCGTGGCGGCCATTTTGAGCCATTCGCCAGTTATTGTAACTCAACTGTACATAGTCCGATCTGCCCCAAATCTCTCAGGTATGATGTTGCTCCAGTACTGATGACATGTATATGAAAAAATATACTCATAGCCCCGCCCCAAGACGTTAGCCCCGCCCCCTTTCATATCTCATGAACCGTTTATAGTAGAGTCTTGTGGGATGTGTCATATCACTCAGCAGAGAGTGGGTTAACCCTAACTCAACTGTACATAGTTCGATCTGCCCCAAATTATCATTTGAAACATATTCCTCATTGGGTTTCATTAGCTCCGCCCACCCAGAAGTCGGCCATATTGGATTTTATGTACGATTTTCCCAATTTTTGCGTTTTATTGGCCGCGTACTTTAACGAACTCCTCCTACAGATTTGATCAGATCGATTTGAAATTTGGTCAGGACCATCTCAAGACCTTGAGGATGAAAAGTTATTAAAATGGTGAGTGTTCAGTTAACGAGCGGACCGTGGCGTGGCGGCCATTTTGAGCCATTCGCCATGAAACAGGGAGTTATTGTAACTCAACTGTACATAGTCCGATCTGCCCCAGATTTCTCAGGTATGATGGTGGTACAGTCTTGAGGACATGTATATGAAAAATTATACTCATAGCCACGCCCTAAGACGTTAGCCCCGCCCCCTTTCATAACTCATGAACCGTTTGTCGTAGAGTCTTGCGGGAGGTGTCATATCACTCAGCAGAGAGTGCCTGTTTCATTGGTAAATGTTATGCCCGCCCCCTACACATTAGCCCCGCCCCCTTTCATATCTCATGAACCGTTTGTAGTAGAGTCTTGTGGGATTTGTCATATCACTCAGCAGAGAGTGCCTGTTTCATTGGTGAAGGTTATGCCCGCCCCCTACACATTAGCCCCGCCCCCTTTCATAACTCATGATCCGTTTGTCGTAGAGTCTTGTGGGATGTGTCATATCACTCAGCAGAGAGTGCCTGTTTCATTGGTAAATGTTATGCCCGCCCCCTACACATTAGCCCCGCCCCCTTTCATATCTCATGAACCGTTTGTAGTAGAGTCTTGTGGGATGTGTCATATCACTCAGCAGAGAGTGCCTGTTTCATTGTTGAAGGTTATGCCCGCCCCCTACACATTAGCCCCGCCCCCTTTCATAACTCATGATCCGTTTGTCGTAGAGTCTTGTGGGATGTGTCATATCACTCAGCAGAGAGTGCCTGTTTCATTGGTAAATGTTATGCCCGTCCCCTACACATTAGCCCCGCCCCCTTTCATATCTCATGAACCGTTTGTAGTAGAGTCTTGTGGGATGTGTCATATCACTCAGCAGAGAATGGGTTAACCCTAACTCAACTGTACATAGTTCGATCTGCCCCAGATTTCTCAGGTATGATGGTGCTCCAGTACTGATGGCATGTATATGAAAAATTATACTCATAGCCCCACCCTAAGACGTTAGCCCCGCCCCCTTTTATATCTCATGAACCGTTTATAGTAGAGTCTTGTGGGAAGTGTCATATCACTCAGCAGAGAGTTCATGTTTCATTGGTTAAGGGTAGCCCCGCCCCCTACACATTAGCCCCGCCCCCTTTCATAACTCATGATCCGTTTGTAGTAGAGTCTTGTGGGAAGTGTCATATCACTCTACAGAGAGTTCCTGTTTCATTGGTGAATGTTATGCCCGCCCCCTACACATTAGCCACGCCCCCCTTCATAACTCGCGAACCGCTTGTCGTAGAGCCTTGCGGCAGGCGTCGTGGCGCTCGTCAGAGTTTCGGTTTCGCGTCGGTCGGCGTCCCGCCAGCAACCCCGACCCGCGAGCAGGGGCGAGGGCCCTTTCATAGCTGCGTGCAGCTCTCGTTAGGGCCCGAGCACGAAAGTGCCAGGACCCAACGGTGTCCTGGCACGAAGTGCAAGGAACCTATTGTTTTTCTGCAGATTATTATTCTTTTTCTGCCACTAGATCGCGTTTTTGACGACCTTAGCCATCCCCAAAACTCACGAAAAGTGGAGTATGCGTCAGAACTGGTGGGAAATTCAATGTTCTGGAGTGACTGGGCTCGGGTTTCTCCAGGGGGCTCCATAGCGCCCCCTAACGTACGCAGTTTTTCCGAGAAAGTTTCTTCGATCTTCACGAAATTCAAGTATGTCGTTGCTCACGCCCTCATACCTGGATTAAATGATTTTGAGATTTCTTCGGCCAACAGGAAGTCAGCCATGTTGGACTTCCTGCGTGATTTTAGAATTTACGAACGCATATTTGAAGACTTTAGGATGCACAAAAATTTATGAAACTTTACACACACATCCAAACTAGTAATTACTTAATTTTAGTGGTGAAATTTTGCTTGGGCGTGGCATGTTGGCTCTCTAGCGCCCCCTTATGTCTTTCAGATTTTGAACATACCTTTAGGTACTCGGAATCTCATAAAATTTGGCAAAATGATAGACACCTGTGAACTTTGTGTAACTGCATAGCCATTAGGCTCAGTGTGTTTAGCCGGCTCTCTAGCGCCCCCTAACGCGTTGAAATTTTAACTTTGTCAAAGTTGATCCGATATTCATGAAATTTGGTATGCATATCCCACTCATCATTTGAAACATATTCCTCATTGGGTTTCATTAGCCCCGCCCACCCAGAAGTCGGCCATATTGGATTTTTATGTCATTTTTGCGTTTTATTGGCCGCGTACTTTAACGAACTCCTCCTACAGATTTGATCAGATCGAGTTGATATTTGGTCAGGACCATCTCAAGACCTCGAGGATGAAAAGTTATTAAAATGGTGAGCGTTCACTTAACGAGCGGACCGTGGCGTGGCGGCCATTTTGAGCCATTCGCCAGTTATTGTAACTCAACTGTACATAGTCCGATCTGCACCAAATCTCTCAGGTATGATGTTGCTCCAGTACTGATGACATGTATATGAAAAAATATACTCATAGCCCCGCCCCAAGACGTTAGCCCCGCCCCCTTTCATATCTCATGAACCGTTTATAGTAGAGTCTTGTGGGAAGTGTCATATCACTCAGCAGAGAGTTCCTGTTTCATTGGTAAATGTTATGCCCGCCCCCTACACATTAGCCCCGCCCCCTTTCATATCTCATGAACCGTTTGTAGTAGAGTCTTGTGGGATGTGTCATATCACTCAGCAGAGAGTGCCTGTTTCATTGGTGAAGGGTAGCCCCGCCCCCTACACATTAGCTCCGCCCCCTTTCATAACTCATGAACCGTTTGTCGTAGAGTCTTGCGGGAGGTGTCATATCACTCAGCAGAGAGTGCCTGTTTCATTGGTGAAAGTTATGCCCGCCCCCTACACATTAGCCCCGCCCCCTTTCATAACTCATGATCCGTTTGTCGTAGAGTCTTGTGGGAAGTGTCATATAACTCAGCAGAGAGTTCCTGTTTCATTGGTGAATGTTATGCCCGCCCCCTACACATTAGCCACGCCCCCCTTCATAACTCGTGAACCGCTTGTCGTAGAGCCTTGCGGCAGGCGTCGTGGCGCTCGTCAGAGTTTCGGTTTCGCGTCGGTCGGCGTCCCGCCAGCAACCCCGACCCGCGAGCAGGGGCGAGGGCCCTTTCATAGCTGCGTGCAGCTCTCGTTATTCTTTTTCCGCTGCAAGAACGCGTTTTTGACGACCTTAGCCATCCCCAAAACTCACGAAAAGTGGAGTATGCGTCAGAACTGGTGGGAAATTCAATGTTCTGGAGTGACTGGGCTCAGGTGTCTCCAGGGGGCTCCATAGCGCCCCCTAACGTACGCAGTTTTTCCGAGAAAGTTTCTTCGATCTTCACGAAATTCAAGTATGTCATTGCTCACGCCCTCATACCTGGATTAAATGATTTTGAGATTTCTCCGGCAAACAGGAAGTCAGCCATGTTGGACTTCCTGCGTGATTTTAGAATTTACGAACGCATATTTGAAGACTTTAGGATGCACAAAAATTTATGAAACTTTACACACACATCCAAACTAGTAATTACTTAATTTTAGTGGTGAAATTTTGCTTGGGCGTGGCATGTTGGCTCTCTAGCGCCCCCTTATGTCTTTCAGATTTTGAACATACCTTTAGGTACTCGGAATCTCATAAAATTTGGCAAAATGATAGACACCTGTGAACTTTATGTAACTGCATAGCCATTAGGCTCAGTGTGTTTTTATTCGGCTCTATAGCGCCCCCTAACGCGTTGAAATTTTAACTTTGTCAAAGTTGATCCGATATTCATGAAATTTGGTATGCATATCCCACTCATCATTTGAAACATATTCCTCATTGGGTTTCATTAGCCCCGCCCACCCAGAAGTCGGCCATATTGGATTTTGATGTCATTTTTGCGTTTTATTGGCCGCGTACTTTAACGAACTCCTCCTACAGATTTGATCAGATCGAGTTGATATTTGGTCAGGACCATCTCAAGACCTTGAGGATGAAAAGTTATTAAAATGGTGAGCGTTCACTTAACGAGCGGACCGTGGCGTGGCGGCCATTTTGAGCCATTCGCCATGAAACAGGGAGTTATTGTAACTCAACTGTACATAGTCCGATCTGCCCCAGATTTCTCAGGTATGATGGTGGTACAGTCTTGAGGACATGTATATGAAAAATTATACTCATAGCCCCGCCCTAAGACGTTAGCCCCGCCCCCTTTCATATCTCATGAACCGTTTATAGTAGAGTCTTGTGGGATGTGTCATATCACTCAGCAGAGAGTGGGTTAACCCTAACTCAACTGTACATAGTTCGATCTGCCCCAAATTTCTCAGGTATGATAAGGGTCCAGTCCTGATTATATGTAAATGCAAAAATATACTCATAGCCCCGCCCCCTTTCATAACTCATGAACCGTTTGTCGTAGAGTCTTGCGGGAGGTGTCATATCACTCAGCAGAGAGTGCCTGTTTCATTGGTAAATGTTATGCCCGCCCCCTACACATTAGCCCCGCCCCCTTTCATAACTCATGATCCGTTTGTAGTAGAGTCTTGTGGGAAGTGTCATATCACTCAGCAGAGAGTTCATGTTTCATTGGTAAATGTTATGCCCGCCCCCTACACATTAGCCCCGCCCCCTTTCATATCTCATGAACCGTTTGTAGTAGAGTCTTGTGGGAAGTGTCATATCACTCAGCAGAGAGTTCATGTTTCATTGGTAAATGTTATGCCCGCCCCCTACACATTAGCCCCGCCCCCTTTCATATCTCATGAACCGTTTGTAGTAGAGTCTTGTGGGATGTGTCATATCACTCAGCAGAGAGTGCCTGTTTCATTGGTGAAGGTTATGCCCGCCCCCTACACATTAGCCCCGCCCCCTTTCATAACTCATGATCCGTTTGTCGTAGAGTCTTGTGGGAAGTGTCATATCACTCAGCAGAGAGTGCCTGTTTCATTGGTGAATGTTATGCCCGCCCCCTACACATTAGCCACGCCCCCCTTCATAACTCGCGAACCGCTTGTCGTAGAGCCTTGCGGCAGGCGTCGTGGCGCTCGTCAGAGTTTCGGTTTCGCGTCGGTCGGCGTCCCGCCAGCAACCCCGACCCGCGAGCAGGGGCGAGGGCCCTTTCATAGCTGCGTGCAGCTCTCGTTAATATTATATTCCGTTTCTGCCAATAGATCCTTCTAATTGTTACACACTGGTCATTTAAGCACTTCACATTCCTCTCTATTCCCCCTCTCTCCGGTAAAGTTGTGTGCTATGGAAATCAACCTCTCTCTCTTCTGTACCTTTACCTTCAATGTTTAGCTGAAGCTTCATTCCTCCTGGTACCAGAGAGCCATTGGCATTAAAATGCATACAAACATGTGCATGGTCATTCAAGTTCGTGTGTGCATGCATTCATTATGTATATGTTCAAATGTGTATCCCTGAATCTCAATGAATAAGTAATCAACCTGTAGGAAAGTACACGTAAATACGTGGGCAGCAACTGTAATCAGCAACTTTGAAGCCTTTTCACAACTAACTTTGACAGGAAGCTTCAGAGAGAGGACAAGGGGAAGCTGAAGAGAGTGTCTAACGGTAAAGAAACAAAAATGACATTGTTGTGTGGGATTTGATTTGCTTTTAAAAGCTCATGTGCGCAGCACAATAAATATTTGTGGAGAGACGGAGTGAATGACAGTGGGAAAGCGAGGCCGATAGAGAAGAAGGACGCTCTGTCAGACGTTCTAACAAATCTGAAGGACTGCGGCACACTTTCCGCATTATTTGCGCATCCTTTCTTGTCTCTGTGGGCAGAATCTTAATAGAAAAAGCGTGTGTGTTTCTTTTCTTTGGCGTGTGCTTGTCCACAAGTGTCTGCATATTGTGTGTATATATGTTTGTGTGTGGGTTTCTGCAGGTTTCTATGATGTGTGTGTGTGCCTGACAGTCTCTGCCACTGACGTACGTGCCTTCATTCGTTTCAGAGGATTATTCATTTCCTTTTGAAGTGAGGCAGCTCGCCCGGCGAGGAAGGTCTGAAAGGCGGCCGAGAGCAGGCTTTCATACTTCTCCAACAGCAGCTTGTCGTCTGGGGGGTAAATACGTCTGTAGGCCGCAGAGACACAGAGAGAAAAGCAAGGAGAGCGAGGGAGGAGTGGAGTAAGAAAAGGCAAAAGGAGGAGGGTCACCAGGGCGGGGAGAAAAAGGGATGAGAGGGGTGAGAGGAGAAATGATGAAGAAGAGAAAACAGAGGTTGGGTTCACAAAGGAGAGGGTGGGAGTGGAGAGAAAGAAAGAGAAGAGGGGGATTGGGGTTCAGCAAAAGAGGGATATGAGGTGAGAGCAGGAGCGGTGACAGAATGGGGAGGGAGGCAGCCGTGACGGATAAAAGACAGAAAAAAAGAAGGGTAAGAAAAGAGTGGAGGAAGAGGGTTGTTAAAGAGATAGAAAGATGAAGAAAAGGAATACAAAGATTGGGAGAGGGAGAGATTGATGAAGGAAGAGGGAGGAGTGGATGGAGTGAGGCGCAGAGAGGTCGAGGCACAGCGGGGGGAGAGTGGTAGATGGACAGAAAGGAGAGCAAGCCGGAGGAGAAACACAGGCGGGGAGAATTATAAGCATTTCAATGAGAGGTGTGAAATGATGGAGAGACAAAAAGAAAGGTGAAGAAGTATTAATGGAGACCTTGAGTCAAGAAACTGTACAAACTTCAGTCTTTTCACATGAAGTAATGCATTAACACACAACTGCTTCACATACACACACCCACCCTCACTGAGATGTGCCCGTTCACACCTTCTGCATAGTTCTGCTTAGTTTTAACAGTGCTCTGTGTTTATCTTAGGCCTTAGGGGGATTAGGAAAACGTATAAACCTCTGCCTGGTTATCCTCATAATACATCTCCAAACTCCCCTCGTGTCATCGCTTTAGCCATCAAATCAAAACAATGACAGTGTTTTAATAAGCACCGGCCAGCGTGGAGTGTAAAAGCAGGGAAATAGTTTGGCGTCTCTTACAGACACATTTAGAGCCAGACTTCTCCTGAGTTAGCCTTTTGAATCAACAGAGCGTTAAAGTGAAAGGGAGTTAAAGTACAGACCTCCTTTTTCTTATACACAAAGATATAAAGTTGGATGTAATGTTTATGCAACAGCGTGACATTTTTCTACCATCTTCTAAATATTGATTACTAAGCCATAACTACTAACACCTCGTTCCCACACAGTTTTGTTTGTGTCCGTAAATCCGTTAAGTATAAGGATTACGCCCCTACTGTTCAACGCAAGGAAATGCATCTCTTTACGGATAGATAGAAATACAACAGCATGGATAGATATGGAAGAGATATTACTACATAGATATAAAACACTGTTTTTATATCTATGAGTTACGGTCTGTTTTTCGCCGTCCAGTCTAGACGAGTCACATTTATAACGTTACAAGTGAAAATTCAACAGCGTATTTATAATTTTTTTAACATTGGTAGCATGCTAACTGTGTGATAGAGTGCATATCGTGTTTGTTACATCAAACTTTCACCTTGAAACCACTATTCGAATGCTTTTTTCTTTTGTTTTGTTTTTTATTTTTATATATAAGTATGTAATAATAATGTATAAATCCCCAAATAGCCCATGAAATAAGGAATAATCCCACAACATTATTCATTATTCATATTCAACATAAATTATTATTGGTTATTCTCAGACGGATATAGCTGTATGTTGTGTGTAGAGGTCGTGTGTGCGCAGTAGTACAGCAGCAGCGTTGTCCTCGGCACCGAAACGGGGGAGATGGAGACAGAAGAACATGTCAGCCTGCTGCGCTACACTGCTCCGCGAAGCGTTAAATACCTTTGAGTATTTCTCATCGAAGCTTAGAAGCCCCAAAAAATGGTATTCGGGAAACAGCCCTACACACAGTGCATACGGTCTGTCCGTTATCTGCCGCTAAAGTTCAACTTTCTCAACGTACTCGAGGCAAATTACGGACCAGAAAGACACGAGTCGCGCAAACACATCGGAGATCGCGGAGGTTCCCATAGGAATGAATGAACTTCCGGTTGACTCGTATAGTACGTACACAAAGCTATGTGGAAACGAGGTGTAAGCTATTCACACATACCAACATCTGAGTATTAGATTTTAGCGAAAGTACAATGCCAGGTAAAGTTTAACACTGCACAATTTTACCATTAAAACTTTTACTGCTCCCCATCCGCCATTTAACAACCTTATGCAGGGATGCTGTGCTGGGGTACACGATTTCCATATTGTTGACCCAATTCTATGCATTACTTTAGTTACAGCAACTACTGAATGTTGAGAAACCTGAGATGAACCAATCACTTTTATTACCTTCCCTTGGCACTATCCTATATGGGATTTTGTAACTGCCATATTTTTTAACCACCTTTAAGGTATATAGACCAGATTATTTTCTTCTTCCTCTTGAGAGACACTGTGAAATATGGAAAAAGTCTCTTCATAACAGGGGGATAAACTCAGTTTAAATGATAATGTATGAAAAGAGCCAGAACTTGTCGATCCTCAATGAGCAACATAAATCACTTGACTGGAAAGTAATAGGTCAACACTTTAATAGTGGGTGTTAACTGCTCCCTCTTTTTGGCACCCTCCATCTCTGAACATATGGACATTTTATTTGAGGGTGACCCTGCAATATTTTTTAAATAAAATGTTCACGCTGAGGCTTAGTTCCCTTGCATGTGTTCCCAAATGGGATATAGACAAAACTAATATTCATATTCCATTTAAAACTGTCTTTGTTTTGGTCAACAGTGTCTCTAAAGCTTCCCAGTTCCAACTGTGTAAATGATGTTAAATGAACATCAACAATAGCATCAGCCAGCTGGGTTTCCCTCTCTGATGCCACAGGGTCCTGGCTTGTCTGTAACTGATGCAAGTTTCATCTACAGTAATAGCTGAATGTAAGTAAGTTCATTACCCGAACTCGTCTAGTGAGAAGCAGTGTGTTAATCAGACTCCAGCGCTGCGCCGGGACACCATTTGAATGCAAAGAGGTCTTTATTAGGGGTGCTCCAGACAGACCTCAGCCTGTCTGATTGACTGTCTGGCTGCGTGTCTGAAAAGAGGAAGGAGGTGACAGCACTTCATGCAGCCTGGGATCAGTATTGACTATAGCCATTCAGTCAAGTGATGAGTCAAGAAGTCACTTTACACTCGGGGTAGACAGCAGCAAGAAGGGCAAGTGTGTGTGAGCCAATTGTGGAGGCATGTGTGTCAGAGAATCAAGATCTAGAAAATGTGTGTACATGATGGATACAGAGACGGAGGCAGGAAGAGAAACTGAGGGAGGGATTTGGAAGGGGTAAGCGGCAAATCAGAACTCGCTGTTGCTGAGTCATGCTCTTAAGATGGATCTCCTCCATCTGTGAGGTGACTATTAAAAATTGACACGCTCTATGTCTTCCAGAGTCCCAGCTGGAGTTGAGAGTAGAGGTGCAGAAGGCGGGCAAAGTATACACGCCAATTTCAATTTCCGAAATACTGAAAACATTGTGAATAACAATTTGAGCCTCGACATTACACGCCACCTCTGATTCCCGTTCTCCCTTCCCATTTTACATATTCTCTCAGTCTTAATTCTTCCACCTCTAAAAACATTGGTCGTTCTCTGTTGTTTGCTGTCTCTGCAGCAGCATTATTTATTCTCCCCCGAGAGCGTAGCGCTCCGCAGATGACCCCATAAATGTAAGCGGAGCTGGCTCCGCTATAATGGGTGGAGCTCCTGGAGGGAGAGCGCCCTCTTCCCGGCTGTTTGCCTCTTCCTTACCTGTAGTTCCCCAGATGTTGCTTTTCATGCTCCTCCCTGGTGATCTGCTTGCGGACCTGTGCCAGTCGCTCTCTCTAGAAATGAGGAAAGGAAAAAGGACTAAATCTCTCAGTTGAAAGTCGCTGCCACCCCCTCCTTTATCTTCTATTAGGATTAGAGAAAGAATAAAGTCTTAAAAACGAGAAGGCAAGAGGGGAGAAAGATGAGATAAAAGAAGTCTCACCCAACGATGCCTCATAATTAAGAGGCATTTTTCCATCTACTCTCTTATTGATACGAAGGTATAATTGTGGAGCTCAGGTGGCCAATTTAGCATAAAGCAGAGAGGGGGGATTCACTCCACTACTGGCACTGCAGTATCATCGAGCTCTGAGCGATGTGTGCCTTCAATAGACCCGAACCTGGTCTGGCACTTCAGCCATAACAGCACTCAAACACGAGGTAGTCCCCTTTTTAAAATAGTGCCTCTGCGCCATCTTTCCTTATTCCCACTGATTACTGCTGCGGCTTATCAAAAGGCTAATCAAAGGGGGCGGGAGGCGTAAAGTACTAGTAGCTGCCACTTTTCCCCATATATATGAGAAAAACTCCCCCGACTCCTTCATTTGAAAGAGAAACTAATTAAATGGTATGCTTGTCTCACAAAACTTTGACTCTTTTGACGTAGAGAAAGAAGAAAGTGAAACTGAATTTCTGCTCAGGTTTTTCTTCTCGATTTAAATCCTGAGAAAAGAGCATAATACAATGTTTGGTTGTTTACTGAAGTGAACACATCCTATAAAATAAGAATTTCTAGTTTTTGTTTTTTACTAACAGATTAACATGTTAACTTAATGTCTCTGATGATATCTCTGAACACATCTCTGATGAGCTCCTGTCCCTGAATTGCTGAAGCCAAGCCACTGTTTGTGCTCATTTTGGTGTGGCCTACAAAGGTTAAAGGTGCTCTATACAATATCCGGAGCATTAATACAGCAGCAAACAACTATTTGCTATGTAAAGATATAGAGGAGTAATGTCTACCTGAGCAGAGAATGAAGTCTCTCTTCCTCTGTGTGTGTTGTAATCCGC
This sequence comes from Sebastes fasciatus, assembly GCF_043250625.1. Classification (NCBI taxonomy): domain Eukaryota; kingdom Metazoa; phylum Chordata; class Actinopteri; order Perciformes; family Sebastidae; genus Sebastes; species Sebastes fasciatus. The sequence continues at coordinate 14,687,503 of NC_133799.1, forward strand.
GTTTTTCTGTGCTTTGTTGACATAGCTGGGCCGGCCACGCATGCTTTTAGTGCATGTTCGTGCATGTGAGCGTGCCCCACTGGCTAGCTCATCGGAGTTACTCTGCAATGCTGTTATACGGCGGTTACACCTGATAACGCCATCCCGACCAACACCGCCGTCGCGGAAGTGTAGCACCCAACCTCTGGTTCCCCCCCAGGTAAACACTGATAGCTCTGTCAGCAGTGTTGCTGTTGTTTTCACTGTTAGCACCATTAGCTAGGAGACATTGGCTCAGCTGTCGCTATGTTGAGAGCCTTGCGGAGGCAATAGAAATGCTCCCAATCTTGCATTTAGGACATTTAAAAGAAATAAAAAATCTCAGGACATATGACTGCACAGCCATTGTTTTAGTTCCCAGGCTGTTTTTGAAAGTCTGGGTGGGGAAATTGAGTTTCACTCTTAACTCCATTGTCCATAGTCAAGGTGCACAAACTTGTGCAAGTGTTTAGCATCCCAGATGCTCTCCAGTCTCAACTGCAGTTGGTCAGTTTCCAGCAGAGAGCATTGTGGTTTTATTAGGCAGATTGCAGATGGGAATATGTGAAACTATATAAATGTGAGGTACAGTCTTGATCAGCAAATTTTTTCGTACTTAATAATAAGGTTTAAACTAAATGCTATAGTTTAATAATTAGTTTGTGCCTTACCAGCTCTTCTCTCCTGCGCTCCAGTGTGTGACGTTGTTTCTCCCAGTCCGAGGAAGCAGCCGAGAGTTTTTTCATGGAGCCGTGTCCATAGAGCCGTCGCTGAGCTTCTGCCTTTTGCTGGGCCAGGTTGCGTTTCTTATCACTGGCTCTGGATCAACATAGAGCAAGCACGGAGTCAAAAAAACGCACATTTAAAACATAAGGAAACAGAACAGCAACATTCAAGTACATTATCTAAGAATACAAGTGTTACAGGGCGTCTTTGGTTGGCGTTTTCCAATAATACTTTGCATCTTTGATTATTTTTCTGTCACAGGTTTTAGCCGCTGTTGAGAAAGACACGCACTATGACTGAAATCCTGTTGCGTTTAAGTGCTCTTTGCCTTTCCTGTCTCCATTTCGTAACTGCATACTCTCATTGTTCTATCAGAATACACAAGATGTACTTTATCACAACATACTTCTCTGTTAAAAACAGATTTATATCTGCAGAAAAAAGGTTTCCATGAATGCTGTTAACAATGATGAAGTTTGACAGCATGCAGGTCTCATCCCTAACTGATGGACTGAACTGAATTTGCCTTTTCACATTATTGTGGTAGTTAAAAAAAAATACAGAAGAAAAATTCCCTCACAAAACACTCAACAACACAGAGATAAAGATAGAGCCGAGACACAAACAAAGTGACAACCACAGGATGAACAGGACCAGACAGCTAATTCTGAACAAGTGGGCCATTGCGGTCTGGAGAAAAGGGCAATTCATTTTAGTCAATCACTGGCCCTTTAAATTGGATATTGAGTGCTGTTGGGGGGCTGAGGTTTATCAATGTCCATGCCCGGCCGGGTCTGAATTGATCCCACGTTGATACAGTTGGGGTTGTGAGCCGAGTTGAGAGCCGACCCTACCTCCACACACCACCAACCCCTCCCGCTTGGGAAGCAAAGCCATTACTATATAAGGAAAAAGTGAGCGAGGTAGAACAAAGCCTTCATTCACTCCAGCATGAACATAAGCAGTTTGTCCAGTGGAAACAGCTCCCCGCTGCCTTTCAAGGCCTCCTACGATTTATTTGTCATGAAATAATCAAATCTCCCCTTTTTAATCTGTGGGAACACAACAAACATCAGCCATGAAACAAATCATTCTGATAAGAGATTTGTTTGTGTCGAATGAAGCCAAGCGGGAGGGAGGGAGCGAGTTTTTATGTGGGATGGCTGCACCACGCACCACACTTGGCCAAACTAGATCTATGGTGCTGCATGTAATTGATCCATTGATGTGTGTTTGTGTGTGTGTGTGTGTCTGTGTGTGTGTGTGTGTGTGTGTGACTAGAGAGTTGAGACTATATTTAGAGCAGTAAGAGGAGGACAAGCACAAAGAGAGAAAGAGAAAAAGAGAGCAGAGATCCAGAGGTCTGGTGTACGATGATCAATCAGTGGACAGGCTCACTATAGCCAGGGGACAGAAAAGCATGCCGGCAAACACACACACACACACACACAAACACACACACACACACACTATGTATACAAAAAATACATTACACAACAAGAATGACAGTATGCGTAACCTACACAGGCAAACAAATACACCCGCAAAGTGAAAAAAGCAACACAGTAAGCTTATGTAAATATACAGAGCAGGCTAAACCATGTAGACTCTGAAATACAGATAGCAGAACTAACTGTTATCCTGTTCCTATCACACACACACACACACACACACAGCATGTCTGATTAAAGGATGCGCACAGTAGAAGCATCGCTTTGTTACTTGGCCATTATCTGTCTTTGTATCCACCACAGCAGCACCAACACACACATTTACAAGCACAGCGATTTTTTTTTGTCCACAGCTCAAACCTCCTGTTAGATTCACGCTAATGTCACTACTGGTTCATCAGTCTGAAAACACAACACGATGAAGGCTGCCGTGCATCAAAGTAACACCAGAGTTTTCACGGTTGCCAAATAAAGAAAGAATCGATTGAAATCTTTAAACATTCAGAGCCCTGTAAAATAAAACTTAACGTGAGCTTCGCCTGCCTCTGTACATGAACCTCAACCCCTAGATCCAATTCATGTATCTGCAAGCATGTGTGTGTTTGTGTTTGACCGTGATGAAGAACAGTACCGAATGTTGAGGAGTTTGAGAGCATTGAGCAGCACCCCTTTCTTCACGTCGTAATCAATCTTCTGATCGGTCCCAAAGCTCGGAGCTCGATTGATCTGCCAGAGAGGAGAGGAGAGGAGAGAAACATTCAAAGAATATTCTGGTTTTCATCTAAAAAAAATGTTCTTCCTTCTCAATTCAGTAGAGAGAAATGCTATGCAATTACAGAAGTGGATTTAGGGCATCTTTGGTAAAAAGACATCTGTTCCCACAAGAAGAAGAAGAAAGAGGAGAGAAGAGATGGGCAGGGAGAGTTTTTTTCTCTTTGAAGGACATTTTGGAGCTCTTAGCCTTTGCCTGTACTTAAATCCTGTCTGACACTGATGTGCGTATGCTTGTGCATGAAGAAGAGTCTATGAACAGATTGTGTAAGTTAAACTGTCACTAGATTAGTGACCCTGCCCTTTCCAGCCAACCGCAGCAAGCAGTCCATGACTCTGTAACTTAAGTATGCCAGACAGTGCAACACCTATCCGTACCACCGCCACCAATAATCTCTTTGTGAGCATCAGTGAATTACCAGCGCTCGGCTCAGTCCCATCATATACAATCAGGAGGGCTCAGAGAGAGAGTCAACTGTGCGAGGAACGGCATAAGCCACCTGTGATTTGAGGTACAAAAGCCAGTATCACCCAGGGAAAGAATTCAAGAGCAGCTTACCTTTCTTAACAGAACAATTTCCAGCACCGGTGCAAGGTATTCAGATATCAGTTATTATACCTGACACAACAAATCAATTCTTCCCTTTTTACTCTTTGTTATGTTGCCTCTGTCTCTCTGCCAAGGTGAAAAAATAGATTGTGTGAGACAACAAAAGGGCCAGCAAAATGAGGCGAAGTGCGGAGGGAGGGTGAGTGAACTGGCAACCGTGATTGGAATGGTGTCTTCCTATGAGGTGACTTCAAATGACAATGCAACAGATGTCCACCGACAGGCTGGCTCGGGTTAATAAACCTTGATCGTTGAGATAAGTCAGGTCTCCTCCTAACGCCGTTCAAATTCTCAAACCTCCTATTTTTTTCATGTGGGAACACCAGAATGGTTGGCAGCTTTTGATGTCATCAGATTTGTAATCAGGCTTCAAAATTAGATTTTGAACATTTGTATTATTATTAGGGCTGTGTATTGGCAATAATCTGACGATACGATACATAACATAATACAGGGGTAACGATTCAATATGTTGCGATTAGGGCTGACACGCGATAATAACACGTTAACGCAAATCTGTTTTAACGCCACTAATTTCTTTAACGCATTAAAGCATCTTGCAATTTTTAGGTTGTAGTGGGCTCAGTTTTAAAGCTAGCGTAGATACTGGTATCATATGAAACAAGAAAACCTAAGGAATCCATTGGTACCCACCATGCCATACTAGATTGTCGCAAAGGAGGTTAAATAACGCTCAAAATTTGCGCAAATTTTTGGCGAAGAAAAACTGTCATGGCCCTTTTCAAAGGGGTCCCTTGACCTCTCACCTCAAGATACAGTATGTGAATCAAAATGGGTTCTATGGGTACCCATGAGTCTCCCCTTTACAGACATGTCCACTTTATGATAATCACATGCAGTTTCGGGTAAAATCATGCAGTTTTTATCATGCAGTACACATTTTTTACAGTATCACAAAACATAATGTTGCGATATTTATGTGCATCAATATTTTCTTACACCCCTAATTATCATTAATAAAAAGTACTCTGAAAAAAATGTATGAAAATATAAAGAGTGTACAAAGACATAGGGGTTATTATCAGGTGGAAATGAACCATTTTTAACTCATCCATACTGACTGAAACATGCCGTCTCACGTTTCAGTATGTGGAGTTGACTATTGCCGTATTACGACCCAACATGGCTGCATCTGTGGTAAAAATCAATGGTCATTTTCAATCAAATAAAAATCACTGCTAATACTAGTGGAAGTCTAGCTGGAAATGCATCATTCCCAGTAGCCTTAATCTGCAGCTGGAGTGAGTATTTGTGTCAGAGACGTTCAATCAATGCAGTTCAATTTATTTTTATATAGCGTCAAATCATAGCAGATGTTATCTCAAGACGCTCTTTATATAGAGCAGGTCTAGACCTTACTCGTATAATTTAGAGACCCGACAAGAGATCCCCCGTGAGCATGCACTCGGTAAAACAGTGGCAAGAAAAAACTCCCCTTTAACGGGTAGACATCTTGGGCAGAACCAGGCTCTGGGTGGGCGGCCATCTGCTTCAACGTTATTCGTCCTGTTCCTATCTTCTTTTAGAAAAAAGCCGTTGGATACAGTTGAACTCATCAAAGCAGCACAGCAGCCAATCACAAATCGAGATTTCGGTAACGGAGCAACGCTGAGCCAATCTGAGCATTTGGAGCCTATTATAGATCCGTTGTATCCACCAATCAGGAACTTGGGGAAAGAATAGTGAAAGAGGAAAACACATTGGTGTGCAACATCAGACCATTTGGAACCATAAAGATATTTGGGCTGAAAATCAGCAACAAAAACCCCCAAAAGCTCTTTTACAGAGATGTGCAAAGCGTCTCAAAGGTTGCGGGGGTAGCACTCAGAAACCCCATCCCTCTTTCTCTTCCCTTCCTCTGAACTAGCCATTACTAATCCTGACACAAAGGTGCTTACCGCTGTGTGGCAGATTTGGGAACAGTGTTGTAAGATAATATTTACATCACAACCACCGGGCTCCAAGGAACTGAGAGAGCCAGAGCGTTGGGGCAGGTAGCCCAAAAAAGAGAGCGGTAACTACTGAGACATTGTACATTTGCATCACGAGCCAGCTGGGCAGGCTTAAGTGAATCAGTAAACATCAACGGCTACTCCTAAAATGTCCTTCAGCAAGACACCTCAACCCCAAACTCCCACGATATGAATATGGTTGTACAAATGCATGTAGCTGTGTGATAAGGTTAATAAGAACACGCAAGGATATGAAAACTTATCTCGAGCTGTAGCGGTCTATGTTAACCTGAAGCAACTGTACAACCTTCTCTGAGCCTGTTGGGCCGTCGCTGCCCGAGTGTCTTCGGCTAGTTCAGAGGATAGATCCACAAATACCACAAGTGAGCTATTAAATCTACACCAACATGACATTGGTTTGTACGGGCGTGCTTTCGTAACTGTGCGTGTGCGTTTCTTTCTACACGGCAACCATTTATCAGACGGAGGGGGGGCGGGGGGGCAGGTGATGAATGTCTTCCAGTGCAAAGAGGAAAAAAGGAACAGGGACCCTATCCAACTCGTTCACTCAATAGAATGAAGTCTACAATACATCCCTCTGTGTGCTGAGAAGGACAGAGCTCCACTTCAACCTACAGTACCTTACCTAAAGGAAAAAAAAAACACCACAAAAGAAAAAGAGGGAAGAGGTCTGTTTTCATTTAGAGCGCTCCCCGATATGACAGGCACAATGAAAAGAGTATGGCTTTAGAGCGCCATAGCCTATAGGTAACAGCCAGACTGGCAGTGATCCTGGCGACGGTTGTCTAGTTACTTGTCTTCATTTCTTAGTTTGATTTGTGGTGTCAACCTGTCACAGAGTAGACTGGCATCGCGGCGCTCGCTGTCTCTCTCTCTCCTTCTACTCTCCGCCTGTCGCCCTCTCCTTCTGGTTAGTTTCTCTTCCCACTCTGTTTCTTCCCGTCTCTCAACCCGTTTTCTGTCTGGTCACTCATCTCACTCCCTCCCTCCTCCGCTTGCTTGCTTGCCCTCACTCTCTGGTCATTACCTCCCTTATTCATTTCTTTCTCCGTATTTCTGTGTTCTCCTTTTCCTCTCTGGCAGAGGAAGTTGGACCAGTCTGGTCCTAATGAACCCCCGCACGCTCCCAAAACCCCCACTCTGATTTCCTTAAGTGACTCTGGCAGGGTCTTAAAGGAGCCCTCGGTCGCTCCAAGACGCATTCAATAAAAACGTCAGATGAAAAGATTAGAAACTCCTTTTTACTCGTGCTTTGATTCGGTTCGGCATCGGCATCGCATCAGTGTAGTCCAAATATCACTCATCATCGTCAAACAGCCGAATGAGCATGTAGGAGAAGAACATATCAGTCTGTAATTTTTCACAGGACTGGTTTATCCTCATGTGATCACCCAGTTAAACATCCAAAGATCAGAGGGTGAGCTGTAAATCATGAACAGGACATGTAACTCTTTTATTTTCTGCACCTGGAGGTGTGTGATTGAGACACATACGTAACCTGCCAGTGTTTATGAAGGCAAATAAAGCCGGCATCCATTTGGTTTGAATTGTCTGTGAACTGCAAGCCCGTCTACTGATCTTTATTGCATGCCCTAAAGTACAAACAGAGAGGTAGAAGTGCAACTAGCAAATGTTACATGCTTTATTTGATTTGATATAATTTATTCATTTCCAAGTGGGGAATTCTCCTTACCCTCTGGTTTGGATGCAAGGTCAGTCACAGAACAGATAAAAATAATGTGATTCATTTGTGATGAATCGTGATTAACTATGGACAATCATGCAATTAATTGTGATTAAATATTTTAATTGATTGACAGCCCTAATTGCGAGATATTGTGATACTGTTAGAGAGGCGATATATTGCGATTTTTTTTTTTTTAAATCAAATTTTAGGAAAACTGTCTGTAGAAAGTATAAAGAACGGACCAGAAATAAACCATTTTAGAAAGGCAAAAATAACACATTTGTACTGCATGCAAAACAACTGCTTGGTTTTTGCCATAAACTGCATGTGATTATCATAAAGTAGGCATGTTTATAAAGGGGAGACCCGTGGTTACCCATAGAAGCCATTTTCATTCACATATCTTGAGGTCAGAGGTTAAGGGACCCCTTTGAAAATAGCCATGTCAGTTTTTCCTTACCAAAATTTAGCGTAACTTTTGAGCGTTATTTAGCCTCTCTTCTGACATGGTACCAATGGATTCCTTAGGTTTTCTAGTTACAAATGATACCAGTACCTTCACTCTAGCTTTAAAACTGAGCCCTCTACAACCTCTGAAAGATCGAATATTGGTCGGATTTTTAAGAGGTTAATTAAAAATCGAGAGGAGGAGGAGAAGGGGAATCGATACAGTATCACAAAACATAATATTTCAATACTCACGTGTATCTATATTGTTTAACACCCCTAATTATTATTGTTAAAAAGTCCTCTGAAAAAGATTTATGAAAATATATACAAAGACATAGGGGTTGAATCTGGTTTGAATGCAGGGTCCGTCATAATGTTTGGCCCTGTGGGGGTGTACTGCTCAAGGATAGTTAATAAGTAAGTAATGGCCATACAGCGAAATCAAACCCTAACAATAACACTATTATTAACGTAGCCATAGGCCATTCTGCACACCTAGAGTGAGAGAGTTAGCTCAGTCTCAGTTCACACTATGGTATGTCAATGACTGAGTCCAACTCCGTCTAACAATGTGTTATCATTTCAATTATGAATAAACCCAGTAAAAAAAAAATCTTACAATGATTCAATCATTGTTGAAAATGTGGGCATCAAGCAGTTTTGCGCTTGCGGCCTCTGCTGTGTCACGCCGACCCTAATAACATAGCAACGGCAATGGATCAACAACAATCAGCTGCTTTCTTTCCACAACAAATTGCTTCCCCCCATCGACATCCATTCTGTGTCTGGGATACTCGTCAAACAAGTGCAAGGGCTGCTCGTGATTAATCGGTTCAGAAAAGCGACCCCCGTCTTATTATTCCTGGCAGAGTGTAAACAACCACTGCTTTGACAAGCCTCCCATTCTGCCCCGCACACTCGAGGGTATCGGCACAGTTCAACCGCTGTCAGAATGGAGTGTTTGTTGCCACACAATGGTGGAACGAGAGAGCGAGGCGGAGAGGGAGAGCGTGAGTAGCGGAGCGACAGAAAGACAGACAGCTGGCCGCCATGTTAAGTCGCTCTCTTGTTTCAGCCCGTCTTATCAATCACTGTTTTGTTCTTTTTGTGGCGTTTTTAGTGGTCCAGTCAGACCGGGGGAAACTCTAGCTGGGCATGCTGAGCTGCTGGTAAAGGTCCTGGGAGTGAGCGGGCCAGCGCTTAGCTTCGCCACCAGTCGGCCTGACCTGCCTGACTGGCCGGCTGGCAGGGTGCAGGGAGTGTTGCTTTTTCTTCTCGTTTTTTCTTTGAAGACGCACGGAGATATAATCTGACACAAAAAGCAAAAAGGTGCTTTGAAGGTGCACAAAAAGATAGAAGTGGTCATAGTTATGCAGCCACACACACCTACTTACAAACATGAGAATATATATCAACAAAACACACCTCAGGTCTGAGACTGTCAGTCATAAATATGCAAGAGTATATATTATCTCCCTTTACAGACACTCAACCACACACACTACAGTTCCATATGTCACTCATAAACATGCAATATATATCTCCCCTCTCAATCACATGCACACACACACACACAGACACACACACACACTGGTGCTGCCATACACGCCTGATGATAAATGACTAAATGTTGGGTGTGTTTTCAACTGCCCCACATACGAGGCCCGCGCGCTCCTAATTTGATACTTATTCCATGAAATAGTCATGTTGGGGGAAAATGGATGTGGATAGAGACAGACAGTCCCATACATCATTCTAATTATTCTTTAATAAACCTCTTATAAGCCAAAGAGTGGCTCGCAGGTAGCTACTGCCACCTAGGGTTCGCTGGGAGAAAGACGCCCCCTCAGAGCTACATTTAAACAAGAATGAATCCCACTAAGTGCCAAAGATTAATCAAAGGCAAAAAGGAGAATGAGAGGTGGAAGGGCGCAAGAGAGACTCTGAAAGATAATTGAGTACATCAGACTGTATGTATTCTCCTCCATCATTTTTCACCCTGGAAAAATTCAATCATGAGGGGATGAAAATTATTTGGAGAGCACAGGTAGCAAGTAAATTCCTCCTTAATCACCCTGAATACACAATAATGTTCGACTCGGCTGTTGTAGGGGTTAGAAAACACTTCTCGAATTTCCGGAGGAAATGTCTGAAAGGCAGGATAACCTCTAAATCCTTCTTGTAAAACTCCTGGGAAAACAGCTATACGCTTTGAAAGGCTACTTTTTATGGAAAGCTATAAGAACATGAAATCTTCATCTCATTCTGCACAGATGAAATAGAAATTTCAATCAAAAGCTTTCACAAGTGTGTGAGACGCTATTTACTCCACGCAGGAAATTCACAGTATTTTCAGCAGTTCATTTGCAGTCTCTGTTTATGCGTGTTGTGAGAGAGTAACATCCATGTGTTTGTTTCTACGTGTATCGTGGCATCTGTTTACACTCGCCAGCGCAGATTACTCCCCACAAACACACCCCCAACACAAACACACACACACACACACACATTCGCACTCAAAAGAAAAGGAAGTCTGGATTATGTTGGCTCTGAGGGATGGACAGGCAAACCAAACTCATCTTGAAACAATTGGGGGACAGGGAAAGAAAGAAAGAGGAAAGTTGCAGGAAGGGGTTGAAGGGGAGGGAGAGGAGGGGGGGTGAAGAATCACCGCCCTTAGGGGAGCAGTCCAGCTGCAGTCTGTTGGTCTGTTGTCGTAATGCCCATTCACTCACACACACACACTGAGACACAAACAAACCAGTGCCACGGTTGACCTAACCATGCCCGCCTCATTAGCTGCCAATCACTCTGCACAAGCCTTCCTAAAGGGGAGAGCAGGCAGGGGGAGAAAGGGGAAAGAGATGGATGAGGAGATGGTAGTTAAGTTGCAGCCATCAATAATCAAACTGGCTAAGCTCCTGTGTCCGATGGCATCTCAATACTGAGCGAAAAACACCGTGAAAGTTGGCAAGCGAGGTTTCTTCCTCCTCTTTACACACTGAATTGGTCTGTTTTGTGTTTTAGGCAGGATTCCTCCATGTCTCTCCGACTGGATAAAAAGACGGGGATGTGGGCTGGAGTTGGTTTGGTAGGCACATCAGAATGGCCAACCACACTTACACACACACACACACACACACTACAGAGGACTTTTCCCAGAGGGACAAAGACCACACACACATATAGAGAGAGTGCACACATTCACAAGAGACACAGAAACACCCTCAGTTGCATGTGGTGGCTTTCATAGCGCATATGTTGTTTATAGTGCAGTCAAACACACATACAGTACTTACTGTATGCACCACACATGCACTGACACAGCACAAATCTAATTCAGATGCGCACACACACACACACACACACACACCCTCACACACTGACTGTGGCCCTAACGAGCAGGCCGAGCAGCCTTTGAGCCGCTGGAGCCTGACACTAGAGAGACAGCTTCTCACAGACCGGGCAGGTTTCTAATTATTCCTGCTCACTACAAACACTTGTTTCTTGTTATTTAGAGTTGACCAGCTTAAGGTTGTTTTTTTTGGGGGGGTTTTTCTTCAACAAAAAAAATGAAGTGAGCCTGTAATGAGGCTGGGCCTCAATCCACCCGTCCTTGTGTTGTGGTCCATGGACATCAATCAGGACCCCATGAGAACAGTGAATTGTGTCTGGTTCTGTTTCACATATAGAGCATTTAAAGGAATAGTTTTTGTGTGTATGTGTGTATATATTCCTCTTGTCCTCGCCCATCACCCACCAAACCTCTAGTATTTTTTCCCCCATTTTCCTCACTCCATTTGACGTTATTTGTCATGCCGGCTTACAGCACATGGGCCCTGGATAAACTTGAGAGTGAGGGGGGGGTGATAACACTGTCCCATTGCTATATTTTGCCATTGAGTAAATGCACTCCTTATGACACACTGGATTTGGAGACGGCTGCTGCTCTCTTTGACCCACGCACCAATTTTAAGACACAAACACGTGCGAGCAGAATTTATGAGTGTCATAAGGCAGTTCCTGAGCCAGGGCTGTCGTCAAGTCCAACTTACTCGAGGCCGAATCAAGTCCAAGACCTGATCCAGTCGAGTCCGAGTCAAGACCGAGTACAGAGCAAATTGAGTCCTGTTCAAGACTATAATAGGCAATAGTGTCTTTCCAATGCTAATATAGTGATTAATCAGTTAGGATGGGCAGTAATAATCTATACACAATATTGATATTATCTTCTAACATCAAACTAATCAATGCATAGAATTTAAGTTTGAGGACCATTACAGTCTAACATTACCTTCATAAATCCGATATTTGCTACTGGCGACCCCGGGAAAACCCCCAATATGCCCACAATCAGGGACATTTTCATTAAATTTTCATTTTCAATGTATTTATTGAAATTATTATTTATGCAAATAGCATGGACGAGGAAGTAGGTGTCCTGCAGCACCTCCTAAAATAACCATCAGTTGATAAAGTTTAAACTTAGTGTTAAAACTATATGTTTTCCCTTTTCTTCCTGTGGTGGTAAAGAGGATATTGCATTTCTCACGTTCATAGAACTTGAGTTCCTTTTTTTGCCGTAGCGGACCCAAATTGCGTTCGAGGATATTTTTAGCGCTGCACCGCTGTTGATTGCATTTACGGGAAACACTGTTTCAACGTTCTGTACAACTGATCGCAAATGGGCAATTTGACCAGCTCTCAATAGACGAGCCCGAGTCCAAAACAAGTCAGAGTCCAACAAGGCACGAGTTCAAGACAAGTGCAAGACTTCAAAAAAAGGGGACTACTACTGTGACCCTGTCCTGAGCTAAACTAAATGTATGTTTATTTCGGCATTGATTTATGTTTTCCATTGTATTTTAGCTTTGCTTTTCTTTATTATTTCGCCGTCAAAAAAACACTCAATGAAGCCCTCAAAGCAAAAAGCTTTGGCTCTGACAATACAAACCACAGTCTAAGCTGACTGTGTGTGTAAATGTGTACTTGTGTGTGTCTTTCTGTGTGAAGAGGAGATCACGGCTCAATGAAACGCCTTTCCTATACGAGACACAGATGCTGTCTGGGCTGGTTTAATGAAAGTGAGCATCTCGGGTTACGTGTGTGTGTGTGTGTGTGTGTGTGTGTGTGTGTGTGTGTGTGTGTGTGTGTGTGTGTGTGTGTGTGTGTGTGTGTGTGTGTGTGTGTGTGTGTGTGTGTGCCTATGTAGCACTGATGTTTTGAATGTCAATAGGAGGTAAAACTGAATTAAGATAAGGATCACACAAAAGCCTGCCTCTCTCTCTTTTTACCTTCTCTTCTCTACTTGCTCTGAGCACAATGCGCCTGTTTGATGCCTGGCCTTGGTTTTGAGAAGCATCACTCTTGCCTTCTCTGTTTTCACCCCTTGTGACAAGCTATTTAGCAGGTGTGCGCTGGTCTGCGGGTTGTTCCTCTCGAGTATCCCTGTTCGTTATCAGTATATTTGCAATGATTCTCCTTTGTGCTTACAAAGAGCCGCTGTATTGTATCTTGCCCAGAGGTTCTCTTGCGATGGCACGATATAGGCGAGTGTGTCCTCTAATCACGGGAGTTTGGAGTTGCACTATTTTGAATACCTTGCCTAAAAAAAAAAAAGCAGTGGCTATTTTCTGGAGGTGTAATTGGAGGATGTGAGAGGCAATCATGTTCCTTTTTCCCTCCACAGCCTCCTACACACACATTCAGAAAATGGCAGACAAAAACACAAATACAAAGGGCAGGATTAATGTCATTTGACAGTTCCTTATATATGATACCATCTAGCTTTCAGGTATCCGACTGGCTTTGAGTTTACACAGGTTGAGCTTTCATTTCCTGGCCGCGAGTTTGCATGTCCAACAACCAACTCTGACGTTTTAAGGAGTAAGAGAGGAAGACATTGTCGGAACAGCAGTCTGGGTAAGGGCCCAACGAGGCGTGGCGCACATAATTCACAGTGACACCGATGAGGAAACCTGAGAGCTGAAGTCCACAAATTCAAAACAAACCTGTGAGGCCTAGATTGTGTTTCAATTCCTGACACAATTTTTAGTGTTTTGGGACTCGAGGGGGGTGACAGAAATACAAAAAAATAAAAAATGGTGAAATGCAGTGAAATACATTTAATTTAAGACAAAAATGCTGAAAAAGAGATCTGCTGGAAAATTTAATTTAGACCTGAGGGCTTGCCATAGGGTAGCGTTTGTGGCAACCAGCCTATGGGCCAGACTGTGGCGTCCCCGCAGAATATGAATGAACGTCGGCGGGCTAAAAAGCGGTAATAAAGTTATTTTCAGGCTTGACAGCGTACGCAGTGAGGATGTGAGAAGGGGTCTCTGTGCTTGCAAGTATCCCCTGACTAATCAGTTGAATTTTGGAAATAAATGATTGTTGCTGTAAATGTTGCGTGAAAGAGACCCAGGGATGTGTTTGTGCATGTGTGTGTGTGTGCGTGGGATGTTAATTGATGAGAGTTATAGAGAGCTGCTAGTAGCACAGGGGGGATCATTACTGCTGGAGTGGAACAACTGCATTCACGGCTGTTTGCCATGTCTCACACACACACACACACAATGCACACATACTGTCACAGTGCACCAGCAGTCAAAAGGAACATCACACTCTTGCTCTCTCTTGTACATCCTTTTTGTCATATCCACACAACCACATAAAAAAAGAGTCAGGTAATTATAACACCCTAATTCCACGACGACTCTTCTGAAAACACCAGCAAACTATCAAGTGCCACTTTTTCTCTAAAATCAGAGGCTTTGGGATTTATTTTGGGTTGTCATGATGGGGAAAAAACAAACAATTATCCCACAGGCATTTCCCATCCTTGAGTCAATTTGTGGGGAAAGAGGGGGGAAAAAGGCGCGCAGCCACTTTGGGTTAAAGGATTTAGGTCACGCTTTAACTGACTGGCTGACATCAGAACGGCGAAACAGAAATCCTGGAGTGGACTCTGAACTCGAATCCGTCTCCTGAATGACTGACACTTGAGAGACTGACGCTGAGAGAATGAGGGGCGGGTGTCTTGCTAGTCAACCTGCCGTCCTGACCTATATTTTCCCACTCTGCGTGTGTGTGCCTTTGTGTGAGAAAAAAGGGCTCTTTGTCTTGTCTTATATGCAGCTGCATATGCATGCATTTCTATTTGTATGCGTGGGTGTGTGTCTGTGTGTATGCACACATCCATGTAATTGTGTGTGCATGTTTGTGGTTGTGTACGGTCCTTTCATTTTACACGGGAACGTGTCTTCTGCTTGTGTTCGGAGGCGCATAAATACATACTTGAGACCGTGTGGGTGTTTGTGTGTGTTTGTGTTTGTGTGTGCACCAGGGACGCGAGTGTGTAAGCAAAATCAGTGTGTGTTTATGCTTTCTGTCAGTGCGGGGCAACGTCTCCCTCTCTCCTGCTGATGCCACATTACTTCGGTTTAGGAGGCGCTGTCACTTTAGTAGCGGCACAGACAGGTGAGACTGCACAGACTGCAGCCCTGCTTCCCTCTTTCTGACTGACAAACACACACATACACACCCTCAAAGAAAATGTCATAAATCTCAGAAGTAAATCTCCTACTGCACAATTTTTTTAAAGTTCAAAAACGTTAGTAAGATTGACATAATATACTACACAAAAATATAAATCAGAAATAAAATTAATATAAAATTAATTCATAAATAATTAATTACAAATAAAAAAAATAGTTAATGATAATGTCCCTTTAAATGTAGTAAATACACTTATTTCTTTTTTGCAAAAAAATGTCATTGAAAATGCCGCCAGCAGCGAGTAGAAATTACTAGGAGAAAATGAGAAACACACTCAAGCCGTTTCACACATGCCACACACGCCACACACACACACACACACACACACACACACACACACATATACACACACAAAGTTGTACCTCCAGTAGCCATGGTTTGAGTTTGCGGTCCAAGATGATGTCAAAGCCCAGGACCTCAAAGCAGACGCTGTCGCTCCCTGGTGGCTGGCCGGGGCGACACATGCGATAGGCGTGCAGCACGTGGGGCTCAGACACTATTATGGTCTTCACCACCAGCTCCTGTCAGGACACAAACACAAAGAGACAGAGAAACATCAAGCTGAGCTGACAACGAGCGCACAAATCTTACTTTTCTTTGTCAGTTGAATTCATCCTAAAAATCCATAGGCTGCAATTTTTTTTATAGCAGCTGATTAAAGGTATTTTTAAAGTGGAAATGGTGCAATTAGGAGTCCGGCTTTAATTGCAGGTTGCGACTGCAGAGAAATGCTTGAACCTTTTAGATGTAGGACTAAACAGCAAGACTACATCCAATTCTCCTGCGTCTCAAGATACTCTGTCAGTTTAAAAACAGAAAGTGTTACTGGCACAGAACCTTTTGAATTTCACTCACACACGCAGACTTTCAGCGATGCTGGTGGTGGTCCATCTTATGGCTAGTGGCTCCCAACCTGTTTTCATGTGTGTGTTTGCACGTATGTTTGCTGGCTGCTACCTGCCTGCTCACTCCCGCTGTGCAGCTGGGGTAAACACACACACACTCTGCACAAAGCCTCCCCTCACCAGTCAAGCCCCACGCAGTGCTGCTGGCCTGCATTTTGCCCAGTCCAGTCTGACTGCTGGGTGCAGGAGAGGGGTATGGTGGTCTGGCCCCGGCCTGATAAGGCAGTAACCCCCTCCCTTTTCTATCTGTCTGTCGCTCACACACCTCCATCCATCTGTCCGTCCATCCACCCGTCTGACCCACGGGCTGCCCAGCACAAACACCTGCTTCCAATACTGTCGTTTATGCCCGGAGTCCCCAGTACTGGCTGGTCTGTGTGTGTCTTTGTCCCTACCCCCATCACCTCCCTCCTTATCCTGAGCCCCCAGCACTGGCCACTGCCTAGCACTTTGCATGTGTGCCTGTGTTTTGTTAGCTTTGGGCTGAAATGGTTTTATAAGCCTATTTGAATCATGTTATCGTTTTTATTTAATTTTTTTACCTGCATACATTTGTTTATTATTTTAGCTATTTTATGTGTGCATGTATAATGCATTTATCTCATCTCTGTTTTAAAAGCGTCACTTCTCTTTCTGTCTTAGTATAGTATAGAGACAGAAGGATGTCTGATATTTAAAGGTGCTCTAAACGATATTCAGAGCATTAATATAGCAGCAAACAACTATTTGCTATGTAAAGATATAGAGGAGTAATGTCTACCTGGGCAGGGAATGAAGTCACTCTCCTTCTGTGTGTGTTGTAATCAGAGCTTCTCAGCGATTTGTTGAGATAGCCGAGCCGGTCGTGCGTGCCTTTTTAGTGCATGTTTGTGCAAGTGAGCGTGCCCCACTGGCTAGCTAACGGCCGCTGCTCTGCACTGCTCTCATACAGTGGTTACAGCTGATAACGTTGCAGAAGCGTAGCACCCACCCTCCGATTCCCCCCCCCAGGTTATCTCTGTTAACTCTGTCAGCAGTGTTGCTTTTGTTTTTACTGTTAGCACCGTTAGCTGCGAGTCACCGGCTCAGCTGTCGCCATGTTAAGAGACGTGCAAGAGTAGGGCTGTGTATTGGCAAGAATGTGGTGATACGATAAGTATCATGATAAAGGGGTAACGATTCAATATATTGCGATACTGTAAGGCGACCAGGCGATATATATTGCAATTTTTAAAAATCAAATTTTAGGAAAACTGTCACAGTATAAAGAACACACCAGAAATACACTATTTTTATAATAGCACATTTAGAGGTCAATGGACCCCTTTGAATTTGACCATGCCAGTATATCCACGACAAAAGTTAGCGCAACTTTGGAGCGTCATTTAGCCTTCCTCCTGATAAGCTAGTATGACAAACTAAGCCCTCTACAATCTCCGAAAGATCGAACAGGGGGGCCGATGGCGGGCCGTCAGATGAGGTCAATTAAAAATCAATAGTGTTTTGGAGAATCGATACAGTATGGCAACCTATAATATTGCGATACTCAAGTGTCTCGATATTTTCTTACACCCCTAGTGTGGAGGCAATAGAAATGCTCCCAATCTTGCATTTATCTCCTTTAAACTATTGGCAGGATTAAGAAAAGTTTGTCCTCAAGTAAAATTATGTATTTTTACTACGAATAAAAGTGCGTCAACCTAAACTGATAAAAACAAACTGTTGAAAGGCATTAAGCAAATGTTCTTGTCATTCACTAGTGAGATGTACATTTATGCACAAGAACTCAACTAAAACTCTGCATTTCAAATGGTTATTTCTACTGTAGGACAAAGATTATCACAAGTTATATCTTTCCAAGCGGCATAAAAAAAGTGTCACCGTTATTGTGTCTGAATGTCCACCAAAAAAATCAATAAACCTAACGGATCAGAGAGGGAGCATTAATGTCACTCTAATGATGCCATTAGAGTGGATTGTACTGACTACATGCTCACTCTGACACACACACACCATCTGCACTACGCCTCCCCTCACCAGTCGAACCCCACGCAGGGCTGCTGGCCTGTAGTTTTCTCAGTCCAGTCTGACTGCTGGGTGCACAAGAGCTGTACGGTGATCTAGCCAATGCCTCTATAACCAGCCCATTTGTAGTCAGACACTGCTCTCAAAATTACACCCACATAAAAAAGCTGTGTCTTTGCTGGTCAAACCTTGGACACTCTGCCCCATACAGCACATCAATAATACCTCAATATGAAAGCGATGTCAGTGAGATATGGAAGAGAAAAAAAAACAACATACAAGATATTCTTAACCCCCACAGACAATCTTTTGGAAAACAAACTCTCTGACTCTCTGACCGTGACCGTTGGCGGGAAGAGTCAGGGCAGCCCGCTCGGTCTGTACAGGAACAAAATGTAAGAGGAGAGATGAAAAGAGAAAGAGCGAGGAGAGCGAGCGGAGAGCATAAATACAGAGTTGTAACAAAACACAGTGTGTGAGTGCGAGCGGACAGCACTAACACCAAAGTGGTGCAACTTCTGAGGAAAGAGCGGAGACAAAAATGGTGAGAGAGCAAGAGAAGAGGAGGACGGTCCGGCTGAGTCAGAGGGTGACACTCTGATGTGTCACTGAGAGACAAGAGAGATGTGAGAAAAAGAAACTTAAGTGAGAAAGAAATGTGGAAAAAAGAACTTTAACGCCTTTTACAAAATGAGAGGAGAATAAAGAAAAAAAAACTTTAACTAAACAAGAACTTAATGTACAAGGTGAACCGCTGGCCACAACACCAACAACAGTCTCAAAAGCCACTTTGTCCAACATGAACATAAAGACAAGTGAGAGCTGATGGAAAGAAGAAATAAAAGATTGCCTTGAGGAGAGTATAATAACCAATGGGAATTGATTTTGAGGTTGAACACTTGTTGCATGAGAACAGACAGTGAAACACAGAACAATCACTGAGGGACTATACAACCCAAATGAATATGGACAGAGGGACAAAAAGTCAAGGTCAAAAACAATGAAATAGAAAATACAATGAAAATGAAAATGAAAAAGAACAAACAAAAAGGAATACATCTGTAAAAGTATAAGAAAATAAATGTGGAAATATAAAGAGGAATAAATAAAAGAAATAAATGCATGTGGAAATATTAAGACAAATAACAGAATATAAAGATAATTATAAGCATATTCATTTATTTTCACATTTATTTGTTGTTTTATTTATGTATATATTTATTCATTTTATTTTGTACAAATAAAAAACACTTTTTTCTGTATATTTTTAAAATGCATTCATTTTTATATAATGTCATTTATTTATTTTTATCTCTATATTTTTCCTTATTTTTTTCCCTATTGCTTTTGCTATTCCTTGAAGGGCCAAGCTGTCAATCAGCTTTTGGCGGTTCTTCCTGCCCAGACTGAGTAGTCAATTCATGCAAACATATACTCTATTTTAATTTTTTTTTTAAATAATTAAAAAAAAAAATTATATGCAATAAATAAATAAATATATATTTTTAAACATATATAAATATTTTCAGAAATAAATTAACAAATAAATGAAAGTGCTTATAATTATTGCTTTATATTTTATTTTCTCCTTTTATTTCCACATTTTTTTTATAGTATTCTTTTACAGATTTATTCTTATTTATGGCACTCGTATGATTCTATAAAACAGAACCAGGGCTAAAGAAATGGATAGAAAAGAAATGGGTAAAAGAGAAGTGACAGAAAGACAAAGGGGCACATGATGGGATAAGTATTAAAAAAAAAAAAAAAGGGAACGAATCAGGAACAGCAAATAAAATAATCATCCAAAAAGACTTGGATGAAAGAAAATGAACGAGGTAAAGGTGTTTGGATGAGCTGAGAGCCGTGCCAGATAGGGAGAGCTCACCGTCCTGGAATGATGTTTTCACTGAGCTCTTCCTGGAGTTAAACAAAGCTCGGAAGCTCACTGTATTACTGTCATAACAAATCATATCAAACCTTTTGCTGGTCGGCCTGTGATCTTTGTGCAACGTGCGTTGGTTAGCAGCAAAAGCATGTGTATAAACGCTCACAGATTACACTCACGGATGCATGCGTGTGTTGTTTGAATTTGTGGCGTGTTTTGTTTTCATACTGCACATCCTTGCGTGCGTGGAAGTAGTACACATCCGCCACGATATGTCTGCGTGTAACGGTGCGTCTGTGTTTGTGTCTGTTTGGGTGGACTACCCACGTACAGAGACGTCTCCCCAGAACTTGGCCACGTCGTAGTCGTTGGTGCGGAGGAACTCGGTGAACCAGCTGATGGACCTCTTGCTGCCTTTGTCCACCGTCTCGTCCCGCTCAAAGTTCTCATTGTGTTTGTTGACTGAGTAGTTGGTCAGATGCATGTAGAGCTGGCTCTGTGGGGACAAAAGGGGAGTTAGGAGGGCCTTTATGCATTAGACATCAACATGTGCATGTTCACACCTACCCGATTTGACTGATATCAAGCCATTAAATAGGCGCTATAAGCACCATACATGTCGGTTATTAGGCGCCTACTACACCTACTACATTACTACAAAAGCAACAGGTTCTAACACGTTTCAAAACTTAATGAGTCGTTATGTTTTGAACACAAACAAAAAGGCTTCTTTAGGTTTAGGCAACACAACTATTTCTTTAGGTTTAGGCAACAAAAACACTTAAGTTTAGGGAAAATTGTGTTTTGGCTTAAATTAACTGTTTCAAAAGTCAAACTTAATGCTTGTGAACACAAAGACAACTACACAGGATGCAAAACTCAGTCTCCTGGGTGAAAAAACAGTGTTTTGTGTCCCATCCATCGACCCCAACCTCCACCTGATGGAGTTTCACGCAGTCTATACTACAGTGCAACAACTTCACCTGTTTGCTCGTACATAGGGACAAGGATCTGAGAGAAATAGGCTCAATTTAGAGGCTGAATATACTGACACTTGCACATTACTACCATCATCTAAATCACTGGCTCCCAGCCTGGGGGTCAGTCGCCAAAGCTTCACGGGGGTTTGCGAGGCCTTCTTGATTTTAAGGGGTGTAAGACAACTTTTTTTTAAATATGCATTTGGCCTTTATCTCAGTATTTCAATCATTTCTGTGAAGAAAACTAAATGAAATTGTCATTTTTAAAGTATGGATTATTATTTAAGATATAAACAGGATAACCGCAGGGTGAAGACCTGAACACAAGTTATATTCACAGAGCCTTCCCTCTCTGCTAAACAGCCTTTTCCTCCATTAGGACCATTAAAACAACCAAAGAGGTAATAGAACAATGACCAAGCATCAGGGAGAAGAAAACACTGAGTTTGTCAAAAAAGAAGCCTATTAAGTATGTATGATTGTTTAAAGTTAAAAAAAACTAAAAAAACACAGAGAATTGTATTAAAGGTTCCTAAAAATAACAGGAAACTTATCTCTGATGCAATATTCACAGGAAATAAAATAATCTCCTCAAAAATCATCCAAATCACTTGTTTTACACAAACATCCTGCAGTTACTGCGTTCACTATTTGGGTTAATTTTACAGTTCATCAGTTGTCCTGTTATTGTTATGCATTGAATAGAATATGAAATATCCATAAAAGATGACACCTAGTCATGATAGAAAGGAAGTCCTTTAAGGAAAAAGCTTGAGACCACTCATCTAAATGATAAAACAAAACAAGCTTAGTCCTTTTTCTTTAAATTGAAAAATACAGCATTTGTACTATTTGACCAGATGTGTTAGATTGCTGAGTCACAGGTCTGCGGGGTACTTGTAAAACAAGTCCTCTTATAAGCTCCGACAACATTCAGAGTTGCATATACAGTATAATAGCAACAGCAGATCATATTTGCATCAGATTGAATGTTTTGTTTGTTGCATAAAAAAACATTCTCTTCTTCTTTCCACTGAATTCCTTTATTTGCTGAGCTGATGAAGAAATGAAGCTCTTTCTCTCCGCGCTTCCCGCTCCCATTTAGATGTATTCATAGCTGATAGTTGTCCAGTACAACCACAATCTAATACTAATGGCCACAAATAACCTCCACTGAAGCAAGTGCAATAGTAGATACAACGAAATGTTATTTTAATACATGGAGTATGAACTGTGTATTGTATTTAAATATCCGTGGTACCTGTGGCAGTGCTCTTTAGAGTAATTATACCTTTGTCAGTGATGATAATCATCACAGCAAACAACATCCTCAAGGGTGTTTGTGCTTTTATCCCCACGGTGCACATACACACGTTGTAATGTAAAACATTTTCTCCTAAGTAATACGGGTAGACATGAATAAAGGAAAAAGTAAAAACATTACAAACGTGTCCCTTGGCTACAACTAAAGATGGTAAGAAATGGTGCAGTAAGAAAAGTAAAGAACAGCTCGCTGTGCTGTATGGGAATTAACACCGCTCCGATCTAAAGATGGTTCTTATGGGATCGACAGATAATGAGTGCAACAGCAGAACAAGCCATAGATCGTAGATCACCAAAGCTCACTCAGTGATGAGAGGAGCCACAGTGCCCCATGGTTCCAACAGAGCATGGTTGATTGTAACTGGTCATTGTTGTAGTATTCCTCTCTTTAAACACTATCCCTCACAGTTGAAGACAATACATCCTTGTCTTTAGCCTACGAGGTAATAACGCTGTGACCGGAGGCCACTCCAGCCCATGATGGCTGTCTGCGAGCCACTCTCTGTGGGATTGAACATCCATCTCCATGGCACGACTCACTCCATCATGTGTCACAGGCTGAGTAAGACAATACACATTTGTGTCACAGGAGGGGTCCAGCGTGTCTATGCGAGCGTGTGTTCATATTGTAGATAACCATCACGCTTGATAGGAAGCTGGGTGTGTGTGTGTGTGTGTGTGGACATCCCGTCATCAGCAACAGCCTGTGCTTCAGCAGGTGCAGAACCTCAAGGCAAATATGAGCGGCTTGATATTACAGGAGACATCTGGCATGTGGACATTTACGCTCAGCTGTGCGCATACAGTATGGCTGCCCATTTTCTGTGTGTGTGCGTGTGTGAGAGCATCTTATAGTTGTCTGCATTTGGGTACTGTTGATTGTGTATATGAGTACAAGCACGTTTTTGTGATCATACAGAGATTACGCTGTGCTTCCTAACCTCTGTCCTCCTGTGTGTTTGTGTGTCTAATTTGATTATGTTGAGTTGCACGAGCCCATGGCTCCGGTTCATGGGAGTGCATGGCAAATATCTACTTCTGTGAATCTACTTCTACTATCTGTCTGTAGTGCAATTCTGATTCGCTCTATTGGTAGGGGTGGGGAGGGGGAAATCAATACATCATAGTATCGCAATATTTTGCGTGGCAATATTGTATCGATACATTGACGTCAAGTATCAATCTTTTATTATATAAACTATTAACTTCTTAACAATCCGACAGCCCACCAGTGGCCATACTGTTACCATATGAAACTAGATAACCCAAGGAATCCATTGGTACCAACCTTGTCATGTTAGCCTGTCGGAAAGAATGCTAAATAATGCTCCAAAATAAAAGCTAAATTTCAGTGAGGAAAAACTGGCATGGCCTCTGACCTCAAGATAAGTGAATGAAAACTCTGAGATGAACAAAGTGAAAACTGTATCTTATTAGTAGGGCTGTCAATCAATTAAAATATTTAATTGCGATTAGTCCCAAATTAATCGCACATTTTTTATTTAGTTATTATTATTATTTAGTTCAAAATCTTAAAGGGAGATCTGTCAAGTATTTAATACTCTTATCAACATGGGAGTCGGCAAATATGCTTGCTTTATGCAAATGTATGTATATATTTATTAATGGAAATCAATAACAACACAAAACATTGACTTGCCCCGAACTGCATGTGATTATCATAAAGTGGGCATGTCTGTAAAGAGAAGACTCGTGGGTACCCAGAGAACCAATTTTCATTCACATATCTTGAGATCAGAGGTCAAGGGACCCCTTTGAAAATGGCCATGCCAGTTTTTCCTCACCAAAATTTTACGTAGGTTTGGAGCATTATTTAGCCTCCTTCCCAACAAGCTAGTATGACTGGGCGGTACCAATGGATGGTTTAAGTTTTCTGGTTTCATATAATGCCAGTATCTTCACTAGCTTTAAAACTGAGCCCGCTATAGCCTAAAAACCGCAAGTTGCATTAATGCGTTAAAGAAATTAGTGGCGTTAAAACAAATTTGCATTAACGCGTTATTATGGCGTTGACTTTGACAGCCCTACTTATTAGATAAAACAGATGTTGACAAACTGCATAATTTGCAGTTGAAAAAAAGGTAATAAATCACAATATATCTTATCGCAATACTCATCATATTGTGACTTAGGTATCGTGATAATATTTTATAGTGGGGCCTCTGGTGATTCCCACCCCTACCGACTGGCCACACACTATGCTACTGTATGTTCCTTCTAATATAAATCCATGAATAGTTGTGTGTATGTCTACAACTCGTCAAACTTGTGCCTTGTGCACAGATGGTACACAGATAAAGATTCATGTCTTGTTATTAGTTACAAGGTATGTGTCTATGACCATGTGTGCATCTATATGCAACTTTGAAAAATCCCATTATTGTCTGTGACTCACCAGGTTGGCCTCGCTGGGTGCGTGGTACTTCTCCGTGCCCATGCGAACCAGGCCGTCGTTGTAGAGGAAAATGCGTAGCGGGTCGCAGGACGTGACGAGGATGTAGATGCGCAGGTCAAACTTGTAGCCCTCCATCAGGAAGGGCTTGTCCAGGTACTCCTGAACGATAAAGTGCTCCTGCGCTGGCAGCTTCTCACAGTTACGGATAAGCGAGATCCTGGATAGACAGAGACTTTATTAATCCTAGGGGGGGAAATTGGGGTGTCGTCAGCAGCATAATAAAATATGGCACAGTAAAGACAAAAAAGATAATTAAAAAAATGATAGATGGCAGCATAGCAGAGACCATGAACATGACTGATGACATTGGCACTGTCTCATAGACGTGTTGAAGCAAAAAAATTGAGCCAAACAGTATACAGGTTTTATGGGTTTTAACACTATATTTCATTTCAATTTATCGGAGGATGTTGGGGACATATTACTGGGGTCTGCCTATAACGATGATACTTTCAATCTTCCCATCCCTATAAGTATAATGAGCAATAGATGCAATCAGAAGGAGAAGGTATGTCCTTACTGTGCATGCAATGACTCTTCCATTGAAGACATTAAGCCCTCAGGAGTGAGAGGGTCAGAGCCATTGTGCCCTGATAGTATTCACGATATGACCTTTCGCTGCTGCACAACCTTCACTGGAAACATGTGAATGAGTGTGCGCAGCATGCCTCAGGTTTAGTTTGAGCAGGACAAGCTGTTTGGCTCTGAGGGGCATTGAACGTTCCAAAACTTTTTGTTACTCCGTCCGTTACCTGGCCCATCTAAATAAAACAGTTGAGTAAATAAAATGTACAAAAAACAGACAGGTACGACACAAATGCTGGTTTGTCTGAGAAATACTACTGCGAGCATCTGGAGAACATTGTGATTTTCTGAAGCCAACTCTGTCTGAATGGCATCAAATGCTGTTCTTTTAGCTGTGTGCAGGTTAATAGGAGCCGACATTGCGCTCCGTTTCAAACTCCACTCTTAATTCATTTGCTTTGGTCTCATGTCACTGGCACTCAGGCCTTATAGTAAGCAGGCCATTGCTAGCCGGACTCAAGAATGAGTTGTGTTAGTTTGTGTGCATCCATGTGGCTGTGCACGGGAGGGTGAGGGGCGATTTTTTCAAAACTTTGTGAATGTTAAAGTGTGTATGTGTGTGGGTGTGTGCAGGGAGGGTGAGGGGTCGTTTCTAAACAATCTCCCACTATGTACAAGCATCGCCACTGACCTATACCACCATCACTCATAGTTAAGGCAGACTTGGCCTAAATTGGTTGCATGCACGGCCTGGGCGGCACCATTATACACATGCAAGCAGGCACACAAACACAATATTTGGCCAAGATGTAAAGACTTGATTGTTCAAAAAGTACAGTTTGAGGTATTAAGATATTGTGGCACCGAGCCATCGGAGGGCAAACATTGTTCTGCACTGTAATCATGGCCAGAACATTCAGTATGGTGGGAACAGTGCAGTCTGTGTTGTTGTAATTTAACCAAAAAATTCACCTGCTTGGTTAAAGGGTAACTTCTGTATTTTTCAACCTGGACCTTATTTTCCTATGTTTTTGTGTCTAACTGACTAATAGTGACAACAATTTCTGGAATTGGTCCAGTATTGAGGGAGAGCGCTGTAGACCGCAGCTGCTCATGGGCTGCAATACAATTGGGGCAAGCTGGCACCGGCATTAACGTCCACTAAAAGTGCTTGTTTCTGCCAAGACAGGCTCGGATTGTTATTATAAGTGTCTGACATTATGGAAAGAATCTCGTTTGATGTCTCGTTTTGAAATCTGGCGAGGTGACGTGTTGCCAGAAGACAACGGTGGAATAGTGGAATACATCCATGGTGGAAACTCGAGTGCCAGCCGGGCAGAGTTTGTTGTGTTGAAGTACAGAAAGCGTAGTTTAGTGTTATTTAAAAGATTTTCAATGTCATGGCTGAATGTTTAAATGATTTCCACAATGTGGATGAGCCAGAGTATACGGATATTCAGATTTCACAACGAGAGTTCTCTTTGAGCGGGACTTGGACAAAATAACAAACGGAACGGATCCAGTGAAATGTAAGTAACAAGATTCAGTCAAAACCGAGTACATGGCTGGACCTTGTATGGTCAGTCTGTGAATCTGTGGTTAAAGTGTTCTACAAAAAGTCAGTGTCAATGTCTATAATGTTAAATCCAGCGGTACATGTCCACCAGGTCTGGCGAGGACACTAGGGGATGCGGTACTCCACTCAACTGGCCGTTCAAGCGGTGACGTACCCGATCGTGGAATGCACCTGACTGGTCCCTGGTTTTCTGTTTGCCGTTTCAAACAGGAAACGAAATGGCGGCCTGCTCGTAAACTTTCTGTAATTCCGTCTAAACATTCCACCAAAATCTACTTCTGCTAACATTTTAAGCAAGAAACAGGCTATGTAACTGCTGAATCTCGCTTCATTTTAGAACTAGATCCCCTAGCTTCATAGCTTGGTCCAAGTTTCGTGAGCCAGACGCGTCGTGCTGGATGGGCTCATTTGCATAAAGGACTGTTCCTGCCTTTTCATTTTGAAGCATGAGGAAACTCCAACACTCGGCCAACCAATCATGTAACGTCATCACTAAGTGACAGACCTTCGCGTTTGTAGGGCCGGCTCTCTGCTGTCCAGCCAAAAAAACTTTTATTTCTCTTTCCATAATGTTGCCAGACACTTATAATTACAATCTGAGCCTGTCGGTGGCAAAAACAAGCACTTTTAGTTAATGAAACATTAGATTGACGCTGATCACTTGCCCTCGCAACTCGTATCGCGGCTGCTGGTTACAACGTTAACCCTCAATTTTGGACCAATTTCAGAAATTGTTGTCCAGATAAGTCACTTGGACACAAAAACATGGGAAAATAAGGTTGAAAAATACCGAAGTTACCCTTTGACTCTAATGAAGGACTGGAGCATTGTTGATGAGCTTTTAAGTGTGAATCTAGACAGGGATCAGGTATTGGCTTCCTGGTTATGGTGTTAGTTCAGCAGTCATCCCTTCAGAGGTTTCCCAGCTTGTAGATCTGCCTTAGTGTAATGTTGTCTCATCACCACTTAACCCTGCCAACTAAAATACTGCCGTCTTATAGACAAGCAGTTCGTTGGCCTGCTTATCACAGTGCTTCAACAGAAAAAAACAGAGACATGTTGATGTTAGGTTGGCCGACGATGTGAAGGGCCCTCCTAACACGCAGACAGCGAGTTGAATGATGAGGACAGGGTTAACGGTGTTGGTTAGTCAAGGAGGAGTAGCTGAGGAGAAGACGACATGATTGATGAGCTGGGGTGTCAGATAATCACGGCCCACTCTCCCCTGCCTATTTAATTTGGCACCGGAGGGGGATCTCGCCTTTTTAAGCCCCGCACGCGCTTTTATTTTGTTTCCCTTATAACAAGCTGCGCTTCAGACACAAACAATAACTTCATTTAGTTGGCCGACGGAAAAATAAATTACAGTGGGGTAGATATAACTTAATTTCCTGCCGCGTCACACTGTGCAAAAAAAAATAGAGAAAAATCTAATCTTGTGAGCCGCCCGCCGTTGAGTGGTCGAGCTAAACTCATCATCTTTCATATTCCTAATGTATTGCTATAATTCAGCCTTTGCTGCCTTTTATTCTTTAATAAATAAGGGCTTAGCATGGAGTTATAAGTAATGCTCACATTATACCAGAAAGGACAAATTCAAAGAGAATTAGAGGGAGAGGTGAGGCACACTGAGCTATTTGTACTTCAATATCCCCACCTATTGGTGCCAGTGATGAATGCACTCTAAAGTATTTCTTCACACATGCACTTCAGGGATCACAAGTCAAAACCAATACTTAATAAATGTTTCACAATCTGACCAGTTTCAACATATTCTGAAGGGCTCAAGAGAGCAATGTGCAAAGCATTATTTTATTTTATTTTTATGAAACAGAATTATTTGTAAAACTAACCACACTTCAAACTTTGAACTTGAAACTTGGCACTTCCACTTTATTTTGGTCCATGCAGGCTTGCCCTCCACACAGGTCAAATCATAGCTCAGTAGAATTCTGTTTTGAGTGTTAAAATGAGTTGGTTATGGCTCATACATAGAACATTAGAATCGGTTACTGGGTTTATTTTAGAGACGATTGAGGATCAGGTTTCCCACACCTTCTCAAACATCAAATTCAAGGACTTTCCAGGCCCAATTCAATCAAATTCAATGACCCAAAACAGCGTAGTTTGAGACACGGATCAAGGTTAATTCCTGTTACAACACTGAGAATTTTCATTGTGAGATCTAGCAGGCTGTATGAGCTCACAGACAACAATTAAAAGAGAGAGAGGCTTGAATGTTTGAGCACTTCTCATCTGTGCTGTGTTATAGTCTCTTGCCTTCTCTAACACAGCACAGCAAAACAATATATTGTGTAAGTTGAGCGACAGATTTCTATTCTACTCTTGTATAAAATATATCAATTCAAGTGCTTGACCCATATCTATTTGTCTATTTTCAGTGTCTTGATTTTTTCCTCAAATTCACAAACTTTCAAGGATTTCAAGGACACATGGGAACCATGTAGGATACTCGTGTTTTTGACCACTTCTGTTGCATCCATCCATTTTCTTTGAGTCACTTAGGCCGTGATTAGACAGTGTGTTTTAGCAGCTTGGGACGGCTTTTTGTAATTGTTTTCAATGAGTGTGTTTGCGTGCTGCTTTTTACAGCCTAAGTTGAAAACAATTGAGCTCGTGGCGGAAAGGCACCCCACGTAATTAGCGTTTTTTTCTCATTGACTGAGTGACTTCCTGCTGGATATCCGGAGCTATATGACTTTACCAACCGTAGTTACCATTATCTGAACAGAAAACAGCAGGTGGCAAAGTAGTGCGGTACTTTAGATTTCGGGTACTAACTGTACTATTAACTATTAGGTATATGGTTTGTGTTAAGGTTACATTAGTACTCATTCAGTGGTTGCAACAATTAAAAAAAAACCTTAGCAAACTGCAAAAAAACACTGTCTGATCGAGCAACAAAAAGGCAGAGTGGAAAACATGATGTGTGTGATCAGGGCCTTATCCTGGTCAATGTTTTGTGGTGGCAAAAGACTGAGTTCCCTTACTCCAGGGAGCTCCCTAATGTTCATTAACAGATCTCCTACCGGTCAGAGGTACCTGGAACTGCTCCAAAAGCCAGCAAGTATTTCGTGCTGGATGACCAAACCAGTTCAACTGGCTCTTCTCGAAGCAAAGGAGCTTTAAAACGTTGACCCAGGCTTATAATGTTCTGTTTTGTTGACACTGTGTGTCAGAGGGCAGTCAATTTAACGCTTTGGTAAACTTTGCTTTGTAATGTTTTGTCCAACCCTATTTACACACAATAGGGGGACAGACGCTTCACCAAAGGTGTGTTGATTGCTGGAATTTTACATTTGATGGATTTTGACCTCTTAGAGCAGGGTTGCCCAATGTGGGGCCCGCCATCAGGCTCGATTTGGCCCGCCAGATGTTAGCTAATTTCTTTTAAATTTAAAAGGCCTCAGGATCGCCGGCAATCCCGACCGACTTTACTATCTTTCGAAAGCTGTAGCAGGCTCGGTTTTAAAGTAAGAGCGACAGTACTGGTATCATATGGAACTAGAAAACCTAGGGAATCCATTGGTAACCAAGTCACGTCAGCTTGTGACGAAGGATTTTTTCAAATTTAGGCTAACATTTGGCAAAGAAAAAACTGGCATGGCCATTTTCAAGGGAGATCCTTGACCTCTGACCTAAAGATATGTGAATGAAAATGGGTTCTATGGGTACCCACGAGTCTCCCCTTTACAGACATGCCCACTTTATGATAATCACATGCAGTTTTGGGCGAAAACATGCAGTTATTTGAATGCAGTATAAATGTGTGTTTTATTTCCAACTATTCTAAAAATTGTGTATTTGAATATTTCTGCATCCTGGAGTCCCTAAACAGTTTTGGAAATGCATAAATTGGGTCTTGGCACTTTAGTCCAATTGTATTCAGCAGGTGGGTTTTATGGGGTTAAAGCCGAAGTAGGTAAGATTGGAGCAAATATGATTTTATAAAAAGTTATTTTTATGAAACGGACGCTATATCGTGACAGTAGTACATGAAACAGGTAAGCTGAAAAAAATCATGTGCCTCTGTGACCTCCGATGCGCCTAACGGCATCTGCAAGATTTCACAGACCGAAGGAAAACAAGCAGTAAGAGCTTATCTGAGGTCTGCCGTCTATGAGAGCCGGCTGTCAATCGCTCGCGAACTCCGACCAAACGGTCAAACTAGGCAGCGCTGATCAAATATGAATCGATATTATGTTACGTTAATGCCTATTTCTCGTCTCAAATGTTTTCAGAATCATCTTGTAGTGTACGGTTTAGCGGTGAAAACAGAACCATGAGGAGGTGCAGAAGTCTAGTTTTCTGTCAGAACACTTGAATTACAAAATACTGAAAGGTTATTATGGAATTTTTGCCCAATGATGCCAACAATACACTGCCTACTGCCACTTTAACTATGTAAAAGCTAAAAGAATATTCAATTAGGGGAACTTGGGATCCTTGTACTATTCTGTGTCTTAACAATACAATACAATAGGTGTTTACTTCCAGTTTTGGCCCTCCAAGGGAAAAAGTTTTGGCACTCCTACTTTACTTTGAGTAAAAAGCCATGTCACCCTGCCTCTTTACTGATTCTCTAAATACTTCACGATTTCGACTGTCAGGATGGTGAAAACACACCATAGAAATGTGACATCACAACCTGAGATAGGCTCTCGGCCCTTGGGACTGCAAGTATGAAATATGCATTCAGGTACCATGGCCTGCTCATCTTTTGATAAAGAGATGCTATTGTGAGACAGAGTCCCCCTGCAGCAGCCATCTTGGTCCATTTTCTAGTCTGACTGGTCTCCGCTGATGGTGCCTCATAAAGGAATCCAATAATCACATGCAGAGACCTTCAGGGGAGGAACTACAGTAACTGCCAAGTGTGTGTGTGTGTGTGTGTGTGTGTGTGCGTGCGTGCGTGTGTGTGTGTGTGTGTGTGTGTGTGTGTGTGTGTGTGTGTGTGTGTGTGCGCGTGTGTGTGTGTGTGTGTGTGTGTGTGTGCCCTCCACTGGCAGCGATAACCTCTGATTTATGGAGAGTGTGACCATCGAGGACAATGAGGCCAACAATGAGATTCACCACACCCTCTCAGCTCAAATACTCAATCTGGTCGCAGCCATAATGCTTTTTCCATAGACACCCATGTCAGGGTCACAAACCTCTTATTGCCTTGTTTTGTTGTGCTCGTCCTCTATTTGCTCTAGTGCTAATTTCCTCCTCCACTCACTCACTCACTCACTGTCTTGCTTACTTTCTATACTCTGCTTCAGTCTCTCTCTGTCTCGCTCTGTCAGTCTTATAGCCGGTATGTCAGATTGCTCTGGGGCACTGGTTAGCCTCTGACCTACCCGTGACCCATGGCTCCGTTGGCGGGTTTGACGATAAAGGTCTTCTGCTTGCGTTTCCTGCGTAGCTCCTTGACGTAGTTCTGGAACTGAGTGTACTCGGCGGGGAAGATCCAGGTTTTGGGTATGAAGCTGTACTCTTGAGGCTGGCACTTGATCATTCTGGAGAAACATTGAAAAAGGAGGTGTGTGGTAGTAAAGCAACATTTTTTATTTGTACTAGGGCTATCAAAGTAAATGCATTAATAACGCGTTAACGCAAACTTGTTTTAACGCCACTAATTTCTTTAACGCATTGATGTAATCGATCTTTCGGAGGTTGTAGCGGGCTCAGTTTTAAAGTTGGAGTGAAGAAACTCGAAAACCTAAGGAATCCATTGGTACTAACCATGTCATACTGGCTTGACGCAAAGGAGGTTAAATAACGCTCCAAAGTTACACAAAATTTTGGCAAGGAAAAACTGGCATGGCCATTTTCCAAGTGGTCCCTTGACCTCTGACCTCAAGATATGTGAATGAAAATGGGTTCTATAGATACCCATGAGTCTCCCCTTTACAGACATGCCCACTTTATGATAATCACAGGCAGTTTGGAGCAAGTCATAGTCAAGTCAGCACACTGACACACTGACAGCTGTTGTTGCCTGTTGGGCTTGAGTTTGCCATGTTATTATTTGAGTACCTGTGAGGGTTTCTGGACAATATTTGTCATTGTTTTGTGTTAATTGAGTTCCAATAATACATTTATACATAATTTGCATAAAGCAAGCATATTTGCCCACTCCCATGTTGATAAGAGTATTAAATACTTGATAAATCTCCCTTTAAGGTACATTTTGAACAGATAAAAAATGTGCTTTTAATTTGCGATTAATCACGATTAAATATTTTAATCGATTGGCAGCCCTATTTGTACTTTTTAAAAGATGAATTTTGTGCTTTACAGCAGTGTCTTCTACTTATTCAGCTTGTAATTGTGTAGTGCTACAAGTACCCAGTTGTGACTTCTTAAGAGCGCCAGCTGGCTAAACACTGACCTTCGAAATGTTTTTGTTTTTTGCACATTTACAACTGAACCAAAGCACTCTCATTTGAAAACTTACTTGGACATGTTTCTTGCGAGGCAGTCTTTCCGGCAGATTTCGCCCATGCCAGGGAAATGGTTAATTCTCTGCAGAGGGACAGGCAGACATAATAATGTTGTTAGGGCCATTACGCCACTCAATTCCACCCCCACCCCTCCGTAAAAATGAGCACATTAAAGGCAGCAACCTGAAGTGAGCTTACAATGTTCTGACATTTATGCCCAATTACGGACTCAAAACAAAAAGGTGACGCTGAGACCTTTCTCAACCCTTATTTAGTTTACCGTGTTTTTTTTATACTTTAAAGGTTGGGGAGGGAAGAGGCGAGGAAAAAAAAAAAGATCAATCTCAACTCCGAGGGGCCGAGGTAATTGGTTCTGCATCGCAAGCTCCTGCAGTGACAGTTGAATGAATTGCTTTGAATGTGCCGAAAGGGGGGTGGTGGTTGGGGGGGGTGGGGGGGGTAGGAAAAACTCTGGGTTTTCTGTATTCTTTGACCAAATGAGCCTGAACAGGGGCGTTAATTAGGCTCGTATGAACTGAAACTTGACAGCAAACTCTCACAGTACATCACTAAACGGAAAAAAGGAAAGAATTAAAAGAGGGAAA
Organism: Sebastes fasciatus; assembly: GCF_043250625.1. NCBI lineage: Eukaryota > Metazoa > Chordata > Actinopteri > Perciformes > Sebastidae > Sebastes > Sebastes fasciatus. The sequence continues at coordinate 14,721,498 of NC_133799.1, forward strand.
GAGAGAAAGCAGAGGGGGGAAAAAAACAAGAACGCAGAGTGTAAAAGGATCCCGTGATTATTATCCAAACGAGACAGACGTAATTAGGGATTCGGAAGAGATTGCACAATTATGCCAATGCCGCGAGACGACGTGGCTTGTGAGGGGAAATCAAAACCAATTGTTGAGGGACTTCTACTTTTCTGCTGAGAAATTATCTCATGAAACGCCACAGCGGCGCGAGAGACACAAGCGAAAACAATTGACAGCAAATCACCCGTTCTATGTGAAAACATTAGCCACATTGCTACACGTTAAGCTGTTACAGTATTTGTAATATTCAATCTACTTAGCTGAACTCTTGCTGCCCCTGTCCTAACAAGCCATACTCTTTCTAGCCTGTGATTTAATCGATCATTAGTGCCCAGTCTAATCAAATAAGCACTCGGGAAGATGGATGGCTAACGCTCGGAGCTGAGGGGGGAGCAGCAAGTTCAGTCAGCAGGACAGGGAGGTCAAACAGAGTTAAGATCACTTTCAGACTTGTACACAGAACTCAGAGCAACCCTTGTTGTTCAGGCCCGTCTTGTCAACATCACTAGTGACATGTGAAACCTGCCCCCCACCAACTGCTGCTCACAACTTGTCAGTCGACCTGTCAATCTTCTTATCTGTCTCTGTGTACGCTCTGTTGTTCCCTCTCCCACTCACTCTTTCCTATCTGCTGTCTCCCTCTTACCTCCCAGGGTCTGAGGAAAAGCAGATGGACACATCTTCCCTCTATCTTCACTTGTTTCATTTCTTTCTATTCTATTTTATTTCATCCTGACATTTACTATTACTACTTAAAACCTAATCTTCTTTTCCCAGCTCCAACTGTCCCAAATGTCTCTACTGTATATAGCATCCTCTTTACATCTGCTCTAATCTTTTTTTTCCTTCTATTTTCCTTTACCTATTCTTTTATTTCTACTGAAGACAAGTAGAAAAATGTATTGTAAAGCAGGGTGGTGTGCAAACACCCTTTTTTATTAATGGAAGAAGTAACATATGCAAGTAAACTCTACATTGTGTTGTTTTAATTGTTCTCATTTGAACTGAAACTTCACAAGGTCAGTTATTATCAGTTTTATGACTTGCCAACTAAATAAGTTTCCGTACTAATTAGACATTTTAAAATTTTCACAAATACAAGTAGGGCCTGGCGATATGGAGGAAATCAAATATCACAATATGTTTTACCAAATACCTCAATATCCATATTGCAGGGTTGACCATTGGTGCTTTTACAAGAGATTTACACAATGAGATTTTTGATAAATAATCATCAGTAATGTGGATATAATGACTAATTGGATAAAGGCAAATAATAGAGCAGCTAGAACAGTCTGGCAAGTTCAGAAAATGTCATCAATTTACTGTAATGCAGCCTTTAAAACCAGGAAAAGACAACACTTATGCCATATAATGATATTATGATATTCAAAATCTAAGACTACATCTAGTCTCATATCACAATATTGATATATTATCAATATACTGCCCAGCTTTATGTACAAGTGTTGATTACAAAGAGAATTTACTTTCTTAAAGGACCAGTGTGTAATAATTAGGGGGATCTATTAGCAGAAATGGAATATAATATTAATAAGCATGTTTTCTTTAGTGTATAAACCTGATAATAAGAATCATTGTGTATTCGTTACCTTAGAATGAGCCGTTTATATCTACATAGGGAGCGGGTCCTCTTCACAGAGTCCGCCATGTTGTACCGCTATGTGTCATCAGTAGCCCAGAACGGACAAACCAAACACTTAACTTTTCCTGTTTGGGCCAGAGTCGATAACGTTACTCGCTCCCGTCGCCACCGCTCTCTCTCTTGCTTCACCACTCACTCCCCACATACACACAATCTACGCACTGGCTCTGCTCCAAATGGCTCTAGATAAGGCCGTTCAGGTTTTCGTGAGGGCCACCGTAGCTCTCCAACGTGCTTGGCACACGGGAGAGGCTTCAGTTGGTTGCAATCTCCTCACCTCACCGCTAGATACCGCCAGATCCTACACACTGGACCTTTAATTCTTGATGAACCTCTTTGCAGGCATGTGCTCACTGTCGAAGTAGCAGTATACATGAGACCTTGTTGTCCTCACCTGTAATGTGTATGTTATATCAGAACTGCATACGCTAGCAAATGTTATTGGTTTGACAATAAGTGTGAATAAATATTTTGTTAGAGTTCAGATTTCAAACTTTAGTGCAAAATGTTTTAAGGCTCGAGTGTTTGCAGCAGTTCAACAAGCCAACAGTTTCGGTTTGTATTGCAGTTTTGGGGTTTCGGTTTGTTTTGCACCTAATGGAGAAGAAAAACATAACTATTTCCAATGTGTTTGAACTCCAAAATATATAAATAGATTGATGATTGATTGATTGATTGATTGATTGATTGATTGATTGATTGATTGATGGTACTGAATGATATTTCTATATTATATGAAGCCATAACATTGATTTTATACTTGAAATAAGGCAGGCTACTTAATGGTCAAGTAGGTTTATGTTCAGATAATTGCCTCATCTATAATTGCCTCATCTATTTGTGATTTGTGAATAAATTGACAATGTCTCTGGCACCTCATCAAATAGAAGTCAATTAGTAGGCCTGTATTTAATAGTGGTGCAACGGTTCAACAAACCCACGGTTCAGTTTGTACGTCATTGAACAGTTCGATTCTCTACGGTTTGGTTTTGCATCCCTAGGAGAAGGCCTTGCATGTTCTTTCTACAAGAGAGTTAAAAACCTATCTAGGAATGCTTTGTGCTGTAATAACTTTGAAGAATCTGCAGAAAATCGTTTCATGTTTATCCAACTCTAACGAAAGGAGTTTTTGAAGGAAGGGATTTTGTTTTCTTTATAGGAAAAATCATTAAGATTAAATTCTCTATGACGGGACGGGAGGTTGCAGTAGCTGTCATGTTCATCCTTTGTATCCCTTCTGGTGCACTGCAGTGTTTCATTTCACAGGCTTTTCTTTCTCCTTTTCTCTTAAGGGAAAATACTTCCTCACCTTACGGGTGATATGCACATCAGAGGCAGCTTATTTTGTTTTTAATATTTGGTTTATCTTTAAAGTAGGTTGAACACATATGTTCTTCTGCTCGAGTCTTTTCACTTCCACAGTTACATACTTCCACTGGGAGCTGATCAGTATCATGGTCTTTGGCTGCTGGCCACGGAGCAGCTTTATTGGAGCAAACTGTAAAGGTTAACATTCAAGTTTTTTTCCTGTTCAGTGCAGCAATTGGATCTGACACCCTTACTCTTCAGCTCTCTTCTCTAACCTCTAGGCTACGGTGCCCCTGAACACGGTGTGCTGACTTAAAATGGTATAGCCATGCAGCGTACCTGATAATTCCTGAGCTCAGCAATTTTCTCGTGCTGCACGGCCGAGTCGTTCCAGATGAGGTTGGCGGTCTCGTCATCTTCCCGGGTCTTGATGTAGTCCAACTCGTTGATGACTATACGAACTGTGGGAAAACACTCGCATTAGATTGTATGCTGTGCAGTCATTTAAATCAGTGGTTCCCGACCTGGGGTCCCGCCAAAGATCACAAGGGGTGCGCCCCGATTTGTCTGCTCTGAGGTTGTCAAAATTAGATTTGAAAAAGATATATTTTCTTTTCTACTTAGTAGGCCACATTCTATTTGAACCCGATATTTCTGCACAGTTACATATAAAGATTAAGTCAAGTCAAGTCACTGTTATTTGTATAGCCCATAATCACAAATTTGCCTCAAGGGCCTTTACAATCTGTACAGGATACGACACCTTCTGTCCTTTACAGTGCGACCCTCTCATCAGATAAGGAAAAACTCCCCCCAAAAAAAACCTTTTATCAGGGAAAAAATAAAACATGGAGGTTAGGCTAGACTAATATTATTAGTAAGCCTATTATACTCTTAGAATTAGATTCCAGTCGTGGCTACGTAGGATTATTTCCGACTCTTGTGATCCAAACATTTCCAATAACTCCAGAGTGTTGTAAAGTCCAAAAGTAAAAAGGTATTTTATTTTTTTATCTGACGAAATATTCTGCTTCAATCCATATTTGTTGGCGTTAAGCCTTTCAAAAAGAACATTTTCATTGAGGTAAAAAAAAAAAACTCTATGCAAAGACAACACGCACCTGTATTAATGAGACGGTCTAGCAGCAAGCTAACAGCACCATAAATAACATTTATTTAACCACTCATATCATATTATGTATCTGCATTCGCTTGACGAATCCATCAAGACATCATCACTTTATTTAAGTTGACGAAACTAATGAGTTATATAGTTATATTCATTATGAAAGTTGATTTAATAAAAAAAAAAGACTAACTCATTTAATACACTGAATCAAGTTATTAATTTATTGAGAACTTTTTTTCAGAGTGATGACTTCAGAAAATATGGGGGGGAGGTTAAGCTCTTCTTAGATATGAGTGGGGGGGGGCTTCAAGCTAAATAAGTTGGGAGCCACTGATTTAAATAAACTTTATATTCATGATCACAACGTAACTTACTGTTATAGATGTAAAATGAGAGCAAGATGTGACTTGGACCCACAAATCAAATATTTCTACTTAACAGATCAATGTTTCACTCAAATATTTCGCTAGGCTTAATTTCTGTTTTTGCATACATTAAGAGAGAAATGAGTCCGGGAGATTATAAATCAAAAAGCTCAGCAATATTTACCATTCATGGAATGGTTGCAGAGCAGCCAATCGTAATGCCTCTCTTCAAAAAGATAAATTAATTGTCTGTAATGCATTCAAATCCCACTGGAAACCCCATAGTATGAGAGATAGGTGGCAAGCCCATTTGGACATTAATCCGACAACTATTCATTATTCAGTGAGTAATGAAAAATTCATATGCCCTAACGAAACGAGGTATTAATTAATTTCTTGAAAGCCTTCACAAACCTGGAGACGGCTTGCCTAATGTTGCATGATGGCACTTGAATGGGGAAAAAGGTGTTTCCGATGTAACTTCACCCATCTGTTAACGTCGGTGGAGGCTAACGGTGTTTTGCTAACTGGAACAGGGAGGGTTTACATCGCAGCGGCCGGCCCGTGCTTACAGTTACCAGTAGGGTCTTTGAGTACAAAGCTATAATAAATCCTTTCTTACACACCTCACGTAACAGACATCCTTAGGGCCAGAGCGTACATTCCCTTCTCAGTGGGTGTAAAGCAGATTTTCAGCACCATATTCCCTGACCTTTAACCTTTACCTGTAATACTATCAATTCTAAAACGAAAAAAAAGACAGCTGCAAAAAAGGTAACAGCAAAAATGAGCCATCCATCTGGCCCTTAGTGCTAATTTTGCTTCAAAATAGCCGTGCTCTGCTCTCCGAATGGCCACTGTGAGGGTCTCGTCACAGCAAGCGAACTGAATCACAGCTAGACTCCCATCTACCTACAGGATCCGGGCAGCCCCCAACTTCTACTTGCTGCTGCTGACTCCTTAGTTTCATAGGTTGTAGTTCACCCCTGAGAGCCGTGCTGCCACACTGGCATATCCTGGCCATGTGAGGAGTGCTTACTGTGCTTCTGTTTGCCCTTCTCAAAAAGACCTCACTGCCAAGTTAAATTACCTCAATAAAGATTTATGTATGTATGTAAAGCCGAGCTGTCTCTGTGTGAACTGTTGCTGGACTGCAACTCTATTAGGTTTAATTTAGGACATTAACCAACAACGGCCTCCTTCAGACAATCCAGCACAGCAAATTAGATTTTATTGTTGGGAGTAAAATCTACAGTGTATTGTTTTATTGTTGAGACAACATTGTGATTAGATTTGCTGTTGTTTTGAGGGACTGACTGAGCCATACTGAGAGAGCTGCTTCCAAAATTAATATACAATTCCGTGTGTCACAGTATATTAATTGTACCTGCAGGACCACCCAAAATGTTGGTCTTGCTCACTCATGAAATTTTCATGAAGAAGTTAAAAATATAAATTCATAAGCTTGCAATCTGAGGCTTTGTAGTAGAGTAGGGCTGGGCGATATGGAGATAATCAAATATCACAATATTTTTGACCAAATACCTAAATATCGATATTGCGACAATATTGTAGGGTTGACTATTCGTTTTATAAAATATTTGTATAATGAGATTTTTGATAAATAATCATCAGTAACGTGGATATAATGACTAAGTGGGTAAAGACAAATAATAGAACAGACATGCGTCTCAATTGGGGTTTTTACAGCAGTTTGCGACACACAGCCTCTTGCCTGTTTATGTCCGGCTCTGTGCGTTGTACACAAACCAAGGCCTATTGAAAGAGGCTGGGACACGGGTCTTGAGGTGTGGGGTATAACACATGCGCAGTGTAACTGGAGCTGCAGTCGTGTGTTGCGATTGGCTCAATTTCGGCGAGTGCAGACCAGATTTTACTGCGCATGTGCTGTACCCCAAAGATATGACGCGTTGATGACGCGTGACATTTCCTCTTTACGGAGATGCATTCCCAAAAGAAAAGTCCACATTTCTGTTTGAAAGGAGAAACACACCTACTTTTAAACATTATGAAAGGCTTGGATAGGTTTTTTGGATATGTGCAAATATTACAACACCGATCTTTTCAAGAAGGTGGTTTTAGGAATGAAAGAGAATCCTCCACCAGTTACGTGAATCGGAGTATGAGCAGCTGCATGTAAACGGGAATATTAGTGGAATATTAATTTTCATTAGCCATGTAAACAGCTTAGTAGGAATATTGTCTTTTTCAGAATAAGGGCAAAAAACTTAATATTTTGTGGATGTAAACATAGTCACTGTTAATAGCTTATCATGTCTATGCAGGTAATAAACTGAAAAAACTAGTTATACTAATACTACAACTGAAGCCACAATCACGAACACTACTGCTAAACCATTTCAGGCAACTCGCTTGTTTTCCGACAAAAAACATCAATACTAGGATAATGCACATCTTTGAAAGGGTTTCATCACCCATCTCAAAGAAAGCCTCTTTTCATCCTGCTACTAGCTTCTCCATTAAGACAAACTCTGTGATCAAAAGATATGTTATCTTTGTAGACAGACACTTCTGTCGTGTTTATGCCTGTTTTAGCTCCTTTTTCAAACCCATTCTTTAATCTTAAATTGAACATTTTTATGTATTGTTGTGGTTCCTGTAATTTCAGAAGCGTTAATTAGAAACACCGTACCAATCTCATATTTGGTGCCAGTGACGTTGGCGTTGATGGTGCCTTTCTTCTTCTTGGTGCGCACCTTCCTCTTCCCCCTGCTGTGGTAGGAGCCCACAGATGGCCTGTTCACGGGGGACGCTCCTTGATCCTCTGGAGGAAGAGAAGGCACACAATAACAACACTAGATACAGTCACAGCTTGTGCTCCAGACTGGGAGGGGAGCAGTGGAGTATTGTAATATATTTGACTCACATCTGCAGGGGATTTAGTGGAGTTTGTTTATGGGGCTGGAGTGTAAATGAATTAGGCATCTAGTTTGCTATAGCTGCATGCATCATGATCCCTTTATCATTGCGTGTGTGGCTCTATGCAGGAGAGAATAGTACTGATGATGGTGGCAGGTACATATACTGTATGAGCAGGTGGCCAGGTGTGTGTGTTTAAAAAAAAACATGCAAGCCGACTAACCATCTAACAGAATATCCCTGTCAGTCCTGAGAGAGTTGGACCTCTCTTACTCACCTCCTTCATTGGGAGGGGAGGGCATCTCAGGGGTTGGAGGAGTGAAGGGGCAAGCCAAGCTTTCTGCCAGGCTTGGCGGGAGGGCGGGCCTCACAGGGTACTCGCAGCACCCTCCGAGGGCTCTCTCACACTCGCAGTAGTTAGTCTTCCCTGCCTTGGGCTGTGTGGACGATGTGGTTCAGGATGGCCCAATGGATCATCTGAGCATCTCCCTGGCGCCTCTCAGCAACATAAAGAGCAGCAGCAGAGTCTGAGTGGGAGTTAGAGAGGGGGGTAGCAGCGGTGGGGGAAGAGTGGGAGGGGGAGGGCCTCTCAAGGGTCCACACAGCCCCAGCTTCTTTACAGCCCCAGAGGAGAGAGGGAGGGAGGGGGTGGACAGAGGGATGGATAGGAACGCCTGTAGAAGAGAGGAAAAAAGATCTTTTTACAGCAGCAGAGCGGTATTGGTAGTTGCTCAGAGGGTGACTACAGTGCACGCTGTGTGTATGTTCTCACTGGACTGTAGTGCGTTGGACATGCTTTTGATGTAGCGCAGCAGCACACAGGCCTATCACAGGCTACATCAGTCAATCTGACACAGAGTGAGCGCAGCAGTTCAGCGAGAGCTGCGTACAGCTCTGACACCGCTGTACTACTAATGAAATAATCTAAAGCTGTGCGACGTCCGCCGGACTAATTGGTATTCTGCGGAACCGTTGTGAAATATTAATGTGGATGTCAAATAAAAGCGTTTGCGGACTCTCACTGTCTCTGATGCTTTGTGCCAGCTGGGTTTCATTGTATGGCTGAGAGGTCACTTCATTCGAACAGATGGCATCTTTACAGTGGTTTGTTAAAAGGATGCTTCAGGCTATGAAGTGGTGAGGGAAATTAACACCAGTCATCAGACAAATTCTGTTATTGTTTGGCTGTGGTCGGAGAGTGTGTCTTCAAACCACTTTCGGGGGTAATCAACCATCGCTGTGATGCCGTGTCAAATCTATTTTTTTGCTGGCTGGGGCAGCATAGTGACTCAGTGGTTAGCACTGTTGCTTCACAGCAAGATGTTTGAGTCCCTGTCTTCTGTGAGTAGGGTGTGCATGTTCTTCTTTTGTCATTGTGGGTGACTCATGTACAGGTGCTCTAGATTCCTCATATTTCCAAAGACAAAGCAGCATTCAGGTGGACTGGAGACTCTCAACTGCCCATAGGGTATGAATCCATGTGTGAAGTGACTGGCAAGCCATAAATTTACAGCTTGCTTGGAACGATTCCAGCTGCTCGTGATCCTCGCGAGTCAAACAGTGTATGTAGCTGCTCAATTTTGAGTCGACAATGATCCATACTAATGGATCACCCCCCTCAAGGAGCTGCAGGATAAATCTGAAAGGTTGTGAGATGTTGAGAGATAAACAGCACATTTCTGCAACACAAAATGAAGTATATTTATTCAAAATCGGTTCTTTTGGTCTTAAGCGTCAAAGATTTCTTTAGTCGTTTTTTATGCTTTTTTCATGCTGATTTATTTCCAAGAAACTTATGAGCACATCTTTGGTAAACACAAGACTTAAAGTGGTGTCTTTGGTAATCAATGAGTCAACAAAATCGCAGTAAGAGTGCTAGTCGACTAAGAAATTCTTTGGTCGAGGACAGGACTAATATTTATGATACTCTCATATTTTCTGGTTTTCTCGTGAATTACTGGATCATTTTTACCTCATCAAGTTTTAAAAAATTATTCAAATAAAAGACAAGAAAAAAATGCCACTTTTTGGCTGACCTGCTCACAACAAGAAAGAACTGCAAAAAAGGGATGCAACTTTTTCACGCGTCACAACAAGCTAAAAAGTAGGAACCGCTACCTCAGTTTCCTGCTCGGCCTCCTCCCATGGTGAACAAAAATGTGACTCAAAAAGATGCAGGGTATCAGTCTGTGAAGCGTAGTAACAGATATAAATACATAAACTAGGTAATAAATAGGGCTGCAACTAACAATTATTTTTATTGTTGATTAATCTGTCGATTATTTTCTTGATTAATCTATTAGTTGTTTGGTCTATAGAAAATGGTGAAAAATGTTGATCAGTGTTTCCCAAAGCCAAAGATGACGTCCTCAAATGTCTTGTTTTGTCCACAACTCAAAAATATTCAGTTTATTAGTAAAGAAATGAGAAAATATTCACATTTAAGGAGCTGGAATCAGAGAATTTTGACTTTTATTCTTAAAAAGGTTACTCATATTGATTAATTGATTATCAAAATAGTTGGCCATTAATTTAATAGTTGACAACTAATCGATTAACCATATCAGCTCTAGTAATATACACCAGTAAGGTTGCATCTACAGTAAACTTATGATGCCGCTTCTGCTTTTCATACAGAGATCAACAGTAGCCTCTAGTGGTGAGAATATACTGAAAAGCCCATTCCCTATCTACCAGTGTTTACTATCCACACAGATACACCTGTAGGTCTACATGTACACACAGGCACATCAGAAGAAGATATGCACATACGCTGACTTGAAAAGCAACCCTATCGATTCGATCAGCATCTTCTGGACAAATTAGAATGGGGAAACAATCCAATCGCATTACTCGATCACTCGGTAGTCTTCACTGTCGGCCTCTCGGTCTGCCTGTGGTAAGCACAAGACATTGATCCTGGAGAGGACAGAGACTGGAATGAGATCAGCTCAGAGGGGGGGGAGCAACAACAAAGAGTCAGGGTGATAAAGTGAGGCAAGCTGTGCTGTTGACAACAACCTGCCCCCACCTCCCAGCGGTGTACCGGCTCTCTGTACAGGAGGCAGGGAACACTGTCTCTATAGGAGCACTGGACCTCGGTGTCATGTAATCCCTCAGGAACAAAGGGGGATCTGACAGGCACATATTATGCAACTAAACACCTACAAGCACACACGCATAGGACTGGAACACAAAAGCATAATCTAATGCAAGTAATCTCGGAAAAATACACACAGTCCCCAGACAAAGGCTGTGGTGTTAATCCTAATTATTTTTGCACAATGTTGCAGGATTATGAGTCTTAATAATTTAAGGATCAATTATTTTATTGCTCTTTTTTGTGTTTCATCAACATTGAATATCAGCAGCTACAGTAGATATTCTAAATTAAACATTATGGCTTTGTCCGATATCACATACTATGCAGTACATAACCAATATGTGTACTATCGTTCAACATACTTTTGTGTGAATAAACAGTGGTATGTATCTTTTCGGACGCACTGAGAAGTAATTTGCGTCGTCACTTCCTGAGTGCTTCCTTGCCGGTTGGAGACGTGTAACCTTGGTAACCTGGGCCAATCTCATCTGACCAAAAGGAAGATTTGTGAGAATCAAAGTCTGAATCAATTTAAAAACTATATTATGCCTAGCAAAGTGAAATCAAATACTTAAATTGAAGCGTTATTGATGTTACAGAGCTGCCCGTCAACGTCTGTTGTGAACGTTGTCATTACTATCGCATTGCATTGTGGGATATTTATGCCGCCGTATTGTCCAGCGTTGCATACCGTAATATGTCACCTGAAATAGTATGCAATTTGCGTACCATTGGTTTGATACTAATGTTTTGAACATATTAAAAAATCAGTTTAGCGTACTAATTGGCATGTTAGTATGTCATTTTGGATGCAAACATAATGTTTAATATTTCTATTTATGTCAATATTAAGAATTGTTAATGGTGTTAACCTCATGTTTCAGATCTTCCGTTTCAAAGTGGTAATATTTAGCATTAAGCTTGGACCTAAAATATCTAAAGGCAGGATTGGTAAGGATCTCGACAGCAATCAATACATCAAATGCCCTGACAAAAAAAAGAAACAAATCTGGTATCTGCGGCTGTCGCAGGACTGTAATAAACCCGTCCAATCATTTCATTAGGCCTGAATGTTGATTGGACGGGCTACCTACCTGTCTACCTGCCTGACCTAAGACCTGAAGCGACTGTCAGTGTTGCCGACTTGGCAACTTTCTCTCTAGATTTAGGGACTTTTGGAGCTAGTGCTGCTAGCTACTTTTATTGGAGAATAGTTGGCAACACTGGGCTGGGTTTTTCAGCTGGATCATTTTTTTAAAATCTAGTGTACTCTTGCTAGTTTCTCAAGATTGCCCACCTTAAGTCGTGCTACAACGATAACTGGAAGAAAAGCATATTCACCAATAGAAATTTCCAATATCTTCTCCGATAATGTGTAAATTTCTTTCTTTGCACCTCTAGATTTCACATTTCTATCTATGCTTTTTTGCCTGACTACCATATATAAGGTCACATTTTAGGCCCTTTGCCAGCTCACTGATGGATGACCCAGCAAAGAGAGGCTCTGTCGTGCTTTGCTCATTTGTCTTAGTGTTAGTGGTGGTTATCAGCTGCAAGGCGGCCTAGTTTTACTTGCATTCACATGATAGAAGAGGGATTTCAGTGTAACTGGACACCAGATTAGAGTGATTGTTATCACACTGACTGATAGAGTGACTCAAGCAGGACATCCTGTTTTGACGTCACAAGTTTGAATTTATCTCAGTGACTTTTATCACATACCATATCCTTCCTATCATTGCAGTAATTTTATTTCCTGTCTAATAAAATAGAAAAGGTACAATTTTTTAAAAAGAAACATTACAAACAACGTATGCTTGATATAAAAATAATGATATTTATGACATATTTTACAAAGCTGTCCTATATAGTACACTGCATTATGCTGAAGCATCTGACAAAAATTGAGTAATCTGAAAAAATATCTGAAACATCTAAAAAAAAAAAAAATTAATAAATAAATACATTAAAAAAAATGATGATTAAATAAAAAATAACGTACAACAATAATAATTAAAAATAAATAATTAAGTGAAAGGTTACCATTTCTCCCTGTTCCTAGCCAGGCAGCCAGCCATCACTCAAACATTAACCTTTTCCTCAGTCTCTTGTAATGTTTCAGACATACATTAATTTTACATAAAGTGAATATAAGGTTCCCAGATAGTATCAAAGGCATATATGTAATTTTTTTCATTGAGAGGCAGCCTTCTGGTCACTTTTCGTAAGATTGTGTGGTATACAACATGAGTACATCCACAAAATGGGTTCAGACCTTGAAAGAATTACTTGCCAATATATTTTACTGCTAGCATCATCGCAATTAATCCTTCAGGGAAGTATTAAATCTTCACTAAATCCCCTCCACTAAGTAGCTACTGTTAATCCTCCGATGCTGTGACACTTTTTCTCCAGCAGAGGGAGCCAGAGGGCCACCACAGCAGAGCAGAGCTGAACAGGCAGATCTCCTATTTGATGCTGATCTCATGCAATTCCCCTTTGCCACACACACAACACAGAAAGGCTTCATTGTAGAGAGTCAGCTCTCCATGCTGCTCATCTGCATCACTCTCTGTCTCACAGGCTCTAAATGCGTGACAAAAGCATGTCTGTCTTTCAGGGTGTTGTCATGCAGAATTCCCCCCTAATTATCCAGCACGAGTTCAAGTTGTTAATGAGTGTATCTCATATATATGTATATATATATATATATACAGTATGTGTTTTGTCTGCAGCATTCATACTACATCCAATTTACTGAAAGAATATTAGGATGTAAAGCAGTTCTAGTTCAAAACTACCAAGAAATTCATCTTCACACTGATTGATATAGAGTGCTACAGGAATGAGTCCTAAATCCCGGAAATGAGTTATCATTTTAAGCACTTCTGGTTTCTTCGTCTGGAGGTCAATGGGTTTTTTAAATGGGTTTTTGGTTAGATGTCTGAAATAAGGTCTGTGGTCAACACAAGCTTAAGAGATTTTAATGTTCTGTTCTGTGATTTAAAATACGTCAGTAAATATTCCACTCAACATTTTACGTGTCTTACAAAAGGTGGTTGCTATCAAGCGGCTAAATGAGACTACTAAATGTCATCACGCCGACTTGTCCACGTTACAGCCTGGCTGTGTTTACCGGCACTCGTGCGCGCCCGTGGTAGAGTTTGTTTCTAGCCTAACATTAGCTTTTTACTTCTGGCGATTGCATTCACACTTCAAAAATCATAAAGGTGGTGTTCAGTAGTGGAGATTATCTTACTGAACAAAACGTGTAAGTATCCTACACGTTTGTTTGCCACAAAGCTTTTTTTCTGCAATAATAATGGAAAAATCCCATTGGCTTTTTTTGGAGGGAACCAGGGCGATGCTGACTTCCTGGTTGGCCTACAAAATAGCGTCATCCCTGGAGCACTCTATTATCTATTATTATTACTATCATAAGACAATGGCACTAAAAAAAATACGATACTCCCTTTTATATCAAAAGCAAATCCAAAAGGACAGCACAAATAGCTTAACAAGAAGTGTGCCAAAGGAAAAGCTGAACCGACGCGGTAGACTGTTTATTCATGACAGCTGGTGTCACACCTATTACACAAGTCCCTTCAACAACCAGCGGTGCTTCCCTTGAGGGTTCGTTTTATGTTCCTCCTGCCTTACATGATGAAACTACATCTTGAAAGCAGTCGTCAAATACAGAATCAATAGAAAGGCTTGCGGGAAACGCCACTTAGCCTTGTGTCAGCAGTTCTTTTCTGAACAGGCAGTATGTCCCAGTCTTGCCATTACAGCAGTGCAGGGACCTCGGGGTATGTATAACCATTCAAAAGAAGAGCAGAGACACGTACTATTACACATCCTTGACTGAAAAGCAAATGTAAACAAAAGAATTTTCAAGTAGAAAATTGACCTTTTTGTCACATAGTATAAATCCTTTTCACTGGAATTTTCTTACACTTAAACAGCACAATGCCAATGTGAGTGTGAACATCTTTAAGGTCTGAAAAATACAGTATGCTTACAAGATCCCTTTTGTAAAAACTCTTTCTATTCTTGGCCGCTACCACCACATTGTCCTCCCAGGAAAAATGATAGCTGAGTTTGCGGGCTACTCTCACAGGGAAGTAGTTGGTTTAGAATTGCCAGCGGGTCTAAAATTAGCTCAAACCAGTGATCCAACTCTGGCTTCGTGCCTTCCTCCAGATATGAGGAGGAACAAGTGTGGGAGCTTTCAGCCCACAGGGTACTGAAATACACTAACAAACAGCTGAATGCTAAGCTTAACTTTATCAGAGAAAATCTACAGCGATGCATGCAAAAATGTCTAATAAAAAAAATCAGCCGCTTCCTTAAACGTTTAAGGTTTTGCCTGACCTTATTTTCTGGATTAATGGAAAAAAAATGGAGCAAATAATTTATGGTTGCAACAATGTGAAAAAGCACTGCGCTCAAAGTAAGCTTTACATGCAGGTTTATCATCACCACATATGAGTATAAGTTCAACTGTGAATCATACACACTTTGCTCTACATTTGTACCTAATCCTGTCTGATTCTTTCCAGATTAGACTGGTTTTCATGCGATCGGGAAAACCCAGTGTGGTGTCCATTTTTCATAAAAATCAAACTTAAATCAAAGGGCCACTGACGCACCATGGGTATGTGGTTTGCGCAGGCAAAAGAGTCCATTGTCCATGCAAAATGTATGTGTTTTTGATCATTTATTTAGCCAAAAAAAGCAAGCAAACGAGGCACAAAGAAAACATGGATGTCACTGGCTCTTTTGTTCTGGTAAAAAAAACATAAGCCCACCCAGGTGCATGCTGGTGCTATATCTGCCTACCTACCTATATAACCGCGGGTGCCCACAGTTTTACCCAATTCATAAACAAAAGAAAACAAAATACTAATTATGCAAAACACTAAATATAGGCTACTAAACAAGAAAATAATTAAACTAAATAAATAACTAGCAAAAGAAATCACTGTCAAAAATCAAATCTAAATAAAGTGAACATCCAGAATAATAAATCAAACAATACTAATTATTATTAGTAAAACAACAACTAAATACTAACAACAAATGAATAGCTCCTACACCCAGCATTATATTACAAAGGGAAGATGCCTGTCAATCAAAGATGAATTAATCACCTGGAGAAAAAAAAAGCTGCTGACACAGATATGTGAACTGTTGTGCATATGACATGTAATTTAAAACCTGTATCAAATAGCAACCAAGCCTACTTGCTTAGATATTGTAGTTGCAATGTGCTGCAATGAATATCATGTATTAATCCAAAAGCTGCAGGACGCCAACTGTAGTCTGCATGCAAATACAAGATTATACATATCATATCCTTCTTAATAGCCTTATCTCTGGGATAATTCCAGGAGGCAGGATGCCATCGAGAGCTCATATGTTATGTTATTATTATGTAATACATCTGCTCTTTTAAGGACTGGTCATCTCCAGGCTGCTCTCTCAGCATATGGTCTCTTAAGTGGACTACAAAACAGACCAGACTAAATCAAATGGCTCTTCAAAGAACAGTGTAATGAACTCTGAGCATCCACTGCAATAGTATTGCATGCCAAGACCAGATTTATTTACATGCAAAGCTAGCCTGAGCTAAGAAGCTATGCTACTAAGACAGGGTCTGAAATTAACCTTTTTCCTCACCTGCCACTGTGGCAGGTCACTGAACATTTCTACCGGCCACTCATTTTTTTTGTCTGCCACTAGGTAGAACGCTTTAAAACTGTAAACACTGAGTGGTACCAGACGGTAGAATTATGGAATATATCATGTAACCTTAATCCATGACTATATTTGGTAACACTTCATTTTACAGGTCTGCAAATTTCATGGTAATTAGGTGATAATTAGCAAGTTACATATTTGAAATTTCTTTGGAATTACTGCCAAATTACCCAAATATTTACCAAATATTTACCTCCAAAACCAAACCTAATAGAAGACACTTCTGATCAGCACAAATCTCACCATTGTGTGACTTATTGTGTACACAAATGTAACCTGGTAGCTGATGTCATGATTCAGGGAGTTTTTTAAAGAAATTTCAAAGAAGTTATTTGCTAATTATCATCTATTTACCAGCAGACATGGAAATAAAGCATATACTATACACATTATAGACTGTAATTTTAATTTCCGATTAAGTTTTGACCAAGTTGTTGCTACATTAAAATGGGTAGTTAAGGTTTTAACAGGTTCCTGTTCATTTTGAAGATTTTTTTATCAAATTGTTGGTGTATGTACTTATTACTTATTACTTTCAGTAAATGTATATTTATATATTTATTTGGAAATAAAGCATATCAATTAACTTTGTATTCTTTTCCTGGAAATGTATTAAATAAATTACCAGCTATTGGGGAATAGCAGAATATAATTATTAAATTATGCTTATAATAAAGTAATTTTCAATAAATTTATAGGTAAATACTGGGGGTAATTTGGCAGTAATTCCAAAGAAATTTCAAATAGGTTAACTTGGTAATTATCAGCTAATTACCATGAAGTGTTACCATATATTTAATTTAGGCTTTAGAATTACTTTGTAAAAATAATATTTCTTAATATAAGGAAAACCTGTCTGCCAGGTGGCAGGTGCTAATTTCATTCCCTGTACTAAGAGCAGCTAGGAGGGGGATCTCTGCTTGTCACAGCATAGCAGCAGTCAATATGGTATCTTCCAGATCACTGAAAGGGATAGTAGGCCATCCCCCTTTTTTAACACATCTTGTCTTGTATTTCAGGATGATTAGTGCAAGCTGGATTTCTTAAACCTCGCGTGTAATATCTTAGATGTCAGGAAATTGGTCAAATTGAATGTCACAAAGGTGAAACAAGGTGTTCTTAATGCTATGAATAAGCTAGTGGTGGCTAACGTTAGGGTTGCTAGTGTCCAGGTCAGGTGGAAGGATCACACACAAGGAAACAATCTCAGTTCACCTGCTACACATCAAAGCAGCGTTAATGTTTAGCCTTTTGAATGACGGCCTTGTCATTGTTAATGTAGCTTCAAAATGAAATGAATTACTGAATGGGATCTAATGAATCAAAGAGGAACACATAATGACCCTGTGCTACTTGTACAGTTAGCTTAGCTTAGCAGAAGGATGGAGAGGCGACAGTAGGCGAAGTAGCCCGTTTAACGTTACCTTATTCAGTCCAGTGCAGCTCTTTTGCTGGTCTCAGCCGCTGTTAAGTGAAACACTGTCTCTGTAAAGAACCAGTCCAGTCCCCAAGAGTGTTTTTAACACTATAACAGTGTTTATTTTGGCGTTACTACTTAAAAACTGACGTTACTTAACAGACAGAAATCAGTATCTTGAAGTCCTCTTGTGTGTGCTGTATGAGAGTGCTGGAGCGAGTCCAATGGGCGAAACCATTCAGAGAGAGGGGGGGTGGGCTGAATAAAGTGCTGAAGTTTGCATTCTCAATGTGGCACCAACGTGACGTTTGGTGTATTGTAGGCAGTACATGTTAAGTCAGCACATGTTATTTTAAACTCTTAACTAGTTGTGAGTGAGGATAAAATAAAATAAAAAGCTGCGAGGTATGTTTCGTACACCTCTTTTTAGGTCGTAATTTAGGCTTCGGTCGCAGCTCTTCCTGATACAAACACTAGAAAGCTACCTAGCAACTGAGTCGCTGGCCATGGTGCTAAAAAACAGCTCTGCTTTATTATCCCTCTCAGAGGTCATTTATATTCACTTCTTGTTACCTATTCATTGCTGTAATAATGTGGAAATATTCCTCAAACGTTGTCAGACTCTTGCATATTTGGTGAATTAAGTAATAATAATAAACTTTTTTATTATTAATAATAATAATAATAATAATAATAATAATAATAATAATAATAATAATAATAATTGAGAGACAGATTTTAGGCACAGAGTGATAATTGGTTAAAGTGATGGAATGTATTAAGTAAATAATAGGGATTCATAAATACAATGTCAGGTATCATTTTCTTTGTTAAAATTGTGTATTCTGATGTAACACTAATTATGTGGTCTTGGGTCAGAGCTCACAACAGCAAGGCAGGTATTTTACATGCAATGAATTCTAATTTCTAAGTAATGTTTGCTAACATGACTTGAAACTGAGTGAGGTGAAACTATGGAGTTGAACATTACTTTCCCTACAAATAAATTTGATAAATTGTGTTTCACATAAAAGAAAAAGCATTAGAAGAAAGAAGGAGTGCAAAAAGGCTACAAGTAGTGCGCCCATCTGTAACCTGCCTCATCTCTCATGGATGTGCTGGAACAATTTGTTGACTTATAGATTGCTTGATTTAAAAAACGATTACTTCGGGGTTTGGGGATGTTAATCGCAAGACATTTGAATTGTAACGTAACTAACTTGTGCAATTATCATTTTTGATATTTTACAGCCACGCCTTGTAAGTCACTACCATATCAATTGCAGCCTTGCAGATGTAAATTAAATCACAGTGGATGCTCAAAATTGTAAGGCAAGATTAAGAATTATAGCTCTTATTTTTCATTTATATGTTAAATAACTGATAGGCTGTTACCTATACAGTGAACCATTGTTCACTCCAATAAGATGAGAATGTATCAGGAACATTTTACCTTAAACTGAGACGTCTATTATTGAAAAGTTCCCAGTGACTGCTTATAAGGTATTTATTGTTTTCTTCAAAAAACAAAACATGAAGTTGACTTTGAAGGATAACATCACTTCCTGTGTCTATTAAGTTGTTAGTAAGGTAACTGTTCTGTCAAAAAGGATGCATTCATGACTCATGGGAAATACAGAAACTATAATGCACGCTTGCAGCACTTGATTTTGTGATCTGACTTCTTAATTGTTACAATTGGCTGGATATTTCCATTATAGTAGATACTGCTGTATTTTTTATTTGCTACATTAATACTCATGGACAAAGTCCATAACTTTATTAGTGGTGGTGTTTGCTAAATAAATTAACAGCCATTGCTGTTCATTCATGGTCTGTCTGAAAACATTTATAATGAATCAACATAATGGATGACCAAACAATGTGAAATCTATTGTGAAAATCGGGAATCCCTCACATTTTTTGGCTCTTTAACAGCTACTTTGTAATGTTACACGGTATGCACCATTTACACCTATGGTCTTAATTTCTGAGATCTCAATAAAATGTATTGCTAAACATTTTGTAATAGAAATATTTCAATTTAAAATATTTAATATTTAAAATGGCAGTCTTTAAGATTTTCATTTAAATAAATGTCTGTTAAGTCACTCTTTATAGCCAAATGAGGTAGCACAATGGTGATTGATTCTATGGCCCACTGATGAAAGTATTGCAATATTTATATATTATTAAAGTGTTATGAAATGGGTGTTTCTGGTGACACTCCCAGAAAAAAATTCTGCTGTATACAAACAAAAACATGTAACTATGCACACAATTCTCAAAACTTGAAGCTCATGTACATAGAAATGTATTTTATATTCTATTTCTAAGCTCGTACATTATGTCAACAAAAACACACCAGACTGCTGAGCTACATCGTTTTCACTCAAATCAACCAGGACTGAAATCTTAACGATTGCCACTTTAAATACGTATCTAATTAGAAATATTTCCTCATCATCAAACTTAAGCTTAGCTATAGATGTTGTCTGGAGATTCAAGGTAGCTGGCTCACCATGCAAATAACAGTTATAATAATAATAATAATAATTTTGAGAGACAGATTTTATGCACAGAGTGATCATTGGTCAAAGTGATGGACTCTATTTAGTAAATAATAGGGATTCACCAATACAAATGGATCGGATATCGGACCGATACTTACTCAAACAGTTGGATCGGGTATCGGTGACAATGGAGCCGATATATTCAATGCACTTTTATGCTTATATGCTATACACATTATAGACTGGAATTTTAATTCCCGTTTAAGTTTTGACCAAGTTGTTGCTACATTAAAATGGGTAGTTAAGGTTTTAACAGGTTCCCGTTGAGATTGAAGATTTTTATCAAATATACTTTCAGTAAATGTATATCTATATATGTATTTGTTACATTTTGTTTTACAAAGTTAAGAAAGCAATGTTTGTTTTTTTCAATATTATATTTATTGTTTTTTTTGTTCATTTTGAAACAACAGAACAAACATTCACAAACGTCCCCAATAATAACATTCTCGTTACAAAGAAACTTAACAAACCTAAAATTAATATAAAATAAGCCAGTATAGATACAGGAAACACATATTATATACAAAAAAATAGATATATACTGTAAGTAAAAAGAATATACACAAGTAAAAAAAAAAAATGTTTAAGTCAAACCTTTAGTAACCTTAACCTTTGTTATTTTGACCAGTTGTCATTTTCTGCAAATAAATGCTCTAAATGACAATATTTTTATTTGAAATTTGGGAGAAATGTTGTCAGTAGTTTATAGAATATAACAAACAATTTCATTTTACTCAAACACATACCAATAAATAGTAAAACCAGAGAAACTGATAATTTTGAAGTGGTCTCTTAATTTTTTCCAGAGCTGTATATATAACATATATTTTTATATATATATATATGTTATTTATTTATATATTATATATATTATTTATTTATTTATTTCCCCAAATCCTTCATGAAATGAGGAATAATCCCAAAACATTATTCATATATAATATATATATATATATATATATTATATATTATTTATTTATTTATTTATATATTATTATTATTACATACTTTTATATATATAAGTATGTAATAATAATATATAAATCCCCAAATCCTTCATGAAATAAGGAATAATCCCAAAACATTATTCATATTTAACATTAATTATTATTAGTTATTCTCTGACAGATATCGCTGTTTGTTATGTGTAGAGGTGCATTTGTCCCGGGCACTAAAACTGAGGAGATGGAGACAGACAGACAGAAGAACATGTCAGCCTGCTACAAGTATGAATGTGATGTATGAGTAAGTCACTACGATGTCCGAGCGGCACGTGAACGCAGCATTTCACCCATCAAGTCTCGCTCTCTGGGAATTCCCATATGACGTGAACGCAGCACAAAACGACAGCAGGCAGAGGTGAAAAGTCTGGATCATGTTTTCATCCCAGCGGAGGCATTTCACTTGAACGATAAAGAAGACACTGTAAATAAAGATCAACAACAGGGCGGTTCGGTTAAGCAGAGCACGGTCGAGGTTCAGTACCAACAACAACGACAGAAAACATTGATGTTTGTTGTTGTTAGCCAGCCAGCTAGCACAAGCTGAAATCTGTTAGCTAGGAGACCTCTGTCTGTTAGCTCACCGCCACCATCACCATCACCACCATCACTGCTCCTAGACCAGCTGTGCATCAGTCTGTCTTCCTACGATGGGAAACGCAGCTACTGCCAAGAAAGGCAATGAGCAAGAAAGCGGTGAGTACCTGGAAAACACACCCAGCTAGCCTTGTTAGCCATCTTTAGCAGAGCAGTGGTTGTCTCAGTGTTAGCAGCAGACAGTACAGTAATATGGGCTGCAGACAACAACCATCTTTGGTAGGGCAGTTTTACAAGGTGTGCTAGCAGCTCCCTCGTAATGGTGTCTGTTTGCTTATCTCTCACTTGGAAACACAGTGCCACACATATGATGATGCAGCTAGCTCATTATTGAACATTTGAAGCAGATGACAGTGTTCTGTTGAAGGTTTTCCCATAGCAGTGAATGCAAAAGTCTCAACCAATATGTTCTTATCGTTCACACTGTAACTGAAGTTATCAAGGCACCATGTTTAATTTGGGAACACAGTGCCATATTTGATGATGCAGTTAGCTCATTATTGAACATTTGAAGCAGATGACAGCATCATGTTGAAGGTTTTCCCATAGCAGTGAATGCAAAAGTCTCAACAAAAATGCAAAATATGTTCTTATTGTTCACACTGTAACTGAAGTTATCAAGGCACCATGTTTAACTTGGAAACAGTGCCACATATGATGCTGCAGCTAGCTAATTATTGAACATCTGAAGCAGATGAAAGCATCCTGTTGAAGGTTTTCCCATAGAAGTAAATGCAAAGTCTCAACCAAAATGTTCTTATTGTTCACACTGTAACTGAAGTTATCAAGGCAACATTTTTAACTTGGAAAAACAGTGCAACAGATGATGCAGCTAGCTAATTATTGAACATTTGAAGCAGATGACAGCATCCTGTTGAAGGTTTTCCCATAGCAGTAAATGCAAAGTCTCTCAACCAAAATGTTCTTATTGATTCACACTGTAACTGAAGTTATCAAGGCACCATGTTTAATTTCCAAAGAGCTAATAGCAGCTGCTTGGAAGCTAGATAACATCAGCAAACATTGGTCTCTGCTAAAGCTGCAGTGCAAAAGGCCTAGTTGCTACCAAACAACCTGAAGGTACCTGATAATCAGACCAAGTTGACCAGATGGCTGCTTGATGTGGTTAAAGCAGGCTAATGGTGGTAATAATGGTGTTTTTGGTGTCTTAGTGTTGCTTTTGTTTTTTCCAAACCCAAAATGGCAAGCAAAATTTTCCATCCCACACTTATGTGCAGTGTTGGAAATTAACTTTTTTGTCCACCTGCCACTGTGGCTTGTAGATCACAAAATCTACCAGCCACTCCACAGATTACCATTGTTTTTTTGGGCTGGTGAGTGAAGCAAATCTAACAGCCACTTGCATATTTCAACAGCAGTTGGCTAGTGGCTGGTGTTAATTTCCAACCCTGCTTATGTGTCAAGTCAGCTGTCAACAAGTTTACTGTAAATCAAGAAATGTTATGCCTCGATCGCTGCTTTTCTTACAGTGACATTAACCTGTTGTGTTGATGATATAACATAAATAAATGGTAGCTCCCGTCCTAGTCAAAATTGCACCTGTTGAATGGCAATTTTGCAATCTGAAGTGCTCCATCAATCACTTGAAAGCAGTAGCCAGAGGGCTCTCTGTTGTGTTTAGTGTGTATTTTGTCAGTAATGACCAACTAATCCACTAAACTGTCTGTCTGGAGAGCAGTGATCTTGACCTGCTTTCTGATTGGCAGTGGTCCACACAGTCTCTCAGCCTTGTGACTCTGAGCCACCTGTAGTTTCTGCAGGGAGGGGCGTAGGGTTGAGTACAATAACACTGTGATGCAAACAGGAAAGCTACAGGAACACACTGTTAACACATTGTTGGTGTCATTTAGATCTCCGTTTGCATTTTGGTAGGGCTGACCCGAATGTTTCGAAGCGTCAACCGCTGCCATGGTATTCGACATCCAAATCACTTTTTGAATGCTTCGGGTTTTTTTAAACGTTTTTATATATAAGTATGTAATAATAATATATAAATCCCCAAATACCTGATGAAATAAGGAATAATCCCAAAACATTATTCATATTCAACATTAATTATTATTAGTAATCCTCAGACAGATATCGCTGTTTGTTATGTGTAGAGGTGCATCAGGTACAGTAGTGTGGCAGCAGCACTATCCCGGGCACTGAAACTGGGGAGATGGAGACAGACAGACAGAAGAACATGTCAGCCTGCTGCGCCGCACTGCTCCGCGAAGCTTTGAATACCTTTGAATATTTCTCATCAAAACCCCAAAAATGGTATTCGGAACAGCCCTACATTTTAGGTATTTTAACATCGAGAGGGCCCCAAACTGCTGTAACATTTAGCATTAAAAAAAGTGTGCAGCTGACTTTAAGGAGGACCTATTATGCTTTTGTGTTTTTTCCCTTTCCTTTAGTGTGTTATATAGTCTGAAGAGTTTGGTTCAGTTGACCAATCACAACAGAGTGGGCCAGCTGACCAATCAGAGCAGACTGGGCAGGAGCTCAAACAGAGCGTTTCAGACAGAGGGTGAAAAGAGTTACTGCGTCACAGCCAGTATGAGAGAAGTAAAGTGTTTTTTTTAACAATAAAGCATGTAAACATGTTCTAGTAGAAACCCAAATCACAAGTATACACCTGAAAATAAGCATAATAGGTCCTCTTTAAGTATAGAGGAAAGCTCTTTGAAGAACTGCATTGTTAAACTTTACCACCAGAGAGCACGATATCCTGGAGATAACTTCTCTCTAAGTCAGTGAGTGGGTGGAACAGGCCTACAGTTTCCTTATCAGCACTCTGAATGCACAACAGCTGTGCAATGTTTTTGACATAACCTTAAGAGGCTGGCCTTTTTTTGTTTCTTTGTATCCCTTTATCAAAACATCACCATTTGCATTTGAGACCAATAGCCTAAATGTTTTCCACGCCACATAGAAAAAGTAGACATGCAGTTAGCCGCTGAAACTGAAGCAGAGGAGAGTGCTTGAACAGGAAGTTTCACTTTATGTGGTTAGCCAAGCATTGCAGTGCACTTGGCTTGATACAGGAAGTTCATATCACTCATTGGTCTTCACTCTAAAACCGGTTACTGAGCCTTTTCACTCGCGGAACAAGAAGCTTGTCACGAAATGGCCCAGGGAAAGGACCAATCCTTCGCCAGCCGCCTTTTCCATAGATGTCGTAAGAGTAACCCAGAGCAGAAAGGGCAAGAGAACGAGGTGCCTCATATCTCTGAGTTCACCATCATGTGGGATAAGTTCAGTAAGTGCTTTGTGTTGCTTTTACACTTAAAATGTGTCTGCAGCTCTGAGCAGGACGAGTCTCAGCTCATGTTTGTGGTTTTTGTTTGTCGGAGAACTGATTTAGATGAAGCTTATAAAAAAAAACAAGTGGCATATTAGTCTAAATTGTACAGGTCTTTTAATAGTTTTGATAAACCTTTAAGTTTGATTATGTATTTTTTTCATGTACATTAGTTTGTCAAGTCTTAAAACGTCAAGTACACACATCCAGACGTTAGTAAAAGCAGCTTTGTCGAGCAAGCCTTTTGTGGCGCTTCAGTCGCTTGCATCATCTTAATATCTCTGTCCTGTCATTTTTGTGTACTGTTCTGCAAGTATGAAATGTGTTTTATGTGTGCTCTTTTACAATGTCTTTTCAATCACTGTTGTTTTATAGTCTTTGTGACAGATGTTAACAATATTTTGTGACAGATGTAGGATAGCGAAAGCCTCCTCCCATACTGGTAAGAAAGAAAGAGAAAGTTAGGTCTAAATATTGAAGACTACCTACTGTGAAAAATCAAACCCATATGAACAGAAATATCCGCTTAATTGTAAAGAACAAAAACCCCTGACTAATGGTTTTTATAGTCAATTGAAGAAATAAGTCTTCCAACCAAAATAATCGTATTGTTTTGATGTAGAATACTTTAATCAGGTTTCACTTAGTTGTCTTCTCCAGTGTCATTTTGTCGTGTGTCGCATTTAAACCACTTGAATCTCAAATGTCCTTGTTTTTAAGCACTTCATAAATGTTTCTTCCTCTCTTTCTCTTCTCCACCATTTCCATCCATGTGGGTCCTGCAAACCCTTGGTGAACTGTAGAGACTTTTGGTATGCTCATTTTTCCATGAGCCGTCCTAAGTCACAGAGTTTATTCTGCAGTTTTTAGGCCTACCAGGCTCGTAGTATCCTACAAAGATTGCGGTTAAATAAGACAGTCTGTTAACATACAGCTTCCACATATAGTCCTTCAATGCCAGGTATGCATTTAAATCAGCAACCGCATACCAACTAGACATTAGATACCTACCACGACTCTGTGACTTTGGACATCTCATGTCTGCTGTGACTTTCACAATGTCTTTCTAATGCCTGCACCGTAGCCTCAGTTCTGTTCTGTATTTTGTCTTTTTCCTCTGCACAGTATTACTGCCTCCCCCCTTTACTCCCACCTACTCCTGAAAGGGATGCAGAATAGCTTTGAATTGGCCAGTTCTGTAAAGTCCACAAGAGCTCTTTGCATCACTTTATCGATTACAACTTCCTGCTTAGACGTGTGGTTTTGAGGTATTTTTTATGTCAAGTATAGTCCTGCATCCCAACTACTTGACATTTGCCTGACCTTAAAATGCATTTGTTTCCCTGAACTTGTGAACTGCCTTTGTTTATTTTCCCGTTAAACAGCCCCAGTTTGTTATTTTCCTCAACATGTTAACTGACCTTGTGTGTGTACCAAAAATGATAATTTGTTAAATCACACTTATGTCTCTTTTTATAGTGAAAGAGTTCTTAGCTAAAGCCAAAGAAGATTTTTTAAGAAAATGGGAGTGTCCACCACAGGTAAGTTGAACTCAAACTTTCATTTCCCTTAACTCGCTGGCCTCAGCGGTTTGTCATGTGCCAAACTGACAGATAGACATTTTGTTTGATAGCGCCTCGCCACTTCCTGGCTCACATGTTGTTGACTTCAACGCTACCTGATTGCATAATTGTACTGTGACACTAAGAGGCATTTATTCTGAGCTTTATGGAGGCAAAATGGCATACCAGTTGCATCCATAAGAGCTGAACTTACAAGCAGAAATGAAGCATTTCAATCATCAGTTTGCTGTATTCACTTCCACTCATAATGTTTCCTCAGAGCACAACCGGCCTGGATGACTTTGACAGGTTCAAGACTCTGGGCACTGGCTCGTTCGGGCGAGTCATGCTCGTCAAACATAAAGAAACAAATCAGTTCTACGCCATGAAGATCTTGGACAAACAAAAAGTAAGTATATGGCTTTAAAGAGAACTGTTTACCCATCTCATTAGATCTAGTGTCGTAAACCTAAAGCAAACTTCTGCACGTTTGACGAACGCTGTAACTACACAAGTGCTGCTCGTCTCGTAAAAGGAAATGGAACGCTTCCTCTCACGCACGGCCAGCGCGTTATCGTCGAAAACCTCAGAGGTGCTTCACAAGAGAGTTTCAATCTTTAAATACTGATGTGAGAGTCGTAGGAGGAGGTTAGTGTGTCCTCAGTGCGTCGCTCATGTAACAGTACACTGCTTCTTTGAATTTCACACAGTTGGTTTAAGAGGTAAAGCTGTCTGACTTTTGGTTTAAGCTGTGCTGCTGAAAGACTTCCCTTATTACCATATATGTCTGCCCACTTCTTGTTTTTTCACACTTCTCATGCTGCACTTTTACTAGTTCATCACAGGGGTCTTAAAGGATTATTCTGTGTTTTTACTACTACTAATCATGAACATGTCACATTGATGCTGACTATTTCCCAAAGCATGCCATTTATAATGTGTTTTTACTGCCTTACAGGTAGCCATTGTTTTCCATATAGATAGTTCAGTACGGAATGCAAATGAACTTGCAGAGACTTGAAACTTGCTTGAGATAAGTAGCTAACACCTCACAGCAAGGTGTTATATCATTGTGTGGTAATGCAGTTGAAACTGTGGATTGAGTTAATGTTTGACAGTCTTTTTAAACCAAAGACCAAGCAAATTGGGACATTACTTTCCATGATGTCTCTTAGCGCTGCCCCTCTTACTTGATTAGTTTGTCGTTTTGCTCTTAGTCAACTAAGATTTTTTTTGTTGATTAGTCGTTTTTTTATGCTATTTTCATGCAGAATGACTTATTTCCAAGAAACACATAAGCACATCTCTGGTAAACACAAGATTTAAAGTGGTGCTTTTGTGTGATTCCTTGTGTAGAAACTCAGTTTCACAGATCTGTCGATTAAATCATCTAGTTGATTAGTTGACAAAGTCTTTAGTCGAGGACAGCCCTGATTCTGACTTTTATTTTCTGACAATACGGCTTGTGGATGCAATACCGTTGAGCACCTGACTTTCAAGTCTTGTATGTCAGAGCTTCCCACCAACTCCTGAATGCACCAGACTGGCAAACTTGTCAAATTAATTGCACAGACAAAAATAAAACAGAACATGATGTTAACTCTGAAATTTTAAGTCTGTGCAAGTTGCTTTTCACACCTTACTGAAATTAATGGAAGACAGCAGCTGACTGGAGAGGAGGACAGACACAATTTCAAGATGTCAAAAAATAATGTTATGCTTTGAAGAGTGATCATTCATAACTGGGTTAAAACATTTAAAACACGTCTGTGTGCATTCACTTTTTAATCAGACATTGCTCTCAAAAAAAATCCTAAAAAACCTTTTGGGTTCTTGTAGCTTTGCCTTACATTGAATTCGGTAATGACATACTACACACACACACACACACACACACAGTATTTATATTGTAAGTATCTGGTGATAAGATATGTATCATGATGCAGGAGTTACGATTCAATATATTGTGATTTTTTAAAAATCGAGTTTAAGGAACACTGTCATAATATAAAGAACACACCACCATATGCATACAATCTGAGTGAAAAAAAACACATTAGCAGTGCACCCATACGCAACTTCATGTCTAAGTTTACGTTGTTACATTGGAGGGGAAGAGTCAAATGGCTGAAGATAGATTACAACACTAATGTAAAATGTAAACTATTAATTAAGTTTTTAAGAATCGATACAGTATCACATAAAGTCGTGATACTAAGTGTATAGATATGTTCTTACACCCCTATTATATTGTGCCTTGTGTTTTTTTCAGGTGGTGAAGTTGAAGCAGATAGAACACACACTAAATGAGAAGAGAATACTACAGGCCGTCTCTTTCCCCTTCCTCGTCAGACTGGACTTCTCTTTCAAGGTACATGTTGCCAACCACCTCTTACAATCAAATACACAGTTACCATGTTTTTATATGTTTGATCAAGGAATCCTAACGCTAATCCAACAGACCTTTTGTGTTCATCTGTCACAATGCTAAAGTTGGTACAGTACATCTCCTCGTTTATAATTTAAAAACAACCTCAACAGAAAGGACACCCCCGTAATAATGTACCATCACTTAACCTGATTGGGGTGTTTTATTTCCCTACCTGAAGAGCGCTTCCCTTTGCTTAAAGGTGTCTTGCTTCCGTAATAATGTACCATCACTTAACCTGATTGGGGTGTTTTATTTCCCTACCTGAAGAGCGCTTCCCTTTGCTTAAAGGTGTCTTGCTTTGATTAACAGGACAACTCAAACCTCTACATGGTGATGGAATATGTGCCCGGTGGAGAGATGTTCTCACACCTCAGACGTATTGGAAGGTTCAGGTATAATGTACATTTTATTTATTTATATTTTAAGTATTATATTTATTAGTAATCATTTATATTATTTACATATGTTTTCAGTGCTGTATCAGCCACTAATAGCTGGACAATTTTCACTTAGCTCACTGATAATGTCATGGATGGAATAGCTTGAGACAGACATTATTTGGCTACAATGAATGATTTATGCACCATAATCATGATGCAATAATGTCTGACTGTCCACCCTCCCTTCTTTTCAGTGAAAACCATGCAAGATTTTATGCAGCTCAGATCGTGCTCACCTTTGAGTACCTTCACTCCTTAGACCTCATCTACAGAGACCTGAAGCCTGAAAACCTGCTCATAGATCAGCATGGGTACATCCAGGTACACAGTCTGTGTCAAGTTTGTAATAGAAAAGTAAACTGAAGTCAGTCATCAACGAGTTTTGTCGGTAAACTATTAGTTGTAACTGAGAAGAATCTCATCCGCTGCTAGTAGAAAACAACCAAGAAAGAGTATGTGGACCTACTGTTTATGAAAATAAAGACGGTTAACAATAAATAACAAATTAAAGGGATAGTTCAGGTGTTTTGAAGTGGGGTTGTATGAGGTACTTATCCATAGTCAGTGTATAACAGACAGGAGTTACCGCACGGAAGCAAAACAATGTACTGCTGTGGACGGGACCGGCGGCAAAACATATTTTGGCCACCTAAAAGAAAGGCCCACCTAGAAAACCTTGCTGTGAGACAGCTATACAGTCTATACATGTTTCCGACTCGGAGGTGCATTATCAATGCTCTCGCCAAAGCAACCAGACTCCATTTAAAAAAAATAGGTAATTTTAACTGACTATGTATACAGTAAGTACCTCATACAACCCCACTTCAAAATACCCAAACTATCCCTTTAACACGTTTAGTCGATTTGATCCATGCTAGATTTTTGAAAAATGACAAACAGATGTAGGTTGTGTTAATTGCCCTGACGTAGATCTACAGTGGTCGAAATATGTTGTCATTTTTATGATTAAGGCTTTTTAATATTTCCTTCCTCGTCCTTGTTTTTGATCTACTGTTGAGTACACAGAGGGACCACTCATCTCGCTTTCCTTGACGCAGGCTTCTGTTTATCTGTTGATAGCCGTGGGTCTGAAGTGTAGTACTATACATGTTAACTATGCCCTGACGTAGTCACTTCTCTTATCATGCTCCTATTGTTCTTTCTTAAGGTCACAGACTTTGGCTTTGCCAAAAGAGTAAAAGGCAGGACCTGGACATTGTGTGGAACTCCTGAGTACCTGGCTCCAGAGATCATCCTCAGCAAGGTGAACCCTTTATACCTAATATACAGCCTGCATACATATTATTACAGTACAGTTAGAAAGGGCTAAAACAGTAACTCAAGCACAATGGATTTCAAACGAAACAATGATTTGATGAATTAAAGGGTCTTCATATTTGGAGAAAAATGTTAAGAATTGTAGCCCTTTTTATGCACAGTAACCCCAATTTTATGACAATAATAATAATAACTTTATTTATATAGCACCTTTCAGAACAAAGTTACAAAGTGCTTTACAGTAAAAAACAATAATAAAGCTAAAACATGTACAAGATATAAAACAGGATAAATAGTTTAAATGGGTACAATAAATATCTTCAGTTAAGAAAAAGCCAAACGATAAAAGTGAGTTTTCACCTCTAGTGACAAATCAAGATTTAGGAACCGTTAGTAGGGCCTTGTCGGAGGATCTCAAGCAGCGATTAGGCTCATAGGAAGTTACGAGATCACAGATACAGTCAGGAGATAGACCATTCAAGGCTTTAAAAACAAGTAGTGAAATCTTAAAATCGATTCTAAAACTCCGAGGTAACCAGTGAAGGGCAGCAAGGATCGGTGTGATGTGGTCACAAAGCCTGGCAGCAGCGTTTTCTATAAGTTACACTCTGCCTGCTGATACCACAATAAAGCGTGTTGCAGTAGTCAAGTCTCGGGGAAATAAAAGCATGGATGACCTTTTCTAAATCTGCAGAAGAAAGGAATGACCTGATCTTAGATAAATGCTGCAGTACAATGACCCTTAACATATAGACGAGACAAACAATAAGTTTCAAGTGAAACTGAGCACATTCACTTGACAAAGAGACCAGACTTGAGTCAAAAAGTCTTTGAAACAAGCAAGAGCTGAAGCTGGCTGCCGTCTAGATCACCACAAGACAAGATAAGCATCTGCTGATGTATCTGGCTCGTATATGTCATTGGATGCAAAGGATCTTGCTAATTTGTCAAATTTTTTTGTCCTAAAATTGACTGTTTATAAGAGGATGCACCAGTCATATGATGTAAACGGAAAAACAAGTTAAAGCTAAGTGCAGAGCCAACAGAAGAAGAAATGTGTCACGCTTATCTATATCTGGACTGCTCTGCATGTCTCGAGTCTTTCTGACTGTCGTTACCAGTCGTTATCCAAGGTTGTTTTGCATGGTTAAGGTTGAGCCAAGAAACCTACAGCCTTTCTAAAATAATGTTTTTTCTTTCTGTTTCTGACTCTTCCAGGGCTACAACAAAGCTGTGGACTGGTGGGCTCTTGGAGTTCTCATCTATGAAATGGCTGCTGGTTACCCTCCATTTTTTGCTGATCAGCCGATCCAGATCTACGAAAAGATTGTGTCTGGCAAGGTATCCAGAGATACTCGCACACAAAGTCTTTGAGTTTCAATGTTTTAATTATCTGTCATTTCTCTGCTTGTCTTTCAACCTTAAACATCAACTTGGCATTGTTGTGTTTCTTATTGCTCTTTATATACTGTAACCAAGCATGTTATATTAAATGGGTGAAAACACCCGTGTGTTTGCGTTGATCGTGCTCGGTAATTCAGAGCTCCCTTCTTTTTTCGCTCCTGTAGGTACGATTTCCCTCTCACTTTAGCTCCGACCTGAAGGATCTGCTGAGGAACTTGCTCCAGGTGGACCTGACGAAGAGGTTTGGCAACCTGAAGAACGGCGTGAATGACATCAAAAATCACAAGTGGTTCTCCTCAACAGACTGGATCGCCATCTACGAGAGAAAGGTAGCTATTCATTGTGTCGTAACATGTTTCTGAATCCGGAACCATGCAGTGACACATCTGATACTGTCCATCGTTTAGTTCTTTCTTAAATTTAACAGAATGATCAAGACGTGATGGTGAAGTGTGCACAAGAACACAAAAATAAGCACAACTCGTGGTATTTTAATAGAAGATAATTTACATATAAACACCAGCTCTTGTTTGGCATATTTAAATGAATAATCAGAAAACAATTTCTTATTTTCTTCTGCATTCTTAGGTCGAAGCTCCCTTCTTGCCAAAGTGCAGAGGACCAGGAGACACGAGCAACTTTGACGACTACGAAGAGGAGGAGATTCGTGTCTCACAAACAGAAAAGTGTGCGAAAGAGTTTGCTGAGTTCTAGAGAGTTGGGCCAGAGTCCCATCAGGGCTCAACGTGTTTTTGGGATATTTGCACTCTCCTGAGGTTTAAGGTGGAACTGAGGCTGTCACGTGTTCAAAACAAAAGCCTCGTTCCTTCATTCCACACAGCTGAATGAGGTCCTTCTTGCCATGATCCTGCGTGCAGTTAGCACTAACCTATACACAGGCACATTATGCAGACACCCCTCGTGCTGCAACACAGAAATACTAGACCACGTTCTCATCTTTTGTCTGTTTTGTTTTTTATGTTTGCCACCTTTTGAATAGCCTCCCTCCTCCTTATTTCAAGTCAGATAATTATTTGAAAAGCAACGTGAAAACCAATATTATGCCCATTTCCAAATGGCACAAAGAGTGATTGATTGTATTAGCTGGTATTGCACATATTGTGATTTAAGCTTTGGGAAAATAGAAGGGATTTTTTTTTTTTGGGTTGAATTTCTAACATTGCCAGTCGTCTGTTAAACACCTGAGTGTGTTTTAGGGTTCAGTTTATTATTCCTTAATCATGAACACTTAAACCATTATTCATCATTCTGGTGTCCTTAAGACCTAGAGACGTGTATTTGTGCATATAGAAATATACATATATGAGACATTTTCAAACACTTTGTGTTGTTAAAGCATGACCAAAATTCAATCAAAGAAACTGGTGTTTTAGTGAAGGAAAAGCAACACTGATGACTTCTTGAAGTTTTGTGAGTTTTAGCACTCAGGCGTTCAGTTCTTGAAGGGACGGGTTAACAGTGACAAGTGTTATTATGGAGCAGAAACTTGTCAGTGCTGTGTTAACTCAATTGTAGCATCCATATCTGGTCACACCTCAGACTAGATGTGGTATCGAATGAAAGGAATAAGATGATATATTTTTCAGGTACAACTCTGTTTCTCGAGGAAGGAAAAACTGAAGCGGTTTGAGTGTGTCACTCTCCACACAACAGGTCATCGGTCTTTGGTACGTCCAGAAATGTATGAAGTGCATTTTTCAATAACTGAAAGGTCGGTTTGTTAGATTTTCTTGAGAGCAGTGTTGGTCACGAGGACGTATTTTGTCCATTCGGGTTTGCTTTTCAATTTTTGTTTTTAAATTGTGCTTTAGCGGAGCACTCGGAAGATATTATGTAACTGCCATATTTGTTTCATTTTTACTTTTGCATGTTTGTTTGTACAGCAGCATCACAAGCTAATAGTGCCCTGAAAGTGTTCCCATCTGTTTTGTTGTTGTTTTGTTACCTTTTCAATTGTTTCATAGCCTGAGACATTGATGCATTAGATAGGCTATTTTTATCTGAGCGACATATTCCTTCCACATAATCCCACAAAAGCAAAACTAAACCATTAACCACGAAATAATAACTGAAATATCATAACCTTAAAGTATTCATCCGTCTTGGTCACCACTTGGTTGAAACATACTTACCTCAACTATAGCTTGTAGTCTCTTCGCATCATTTTTTTAACCAATTTGTACACTGTGACGGAGCAATATTTGCTCATTCTTCCTCGCAAAATTGCTCAGGCCGAGTTAGAGAACGTTAACAGGCAAACATGTTTTTGGTCTTGTTACAGATTTCCAAAGGGAATAAGGTCAAAAGAGTCTGACTTTTGAAGAACATTTTCATTGTAAATCACTCCTGTTTAAGTTATATTGTCTACACATATTTAATATATATGTTCTCCCCTCAAGAGAAATAGAGGTTTAATGAGGGATTTCTTTTCTATACTGAGCACCATTCGTTTCCCATGAATTCTGACACATAGCCTGTCCTTACTGCTGAAATGTAGTCCCTGCCTCCGCGCCGGCGTGACGGGTTGACGTGTGTATTTAGAAGGCGATCATGTCAAAGGTTCAATACCTACAAGGCCAAGGTGTCCACTTGTTGAACTTCCAGCTTCTGCGATCCTTTGATTCCCTCGAGGGAAATTTGTCTCTGCTGTCCACAGGGAGGTCAGAGGTCATTTCTGCAGGTCGGACACTCAGGGTTGTGGGGAAAAATCAAAGATTTACATGTCACATCTTGTTGGAAACAATAATGCATTGTCTTTCAATTTAACATCTCTTTAAGTCTTCTGAAGTTTTGATCATTATTTGACATGGTGCTCAAGTGTTTGTAGATGAGAACAATGCAATTTAATCAACAATCTTAGACAACCAAATGTGAAAAAGGTTTGGTGACTGAATGCTTTTTTTTAAGGTACTGATGTTACTGTATATTGATATTGGCTATGCCTGATTTATTTTATTTTTTTTCATATATTGAGCACATGATGTGGTATTTTATTTAGCCCTGATTTCATTTCAAAAGGCACAACTGTTTCTTATGCTATTTTTTATTTATATTAGAGATGTCTAATAAAATTAAATTTTAAATGTTTAAACTTGCATATATATAAGGAGACTCCAACTGTTTTATTCACAAAAGTGTTATATACAGTGAATATATTGGATTATTTTTTTTATTTACCCTTATTAAAGATAAAACATTTATAGAAATTTAAATATTTACCACAGTCAATACACATTGATGCCTCTCATGCCTATTTTGAAATTGTAGCCTTTTTTTCCTAACCTTTTTTCTTACATTTCTTTACTTAGGAAATTAACTTTAATAACATTATTTTCCCAGATTTGAAGGGTGATCAGAATGTAATTGCAGAATCGATGATATTTTTTATTTGGACAAATCTACACCTGGGAATTAAGCATGTTTCAATCCAAACTGCCTGTGTGTAAATCTTCCCATAAAAATGTGTAGGAAACCCACAGCTCTTCTTATGTGTCATTTATCCCCCATATGTGTGTAATAATGTTTGTCATATTTGATGTAAATGATGGCACTTTTCCCTGAGCCACTTCACACTCCCGAGTCTGACTGAAAGGAAATCAGTTTGAGTTCTTCGTAGCTAGTCACACATGCCAGTATGGGATCAATAACCTGAAATGTGTCTGTATTTAGTTTGTGGGATACTTTGCACATCATTTAGAAGAAGGCTGACACGTTTTTCCCACCCATATTTACTTGTGTTTGCAAGGGGAATATACTTTGCTGTAGCAGATTTTATGTAAACAAAGGATATGTCACTATAATAAATTCTTTTTATTAAAAAATATGCAATTGTTTGTTTTCAATATTATGAGAAATGTTGCTGTGTCACAAATTTGCTTATTAGGGAATTTCACAATCATCAGTACACCTTTAAGAAGCTTTCAAAAAAAAGATTTTAGAAATAGCTCTATGCATCGCCAGGAAGTGTACAGCAATTACATGGAAGTCTGATTCCCATCTCCTCATTTCCAGATGGCTTCTGGAAATGAACAGCTGCATTCTACTTGAGAAGATCACATATACCCTGAGAAATGAATACAACACCTTTCTGAAGATTTGGCAACCGTATTTAACCTATATGGACTCCTTACCAACACCTATATCGGATTTGATACAACACAATTATCAGACTTGATACATCATTAGTCATCTGAACACTGCATGTCGTTATTTATGATTTCTTTTATTTGTGTATTTAATTTGTTTTTTCTATATCCTTTTTAATTCAATTGATCGTTAACCAGCCTATACTCCTTTTTTAGTATGGTTATTTTTCAGTTTGTATGTGGGTGGGATAGGGAGGGAATTTGTGTTTTGTATATTTGGTTAACAAAAAAAATTGAAAATAAAATATTCTAAAAAAGAAAAAGAAATGTTGCTGTGTGTGTAGTAATTGCAGTGATGTTTTTCCCAGCAGGTGGTTGATGATGCTGAACTACAACTACTACTACTACTAGAAGAAGGCTGACTTGTGTTTGCAAGGGGAATATACTTTGCTGTAGCAGATTTTATGTAACAAAGCATATGTCACTATAATAAATTATTTTTATTAAAAAAATACAATTGTTTGCATTCAATATGATGAGAAATGTTGCTGTCTGCACTTTCATAGGCTAAGCTACTGGAGTTACCCTGCACTATATTCACTTTTAACAGTTTTCTTCATGTCCTTGTATTTTTATATCTGGTATATTTTTTGTACTTTGTACTTTGCACTACTAACTTTTTTACTGCCTTTTTACTAACATGTTTTGCACTATGGAACTGTGATGCTGGAAACTTGAATGTCCCTCGGGATCAATAAAGTTACTATATCTATCTATCTATCTATCTATCTATCTATCTATCTATTTATCTATCTTTCTTTCTTTCTTTCTTTCTTTCTATCTATCTATTTGCAGTGATGTTTTTCCCAGCAGGTTGGTTGTATGATGCTGAACTACAAGCGCTGAAACGGTAAAGAACTCCACTTCCCATGATGCTCTGCGGTCATGTGGGTGAAGGAAGCTAAACCGTTGAAGAGGGGCTAGTTGAGCTTTTACTTGATTAAATCTTGATTTTATCACATGAATATCGCCTTTTATGAATCAGTAAAACATCTCAGTGATTAGAAAAGTTATCCAAAGTACGCCTTAAACTCGGACGTGTTGTTGTTGTCAAGAAAGAATCATCTAAAATAAGGTAAATGTTAAATGTTGTATTAGCAAACCCAGCTAACTATCCCTGTTAGCTTAATGTGAGAGAGGAAGAGGCAGCGGTTCACTAGGAGCTATTATGTAATTTAATGTTGTGTGTAACGCTATTTTTTGCTGTTTTTAATGCAGCTAACGTGAGTTTTGGGTCGTTATTTTCACACACTACTGTCTGTTATAGATGTATAGTACTAATGTTAGCTTTGTTTTGGTCTTTAGCTGTGTTTTAATGTGTTTTAATGTGTTTTAATGAACTGTTTTGCTTGTTATTGCAGTGACTGCCAAAGAGAAACGATGATGTTTGAACTGCCAACCCACTAAGTTCTCCAGGAGAAGACATCTGATGAAAAATTACTGCAACTTTACAGATTGTAAGAGACTCATTTAGCCTCTTATGTTAGTTTAATTAGTGTTTAAATGGGCTCAATAATAATAATAATAATAATAATAATTGGACTTTTATAGAGCCTTTCAGAAACCCAAGGATGCTTTACAAAGGGGGCACACAAAATCATACTAATAAATAACACAGAGGAGAAACTATAGCTAAGTAATTAAAAGAGTGATGTGTAGGAAGAGTCAGCTGAGATCATAGGCCTTGATGAACAGGTGGTGCTTGAGGTGTGTTTTGAAAGCACAAGCTTCTTTTAGTCACCAGCTGTCTGTGTCCACAGCATGGTTTCTGTTTGAAAGTAACCCCGGTTTATGTGGTCAAGTAGTTTATTATAATAATAATAATAATAATACATTTATTTATATAGCACTTCTCAAAACAGATGTTACAACGTGCTTCACAAGACAATAAAAGCAGATAAATAAAGTAAAAAATATGGTAACCGCTAAAACAGAGCATCACAGAACATATCAATAATAATAGAAGTGGTGAAATGCTAGGACAAGTTGATAAAACAAATATACCGCATATATAAATTTACATAAATGTACACATGATGTTTGAGCTGCCGACCCACTAAAGTTACCTCTAAGAGAAAAACATCTGATGAAAAATTACTGCAACTTTACAGATTATAAGATACTCATTTAGCCTCTTATGTTAGTTTGATTAGTGTTTAAATGGTCTAAATGAAAGCTCAAGCTTCCTGTAGTCACCACCAGCAGTCTGTGTCCACAGCATGGTTTCTGTTTGAAAGTAACCACAGTTTATGTGGTCAAGTAGTTTATTATAATAATAATAATAATAATAATAAATGTATTTACATAGCACTTCTCAAAACATATGTTACAAAGTGCTTCATAAGACAATAAAATCAGATAAAGTAAAACAATATATATATATATATATATTATTTTATTTAAAAGGGACCATGTACAGTTTTAAACATAAATGTCACCATTTGATGCTCCGTACCAGATTATAGCTTTAAGCTAATTCACATCTTAGTCCCTTGGCAGGTCAGAACAAAGAAACATACTACAGTCATTCAAGAAAGAACATACAAAATGCACAATACACAGCTACACACAATAGCATGTCACAAAGTATGCTTGTCAAGTAAAAGCAAGTCATGAAGACCATGGAATGAAGATCAGTGAGTACAGAGCTGAGCAGCTTTCAACAGACGTTTTAAGTTGGTTTTGAAAATGCTAAAAGAGCTGTAGCTCCTCACATCGTCAGACAGGGTGTTCCACTGATAAAACAGAACATCAGACAATAAATGCGGGTTAGAGTAAAACAAATATGGTAACTGCTAAAACAGAACATATCAATAGTAATAGAAGTGGTGAAATGGTAGGACAAGTTGATAAAACAAATATACCGTATATATACATAAATGTACACATGCGTCCAGAAACAGATGTATACATACATATATTTAGACCCAGTCTTATACTTATAGGAATGCTATCCTAAAAAAAAAAACGTTTTCAAAAGTTTTTTCAAAGTGGATACAGAGTTAGATGATCGTATCTCTAAAGGAAGTGCATTCCAGAGTTTGGGAGCCCTGAAAGCAAAAGCCTAATCGCCTCTCGTCACAAAATTGGACCTGGGAACAGCAAGAAGTAGCTGATCAGATGATCTCAGACCACGTACAGGCATATAGGGTGTTAAGAGATCCATTTTTTTTTCTGGGGTCAGACCAAGTTGTGCTTTAAAAGTGAGTAATAAAAGCAGAGTAGCTGTTATAACCCCTCAGACCCTTTGTTAGCGTCATCATTAACGCATGTTTTTGTGACCAAACACTTGTTTAAACTCATAACCTCTCAAAATCCAACTTACTGGACAGATGTTTTTTTAAAGATACCAAACATGCCAGTCTGAATTACAGGTACATGTGTGTATAAAATGATGCACAACACTTATATTACATGTATTGAAGTTTTTGTACGTGTACAATATATCTTAAATTTGAAGATTTTACTGCTGGAGCAAGCAAGTTCAGCAAAAACAATGTATTAAATGTTCATGTATAACCTATGGAAATGTGTTTTACCTGTTTATTTTTATTTTATTTATTTTTATTTAACCAGGTAGTACTCATTGAGATTAAGAATCTCTTTTGCAAGAGAGACCTGGCCAAGGCAGCAGCATTTAAACATACATTAAAGTTTCAGACGCCACAACATAAAACAAATGCAAAACAAATACATCGCATAATATCATACAAAACACATTAAAATCAAGTGTTTGAAGCCAACGTTAAAGTGAAAATATTCAGAAACACAGACAGCTCCCGATTTATGAAGTTATTTCAGGTACATTTTGTGGGGAATATTGAGACCACTTGTTTTAAGTTACTGCATGTTATATTGCCTGTTTTGTAGGGCTTAAGAGAAAGTAGCAGCGAGCATGGCTCCTAACAGTATCGAGTGCCCGGTAGTAGTAAGGACAGAAGAAATTAATTCAATTTATTATTATATAGCGTCAAATCATAACAGAAGTTATCTCAAGACGCTTTTCATATAGAGCAGGTCTAGACCGTTCTCTATAATTTAGAGACCCAACAAGAGATCCCCCGTGAGCATGCAGTCTTAAGCGACAGTGGCAAGAAAAAACTCCCCTTTAACGGGTAGAAACTTTGGGCAGAACTAGGCTCTGGGTGGCCGGCCGGCCATCTGCCTCGACCACATCATCGGCACTCACAGATAAAGGGTCTTTCTATCGTTGATGAAGAAAGATAATTTGTTTGTTCTGATTAGTAGGGCTGCAACTAACAATTATTTTCATTGTTGATTAATCTGTCATTTATTTTCTCGGTTGATCGATTAGTTGTTTGGTCTATAAATATCAATCAGTGTTTCCCAAAGCCCAAGATGACATCCTCAAATGTCTTGTTTTGTCCACAACTCAAATATATTCAGTTTACTGTCATAGAGGAGTAAAGAAACTAAAAAATATTCACATTTAAGAAGCTGGAATCAGAGAATTTTTCTTTAAAAAGAAATAACTCAAACCGATTAAGAGATTATCAAAATAGTTGGCGATTAATTTAATAGTTGACAACTAATCAATTAATCATTGAAGCTCTAGTTGGGTTGAAGTTGCTACATGTTGTAATGCCTCTTTTTGATGTGTTGATTTTTATTGTATCTATTTATTCTCCTTTTTTTCTTTTTACAGCCGGCATGGAAGACAAGGCAAATGGCTCTGTTGACACCAAAAGGTATCTTTTACAATTAGTGTAAGACATTATTTATTGAAAGCTTTGAAAGAATGTGTTCTATAGCTGTTATAGTTGAATATTAATGCATTCACTGTGACCCCACAGCCCAGTGGAGAACGGCCAGCTGCCGGACCCTGCCAACTGGGGGGTCGCCGATGTCGTCAATTACTTTAAAGCAACAGGGTTCGAGGAGCAAGCCACGGCTTTCCAGGATCAGGTTGGAGTTTTCCTCCTGCTCCAAATTCCCATCACATGATGAACACAAACTAGGATGTCAGTCAAACATTTCTCTCTCTGCCTGACAGGAAATCGATGGGAAGTCCCTGCTCCTGATGACGCGTAACGACGTCCTGACGGGGCTGTCGATAAAGCTCGGCCCCGCGCTGAAAATCTACGAGTATCACGTGAAGCCGCTGCAAACCCAGCACCTGAAGAGCAACACCTCGTAGCACCGCTGGCCATTCCAGCGCCCAGCTCAGTGACAATCATCGTGTCAAGAGACCCCAGGTTAGCTGCCACTTGACAAAGACTCCTCTGGCCATAGTGGCACCTTAACAGAATTTGAATGCTGTATGTTTTTATAAGCGTGAACCCCAAAAAATGGGTTGCACATGGAGTCCAATCAGCTGTTTACCCTTTCAGCCATTCTTTTTCTGCTGCTTGAGATGTGTATTTTTTTGTGTGTTTTATTTAAAAGAAGGAAATTCGGGGCGAATACTGTGCAAGTATGATTTGTGTGTGTGTGTGTGTTTGTGAGTGTGTGTGCAAAGTGAATTAACCCATGTTGGTTTAAAAAAAAAAGTATTTGTATATAAGATGATATAAAGTTAAAAACGGTGTATGTTGTCGTACCTGAACACTTTGATACATGCAGAAAATTATTCTGGTGCATCCCGTTTTGCCCTAAAATCACTTTTTATGCTCTAAACTGTGCAACTGAGTCCATGAAACGTCCTTAGCATGTAACAATGAAGCATTTTGTTTTTCCCAGAAAAAGGAGCCAACCGAAAGCCTCTTTGTTCCTACATCTGTACCTGCATTATCTAGGCCCGAGGCTCTCATATGAAAATATTTATGTGTATTTGTTCTTCTTATGATCCTACCTGTGGTGCTTTCAGAATTGTCGCAAAGACAACTGTATTGAAGTGAGTATGACCAATGTATATGTGCAACATAACACTGGATTTTGAATATCTGAATCAAAGATTTGCAATAAATGGTGCTCTTTTCTCACAAAAGAACAATATTAGTTTATGAATTTATTGATTTATTTCATTTTATTACACGGCTGTGTTGAATACTCGATTCTGATTGGTCAATCACAGCGTTTTACAATCTGTTATTTCTTCATAGCAGGCCGTTGCTATGTATAACAGACCGTTGCTATGGACGCAGTTCTGATGTAGAACTCTGGTGGACCATTTTTGTGTCAAATTATAAGTAAGTAGCCGTGTAATAAGCAGGATAATGTACAGCAAGCGGGTCACTGTTTTGAAATAAACCCCTTCAGGGCGATGCCTGTCGGGGTTTATTTCACAACAATGTCCGGTTCGCTGTACATTATCCCTTACTTATTTACTTACACAAGAAGCTTGAGTCATATCTGGGAAATCTTGAGTTGTAATTCTGCCAAAAAAATATTTAAAGGTTCTTTCTATTAAGTAGCTTATTCAGATTGTCGATCACAGCAGCAGCATTTCCTGGATGTGTTGGTGCTAGGGCCGGGCAATATGAAGATATACAGTATATCGTCAAAACGATATAAAATGTCTATTGTATATATTTTTCTATATTGTTTCTATTGCGATATAGGCTAGGCCTATATTTATTTTTTATTTTCTCTATTATTTCACTTAAAACTGTTGCCCATTTGGCACTC
Source organism: Sebastes fasciatus (assembly GCF_043250625.1). Lineage (NCBI taxonomy): Eukaryota > Metazoa > Chordata > Actinopteri > Perciformes > Sebastidae > Sebastes > Sebastes fasciatus. The sequence goes on from NC_133799.1 coordinate 14,764,575, forward strand.
AAGTTCTTAAAATAAGAAAATACTCTGTACTTTTCAGTTGTCAGGTGTATCCAGAAATAGGCTTTACCATGTGGTTATTTCATATAGACCATTTATTTATTGAATTACCAGAAAAACATGCTATATTGTGATATATATCGTTATCGAGATATGAAATGATCTATATCGGGATAGAAGATTTTAGCACAGCCCTAGGTGGTGCCTTCACAGCTTGGCTCGCTGTTTCCTGCGTACTGTCCCTGTGATGTTGCCTGAAGGGTTATCCGAGGCAAGAAGAACCTGCGAGGGTAAAAAATACACATCAGTAACCGAACTATGTTGACTAATCAACTTGAAAGATTAGTTGTAATAACAGAACTTACTTCGCCTTTGTTCGCGAGGCCCATTTTTGTCATGTCTATGATGAAGTAATGCACGTTGGGCATGACCATCTCTATTTCGTCAACCTGAAAGACACAATACAGTTTTTCTGAATGAGCTTATTGTGCGTGTGGCCTAATAATTGCTATAACTACAACAGCTTTTACCTAGAGGTTTGCTTATAAATCTTATGATGTCAAATGTGGACTCACCTCAGGAACTCTATCCAGGACCATAACCTGTGTTTCATAAAGGGTCTTCTGCACAGAGGGTGAGAACTCTCCACAGTCGTAGGGGCCAGCAAACTTCTCAATAATCGTCTCCTTCACACACTTCCTATGAGAACGTGATGTGATGATTGTTAGATTTTTGTCTCATTCATTCAAAACAGGAGATTTTCCTTCTATTTTGTGTTCATAACTTCATAATTTGTCCTCCTCTTTGGTAGATAAAGTTGTCATCATGGATACCTACAACTATGATGATTAGTGAATGCAGTGTCCCCCTTCTTAAACCAGTAATTACCATGCAGCATCAAAGTCGACATCCTGGGTCTTGTTGTAGCGCCACCTAGAGTAAACAGAGGTGCAGAAACACCTGTCCTTGGTCTCTTGCAGAGTAGTGAAGCGGTCTTTGTGGAAACCCTCAAAACCAGACTGGGTGGTTTTCAGCACTTTCATGTTCTTCACCCCGCTGTGAACCACCGGGACGCCTGGGGCAATGAGTCGGTGAGTATGCGGTCATCAGAAACATCAGGAAACATTTTGACAGTTAAACAGAACAGAAACGTGACAATAGGCGTCACACTGTACTCTCTAAAATACAAAAAGGAGCCCATCACACGCCTGTCAAGTGCTTAGCTATAGTTGTGGATCCCTCAGTTAATAATATTTACACCACAGAGGCTGGCGTTCCCAGGCCAGATGAGATATATGTAATCTCTCCAGCGTGTTCTGGGTCTACCCCGGAACCTCTTACCAGTTGTCCGTGCACGGAAAACCTCCAAAGTGAGGCGTCCAGGAGTCATCCTGATCGGATGCCCAAACCACCTCAGCTGGCCCCTTTTGACGCGAAGGAGCAGCTGCTCTACTCCGAGATTTATCTATTTATCTATTTATCTATTTATTTATTTATTTATTTATTTATTTATTTATTTATCTATTTATCTATCTATTTATCTATCTATTTATCTATTTATTTATGTTTTACTTTTATACTTTTACTTGAGTAAAGTTTTGAACAGAGTGTTTCTACACTGTGGTATTGCTTCTTTTATACTTGAGTTAATGAGTACTCTGTGCACTTCTTCCACCACTACTGAGAACACATTTTTATACCCAAATGAGCTTTATTCTATTGTAAAGAATAAAGCTCATTTGGGTATAAAAAAGAAAACAAACACTCTGTGGGTTCACAAAATCAGTCTCCCATTCATTGTCTATGACGTCACAAGTTTGAGACTTACTTCTCTGGGTTCTGGCTTTGAGAGAGAGGAGCTCTTGTTCACAAATATTGATTGAACTTCCCTAGGCCATGGTAATAACATATTGGAATTCTTCATTTAGGTGGTGTTCTCCTTCAAAACTGGACACTGATGAGACCATTGCATCCATTACCACACATCATTTTTCACATGTATACTAACTACTGAGCTAGTGAAGCCTTGGCTTTTAATGAATCCTCATATTAGTGTTGCAGTGGAATTACAGACGTAGGCAAAGTTGTTGGTAACGTTCCGTTAAAGAGAGAAAAACCCACAATGGTCACTGAAATAACTTGAAACTGACAAAAGTAATAATAAATAAAAATTCACTGAAAATTAACTAATGAAAATCAGATATTGTTTTTGAATTATAGTTCAGCAGAATCATTTAAAAAAACAAACTAATGAAACTGGCCTGGACAAAAATGATGGTAACATTAACTTAATATTTTGTTGCACAACCTTTTGAGGCACTCACTGCAATCAAGTGATTTCTGTAACTCTCAATGAGACTTCTGCACCTGTCGACAGGTATGTTGGCCCACTCCTCGTGATCAAACTGCTCCAGCTGTCTCAGGTTTGAAGGGTGCCTTCTCCAGACTGCATGTTTCAGCTCCTTCCACAGATGTTCAATAGGATTTAGATCAGGGCTCATAGAAGGCCACTTCAGAATAGTCCAATGTTTTGTTCTTAGCCATTCTTGGGTGTTTTTAGCTGTGTTTTGGGTCATTATCCTGTTGGAGGACCCATGACCTATAACTGAGACCAAGCTTTCTGACACTGGGCAGCACATTTCGCTCCAGAATGCCTTGATAGTCTTGAGATTTCATTGCACCCTGCACAGATTCAAGACACCCTGTGCCAGATGCAACAAAGCAGCCCCATAACATAACCTAGCCTCCTCCATGTTTCACATTAGGTACAGTGTTCTTTTCTTTGGATGCTTCATTTTTGCGTCTGTGAACATAGAGCTGATGTGACTTGCCAAAAAGCTCCAGTTTTGTCTCATCTGTCCAAAGGACATTCTCCCAGAAGCTTTGTGGCTTGTCAATATGCATTTTGGCAAATTCCAGTCTCGCTTTTTTATGATTTGGTGTCCTCCTCGGTTGTCTTCCATTAAGTCCACTTTGGCTCAAACAGTGACGGATGGTGCGATCTGACACTGATGTACCTTGACCTTGGAGTTCACCTCTAATCTCTTTGGAAGTTGTTCTGGGCTCTTTGGTTACCATTCGTATTATCCGTCTCTTCAATATGTCATCAATTTTCCTCTTGCGGCCACGTCCAGGGAGGTAGGCTACAGACCCATGGACCTTAAACTTCTGAATCATATGTGCAACTGTAGTCACAGGAACATCAAGCTGCTTGGAGATGGTCTTATAGCCTTTACCTTTAACATGAAGGTCTATAATGTTCTTTCTAATCTCCTGAGACAACTCTCTCCTTAGCTTTCTGTGGTCCATGTTCAGTGTGGTACACACCATGATGCCAAACAGCACAGTGACTACTTTTCACCCTTTAAATAGGCAGACTGACTGATTACAAGTTTGAAAACACCTGTGATGCTAATTACAGGACACACCTTAGTTTAATATGTCCCTATGGTCACATTATTTTACATCTTTTCTAGGGGTACCATCATTTTTGTCCTGGCCAGTTTCGTTAGTTTGTTTTTTAAAATGATTCTGTTGAACCACAATTCAAAAACAATATCTGATTTTCATTAGCTCATTTTCAGTGAATTTTTATTTATTATTACTTTTGTCAGTTTCAAGTTATTTCAGTGACCATTGTGGGTTTTTCTCTCTTTAACGGAACGTTACCAACAACTTTGCCTACGTCTGTATATGCTTCACTTCAATGACCCTGTCTGGTGTTATCTATTATGTAGATGACATATTGTGTCTTTGTCGAGGTATTGTGTTTTGTCTTTGTTTATGGTGGTAAACCTTGTTTTTCCTCTCTGCAGATTAAGTTGATCCTGTCCGATCCAACAGGATAACACCAACTGATCTCAGCCTAGATCAGGTATGTGCCCTGCTCATGCATACATTTTCATCTACATTGTGTGTGTGGTTGTGCTTACCATTGAGATTCTGTTCAACATCACAGAAGCGACAAGCTTCTGGGCTGGAGATAAATGCATGAACATGCTCTACCCCATTCTGCGAAAATAACGACAAGCTGGGTGAAAAATCACGTTTGAATTTAATGTGTACTTCATCTATGGTGTTGCTTAAATAGTTAAAATGAAGGACACACATAGTAGGAAAAGCACAACTGTGTATCATTTGTTCCACTTGTGCTTTTCCCGTTGTGACCAGTAAAATGTCAATCAAAAAGAAAAACTCCTCTGAGTTTTACCTTCTCCAACCTTCTCCATGGAGCCTCCTCCATGTTAACTTTGACCCTCAGGACATGGTTGTAAGTGGTCAGGAAATGATGACAGATATCCAGGGAAAACTGCTCGATGGTCTTTACCTGAGCAGGTGAGTAGAGCATAAAAAACAGAGTGACAGGCTGTAAGTAAAACCATCTAAAAAAAAAAAAAAAAGTCTCATAAATAAATAGGAACAAAAGTCCTAACTGGACAAAATATTTCAACAGGGTTTGTTAACCCTTGTTTTTATTTGATCAGTGTGTGTTTGAGCTGCAGGTTACCAGCGGTCACTTGTGTCGGTATAGTGAGGTAAAAGAGTGACCACAGTAGGAGTCTCCCAGTTGAACAAAGGACGATCCCTTTAAAGTTAATCATTATTTTTCATGCACTGGTTAGTTTTAAGATTTTGGGTTGTTTTGCTTCCGTAACATGTCTAATTTCAGGCTGGTGAAAAGAAAACATGCAAAATACACATTTATGTGTTTATTTTACTGCAATTTGTCTCCGAAATTCACCAAAAGTTAGCATTAGATAATGCCTCATTTGCATATTTCAACATAAACATTTAAAAAAGGTTGCCTTAATGTAAATAATCAACTGGGGGAGTTTCATGGTGACATCTATTAGTTAACATTTTCCCCCTATTCCCCTGTAGTGTCTTCAAAATGTAGTGGATTTTACAATCCATATCTTTAAAGGCTGTTTTCTCAAATTAATTTTTTTCTCAAACTAGTAGCACTTACATACACCAAACTTTCCAGTATCATTCCTATCTGTATTCCGAATGTTTTTACAAAGGGGTTTGTTCATATACAGTATCATTCATAGCTTGATTTATAGAACATTTTATCCCTAAATACATGGTGAAAATAGTTTTGTTTTTTTATAGCTGTTGACAGTATTTTCTGACTCTACATTACTATAATATCATTCTCTCTGGTTTAAATGCTCCAGCTTGTACAAAACACTGTAGCATTGATTCTAAACGGCCCTGAATGTTTAACCATATAACTCCAGTTGTGGCCTCCCTACACTGGTTTCCAATCTACTGTAATGGTCCTAAATGGTCCTTACAACATATAAAATGGTGCATAACCTGCTATGATTTTTTTTCTCTTCTCTCGTCAGAGAACTCGGAGAGCTCAGGAACGCTTGGCCTGTAAAACTTATGGCAATATTGTATATAACATTCAAAATACACCATCAGGTTTAGACTTTTAGATGACGACAACAACCCTCCCGTATTCCTTAGGGCTGCCCCCTCTTAGTCGATTACTCGACTAATTGGTCGTTTTGCAGCCATAGTATTTCTATCTCATTAGGATTACGTCCTGAATCAAGTTAGGTTTTTTATAAATATGCAACATAATGGTGACAGAAAAAATATGCTGATAACAACACAGTCTTCTTATACAATTCATTAAAACGTGATGACTTGCAGAGTCAGGTCTTTAACACATTTACCCTTTCGGTCCTAACATCCCTCCATTACTTTCTGTGGATGGACGTTGTTGTCTATGAAGGGATAGAAGTGTTGTGATGAGGAGAAAGTGGACAGGGTGGTGGTGACCTACCCCCTTGAGCTTGGCCAGGGCGTGGATGGTGTTCTTGCAGGTGTCGGTGGGGATGACGTCCGAGTTGTCTCCAGTTAGATAATCCTTGCGTGATCTGAGCGTGAGCTCCACGTCGGCTTTCAGCTCGATGATGTAGTGGCGGCTGCCCTCTCTCCTGATGACCAGCAACTTCACGGAGTTCTTGCCGTAGCCTGTTCGCACAAACTCCACATTCTGCTCACACAGAGGAACACGTTACTGACATGTTGCAGTTCAGCAGCTCCCAGTGATGTAAACAGGTGTTTTGTGCCATAAGTATATATTTTGCTGGTATTTTAAACTGTGAATTGACTTCATCTGATGCATGTGTTACGTGTAGTGTTGGGAGACACTACAGGCAAAAGTTGGTTTTCAGGCTCTGGTCAATTTTGAGATGTTCTCTTCTTTCAGACTAGTGGAAAGAAAACATCCAAAATACACATGTAGGTGTTTATTTTACTACTTTGTCAATTTGCGTCCGTAGATTTCTCCTTAATTCACCAAAGGTTAGCATTAGATAATGCCTCATTTGCATATTTAAACATAAAATTTAAAAAAACTGTGATACAAAATATATGTCTTAATGTAAGTAATCAAAGTTTCATGGTGATGTCTACCAGTTAAATGTTTACCCTATTCATCTGGGGTGTCTCCGGTCAGTCTGTAGTCTGTGTCATCCATGTGTATGAGCCCTTTGTTCAACACTTTGATGTATCTGTTAATCTGATATGGTTACCTATTAGAGTTTCTATGAGTGTGTTACATGTACTAACATCCTTTCATGTGAGACTGGTCCCTGATTGGTTGCTTGAGCTTGATTATTTTCCACATTCCAACTTTCATTCCTCTGTGTCAGGTATTAATAAAACTACTCTAGTAAACTACATTATGTCTAATTTTTTTTCAGTTCCATATTCAGATAATCTGCCCAAGTACATTTTCTCTGGATCAGTAACATGCAAGCTTGATGATGGTCAAATATGCATGGGAATATACTTTTTATCTCATAAAATATTTGTAAAATGTGAAAATATTTGCATGAATGAGCAGGAAAAACGTAGTAAAAAGAAATACGCAATTATGTTGTTAGTAGGGCTGTCAAAGTAAAGTCTTTAACGCATTAATGCAAGTTGCGATTTTTAGGTTGTAGCAGGCAACGTTTTAAAGCTAGAGTGAAGACACTGATATCATATTAAACTAGAAAACGTAAGGAACCCATTGATACCAACCATGTTATAGCCATGCCATGTCTAGCTTGTCATAAAGGAGGCTAAATAACGCTGGTTTGTTCGGCAGACCACATTTGGCCCCCCGGCTGTTGACCCCAAAAATGAGATAAACTCCAGTGCTGAATCATTTAAGGTATCCTCTAAAAGTAAAAAAATAAATCTTGTTCTGTCTTTTAGATGATTCTTTGTTATGTATAACATAATGAATAGTTACCTTATCTGAAGCTGCTGCCATGGTATCTTCCTTTCCTTCACCTGCTGTCTGTCTGTCTCCACCTATGGAGGACGATTTTGTGGAGAGGGTGGTGCTACCTTTTATTCTGCCATTGGAAGTCACGTAAGGCGGAGTTCAACCCATTCTACCTGTTATACCAGTACGTGTAATTACACTTTAGGGCATGCACATGTACACACAAACACACACACTCTTGCTTTATTATATGCACATGTAGGATCAAAGAGGGAACCCAAAGTACACTGTAATAAGACCAACTTTTGGGTTAAAACAGGTTGTGAAAAAACAATGGAAGTATGTAAGTGAGCGTGAATGGTTGTTCAGGGTACCCCCCGCGAACCTGAATAGGATAAGCGGTTAAAGATAATGGATGGATGGTATGTGATGAGTTTGCATTGTCTTTCTTCATAGCTAGATTGTCAACCATGTTTAGCTTTAGGTAAACCAACGGCCAGTCGCTCCTTTCATGACTTCTGCATAAAGTTTGGCCGGCTGTTGGTATGCGTTCAACATTTACAGTAAAAACGTAGAAAGAAGTTTGGAAGTTCCCATTCTGTTATTTAGAAGGACTCTCTTTTGCCTGGTTTTGTATGCATGTAATAAAGGTGATATTGTCACCTAATAAGCCATCAAGTCTGCAGTTATAAGTGTTAATCAGGCTAAACCATGATGTTTTTGCCTCAACCAAAGTAAGTATTTTTGTTTGAATTCACATCATTAAGCACGTGTTTACTGCGACAGTAATGTGAGGCTAAGGGGTCTGACAAAGCGTCAGTATGTGACGAGTTGGGATGAGAATGACTTGAAATTTTAGTCATTAACAAAGGATCATGAGTAGTTCACCCTCTAATGAGCCATCAAGTCTGCAGTTATAAATATTTATATTTTGTTTGTTTGTCTGTTTGTCACCTTTTCCAGGAGGTAAATAGTTAAACAGTCCTTCGGAGGTGTGGTTAACTAGAGAGCTAAACAGACAAAGCAAGTGTCATGCTTGGGTAGGATGAATAGCAGTCAAGGAGCTTTTTCACAACCTGGCAACCCAGAAGTTTTCCTTATTAATGACTTTTTAGTACCGATATATCTGAAAATGTACTGAAATCACTTCCAGCTAATAACAGATTTCACTGAGCTAATGTCTAATAATAGTCCAGAAAGCCCGTCTGCTGATGCAGTTTCTCCAGATGTGACTCACCCATGTGTGTGTACAAAAAATGCTAAATATATATTGATTTTAACTTAACTTTTTACATTTAATTCACTCTCTCTAAAAGCAATATTTCATTGCGACCAAAGACTAAATGTAATATGAAAAGAAGAAAAATTGGATCTCAAAAGTGATATCACATGTTTTGGTATGAAGACGTGATGACAGATAAAAAACAAACAGATATTGTTATAGATTATTTTATTTCATGTGGTCTGGACATGCAATCACAAACTCGATGGGCTGGCTTATTTAGACTCTAAACAAACAAGCAACTTTTAAAAGTCATATTGTAGTAGGACATTTATTCGAGGTTCAATATATTCATCCGTAAAACATTGAATAAATTATCCTACCTTTATGTTTTTAATGCTTAATTTCTTGACATGTTTTACTATTCACTGGTGGTTTTCTTATTTTGAAGTAAAGTGGAACTACAGATTAGAAGGGTAACTGCACAACTAATGTTTGACTGATTTAATTAAGTTAAATGTCAGCCTTAATCGATGCCACCGACAAAAAAAATAGGTGGCCAAGTTAAATGAAAGTGTTTTATTTCACTTCTCTGTTACAAGGTGAAAGAGTCTTTTGACCAGATGGTTTCCAGTTCAGTGATCAGCGGCCCCATCGCTAATAAAAGACGACTGTGGTTGCACTGAGAAGCTCCCAGGTGTCAACACATGTGTTGACACCTGGGAGCTTTCACTTTGAATGTGAAGAACAGTGCTGAAAAAGACTAAAACTATCACTAGATAAGTAGGTACAGTTTGTAGACTCAAGGTATTCACACAGATTAAGAGCCAGTAAAAGACTCCAAACATTTAATTCAATATTGCACCTATAAACTCTCACTTTCCCTTCAATATTCCCCCATCATGTGACCAGATCTTCTGACTTCCTGTTTTGCATCTTCACTTTCAAAGTTACTCAATCATGAAGTGCACGACCAAACAAAAGATTTCAAATTCCCTTTTTTTTGTTCACTCTGCCTGCAAGAGTCGTTCAGGATGGCCATACACTTCTGTTTATGCTTCCAGATTATTATCATGTTTTTGTGTTGCACAGTGTGCAGCACTGACATTTCCTGTAAAAATGAAGCCGGCGAGCCCGTTGATTGGTGAGTTGATACGATACATTGCAGCAGAGTTATACCACAAAGTTGTTTTTTTATGATGCGTGAAATTTCCTGTGTATTTTGGAGGGTGAGCAGATGTTGTTGGTACTATGTTTTAATACATTTGGGCATGAAATCAACATAAAATCTATTCAATTATTTTTGATTTTGTCCTCTTTTCTAAAATACTGCAGTAAAAGTATATTTCTCTCTCCTTCCACTGCAGGTTTATCATCTACAAACTGCCCCGGTATAAGATTGGCGAGGTCGGCAGTGGGGTGGACTACATGTACCTGGACTCCTCAGTAGGGAGCTGGCAGATGAGCAAATTCATGGTTAACACCAGTCAAGGAGCCATAGGGAGCACACTGAACCAGCTTTACATGGGGAAGGCCTACAAGGTGAGATTATGCTCTTAAAGTGGGTTTTATACACTGATTCCCGTGTATAGAAGATAGAAACCCTTGTGGCTTTAATCAGACTTAACAGAGCTGATGAGTGTGCTGAGTAGACACTCTTTTATTTCCTTTGGGGAACTGAGTTAAAGCTGTACGTTAAACAAGCTTCCCCAGCCAGAACGCAGTCCTTCCTCATGCTGTTTACTTTGTGTTGCATGTACAGTAATTTCACATTATAGTGTTTGGAGATCAGGATCAAGACAAATAAACTGAAAAGAAACAAAGAAAAATGTTACTTTTGATAAAGCAATAGTTGGACATTTTAGGAAAAATGCATAGTCACTTTCTTGCCAAGAGTTAGATCAAATCAAATCAAATCAATTTATTTTTGTATAGCGTCAAATCACAACAGAAGTTATCTCAAGATGCTTTATATGTAGAGCAGGTCTATGACCGTACACCATAGTTTTGAGACCCAACAGGATCCACCAAGCGCACTGTGGCCAGGAAAAACTCCCCGATTACTGGGAAGAAACCTGGAGCAGAACCGGGCGCAGGGCGGGCGGCCATCTGCCGAGACCGGCTGGGGGGATAGATAGATAGAGTGAGAGAGAGAGAGAGAGAGATAGAGAGAGAGAGATATAGAAGCAGCCACAATAGCAGTCTAGCAGCTGTAATAACTAATACAAGTAGGGCTGATAATACAAAACCAATAGTGGTGGATGGAAAGAGTGATAATACAACTATCGGAAAGCCAGCACTGTCCAGCATCTCTCCTCAGTACGTCCATGTGTATTGGTGTGGGACGTCCCTGCGATCGATGCCCGTGCGTTGGTTCCTGCAGCATCAGCATGCTTGCTGGGAGCTCTTGATGTCTTTGGCAGTGATTGAGAAGTGTTATTCTCCAGGCTGCCACATTGTCATTAGGTGTTGGAAATCCCTCGTTAGCATTGGTAGTCCCTCGTACAGACGTAGTTAATTAGGGATGGTAGCAGTTGGTGTCAAGCAGGCACCGACGCGGCAGCAGATGCAGCCACAATACCGGAGACCACCAAGATCCAGGTGAAACCCTGCTCCAAGTGTACCCATGCTCCAGGTATAACCTCGCTCCCTGGTGTGATCCCGCTCCAGGTATGACCTCACTCCAGGTGTGACCCCGCTCCACGGTTAGCTGCGAGACAAGGAGGCACAAGGACTCCCGGGAAGGAATGAAGTTAGTAACAACATGGACATGGGACATGAGTATATACAGAAGGAGAGGGGAGCTCAGTGTGTCATAGGAAGTTCCTTATGACAGTGTGTCATAGGAAGTCCCCCGGCAGTCTATGCCTATAGCAGCTTAAGTATAAGCGTTATCAAAGAGGAAAGTCTTTAGCCTACTCTTAAATGTAGAGACGGTGTCTGCCTCCCGGACTGAAACTGGGAGCTGGTTCCAGAGAAGAGGAGCTTGATAGCTGAAGGCTCTGGCTCCCATTCTACGTTTGGAGACTCTAGGAACCTCAAGTAACCCTGCATTCTGTGAGCGCAGTGCTCTAGTGGGGTAGTAGGGTACTATGAGCTCTTTAAGATATGATGGGGCCTGACCGTTTAGCGCTTTGTAGGTGAGGAGGACGATTTTAAAATCTATTCTAGATTTTACAGGCAGCCAGTGCAGAGAAGCTAATACAGGCGTAATATGATCTCTTTTTCTAGTTCTAGTCAGTACACGTGCTGCAGCATTCTGGATCAACTGGAGAGTCTTAAGAGACTTATTGGAGCAGCCTGATAATAAGGAATTGCAGTAATCGAGTCTAGAGGTAACAAATGCATGGACTAATTTTTCTGCATCATTTTGACACAGGATGTGCCTGATCTTCGCAATGTTACGTAGATGAAAGAAGGCAGTCCGTGAGGTTTGTTTTATGTGAGAGTTAAAGGACATATCCTGGTCGAAGACAACTCCCAGATTCCTTACGGTGGTGCTGGAGGCCAGGGCAATGCCATCTAAAGTAACTATATCATTAGATAATTTGTTTCGGAGGTGCTCAGGGCCTAGTACAATAACTTCAGTTTTGTCTGAGTTTAACATCAGGAAATTGCAGGTCATCCAGGTTTTTATGTCCTTAAGGCATGCTTGAAGTTTAGTTAACTGGTTTGTTTCGTCTGGCTTGATTGATAGATATAATTGAGTATCATCTGCATAACAATGAAAGTTTATGGAGTGTTTTCTAATAACATTGCCTAAGGGAAGCATATATAAGGTAAATAGAATTGGTCCAAGTACAGAACCCTGTGGAACTCCGTGACTAACTTTGGCGTACATGGAGGACTCATCGTTGACATGTACAAACTGAGATCGATCTGATAAATAGGACTTAAACCAACTTAGTGCAGTTCCTTTAATGCCAATTAAATGTTCCAGTCTTTGTAATAGGATGTCATGGTCAATGGTGTCGAAAGCAGCACTGAGATCTAGCAAGACAAGTACAGAGACAAGTCCTTTGTCGAGGAGATTGAGGAGATTGATTCCCCCTCTCATGTCTGTACGGTAAATATGAAGCTAAACCCAGTCAGCTTGGGTTAGCTTAGCTTAGCATAAAGACTGGAAATAGCTAACCTGGTTCTGTTCAAAGGTACCAAAATCCACCTACCAGGACCTCTGAAGCTCACTAACTAATGTATCTTTAGTTAAATTTGATCACAAAAAAATTATATATCTTTTGTTTAAAGAAACAGTGTGTAACATTTAGGGGGATCTATTAGCAGAAATGGAATATAGTATTCATAACCATGTTTTAATTAGTGTATAATCACCTGAAACTAAGAATTGTTGTGTTTTCGTTAGCTTAGAATGAGCCCTTCATATCTACATAGGGAGCGGGTCCTTTTCACAAAGTCCTCCATTAGGCTCTGCCATGTTTCTACAGTAGCCCAGAACGAACAAACCAAACACTGGCTCTAGAGAGAACCTCTCATGTTTTTACGTTACCTGAAGGCCACCGTAGTACTCCGACACGTTTGTGAAACTGCGTTAACGTGAGCTGCAGAGTGCAAACAGAGTGCAAAACCGTGGAACTGACTTCCGTTTATATTAAAGTAGTGTTATTATGGTAAGGATAGCCTCAGAGTGAGGTGAACGGCGTTACCAAGGTTTTGCACTTGGCGGCTCACGTTACCGCAGTCTTGGAAAGGGAGGAGTGAGCGGAGGGGTACTCAATTGGTTGCAATCTGCAACCACACCACTAGATGCCACTAAATCCTACACACTGTACCTTTAACCTGTATAAAAAAAATAAAAAATGAGAACTTGTGGTTTTGCAGGGGGTTATGTGCCAAATTATTTCTTGGCCAGGACCAGTACCTTCCTGAAGTCTTGTCATCACCATGAGATTGCCAGGCAACCAGTGGAGACTGGTAACAGGCATTTGTTACCATTGTTCAGAGACAGAGAGTACTGGACAGACATGGGACTCTTGACAAGAAAGCAAATAATGTTTCCTAAAGTGTCAAACTATTCCTTTAAGATATCAACAGGGGCTGTATAGACAAAATAGTAGCCCAAAAGTGTACTTCTCCACATACTGTATACATAAAACAAGTATTTCCCTCTAGTCTAACAGTTCAGTGTATGCACTCTACAATGATGGACCACCGATCCTGGATTACATCCAAGGATACGGACACACTAAAGGTACAGTACATTATGAAAATTCAGCTGTGTTTTCAGTAGTTTTCATTTGATTTTGCTTTGATTTCAGTAGTCTGAAGTGTGACTGTATGGCAAAATAACACTCTATACCTGTGGGACCTGTGTATGATAATTTATGACAGATGTATTTCCAGGATGCTGTACGAGCTTTGCAATACTATGATTTAGCAAAAAAAGAACTGATCAATATGTTTTTTGGTGTCAAGGGGAGGAAACGGTCAAAGAGCATCCGTCTGATAACTGCTGTTGACTTTGGATTACTGACTGCCCTGACTTAACTTTGATGGAAATGTTTGCAAGCATGCCTGCTGGTTTACATGTATGTGTGAGACGTGCATTGAGGGTTGTTTGTGTGCGTCCTGCAGGGGTACTGCTCTTTGACCGCTCTCAAGGTTTCTGGCTTTCGCACACCATTCCCCATTTCCCCTCGTTCCCCGAGAGAGGCTACCTTTACCCCTCCTCTGGCAAAGTCAATGGCCAGACTGCTCTCTGCATAACCCACCACTATGATCAGTTCCTCCAGATAGGTGAGTGAACGCTCATGAAGCAACAGGCTCTGACTTACTCCAGCTCTGAACACATCCCAAACTTACAAAACTCTCTATTTGCTGAACCTGTGAAAACGTTTACACAGTGACCTTGAATTTTGTCAGTGCTTTCAATACACACAGATTCAACTCCAAATGTACACAAACCTGCAAAGTCCAATGATGTTTTGAGGGTCTACTCTCTTATAATAAGATCTGGAAAATGAAATATATAGAATATCGTGGCCCAATATGCAACTTACACAAGTGCAGAAACTTGAAACCTCCAGCAATGAAAATATAAAGGTAGGAGATATATTGTATCCAGCAGTTAAACTTTTGAAAGGAAAAATATTTGCATCATAGATTTTATAATGAGGGAGAGGGAGTAAATGTAGTGTTGGGATTTTTTAACAAGGTAATTGAACTTCTTTTGTGAAATAACCATATCAGACACAAATCATTATTCATATTATTTGCCATAAAACATGTCTGGTGGGGGTCTCTAAAGGAGTTTTCCAGAGTTTTAAAATGGTAAAGTAATAAGAAACATGGTAGTATCGTTAGCAATGCTGTTGATAAATGCCATTTGTTTTGTACTGTCATAGTCTGTGCATATGACATGAATCAATATCTTCAGTCTCATTGATGAAACAGACTTTATTAATGAGACCGACCCCACTACAACTTTGTATTAGTAAGAGAAAATCTGGAATATATAAAGCTTTTAGTTCTCACTGAGGAACATCCATATAGCAGAGATTGTAGACACAGTTGTATATAACCAGTATTTATTGTTGGTATTGGTTTGATGTTGTATAATTATATATAAAACAATAATTCAGTTCAACCCTGTCAGGGAAAGCATTTCTTAAATCAGCTCTAATTTCCTTTCTGTTCTTTAGAAGTAATGTTCTGTAAAATCTTAAAAGCATCCTACAGTGCACCCTTTAGTTTTCTAACACACAGCATCTCTTTATTTCTCTCTTCTTTGTGATGCACTCTTCTCTCTCTCCAGCGAAGCAGCTGGCGTACCTTTACCCACGCTTCTATAACTGCTCCGTACCTGCTGCATTCTTGGCCGACGTGCCTCAGTTGGCCCAGTTATGTAAGGGCTCCAAACCGCTGCTGGCCTCAGATAAGAGAGTGGAGCAGCTTTTCTCAATGCAAGGGGAGAAGTTTGTCAGCTTTGTCAAATCTGAACGCTTTGTGGACGGTAAGGTATTCCTCATGTACTGTTGGTCATTTATATTTTACTCTTTAGACATTTAGTTGCTCCTTTGCTGGCACTTAAACAGAAAATCTCACAGCGAAATTGCAGTTGTAAACTTTTTACACAACAATTTTGCAAAGACTTCTATCTGCCACTGTCTTGTTTGCACATTTCACTTGTCTGCCACAGTCACTCATTATCAAGTGCAGATACACTATCATCTCATGAACACACCCCACCCAAGGCCTTCAAGAGTACTCTCTGCTCCCATCGTTTTGGGCTTGTGACCCCCAGTGGTGGATGAAGTACCTGAAAGCCACACTTGAGTAAAAGTACAGATATCTAACCAGAAAATAACTTTAGTAATCATCTATTAGAATATTGCTTGAGTAAAAGTCTTATCTGATATTTACTGTACTTAATTATCAAAAGTAATTTTCTGATGTTAAATGTTCTTAAGTGTTGAAAGTAAAAGTATGAGTAAATGCTGTTAATAAAAAAGCACGCAAGTCAGAATTTTGAGATTCATGAAGTTTATTCCCTCTAACATGTACACCTCTTTAAAAATGGAGGCTACATTACACTTGAAGAAAAATGAGGTCTTCACAACTTAAAGGATTTAAAGAACAAAATACAGTTTTTCTTTCTTTTGTAGTTGCAAGTAGCATGATGCAGCATGACAATAATATAAGCACACAGAAGTTACAGTACACATCAACAAAGTATACAACAAACAGGTCAAGGATATCAACAAAGTATACAACAAACAGGTCAAGGATATCAACTTAGGTCAAGGACATCAACATAAAACAAATCAAGGACATCAGCATAAGGTACAACATCAATTCATAGTAAACACCTGCATTCACACTGCTCTATGTCAGTCAAAAGACTTAAATAAAAAAGATTAAATTGATTAAAAGGGATTAGCTTTTGCAGAATGTTCCATTTGTGTGGTGCATAGTATTAAAGAGCCACTTTCTCAGTATGGACATGATGATTTTTTGAGGACCAGATAGTCTTGGGACCAAGTGCAGTGTGAATTTGATCTATAGCTAAAAAGCCTGGAGCATGAAGGTTATATTTGTGCTGTAAAACATCATAGAGCTCATTTAGAATATGAATCCCAGGACTTATTTCTAAGAACTTTATATTTAAATGTTCAATTGAAAAAAATATTTCCAGTTTTGTCCAAAAAGTTTGCATTTGCGTTTCATCGATTTACTCCCTAAAAAGACAGTTAATGCAATATTAATAACATCAAACTATATTTATTACTCTACCTATATTTACTATGTGCTTCTTTTATGTCATTGTCCATCATAATCCAACTGAACTAACCCCCTGACTGACATTCATTCAGACATCTACGCGGGCTGGGTGGCTCAGGCTCTGGATGCCGACCTGCTGGTGGAGTCCTGGCAGACAAAAGGTCACGAGCTGCCCTCCAACTGCTCCCTACCCAAACACGCCATGAACATCAAGAGGGTCCGGCTTCCTGGATCAGTCCTGTTCCAGTCCCACTACGACCACTCAAAGTGGTGCGTGTCGCTAGCCTACGAGGACCAGGTGACCTGCCTGGGGGATCTGAACAGGGAGAGGGCCCAGCAGTGGCGTGGTGGAGGGCTGGTCTGCACATTCAACCCCTTGATTTACAACGCCTTCAGACAGGTGGTGGACTGTTACATTGACTGTTGAACGAGAGACACGGATAGGATAATTAGGACTGGACTCACTCGGCATGGTTTGAATCGGTTTCAAATTCATGGGACTGCATGTGGAGGTCCTATTAGGGTTAAAGCAGCTGACCTGCAACCATCAGACCACACAGGTATCCAATTTAGTCTATTTGCCAGCTTATAGAGCCCCAGTTCACAAAGTTTTATGTGAGAAATGTACAGTATAGGTCCCCAGCATTTAGAAACTTCAGAATGATAACTTGCATATGTTGGACAATTAGCATAATATGCATTAATTAGCATAATCACCTATATAGGCAATATTTCAAAAACTGCTTGGCCGATTTGGACAATATTGGAGTGGTTTGGGGGCTTATTGAAGATGCTGAATCCATTTATGACATTTTCAAAATTCAAAACGGTTGTTTAAACCCCAAGTAGCCATATTTCAACTCCCATTGGGCCGAATTTGATGATGTTTCAGGCTATATAGAAGTTTTAGAGGAAGCTTAATCGATGGGGTTGGACAGATGTGTTTGTGCTTATGTATTTTAAATAACTGAAATAACTTCAACTTATAAATTGTAGGATATTTATGATGCACAATTGGATATTGGAGGTAACAAAGGCAAGTACCACACCAAACTAGAATAATATGACTATGGCTAAATTATATCCTCAAAGATAGAGAGAGGGGAGAATAATACAAGTAGTAAAAGTAAATGTTTAACAGATACAGTAGAACAAGTGAGTTCTGGGACAGAATTAACAGAGCAGAAAACTGTATGTGCACTAGTTAAACATAACGCACATTTGGAATACTTTCATCAAGCAAGAATGCCTTAGAATGCACTGTTATAAACCATGTCATCATCATCATCGTCTGCTCTGTCTTCATCTTCTTGAGTTGCGGAAATATTGCCCATATAGGTAATTATGGTAATTAATGATAATTATGCTAATTGTCCAACATATGCAGTTTCTAAATGCTGGGGACCCATACTGTATATTTCAAACATAAAACTTTAGGGTGCTCAACATTTGTGGGTTTACATTGCTGGCAAGAAATCAGCCATCAATTTCTGGAAAAAAAAGGCTTCAACAAGTGCTTGAATTTAACTTTTTGAGGCCTTGTTGTTATGTTTTCACCGGCATAGGTAACATAGTCGTTACCTGTATGTGGTTTGGAAGATGATGGCAGCAGGTCAAGCCTTTGATAATCTACTGACAAAGTTACATAGGCTTTTTCATGTGACTATATGTTAAATTAACAAACATGCAATAAACAACAATTGTGTAAAAATATAGTTCATTTGCATCACATAACTTGCCCGTGTTTATGTAAGAACCTTTATTCCTTTACTTTTTATGTTTTTTGAGGAACTCAAAGCAATTAAATCTAAATTAAATACTGCTACTTCAGAATATGTTGGGAACATGTGTTTAAACTTTAAAAGATCAGGGGCAATGAAGGTCAGAAAATGGGTTAAATCTAGGTGGGGAAAGTGAAAGAGCATCCCCTCCTGCGGTGAAATGCTGCTCCCTCATCCCCACCTCAGGCTTGACCTTAACCCCCAACTTCTCCAGTGGACCTTACCCAGTAGCCAGCTGCAGATCAGACTGTGGTTGTACTGGTGTGTGTCATTATAAGTGTGAGAGGGCTGTTTCTGGATTTAAAAAGAAGTTTGCTTAACTTTCCTGAATGAATGAAGGTATTCTGTAATAACACAACCTATATCCATTGAATGTTTAGTTATAATTTACGCAGGTGGAGACTGACTGCATTTACAGTATATCATCTTCACATCTCGGTGGTTGCTTCCTTGTCAGGAAGATAGTGACCAGTGTTTTCGGTAAACAGTGTCACCTTGTGGTCAGACTGGTAGAATCATACTGTACATGTAGTAACAACACTGCTCTTTACGTTTAGACCATCATTGCATCCTAAATTCTTATTTCCCTGAAACAAACCAAGAA
Source organism: Sebastes fasciatus (assembly GCF_043250625.1). Classification (NCBI taxonomy): domain Eukaryota; kingdom Metazoa; phylum Chordata; class Actinopteri; order Perciformes; family Sebastidae; genus Sebastes; species Sebastes fasciatus. The sequence continues at coordinate 14,783,654 of NC_133799.1, forward strand.
TTCTGCCACAAGGTTGAGATTATTTCAATACACGTCAACTTATTTCAAGGATTTTCTAGAATCATAAAGACACTCATTTCTACAAATCTCCTGATACAAGAAAAATTGCACTGGTAGCAACATGCAAATGTAAATCAGCTTTATTGTCACACATTGTTTTTTGTACTCAGCATATCACACAGTGAAATTTACTCTCTGCATTCAACCCATCCTGGTGTTAGGAGCAGTGGGCAGTTACTATATAGCGCTCGGGGAGCAGTTTAGGGGTCCGGTGCCTTGCTCAAGGGAACCCCGGCAGTGCCCAGGAGGTGAATTGGCACGTCTCCAGCTACCAGTCCATGGAGAATTAAACCGGCAACCCTCTGGTTGTGAAGCCAAGTCCCTATGGACTGAGCTACTGCCGCCCCAAATATACATTAAAGACAGGAATCTATTTCCGTGTGCCATTGTCACCTATCACATGAAATCACAATTATTATCCAAACCACCCCTCAGCGTTATCTTTTTTATACAGTACATCTACTGGTTCCTGGTTCAGCAACACTTTAATCACTCATTGTTTGTTCAAAATAGAGGAGATTTTAATTTCTCAACTCCAATGTCACGCTGATCCCCTTATTGTGACCTCAGTTCTCCCACTGGCTCTGTGCTGTTCCCACCATGTCTCACTGTGTGGCAGTATACCGATGGCTCCCCCTTCAGTCTCCAACCGTTTCACACTGCTTATGATTCTTATGAAATGTTAGTCCCTGAAGGTCATGTCCATTGTTTACCTGACCTATGGAGGCATCAAAGTCAGACAGTTTTATGCAAAACTAAATCAGCTGAGTAGCTGCAGTTGTAAACTTTTTACACAACTTGACAATTTTGTAAAAACGTCTATCTGCTACTGTCTTGTTTGCACTTGTCTTCACTTGTCTGCCACAGTCACGCTATCAGGTGCAGACACACTCATCTCAGAGCATTGAAGCGAATGAACACACCACACCCAAGGCCTTCAAAAGTACTGTCTGCTACCAACATTTTTGGCTTGTAACGTGACCCCATAGAATGAGGTAACAACGTAGTTGTGAGCTTCATCACATTTTTTGTGTGGACAGTTGGGAGCAGTCATTTTTTTTCATTCGTAAGATTTTTAGGGGCAACGGTTTGTTGTATTTAAAAAAACAAACAAACTAATATGTCAAGATTATGAGCCCTGAGCATGAAGGTTATATTTGTGCTGTAAAACATCGTTGAGCTTATTTATAAATATGAATCTCCAGACTCATTACAGTATAATCACACTTCTAAGAACTTTATATTTAAATGTTCAATTCTTATAATAATTTTGTATATGCATATATATATGTATTTATATGCATAAATATATATTATGTATATATTTATATGTATATATATATGTATATGTATATTTGTATATGTATATATATATATAGTATATATATATATATACTATATATATATTAAATGTAACTAACAATGTCATTTCTATCTTTAAATTCAAGCATTTCCATGAAGCTGTGTTGCTGTTCCAGTAAATTGCTGCTCTTTCTCCTCCTCACCACTAGGTGTCCCCCACATTATTATGTCCGACCACCCCAACTCCGTCACTTCCGATTCCGGGTCCTGAGCACGACACGAACCGGAAGCTAGCTCCACACCACACCACACACACGTGAAAAACATTTAGCTCAAAACAGACAGCTCTCACACGAGATGGATATCATGGAGGTTCCCGTGACTCAGGAGAGTACTGGTAAGAAAAAGAAGAATAAGATGAAGATGAAGAGACAGAGTCCGGAGGGAGAGGGAGATGGAGGAGTCGAGATGAAGGAAGAGGAGAAGATGATGGAGAAGATGAAGGAGAAGAGCGACCTAGCAGGAGGTTTCTTCCCACCAACCTTCAGTGTGTCCGAAATCAAGAACAAACAGCGAAGACACCAAATGTTCATGAAGTTCAAGCAGGAGAAAAGAAAGGTAAAGACTCATAAATGTACTAGCTACAAGTTAGAGTTGTCATTTAACAAGTAAACGCTCAGTGAAGCTAAGTTTATTAGGTACAACTAATTCAAGTCCTTTATTGTCATTGTGTAGTACAACGAAATTAGATTGTGACAATCCCATAGGTGCTAATGAAAAGATAATACAAATAAAAAGAGATAGTGCAATATAAATATAAAAAATATAAAAGATAATACAAATAAAAAGAGAGTGCAATATAAATATAAAAAAATATAAAAGATAATACAAATAAAAAGAGGTAGTGCAATATAAATATAAAAAATATAAAAGATAATTCAAATGAAAAGAGGTAGTGCAATATAAATATAAAAAATATAAAAGATAATACAAATAAAGAGTGCAATATAAATATTAAAAATACAAAAGATAATACAAATAAAAAGAGTGCAATATAAATATAAAAAATATAAAAGATAATACAAATAGAGTGCAATATAAATATTAAAAATATAAAATAATACAGATAGAGTGCAATATAAATATTAAAAATATAAAAGATAATACAAATAGAGTGCAATATAAATATTAAAAATATAAAAGATAATACAAATAGAGTGCAATATAAATATTAAAAATATAAAAGATAATACAAATAGAGTGCAATATAAATATTAAAAATATAAAAGATAATACAAATAGAGTGCAATATAAATATTAAAAATATAAAAGATAATACAAATAGAGTGCAATATAAATATTAAAAATATAAAAGATAATACAAATGGAGTGCAATATAAATATTAAAAATATAAACGATAATACAATTAAAAAGAGTGCAATATAAATGATAATACAATATAAAATACAATATGTATATTGTTGAGATGACAGTTTTACCAGAGGTAAATATGCCACCCCTCAACATTTATCTGAAAGTTGCAATTATTAGTAACGATAATTATCATTGCTGATTGATCTGTTAATGTTTTCGAATTTAATTATTTATTTACCAGGTACAGTGCACATTAATCAGCATTTCAGTTTCTACCTCAATGTAAATGTGCCAGAGTCAGCTAAAGAGCTAATGTTCGTCTGCAGTCCCTGGGCAGGTTATTACTAATTAGAAATATTATCAATACAATGCTTCAGCAACACTACAGTACTACACAACACAGCATAATCATTAAAACATTAGGAAATATCAAATTCAACAGAGCCTAAGTGACATCTTCATGTTGCTTGTTTTGTCTTCGCCCAACAGTCTAAAACCCAACGATATTCAATTTACATTAATATAACAATGACATTAGCAGAAAATCATCACATTTGAGAAGCTGGAACTAAATAATATTTTGCGTTTTTGCTTGACAATTGACTTAAATGATTAATCAATTATTGAGTAATTTTATGTTGAATGACTAATCAATTAATTGCCTACTCATTTCTTATCCAGATCATTTTCAGACGAAAGAGTGATTAATAAATCAATTTATCAACTTTTAACGCTACAGTAAATATACGTTATAAGTACACACCAGCTGGAATTTCAGTGATCATATTTTTTCTGTTTTTATATTTCAGCAAAAGTTGCAGGTGAAGAAAACGAAGAAGAAAGAAAGGGAAGCTTTAGGTGACAAGGTGAGTTTTTATTTTCTCTTTCTTCCCAAATGTTGCCATCATCCGAATGTGGACTCCTAGATTGATGAATTTGACCATTAAACAAGGTAACAGCATTAATATGGGTATTAATTTTTTATTTTTTCCTCATGAAGGCACCGCCAAAAGAAGTCCCAAAGACGATAGAAAACCAGAGGGTGTACGACGAGACGACAGTTGACCCAGAGGATGAAGAGGTGTGGACCCAGTTTGGTTGAGCTTGTTCAAACGGTTTCAGGTTATATTCATAATGAATCTGTATAAATGTGTGTGTTTTCCTGTCATGTACAGATTGCGTTTGACGAGGGAACTGATGAATTTTCTGCCTACTTCAACGGGTTGACGAACCCCAAAGTGCTCATCACAACATCAGACAGACCAAGAGGGGTGAGTGGCAGCTGCTCGGCATGATACACATTTATATTACTTTTTTCATAATTTCATCGAAGTTGCCAGAATCTGTCAACTTTTAATATCAGCTATTGGCAAACATGCTTTTGAGAAAATTGCATTTGACCTTTTCAAATTATGAAGATAATAATTTCAAGGCATGCGGAGAGGGTGGGGTGGGGGCATATACATAGAAACAGACCTATATTACTTTGGAGTAGTTAGAGAACACATTTAAGTCTGACACCCAGGCCAGGCACCAGGATGAAGTGACTGAGGGGGCTGTTAAAAATTGCAAGGGGGCAATAACCACAAATAGCATTATAACAACTACAGCATGAGGCTACGGTTTCAAAATCAAAGAATACATTTATCAATCCGAGCACTCGCATAAGAACATAGCTGAACACTAAATATATTTTAAATTTATGAACGATGGCACTAGAAACAGCTGTTTGTGGCTTTGAATGGTCTCCTTCTCCATTACTCTCTCTCTACAACCACGAAAAGCAAGCAGGCTAAAGGCCTTTACTGACTGGGGCCATTTTTTCGTTCGATTAATTCGCCTATCAATATATATATTTTTCAAAATGTTGTTTTTATCTTGAATACATTCACACAGAACATTAATATTATGCGTCAAAAAGGCGATGTAATTTTTTTTTTCAGAACGAGGTTGATTGTATGCACTTTCGCACCGCGTGTAAATGCATCGACCAATCAAGTTGTGCTGAACAGTTTGTGTCTATATTTATGAAACAACAACACGGAGGCTCCGTAGTATGAACCAGGACGGCAAACTTTATTGCTCCTTTCAACATTGATAAATGCACCAAAGACCAGATCCACTCCTTCTGTTCTTACCTTTCACAATAAAAGCCCTAGACATATAATATTTGCAGGCAAGTATAATATCGTTTGGCTCGTTTAAAGTACAAGTTTTGAGAAAAAACACAGATACAATGCAGGCTTTTATTTATAAAAATACTATATCAGATTCCAAAAGTTATCCGGGCTGCGGCCCCCTGCTTCCGCGGTCTATAGAGAATGCTACAGTCTGAATTAGACTATTGTGGATGGGACTATGTTCTTTATTTCAGCCTTTCTTTCTGATTTAACCAGTTAGTGGCAGTTTTTGTATAAAAGCTTTCTGTTTTTTGTCTTAGTCAACTTTGTGTACCAAAATAGTGTTTGCAACTTGGCATACCGCAGTATCTAATAAAATATTGAGGTTGTTTAACAATCGGTGTGTGTAATCGACATTTCATAGGTGCTGTATGAGGTTTCTTCTCACTCATTATTTTCAAACGGTGTCTTTTCAACCCATTGATCGCTCTCTGATGTACGACTTGTCTAACTGTCTTGCAGAGGGCAGTGAGGTTTTGTGAGCAGTTGGCCACAATAATCCCAGATGCCCACGTGTATTACAGAAGAGGTTTGGCCCTGAAGAGGATCATTCCTCAGTGCGTCGCCAGGAACTTCACCTACCTGATGGTCATCAACGATGATCGAAAAGTGCCAAGTATCCTCAAAAGCAGCAGTGTCAGTAGAGGGGAGGATGATACACAATGCTGTGTACTGCTCTCTAGTATATACTGTGTTACATTACTGTCATTTAGATAATGAATGAGGATTGTGTTTAATTAAATCCATACATTTTTTATACTTTTTACTGAGCTTTTAATCTCGGTAATGAATTTGAAAGTTGCCTCTAAATAAGTGGAATGACTCTACACAGGCGAACCTTGACTAGGTGAGTTGGAACTAGAGCTCACCTTGTCTGACTTTTTAATGTCGGCTCCCTTAACCGTGACTTTAAGATGGTTTGGTTCTCTGTCATCTTCCTGATGGGCCGACTGCACACTTCAAGATCAGCAGTGTTCGACTACGCAAGGAGATGAAGGCAAGTTGATCAATTTAAGCTGTTCTACCGGTTTCTGTTTTGATTAAGTGGGACACATGTAATATCAGGACAATCATAATGGGTTATATTACACGGCTCACGATTTCTTTATAAGTGTAGTATTTTCTCTCTGCAGAGACGAGGCAAAGATCCAACTGAACACACTCCAGAGGTGATCCTCAACAACTTCACCACACGTCTGGGTCACAGCATCGGCCGGATGTTCGCTGCCCTCTTCCCACAAGACCCTCAGTTTGTGGGTCGACAGGTCGCCACCTTCCACAACCAGAGAGACTTCGTCTTTTTCAGATTCCACAGGTGAGAATTTTAACTGTGGATTCTGACCGCGGTTATAATAGTTTTTAATTTATAATTCGTTTTTTATTGTATTTTAGTTTAGTTTTAGTTGGTTTTCAGACTGCGTTTACTAGTTTAGTTAATTTGGTTTCAGTTTACTAACAATATTTTCCACTGCTTATTTTCGTTTTAATTTCAGTTTATTATAATAACCCTGATTCTGATTTGGTGCATCGTAACATAACCCTCCCTTTTTGGAAGATGCTCAAGACAGTTTATCTTAAATGTAGATGGTCTAATAAACAAGTATTTGTCTCTCTGAAGGTACATCTTCAAGAACGAGAAGAAAGTTGGTATTCAAGAGCTGGGACCTCGCTTCACCCTCAAACTGCGCTCTCTACAGAAAGGCACCTTTGACTCAAAGTTTGGGGAGTACGAGTGGGTCCTGAAGGTGAGTCTCTTTTCTTTGACATGCCAGAAGAGCTGTGACGGTGGAACGGATGGAGTCAGCACTTTATTAATAGTCATTTGTTTTGTGCCATGCCACTTGCAGTGTATTGATGTTTGCCTACATTTGCGTACACATGGTTTGCCAGCCATTTATAAATGATTGCAATCAGTGGTGGAAAGTAACTAAGTACATTTACCCAAGAACTCTACTTAAGTACAAATTCAAGGTACTTTGCTTTAGTATTTCCATTTCAGGCAACTACAGTATGTACTTCTACTCCACTACATTTCAGAGGCAAATGTTGTGCTTTTTAGTCCACTACATTTGTCTGACAGCTTTAGTTACTTTCCAGATTAAAATTTTTCATATCCTTACTGTCCAGTGTAAACCATGTAATTTGATGATTTTGAATGTTTGTGATAAACAAGGAGGATGAAATGTTCCTTTATGTGTTGGGGAAATCCTCCTATTTCTTAAGCTAAATAAACTATTTAAAAAACTTCTTCATGAGCTCAGAAAAACAGCCCTGTTTTCAACTTTATGACGATGCATTTTCCAGTTGATCCAAAAGTTTACTTTTTAGGGATTCGTGGTTCTCACAGGACAGGACTTTTAAGTACATTTTGCTGATAATACATACTTTGATTTAAGTAAGGTTTTTAATGTATAACTTTTACTTGTAGTGAAGTATTTTCACAGTTTGGTATTAGTACTTTTGAATCTGAATACTTCTTCCACCACTGATTGCACCACAGCGACATGTTAAAAGTACTTTTTAAATGTGACTCAAAATAGGAATAATGTTTCCTGTAAAACTAAAAAAAATGCACTTTTTCTGTTTCCAGCGCCATGAGATGGATGCCTGCAGACGGAAGTTCCAGCTTTGAATGCAAAATAACAACCAGCGTTTGTGGTCAGGCAAGGACGTCCTTGTTTATTATAAAAGATATTACAGCTTGTTTGTGGCTTTGCACAAATGGACTTTATATGTGGATATCCAGATTCTTTTTGGATGGCCAGTTTCAACTTCAACTTTCAACTTCAATTGATGACTGGATTTTATGAGATCATGTAGATTCACTTTCTATGAAGCTGCATCTGCAGGCCAAGTTTGGGACGGGAGCCTGTAGCTCATTGCAAGGACTTTTACCCTTTCGGTTAGTTGGAAGACACCAGAGAGGAGACATGCAGGAACACCATATGAATCCCGATAAGCTGAAAATTCGGCCCTACGAGTGCATGTGAAAGCTGTATTAGCAGATGTGCAGTTCTTATTCTTAAATTAATCTCCACAAACTCTTTGAATGTGGCCTGAAATGAATCAGAAAGTCATTGTGAGCCTGCCCTAGTCACAGCTTGTCATGCATGCAGACATACACCACTTCCATCCTGGTCTGTGCTAATGATATCAAGAGCAGTGACTTAACGTGCAGCAGTGTCTGGAAATGGGTAAATGGTTTAAATTGTGTCGACAGTGCAGCTGCTTTCATATTTGACAGGACTTTCAACATAATTCTGGATGACACATTTCACAGATTTCTAAATGTAAATACTCATTTTAATAAAACAAACATGTTGCTGCAAGTTTAAAATGTGTAAATACCATGTATTTATTCTCAAAATCAGACATGAAAAATGTACAATTGAAAAGGCACATATGGGTTAGTTACTTCCAAGCAAGGAGGTTAAGACTTTTCATTGTGCCACATCAGCACCTGGAAATGTTTCCTTATGAGATTTTACAAAAGGCAAAAGTAAAAAACTGTTAGGTTAGTTGCTTATCCCCAAATTCCCGAACGCTCCTGAGACGATTCCAGTCCACAGCACAGGTCCTGCAGCACACGTCCAACAAGGCACCACAATGTCCAAATATCCTGCAGAAATGTTACAGGCATTAGTCAGACCTAATTAGCATTTTACTCAAAAGTTACTGCAGCACTGTACACGTCATCCCCAAGTTCCAACAAGTTTTATTTAGAGTTCTTGCATGCCATTTGAGAGTCGAGCATAAAAAAAAGCTGTGTGAACATGAAATATGTCTTGTTGCCAAAGACTGTTTCCAGGTAATGCAGACAAGGTGGCTGTAAATTATGACCTTAAGTAAACATGAAGGATGCATGTGTTTTTACTTTGATCCCATACCAATGTCCAGTGTAGATAAACATGTAGTATTGTTACAAAAGCAGATGCAAAACATGTTGAGCTTTTCAGACATGCCTATACTCAACTGCTTATTTTTAAGTTGTTATTTTTCTCCATAAAGACAGTGATGAAGTTGTGCTCTCTTGAAGACCACAGAGAATTAAATTAAAGGTCCCATATTGTAAAAAGTGAGATTTTCATGTCTTTTATATCATAAAGCAGGTTTAAGTCCTATATAAATACTGTGAAAGTATCAAAACGCTCAATACACGGAGAAATAAACACAGCCTGTATTCAGAAACTCTGTGTTTGAAACAAGCTGTTAGGATTTCTGTCCATTTGTGATGTCACAAATCTACAATATTTTGACCATTTCACAGTTTTAAACGTAATCATACTAAATGTCTCACAGTTTATTTCCTGTTGCAGTGGATGTGAATGACAACAGCTGACAGGATGTAAACATGGACCCAAGCTGTTTCCTAGCAATGCAATTCCGTTGAAATGCGCTAAAACAGAGCGTTTCAGACCTAGGGTGAATACAGGCATATTCAGACAGACAGTTTGAGAAAAATAATGTGATTTTTGAACATTAAAGCATGTAAACATGTTCTAGTAGAAACACAAAATACAAACATGAACCTGAAAATGAGCATAATATGGGACCTTTAAGGGATGTCATTGAGCAGAAGATGTGTTGGGTACTCACAGAGGGGTCTCCCGATGTGTCGGTGTGTGTGGGTGCTATAGGAAGGAGCAGACTTTCTGCGGTCTGAACGGGTTGTTGCTGGACGACATGCCGGTGAGCAGAGGGTCCTGCTGGGCGTTCTGCAGGCAGTACTGCTGCAGGTCCGCAGCGGCCTGGGACACCTGTTGAAGGAAACACAAAGCGAGTCTTACAAAGTTATCTGCTGTTATGTAACCAACATTAATCCAGTCAGTGACACCATCTGTATTAAAAACACAATGTCCAGTGTAGATAAACATGTAGTATTGGTACAAAAGCAGATGCAAAACATGTTTTCAGACATGCCTATACTCAACTGCTTATCTTTAAGTTGTTGTTTTTCTCCATAATGCTTGTAATCGGTTGCCAGTGGTGGAAGAAGTATTCAGATCTTCTACTGTAATTAACTTAAAGTAGCAATAACAGTGTAGAAATACTCTATTACAAGAAAAGGTCATGCATTTTACTTAAGTAAAAGTACAGCTGGTAAAGGTGACGCTAGTTTTAATGACTTTTTAGCACACTGCACACCCTACCTCAACATTTGTTGTTTACATGTTGTTTACATGTTGTGTTATTAATCTGAATCAAGAGTAAACGCCCTTAAAGAGTAACGTCTCGTTACCAACGTTACCTTAACTCTGTTGATGCCAGCCTCCAGACGCAACTGTTGGACGACTTTCTTCATCGCTACGATGCTGGATGATCCCGACATTGTTAAGATTTAGTTATGTAGTCTTAATAACAACAAATATACAACTTTTACAAAATAAAACTGTTAAGCTTAGCTTGCTAACTACTTCTTCCTCATCACAGAGCTTCCGGTATTCTTTCAAGGCCTATAGAAGGAGGTTAGGCCAAGGGTCTTGTTTCGGGTTATTACGCATGCGCAGTGTAACTATTTCGGCTAGATTTTACTGCGCATGTGTCAAACCCCCTCAACATGACGCGTTGATGACGCGGTTTCAAGCCTCCTTTCCATAGGCCTTGTGTTCTTTAAAGGAGTGTCCGTCCGCTGCTGCTGCCTTCAAGGGATGTTCGTGAAACTCCAGATAATTAATTATACTGTCATCCTAAAGTTATTTTTAGATGTAAATTGCACCAATAAACCACACGTACGTGTTAATGAGAGCAGCCTCTTTTTTAGTTGGAAATTAACTGAATTATTTAAGTTCAGAGCAATGAAAAAAGGAAATGCGTCGTTTTTTACATTATTTGTGCTTTGGTTAAAAATTTGTCATATTTTATTGCTTTTGTAATTGATAGTCGACGTAGTTTATATTGTTTGATCCCTTAAAATTCCTATCAAAAAACACGAGGGATTTAGGGGGATAAAAACCACTTAATTAACGTTCAACTTAATAATTACGACAACTTCCTGTGTACACGAAGGCAGCATCAGATCAATAGTAATTGCGATCTCTAGTGGTGATAACACGTGTTATCAATATCATGTGCGATTTTTTATTAAATAACTTAATTTTATTTATGCAGAAGTTATGAAAACAGTCAAATAAGCTATAATCTCTACATATTATATATAATTAAGATATGTAATGTTTTGCACTATGGAACTGTGATGCTGGAAACTTGAATTTCCCTCTGGATCAATAAAGTTACCATCTATCTATCTATCTATCTATCTAATACAATCTAAAAACAATATATGGCTTTTTTTAGTGTGTTGCCTTAGCTGGAAGAATAATATAAATGCCATAATTGCCCTACCAGCATTCACCAAAATTAGTATTAAAAACATAGTTTAAAAACTAAATATACCTGCATAACAGATGCAACTTGCAGGACAGCTCTGGTGACCACAGATGGGATAAGCTCCTTCTTTCAGTTGTCATCATCAGCACCAGAGCAACCAGTGCTGGCACTCCCATAAAAGAAACTCCACTGGGGCCACTGGGGCTGTGTTTGATTGCACAAGATAGTTACTGAGCAGTCCACGCCTTCACAGCCCCAATAAACAAGGCTTCCTGTGAATAAAACCTAACGGAAATCTGCCCTCTTGTATAGAGTGTTTCTCTGCTTCTCTTCCATGCTGAGCTGGAGCAGTTATGGAGCTGTCCTGTGAGTCAGTGAGATATCCTGAAGACAGAAGACCAGCCAGCTGCAAGGTACGTGGAGGGAATTAATGCATTATTGTAAAAAGTGTTTGTGTACTGGGAGCAGGAGGGGAAAATGACACTGTAACTTGTTGATGTCGTTTTTTTGTGTGTTTAGTTTGTGGAGCTCCATGTGCTGTATGTGCCAGATGACCAATGGAATGTGAAGCTCAATAAAGTCCCAGCTGAAGCCATAGAGAGCTTCATATCTGCAGGCTTCATCAGGTGAAACAGCTGGAAATCTGTCTGTCTATCTGTCTGTCTGTCTATAAAATGTTATTTAAATGACATGAAGACATCAGCATTGTTGCATTGATTAGGAAGTGTTGTTATCCGGTAATTTAATCAACAATTATTCATTAACATACATAGTCTTAATCTGCAAAGTGTCCACAGCTGTCAGACAAACACAGTGAAGTAAAAAGTACAATATTTATTTATTATTTTAACTATAAAGTCTCACAATATCCAGATGTTCAAAGTGTCAGTTTCTCAAAGTTTTCAAAACACAGTGCAGCACATGAGTAAATGTACTTGTGTCATATTTGCTTTTAAAGCTTGATATGATTATGGTATTTAAACTGAAGCTCTTGAAAGCTGATATTTTTTTATTTTGTTTTTAATTCCAGTAAATATTAAACTTTTCCTTTGAGCTATGTGTACTTTACTTGAGTTTTTTAATTTTATGCTATTTTATACTTCTACTCCACTACACTACAGTTCAGAGGCAAATATTGTACTTTTTTAGTCCACAACACATATTTGATAACTTTAATTACTTGGAAGATTCAGATTAATAATACAAAATATAATAAACAAATACATGTATTATAGGTTAAAATAAGAGGGAGGGGGTGCGCTACCCAGAAGTATCTGAAGCAAAAACTACCTTTACCAGATGCAACATTACGTAATGTCAGAAGTGAAACATATGCCTTATATTCAATATAATGTACATTATTCTGAAATGGACCATTCTGCATAAGTACTTTTAGTTTTGGTACTTTAAGTAATGTTTGATGCTAATACTTTTGAACTTTTACTTAAGTAAAATTTTGAATGCATGACTTTTACTTGTAATAGAATATTTCTACACTGTGGTATTGCTACTTTTACTTAAGTAGAATATCTGAGTACTTCTTCCATCACTGGTTTCTCCTGTGCTGTCACATTGCAGAAGTAGTGTGAAAACATATTTTATAACATTCTGATTATATGTTGTGTTACAGTTCAGTGATCTAAAATCTTCTTTCATCACTCAGGGTTTTTCCTGATGTCACCCTGAAAACTCTGAGGAGCGAGCTGGGAGCTCTTCTTGGCGCCGAGAGGAGCATCGACAAATTCTCCTTCCTGAAATGTGTGGGGCGCAGTTTGGCACTGGTGAGTGCAGCTGGCTGTTCACTGTAGTTTTCTATAGCAGATTGTGTTTCACTGGGCAGACAGTAGAGAGAAACAATGCAGACAGTTTGATTAACAAGTTCACTATTCAAGCTGCTAACACTAAAGGGTGTAAAGTGTGAGTGTTTGTGTGTGAGAGAGAGTGAGCACACAGTTTTTACTGCCGAGCCTCTTGCAACAACCAAATCCTTTGCAATTACAGGTCAAGAGCAAACAGGAGAGGGATCTGAAAGTGAAAACATTTGCTCCACCGTATGTATGTAGAATCCATATTTGCATTTAACATTTCTTTTCTTTGGAATAGTTTAATCACTGATGAAAAAAATCAGAATGATGTGAGTTGAAGAAGTCCAGGAAAATATTACATTTTCTTATATTTTTGGTGAGATTTAGCCTTTTTTGGTATTACAAAGAATAGTATTACATTTTTCAAAATATCTAAAAACCCAATACACTCTTGTGCTCCCAGTCACAGCAAGTGGATTACAAATGTATGTTATGTTTTATCCTTTAAAAAAAGAGAAGTCATCTTTACCTGTGACTGTAAGCTTTAAATGTTGTTTGTTATGCCATCTACACTGCTATTGTCCCCCTTAATTTTTGTTATGAACAGGATTTCCTGTAGGGACTCGTCTAATTTGTTTGTTAGCCTTATTGCTGGTGATATCCAGATGTCAATAATACTGCTTCATTATGTTCCAATTAAGCTCCACTACTGTCTTGTTGTCACCTGTCGGCAGGCCCCACAGCCGGAGCTCTACCTGCTGCCCGCTGTGGAGAACGACAGCTCTGTTTGCTCCCAGTCGCTCTCCCCAGACACCAGCAGCAGCTCTCCAGACCACCAGACCTACTACCACCCTCCCAAGACATGCAGCCTGCCAGCAGGAACAAAGGAGCCTGTTAAATTCCCCCTCATCCCCCAGTGTTCCCATCAGCCACCTCCCACACCCAGCCTGGAAGAGGAGGAGGAGGAGGAGGAGGAAGATGAGGAAGAAGAAGATGAGGAGCAGAGCTATAGTTCTTCAGAGGCAGAAAGAGAAAATGAAGAGGAATGTCTCTCTTCCAACAAGTTAGAGTGGGCCGAGCAGGAATGTTGCTCTAGGAAGCCTCCGAATCGAAGGGCACCACAGCCTGTTTCACAGAATAAAGGTAAAACTACAGGTAAAATATATCAACTTTTGCTCTGCAACAAATGCATTATCCGCTCTAGTTGACCACATTTATCAGCCTGACACTTGTGCAGCTATCCCATGTGATGAAAGTGCAGGTTTCTGTAATTTGAAACAAAGTGCTGCTGATATTGACCATGTTTTAGAACAGATCTTATCACTCATATCCTTGAGTTAAATGTGAAAATGGCAACATAGTCTTGTAAATCAGTCATTCCCAAAGACTGATTTACAGGATTTTATCAGGGTCGCCAAACACATTTGCAGAATTTCTTCCAGTCTTTTATTTAAGATTTATATCTTAGTACACCTTTGAGCCACACGAGGGAGCCTGAATGTTCGTATTGTTCTGATAATTGTAGCCTACTTATAGCATTGAATCTAATATAAAGGCTAGCTTACATTCTGTTTCTTACTGATGAGAGAAAAAAACGAGAGCTTGTTAACTCCACCTAAATGCATTTATTTGGTCTCATTTATAAAGTATTTAACATGTGTATATGTTTTCTAACACATGCATAAAACCAAGTTGTCATTCAAACATGTATCTCTTCTAAATTACTTATTTACCTATTCAAGATAATAAGGTGATTCTGAAATGGCAGTAAAATGGTCAGGAATGTTCATTTACACACAAAATCGCTCTTCTCATTATTTAAAGATGAGGCTTAATTTAAATTAGGTTGCGATGTTTTATTATTTTTAAAAAGTGGGTCCCCAGAAAAAAGGTTTGGGATACACTGTTGTATATCATGCTAAAAAAATATCGTCATCTTCACTGAAAAGCCCATTTCAGGCGAACAAACACAGACACAAAGTGATTAATAACAAAGTTTTTTTTAAATGTGAAAATCGCATTGGCATTTTATAACAGGCACTTTTTGTATTAGTTGAAAAGATCTGTATGTCTGCCACCCAGCATCTTAGCGATGACATTTGTAGCCCTTTTTAAACTAGTCTTCTGGATCTCACATTACTGTACTCAGCTCTTCAGTTCTTATTTATCTACAGCTTTACGACGGTGTGAAGCTGATTCAGCTCAGCTGAAGGATTCGCCAGAGAGCGAAGAAACCTGCAGGAAGAAGAAACAGTACGACAGACAGAACAGAGCAGCCAGAGATTCAGGAGTCGCCCCGTCTCTGGAGGACAGAGATTCAGGCTTCTCCCTCACAGACGGGTACTGTGCAGCATTACTAATAGTGCCATACTTGTACTCTGCAGTGAATACTTGTACTACTACTACTGCTGGTTGTTGTAACTGTGTGTCTCTCTGCAGGCTTGGGAAATCAAAAGATGTCCATGCACTGAAGTCCATCAGGAATAAAGCAACAAGTGGAGTAATGTATAGCTTTACATTTTTGACAAAACATGTCTCAGCATGTCTTCTGCAGTCTTTTGTCTTATAAGAAAGGTTGCTCTTGAAGGATTTTTTACAGGACTTTTAAAACAAGCAGGAAATGTATTTTTCTTGGAAGTTGTTTTGTGTCATGATTAGTCCAAATTCCACTGACAGCAGGTGGGTCTAGTGGAGTGCGTGAGGTCTTTGAAGTGAACAAAGAACATGCTAGTCCATTAAAATCCATTCAGATGAGGACTCCTGTTGTATTTCTTGCTTGCTTTAAGGCTGGGTTGTCTCAGTCTGTTGGGCTCACCTCTCCACCTCCAGGACTAGAGTTGGCCGTGGTCACTCGAAAAACGTCTCCCGTCTTTCAGACAAACAGTAAGCTGTCACTTTGGCCACATACCCAGGACTAATGATCTTCTTTTTTTTTTAACCCAACTAATATATTTGTTTCTTTTAGGAGAGGAACTGATCGAGGAAATCAAGCTGGTGAGGGAGGAGAGAAAGCAGCTGGAGTGGACGAGGCAAGAGTTGCTAAGAAAGGGGAAGGATTTGTTGGCTCAAAACAGACACCGCAGGAACCAAGGTGAGCAACAAAATACTCTTCAGTAAAAAGCTAACATCTTCTAAGGAATCATTGCAACTTCTTAAAGGTAAAGTGTGTAGGATCTGGTGACAGGTGGCAGATTGATCCGCTCACTCCTCCCTTTCAAGACTGCGGTAACGTGAGCCGCCGAGTGCAAAACCGTGGTAACGCCGTTCGCCTCGCTCAGAGGTCATCCTTACCATAATAACACTACTTTAGGAGCAACGGAAGTCAGATGACGGCTGGCAGTACCACGGTTTTGCACTCTGCGGCTCACGTTACGGCAGTTTCACAAGCGTGTGGGAGAACTACGGTGGCCATCAGGTAACGTTAAAAACGCGTAAGGCTCTCTCTACAGCCAGTGTTTGGTTTGTCCGTTCTGGGCTACTGTAGAAACATGGTGGAGCAACACGGCCGACCCCGTGAAGAGGACCTGCTCCCTATGTAGATATGAAGGGCTCATTTTAAGCTAACAAAAACACAACAATTCTTATTTATTACGAATATTATATTCAATTTCTGCCAATAGATCCCCAAAAATGTTACACACTGGTCCTTTAAAGACTGAAAAAAGTAAAAATGTAATTCCTATATATATATTTTTTATTAGAAGGTCAAATTTGTCAAAAGTAACTCAATTCTGCTGCTGCTTTTTTCTTCAACGTAAAGCACGTGACAGTTGGAAGAAGAAATATTTTGAGACGAAGAAGGCCACAGCACCATTAGAGGAAAACCTGAGAAACTTACGACAGGAGTTGGAGACGTTTTACAACAAACTCTTGCACCAGCTCCAGGCCAGAGATAACAGAGGAAAGCCAAGACGACAAGGCAGATCCTCCATAAAGGTAAAATGGAATTATGTATTACAGTATGTACTGCATTGACTAATATTAAGAGGTAGGCAAAGTATGTATTTGGATGAATATATTTTTTTATTAACATATTCTCTAGTGGAGTCTAAATATTGCATATAGTTTACAAAGAAATTGGATACGTTGAGTGATATTTTGAATTGCCAATATACCTTTTTAACAGCATGCATTTCAACTTGTAGCAGGAAAAGCAAAGGTATAATTAAGGATTGCATAACATCACAGCCCTGTAAGTGGAACACCTTTGCTTTTCCTGCTATGAAATGTCAAAATGTCTGCTATGAAAGAAACCTATTAAAGGGCTTGTTGACCGAAAATGTCACCAGTGCTGCCGTTACTAAAACCCAAATTTTGAAGCTGGACAGCATCTGCCAGTTTTTTTTTCTCCATAAAAGTCAAGTAAATGACTGATCATGAATTTCAGAACGAGCTCATCATTCAGATCATGACAGAGAGCCATGAGATTGACAACCTGAAGAGGAAGGTGGAGGATGCTAAGATGAAGCTGGTAACAGAGATGAAGGTAACTGGTTTTCTATAAATCCATCCAGATGTTTCTATATAGCCTCTGAACAAAAGCAGCTGTTGTAACAAAGGAAGTTGATAACTAGTTGGTCAAGAGGCATATTTGAAAACATTGGCACACTTTTGTGTTCCTTTTCAACATCCTAGAAATATTATGTGTTCTAACATGCACTGGAAAGTGATATTATTCCATAAAATATTCTATATACTTTACTATAAGGATACAAAGTATTACTAGTTAGCACTACAGAGCAAATCAAAATGTTTGAATAGTAAATATATCATTATTTGCTACATTTTATGCCATGCTTTACTTTTAATGTTAAATGAGTTCCTTTGTTCAGGCTTGATGGTGGAAGAAGTATTCAGATCATTTTCTTAAATAAAAGTACTAATACCACACTGTTAAAATACCCCACTACAAGTGGAAGTCCTGCATTCAAAACATTACTTAAATAAAAGTATGCAAGTATTATTAGCAACATTTCATTAAAGTCAAAAGTAAAAGTACTGTGCAGTAAAATGATATATGTTTTGGGATAATGTGTTTGTTGCATTTTCTGCTGTAGATGTTTAAGGTTGTGCTCATTTTATCTCCTTTATATACTGTTGGCTAGTTTAATCTATAGCAATGCATCATTCTATAAAATCATCATGTTTGTAGCGTTGCTGTCCTGTGAGAACCACATATCTCTAAAAAGCCAGCTTTTGATGAGCTCTAAAAAACACCTTTATGACGATACATTTTCCAGCTGATCTAAGAGGCTTTTTAAATAGTTTAAATTTATTGAATTTGATTTTAGCAAAAATCTAATTTAATAAATTTGGAAATACATGGTTTTCACTGGACAGGAAGGGGATGAAAGATCAAGAAAAATAAAAGTACTGTAACTAGTAACTACAGCTGTCAGAAAACATGTAGTGGTGTAAAAAGTACAACATTTGCTTCTGAGATGTAGAAGTATAAAGTTCCTTAAAATGGAGTACCTTTATACCATTTGTACAGTACTTGAGTAAATGTACATAGTTATATTCCACCACTGCCTAATAGCTGTTGTATTATATTAACAAACCATGTTGTTTTCATGACTGGCTGCGTAGTTGAGGAAACAGGCTGCCACAGAACTGAGGGCCTTGAAGGCTGAGCTGGCCCAGAAGAAGAGCCAGTCCTCTCATCCTGGTCCCACGTCCTCTCTGGGCTTTGGAAATACCACACGAGACAGACTGCAAGTTCAAAGCACCTCCATTTAATCCAGCACATAAAGAACTGTGAACAAAACCCTTGCTGGGACAGCCGTTGATGTTGAATCGTGAGATTCTATGCAGCCGTACTTTCTACACGTCTTACTATTTTGCACCTATGTTTTGTATTTTTGTGCTGTTGCTTTCTCAACATTTTATTGTTACTTCATGCTTGATGTGATCTGACTGCCGACTTTCTGAATTTCTCAGGTTGCTGTAAGCTAGTTGGCAAGAAAGCGAAAACTAAAATGTTTAACTGGTTATGTAACTTCCATTTACAGATTCATCAGAAAATGTTTTATTTATGTAAAGCGTAAAAGTGCAAAGATCTCAGTAAGCTCAATTTTGGTCAATCAAAAATACAGTTTGTGTCACATTATAAAGATTGGTTGTCTTTTTTCAGTATGCACAGAGGAATGTCAGAGACGAAACTATACATTCAACGACAACAGTAGTACAAGCCACAATAAACTCTGAAGTGCAAGTATGCATCCCCGAACAGAGGGAAGCCACACCCCATTACTGCTACAAAGGGATATATGGACTTAGGAACAAACAGGAGGGTTGGTGTACATTTCTGCAGCAGTCTCAAGTGTATCCCAGCTAGCATCCTAAGAGTACATTCCACATCATTGCGGTCTGCTGCTTGGCGACCGGTTCATCGCTGTAGTCCAAGATGTTACCATTCCACATGCCAATGCCCCTCAAACCTTTAGATTTCACCGCCTCCGCCTTGGGACAGATACTCTGTGGGTCATCGTACCAAACCTGATGAATCTGTCCGTTCTGGTCCTGAAGAAAAACAGGAATCTTGAAGTTAAATTTAATACATTTTAAGACCTAAACGCCACTTTGAGTTCTTAACGGTTACATCAGTGACACACTTTAACTTACATTTACTATACTTTGATTTTAAGATAGCACAACTAAACAGTCTTAGTTTATGATAACTCTTTGGACTACTGTATCAATGTTGCACTGAAAACGTGAGTTTTTCATGATATGTCCCCAACAAGTTGCGGATCGGCAGAATCAACTCAGTGTAATGGTAGTGACATACACAGACTCTTGGCCGCCAAAGGAGTCAGAGCGGAAAACAGATTCCAGGTAAAATAAAGGTAAAAGTTATGGCCCCTATTTTCGACATACAGTACTATATTATGTATAGCATGCTGAAAAAGACTAAAAATAATATGTCCAATAAAAAGTCATAGTAGTATATCGAAAAAATAAAAAACGTCATAGCATAATACAATTTTTAAAAAAAGCCATTGTATAGTAAGTCGAAAAAAAAAAGTCATAGTATAGTATGTCAGAAAAAAAAAAAAATGTCATAGTATAATATGTCCAAAAAAAAAAGTCATAGTATAGTATGTCGGAAAAAAAAAGAGTCATAGTAAATAGCAGAATTTCAAAACGTCATTATAGTATGCCATAAAAATCAGTAATTAAAAAACAAATCATAAAAAAGGTCACAAAAATTCATAGTAACAAGTTTGTCAAAAAAATTCACAAGAAAGTCATGCTATAGTGTGCCATGAAAAGAAATCATTAAAAAATGTCATAGTAGTTTGCCATAAACTACAACTTCATGCAATTTGAGCACACAACCTTTTGGACACATATACATATTGAAAACAAGCTGTAAAATTCAATAACTTGGAAATGGCATTTTAAGAATGTGTAATACTTTTTAAGGGCCTTCATTGTCTCTAAATTGATTTATCAACTTTTTAATACTCGAATACTATGAATTGTGAATTGTTTTGTTTGGGAAGTGTCACTGTGGTAGCTCGGGTGGACGCCGGCACTCTGGATAAACAAACTGGATGAACATTGTCCGGCTGATTTGTTTAGTCCTAATTTATCAGGACAGGTAGAGGTGAAGTTAGTCAAGCTTGAACCTGGCAGAAAGCTAAATAATCCATAAATTAGGTGCCCACTTTTTTTAACCAATGAAACATCTAACCAAAACATAGCTGTATATTTTTAAGCAAGTTAAAGCGGAATTAAGACTTAAACAATATAATAAAGACGACGTACTTTGTAATTGAAGTAAGGAGCTTTCTGCTTGTCATCCCAGAGCCTGCCGGACATTGAGCTGTTGAGCTGCTTCATCATCCACTTGTATGTTTTCTGTTTTCCAGCTGCATCGCTGCAGGGGGCTCCACGGAAAGGTACTTTGGTTAGAAAGCATACTCCCTCCTAGTAAAGAAAAAGACAATAAGGGATATCTGTGTTTAAATTTCAAACAGAACAACTTAGGATATATACTGCAACAATAACAAGTCTAAATAAATGATGGCAGTAGCATGCTTTGCCTTCAACAACATTTTCGGGATGGGGAAAAAACATGTTAAGAAATATTGTGAATCACAGGGAAAAGAGAAAAACGTTTAATACTTCAGCTGTGTAGAAATTGCATACCATTCTGTATTTCATACACAAAGGCAATTAAAGTGCTTTACATAATGCATTAAACCATAAGGTTGGTGTTATTTTATTTTTGTCAATAAATCCCATAAAAGTACCAACACAATATTTTCTGACTGTAAAATCAATTCATTGTTAGTTTCAGTCTTTTTATGGGATTTGTTGATAATAAAAACAAAACTAAGAGTCTACAGCCATGCTACGGACACTGAGTCTGCACAGCTGTGCTTTGAGATAAGTGCTAACTGCTAACCACATCAATGATGCTGAATGCTCACAATGACAATGCTAACACGAGGCTGATGGGAATGTCATGAGTAGTATGGGAACAAATGGACATTTTGACCAGAAGATGGTGCTAGATGGAAAGTTAAAGGATCACCATACTAGTTAATAATCATCCAGATGTGGACATGAAAGCCTGCCAAATGTCACGACAGTCCAGCCAATAGTTGTTAAGACATTTCAGTTAAAACCACAGAGGAAGGCAGGTCACCATGGATATCTGCACCGTATTTCATGGCAATCCATGTCACATGTGTCAAGACATTTCACTGAAATCCAAAAATGTCACCTTTCTGAGGGCGTCAGAGGAAAAGTCACGGGGTCACTAAAGTCAGTAGGATTCATCCTCTGAGGACCTAAGCTAAAAATATAGATTACCAGACTTAAAAACACAAACATTTTATCTGTGCATCTTTTAAATGAACGTATCTTACCTGGGTGAAGTTGAGGCATTGGTAGTCATAGCCGTACCACGGCACTCCCATCACTAGCTTCTTTGGATCGATCTTCAGACTCAAAAACTGGTCATAACCTTCAAAGAAAGACATTTCATATAGAGGTGATGACTAGTTCTGCATTGACAAGCTGATTTATTCTCATTCATTACATAACAACTGGAAAACAAACAAACCTTCCAGTGTTTGAGAGAGTGGGGCATTTGCCATTGCAATGCAGTCCCCCATGATCTGGCTCTGTTCATCATAGGACATCACAAACAGCAGGTCGCAGGATTCAGCAATGGCGACGTAATCATAGCAGCGGTGGTCAATATCATTTGGTGACCAGGCAACGTCAAAGGAGACCTTGAGATCGGGATAAGATAAATATAACATTGAGACCAGGCAGGTTAGAGAAGGCTCACAGCACCTCATTCATTCATTTTCCTGGTTAATTCCTATTTAGGGTGATGGAGGGCTTTCCAAGAATACATTAGGGAAAAAGAAGATTCATAGGGCTAATCCAAACTATATGTTTTTACTGGAGGACCTTGTCAAAACATTGTGTTCACCTGTGAGCCTGGGATCTCCCTGTGGAAGGCCTCAGTGGTCTCTTTGACCAGGTCTGTCAGAGCCTAGTACACTGGCGAGCTCTCGTTCACTGCTTGCTCGATGTCAATGTTGATCCCATCCATAAACTGACTCTTTGCCAAGTTGACCTTCTCTGTTATCCACGCCGTCCTGTTATCTTGGTCCACAATGTAGGGCAGGTGAACGTCACCTTGACCCACCGACAAGGAGAGAGAGAGATGGACATAATTATGAGGGGGGTTGTTGAACCGCTGGAAGCAGGAGCAAAAAAAGTAGTGCCAAAATTGATAAAATGGCAGGAATTGGTTAAAGAAATGAAGCTCTCCATGCTAGTAACATTCACTAGATGGATTTATACCAACAAATCTCAATGAAAAGGAGGATGTCATGTCATATTGATGTAGATGGCATGTTTACCTAAAGGAAGAACAACGGGCCAAGTAAGAGAAAGTTAAGACAAGAATACGAAAATGTTCTTGCATGAAGCCCAATGGGCCATACTCTACAGTCTCTACAAAGCATTTCGTTCTATAGTGAATGAAGTTATCTTACCTTTCAGTACAACCCGTGCTCCTTTGGAGTGAGCGTAACACATGAGATCAGCATCATATTTTCCAAACGTTGCCACAGTCGTCACCATGCTCCAGTTGTAAGACTTCCATGTCTTTCCACCCACGTCAAAAACAAACACCTGAAAACACAAAGACCACACAGGACATATGACTGTAGGGTTAACTGTTCCTATTCATGCTCCGTTAATGTCCCAATCGTTTTTTTCTGCAGTTTGTTAATTCATTAATAAATCCCCCAAAAAGGAAACATGTAAGAGACTGTGTTTTTTCAGTCAGTCTCACTTCTCTTTATCCTACCACAATACATTGTATCCGGAACTCCTAATTATTAGAAACAAAACGTATTTGCATGTTTTAATGTCTGTTTTCATTTGTTCTCTTGTTTCAACACTTTGTTTTAAAGCACTTTGAACTACTACTCCCCCTGTATGAAATGTGCTTTATGAATAAAGTTTATTACTATTATTATTCAGCCTGTAAAGTAAATTGAGTGATTAATGTTTCATTTTGCATTCGTGAAAAATGTACAAAGTAAATTTTACAAAACAAGCAACAACAACACATACTTCCTGAAAAAAGGATTTTACGGCTTCAAATCTCCATGAAACAGTGCCAGTAAGCCGTACCAGACAATATCAGGGCTCTAGCACTGTCAACTGCTGTTATTCATGTTATTAGTTACCTGTTAGTCAAGGCAAATTGTCTCGTTTGAAATTAGCACTTTGATATGTGAGTTTTGACGCAACATGAGACACCTAACAGAAGTCAAAGAGACAAAATGTGCTCAAAAGGGGAACCTTCTCAAATATCACGTGACCATAAAACAAACACAGACAAGCTGCACGGATAAAGAGGAACAAACAGTCTAAATTTAAAACTTACATTAGAAACAACAGTAGAAAAGTTCAGAAAATATTGCCTACTGCCATGCAGCCAGTACATTTATAACAGTCTACAGTGCTAAGGTATCTCATTTTTCAGTCCCTTGTCATGAAATGGGTATAGATTCATTTTGTCAGTTCCTACAGCAAAAACTAAAGTTCACATTTTCGATTTTATAATTTATGTATGTCTATACTGTGATAAATTCAAGATTTTGATGCCAGTTTAATGCTCAACTATCCAAAGAACAACATTTCATAGACTTCCGTCATATGATCCAACTTTATTATAGTCATGACCATTATGTAAGAGGCTTGTGATATGCTATTGTAAAATAGCTGTCAGCACCAAGCAGGAACTTTTTTTTTCCATTTATCTAACAAAAAAATATTTAATTTTTCTTCTCTCAGTCTACATACATGAGAGATAGTAGGCTACAGTATAAGAGATAATGCTAGACATTGTTGGGAAGTTTGCTAGGTGAATTATCCTATATATACAATTTAAATATGCTACATGATTATCAAAGTACAATAATTTAATGCTAAAAGTTCAATTGAGTTTGAACGTCAACATAGATGTATTATTTTGTCAGTTCCTACAGCAAAAACTATTGATTTTTTTAATTCATGTATGTCTAAACTGTGATATTTTGTATATTCTTTCAGTCTGCTGATAGGAGATAAGCTAGTACAGTATAAGAGATAATGCTAGAAATTGGTGGAAGTTTGCAAGGTGAATTATCCTATAAAAACTATTTAAATATGCTACATGATTATCAAAGTACAATAATTTAATGCTTAAAACATAGATGTATTATTTTGTCAGTTCACATTTGATTTCTTTTAATTTATGTATGTCTAAACTGTGATTTTTTTTAATATATTATTTCTTTAATTATATTGTAAGCTAGTACAGAAATTGGTGGAAGTTTGCAAGATGAATTATCCTATAAAAGCACATTTTAATATGCTATATGGTTATCAAAGTAAAATTATTTAGTTCAATTGAGTTTTAAAACCAACAAGCCCACATTTCCACTTATATTTCCTCCACATTCACCTGTCAGACATGGTCTTATTATGACTAAAGGTGGGTGTAATGCTCTGCAGGTGGAGCTGCAGCAGCACCATGTTGTGTTTTCCGTGTTTTTATTAACCAGCTGACTTTATAACTACCTCAAAGTCTCTCTCCTCCCAGATCTGTTGACAGAGCTCCGGTCTCTCACACGGACACACGGCAGCCCTGCAGACCAGGACCAGGATCACCGACCACAGACACAGAAGAAAGCAGGACTTTATCGACATGTTTCAGACCAGGAGGAGGAAGTTTAAGCTGAATGACGCTGAACCACCAGAGCCGCAAACAAATCAGAAACATCAGTCCTGTACGGAGGCTGACATGGGACAATCTTCATCCGGTTAAAGCACAACGCGAAGCTGTTAAGCAGAACAACAACACATTCAGTCATCACATTAAAAATGCATTTAAATTCCCTAACAAACATAATTAAAATACCTATGTAGAGAATTAGACAGTCAAGGACCTGGAGTGTATTGACTAGAGCAGTGGCGGCAGGTGGAAATTGTCCCAGGTAGAGCTGTGCCACATCCAATCAATTTCAGCAAACCCGGTATGATTTAATGCAAAAAAGTGAAGGTTTCAAAAACACATTACAATAGTACAATTTTGAGGTACTTGTACTTTACTTGAGTATTTCCATGTTCTGATACTTTCTACTTCTACTCCACTACATCTCAGAGGGAAATAATGTACTTTTTACACCACAACATTGATTTAATATCTTTAGTTACTTTACAGATTCAGATTATTAATACAAAATATAATCAACAAATAAATGATGTATTATTATAGATTAAACTGCCCAGCAGTATATAAAGTCATTAAAGTCATTAAAATGAGCTCCACCTTTGCCAGTTACAACATTAAAGTGATAAACACATTAATGCATCAACAAGTATAATCCTATAATGTACATTATTCTGCATAATGTGTACTTTTATGTTTGGTACTTTAAAGCTGAAGTAGGTGAGATTGGAGCAAATATGATTAGAAAAAGTTATTTCTTTAAAACGGTCGCTATATCGTGACAGTACTCTTTCGTTGACTTAACGGCCACAGGTGTCGCTGTTAACAAGCATTTCTGATTCTTACAAACAGCCCCTTTAAGAGTAAAAATGGTAGTAAGCATTACGCTTAATCAGGGTTACAATTAAGAGGGGTCCTTGGAAAATTTTCTCCCCTTTAACGGGTCCCCGGCCCAAAAAAGTTTGACAACCCCTGTTCTATATAGTCAGTACTACAGAGCCTTGGCCAGTTTTCAATTAGGTTCAGAGGTCCAGTTATTTGGAACAGCTTTCTTCTTCATTTCTGATTCTTAAAAGAGATCTTTCCCAACTTCTCTTGATGGAGTACTAAGTAAATGAGGTGGATACAGTGAATGAAAGCAGAGCAAATATTTGTTATTGTAATTGTGTTTTTTTGTTTTTTTGAAAAATATTTCTGTCTGTTTGTAAATTGGTGGCAAGGATATACAGCTGTCTTTAATTTCAATGTTCCTTTTACAAGCCCTCAGGGTTGTTTTTGTTTTTTTCAACCCACCTGTGCATTTATTTATGTTAATATATATCTCTACTCTTTTGTTTTCTTTTATTATATGCACAAATAAAGAACTAAAGAACTACTGCACAGACTTTGGCTCCAAATTACATCAAAAAGGCAAAAAGGCAGCGTCCGTATATCTGGGATGTTTTGTCTTCATTTTTGTACAGTGGGAGGAAGTCTATGGTCTCAGCAGAGAGTTCCTGTTTCAATGGTGTGGGTTAGCCCGGCCACTATTTCCTCTACTTATATCTGCCTTATATCTATTAAATATGCAATATATAATAGGACATGTTTTTTACAAGTGAGTCCTATTCGGATTATTATACACATGGCTGCTGTTAAAACACACTGTATAAACTAAAGGTAAACTGTTAAAGCTTTGTTGCAGAGTTCAAATGAATTTAAAAAGCAGCAACAATCAGTTTATCCATCTAACCATTGCACAATGTCAGCAATTGCCTTTAACTGTTCCTAATTTCCTCTCCTCATCCTAGTTTTACTCTTTTGCTTGACAGTTGGTAGTATCACTTGTAAATGTGTGCACTACATTATGAGACTGGTTTATATTAATTTGTGGTGTCTTGCTGTCAGGGCATAAATCTTTGCATGACACAGTAATAAAAAAATTTAAAAAAGTACTAGAAGATAATCATCTTTCAAAGTGATGATTTTGAAACATTGTGCGGAAGAAAGTTACGTAAACGACAGTTGGATTGTTTGGAGAGTCAACAGTCTCTGGATCAAGCTGACATGAATTTGATAAAATTTCAGGTCACGACAAAATGACATTTTATTGAAAGACTGACACGTTCACATGTTTATGCAACTGAAACCATTCTATAATAGCATTTTTATAATATTTAATTTCACTATAATGTTTTTTAATCATAATAATTTGTGTGAGTTTATTAAGTCATTGGTTGCTTCAAAACTGTATCTTTTTAACTTTGGCCATTTATTAATATATTTATTAATAATAAGACATGTAAATTAAATTTTTAGACATTGCTGTGTAGTGAAATGTATGTAGGTTAAATATTTATAGATTCGTGTATATAAATACTTTAAAATATAAAATAGCATTACCTCATCTGTTTAAAATGTGTTATGCCACAAAAGAGAAAACATCTCTGGATTTTGGACATTGAGCTGTTCAGGTTAAAACAACTTGTCACGTCGGTGACATTTTGCATTCGTGTTTCACTCTGTTTGTCTAATCTCAGGGCATGGTAACATCAAATTCATGAAAGCTGATATTTAGTTAATGATACATTTTGATGGGCACGCAGTCATCAGAAAACTGCCTTTAAAAGGACACCTCTGGCTGCAGTAGATCACATTCATCAGCCATGAGGGTGCTTGTGCTAGCCTTCACTGTTGCCCTTGCAGGTGATTATGTCTTTATGCATTTAAAAATAAATCAACTTAGATTTAACTTAAGATTAAAGTTCTGAAAATTTTCCTTTTTTTTTGTAAAATTAGATAATAATTGTGTAGATGAGTACATGATAGCAATTCTCCACTAATATTGTGTTTTATTAGGACAAAAATTAGAAAATAAATGGAATTGTTAAGAGAACTACTACTGCACTTGCTGACAGTGTAATGCTGTCTTGCCAGTTAAATATAGTTTGGAAAAAAAATGGCATATAAAGAATAACATTTGCATTTTTTCCCACATATCTTGTTTGTCCTTTATGAACACCAAAATAACATTTTATTCCTATTTTGCAGCTGGTTACCAGGTCAACTTTGGTAAGTCGTCATTTTGTTACGTTAAAGATGTAGTTCTGGTGTATAAATATAGAAGGCTTATGTTTCTCAGTTCAACATTCTATATAATGTAAATGCATTCACTAGTTTGTTTTCTTGTCTAATATTGCAGCTCCGGAGTTTATCACTGGAAAGACCTACGTCTACAAATATGAAGCCATTGTTATGGGTGGCCTGCCCGAGGAGGGTCTGGCAAGGGCCGGAGTGAAAATCCGCAGCAAAGTTATGATCAGTGCAGCGCCTGCTGGCACCTTCATGCTGAAGGTAACACAATTTATTTATGATTAATAACAAGTGAACTGGAATAATGATTTTCCACGTGGCTTATAGACAATCAAGAAATTCAAACTGTCACTCTTCCTTACAGCTTGTCGACCCGGAAATCTTTGAGTACAGTAGCATCTGGCCCAAAGACGCTTTCGTCCCAGCCACCAAACTCACCTCGACCCTGGCTGCTCAGCTCTTGACACCCATCAAGTTTGAGTATGTCAACGGTGTTGTCGGCAAAGTCTTCGCACCGGCTGGCATCTCTGCAACTGTGCTGAATATCTACAGAGGAATCCTCAACATCTTCCAGATGAACATCAAGAAGACTCAGAACGTCTACGAGCTGCAAGAGGTACAAATAACTCATTTTCATAGAGTTCAACCCACAAAATGCCACAATACTTGAACTGACAATCTGTGTTTGGGTTTTTGTGAACTAGCCTGGAACACAGGGTGTGTGCAAGACCCACTACCTCATCAGAGAGGACGCAAAGGCCGAACGCATCATGTTGACCAAGACTAAGGACCTGAACCAATGCCAGGAGAGAATCGTTAAGGACATCGGCTTGGCTTACACTGAGAAATGCGTTGAGTGTGAGGCTGTAAGTGCAATTTCCCTCTCGCTTCATAATCTCTACTATCCCGGACACTGCTGGTGTGATGACATTGTGGTTCTTGTCAATGCAGAGAGGACAGATCCTGAAGGGAGCCGCTGCTTTTAACTACGTCATGAAGCCAGCATCCACAGGTGCTCTGATCTTGGAGGCAACTGTTACAGAGCTCATCCAGTTCTCACCTTTCAACATCATGAATGGCGCTGCCCAGATGGAGGCTAAGTATGTGGTTTAAATTTAAAA
This sequence comes from Sebastes fasciatus, assembly GCF_043250625.1. NCBI lineage: Eukaryota > Metazoa > Chordata > Actinopteri > Perciformes > Sebastidae > Sebastes > Sebastes fasciatus. The sequence goes on from NC_133799.1 coordinate 14,813,155, forward strand.
AAGAAGTGTGCCATAACAGTGTTGTTAGCACTATTCTCAGCACAAAGTGTCACAATGCAGACTGATTTTGTTTTTATGTATCTTCACAGGCAAGTCCTGACCTTCCTGGAGATGGAGAAGACCGCAGTGGAACCCATCAGAGCTGAGTATCTTCACCGTGGATCCCTGCAGTACGAGTTTGGCAGCGAGCTTCTCCAGACACCCATCCAGCTTCTGAGGATCAGCAATGCCGAGGCTCAGGTACTTCAAAATATTCCCTTTTTTCAGATTTTTGTTGAATTCATCCTGTTGCAACCAGCTTTACGATGGGTAATATTTTGTCCTGACAGATCGTCGAGACTCTGAACCACCTGGTTACCTTCAACATGGCCAAGGTCCACGAAGACGCCCCTCTGAAGTTCATTGAGCTCATCCAGCTGCTCCGTATGGCGAGATTTGAGAGTATTGAGGCCCTCTGGACTCAGTTCAAAACTAGAGCCGATCACAGGTAACTGCGACTTTCATTCAGAGAAGAGCCATGAAACAAAACGTGCCATGGATAATATAATATTTCTTTTTCCCAGACACTGGATCCTGAATGCCGTCCCTGCCATTGGTACTCATGCTGCTCTGAGGTTCCTGAAGGAGAAGTTCCTCGCTGGAGAGCTGACTATTGCTGAAGCTGCTCAAGCGCTGCTGGCATCTGTACACATGGTGACAGCTGACCTCGAGGCCATCAAGCTTGCAGAGGCAAGTCAGCGTTAAAGTTTTCTGGAGTATTTATAATGATGTGAGAACTGGGACGCATAATCAGCTCTTTACTTTCACCACTCCTCAGGGCCTGGCTATGAACAGCAAGATCCAAGAGAACCCAATGCTGCGTGAGATTGTCATGCTGGGCTACGGCACCCTGATTTCTAAATACTGTGCAGAGAACCCAACTTGCCCAGCTGAGCTTGTGAGGGTATGTATTGCTTTTTTACAAAAATGTGTTTTATATAACTTAAATCCAGTTATAACATCGGTGGCATTAATGTTTTTTTGTTCCTCCCACAGCCCATTCATGACCTTGCCATCCAGGCTGTTGCCAGAGGTGAAATGGAGGAGCTCATTATCGCTATCAAAGTCCTGGGTAATGCCGGACATCCTGCCAGTCTGAAGCCGATCATGAAGCTCCTGCCTGGCTTTGGAAACGCTGCTGCTGGTCTGCCACTCAGAGTTCACATCGATGCTGTTCTGGCCATGAGGAACATCGCTAAGAGGGAACCCAAGATGGTGAGACTACATTTTCCGATTCCTTCCATTACTAAGAATGACTACACTTGAGATCCTTTTTGTTTATAACATTCATCTTTTATGAATTAGATCCAGGAAATGGCTGTTCAGCTGTTCATGGACAAGACTCTCCACCCAGAGCTCCGTATGGTTGTTGCTATCGTGATGTTTGAGACCAAGCTGCCCATGGGTCTGGTGACTACTCTTGCCGATGCCCTCTTGAAAGAAAAGAATCTGCAGGTCGCTAGCTTTGTCTTCTCTTACATGAAGTCCATGACCAAGAACACCGCACCTGACTTTGCCTCTGTGTAAGAACTTAATATATCATTCTTTTGCTATTTAAACATGTTAGCATCATATATATATATCATATATTTGAATGTTCTACTTACAGTGCTGCAGCCTGTAACGTTGCTGTGAAGATCCTCAGCCCCAAATTTGACAGACTGAGCTACCGCTTCAGCAGAGCTCTCTATGTTGACACTTATCACAGTAAGAGCACAACAGGATAACAATTTGTCTTCAGAGATTTCACATTAAAACATGTGGTTTGACATTTTGTTTCTCCTTCTTTGACCTGCAGACCCCTCGATGGTGGGTGCTGCTGCCAGCGCCTTCTATGTCAACGATGCTGTCACTGTTTTGCCAAGAGCCGTTGTGGCCAAAGCTCGTACCTACCTGGCCGGAGCTTACGCTGACGTTCTTGAGGTAATTGTGACTTACATTAACACAACGAAAGGCTTTTATATATCTGGCATGTACCTCCCATTCTTATACACCTTTGCTCAATGCACTGTGTCAAATCATAACAGCATAAAGAGGGAAATTTAGCTCGCTTTTTTAATTAATATCTACATCTCAGGCTGTTTACAGTGAACATTTTTAGATTTAACTTCAATTAATGCCACTTTTTGTCAACAAGCTTCATTAATATGGCTTTATACTGAACGCAACCTTACACATTATATTTTTAGTAATAATTAAAAAAAAGACTTACCCATTAAATGCTGCTTTTCATTTTTCCAGCTTGGAGTAAGAACTGAGGGAATGCAGGAGGCCCTTCTGAAAATGCCAGAGGTTCCTGCGAGTGCTGACAGGATGACCAGGATGAAACAAGTTATGAAGGCTGTAAGTTTTAAGGGATCACTCTGATGCTAAAAAGATTTTTAAGAATACATTTTATTCATAGACGTTTTATACATTGTTCCATTTACTTTTCTTCTTCGCACAGCTTTCTGAGTGGAGGGCTCATCCTTCCAGCCAGCCCCTGGCCTCCGTGTATGTGAAATTCTTCGGACAGGAAATTGCATTTGCCAACATCGACAAAGCCATTGTTGATCAGATCACTGAGGTACGGTATCGGGCTTATTCAACTGTAGAAGCGACTGCTATGTAATAAAAGTAACTGAATATCTGATTTTGTGTTTACAGCTCGCCAATGGACCAGCAATGCACACTTACGGCAAGAAGGCTTTGGATGTTCTGCTGTCTGGTTTCGCAGTTCATTACGCTAAACCCCTGCTGGTTGCCGAGGTCCGTCGCATCCTTCCCACCACCGTTGGTCTGCCCATGGAGCTCAGTTTCTATACTGCTGCTGTGGCTGCTGCAACTGTTGAATGTAAGTTGCACTTAACTGTTGACGATTTGAGAAAACGATTCATACCGATACTGAAAATGTGTTGTTTTTCACAGTCCAAGCCACCGTGACACCACCTCTGCCTGCCAACTATCACGCTGCCCAGCTCCTGAAGTCTGACATCAGCATGAGGGCTGCCATTGCTCCAAGGTAATCCATGTGTAGCTTACGTGACAACTTATTAAGCTTCTTCTCATCAGTTTAACAAATGCATTTGAGGGCATCACCCTTAAAATTGATATTTTCTGTCCCTTGCAGTGTTTCCATGCATACCTATGCAGTTATGGGAGTGAATACTGCTTTCATCCAGGCTGCTCTGCTGACAAGAGCCAGAATTCACACAATTGTTCCCGCAAAGTTGGAAGCAAGAGTTGACATGATTAAGGGCAACTTCAAGCTGCAGCTCCTGCCAGTTCAGGGCATCGATAAGATTGCAACTGCAGTGTATGTACTTTTCCTTGTCACCAAGTAACATGTATCACCCAGTTTTGAAATTCTGTTTTCTTAAAACTATTTTTCCTTTCTCCAACAGTGTTGAGACTTTTGCTATTGCAAGAAACGTGGAAGACCTCGCAGCCGCCAAAATCACCCCAATGATTCCAGCTGAAATGGCAGCACAGGTGTCAAGGGAGACCTTCGCTTCAAGGATCTCATCTATGGCTTCCACTATGGCTGGTGGCTTTGTGAGTTTGATTCACTGACCATCATTTCCAACACAAGCATTTACCCTTTTTCAAACTAATGTGGTGACCTCTGTTACGGTTTTACAGTCAGCATCATCTGAAATCATTCCCGTTGACCTGCCAAGTAAAATTACCAACAAAATGAGACTCCCCAAGGCCTTCGAGAAGAAAATGTGTGTGGAAATGGAAACCTTTGGTGTCAAGGCATGCGCTGAGATTGAATCTCGCAATGCCGCCTTCATCAGAAATGTCCCACTCTACGCCATGATTGGAAAACATTCCATCTTGGTTGAGGTTGCTCCAGGCAAGTGAAATGGATAACATTAAATTATCGATATAAGTAATTTTGTAAGAAGTCGTTAAACGTATCTATTTATCTATTTGGTTGCAGCTGCCGGACCAGTCATCGAGAAGATTGAAATCGAGGTTCAGGTTGGAGAAAGAGCAGCAGAAAAGATCCTCAAAGTGATTAACATCAGCGAGGAAGAGGAAATTCTTGAGGACAGAAACGTCCTAATGAAACTCAAGAAAATCCTGGTTCCTGGTCTGAAGAACAGCACTGCAGTTTCCTCCAGCTCCAGCAGCTCTCGCTCCAGCAGCCCAAGCTCCTCCTCCAGCTCCTCCTCTCGCCGCACCACCAAGTTGGTCGACGGTATCGCTCCGATCAGCAAGGTAATGAAGAGCTCCAGCAGCTCCTCCAGCAGCCGATTGAGCTGGGGCTCCTCCAGCTCAGGCTCCAGCAGCAGCCGCTCTTCCAGCTCCGGCTCCAGCTCCAGCTCCCGCTCCGCCTGGTCCAACTCATTTTCCAAGGTGAAACAGCTTTACCTCTGAACATGTTAAAAAAAACAAAAACAGCAGAATCAAAAAAGTATGTGAAAGTATTAATCTATTTTTTCTATTGCAGCAACACGTAAAGGAAATGAAGTTCATCAAGAACCACATCCACCAGGTAATTATCAGATTGATGAGAAAGCCACATCGTGTACATCATGTCTGATCAAGCTAAATGTATGATTTCTTTGTTGCAGCACGCCCTCTCAGACCGCGCCAACAGCAAGAGCAGTGCCCACAGCTTCGAGACCATCTACAATAAGGTAAGTCATCAAACCAAGCATTTACAGTCTCTTGTACTCGGTGGGAAAAATCGAATCATTAATATCAATCTTTGGTTTTCACTTTCAGGCCAAGTACCTCGCGAACGCTGTCACTCCTGCTGTGACCATTCTCATCCGTGCCGTGAGAGCCGACCACAAGGTTCAGGGATACCAGATTGCAGCTTACTTTGACAGAACTACCTCCAGACTGCAGGTCATTTTTGCCAACCTGGCCGAGAATGACCACTGGAGAATTTGTGCCGACGGTGTGATGATGAGCTACCACAAACTCATGGTAAAAACTTTTTATTTGGTGATGAGGCAACAGTTGTTAGAAATCTGTGTGATGCTTGTGAGATTTTAACTCTGATTTCTGTTAGGCCAAGGTCACCTGGGGCATTGAGTGCAAAGAATATGACACTGAAATCACGGCTGAGACTGGCGTTGTGGGCAAACAACCTGCAACCCGTGTGAAGATTACCTGGGGGAAACTTCCAAAGGGCATGAAGCGCTATGCAGAGAAGTAATCACATAATGCATATTTCGTAAATTTTGATCTGTTTTATAAAAACCTACAAAACAAAGTAATTAATTCCTATATACTCTCTGCGACAACCTTTATTGAAAATGCAACATTTCAGTCACAAACCTTTATCAAGCATCCTGCAAGTAGATGTGTGTGGGAATTCGAACACACCTATCTACCACACATTTAAAAACTAACCTTAACCTTTATGGCTCCCTAGGCTCTCTGCGTACATTTCCTGGCTCATTAAGGAATACGGAGTAAGCCTGGCAAAGGTCAAAAATGTTCGTAATGAGATCAAACTGTCTGTGGCTGCTGCTTCTGACTCAAGCCTGAATATTGTTCTGAAGACACCAAAGGTGCGGTTTTATTGCCCATTATTTACACACAGAAAATATGTTGTCACCTAGTTTGTATATACACGCTTCATAACCATTTTTTCATTGTAATATTACAGAGGACTATTTACAAACTTGGTGTGGGTATCCCCGTCGCTCTGCCAATCGGAGTCACTGCTCAAGAGATGGAACCATTCCAGAGCAACTTGGTTGACAAGATCTCCTACATGCTCACCAAAGCTCACGCAGGTGAAAACATGTATAGAAACAGGTTTTAATGAATAGTCAGGCTGATCAGTGAATAGCTAACTAACTGATTAATCTTTTCCTTCCACTCCAGCTGAGTGCACCATGGTCAGAGACACACTGGTCACATTCAACAACAAGAAATTCAAGAACGAGATGCCCCACTCTTGCCTCCAGGTTTTGGCTCAGGATTGCACCCCAGAACTTAAATTCATTGTTCTGCTGAAGAGGGATCAAACGCAGGAACAGACCAGTCTCAATGTGAAGATCGCAGACCTGTAAGAACAACAAGTTATATCAAAATTGTAGGAAGTGTCTCAACAAAAAAAGGACAAAAATCCAGAAATGAACTGTAATACATGTATTTCAATTGTTTTTTCAACAGTGATGTGGAGCTTTATCCGAAGGACAATTCTATCATGGTGAAGGTTAACGGAGTAGAAATCCCCAGCGCCAACCTGCCATATCATCATCCCACAGGTTTTTTATTCTATTAATTCAAATTGAACTGTCATGCTGAAATGATTCAATTTGTTGAAAGTTATAAATCACACATTTATCTATTTGCTTTCATTTTTAGGCAAAATTCAGATCAGACAGAGCGGTGAGGGCGTCGCTCTCCATGCTCCAAGCCACGGTCTCCAAGAGGTCTACCTTGATCAGAATGCTGTGAAGGTGATACAAGAAATCTCATTACTGTATTTGACATTGTCACCGATATCGATCCGGTATCGGTATCGGTGCATCCCTAATCTAATTTAGATTTATTAATCACCATTCTGGTAATGGAGCAAATGCTGAATTGTTGTTTTTTTTAATCCAGGTTAAAGTTGTGGACTGGATGAGAGGACTGACCTGTGGACTGTGTGGAAAGGCTGACGGTGAAATCAGACAGGAGTTCAGCACACCCAACGAACGCGTGACCAAGAACGCCATCAGCTACGCTCATTCCTGGGTTCTGTCTGGAAAGAGCTGCCGTGATGCCTCTGGTAATACAATACCTGCTTCACCCTTCTCTATCAGAATATCACTTATACCCAAAATGATCAAAAAATGCAGCATATAAAGAAACTAACATACGTGCTTACCTTCCTTTTTCACCCTTTTCCAGAGTGTTACATGAAGCTTGAATCTGTGAAGCTGGAGAAGCAGGTGATCCTCCACGGCGAGGAGTCCAAGTGCTACTCTGTTGAGCCCGTGCTGCGCTGCCTGCCCGGCTGCCTGCCATTGAGGACCACCACCGTCACCATCGGCTTCCACTGCCTACCCGCTGGTGAGTCTGCAAGAAATCACAGCTGGTTCATAAAACTGAAGTATGTTGTTATCTTATACTAACTGTTTTACTCTCTCCACTTCTGCAGATTCTAACCTGAACCGCGCCGAGGGTCTGAGCAGCATCTTCGAGAAGAGCATTGACCTGAGGGAAACAGCAGAAGCCCACCTGGCCTGTCGCTGCAACGCTCAGTGCGTTTGATCGCATAGCCTTCAGTCATAATGTTTTTGTTTCATACAAGTACTTTCAATTACTTTGTTTGAACTGTAAATTTAAATAAATCGCAGAAGCATATATTGTCTGAAATTCTTTACAAATACAGCTGCTAAATGTTAATAAAGCATATGAAAGATAATTTATTCTGAGAGGTCATTCATCCCTTATACTCATTACCACACATGTTGAAATGAAACATAGCTAAAATAGATAAATAAGAATTATTTTAAAGCAACGGGCAAGAGCCATTCTCCTCCCAAAAAAACAGAAAAAGAAAGCTCATCAGGGCTACATCCGATTTGACGCCTTTTAGCAACTATGCAACACACTGTTCATCTTTTTCCACAATCTCTTCAATGACATTTTTTCTTACAATTTTGGTGGCAAAAAGTCATAAAACTCTTAACTGTGAAGTCTTGAAGACACAGTCTATGTGGCTCCAGAGGATTATGAGAGTATTTATTTTACACACTAAAAGTCTTGATTCTCCAGAGTCTACTTCTGGAACAGTGCTGTTCACGTTACAGTAAATTATTAGTGTCTGAAATATCTAAGCACATTAAAGAAATAATATCATATGACAAGAAAATATTAAATTATATTAACTAAACAGAACCCTGAAGTCAGACTGTTAGCTAATTAGTAACAGCTACTCTCATATCTTACATATGAAGATTCAGACAGCAGCTGGTTAGTTTAGTTTACAATTAAGTGTATAAATAATATTTCACATGTTTACACTTTGGTTTTTTGTAGGGGTTAAAGGGACTATTTGTAACTTTCAGAAATGCTTGTTAACAGCGACACCTGTGGCCGTGAAATCAACGAAAGTCAGCGTCGGGCTCGCTCTAAATATACCTGAACGAGCATCACTCAAAACAGTGAGGCGACACACGTCAGCTAAAACCACAATATCCCTCTATATTTCAGCTGCTTGGCAGTAATGTTAGCTGACCAGACGAAGGTCTCTCCATGAACATGATTTAGATCTGATCCTAGTGTTGGCTTTTCCTGCCTAAGTGCAGGCTGAGGCAGCGGGGCTCTGCAGCGTGTCTCCCTGCTCTCTCCGCCCACAGCCGGAGAGAGCAGAGGAGACACCGGCACCCGGTCGGTAACGAGAAGACAACGTAAATCTCTGTAGAGCTCCGTCACTTCACAAGACACGGAAAACCTCTGTTGGTCTGGAGGAGCTGCAGCATTTATTTCTGCACAAACGTCCCCTGTACATTCACTAGATATTCTCAGAGCTAAACTAACTCTTGTGCAGTGTGTAGTGAACGCGCCTTCACGTCTAGAGGTGGAGCGAGCTGAGCTGTCTGAGTGAAGGCGAGCAGGCAGAGGAGGAGGGTACAGCGGCTACACGCGAACGTGCATATGCGAGCGCGCATGTGTGACGACCCGCTACATTTATGCGCGTACAAAGTTACAAATAGTCCCTTTAACTAAACAGAACCCTGAAGTCAGACTGTTAGCTAATTAGTAACAGCTACTCTCATGTCTTACATATGAAGATTCAGCCAGCAGCTGGTTAGTTTAGTTTACAATTAAGTGTATAAATGATATTTCACATGTTTACACTTTGTTTTTTTGTAGGGGTTAAACAAACAATATAACATGTTCAGTTTTAGAGCTGGAGCGAATGTATTGGTGTCATATGAAACTAGAAAACCTAAGGAATCCACTGGTAACAACATCATGCAAGCTTGTCGGAAAGCAGGCTAAATAAAATTTGTTTCACGGCGGTTATGTTCTGAAGCACAAATAAACACTAACTCCACACATCTCCGCACAACCCTGTGGGAAGATGTCGCGTGGCCGGATTTTGAATGAATGCAACCGTATAGGGAACGCTTCGTCCTGTCCTCTCTGCTCGATGTGTGTGCCTCGGTCAAACTGACACACCGATAAGCAGCATAACACAACAGCCACTCTGCACACAGCAGAGGAGACACAGAGGAACAGCTGAACTCACAGCGATGTAACAAACACGTTCTCATCCTTCAAATATGGCTGCTTTGTATCGGACAGAGCTAAAAGTGGACTTAAGCTGTTTCCATAAGGTATCCCCCAAGTTGTGAAACTCGTGCGAGATGGTTAAGGTTAGGATAGGTCGTCAGGCAGCGAGTCCTGCAAGAGTTTTTGCACGTTTTCCCAACTGGAGGGTTACCTTCTAGACACGACCGAGGACTTGTGCCTCGGTATCAGACGTCAAGGGGCATGACAAAGTGGCGGTATTTGACGACCTGAACGAGCTGCGCACTCTGCCGCTGTTTTTGGCTGAAGGTTACATCCACAAATGGGGCCCAGAGGCTGTTTGCTGACGTCCAGAAGCGTCCCGAGTAAACCAAAATGACAAGAGAAAAGAGAAAATACAGTCAGAGTGCTGCAGGGTTTCTGCAGATACAGACACCACCGCACACTTCTAGTGTGGCATAAGTGATGATTGAGAGGGATTATTATTGTATCGGTTGATACATTGTTTTTTTTTAGGAAATTCCTGTATATTATACCTTTACTAAGTTATATGTGGCTGCAAATATAACGTTAACTAAAGTAAACTCAAGTATAGCGGGCATTAGATTACTGCATACCATGTAAATATTTTAATTAATACATTTTAAATTAATAAAAAAAATAATTTTGAGTTCCATGTTGTGTCATCTATTACTGTTCCTAATTTTTTTAGGTTTTTGCCATTTATCGTTTCAGTATCGTATCAAGATTTTTAGGCAGGGTATCATTTTGAGCCATAATTTTTGGTATCGTGACATCACTACCCGCCCTTCTGACCGGCTTACCCTGATATTATTAACTTATATGGAGCTCTTTTTTTCATATCTTTATTTATGAGCGTGGTCTTTCAATTTAATAATGTAGTTACAAGCAGATATAAGGATATTTTAAGTGCTTATTAATGTACAGTATTTTCAACAATTTTATCTTTTCCTATGAAGACCTTTTATATTACAACTGTGTTTTACTATATTGTCATTAATTATCTGTTTATACAGCAGCCTCCACCTATGGGTGCCCACACAGGAGAAGTTGTTGACATACTTCAATAAACACTTTTTGACTATTTGACATATTTTAACTTTGACTGGCAAAACTTTACTTTAATGCCCGGTATTTAGCATACATAAGCAGTATATAAACATTTGATAAATGGTTTATAACACACAATAATGTAGTTATAGGCAGGCATTAGGTTGCATTAGGTGCTTCATCCTCAAAATATTTACTAGAATATAAGTGATTAATATTAAGGGATTTTTCTTATGGACTGTATTGATCATTTCTGATAATTGATTTGTTTTGTAAGTAATGTCATTTCAGTTGCTTATCAACATCATCATTACTGCATATGGTCCAATTTTGTAACACTTCATTTTACAGACAAATTTCATGGTAATTAAATGATAATTAGCAAGTAGCCTATTTGAAATGTCTTTGGAATTACTGCCAAATTACCCCAATATTTACCTCAAAATGTATCAAAAATTACGTTATTATAAACATTATTTAATAATTATATTCCACTATTTCCCAATAGTTGGTAATTTCTTTAATACATTTCCATGAAAATAACAAAAAGTCAATTGATATGCTTTATTTCCATGTCTGCTGATAATTAGATGATAATTAGCAAATAACTTCTTTGAAATTTCTTTAAAAATTCCCTGAATCAGGACATTAGCTCCCAGGTTACATTTGTGTAGACAATAAGTCACACAACGGTGAGATTTGTGCCTGATCAGAAGTGTCTTCTATTAGTTTTGGTTTTCCACTTACGATGAAGAGCAGCACAGCCGCTTCTCAAGCCTAAGGGCCCTATTTTACCGATTATATGCTATTTTAGCATATAATTATTAAATCATGTTTACAACTGGGACTGGGATGATAGTGGTGGTTTTAAAGCAGGTTGTGGCCTGTGCAAGAGACAGGTTAAAGATGGAGGTGAAAACATCAGCCAGTTCTGTAGCACATGTCTTGAGGGACCGCCTGGGGGATGTTATCCGGACCTGTTGCCTTCATCCATCCATCCATTTTCTTCCGCTTATCCGGGGCCGGGTCGTGGTGGCAGCAGGCCAGACGTCCCTCTCACCAGCAACGTTATATAATATATAATACCTCCAGCGTGTTCTGGGCCTCTTACCAGTTGGCCGTGCCCGGAAAACGTCTAAAGGGAGGCGTCCATCCTGATCAGATGCTTTGCGAGGGTTAATTCTCCTCAGGACTTTGTACATCAGCTGATAACACAGTCAGTGGGGGTTCTTCCTGGGTGTGTGAGCGCCTCCTCTGTGTTTATTGGAGGTCTCGAAGCGGGAATAGAAATGATTAAGCTGTTCAGGTAGGGAGATGGAGGCGTTATATCCGTGGTGGTGCCCTTATAGTGAGTGATCTGTAGTAGGCCTTGCCACATGCGCCTCGTATGAGCAGGAGAGTAGTAGCCTTCCAGCTTCTGTTTGTATTGCCTCTCTATTTGTTTTCCTCAGTCTGTACTACTGAAATGCGTCAAATACTTATTGACATGGTGATAACTTTTAGGAATGGCCCGATATACATGAAACACTTTTCAGTCGTTAAGAATTAAATTAATCGGGGATTAACTATTTGTTTGTACGAGATACCAGCTAGAGAAACAAAATCACTATGAACAAACAGCTTTGAGAGGTTTGAGACACAGACATGTGCCTGCCATGCAACATCCACTGATTCCCGATTTCACAGCATCAAGTTGTCATTAGGATCTTTTTGGAAATATAATGAGTACTAATTTGCTCACATTTCAGTTTCACAGCAACGCTGTCGAGCACGCAGACCTGCTGAAATGTCATGACATCAATGGTCACCCCGACCACAACAAATAAAGTGAGCAAACAGTCATAGTCATGGTGCCCTCTTGTGTGAACTTTGAAACTGCATTTCAACAATATGATGAAGAGATGCCACCCACACATTCACAAAATTAATGAATAGCACTGTTATGAATATGGAAAAACAAAAAGGATCCAAGCCAACACCTACAGTAGATTATATACGAGTATGGACCATTAAAGAAATAACCTCAATTAATTTTTTCGTTATTAATTTTTCCCCTTTAATTAAAAATGTGGGGTTCTATAACCCTTGGGTCAAATAAAACCATACATTTCTTTTAAAACATTTTAAAAAAAAGTTTACTTAGTTAGAAAACAATAGGTTTCTTTTGATAAATTGTTGGCCTATTTCTTGTTCTTCTTTTATATGTAAAATATTAACTACATATTTGCAAACACAAGCAAAAAAAAAATAATTTTCAAACAAAGTAAGGATTATTGTATGAAAACAGTATTGTAAAATAAATTGTGGGACAGAGCAAACATTTATAAAACACGATACTTAACTTTGACTTGGCATATCAGAAAAGAACAAGGCCAGGTGACCCTAACTTTTCATCCACTGATACATGCCCTGTCACCGCCCCTTAACCCAAAGCCAAGTTTGTTTGAATCTAAAAGGCGACATAACTTATCTATCTAATAGGCTGTATCGATCAAACATGCCAGGGTTCAGATCATACCTTCATGGCATCCTTGTTTGACTTTGCCAGCAGAAATGTTTCCTTTAAAAGGCGGCCTGTGACTGCAGACATTCACAACCTCATCAGCCATGAAAGCGGTTGTGCTTGCCCTGACCCTGGCCTTCGTGGGTGAGTGTGATCTGTTTTTGCATTTTTTTTTTAATCAGAAACTGCAAATAACTGTACATTTCTAGGAGGTCTTAAAATAATGCATTTGAAATTGGAATCTTATAATGAATAATTATAATATAAAGTATAATGCAATGTAATGTAATATTGTAACTGCTTAAATACAAAGTTTAAGGCTTTTGGAGGAACTCAAAAAAATGACAAGATATTTAAAAATATCAGTATCAGAGTAATCATATCAAACATTTCTCACTTTTACTTCTACCCATTCATTATTTTGTTTTCTAATTTTATTTACAATAGAATACAATTGCATTGCATTTTGTTTAAAACTAGATTTAATAGTTTCACCATTTACTGGATTATTAATTTCTTTTTAATGTCATTTCAGCTGGTCAACCTCAAACCTTTGGTAAGTTCAGTACTTTTATATACTTTTGTACTATAATATTAAAAGACAGCTTCCATTTTTCTAAACAATATATGGAAAGCTATAAATAATTGGACGCACAATGCATTGCAACATTTACGACAGTTTAAGTTACATGTAAGGGAATTATTCTGGTTAAACATAATTTTTCCACTTTAGAAACAGTTAAGGCGACCGTATATAAATCAAAAAGATGCAGAAAAACTGATTTGTGCCTTCATTTCAAGCCGACTTGATTTCTGTAATGCACTTTTTACTGAAAACACAGAGACTTCAGTTCATTCAAAACTCTGCAGCTGTGTAATGTGTAATATTTATAGATTTTTTACAAACAATTTCTTTAAGGTTTACAAATATATCTTAATGATTAACAGACACTTATATAAAGAGTATATAAAATGTTGTGTGCAACAATAAACTGTTAAAATAACATAAATTATAGCATTACTAATAACTAGAAAAACATTCATTATAATTTTGTTGTTTGTTAATAGTAAAATAACTATTAACTAAGTTTAATTAATTATTAATTTACCATTTATAAATGATGGTTATTATAAAGTGTTACCTATGCATTCTCTGTATTCTATTTTAAACTTGAATTTATTTGTTTCTGTTTTATTTTTCCATCTTAATGTTTTAATGTTTTATGTTCATTTTCAGGTGAAGCACAAATAATGCTTATTAGTATTATTATCAAAATGCAAATCTATTTAATAATTTATGGTTAATATGATTTCATATATAATTCGAATAGTTTTGGGGGATGAGGTAGAATACTTACCGTTGAGTGTAATTGTTCTTACAGCTCCTGATTTTGCTGCCGGTAAGACTTATGTGTACAAGTATGAGGCACTGCTCCTTGGAGGTTTGCCAGAGCAAGGTTTGGCAAGAGCTGGACTCAAAGTCAGTAGCAAAGTTCTCATCAGTACCGAATCCGAAAATACATTAATGCTGAAGGTAAAGATCTAAATAAGATGAAAGCAACAATCTTCTCACTTTTAAAATGCAAACTGTCTGTAATACATTTTATTTTTACACTCTAGCTTGTGGAACCTGAGCTATCTGAGTTCAGTGGCGTCTATCCTAGAGATCCTTTAACCCCAGCAACAAAGCTGACTTCAGCCCTGGCAGCTCAGCTCTCGACTCCCATCAAGTTTGAGTATGCCAATGGTGTTGTTGGGAAAATGTTCGCCCCTGAGGGAATCTCAACCATGGTGCTGAACATCCACAGAGGTATCCTGAATATTCTTCAGCTCAACATCAAGAAAACACAGAATGTCTACGAGATGCAGGAGGTTCGTCAAAGATCCTTCAGTACTAATTCTACATCTCTTACAGGAAGTTGAATCTCCCTAGTAAATGTGTGCTTTTCTCATTAGGCCGGAGCTCAGGGTGTGTGCAAGACCCTCTATGCCATCACTGAAGACGAAAAGGCTGAACGCATCCTTTTGACAAAGACCAGGGATCTGAACCACTGTCAGGAGAAGGTCATGAAGGACATAGGGTTGGCATACACTGAGAAATGTGCAAAGTGCCAGGAGGTAGGTTCATACCCATTTTGTGTCATGCATACATCTATGTAAGTAGAAAAATGCTGCATGACTAAGCAAGTATGCGGTTCGTCTTCACAGGATTCAAAGAACCTGAGAGGAGCTACAGCATACAATTACGTCTTGAAGCAAGTTGCTAACGGCATCCTGATCCTGGAGGCATCAGTCAATGAGCTGATCCAGTTCTCACCTTTCAATGAGATGAATGGAGCTGCTCAGATGGAGACAAAGTATGTCAACAGATACTGAGAATGTAGTGATGGCAGTGTTTGGATTTAATGGAGCTGCAGATTAACATTTTTTTCGCATTACTTCTAAGGCAATCCTGGGTCTTCCTTGAGATTCAGAGGACCCCCATTGTACCCCTCCAGGAACAGTATCTTCACCGTGGATCTCTTAAGTACGAGTTTTCCACCGAGCTTCTTCAGACACCTATTCAGCTCATCAAGATCACCAATGTTCAGGCCCAGGTATTGTCTCAGACTGCTTTAAATCAGTAAAGTCAGAAAATATGTGAATCTCTACCATATCAAATGACCTCCCCTTCAATTCTGTGTTCTTAGATTATGGCGGTCCTGAATCATCTGGTTGCCCACAACATGGGCAAAGTCCATGAGGACGCCCCTCTGAAGTTTTTGGAACTCATTCAGCTCCTCCGTGTTGCCCGCTTTGAAGACCTGGAACTGCTTTGGAGCCAATACAAGACCAAACCTACCTACAGGTGACTTTAAGTGTTTGAACATTTGAATAAGATTTAAGAAAACTAGTGCGGTGCCCGTTTGGAGCGCGTGCCTGTCCGGAATGGGCTGATTGCTTCGCCCCCAGAAGTGCTGCTTGCTGTGTTGTCAAGAACCACGGTATGGTTGCTTGCGCCTGCCAAGTGTAAAGTTGATTGGATGAACAGTTTTTGAGATATGTAAAGGGCAGTCATATATACATACACAGAGATTCCTTCCTTTATAGTTAAATGATGCTGCTACAGTGCCACCTATTGGCCAAATGGCACCAAATTTGTCGTGATCACTCAGACATCATATCAGCACATGCCCAACAAATGTGGTTGCAATAGTAAAACTGTAAGGAACAACAAAAATCTCGCTTGGCTTGGTCGAGAGATGTTCTGTACCAAACTTTGTGACGATTGCTCAAAATGTGTGGGAGCAGTAGGAAAAAATAAGACTTATGGTTAAAAATGTACAGGTCAAAACATAAAGTTCATTGTTATGGCCCCACCATCTGGCCGAATTGCACCACATTCAACACTGCACTCCCTTGGGTCCTAAGCAATACACCCACCAAGTGTGAAGTCGATCGGATGAGTTGTTCTTGAGATATGCGAAAGATATACGGAAAGACATAGAGATTCCTTGCTTTATAGAGATTCCTTGCTTTATATCTAGATATGTGTATACAGGTTCACTCAGTCCATTTTCATCTTCCAGACAGTGGATCTTGGATGCCATCCCCGCCATTGGAACTCCTGCTGTTCTGAAATTCATCAAAGAGAAATGGCAGACTGATGACCTGACTCTTGCTGAAACGGCTCAGGCTTTGATTGCATCTGTTCACATGGTGACAGCAAACACTGAGGCCATCAATCTGTTTAAGGTGAGTAGACCACAAAGCAAGTTACTTTGTCGGTAATAAGAATAGAGGTATGAAATATTTCTGCTTGTTGCTCTCTTATAGGCCCTGGCAGCCAACAACAAGATATTGGAAAAAACAATTCTGCGTGAGATTGTCTTCCTCGGCTATGGTACCATGATTTCAAAACACTGTGTTGAGATGGCTGTCTGCCCTGCTGAACTTATAAAGGTGATATAACATATTCTTTTTTATACAACTTCAAAATCTTCTGCACATTTCTGGATTAAAAAAAGGAGGATCTTAATTCCTTATGTTCCCCCAACAGCCCATCCAGGACCTCCTTGCAGAGGCTGTTGCTAGAGCTGAGACCCCGGACATCATCCTGTTCCTGAAGGTTTTGGGTAACGCTGCCCATCCTGTTAGCCTTAAGCCGATCACAAAGATCCTGCCCATACATGGCACTGCCGCTGCAGCTCTGCCCATGAGAGTCCATGCTGATGCCATCATGGCGTTGAGGAACATTGCAAAGAAGGAGCCCAGAATGGTGAATTCTCGACACCAAAGAGTATTTCAGACTCATTTTTACACATAACTTCATACTGAGTTTGCTTTCTCTTGTAATTTAGGTCCAGGAATTGGCTCTTCAGCTCTACATGGACAAGGCTCTTCACCCAGAGCTTCGTATGCTGGCATGCATCGTGCTGTTTGAGACAAGGCCTCAAATGGGTTTGGTGACAACTCTTGCCAACATTGTGAAGACAGAGCAGAATCTGCAGGTAGCAAGCTTCACTTATTCTCACATGAAGTCCCTGACAAGGAGCACCGCCGTTTTCCATGCCTCAGTGTAAGAGCACTCTCTGATCTCCATTCGTCATCAAGTCCATCTCAGTGAACTGTTGTCTGCTTACTCAGTTATTTCCAATTTTCATTGCAGTGCTGCAGCTTGCAACGTCGCCGTCAAAATGTTGAGCCCAAGGTTGGACAGACTGAGCTTACGTTTGAGCAAAGCCACCCACATGGACGTCTATAACAGTAAGGCCAGTGTCACATCTGGTTTGCGTTATCTCAAGTTTATTTTTTTTCTGGAACACCAACTAACTGCATCTCGTCGAACTCTTTCAGATCCCTTGATGCTTGGTGCTGCTGCCAGCGCTTTCTACATCAATGATGCTGCCACCATCCTGCCCAGATCTATTGTGGCTAAGACCAGTGCCTACCTTGCTGGAGCCGCTGCTGATGTTCTGGAGGTAAAAGCATAAGAAAACACCTGCCCTCTAAGGTATATAATCAGTATTTTAAATTTAAAATGATCTTTTTAAACATCTTGAATTTTTCCTAGGTTGGAGTAAGAACTGAGGGACTCCAAGAGGTTCTTCTGAAAAACCCTGAACTCATTGACAATGTTGACAGGATCACCAAGATGAAGCGTGTCATTAAGGCTGTAAGTATGAAACACCAGGAAGTTGCAAACACCAGGATGGAATCGCATGCAATGGCACACGATAAAACATAGCAGGTGAGTAAGTTGGAATGTGTGTTTCCTTTTTCCACAGCTCTCTCAGTGGAGGGCTCTGCCCACCAGCACACCTCTGGCCTCCGTCTATCTCAAAATCTTCGGACAAGAAATTGCCTTTGCCAACTTCGACAAAATCTTGATTGACCAGGCCATTGCGGTATGATTCAAATGATTATCTGTCAACCTTAAGACCAATTTCAAAACAAATTGTTTAGCACATTTTTTTGCGAGACACAATAGTTATGATAAATTATTCCCTACAGTTCGCCACTGGACCCTCTGTTCAGGCATTTGGTAGGAACGCTATCAAGACTCTACTCTCTGGTGCTACCTTTAACATGGCTAAACCCGTGCTGGCCACCGAAGTGAGGCGCATCATGCCAACTGCTGCTGGATTTCCAATGGAGCTCAGTATGTACACGGCAGCTGTGGCTGTCGCAACTGTTCAAGGTGAGCAAATGCTACAAAACATCCACAGTTTAGCTTGTTACAGGTCCCACCTATCCCACTAATCTAGTTTACTTTATGCTAATCAAAAAAGGTGCTGAGTCACTCTTGAAGTACTTGAAAACAGCCATTTGTAATTCCTGACAGCCAGAAGAAGTCTTGACTTGCTTATACTGTCACATTGCTTTTCCAAAGAGCAAAGGAAACAGTGTGCTTGGCTTTATAAAAAAAACAAAAAACATCAAAGCACTGACGGGATATGGTACATAATATCATCCAAAGTGGAATCAAGAGTGTTAAAAGTATTATACTAAGTGGTGACACATGGTTTCATTTGTTTTCTTAGTCCAGGCCGTCACAACACCAGCTCTGCCAGAAAACTTCCTTATTAGTCACCTTTGGAAGACAAACATACAGTTGGAGACTGAGATTAAACCAAGGTAGGTACAACATATGACTCTAAAATAAGAAGCAAAAATATGTCATACCATAAAGTGTGACATCCAAATGTCCTCTCCTTCTAGCATTGCTGTGAACACATTTGCTGTGATGGGGGTAAACACTGCCCTATTCCAGGCTGCCGTGCTATCAAGAGCTAAACTCAACATCATTATGCCTGCTAAAATCGCTCTAAGATTTGACCTCACTGAGGGCAACTTCAAGATCGAAACTCTGCCTGTTTCTGTGCCTGAAAACGTTGCAGCTGTATAGTAAGCCTGACATTTTTAACTCAATGTGTACCCTTAGAAATATTAAACTCCTGTCACATCTAAGATGTATTTATCTTAGGAAGATTATAAGATTATATAAGATTAAGTTCTTCTTCTTTCAACAGTGTTGAGACTTTTGCTGTGGCGAGAAATATTGAGGATCTTGCTGCCGCAAAAATCATTCCCATCATCTCCAAAGCTGTGCCACCCATCTCAAGGGAGATTCTCACATCTAGTGCTGCTAGTTGGGTGAGCTTTAATAATTGTCTTTTATGATAGCAACAATAGTATCGACATTTACAGTATAATTAATATGTCTTTCTTTTCATAGTCAAAATCCTCAGAGATCATTCAGGATGTGACAGCTCCCCTTTCTGTTACAACACACAAAGCAGCTCAGTTTGAGAAAAAGTTGTGCGCTAAAGCTGTTGCCATTGGAATGAAGGGCTGTTTGAAGGTCGCCTCTGAAAACGCTGCTCCCTACCAGGACATTGCCCTGTTCAAACTGGCTGGAAAGCACTCTATTGTTATTACCATCACACCAAGTAAGTATTGAGAACACAATACTTGTGCATTTTGTAGAAGCGGTGTGCACAAAGCAATTATTAATGGCATTATTTAATGATACTCTCAGTTGAGGGTGTGCCCATTGAGAGACTGGAGATGGAGCTTCAAGTTGGACCAAAGGCTGCAGAGAAGCTCATTAAACAGATCAACCTCAGTGAAGAAGTCATTGACGGAAGACCGGCCTTGATGAAGCTCAGGAAAATCCTGGCTCCTGGTCAGAAGAATGCCACCTCATCTTCCTCCTCTAGCTCCAGCAGCTCTCGCTCCAGCTCCTCATCTCGTGTCAGCAGCAACAGCAGCAGCAGCAGCAGCAGCAGCAGCAGCAGCAGCAGCAGCAGCAGCAGCTCCTCCAGATCTTTGAGCAGGTCCAGCTCTGCATCTAGCCTTGCATCGCTCTTTGGTGTTAGCTCAAGTTCTTCTAGCTCCAGTGCTCTTCTCTCAAAGGTAAACGCTTGTTTGCATGGAAGACTATGAATGTGTCTACATATCATAGTAATCGTGGAATCTGACAAATATTTCTTCTGAACAGCGAATGATTTATCGCCACAAGTTCCAGAAGAACCACAAGATGCAGGTACGTTTACATGGTGCTTCAAGCAATGACAATGTATCGTACAGTTTGCACCTGTTAACTTGTGTTGCAGCTTTTCATAGTGGCCTTTAACTTCCGTACATTATTGTCGTAGACTCTCACCTCTCAAGCAGTCACAGTTTCCAGCAAAAGCAGAAGCAGTGCCTCAAGCTTTGAGGCTATCTACAAACAGGTGAATCTTGGTCATCTTAAACAATAAAGAATCCTTCTTCAGATATTTTCTCTGATGGGTTTTGTTGATATACTCCCGTGATTTAACCCTGATTGTTCCCACAGAAAAAATTCCTTGGCAGTGAACTTCCTCCTACTTTTGCCCTCATCGTCCGTGCCATCAGAACTGACAAAAAGATGATGGGATTTGAAATGTCAGTCTACATGGACAAACTTACCAGCAGACTTCAGATTATTCTGGCTGCCTTGGCTGCTGATAACAACTGGAAGCTCTGTGCTGATGGAGTTCTGCTTAGCAAGCACAAAGTCACAGTAAGACACTGTCCTGCTTATATCATAGATATAATATAAAAAGGCTACTGTTAAAACCAGCTGCCTTATCGTCTCTCAATAGGCTAGAGTCGGCTGGGGAGCAGAATGCAAGCAGTACGACACCATGATCACAGCGGAGACTGGTCTTCTTGGTCCAAGCCCTGCAGCTCGCCTCCGAGTGGCTTGGAACGAACTGCCTACTGCCTTTAAACGCTATGCAAAGAAGTATTAAACTTAAACTTTAGCCTTCTCTCATGCAATTTAGAAAATGTAAAATGTCTGATCTTTGGAAAATCTTTTACAGGGTGGTTAATAACATTCCTGCTGCCATGCTGGCTGGCTGGATTCAAGGAAAGGATACAAACAGCTCCAATCAGCTCTCACTTACAGTGGTTGCCACATCTGCCAAGACCGTTGACTTAATTTGGAAGACACCAACAGTATGGATAACTTAGTAGCTTTCTCAAAATATGAAGTCATGTTTGTTTTCACATTTTTTCTAATAAATGTGAATTATCCTGTCTACAGCGTACTGTCTATAAGCTGTCAATGCATCTTCCATTCGCTCTGCCACTTGAAGAAATCAAAGGTCTCACCCCCTTCGATGGCATCGCTGATAAAGTCCACTACTTGTTTGCCAAGGCTGGCGCAGGTAATGAATGACCTTATTGTTTAATATGAAATGCACTGACAGGCTGTGCAAAGGATTACAACAATTTTTTGTTAATTCTCCACAGATGAATGTTCCCTCGTCAAAGACACACTGACCACATTCAACAACAGGAGATTCAAGAATGAGATGCCACTGTCTTGCTACCAAGTTCTGGCACAGGATTGCACTGATGAGCTGAAATTCATGGTTCTGCTGAAGAAGGATAACATTGAACAGAACCACATCAATGTCAAGATTGCTGACATGTGAGCATCCGTAAAAAAAAGAAAGAAAGAAAGAAAGTGTGGTCTTCATCCACAAGCTGACAAAACTAAATGACATTTTAATTTCTGCACTTATAGTGATATTGACCTGTACCCGAAGAACACTGACGTGATTGTGAAGGTCAATGGAATGGAAATACCAATCAACAACCTGCCGTACCAGCATCCCACAGGTTTCTATACACATTCATCCCAACCTCAAAATCTTGTACCAACGTGTAATTTAAAGATAGGGTCGACGATGTTGGAAAGCTAGCATAATTTGAAAGTAGCATCGCCTCAGGAGCTCCGTCTAAACCCCCCCTATCCTCTCGGGGCTCCTTCCAAGGCAAAGCCCCCCACACCCAAGCACGAGCACCGCCGCATAGTAACTACTTCACAGACACAGAGCGGAGAGAGGAGCTTAACTCAACAACGCTGCCTCATGACAAGTAACCGCGGCAGTGCTACTGCAGGGCTGAGTTTTCTCTTCCATTCTCCAGTAAACTTGCGGCGGCAAAACACTTTGAGTTCAGGCTGGTGCACGCCAAGGGTAGAGTACGAGCATGGAGGCAGGGAGGCATCTGATTGGTTCTTTCCAAGCGGACCACGAGGCAGTGATTGGTAGACTTTTTCACAGGATTACAGCAGCTACAGATGACGGCTCTTTTCCAGTCCTTTTTCAGAGCTCATAAGTAATGGATCGCTGTCGGGGTGTAAAGACCATTTCAACCAATATAACAATAGTCTATACTGGATAACATCATCAACCCTGCCTTTAAAGTTGCAATTTACACATCATGGTCCCAATACTTCAAAGTTCTTCAATTATTTGTATGTAATGTGTTTAAATTGGATTGAAGTAAATGACTATGAAACTGGTTTCTTGCTTGCAGCTAAAATCCAGATCAGGCCAAAGGGTGAAGGCATCTCTGTGTACGCTCCCAGCAACGGTCTTCATGAAGTCTATTTTGACAAGAACTCAATTACGGTAAATGCAACACTAACTATTGACAATTTAAGAATAGATATAAAATTGAAACACCTTTTCTTTTTTTTTAAGATTGAGGCAACTTTCGAGAGCTCTTTACACTTTTGATAAATTTGACAATGTATATAGACTCTCTGTCCACCTCCCTATACTCATATTTTGAGTGTAATTCATTTTACAAATATGAGACAAAACCCACAATAAACAAAGTTAAAAATGAATTTCACTGATGGCATTATTTTTTTCCAATTTTCTATAGATACCGCGATAATATCGTTATCGTGATATATCACGATACTCGTGTAGTGAAAATCTGATATCGTCAGAGTCCTAATGTCTCATATGATCTTGCAATGCAGGTTAAAGTTGTGGACTGGATGAAGGGAAAGACCTGTGGACTCTGTGGAAAGGCTGATGGGGAAGTCAGACAGGAGTTCTACACACCCAACGGACGCTTGACCAAGAACGCCCTCAGCTACGCTCATTCCTGGGTTCTGCCAGCCGAGAGCTGCAGGGACACCACTGGTGAGACACAAAGTTCATTGCGGACACTATTACATTATGTGACACTATAACTGCATATGATCAAAGCAGGTCTTTTAAACATGTTAAGATGCACTGAATCCATCAGAGACTCACTCATCAACACCTTTTTCTCACAGAGTGCCGCATGAAGCTCGAATCTGTGCAGCTGGAGAGGCAGATAAACATCCATGGCCAGGAATCCAGATGTTACTCTGTTGAGCCGGTGCTGCGCTGCCTGCAGGGCTGTTTCCCCGTGAAGACCACCGCCGTCACTGTTGGCTTCCACTGCCTGCCTGCTGGTGAGTCCTGCAAAGAAATCACAGCTGCTTCCAGTGACAGAATACGAAAAATGTGAAGACAAATCACACAGTTCCTAATTGCTCTGCTCCCTTCACTTGTGCAGATTCGGCCCTGAATCGCCCCGAGAGTCTCAGCAGCATCTACGATTCCAGCGTGGACCTGAGGGAAACAGCAGAGGCCCACCTAGCCTGCAGCTGCACTGCCCAGTGTGCATAAAAACATTTACTTCTGTCGGTGACTTACATCATGTGCATTTTTTGAATATAATTTTAAATAAACTGCATCTCAAATAAGTTTTCTGTTATTAAATTATTTCAATTATTGTGACTTCATAGAACAGTGATATATGCAAATGAGGCATTATCTTATCAAAAATGTGCTAATTTGCATATATTTCCAGAACAGAAATCTGAACATTGGATAAAGCCAGGTTAAAAAATAATGTTTCATTTTGTTCACATGTTAGAGTCAAAGGTTTTTACAGAGGGAATTTTGGATTTCTCCTATTATCACTTCATAAATCATAAAAACGGTCAACAAATCCATTTTCTCCATGTTTTTAGGATTAAAATGTTCTATAAATCAGGCTATGAATGATATATGAACAAACCACTATATAAAAACCTTCAGGATATAGAGAGGAGTGATACTGGACAGTCTGTTGTATGTAACTGCTGCTGAAGTGCAGATTTCTGGCTCAGAGTATGAGAAAAATCTGCCTTTAAAGATATGGATTATAAAATTCACTACATTTTGAAGACAGTACAGGAGAATAAGGTAAACAACTTAACAGATATCACCATTAAACTTCCCCAGTTTAATACTTACATTAAGACAATTATTTTTTCTTCTTAAGTTTTCTGATATTTTATGTTTCAATAAGCAAATGAGTTATTATCTAATGTTAACATCTGGCAAATTTAGGAGAAATCTACAGACGCAAATAGAAAAAGTAGTAAATTAACACCTAAATGTGTATTTTGGATGTTTTCTTTCCACTAGTAGGAAAAAAGGACATATTATGGAAGCCCAAAATCTCAAAACTGACCAGTGCATAAAAAAGGATGTGGCCTGTGGTGTCTGGTGTTTCGTTAATTTTTATTCCATTATGTGTGAAAGGCTTTTGATAGAAACCTACATTTAAAAAACAGACATCACTCCCAAAATCAATCAATCAATGGGGTGCGTATATATCTTCAATTTCAATTCACATTTGCTTTCCAAACACTACTATAGTTGATTGTTGTCAAAAAGACGACAACCTACTGTGTCCACTTCATTGAGTACATTTCATTGATGATGTACTTTACAGCTCCATAACATAACACAAAATCACTCATGTAAAATATACAGTATGTGAACGTATCGATGTTTGCCAATACTGCATGACTGGCCACAAAAGTAAAAATTGATTACAGCACTTGCCTCTTTCCAAGACGGTCCTGTTCAATCGCTGCTTTACGGTGTTTACCTCGATGGTCTCCACTTCCATCAGTTACAGGCAAGGGGCAGATGATTCAGTTCTGTTGATCAGTAACCTCGATAGAGGCCAATAAACGTCAAATGACAAGAAACTTGTGTTTCAAGAAGGTATAATGAATGTTTCAATATAAGATTGTCTAATATAAATCATGTCACATTCATGTGGTAAGAATTATTCTCATCTCTCAATATAATGTTACTAAAATAAAACATTCATTTAAAAAAATGGTGAGAAATAAATCACATTCATATTGACATCAGAGTGGTCTGATGACACATTCATTAATTAATTAGTCTTTCTCCCTATTTAACATCATACATCACTTGCTACTAATGTATCTGCAACAGTTACTAGAAAACAATATTGTCAACCACATTTCTATATCAAACTATAGAAAAAATACTTTGTATTTTACCCAGTTTCTTATTGCATTCAGTGAAACAGCAGCATTAAATCTACATTCTATAACATTGTGCCAGTTGAGAATTTTAACATGATAACAGAAGTCAAAAAGTTGTGGTATAAACAGCAATATTTAGGCAAGTTTAGGTGCAACAGCGACCCTTAACGAGGGCCAAACAACATGTCATTACCGGGACACATTATCTTTTCTGGAAACACCTTCATTGCCAAAGAAATTCTAGTCTCAGACTAAGATCCAAGACATAAGATATGACTGCCAAAACAAGATTTACAGCACCACATAAATAAATAAATAAATACGTTTATCACATAATCTAAAAATAAAACAGTAAGATAATAAAAAAGAAACAATTAAATCTTCTCTCAGTCACACAGAACACCAGCAGCTAACCAGAACTCTTGTTTGGCTTCAATTGTTAACAATGACTCACTCATTTTACAGTCCATCTTCAAGTGTTTGGTGTTCACTGAAATACCACAATTCATCCATAATCAATGGACATTAACACAAATTCTGATCCAAATTATAAATGTTTATGGCTTCATATAGAACTGGTCTTTTCCTTGGCGAGTGTGTGGCTGCTGTGGTCTTCACTGTCGTCCCACTGTTTGTGCTGAGCTGGAACATTTCCATTAAAAAAGATGCTTGATTCTTCCACATGTTCAGTCTTTCTCTTTGGTTTGGTTGATCTGGAAGTAAAATATGACAAACAGTCAGGGATACACACAAACATGAATTTACAGGTACATTATGTCATGATTTGTGCAAATAAAGATACTGTACCTGTTTTCTGGGATAAGGCAAAGTGTGCGATACAGGTCGGCTGTTGAAGGTGATGTGAGCGAGACACATCTGGGTGTGGGGGAGGTTGTGCCAGACCGGCATTTGATGAGCTTTTCTGGAGCCGACGCTGTACTCGCCTCTGTTTTAGCTGCAAAGATAAGGTGAAACTTTATTGATCCTCCTCAGGAAAGTGACTTAGTGATAGTTATAAATAAAGACAACAAGCAGGTAATGCGAATTATAACATCAACCCATACTGTAACTCCAAAATAAAAGTAATAAATAATTTTGAACTGCCAGTACAATGTAACAGAGTAGACACTCACATATTAAAAATGCACTTTTAGACTTTGACATCTGGGGTTTCTTTGAGTCAGGAAATGGACTCAAGTTTAAAAACTGGTGTTTGAGCCACATCGCTCGATCGTCCTCGAAGGCCTTCCTCTGCAAGTTAAACCAGATACAAGTCACCTCAAAAACAGTCACACTTTTTAAACTTAAAGTGAGCAAACAGATATAAACCAGTCATCTTGGCACACTGCTGTTTTACACAAAGAGCAAAATGTGCCATGTTCCCTAAATTCTATTTCATACCAATTTTTTGGGAAAAGTATGCTGTATAAATCACCTCATGGCTAAGTCTTATAGCTGCTTCAGTGAAGTTCCTCCTCTCCCTCTCAAAGATCTTCCTCTGTTCCTCGAGGGTCTTCCATTCCTCTCTGAAGCGCTCTTTCTCCCGCAGCATGTAGCAGTCGCTCAGCAGGGATGCCGTCTCCTCATCACACGGAGAGCTCAGTTGCTGCTACAAGAAGAAGATGAAGATGCATAGTTTGTTTAGCCAGAAGTTAACAGAAGAAGTGTTGCAACAAACAAAATGCAGCATCTTTCCTCCAACATGCAAACCAGTTTTCAATTTAAGTGCTTGGTTAAAACTATAAGAGAGTAAACACTGAATTAAAGCTACAGAGTTAGAGGTGTTCCTTCACCTCCTACTCGAAATTGATTATTGATTATATGGCACACTTGTCTCACATAGACTGTTTATAAGAAGTGGACATAGTCACCGTGAAGTCACCCATTGGTTTGTAGACTACAGTCCAGCCTTGAGTTCGGCATTTTTGCTGTGACCATCTTGTTTTTTGGCTGTCGCCAAATACATAATATCGTCGTACTTTGCAACCAGAAGTGACACTAGGGGGTGTATCTAAGTACAACCGAACACTGAATAAGACATTTTAGGGGACCAAAAGGTTATAATTAACTTTCATGAATTGAAAACACACTGTAAAAGGGCTAAAGTTGTAAAACGAAAACATGGACAACTCCCAGACCGGACAACGCCGCGGTAGCGACCTGTCAATCACAAGGTAGCCACGCCCTAAGGCATACCCTGCTTTATGGTCTATTTGACTCTAAATGGGACCATAATTTACTAAATGAACATCATGCTGTATTGAAGAAGACTTGAAACTAGTGATTGAGACCATAAACTCATGTTTACAGACTTTACTGAGGTAATAAATCAAGTGAGAAATGGGATAATTTTCTCATAGATTTTCTATACAATCAGACTTCTTTTTGCAACCAGAGGAGTCGCCCCCTGCTGGCTATTAGAAATAAGGAAACAGAGGTAGCCGCCTGGTCTCAGCACTGTGACTTTGACTCTTGACATTGGCCACTTGAACTAATGAACTCTCCAGAGAGCTTAATGAATTACATTTCAGGGCATATTTTAGTCTTACCTGCAGCGCCTGCTGTTGTGTTTGAATGAAGTCTCTGCACTGCTGGATCTCCAGCTTCAGTCTGTCCATCTCCTCCTCATGAGTCTCTCGGGAAACAGCATCAGTGTTTTTGTTCTCACCCATCTGAGCTAAAGACGCTGAACAAACAACCCAGAAAATCAAATTTTACAATTATGTTTACATCCATCTTCAACGTGTTGATTTTAAAAGACAGAAAGTAAGGATCCAGTCTGGAATATCATTGGAAAATCAGTCCATGTATTTTGGTTGCTTCCATACAAATTCAGATTTTTGGCTTCAGTATACAGTATAATGTAAGCTTTGAGCTTTGGTTGCTCTGGCAGTTTCTCTTAAGTTGGAGAGGAAGCTAAATGATATGGAATTCTTATGTGACACCAAGTTACATTCCTACATGTATCAGGGTCAAACAGGGACAGTATGCTGCATGAAGACTACCTTGGCTGTCCAATCTTTCAACGTGGCTCTTGAGTCTTCTCCACTGGAGGCGAATACTGTTGGTCAGCTTCTCCCGGGCCTGAACACAATACTGCTCTACACTTTCTTTGCTGGAATCAAAAACTTCCTCTTCCTCCTCTGAGTCAGCCTGACAATGAAAATGAAAATATCTTTCAATCTATTGATAGCACGTCTGGCAAACAACACAGATTAGATAACAGGCATGGCAGGATGGCTATCGGCTGTCAATCAAATTGTGATACAGTTTAGCTGTGGTTATTGGTTATCTGCTTGATCAGCCACTTTGAAAACAATGTTTTTAGGAATCTCTCCACCTAGCAACATCGAGACAACAACGAGAAAAACATCTTTAAGATATTTTTTATTCCATCCTCTGTCATCTTACTAAACAAATGATTTTATTAGATATGCCACTGTTTTTTATTATGTCTATTTAAGATATGTATAAACTGTTAGTATTCTAGCGCTTCCATCCCAACCGTTTGACCCACTTATAACATTTTTATCTGCCCCACAGTTAAAAAGTAGCTTCAGAGAATAGAGAAAAACAACTTGTCCTACCTGTACGCCATCATCTGGATGTTTGTCGTCTCTCAGCGTTGGTTTCCTTGAACTCAGAATGGACACAATGTCTTTTTTCATCTGCTGCAACACTATCTTCAACTCTGCATTTTCCAGCAGCAACTCCCTTTGTCGGGTGTCATAGTCGCTCAGCAGAGTCTTATACATCTCCCCCTCATGCCTTGGGATGACAAAGATAATCATCGATGTTTATTTGTTCATTATAATCTCATACATGACACATCTACAGAGGAAACTAATTAAAGCTACAGTAACATCCAGCAGTGCCACCATGTTCCTAAAATAAATCTGCGTCACCTAGAAAGCTGACAAAGGAGCTGACCTGCAACAGTAGGTTTAGTAGTGCATTCTGTATGTAATGTAAAAAGAAATTGGAAGTGAACTTACTTTGCTTCTGTCTTTTCAGTTTTCCAAAGGCTTCTCTTCCCATCAGCTCTTCCAATGTTGTTTAATACATCAATGGCTGGAAGAAAGACAAATGTAGGAAAATAAAAATTAAAGAGTCTCCAAGACATGTACATATTAATATCGTGTGTGTTAAGATGCTGGTTTAATTTTAAAATGTTAAATGTTGAGGCTGAACAGGTTTTGTCTTTAACCTTGTTTCTTCTCCTTTTTGTCAACCAGAAGTTGATTCAAGCGCTCCTTCAGTTTGTTAAATTCTCTTTCTTTCCTTTTCATCTCATGATTGTACTGGCTGGCCCGGCTTGCAATTATGTTCTGAAGTTTTTGCACCTGGCAGGAGGAAATAAAAAAAACAATTGTCATATTTATGTACATGAGACTAAAAACCTGCCTGTGGATTAACTCAACATTGTCTGGGGCAGTAAGTCCAAAGAAAGTACCTCTTCTTTTTCATTTTTCAGGCAGTTTTGCAAACTCTTCACTTTCAGCTGCAGCTGTCGTTCTCTCTCAAGGAGTCCTGTGTTTTCCCTTTTGGACAGTTCAAGCTGCTCCTATGATAACAGAACAGCATTGATATGGACATTTGATATGAGAGTTAATTTTTCAGTATTGACAAGTAACTCTTGAGGTCCTTAGCTTTGGTTAAACATATGTCCTGTTGATCTATATTTTTACTAGAATACAATATAAATAAGGAGGAATCACTGGGCTTAAATGTTACTGTACTTTTAAATGGGTGCTGGTGTACTGCAGGTAATCCACATTGCTGCTGGACTTTAGCTGCTCCACTTCCATGCTTTCCAGGGTCCGAAGGCCCCTGCGGTGCAGCTGAATCAGGTCGTACATGCAATTTAGCACAGCCACAACGTTCATCTCCGGGCTGCCGCTCGACTCCTTCCAAACTGGTGGGAGGCCAAGAGATGACACCTCCTGTAAAGGGGAGAATAAAGGAGGAAAAGGAAGAACATTGCAGTCATATTATCCACTTCTTAAATCACAAGCATGTACTTATCAATACACCAGAGACACGTGTAAAGTTACCAACCTGATTGATGTGTGATAGACATTCCTGCACGTTGTTCTCTGTGCAGAAGGTACTGAGCATGTAGTTTCTTTGCAGTGGCAGAGATGATTGGCTAAACCGTCTCAAGGGAGATGGTCTACATTCAACGGAGCTGCTGCAAATGTCCTTGACTTCTGGGTAAAAGAAAATTCTGTCACACATATATACAGTATGGCCTTATGCTAATTTGTTAATGCTTGACAAGAAAAGGAAACCACTTCATATACAGTAAACATTACAGTAATTGAGGTTACATTTGACACAAAAACTAAAAATAGCATTCGTGTTAGTTTAACCTGTTCCTAACTCACAAGGTTTGATACAGAGTACAAGATAGAGACAATTATACAGTAACCTACACACAACTGTTGAGGGCAGGGCACTGCAGTACTGTACTTCAGTTCATCTAACTAATGATGATGCCAACATAAAGTCAAAATCACATTACTAAATATGGTACAGTGTCTGATACATGTAAAGGTTTTAATGAACAACTGCTGAGTACAACATGTCTCATTCACAGGGCATATACATTCGTCTACAAAGATGTGAAAATGTAAACTCACCCATGGAGGACTCTGGCATTGTTGCAGAGCAGCCTTCAGGCTACGTGTCTGGATCATCTGCTACATGTGCAGGATACACAAAGCTCGCCACAAGATCCACCTACGCAGTCGGTGCTCCTGAAATAGAGGGTCAGATTAAGAGCGCCAATTCAACAAAGTCCGGATTACGAGGCAGTGGAAGTAAACGTGCAGAGATGAGGGGTGGAAACACGCAGCAACCTACATAACAGAGTGTGAGGAGGACAGTAGATTCACAAGAGCTAATTCATCTATCACAGGCAACGAGCCAAACACTGATCAGATAGTGTATTCAGAGCCATCCAATAGATTATTTAAAATATTAAAAATGTGTGTTTATTTAGAGTCTTTTACAAAGATTGTTATGTTGATGTTGTTGTGGATTTTGTCTTACACCGTTGTCACTGCAGGAGCATTTAACAGGTTACAGGATGGGACCAGGCAGGCATCTTAACTCAATGCTCTTATCGTCAGCTGATCAGATTAATCCCAGACGCACAGTAAGGTGATTTGTCTGCAGAACCACACAAATCAGAGACATTTCTCCTCCTGTCCTGTATGAATAATGCTTATGTTTTCCACAAATAAACATACTATAGATATGACTGAAAACTAGCATCATATACATCACCTCATCCTTGGACAGCAACTATCAGAGCATGAGCAGAAACTGCTTCTAAAAACTGAATATTAATTTTATGAGGAACATTTTCTGAATTTAATTTTCCATACATTTTAGTCATGGGAAGGCTGTGACTCATCGTTAACTAGGGAGACCTACCCTTTGGTTTCAGTGATACTTAATCGGCCTGGCGAGACAGATGGCAAGCCTACAGGCACAAAGCTTAACAAGCCTGCATGCTGCTTAGACTCAACAAGTGTTAACCTTTAACTCATTATTTAAGCTTTTTTCCAGTATAAAATCTACAAAAGGTATTTTTTAAGTAAGCCTTTACAGAATAGATTTTAATGTTTGTGGTCCCCCTGGGCCATGTTGGATAGGAATTAATTGGAGTGACGTTTTAGACCAGATAACTAATACAAACTAATGCAACAGTCCTGCAATAAGTCCTACCATAATAAAAAAAAGTATAATGTTCAGTTTTCAATTTAGTCTATTTTATCACCCTCATTGATATGAAAAATAAGACACACCTCTCAGTATAATACAGTTCAACAGCACCACAAACTGTAGCCTCCAGAATGACCATGGAGTTGAATCAACACATCAACAGTTTCAACAAAGACTGAACATTATAATGAGATTCAGGGTTTGTTTATTGTGATTCTATAACACAGGACATGCAAGTTGTAATCCCTTTATGCTACACAAGAAAAAGAAATTGAATTGCAGGGTGGGTATTGTCTTTTAATATCCTTATACGTTCATGAAAGTAGGATTTATTGCATAACCGTTGTATTAGATTGCATTATTTTTAGCTAGGTGTACCTAATAAACTGACATATATTTATATATCCTAGGCAGGGTCTGAAATTAAGCTTTTTCCTCTGACACATTTCTACCGGCCACTCAATTTCTTTGTCTGCCACTTCTGTAATAAGATAAGATAAGATAAGATAAGATAAGATAAGATAAGATAAGATAAGATAAGATAAGATAAGATAAGATATGATATGATATGATATGATATGATATGATATGATATGATAAGATAAGATAAGATAAGATAAGATAAGATATTCCTTTATTATTCCCACATTGGGGAAATTTGCAGTGTACAGCAGCAAAGGGGAAAGTGCAAAAGACAAGATGCATCAGCTAACACAGTAAAAAAAAAAAGAGCTAAACAAAATTTGGCAAAATATGAACCATTTAAATAGAAGTAAGTGTAAAAATAGGAGCAGTATATACAGTATTGACAATAAACAGACTATTAACAAAATTGCACAAGTGGAAAATGATATTGCACAGTGAGAATGAAATGAAATTCCACCTGAAAATATTGCAAATATGAATTACACCTGAGTAGTAATCTATGTAGAACACTGAGTCAGTATACCAGACAGTAAAATATGGAATATATCATGTAACCTTGTGTTGGTCACGAACGAGCTGGCTCTTTGAGCCGGCTCTTTTAAGTGAACGATAATGGTACGTGTCCACAGGGGCGTTTTTTATCGCGAGGGGACGCGACGCTTCCAAACATTGGACGCTTGGTGGGCTGTCCTAGAAACAAGGCTGTCCCCACCTGATTGTTCCACGCTACCAGAATGCATTGCACGGCTGCTTACATAGACAATGAATGGGGAGCGTGGAAAGCACGGAGCCTGTGGACACGTATCATGACTGAATGTTGTGTTAATGACATCCGTGCGACCAATCAGGTGATGAAAGACAAGGATCATACCCTCAAGCAGGGAGGGGCGGGGGGGGTGCACGGCGCGCTGACGGTCTACAGGTACAGAGCAGGAGGAAGAGGAGGAGAAAGAGAGAGAGGAGTTCGGTGCGCGAATAGCAGACAAGATGAGTGACGGTCGGAAACGAAGCAGCATGTAAAATTATAGTATTCTGGAAATTATAAAGTTTAGTATAATTATATTGAATAATTTAAGTGATATATGTGCACACATACTAATCATAGGTCAAAACAGCGCTGAATTTGGCTGAATTATAAAAGGCAGAAGTGGTTAAACGAAGAGCCATTTGGGAGCCGAAAGAGCCGGCTCTTCTTGGTGAGCTGAGCCAAATGATCTGGCTCACTAAAAAGAGCCTGAATTCCCATCACTACTGAGTCGAGCCTCCAACTGAAAACAATCTGACGTTGAAGCCGAGCGGCCGAACAAGTTTACTAGTTAAAAACAGGCGTTTAAATGTTGACTTTGTAAAGAAGTGACTACCGACTTATTTCAATTACTTACTTAACGTTGCAGTTTCAAATGTATTTCCCCAATTGCTCCTTGCTTCACGATACAGCAGCTCCGTAAGTCTGTCTACAGCTCACACTCACCACTGACTGACTGACTGAAGCAAACCAAACAGCACGCTAATTGGCCGACTCGTTGTCTAGCAACCGAGCACGGCTCAATATGATTGGCTGTTGGCTGTTAAGCTACTTAAAGTGTCTTTAATGGCAATTCATTTTTTAACAGCCCTTTTAATTATGCTAATGTATTGTCATAAACAAACTGATGAAGAACACTTGTTTTTTGTTTTTTTACTTTTGGTATTATATATTTTTGACGATTATCATCAAATAAACTAAGGATTAAAACAGTATTTACTCCATTTATTATACTATATTCAGAAACACCAGTCAAAATGACTTAAAGGTCCCATATTATAAAAAAGTGAGATTTTCATGTTTTTTATTATAAAGTAGGCTTAAGTCCTATATAAATACTGTGAAAGTATCGAAACACTCAATCCACAGTGAAATACACCCAGTCCGCATTCAGAAACTCTGCATTTGAAAGAAACTGTCAGGATTTCTGCTCATTCGTGATGTCACGAATATACAATATTTAGACCCTTGACACATTTTTAAACGTAAACATTCTAAATGTGTCCAAGTTTATTCCTGGTCGCAGTGTATGTGAATGTCATCAGCTGACAGGAAGTACACATGGACCCAAGCTGTTGCCTAGCAACGCAATTCTGTTGCAATTCCGTCAAAATGCGCTAAAACGGAGTGTTTCAGACAGAGGGTAAATACAGGTATATTCAGGCTGACAGTATGAGGAAAATAAAAGGGTTTTTTAACATTAGAAGCATGTAAACATGTTCTAGTAGAAACACAA
This sequence comes from Sebastes fasciatus, assembly GCF_043250625.1. Lineage (NCBI taxonomy): Eukaryota > Metazoa > Chordata > Actinopteri > Perciformes > Sebastidae > Sebastes > Sebastes fasciatus. The sequence continues at coordinate 14,848,031 of NC_133799.1, forward strand.
AATACAAGTATGAACCTGAAAATGAGCATGATATGGGACCTTTAAATGTGTAAGGAGGGAGATTTCAAAAATGTAAATTGTTTCAATTAATTAACTGACATAAACAGTGGAAGTTTGTTAGATAGATACACAATATGAATCAACAAAATTAACTTTAATGCAATTTATACATCACTGAAAAATACAATAAAATAGCTCATTGCACAGCACAGTAAGCAACACCTTACAAAACTACTACAGACAACTGTACATTCTTATCTTACAAAAGTGAAATAGTTGTTAGTTAATATTAGGCCTTTTAGTAGTTCAGTTGGCTAATTGTATCAAATCTGTTCTGCATCAACAAGGAAACACTACACAATTTGGAAACCACAAGTAGCTTGAATGGAAGAGTTTGATTCCAAATTAGTTGAACACCTATTTTGAGTATAATTTACCTTTTCCTCAACAGACATTTGACTTCTCATAGCAGAATCAGCACAAAAACTAATAACATTAACAATGGCTAAGTTCTTTTAATTTCCAAAGAAGCAACATGAGTGAGCAATCGTGCAATACTGGGGCCCTTATTATCAAAAACCAACGCAAAAAGCCAATATCAAGTTTGTTAATTTAACACCTGTGCTTTTCCTGTGCAAATGGCCCGTTCAGATACCAGTTCTTAGTTAAAATGATTGAAATGTAAGAATACAGATAATGTTTATCAAAGTTCTTTAATTTTTTTTATTTATTTATTTATCGTAAGAGAGGGTTTTCATAATTTTCAGGCAGTGAATACCTCCTTTACTTTTAATTTATCAGAAAAAAATAAAAATTCCCAAAATATTAATTAAGCTATACATTGGAAAAGAAAAAAAAATTATAATGCGTGATAAAAAAAAAAAAAACATTTCCTCAACTCTGGCATGATTCTCTGCATATTTTTGACATCCATTCTCTTGTGAAAAATAAATAAAACATCCTGCACAATCGTATTACAAAAAAATCATGTTTTTTGTAGATATTGTGCAATTTCTGGTTATTTCTACAAAATATTATTAGATTGCTTGTCATCATCACTTCAGGTCACAACAATGATAATGACACAATAACACATTTGAACACTTTACTGTTAGGCTTACATCTATTGGATTTACAGTGCAATATGGCATTTAAATTCATGATCAACTATTAGTTCATCCTATCATTGTATCTGCACATTTAACCGCAACGTACTTCACGGGACACAATTTCATTGCACAACACAAATCCTGACCAGTTTTCATATACTGTCACATTTTACCCAGATTTAGTCACTAACTGGCACCGGGACTCCTCTGGAGTCACATGTTCTGAGCAGTGGGTCTGTGTAATCGTCTCTCTTTGCTTCAAGCCACCATGTTGTCATCTCTCCTTTTCCCTGTTGGGTCAAGACAAATGAGAGAGTGAAGAGAGTCATATTGCAAAGCATGTGTCCCTTTGAATTTTAAATAAAGCCATTAGGTTTCGATGTGGGGGGGCAGAAAGCAGCAGCTGAGGCCACCTCTTAGCAAGACATCACAAGGGTCAGCCGCCCAGGCCGCTGGGACTGAGAAGTAAACCTCTCCCCCATAATCACACGGCCACCACCCAAAAAGAGGTCTACGGTTACAATGTGAATAGAAGCTGCAGTTAACTGGATGATGCAGACACACCCAGTCTCTTGTCCCTCGGAGGGAAGTTTTGAATTTCCTGTGATCTTTTCAAATCTCAGCCTCATAAATCCCTTGTCTTTTTCAAAGGTGGTGCACCAGCTTGTATGTGATTATCGCTGCATTTATTAGGCTTTTTAAAAGAAACATTTACCTCCACAACAGCACAAGGAAGGTAAAATAGTATCATGCAACAAAGCTTATCACCCTAGTTAGGTTTAATTTGAGAGATGCTGTGGATGTACACTCAGCATTTCCTGCAATAGCTCCCCACACAACCATTGAGTTTTCATATTTAGGCCTGTAAAGCAGGCTGTTGTGAGTTGGCTGTATGGTAGCCTACTTGTAAGAATGTAATAAGAATGCATTATTTTGCATTATTTTATTTTTTGGTTGACTTTTTTAGGACTAAATTGTATGTGAGAAGGCCATATGGGACATGCAACAATATAATCACATTCACTGTATTTTTTTTTTTGGTATTAAATAAAAGCATGATAATAAACTGTATATATCTGGCCGTTGATGTGATTTCCATTTCCCAGTGTGGCCCTTAGTGAAATTGAGTTTGACACACCTGAATTAAAGCAATGGAACAGCTACAGGAAGCTCAATATGCATTTGCTAATCTGATATTTCAGGTTGTGTCACTGCAGCCAGCATCTCATCAATATTCTTCAACACAGGTTATATAAATCTATATGTATACGTATATAAACATATTAATATAATGTTACCTTCACATTAAGTGTTCCTCTGCATGTCAGGACGTAACCTCTGAGTGTGTGAAGCAGGTCAGCGGTGGCACCACTCACCTGGATCTTCAGAGCTATGGATATAAAGAAACACACAGCATGGGATATTGCATAGTAACATGAACAATGTATGCCTGAAATTCATTGTAGCAGTTTTATTTATTTGTATGATCTTTGTGCATCATTATGTGCAAAATGTACTACACATTTTTGACCACGTTATTTAAAACTTTTACAAATCAATATCAGTTTCATTACACAATGGCTGAACGGTCAATTGAAAATATTACAATTAAAACCAAATAGCAGTGTTTAAAATAGTACGCAACAGATCTAAATAAATGTGTTGTGTTATCTTCTATATATCATTTACTACAGTGTATATTAAATTTTGTGTCATCATTATAGTCACTTTGATACAGATTTCAAATAAAATACAGTACGCTTTGTATTGATAGTTTAGTACCTCATATATTATGGTGTGCAAGTCATATATGAAAATGTAGTGCTGTGATGAGTGGTATATACATAATACACACAACTACAAAGTGTTATGAGATCTGTTAGTTATGTCTGTAATCATGTAAGACAAACTGCACAGACAGAGTATGTAATTTTCAAATTTTTCAACATATATGACCCTTAATTTTTTTTTTACATGGTGACTTAAAAGCCTGTTTGCAAAATGTGACAGGTAAAGTACTCTACTGTTTGCAAAATGACTTATTTTCTCCTTACAAAACTCTTCAGGTCAAGTTTGATCTCATATTATAAAGTCTAGACTTTTGTTTTTTTGTTTTTTAATTCTGAGTTTACAGTCATTCAGTGTTTTTCCATTATCCCATTAGCTTAATGCAGAGGGTTATGTAGGTGCTTGATGATCACATTGTCCAACCTCCATGTTGTAACTCTACTGTGCCGGTGAGCAAACACAGAGACAATCCTGTTTGGCATGATAGCAGCAGAGATGGCACAGGCCAAATCTGAACTGCTATTGAAGCCAGTTACAACAGACACAACATTAAGAGAGAACACAGACATCATGTAGCACAGGTGTTCGGCTCATAAAAATAAAGGTGAAATCATCCTGTTATTTCCTGAGACCAACTGTGCCACATTGAGACATTAATTGGAGAAAAAGGCAGTGTGTCTAATCCTTCATTACCTTCACTTGTTGACTCCATGCGTGAGGACGTGTTGACCGTGTCCCCAAACAGGCAGTAGCGAGGCATTTTGGTGCCAACCACACCGGCCACAACAGGTCCTGGCAGAATAAAACACAAGTGATTGCAAGCAACACTTTGGGTGGATGATAAATGACATTGCTGAATCATTATAATGCATGTGAGGTTATTGAGTGAGTTATTTTTATCTACATATATGTATATATGAAGCAGTCAAATCAATGATGATGATGATGATCAAACATGTTTCTGTTATAATGCACCTTGAGATTATATGTGTTATTTAAAACTGAAGCAAGTCATATAAACTGATAAACTGAGGCTGGATACAGGAGAGATGTCCACAGTACCTGAGTGGATGCCGGCGCGTATCTTCAGCTGTGTGTTGGGTTTGTGAGGGATCTTGAAAGTGTGGCAGACACTAACCAGATCAAGAGCCATGCTGGCTATCTCTCCGGCATGATTGATGCCATTTTCTTGAGGGACCCCAGAGACCACCATGTCTGGAAGATAAGCCCAGAGACAATACAGGAGGAGGAAGAGAGTGATGCACTGATAATAAAATGTCAAAACACACATTAAGACACTCCTAAGATGGTAAATCTGTTGTTGTTTTTGCCTTTTAAATCATCAATTTCAGTTGTGTATCTGCCTCTCAACACAAATGTTTGTCCTTATCTTCATGCTGTGATACATTTATCTTTTAAAATATTTTAATGCTTTATTAAAATGATTTATCACTTTAATGCTAGCAGTTCAAAATCAGTTTATCAGCCTTACTTACAAGCATCGCCGATTGTCTCCACTTTGTAGACGTCATAATTGTCAATAATGTCGTCAAAGGTGGTGTAGAGCTGGTTGAGGAAGTCCACAACCTGGTGGGGAGTGCTGGCACCAGACAGCTGAGTAAAGCCGACAATATCGCTGTCACAGGGGAGTAATGCAGTGTTAGTAATCTCTACTTCTTCATGTATATATCCAAACAATCTGCATGTAACATAAAAATTTACAGATGGACAAAAATAACAAAAAAATCAATCTGAATTTATCCCTGTTAATGAAACATATTTAAGTTATAGTCCAGAGAATCTACAACTGAAAAAATGAAAGTAATGAACTTGCTTTCCACAACACAAACCTGAAGTAGACGGTGGCGTTGGAGTAGCTCTGAGCCTCTGACGTTCGACCTTGACGAAGGTCATCAGCCACAGGTTTTGGTAACATACCTGTACAGGAATGTCATGACTTAAAGGGGACCTATTATGCTTTTGTACTTTTTGCCTTCCCTTTAGTGTGTTACATCGTTTTTCAAAGTTACAAAGCCCAAAGTCCACGCCAAAGGAGGAGGAGCTCAAACAGAGCGTTTCAGACAGAGGGTGAAAAGAGGTGCTGCAGCACAGCCAGTATGACAAAAATAAAGCGTTTTTTTACATTTAGGCATGTAAGCATGTTCTAGTAGAAACCCTGTGTACAAGTATGCACTTGAAAATAAGCATAATAGGTCGTCTTAAAAAATAATACGCCCCAATACAGTCTTTGGGGCGATGATGATGAAGGTGCTGCCTCTGCACCACTAGATGGCAGTGAGCACCTTTCACTGTGTCTTTTAATACTTTAGATTTACACTTACAGTGACTCATATGAATGATTGACTGACATTAACTAAACAGTAACAACTCCACCTTAGGCAACTTTACATATGCTGCACTATGCACATATTGTAGATAATGAACGTCTGTGTGCACCTTTTACAGTTTACTGTTCATCACCCTTTACATAATGAACTACAAAACCAGTCCTGCTGGTGCTACAGTACATATATCAGTGTTATCTCTGCAATGTCACCAAGACAACTCTTAAAAATTGTACTCAGTCAATAGTATAATTCTGCTTGGGATCAATCATTAGAGCCATGCAACTCTTTCACGTGACTCCACACTGACGTACTGTATAACAGCTGATCCGTCTTCTGTTTCTCTTGAAGAAGGTCCTGCGTCCTCTCAGCAACGATGGCCTCCAGATGTTTGCTGTACTTCTCCATCTGCAGTTAAACAAACTCTATTCATGTCTGAAACTCACAACAATCCAGACTGCACATTTTAATTTTTACCTCCGCCAAGGCCGGAGGCCTAGGAAGGAGGTTGTGTTTTCACCGGCGTTGGTTTGTTGGTTTGGAGGATTACTCCAAAAGTCTGCGATCAATCTGAATGAAATTTTTTGGAGGGGTGGGGTGTGGCACAATGAACAATCCATTCGATTTTGGTGGCGATCTGGGGGGGAGGGGCAGGGCAGCGACGTACATGAAACCTGCCTTGTTGGAGGTCTGCGCTCTCCGAGTACACTTCTAGTTTTCTTCGCATTTGTCTTTAAAGTACAGTGCTACAGTTTGGGAAATTAATCCAAATTATGTCACATTACATTTGGTATATGGATACTTAGCCTGTTCTCATTCCCAGGGCGTCAAATACCCACACTTTGTCACTGGCATCGGCATTTGATATCTACGCACAATGAATCCTTTAGCGTCGGTATGAGACGCACCGGGCTTTCCATTAACTACAATGTAAACCCTTCTGCATCGATTCCAAACGCTCACGAAAAGTGCTGTTGTGACGTAGTTTAAAAAGCGGAAGAGATAAACAGGGAGGTGTATGGGTCAAACAAACACAAGGCTTTTATCCAGGAGACGTCCCATGCCTTAAATTTCACTTTCAAGTTACAATCAGCTGTTCGTGGGTGTCCCGTGTTCACAACGTTCAGTGTCATTTTCACTGTACAATTATAATAATTTTGAGCCCAACCATGTAGTTTTTTCCTAAACCTAACTAAGTGGTTTTGTTGCCTAAACCTATGCAATAGTTTTTGTTTACTTGACAACATTAAGCATGTGTTTACTGCGAACGAAAAGTGACGCCAAAGGGTCTGACAAAGCATCAGTATGAGACGAGTTGGGATGAGAACGTGTTAGCATAATATGTATCTTTACACCGATGTTATTCCACATTATTTTACCATATTTCAGCGGGTCATTACCAGGTTCATCATCATGTCCACGGGGCTGACTTTGTGTGGGTTCATTTTGTCGAGCATCTTCTTCACCTGCTCAAACGTGGGCCTCAAGGTGACGTTGTGACACCAGCACTTCTTAATCAGCTGTTCCAGAGAAGAGAGCAACACCTCATTGTCTAATATGATTATACAGCTTGACATATATTACTAATATCACATCTCCAAGTTTTTGTTTGTTATTCAAGAGACAATTCAACAAGAGCGTTAGTACCAAAACCACATTTTTCCATTTACAGTTCTAGCAACATTTGCACGTGTGACAGCAGAGGTGGGATGTAACTAAGTACATATAATCAAGTACTCAAATACTCAAGTACAAATTTACATACTTACGTATATATACTTATACTATACTTATACTCCATTACATCACAGAGGTAAATATTGTATATTTTACTGCACTACATTCATCCGTCAGCTTTAGTTACTTTACTAATTAAGATTTTTGCACACAAAACTTATGAAGAGTTTATAAAACATGTTTTGTTATAAATTAAAAAAATATTATACAAGTACAGCTGAAATGAATAGTCGATTGACAGAAAATTAATTGACAACTATTTTCTTAATCGTTTATGTAATTTTTCAGGCAAAAATAACAAGCGTGTGGTGGTTCGAATTTCACAAATGAGAAGATTTGCTGCTTTTCCTTTAAATCATTTAAATCTATCATAAATCTGTTTTGTTTTATAGATTTTTCTGTTTTGAGTACTTTAAGTACATTTTCCTGATTGTACATTCTTTTACTTAAGTAACATCTTCACTGCAGGACTTTTAATGCAGAGTATTTTCCCCGTGTGGTATTAGTACTTTTACTTAAGTAAAGTATCTGAATACTTGTGTGACAGACCTCACAGTAGTCTGCTTGACTTGGACAGTCGGTATCGGCCTTCCCTGCTTTGACCTCAGGCAGAGAGGGGCGCCACGCGATATCCATCCTCACTCCCTCCGCCTGGTCCTGTTAGAGAGGACTGCTGGTTACAGAGCTCAGATCAAAGGGAAGCCGAAGGTTGTAATCTACAGAGGAGGCTGTCACACTCACTGAAATGAGGTCGGAGCGAGTCGCAATCTCAACCAGAATCATGGAGTAGCTGAGGACAGGAGGGAAAAGTAGAGAGAGGATATTATTTTCCAGTGCAAAAATTCAACATTCATATATAATCGTGTATATATAAAGATGGTTGCCTGTCCACCATAATTACATTTTCACATCTTTGATTTAACTGTATAATGATTTTCATCTGGGAAGTTTGGTGTTTGTAAGTGCTACTGAAATGGAGATTTCTGGCTCAGAGTGAGAAAAAACCTATTTGAGAAAACAGCCTTTAGAAATATGTATTGCAAGACACTAAATGTGAATAGGGTAAACATTCTAATCAATAGATATCACCATGAAACTTTCACAGCTGATTACTTATATTGAGACAATTATTTTTTCTGTTACAAGTTCTCTGAAATATTATGTTTAAATATGCAAATGAGGCATTATCTAATGCTAACTTTTGGTGAATTTAGAAGAGAAGTTTATTATATCAGGATAACCCCTTGAGATGTATCATCTCGTTTTCAAGGGGGTCCTAAGGAGAAATCTACAGACGCAAGTAGACAAAGTAGTAAAATAAACACCTAAATGTGTATTTTGGATGTTTTCTTTCCACTAGTCTGAAAGAAGACATGTTATGGAAGCAAAATAGCTCAAAATCTCACAACTGACCAAAGCATGAAAAATGTTTTCGCCTGTAGTGTCTCCCCTTAACTGCTTTACATTGTGACACTCAAACACACCTGTAAACATCTGCTGCTGGCGTCATGTTGGAGCTGCTTCCCAGCAGGACCTCTGGGGCACAGTATATACGATTTACCTCCCCACAGTTGAAGCCATTACTAACAGCCTCAAAGTCTTCCCTTCTGTAGGCTGTGAGCCCGTAATCTGAAGCCAAACACAGAGTACAGATAGACAGGATGTGGCTCAGTAGTGAAATGATTCCCACAAGGAGATGTTTTTGTTTCATAGTGTTATTTAAATTGTGTAAGTTGAGTGACTTATCAAAGATGTTTGATTGGTGAAAACAGAATTTAACAAAGACCCAAATGCTTTGAAGCAGGAGGGTTTGGTTACCTGAGATTTTGCACACCCAACGGTCGTCAATAACACAATTTCTGGAGTGAAGTCTCCCATGAAACATCCTGTGCTGGTGGAGGTACAACATCCCGCGGGCGATGTCAGTGGCGAAGGAAAGTCTGCATGGGGGAAGAAACACTCTTAGATCTTATCGTTTATGTGCATTTGTTTTCAACCAAAGGTAAAAGTCAAAGCATATAATAAATAAAATTGGGTCACACCACAACACAAGAACATGTCTCATAGCTTGCATTGCATTGTGGTCTATTGGGGAAAATAATATTTAAGTCTTTTCTATGGTAGATTTTTCCTTTGTGTGATTGTTGAATTGTCTAAAATGTTGAGAAATGTTGGAACAGAGCTTTTCCTCATTGCTCATCTGAGGAATTACCACCAAAATCTGACATTTCCTGCTGAAGTTTTACTCAGCAAAAATACATTTAGTGTTTTATCACATCATGTTCGACATCTATGAGCCAGTTATCTGTGGAATAAAAAAGACAAAATCCTTCATCTAATCTACTGCAAGCAGTGACTAGAGCAGGATCTTTAGCTCCTAGACGAGAGTATAAACTACACAGAAAACTGTAAATAGATTATTATTACTCATTAGGGCTGTCCCGAATACCATTTTATGGGCTTCAAAGCTTCGGGGAGTAATATTCGAAGGGATTATTCCTTATTTCATGGGCTATTTTGGGATGTATACATTATTATATAATAATAATATAATATACTATAATAATATATATAATATAATATAATTATAGAATGCGTTATAATGTGCCATGATTATTTCTATTGAGCATTATTAATATTTATGAGTGTTTATAAGTATAACAACACAGTGCTATAAGGAGATTATAAGTATGTTTATAATGCATTATAGACATGGGTGTCATAGAAAGTGTTGCAGGGATATTGCTTCACCTGAAGCCCCAGTTGATGGGGATGTCGTCATTCAGCAGGACGTCAGAGAGGCTTCCTTTGGGGCAGTGCTCCGTGATGATGCTGATATACGGGACCTCGATAGACCCGCCAATGAACTTGCATAGATTGGGGTGATCCAGTTGCCTATAGAACAGTGTGAACAATTTCATGAGCTGCAGGAGTTTGGGACTTTATTATGTCAGTAAAATGTCTTTTTTTTTCTCCTCACCTAACTTCTTTCACCTCCTTCCTGATGGTCTTAGTGAGGGTGAAATGTTTATTCTGGATGTATTTCACTGCCACCGTCCTCCCGTCACTGCAAGACCGTTCAAAAAGATCATCAAGTCAGAATATGGAAGGAATTTTCAGCAAAATACATCATCATATATCACCCAGTTATAAAAAAGTCATGAAAATTAGCATTTAGTCAAGAACAGATTAAAATCATCTACTGACCTTTAAAGGAATATTTTTAATTTCTTTCAAACGACTCATGAAAGTGAACTGACAATCAATGAATGAAATGAAGAAAGTAGTACAATATCTATATTGTATACTGTTTGACTTTACACTGCATTATATAAACGTAACACTTTATAATAACCATTATTAATAAATGGTAAATTGTTAGTTAATTAAAGTTAGTTGATAGTTATTTTACTGTTATCAAACATTGAAATGATAATTAATAATGTTTACTAATTATTAGTAATGCTATGCTATTTTAACAGTTTATTGTTGCACACATTATAACATTTTATGTATTATATTATAAGTATTCATTAATGATTACCAAATGATTTGTAAACCTTTAAGAAATTGTTTGTAAAACATCTATAAACATTACATAAATAGATATTTGTAACACTTTGTTAATGGTTAATAACTGGTTTGTAAACGATCTACAAACATTATTTGGATGACTATTATAAAGTTGCAACTGATGATTATAATACCTTGTTAAATATTTTGTAAAGCATCTATAAACATTATTTAGATAGATAGTTAATACTTATTCAATGATTAATAATTGGTTTCTGGTCCATCTATCTGAGTCATGTTTATAGATGTTTTACAAATAATTTAAAGGTTTGCAAATCATTTTCCAATCATGAAAAAATACTTAATATAGTATAAATGTTAAAATGTGTACAACAATAAACTATTAATAAATAGTTTACTAATGTAATCAAAATGTAATTGTTATCATTTCTTATCAGCTACGATACAATATATAATTTATAAACTAATTATTTCATATTACACAAGCTATATACTATATATAATGTACTATAATAAATTATAGCATTACTAATAATTGGTAAACATTAATATCATTTAATTGTTTGTTAACAGTAAAATAACTATTAACTAAAATTTAATTAACTATCAATTTACCATTTATAAATTATGGTTATTATAACCTATTAATTATATCAATATAACAATACTACATTATTACTTTATTGTAATTATTGTGCTTTTAGATTATTGTAATATTCTCTTTGATTTCTATTATCTATACTTCATAGTATTGTATTATTACCGTATAGTGTGTTCATATTACATATACTGCACATACTGTTTATATAACATTATATACTTTATCATATTATTATGTATATTGTACTTGTTATTAAAACCTATACCGATATACTTATACCATATAGTTCACACATCATGGCTGAGTTGCACTACTGAGCTTCTTTTGCACAAATATTTGCACAATTCACTTGATCTGTTTTACTACCTCTCAGTCTGCCTCTGTGCTGCTGCAACATGTGAATTTCCCCTCTGGGATCAATAAAGTCTTATCTTATTGCACGGCTCCTAGCTGTTCAGGGCTGATCCATATGGTATTGCCCATATTTTATTGATCCATACAGCAAAAGAGTATAAGAAAGTGTGTTTAAAACCTACATCTGTTTACTTCTACTAATTGAATGTTTCTGTTATATAAACTAAAATAATAACGTTTCTCACTAGATGCCTGGCTGGATGAAGACTTGTTTGAAGGAGGTGTTGAATCTGGTGCACACGGTCACATCAGTAGTTCGACTGATGGTGGAGGTGCTCTTGACGCGCTGCAGGCTGCTGGTGCTGCAGAGGCCCATGCAGCACACTCTACCTGCACACAGTTAGATACTCAGGGTCACATAGAAAAGTAGTAAAATACATGCATGACTGTGTTTTTTATTATTTATATTAATAAAAACTTTTAGAGTAAAATAATCTTCATGCTGGACCAACTCCTACTTACATTAACACTGAATTAGAGAATACAATAGCAACAGATAACACAGCAGATATATTGATCGTATTCTTGACTCTTTAAGGGGAGACACTACAGGCAATAACTTTGTTTTTCGTGCACTGATCAGTCTTCTCTCAGGCTAGTGGAAAGAAAACATCCAAAATACACATTAGGTGTTTATTTTACTTCTTTGTCTATTTGTGTCTGTCTTTCCCCTAAATCCACCAAAAGTTAACGTGACGCCAGCAGCAGATGTTTACAGGTGTGTTTGAGTGTCACAATATAAAGCCGTTAAGGGGAGACCCTACAGGCGAAAGCATAGTTTTTCATGCACCGGTCAGTTGTGAGATTTTGAGCTATTTTGCTTCCATAACATGTCTTCTTTCAGGCTAGTGGAAAGAAAACATCCAAAATACACATTTAGGTGTTTATTAAACTACTTTGTCTATTTGCGTCTGTAGGTTTCTCCTAAATTCACCAAAAGTTATCATTAGATAATTCCTCATTTGCATATTTAAACATACAATGTCAGAAAACTTGTAATACTTTTTACCAATTTAAGTAATCAACTGGGTAAGTTTCATGGTGATATCTATTAGTTAACTTTTACCTATTCCCCTGTAGTGTCTCGCAAAATGTATGACATTTTTCAAAACATATTTTTAAAGGCCGTTTTCTCAAAATGTGTTTGTTTTCTCATACTCAAATCTCCACTTCAGTAGCATTCCAGTTTCCTTCCTATCTATATTCTGAAGGTTTTTACAGAGACGTTTGTTCATATATCATTCATAGCCTTATTTATTTAACATTTTATTCCCAAAAACTATTTTTTTTTCTGATTTATGGAGTGATAAAAAGAGATATCCAAAATCCCCTCTGTAAAAACCTTTGACTCTATAATATGTGAACAAAATGAAACAATAATTTTGAACCTGGCTTTATCCAATGTTCAGATTTCTGTTCTGGAAATGTATGCAAATTAGCACATATTTGATACGATAATGCATCATTTGCATATTTAAACAGGTTTTTCAGAAAAATTGTAATAAAAAATTAAATAAATAAAAATAAAAATAAAAAAAATAAATGTCTTAATGTAAGAAATCAATTGGGGAAGTTTCATGTTTCATGTTTCAAGTAAAATGAAAGTGATCCATTCTTGAAGAAGCAAAACCGAAGTCTTAAAAGAAAGTGAAAGTTTAGAGTTTTCATGTAAGCAAAGTTTTCTGTATCTGTAAACAGTTTCTTTTCACAACTTCAGCCTGAGACATTTTACCAAATATTATGTTCTTGTAGTTGATGATCCAGCTTTCATCCCAAAGCATCCTCTGTTTCTGGTACTGGAGCCACTGCAGGCAGGGAGGAAATAAAGGTTAACATCAGCACATGAAACATCTCCTGTGTGTGTGTGTGTGTGTGTGTGTGTGTGTGTGTGTGTGTGTGTGTGTGTGTGCGTGCGTGCGTGCGTGCGTGCGTGCGTGCGTGCGTGCGTGCGTGTGTGTGTGTGTGTGTGTGTGTGTGTGTGTGTGTGTGTGTGTGTGTTACAGAAACTGACCACCATGGTTAGGATGAAGCCGCTGCTGAAGAGAGCGACTGGGAGCCCGATGGCCACCTTAATAGTGATGGACATTGGGCAGATGCCGCAGTCTGCAGGACAGTTGAGACAGGTCTCCTCCAGCTCGCAGACGTCATCCCCGCACACTAAAACACAGTCACACATTTTATATTTGAGGTTTCCATCCACTGAATTCAGTGGTGGAGGAAGTACACAGATCGTTCACTTGAGTAAAAGTAACCAAACCACACTGGAAAAAAACTTATAAATAACTGGAGTTAAATATCTACTTAACTGTAGTAGTATCAAAATGTACTTAAAGTACCAAACATAAAAACACAGTTCAGTACAAAAGTACTGAATGTCTCAGAATAATGTACATTATAATTTTTGACGCATTAATGTGTACATCACTTTAATGCTGCAGCTGGTAAAGATAGAGATAATTCATTTTGTTTATATACTGTGGCGTGTGAATTTCCCCCCCTTATGGGATCAATAAGTGTTATTCTGTTTTATCTTAACCTATAATAATATATTATAATGTATTTGTCACATTTTATATTAATCTGAATTCACAAAGCACCTTAAGTTATCAAATAAATAGAGGAAGTATAAAGTAGCAGATGAATGGAAAGTACTTCAAATACCTAAGTAAATGTACATTGTTGCTTTAAAATGTAATCCACACAGATGATCATGATGTTTTAAGGAAAATTACAGATTAACAAATAAGTATTTGTGTAAAAGTATGCATATCTTTCCTAAAGGCAGTAGGTTGTATTGGCTATTTAGGTCTCTACCAGCAAGCACACAATTAAGTTTATTATTGTAACTCAGCTGATAGCGAAGCAGTTGTTTTGATATGATGTGAACGTCTCACACAAGTTAACCTTTTCCCTGATGTTTCTGTAGAAGTTCAGGATGTAAACAAGCGTGTGCTCTTAGTCCCTTTGTCTAGTTAATGAAACAAGTTCTGCATTGCTCAACACCCCAGAGATAGTGGTTTTGTAGTTTTTTTTAGGCTTCCTTCAACACATACTGTAGGATTCAGCATATCAACAAATGGAAACTCAGCAGACTGACCTTGAGCACTACCAACAAGCACTTTGGACTCCAGCGCTGCGTGCATGTGTCCCAATTTGATATGAGCGATGACTGAGGTGACTCCCACATGGATCAGCACCACCTACAGTACATGAGACAACACCACGGTGGAAAATGTACCGTGGAAGAGTTAGGTTGTATATTGCTAAGTTGCTCAGTCAACAATATCATTATTGTTTTATTAGGGAATAAAACAACAAAATGATGGTTGACCATCCCTCACTAAATAAAATAAAATGCATGAAAAACAGTTCTGCTAATTATTCAGACCGCTGACTGTTATTATAGTTGAAAACAATATACATAGAAAATAATCCCTCAGATAACTGTCACACTTTACTTCATTATATTATGACTTAAAAATTAATCCGAACAATCAGCAAAAATCTGATCTGTAGATGTATAAGTCAATTGTACAAGGAATTGTTTGTCTTTATTAGGGCTGTCAATCAATTGAAATATTTAATGATGATTAATCGCATGATTGTCCATAGTTAATCGTGATTAATCGCAAATTAATCACATCTTTTTTATTTGTTCCAAAATGTACCTTAAAGGGAGATTTGTCAAGTATTGAATACTTTTATCAACATGAGAGTGGGAAAATATGCTGTTTTATACAAATGTATGTATATATTTATTGATGGAATTCAATTAACAACACATTCAATGACAAATATTTTCCAGAAACCCTCACAGGTACTGCATTTAGCATAAAAAATATGCTCAAATCATAACATGTCAAACTGCAGCCCAACAGGCATCAACAGCTGTCAGTGTGTCAGTGTGCTGACTTGACTATGATTTGCCCCAAACTACATGGGATTATCATAAACTGTGCATATCTGTAAAGGAGAGACTCGTGAGTACCCGTAGAACCCATTTTCATTCACATATCTTGAGGTCAGAGGTCAAGGGACCCCTTTGAAAATGACCATGCCAGTTTTTCCTCGCCAAAATTTAGCATTACGTTTGGAGCGTTATTAAACCTCCATCACAACAAGCTAGTATGACACGGTGCCAGCATCTTCACTCTAGCGTTAAAACAAATTTGTGTTAAGGAGTTATTACCGCATTAACTTTGACAGCCCTAGTCCTTATACATCTTTTAAGGATTATATAAGAGAACATGTTGTGTCAGATTGTATTATCCATGAATTCATTGTTGTCTTTTACTGTTGATGGTTGTCTGTACTTTGAGTCATTTCATAAACCACAACCCGAAGTATGTCTTTCTGTACTCCTGTAATTTCCTACTAACAGACAAGTAATTACAACCTGCTGCATGTTGTATCGTGACACGCCAGCAACACAGACTGCAAGCTTCACAAAGCATGTGTGACTTTGATCAAACGTCTTTTATGTTTTGCATGGGTACCAGATGAATTCCCCTTCTGACAACAAAGTTAAAGGGTAACTTCGGTATTTTTCAACCTGGACACTATTTCCCCATGTTTTTGTGTCTAACTGACTAATAGGGACAACAATTTCTGAAATTGGTCCAGTATTGAGGGAGAGCGCTGTAGACGGCAGCTGCTCACTGGCTACAATATGGTGCAATTGGGGCAAGCTGGCACCGTCATTTACGTCCACTAAAATTGCTTGTTTTACCATGACAGGCTCTGATTGTTATTATAAGTGTCTGACATTATGGGAAGAGTCTCGCTCAAGGAGAAGTGTCGGTCTGAAATCTGGCGAGGTGGCGTGTTGCCGGAAGACAACGGTGGAATAGTGGAATACATCCCTGGTGGAAACGTGAGTGCCAGCCGGGCAGAGTTTGTCGTTTTGGAGTACAGAAAGTGTAGCTTAGTGTTATCTAAAAGATTTTCAATGTCATTGGTGAATATTTAGATGATTTCAACAGTGTGGATGAGGTCTTTGAATTCGATGGTCGCCCGTATTTAATTGAGCCAGAGTATACGGATATTCAGATTTCACAACAAGACATCTCCTTGAGCGGGACTTGGACACAATAACAAACAGACCGGATCAAGTGAAAGGTAAGAAAATGTTTTATTTCTCTGTAGGGTCCTTTCCATAATGTTGTCAGACACTCATAACAACAATCTGAGCCTGTCAGCGACAAAAACAAGAACTTTTACTGAACGTAACGTTACACTGATGCTGATCACTTGCCTTTGCAGCTCATTTCACTGCTGCCAGTTACAGCGTTATCCCTCTATATCAAATCAGAACCAATTTCCAAAATTGTTGTCCCTGTTAGTCAGTAAGACACAAAAACATGGTGAAATAGGGTCCAGGTTGAAAAATACCAAAGTTACCCTTTAATGTCGAATATCTCCTATTTGACAGACTCCTTTACCGAAAAAAAGGTGCTGGACCGTTACTGTCAGTGAATGCAGTTGGTGAATTGTGAATAGTAGATGATGATTTTTCTATTCATCTTTGTGCATTAAAATCACTACATGAAATTAAATATGTGCAGGTATTAACAGAATATGTAGCTGTAAGAAATACTACAAATGTTCGCCAAACCTGAAGACGTTTGTGTTGGCTCACCTTTGACGTCCACAATTTCTGGGACATCTTGCCTGCTTTGGAGACGGTGTGAGTCACTATTTTACCATCGTCAGGAATCCACGGGCCACAGATTCCACCTTGTTTCTGTGAAGAGACGACACAACAGTTTGGAGAGGTTTTAAAACTATGCCCTTCAGACAGTTCATCCATGTGTTAGTAAAGTGCTGATATTTGAATAACTGTTATATTAGGGTTCAACAAGTTGTGTGCTCACTCAGAGAGTAGATGTGTCTCTGCTACTCTAGAAACTAAAATTGACTTTTATGCAGAAACTAGCAGACACAGTTTTTAAAACCAGATATTTCAAGGCACTAAAGTTTCCAAAGATAACAAATCTTAAGATAAACTTTGAGAAGAGTGTAGAAAAAGGCAAAACAACGTCTATAATGATTCTCTTTGGTGAATTGGTGCAGCTATAAGAAACATGGCGTCTTGTATTTAAATATTTCCACCAAAGAATCACACATATATAATGTAGCGCTGTAATGAGCAGATACAGAGTAAACTGTTTTATTGTAATACACTGTGGATTTTCGTGAAGTTGCTTAAGGGAAAATCAATCTACAAGTTATGTGAAAAGGACAGATAGCATTAAATATTTAAGGTGCTAAATGCGAGATTGGGAGCATTTCTATTGCCTCTGCACGGCTCTCAACGTGGCGACGACTGAACCTGCGGATCAGAGCTAATAACCGGAGGGTGGGTGCTATGATTCCGCAACAGCGCCGCTGTAACCACCTTATGAGAGCAGTGCAGAGCGGCGGCCATTAGCTAGCCAGTGGGGCAGCTCACATGCACTAACATGCACTAAAAGCAGGCGCGGCCGGCCGGCTATGTAAACAAAGTGGAGAAGCTCGGATTACAACACACCGGGTACCCACCATAAGACCGAGAGGACAGGAGTGGATGTTGGCGTGATACACGCAGCAGTTCATATCATTGGCGTTGTTCCAGTTCGCCGGGCACTCATGTTCGTTACAGAACCTCTTCGCCTCTGACGCATTACTAGAAGGGAACATGTGTGGGTAGACAAACAAATGAATTAACACGAAGCCCTGTGATGCTATTTACAATAGAAGCTCAAACAAAAACTTGCAGATCAGCTTCCCTTGAACTTGAAAATGAAGGCAGCCTTTATTAAGATAAAGGATATTTAATTACACAGATGCATCAGTCAGGGATTAATTATCAGTAATAACTGATAACTGATAAATTGTCCTCTTTCCTTTTTTTATTAAGACACTGGGCGAACTGAGTTTACACTCAAAGTAAATGTACTTAAAAATGTTTACTTCTAATTATTTCCAAGAGACACACTGTCTTCCCAGTGTTGTGGTGAATCAGTAGCCAGTACACTTCTGTGTATGTGTGTGCGGGCGTGTATTACGCATGTGGTGAGGACATATATCGGTTTACACCTGTCACATTGTGGTGACTCGCCTTCCTTTTGGGGACAAAATGTACGTCCCCGTAAGATAAATCATTAAATTTTAGGGTGAACACTTGGTTTAAGGTTAGAGTATTGAATGTATGTCAGTGTAATGTCACTCTAAAGTGTGTGTGTGTGTGTGTGTGTGTGTGTGTGTGTGTGTGTGTGTGTGTGTGTGTGTGTGTGTGTGTGTGTGTGTGTGTGTGTGTGTGTGTGTGTACGTATGTAATGTATTTCAGTAGCAGTGTAGTCATCATGAAGTTTTTCCCAGACAGCTCATCACAGTCCGTCTGAGTTGATTCACTGATCAACTCAGATGAATATCTGGCTGCATGTGTGTGTGTGTGTCATTCAGGGCATGGCAGACGTTCAGGATGCCAGGAGTTTATGTAACACACTCACCTGAACTGGAATATCTTGTTCCTGACAGCGTACTCGTAGAAAGAATCTGAGGCCGTCACCGTGTACGAGACGTTGAACTCTTCCCCATTGGTTACTTTCTCTGGAGGACGCTGCACCCAGGCCATTTCCAGACCTGTGACACACATACACATGCTTGTCACCTGTCCTGTACATACACATTCAACAAACAGTGTACAAACAGTATATGCGTGCGGATACTAAAGGACGCTGTGTGCTGTATTTGCACATAATTCTATTGAGCCCCACCTACTAAGTCACTGTTATTAATTATGGCTGTAAATGTTGTCTCCTTCCTTTTCAGCCACAAGAAGAAAAGCATCTGATTTTACAGTAAACACTCGCATAGATCACCCAAAGCAGCTACAGATCAGCTGTTTCAACTGCAACTAAACAAACAGACAAATAAATGCATACAAACTTACCACCACAGCTAATCATGTTGTAATCATTCGGACCGTTGATCGGCCAACAGTCGTACTCCGTGTTGTCCAGATCATGCCAGCAATGTACTCCCTGCAGGCAAAGACAGTTTTTTATGAACAGGCATGTTTAAGTGTGTGTAAACACATTTGAAAAGCTAAAGTGTTTTATCAGTGAGTCAAGGCTCGTTATGTGAGTATTTTAATGAATTAAATACACAACTCAACTCTGTAAAGCGTTGTTGGTATTGAGCCAAATTGATAAAGAGTATCTGGTAATTGGCAATACAGTGTGCAAAAAGGCAATGCAATTTGAAGGCGCAGTTTGCAATTGGCAAATCAATATGCAAAGTGGCAATGCAATCCTCAACTCAGTTTGAATTATTTTGATTAAACATGAAAATGAAAGCTCAATCTATTGCATTTCATATTGTCATGTTTTTTGTCATTGCCACTTTGCACATTGAATTGCCAATTACAAAATGCATTGCCATTTTCAAACAGCAGCTGACATCACTAGCAAAAGCACTATGGTGAATAAAAGTAAGTAAGAATGACGGCATTATCTTTTATTCAAGATTGATTACAGAATGCTTTCTAAAAAATCAGCCCCACAAGAAGCTGGCAAGCAACCTAGCAATACAGAGAAACGCTACAAGCCCATGACCACATGCCCGCAGCAACAAGTGTTTCTGACAAGACAACAAAAGCAAGGGGGGCACCTCAGCAATAAATGAAAATGTGAATATAACACACTCAGTTTACACAGTAGTTTATATTCCTGTATCTGTGTAAACACAATCATGACAAAATGCATTACCTCTGCCCTCATTTCACATCAATGTACAGGTTAACCTTAAACACCTGTTGCTATTTGTCCACATTTCCTCTCTGGATTTAAATCTGTTGTAGTGTTATATTTATTAATCCTCCACTATGTGAGAACTTACCAGCAGGAAACACAGGTAAAGGGATGCCGCTGTCCGGAGAGCCATGAGGAGGTTTGCTGTTGTGGCTGGACGCTCTGAACTGACTGAGTGAGTGGATGACCAAATCTGTATAGTGTGTGTGTGTGCGTTTGTTTGTGTCACCTTAACACAGCTAGCACCCAAGTACCCTTCTCCAAACTGGCCCACCCTCTCCCTTCCCCTAATTGTCCAATCAGCAGAAGAGGCTCTCCAATCAACGTTTGATTATGTACTTGTTCACAAGGTGCTTCAGTTCACCTTCACTGTTCTACAGGTCAGAATCTATGGACGCTCTTTGGCCTCTTTATTCAAATGGCAATGCATTTTGAAATTGGCAATTCTATGTGCAAAAAGGCAATGCAATGAGAAAAACCGTGGCAATATAAAATGCAATAGATTGAGCTTTCATTTTAATTTTTAATCAAATAATTCAAACTGCATTGCATATTGAATTGCCAATAGCAAATGCACGTTCAAATTGCATTGCCACTTTGCAAGCGTCTGTGTTCTCCGGTGCTCCTAACGTCATCTGCAAGATTTCACAGACCCAAGGAAAACAAGCAGTCAGAGCTGATCTGAGGTCTGCTATCCATCTGCTGTCTATCGGCTGTCAATCACCAGAAGTCTAGTTTTCTCTCAGAACACTTGAATTACTATATACTGAAAGGTTATTATGGAAGTTTTGTGATGCCAAAAATATACTGCCTACTACTGCCACTTTAAGACAAAACCAAAAGACAGCATTTCTGAACATCTGTGAAATTTAATTGGCTTTTCAAGAATGCATAATTACAGCACAGCTGTAGAAAAAAGGCCTGCCACACCACACAAGTTTACAGTTCATGTTTTTGGGAATGCAAAACCAGAGTGGCAGTTGGCAGTCACGATAGATCTACTTAAGACATACAATCGCTACAATACAACATACAATATAACCCTAACCCAACATACAATATGTTCTTAATGGAAATTATATGACTTTAATCAAGGCAAACCTCAACCTGAAACATTAACTGAGTGTCATTTACATCCTGAGTTGTTTTCTATAATCAAAATGTACAGTGTTGAACCTTTTTTTCTGCTGTCAAAGGATGCACATTGTGTTTAGGGGATTAAATCCTGAGTGGGATTTTACGGCATAAAAGGAGAAATGTCGTAAAAGCAGGTTACCAGTATGTGGAGGAAATAAAAACAGCTGTGGGTTTGTGGTTGCAAAGAGTGAAAGGTTATGAACAAGACTTGCATGTCGACTTGAGTTAATTAGAGGAAAGATACACGTATACAGCATGTAGTATGTGGGATTAACATCTAGATGCACATAATATGCAGTTTATAACCTACATCAGGGGTCTCCAACAAGTAGCTGGCAAGTTACCAATAGCTTGCTACCTGTTTCTGAGTGGCTCACTCAAGTTTCAAATAATATGTACATAAATTTGATTACACAATTTAGTTTGTAAACCTGTTTAAATTTCTATCCAATATTACCAGCTGGTAATTTATGAACAGAGAAGGCAAAGGAGCTGAAAACAACGCTTAAAAGACAACATAGTCTCTGTTTACCAAACTGATAAAGACGGCCGACGCAGCAACCGAGGCTTCGTTTAGTGGTGCACATCCTAACGAAACAGAAAAAAAGACCTTTGCCTTTGGCGGGATTGTAATAGAGGTGATGACTGCAGTGGCTGAAACGTTATTAAAGGACCATAAAAGTAAGACAGACATTATGTCTGCTATTGGCGATGTACAACTTGGTGCTATGAGTCGCTCTCGGCCACTTTCATTTTGTCAAATTAGTTCTCAGAGGAAAAAAGGTTGGAGACTCCTGACCTACATGATTTAATGTTTAAATGTATTTCACTCTTCATTTAGCCTAAAACATTGAACCATTTTCCAGATGTGTTTCACTTACAGGACAATAAATAGTGTCAGGTTACTGTTAATCACAGAAAGCTGTAATAAATTTGAATTAAAATACTTATATGTGGTTATTCTTTACAGATGCAAGCGCTTTGCAGTCTAATTCAGAGGATCTTAAGACTTAAGAGTCAATTGTTTTTCTCCCACTCTTTCGCCAATAATGTAACTTACTGGATGGAAACTAAAGGTCACCCACTAATTGGCCTGAACAGACTAAATCATTGTAAAGTGGCTGCTGATGAGCACCACAAATCTCAAGCAGCGGTACTCTATCAACTACTGACGGCAGTGTAATTCAGGTAGTAGGAGCGTCAGATAATCCTACCAGTGTTTTTTTTTGTTTGTTAGCACGCTAACATCCGCATTAGTGTTATCAAACGTTTTTAAACTTACAGATATTATCAGTTAGTGACAGTTATTTTTATTCAAAATTAGGAGACAGTCTGACTCAGTCAAACTGGATTTACAAGAAGTCTCATGGTTTGGTTTGGCTAACGTACATAGGTGCCAAGTAGGTGGTGTGTGAGCAACGTTTTAAAAGGCTGCAGCCACTCTAGCGTGCTAACACGCTCACAATGACAATATTAGCATTGCTGATGATTAGCAGGTATAATGTTTACCATGTTCACCAACTTAGTTCATCATGTTGACATGCGAACATATTCATTAACGCTAAATAAAAAGTACAACTGAGGCTGATATCATTAGTTTTGCAGGTATTTAGTCATAAATCAAAAGTAATGTATTGGACAAATAGAAAAACAAGTGTGTCGATCACATTGAAGTGTTTAAGGCTCATCATCTGGGAACCATGAATGTCTACAAAATGTCACCAGATAAGTGAAATCTTTGACCTACTGGTGGTGCCAGATGAAAAGTCAGCGGAACACAAAAACATTATTAGGATGTGGACCATGAATGTCATCGTTACAATCCATCTAGTTGTTCAGATATTTCAGTCTGGACCAAACTGATGGACCAACAAACCACCAACGACATCACCCTGCGCCACACTGCTAGCATGGCTAAAAATGTAGTGAATGCCATAAAATTCATAAAATGTAAGATTAAATCACATTCTGTATATTATTATTATAGATTATTTTAATAAAAATCTTATTTTACACATTTTTTAGTGCTTTGACTGATGTTCATATAAGAGGGTCCCACTAACTACAGTATGTAGTGAAAGCTAAGTCTTATTTACTGTAATATAATTGCAAGCCCTTGCAGTGAAATCAGCCTCTGTGCTGCAAGCCCGTTCTCATTCCCAGGGCGTCAAATACCGACGCTTTGTCACTCCCCTCGTAGTGTCTGTATGAGACGCACCTGGGCACATGGGCGAGTGGGAGGAGAGGTGGATGGGTCCAACAAACACAGGGCCAGGAGACTGCTGTTCGTGTCCTGTGTGAAATCAACAGTGCGTTGTTTATCTTTGTGTTTACAACAATAAGTTTCACTTTCACTTTACAACTGAGTAATTTTAAGCCAAACCATGTTTTTTCCTAAACCTAACAAACTCATAGTTTGAAAGGCTACCATCTACCCAATGCATTAGAAAGTGACGTCAAGGGGTCCTGACAAAGCGTCAATATGTGACGAGTTGGGATGAGAACGTGTTGGTTCTGCTTGTTGTTTTTGTACATTATGTCTTTTCATCAAGAAAATGTGTTATTTTTTATGATTTTTAATGTCCTACAGTTTGAAAGTCACACCAGACAAGTATTGACTATGAATAATCTCGGTTCGATAAAGAAATATTGGAGCTGTAAACCTTTCTAATCATTACTCTCATGTGTGGCATTGCTGCACTCCCAGGATAAAAACAAAATAGCTTTAATGATGTCATGTCTTTTACAGCAGGAGTGGCATAAATACTGTACAGCAGGTAGAAGAAGAGTCATTTGAACCCTGTCAATGATTAGAGGGAGGGAGAGGAGGGGGAGTTCATGTGTGGGTAGTTACAGTCTATTCAGTCATATCCTCTTCGGTTCCTGCAGGTACACCAGGTATAGCTGAAACTCCAGCAGGAATCTAGTGTGTCGCAACATCATTTTACAACCCTGCACCGTCATGTGAGCAGCTGTTGCATCAGAGCAGCAGCAGCCATTCAGTGACTTGAAGCGGATGTGTAAAAATGCCACAGGGAGAACAAGTTTGCCTCCATGAGGCGATGCATGAGGCGGAGTAGATCTGTCTGTTGAAGTGAACTGATAAAAGACGACAGATGGGACAAGAAAGGAGTGACTCTTATCTATTCCCCAGAGGCAAACCTGCTTTACAAAACATAGCAGGGTGTGATTTTCAAGACATAAAATTGCAAAAGGATGGCCAAAACAATCAGTTCATGCTGCGCATGCTGGCTGTCATGCAGTTGAAATTACCTCACCTCTTCTTGAAAGCATTTAATAGTATGTACAAGTATATACATATAGTACAGCAGTTAACAGTATTTTTCGCTGGCTGTGATTAAAAACTGGAAATAATCTTTAAAACTGTGCTCTACCCGAGCAAACCTACAGTTTTATAGTACCTGACTACAAACAAGTTACAAGTCTTAACTAGATCATCCATTACAGGCAATCAGATGTACACAAATGTATGTTAGGGACAACGTTAAGTCAGCCTTTGCATGATTTTTACCCTGTTTGTAGGTAAAAGTAGAAATGTACCGCTGTGTACTTCACACTGGATTCTTTCTTCAGCCATTGCAGAGCAGAAAAGTTTAAATAACCCGCATGGATGTGATGAGTAAGACAAAAGGAGCAGGAAGACACAGCAACAGGATCTCCCAATACACATGAATGGGAGGATTGTGTCCAAAAACTGTAAAATCCTGAAGAAAAAAAACCTGAAAATCTTTGCATCCATTTGGGGAATAAGTAGTGCATCAAAATCTCTTCTTATCTCCATCTCACCAGCTCCACACTGGAGCAGCTGGCCTGCAGTGTCTCTTCAAGAAAGTACTTTTAATCTGAGGACGACGACGACCCCCCGAGACCAACTGGTGTAGTTTCTCTTTCAAGTCAACTCCAATCTGTATCTTCGTAAGCTACGTCCAGTCAGAGCTGGACAGAAGTTCACGAGTTCCACTTTCAGGTCTTGATCATGCCCTGATCGTCATTTTTCATCTCCTCTGAGGGAGGCTGACTGATGCCCGTTTCATGAGTGGAGCTGAGCGGCCTGGCGTTGGCCTTCGTCGACCGCTGCCGCCGCGTGCCGTTACCAATGCAGCGCATGAGGTTCTTGAAGGTCGTCCACATTTCCTCGTCCTTGTAGGAGTAGATGCAGGGGTTCATGACGGAGTTGGCCACAGCCAGGAGCAACAGCCAGCGTTTTAATTTCATGACTTTACACCTGTCACAGTTGATGCCGTCCAGAAACAGAACCACCAGGCCGGGAGTCCAGCAGATCACAAAGGCCCCTTCGGGAAAAAAATACCACAAATCACACACAGTTAGGCTTTTGTAACACTTGTTCCTCACATGTATCGTTTTTTCTGTGCAGGTGTCAGTGTTAAAAAAATAGAACGAAAGATATGTGTTAAATAGAGATCTTTAAAGTAATAGAATAGAGATCTTCCAGTATTTATGCTAAGCTAAGCTAATCGACTACTGGAGGTAGCTTCATATTTACCTTACAGACATGATAGTGGTAAAGATGCACTGAAACCGTTATCAGGCCGAAACTGACTCAAAAAGCTGGATTGTGTATCGTGACAATGGGGCTGATCTATTCAATTAAATTCTACGTTTAGGCCTATATAATATGTACATTATATACTGTAATTTGAATTCCAATTTTGACCAATTTGTTGCTACATTAAAAAGATTTACACTTAAAGGACTGTAATTCCTGTTAATTTTGACGATTTCTTACCAAGTTGCTGGTGTACGATTTATTATTTTAATAATAGCCTCGATAAAAATTCAGTAAATTTATTTCTATGTATTTATTTGTTACATCCCTAGACAGTGGTACCAATCTTTTCATCTAACTCTCGGCAAAAAGGCAATAAGCTTAAATAAACTTGAAGCTAAAACACGGAACGTATAAGGTGATAACCATCCTAATCCCATTACAACAAGCAGACACAGGTTGGGAGCACAGTGCCATTATTGTGCTGTGTGTTTGGTAAATAATGCGTCAGGTCACGTGGCTACAGAAGCAGCCAATTAGCACTCGATTTCAAACAAGTTTGGGCACAAAAACAGAGCCACTAAGAGATTTTCTCTGGAACTGAAAGGAAGCCACAAGCAGCAACTTGTCTGCACAACCTGCATCTCTACAGCCTCAATACATCTGCAGAACAAAAACAAGTACTGTTCTATACAGCTCTATTTGTCTCACATACACAAGCATGAATACACGTGCACACAGACAGCGAGGGTCTGGCGGAAGTGTTTTCATGTTTTTCACTGCCCTTAGCCCTGAAAGTCAAATAGTTTGCCACATTTACAGTGAATTTTTATTCTTATACTTCTTCCTCTTTGTCTTTGATGGCCCACATGTTCAAAATAAAGTGAGTAGAAATTGCGTGAGACCCCATTTAATGGTCTTCCATTGGCATTTTTTCATGTATTGAAGTTTAAAAGTGGACTTTCTTCCCCTTTAATCTATGACAGAGGAGGAAAAAAGAGTTTTAGGAACACACATTTCAAGCGTGTGTTCTTTTTCTTGGCTGGTATTCATTTGATGATGGTGGTTGCACTTAAAGAATGAAAACAAAATCTGAATCTGCATGCTTCACTTAACAAACAGGCCCCAACGCTCTCAGATATACAACAAATAAACGGCCGTTCCAACAACAAAAAATATATTTTACCAAACTAGTGCCATGAAGAGTGAACTATAAATGTAACCAAGATAGAATATTTTCTGGTTTCTTTCCTCCTCTTTGACAGTAAACTGAATATCTTTGAGTTGTGGACAAAACAAGATATTTGAGGACGACATCTTTGGTTTTGGGAAACACTGATCGACATTTTTCACCATTTTCTGACTTTTTATTAGGGCTGCACAATTAATTGAATATTAATCGGAATCCTGATTTTGGCTTCCCACAATTAAATGAACATGATCGACTGCGATATTGATGTTTAATATGCATGCTCCGCTTATAGAAAATGTTGCTGCATATCAAATCAAGCGCTTCCTAAACTAACAGCCTGCCAACAGATTAATATATAATGAAAATAATCATTAGTTGCGTTCTCTTGGTTTAGGGCTGCAACAAATGTCAATACAAAGTGACGAAATAAGAATTTACACATGAATTTGTTCTTTACTTCTTTGGTGTCGGTGACAATGTCCGACTGGATCCGTACCCAACTCTAATGCACTCAATCATTTTACTCTTGTTTTAACAAAGCATTTGTGGGTTAAACTGGTTTGTCTGGTTACCAGTTCAACCTGAGCAGACTGCTTTTCTGGAACAAAAGTTTTTCCTGAATAATATATCACATGGACCTGGAGCTGTCTGCCTCACAGCTCTTAAGATTTGCATCCTTTCTCTCTCAGATAGCTGCTGTGTTATGTGCACCAACTTCAAGAGTGCTTCAGGTACTTTTTGTTTTTACAAGTCACCCTAAAGTCACAGCAATCTCAACAGGGAATGACACTTGTGTACCAAACACTTCCACAAGCTCAAGGGAAAGCATCTGAAAGCAATTGCCAAAGTCCTCAAGTATAGCTTCTTCCCTTTTTTTTTCTGGATGGGTGGGGAGGAGGGGAGGCTCATTGAAGGCCAGTGTGGTGTGGTGTGGATGGTACGCCACACAGGCTCAGGAGCAGTGTCCTTGCAGGGAGAGATAATTACACAGCAGCAGCCGGGAATAAAGAGTGTACAAAGGCAGACAGCTCCTACGCTACAAAACTGTACCGGGCCATCTGGCCAGGCAGCGAGCCCAAAGAGACAAAGAACAATGACAGACTATTATCCAGCAGCCGGGCGACCGGGCAAAGTCGCTACAACTATCTCATGCATGTTTCTATCTCGATGAAGAGTTTATGAAAACAGAAACTGAGCACATGCAATGCTTTCTGAAATGCATCCGTTTCAGAGTTTGATGGTCTGGTTATACTTGCATGAGAATATGTATTTAACAGCCTATTTTGGTGCTCCGGTAGAAAACGATGGTGCAGCCCTATTGTTCCGTTCTTACAGGAAAGCGCTGGTAGGGGAACGATTTGAGTACAGCGCCTCTATTGAAAGGTATCCTGTTGCAACACCTAAACAAAGAGAGCCAGACCAGGATATCGGACTGCCTCATTTAGCATGAAAATGCACGAGAAGGAAACATTTTGAGGTTTCTCAGTAGTGCTGCCAATAATAAAACGATTGAACGATGAACAGAAATGAATTCCCTGCAACTTCAGAATCAATCAACCAATTTGTGCCCAAAGACTATATTTAGTACGATAAGGAAAAATGCCACAACATTTGTTCTGATTGGTCAAAAGTCTTGAAATCTGGTATTGACATACGCTGGGCAAATATCTAACTACACTGCATATGTGTGCATATCTTTGATATTCAGCTCGTTATGAGTTCGTAGATACTAAATACTTGATTGTGCTTGTTGTAGTTCTGAGATACAGTCATTTTCTTATCATCTAGTCTTTGGGCACATGGGACTACTGTTTTATCCTAAAACATAATGGAGTCTATTGCAAAAACAGTAGTCCCATGTGCCCAAGACTAGATATAGTATGATAAGAAAAACTTACTTTTCAACCAAACGGATTGACCGATTTAAAACAAATTGTCACATTTGTGCTAAGGCAAGCCCAGCCCCAAAAAATGGCTTAACTATTTAAGGAATTTATAGCAAAAAAATGCCTAACATTCTCTGGTTTCAGCTTCTCGAAAATGAGGATTTGCTTCTTTTTACTGTTTTACATCCTGTAAACTGGATATCTTTGTTTTTTTTTACTGTTAGTTTGACAGAATAAGCAATTTAAAGATGTCCTTTTGGGTTCTGGAAACTTTTGTGAGGGACATCTAATATATTTTCTCATTTTATAGACTGATAAATTGGTCTATTAAGCAAATAATTAAACGATAGAATAACGGGTAATGGGTTTGAGCCACTGGGCAGAAAACAAATAATAAAAGAAACATTTTGCTGACTCCTGCTTTCATTAAAAGGCTCCCTCAAATCTCCAACAAGCACTCAACACGTTTACTGAAGGCATAAGTGTTTGTGTTATTACGCTCAAGGTTTTCCTTCATATCAGGAAAAGAGATTACAGTCCAGCGTGTTCAGCAGTGACTCTGTGAATTTCCTGGACTTTGTGACCCTGATGAAAGACGCACAGCTGCACACCACGACTACTAACACTTCCCTAATGCGGGAAATGTCCTGACTCACTATCAATGATGCTGCACAGACACCTACCGAGCACAACCATGACCGTCTTGATGAGCTTGATGGGCGTCCTCTTGCGGCTGATGGAGGCGCCGGTGTGCGGCGTGAGCATCGCCGTCTTCCTCTTGACGTAGGTGTAGATCCTCAGGTAGATGACCACCATCACCAGGAACACCACCAGGTTGGACACAGACCAGAAGATCAGGTAGCTCTGGCTGAAGATGGGAGCCAGCCGGGAGCATTTGTCCAAGTTGCAGATGCAGTTCCAGCCCAGACTCGGCACGGCGCCCATGAAGATGGAGATGGCCCACACCAGCACGATCAGCAGCGTCACCCTCCTCCTGGTCAGGTTGCTGTGGACTTTCCAGTTCATGACGGAGATGTAGCGCTCCAGAGCGATCACCAGCAGGTTAGCCAGTGAGGCTGATAGACTGATGTCCAGAAGACCCTGACGGATGAAGTATCCTTTAACTGTAAGTTTCCGCGAAACCTCGCCGGTGTTAAACATCAGGTACACGTACGCTATGCCTGCCAGGAAGTCCGAGGCGGCGAGGTTGGCGAGAAGATAGTAGAAAGGGTAGTGAAACCTCTTGTTGGTGATGACAGCAGCTATGACCATGGAGTTGGAGACCAGGATGAAACAGCAGAAGAGAGAACCCACCACCTGCACCAGGATCAGCTGGGTGGTGTCCCATTTGTCGGCGGCGCCGATGTTGTGGTAGAAGAATTCCATGGACTCATTATAATGACAGCTGTTCTGTTGGGCCATTTTAGAGGCAAGTCTGTGGGAAGAGATTGAGAAAACACAGGAAGTGGAACCATTTATAATTGAAGTAGAGCAAAAACTAAATCGATTAATGGATTAATGTTCATTTCCTGCTTCTCAAATGTGAGGATGTGCTGCTTTTCTTTGTCTTATGTGATAGTTAACATAATATATCGGGGTTTTGGACTGTTGTTTGGAAAAAAAATAAGATATTTGAAGACATCACTTTGGTTTCTGGGAAATTAGGAATGCGAAAAATATTTTTTTTACAATTTTTTGGCATTTCGTAGACCAAACAATCAATCTAATAATTGAGAAAATAGTTAGCAGACTCATTGTTAATGCAAATAATAATTAATTGTAGCCCTAAATAAGGCTGCAACTAACAATTATTTTCATTGTCGATTAATCAATCAGTTGTTTGGTCTATAAAATGTCAGAAAATGGTGAAAAATGTCGATCAGTGTTTCCCAAAGCCCAAAATGACGTCCTCAAATGTCTTGTTTTGTCCACAACTCAAAGAGAATCAGAGAATTTTTTTTCTTAAAACATTACTCAACCGATTAATAGTTGGCGATTAATTTAATAATTGACAAATAATCAATCAATCCTTGCAGCTCTAGCCCTAAATGCAATAATATCTGATACAAATATATCTATAAATGCCCTTGTGGGCATTTCAAATGCAGTTTTGTGGATTTAAATCTATCAAATTAAAGCAAAAGTAGAATAAAATGATAAGAGAAACTGACATGCTTTATATGTCAGATCAGTGCACACGGTGCACATTTTTCCCAAGGCCAAGAGAGATTTAATGACTCCACTTTAAAAGGTAAGTGCACATGCCAAAACCCATACACCGTGAGAAGGAAGCTGCTTTGAATAAAACTTGAAATCACAGTAATAATCTCCATTACTGAAGTTGAACAAGATAGTGGCCATAGCAACATTAGAAAGAGAGTCATACCATTACGCACAGTCAAGTGCCATGAGAGAAAGTAGAGCCATTCAGAGCTTTTCTGTGCGTAAAAACACTACAGACATGCAGCAGAACCTGAATACAGGTTAAAGTAGTTTAGACCAGGAGTTGAGAATGAGAAGAACAGACAAGAAGGGAGGGATGATGAAATTCCCACAGAGATAATGACAAAGACAAATATGCAGAAAGCAGACGAGACGCCAAATATATATAATCCCAAGAGAAGAACAAATAGCTCCAGAGAAGAAGAGGAAAAACACTCATCCAGGTGAGTTTACCTGGTGGTGGGTTTACCTGTGGAGGTGTCTGCAGTGAGTCAGTCGGATCCAGGTTGTGAAATCTTCCGTGCCGAGTTACTGAGCATGTTGTCTCCGCAGCTGTGGACTGGAGGGAGGTGACGGCAGAGAGAGAGAGAGAGAGGAGGAGGTGGACGAACTGGAGGCAGAGGAGTTGAGCGTCTTCACTTTGAGGCTGCAGCTCGGTGACGTAGAGGGCGTGTCTCTCTCTCTCTCTCTCTCCCACGAGAACTCCTCCGGTTTACCGCGCGAGGCCCCACGAGCTCACTATAGTCCTATTATATAGTGATGTACTTATTTTTCTCAAATTTAATTGACACATTTACTGATATTTGATTTATTTTCTATTTATGGCACCCCATATTAGTTCACCTGGAGAAGCATGTGTGGCAATATACTCCACTCCTGTGCTCAAATCTTGACTTTGAGTATTTCCATTTTTACGCTACTTCACTACACAAGAAGACATAGCCTATAGCCTATATCTTATAAGCGTATCCGGACACATTGTTAAAGATTAAAGGGACTGTTTGTAAGAATCAGAAATGCTTGTTAACAGCGACACCTGTGGCCGTTAAGTCAACGAAAGTCAGCGTCGGGCTCACGCTTGTGCTCGCTCTACGTAGACATGAACGAGCATCGCTCAAAACAGTGAGGCGACCCACGTCAGCTAAAACCACAATATCACTCTATATTTCAGCTGCTTGGCAGTAATGTTAGCTGACCAGACGAAGGTCTCTCCATGAATCACTGCTGATCCTAGTGTTGGCTTTTCCTGCTTCAGCCTCCCGACCGCAGCCGAAGGGAACAGGGGAGACACCGGAGTTTTGGTCGGAGACGATAACGTTTCTCTCTGCGGAGCCCCGTCACTTCACAAGACATGGGAAACCTCTGTTGGTCTGGAGGAGCTGCAGCATTTATTTCTGCACAAACGTCCACTGTACATTCACTAGATATTCTCAGAGCTACGAAGTCTTCTGTAGTGTGTAGTGTGTAGTGTGCGCGCATGCACGTGAGGTGGAGCGAGCTGTGAGTGAAGGCAGACAGGCAGGTGAGCAGCGTAGCAGAGACAGCAGAGACTCCGTCCCTGGAGACCAAAGCTAAGGTCTCCCCCGTGTCCTCCGACCGCGGCCAACACTGTTTTATAAGACAGGCTTCACTAGATATAACTTTGCGGTTTTGGTGCTTCCGTGTAGTTTGCATTGTAGTCTGAGTCTGAACAGCGTAGCCACACGCGAGCGCGCATGGGACACCGACCCGGATTGATTTATACGTGTAAGAAGTTACAAACAGTCCCTTTAAAGTTAAGGCTGGCCCACACTAAAAGATTTTTCAACTCTTAACAGATTTTCAAAATATGAGGGCCCCCACACATAACGACATGTTATGTGAAATTTAACAGTTTTGCTCCTATAGTGTGTGAAACATTGAAACATTAATGATTTTTTACCGTGTTGCAACATAGGGGCATTTGCAGGGATACAGTAATTCGTGACCGTAGAAAGAAAGCCGGACAGGGCCATAAAGTAGGGGGGCCCCCTGAATGGAAGCCAGTGAAATGAAGCCTCAAAGTGATTCCCGACACTTGTAGCTGTGTGACGCGCTACAAATAAAGTTGAGCTGGTCTCAACTTTTTTTCCAATGACAAAGTGAAGTTCAACCAATCATAAGTCTGTTCAGTTCCATCTATTTAGTGACATAACTACGTCAACGAGCGATTGAGCAACACAATGTAGCCACGCTGGCCGTTTTGTTGCTTGCGCTGTGAACATAGCATTACTATCTCAAAATAAAGAGTTAGCAGCTCATTATTTTGAGGTAGTTTCTCATTATAACAACTTACAGGAGCTTTTTTTTTTTTTTTTCATCACAGTGGCAGAAATGGGCTTCCACATACTTCAGATGGCAACGAGTTGACAGAATTTCTCGTTTCAACAGGCTAACTGCTCGAGGCCTAAAGAGGTCAAATTTTCCAATATTTAACAAAAAGAGAGAGCAAAGCTTAGAGAAAAGCTCGAAATAATAAATTGTGTAGATGTTGTTCTGTTTCTTTTCAAACTTTTTTTCATCTTCTCTATCCCATTAATCATCTCACCGCTCCACATATTGATGGAGGCACTTTGTAGGCAGCCAGACCACTGGACTCAACTACAAATCTTTATATATAAGTAATTGAAACTAGCTCCGCCACAACCAGCTACAACAGTAAAATCCTACTTAGTATTAATAATAAAAAAGATGTCATAATGATAATGAGTACTTTTACCTCTGCTACTTTAAGTACATATTGTTGATATGCTTGTCTGCTGATGTACTGAATGCAAGACTTTTTTACATGTGGAGTATTTTTAGGTTGTTGTATTGCTACTATTACTCAGGTAAAAGATATCAGTACTTCTTCCACAACTGAAAAAAAAGTATTTAGTTCAGTGTACAACTCCTTTTCCTCTCCGATTTCTTCTTTCACCAAAGTGGAAATTCGCACTGAACCATCCTGATGCACATAAATATAACGTGATAAATTCACCTTTAAATTGCAGTTTCTGTGTTTGGAGCTGCACATCTGTTCATGTGATTATCCACGATCATTGCTGTCTTTAAACTCCCACTTTCCACAACAAAATCTGCGTGTTTTGTTTGAGACGGCACACAGAGACGCATATTGACATTTGTTCTGAATTTGTGTTGAGTTGAAAAGTGTGTTTGTTGACCCAAACTAAACAGATCTGTTGAAAGGAAATCCTTAGACTGAATATCCTGCTCTCGTCTTTGACTGTTTGAAAGCAAATATGACTAATAATATTAATATAAATATTGCAACATAGGAAAATTACTTTAGTGGTTGGCATTGAATGACGTGTTGCATCATTAATGGGTATCGTGGGACCACATCTACCTCCTCAGGCATTTTGTCTCATCCAGGCTGAGTAATCAGGGGATGTTTTGGATGACATTATGAAGCAGCCCCACAGGTCAACAGAGGTCTTTGCTGTGGGTAACTCCTTGAGTTTGATCCAGCATGTTGTACGAGTTTAAAGAACCACCTTTGATTTTATCGAGTTCAAAACACAGTACTCAGAGTGAGAAGTCGTGCTCCAGCTTGTCTCAACATCTACACTTGCTTGTAGATTTCTTGATAAATCTGACTCACACTGTAATTCTGGTTTGCTCGTTCAAAACTCCCGTCTTACTCAATCTCAGCTGTGAATGTGTTATTGCACTTTAGAGAAACTAATAATGAAAAGATTAGCTTTTTACTGCAATCTTTACTACAACACTTGACAAATAAATTACATCCCTGCATAATGTTGCATAGCACCAGTGTTTGCAGTTACATTCAAATACAGAAAACACTGAATCCAGTTTTTTGGCAACTAAACGCATGAACAGACCTTAAAAAGGCCCAGTAAACTTCTCAACAGCATCCTGAACTCCATTACATACAGTACTGTCATGAAACACTTTTTGTTTCCAGTTCCAGCTCTTTTACTCGAGCTCCAGTTTCATGTTCAATAGAGGGAACTTATTTGGTGTTTCATATTGCACGTCACAGAAATCGGTAACCATGCACTTAAGAGGATTTGGTTTGACATGGAAGTCCGTATCAGACATGTGAAGTCCTGTTCCCAGCATCATCATCATCCTCCTCCCTGATCCGTGTCCTCTGGAGGTTGGACAGCTGTCAGCTGATCAATATGACATCATCACTTTCAGGAACTCTGCAACAACATGAGCCAAAAAGAGGTATGAGACATCTGATGTCTCATCAACACCACCATATAAAATACATGCATTAGGTCATTAATAAGGTTGCTTAATTGATGCATCAGCAAATATCTCAACACATTTTTTGTCATAAGTTACACACATTGACCTATGTTCTAAAATATTTGAGTCCTGTTTCTTTTGAGATGTTACACCCGACCATAGACTGTATATAAGACGTAGTCACCGTGAGTCACCCATTGGTTTGTGGGCTGCCGTATTGAAGGGGCGTGTCTAGAAGTTAATCCATAAATTGCGAAAACTTGCAAAAACTCTCGTGAGACTCTCTGCCCGATGGCCTATCCTAACCTGAACTATACTGAAGCCTTGAGTTCAGCATTTTGTCTATCACCATCGTTTTTCAACAAGAAGTGAGACCAGAAGGTGGAGCCAAGTAAAAATGAAAGCTGAATAAGACATTTTTAGGCAACCAAAATGTTATAATTAACTTTCATGAACTGAAAACACACTGTGAAAGGGTCGTGTCTAGAAGGTAACACCCATATTATGAAACTCTCACAAGATGGTTAAGGTTAGGCATTGGCCTCGAATGGTTAAGGTTAGGATAGGTCATCGGGCAGCGAGTCTTGTGAGAGTTTTTGCAAGTGTTCGCAATTTGGGGGCGACGTTCTACACACGACCCTGCGAAAGAGTTAAAGCTGTAATACGAAAACATGGACAACGCCGTGGTAGCGACCTGTCAATCACAAGGTAGCCACGCCCTAAAGCATACCCTGTCTTATGGTCTATTTGACTCTAAATGGGACCATAATTTACTAAATGAACATCATGCTGTATTGAAGAAGACTTGAAACTAGTGATTGAGACCATAAACTCATGTTTACAATGTTTACTGAGGTAATAAATCAAGTGAGAAGTAGGTTCATTTTCTCATAGACTTCTATACAATCAGACTTCTTTTTGCAACCAGAGGAGTCGCCCCCTGCTGGCTATTAGAAAGAATGCAAGTTTAAGGCACTTCAGCATGTCTCAAAGGTCACGGGAAGTTAAATTCAGCGGCACCCACAGCTGCATGTTCAGACCGGTGAGGTTTCTCTTGCTTCATCACTAAACTGTTGTTGTTAATCTCCTACGGGTTTCTGGTGATTGTACCCAGTCTGAGAATAAATCCCCCAAAACAAGCACATTGAAAATGCGTCAGCATGTGTCCTGAACACTTTCTTGTGTTTGGCTGTTTGCTCTCAAGAGAAACAGCTAAATGTGTTCCTGTTTCATCAAATCTGTTAACAATTAGACATTTTTTCCTTCATCTTTATGATCTGCCATAAGCAGCACATTTTTACTGCTGAGTCTCAGACTCTCTATTCCACAAACTGCTGCAGCCGTTTGAGGATGTGAATGTATTTCACAGAGGGAAAGGAAGTCGTGTCTAATCATTCTCATGGAGAGCAAAACCGACTGTACTACTGTATTCATATATTGCTTCTATGCACAGCGTAGCACTCCCTTTGTCAAATTTCTTTCAAACATAATATCCGCTCTACAGCTAAGGTGCTGTACTATACTTTGTAATCAGGTAGATAATGTGTGTCATTGTGAGAATCTGAGGAGCTACTTATAGAGTTACAACCTTTTCTGTTCATCATTCAATTTCATTCACAAGACTCTTGAGCCACAATACATTATTTCAACTGACAAACTTGATATATTGATTCCAAATAACAAACGGATGGCGACTCTTGCTCCTCTACTTGCTTTCCAAACAAGATAACTTAATGCAGTAGAAGAAGATAACCGTAGGAAGAGGCTAATCGCATGCAGATGAAATTTCATCCAGTAAGACATTAACATGTTAGCTGAGAACGCTGATCTAATTTTGTGAGCAGAGAGAGACAAAGACGCTTGTAAAAATGAAATTTGGTCAGTTTAGAGGCTCCAAATGACTTCAATTACTGAATCTGTGTAGCTTGACGAGAGTACTCCTAATGATAACGAGTCAGCCAACTCTTAAAAGGCCAGTGGCAGTTATACGCTCATCTCCACAGAGTAGATGCACAACCAATTGTCAGTCTTGCATTACGTTGCACTATTACACATTATTACATAATGGCTCTGTAACTGAAACTAAACTTCCTTAAACACAACCGGATGGCTCGTGATAGAGATGTGGAGGAAGCGGGAAAGACAGCAGAGTGAGAGTGTTAATGTCTGATAATGATGGAAGAGCCCTGAGAGGAAAAACTGATACTTATACTGTAAGAAAATATTTATATGTATTCAGTTCTTTCCCACTGACTCAAAATACTTTTTACAAACAATTGAGGCTCTGGCTTGCAGAAAATAATAGTTGATGGTAAATACTGCACAATGCTATTCAAAGGACTACAGTAGTTGCTTTTCTGGGAATTTCTTTTTGCCCTCAGTCATAAAATGGACTTGTGCTTTTTAAAAAGATACAGTATGTAGGATATGGCGGCATCTAGTGGTGTGGTTGCAGATTGCAACTAACTGAGCACCCCTCCGCTCACTTCTCCCTTTCCAAGACTGCGGTAACGTGAGCCGCTGAGTGTAAAACCGTATTAACGACGTTCGCCTCACTCTGAGGCCATCCTCACCATAATAACACTACTTTAGGAGCAACAGAAGTCAGACGGCAGCTGGCAGTACCATGTTTTTGTACTCTGCAGCTCACGTTACCACAGTTTCATACACGTGTCGGAGAACTATGATGGCCTTCAGGTACCGTAAAAACATGAAAGGCTCTCTCTAGAGCCAGTGTTTGGTTTGTGCGTTCTGGGCTACTGTAGACACATGGCGGACTCTGTGAAGAGGATCCGCTCCCTATGTAGATATGAAGGGCTCATTCTAAGCTAACAAAAACACAACGATTCTTAGTTTCAGGTGATTATACACTAATGAAAACATAGTTATGAATATTATACAGTGGAAACCGCTTATAGTGATCACGGTTACAGTGATCAACCACTTATATGGATCAAAAATCTTGAGACAGACTCACTGTTATACAAATGACACTGTTTAAATGATTTGCTTATAGTAATCAAGTAGTCCGCTTACAGTGTTCATTTTGGTCAAGTCATTTTCTCTGAATAAAAAAACGAATGGGCACAGAGACAGCACCTGTGGGTGAAACGTGGCCGACCGGCTCCTCGGCATCGCAGTGCCGGTGTCGTGCCAAAAAGTGATCATCCGCCAAAAATTGATTGCATTCACAGAAGCGTGTGCAGCTTCTTAAAGCTGCATCGGCCAGTTTATAGTCTACAGTTTCTATAAGCCATCTGTGAATCATTATAATTACAGTCTAAATCTAAATATAAACAAGGACATTAGACATTCCAAACACATTATCGGAAACAATAGTAGCCTATTATTGCCTACATCACGTAAATGACATGCCTTGACAATTAAACTGCAAACACTTGCACTTGATTATGAGTGGCAATCAATTTTTGGCGGACAATCACTTTTTGGCACGACACCTGCAGCTCATGCAGACCGACGCCCGTCTCCCTCCATGCCGCAATGATGCACTTTTAAGTAGGAGGATGGAGACAACCAAGTCTGGTGTCTATTTACAGTTAAATCTTTCCCCGTTCAAAAAACAGGAAAATGTAATATTATATTTAAAAGTTATGAAATTTGTTTTTACAAATCTCTAAGAATGCAGAACCAAAAGCCAAAGTAAGACATCACAGTTTGTGCTGCTTTTGGTTGAGCATTGTTACTTTTCATCTTCGTAGAAATAGACAGATAAAGAGGAAGCAATGACTTTTCAACAATATTGGTCAGAAATGTCCACTGAAGGAGATAAGAAGTGATGGAGAAACAGAGGATGCAGTGTCATCCTTTTACAAAATAACACACAAACACAAACACAAGAGAGCAACTGAGCTACACTGTATTGCATTAAAGGAGTTAAACTCGCACCACACACCACCCTCCAATCAAATAACTCTTCCCAACTAACCACCGTGCTTTTACAAGAACTTTTCCGGCTCACTTGGCTGAGTCTTAACTGAGTGTTGACTGTGGCCTGTTTATTTGGGAGGCAACACAGCACAGCGAGGAGGGAGCGATGGCCGGGGGGTGAAAGGGAGTGGAAGAGGGGGGATCTTCCCAGTGCACAGCCTCAGTTTCTCTGTAATCAGCCCATCACTGGGTGTGTCTGCATAGCTCCCACCACTAATTTCGTTGCTCTCAAACCACGTAAGAGCGAGCCAAACCACAGCGTGGAGGAAACTCCAGTCTGCTGCCTGCTGATGGTAGAGATTGGCTCATAGAAAAGGAATGAGCAGAAAACGTATAGACGCATACGACGTCTTGCTGTAGCAACAAGGTGTAAGCAAAGCAAACTACTCAGAAATGTTTCAATATGTGTAATGTTTCCACATCTGTTATGAGTGATTTACTGAGTTAGGGTCACATTAAAGCATCCATTATTAAAACATCCATTCGGCCCGAATGTAACGATTGGATGGGCTTTCATTGGAAAGGAGTTGGCATCCCTTTTTTCTAGTGTATCCTTGCTACTTTCTCAACATTACCGACCCTAGCTTTAATATAACATTGTGTGATATTTTCTCAGTTTTGCTCCTCTACATTGTTGACAAATCTCTTACACACAAAAAGAAATCAAACTACTCATTCGGTTCTTAAAACCAGCTTGAAGCACCTGACAAAACATTTGATGCTTCCAGCTTCTCAAATTGTAAGGGTGTGTTGCTTTTCTCTGTTTTATAATCACTGTAGACTAAATATCTTTGGGTTTTGGACCGTTGGTCAGACAAAACAAGACAATTGAAGATACCACCTTGGACTTTGGACTCATTTTTCACTATTTTATAATATTTCATAGACATCTAATATTTCAATTAATTGAAAATAATCAGCCGATTAATCAATATTGAAAATACTCATTAGTCGCAGCTCTACATCTTTCCCAGCAAAATCCAAAACTAAAGTTGAACATGACAATTAAAGAGCGCAAACTCTTGTGTCATTGATTTCCGATGCAACGCAAAAAAAAACACAAATTGGTTGTATATCAAAGATAATTTAAACTAGAATTACCACCTCGTGGTTGTATGCTTCCGCCAACCAGTCAAGTTGCAGTTTACATCCATTTCTGTCCAAAATGTCATCACTTTATCATTTTATACTTTTAGACATTTCTGTGAAATTGTCATAATTATCATATGAATTATTGATTTATGGCCAAAAATGTATTTTGTGAGGTCACAGTGACCTTTCACCACCAAATTCAAATCAGTTCATCCTCGAGTCCAAGTGGACGTTTGTGCCAAAGTCGAAGAAGTTCTCTCAAGGCGTTCTTGAGATATCACGTTCATGAGAATTGGTCGGATGGACAGACGTATGTATGGACAACCCGAAACATAATGCCTCCAGGCACGGTCGTCGCCGGCATGGAGGCATAACAACCAAATCATCTTTCAGATTTCTAAATTTGAGCAAACCCCTCCGGTTGAAGTACATCAGAGCAATTTCTTATAACAATGGGGATAATTTTTCCCCCGGCTGTAAAACTGATCAAAGAAAGAAAAGTTCTAATAGTCTATAAACAACCGTCCTACAGTAGTGTGACATTACTAAGCCGGTTGTCAGTTTGAATCCCAAATCAACTGTGAACATACAAGCAGAGGAAAAAGAGACCTTGAGCGTTTAAACCACGACGTCGCTCATGGTTCAGTGATGAGAAGTCATGTTTGCACGGTGTAGCTTCCAGGTGTGAATGTGTGTTGTATCTAGTCTGTGATGTGTGTACAGAAGTGTGTGAGTGAGTAATGATTCAACATTATGAAAGCATCATAACATGACAGTAAACACCATCATACCGCTGGCAGCAGCACAACACGGAGTATCTGACGTGAACGTCCGTCTGACTGGCCTCCTCTGCAACAGGAAAATCTTTCTGCTCTCTGAGGAACTTCTGTAGGTCCGTCAGCGGGAATCCGTTCTTTTGGAAGCTCTGTTGGTGAAAACAGAAAGAAATGCAAGCAAATAAAACATCAACATTGCATAGCAGCACCTTTTTTTTTCCATACAAGACGTTAGAGTCTAATTCCACACTGGATAATGAAGAAGAATCTCGACAACATGGAACAAATCAGCTAATCGTTGTGAGGAGTTCTGTGAAATATTTCTCATGGATTTCCGGGTAACTGAACTCCCTTTCATGGCGTAGGAAGATTTAAAGTTGAATCTATAAAGAGCCCAAGCTTTCACCTCACTAACACCGAACCGAAGCAGAAGTACCTTGATGGTCTCATAGGAG
The DNA here is from genome assembly GCF_043250625.1 of Sebastes fasciatus. Classification (NCBI taxonomy): domain Eukaryota; kingdom Metazoa; phylum Chordata; class Actinopteri; order Perciformes; family Sebastidae; genus Sebastes; species Sebastes fasciatus. The sequence goes on from NC_133799.1 coordinate 14,889,827, forward strand.
TCAGTGATGAGGGCGATGAAGAGCGACAGCACCATGTAGATGAACAGGGAGATGAAGGAGTAGAGGTAGGCCCGGCTGAAGATCCACACCAACGTGTTTGTGTCCTTCAGCTGGGCGAAGGTGGTGAACATGTCGTCGCCGTTCAACAGGGAGAAGAGGCACTCGGCCACGCGACTCAGACCCTCAAACTAGAGAGAGATGGAAGAGGAGACGTTGATGAAAGCTGCAAATGCTATAAACGGTTAACACAAGGGTAGTGGATCGAGATAACTCTGAGGGATTTTGAGATGATGAACAGGATAGCAAAGCAGAAAAATATATTTCTGCTACACAATTTCCAATCTTTGATTTTTGCTTGTGAATTACTGGATTTGTTTTTACATATTCAGGCACCTAAAACGTTTTCATATAAAAGAAACTGAGAAAAGAAAAATGGTTGAACTGGCAAGAACTTGTTAGCAAAGCAAACGTTGGGAACCACAAGACGATGCAAGAAGTGTGTTCAAGAAAACAACATGTCGTGCCTTTATTAGGGATGCACCGATACTGATATCGGATATGGATGGAGCCACTCTATTCAATTCAGCTCTATGTTTGTATACTATATTTATTATAGACTGGAATTTGAGCAATTTGTTGCTGCATTAAAAAGGTTTACACTTGAATTGTAATTCTTGTTCATTTTTAAGACTTTTTTACCAAGAAGCTGGTGTACGATTTATTATTTGAATAATAAATAACAATTCAGTTAATGTATATCTATGTATTTATTTGTCAAATTTAGTTTAACAAAGTTAGGAACGCAATGTTTAAGTCAAGCCTGATGTTGCCTGACACATAAAAGAATGATCCCAGTCACTTCCACACAGTGAGGCATACAGCTTATTAATCAAACACTGGTATCGGATCGGTATCGGCCGATACCCAAAGCCCAGGCAATGCTATCGGTATCGGATCTGAGAAAGTCAGATCAGCGTATCAGATCAGTGTATCCCTAGCCTTTCTGCTGTACATTTTCCAATGAGCATCTTTTGTCTGTAGATTTAACATATTTCTGTTTTTTTAAAAGCGCTTGTACAAAACAAAAATGTTGTTCCTTACAGAGATAGGGTTACAAAGAAGGAGGAGAAGGAGCTGCAGAAGCATGACGGTTTGATAGAGGTGGGAAGATAAAGACAAACAAAGAGACAGATGGCTGAAAAGGGAGAGCCTGAAAACCAGACACGAACATCAGGAAAGAAGCAAAGTTTCCTCAGAAAGTGATAGTATCTAAATACAACATCCTGACGGTATAGATTCCGGCACTTGAAGACGTGTGGGATGGCAAGTCCTAGAACATCCTCTGTTTATCCCTTCAGTAAATACACAGAGGATCCTGGAGGGGCTGACAGAACACTAAAGGGGACTCCCCCAGCCGCCGCAATGTAAATATCGTGAACAGGTCTCAGTTGACTGTAACGTTGGACAACCGCAGGCATATAGCAAAAGTGCAAGTCACTGAAACTGCTGACAATAATGTAATTAATCCTGTGCACCATTTGTGATACAATTGGTCCTATTTAGAAATTAAAAGTTGTAAAAAAGCATCATTATTGGATATGATTCTCAAGTCCATAAATCAAGAGCATGTGAGTAAACTGACCTGACACACTTCAAATCAGTCCACAACATATTTACAGTAGGTACTCCTCTTCAGTTTTAAGATTATCAACACATTCAGTCAGTGAGACGTCATTTTAGCCCCGGGGGCGGCTGATCTCAGTCTATCTCACATCTGTCTCTCCTACGGTAAGAGAACTGCCTTGTTTAGACGCCCACTGCTGCGCGGACTTCCGTAAATAATTTATCTTAACGGGCGAGGGCAGCTAAACACAGAAATTTTTTCCCTGATGGCACTCGCTGTCAAAGGATCTCCCAATTAAGGTCAAGCTGTAGGTCTCGCCTGTCCAAATGTCCCTTGAATACAGTTAAATATCTCTTGACTACATAGTAAGGCTGTCCTCGACCAAAAAAATTCGTAGTTGACTAACACTCGATATGATTTTGGCGACTAAATCGATTAGTTGATTTAATCCACAGATCTCTAAGTTTCTCCACAAAGAATCACGCAAAAGCACAACTTTAAATTTCTTTCTTGGAAATAAGTCATTCAGCATGAAAAAGCATAAAAAAATGACTAAGAAATCTTCGTCGACTAAGACCAAAACGACCGATTAGTTGCTGCGTCGACTAAGAGGGGGCAGTCTTACTATAAAGCATACAAAAACAATTACGATATATTACATTTTCTATCATTTTCTGTTTCTTACTTTCTTTAAAAGTGCAGTAAACTTTCTCCATTGAGGGCAAAACATCGGATTGCTTCGTGGTGACTTTGGGGGTTAAGATGCTGATCATGACATCCCCAGTTTGAGCTCTGCAGAGGATCTTTGTTGCATGTCAGCCCCCTTTTTTCTCCCCTTATTTCCTATCACCTCTGCACTTTCCTCTGTCTGACGTTGTATTTCTAAGACCCATCTCAAACAATGGCTTAAGGCAAATCAGAACTGCAATCACTTAACTTGACATGTTGCATAATGTATTTTGTCTTTACTACTTGTGTGTATTGTATATTTGTATCTGTTGTCTATTGTATCTGCATATAGGGACTAAGGATGAAAAAAGCATTCTTGCTAACTCCTGCATGTTTACATCCTGTATTTTATACTGATGTTCATTAACGTGCTCTGTGCCTATCAAATAAATAAAAGGGAAATAAATCCCCCCAAAATACTTAAAAATGTGGTTGTTTCTATCAGAGGCAAGGCTTTGAGTGCGTGTGTTGCACATGCATGAACGTGGAAAGAACTTGTGTCCCGGTTTAAGTCGCAAGGACAGAAAGCTGCTCTCACTGAAGCTGGAAGGTTCATGGACCAGACATAGACTGACATCTAGTGGTTATATGTTCAGTGTGTTCAAAACACACTAAAAAGGACAATGAGGGCGCCTGGGTTAGCTCAGTTGGTAGAGCGGGCGTCCATGTATCAAGGCTTGGTCCTGACCGCGGCGGCCCGGGTTCGAATCCGGCCTGTGGCCCTTTCCGCATCCACTCTCTCTCTCCCCCCTTTCAAGGCTCTATCCACTGTCCTCAATAAAAATGGAAAAATGCCCCCAAAAAAATAACTTTAAAAAAAAACACTAAAAGGACAATGATGTGAAGTTGTTCCTGGAAAAGGAAACCATGTTTGCAGTTTCCTCAATTTGCAGGACATGTTGACACAGCAATTCAAAAGCTAATTAACTGGAAGTGGGAGAAAGTCTGATACGTTGCAGTTTTGTGAAACATATTTGAGAAAACCTATGAATCATAGCAAACAATCACCTGTATTCTTTCCTTTTTAAATAGGGTAAACATGAGTTACCTTTGTGTCTTTATTATGCAAGCAAACAGAAAAGGTTTAAGAGCAAAACTATCGACATGCAATCAAAAAATGTTTTATTGTAATTCCAAAGGTTTTGCTTGTGAATCCAAAAGTTTTATTTACGGTTGTTGAGCTGAATCTCGTGGGCTGGACCTACGCTGACAGATGTAAGACACATTTCTATTGCCAACTATTTACCAATTTTACATTATACTACTACATTACTTAATTATTTTACATTAATTTTAATTTTTATAAATATATTGTAGACAGGAAACATAAATTCAATATTTCCCAGTATGAATCCGCACATTAAAAAAAAGTCAGTCTTCATAGATTGTGTTCAATCACAGAATGCTGTTTCAGCCAATTTAAAGATGCATGTTTGGGAACTCCTAATGCAACCTTATTCTTGAGGCCTCAGCAGTTCTGCAGGAAGAGGGCAAAGTCACTAAAAAGAGCCTAAATAGTTCCCCTAATATCCCACAACCCTGACAATAACAACAGATTTACCGCCCAGCAACGGCCCCGTCATAAACTCACTTCTCTAATCCCCTGGCTCTCAGGCCTCCACATCCTCAAACCAGTTAAGAGAGTTACCTTCTCATGATACGGCCCCAGTACGATCCACCCGCAGAAGGTGTAGCCGAGGTAGATCATGCCAGCGCAGCAGCAGAAACGCAGGACCTTGGGGAAGGCTGCTTTCATAGTTAAAATTAACACCTAGACAAGAAGTATGGAGACATGAAGAAATTGTTGAACCACAAGTGAGTCATGAAAGAATATGTGAGGACATTTGATGATTAGTGGTGGAGAGGGATTGAGAAACATTCACAGACTCACGTTGTATTTCTGGAAGTATCCCAGGTACCTGATCACGCTGACCCACACCATTAATGTAGACGTTCCCAGGAAGATACTGCACACATCATAGCTGGTCAGACTCTACAGGAGAGGAAAACAAAATCACAAAGAGCACTGAGAAATATGTTTGTCTTACTGGTAAATCCGGCCTCAGTGAAGCCCTGCGGGGTCAGCTAATATTTAGTTAGTGAATGTGGCCCACCCCGGCCTCTGGTGCACTGTCTAGGGTAACTCAAGTTACATTTTAAGTTAACTTAAAGCTACTTAAGCGTCTCTAAGCATGATTTTATTGCAACAAGCACGTTATTTGGGAGACATGATCCGTGTGGATTGTTTTATATGGGCTTAAAGTACAACGTGGAACTGCAACAGAGGAAAGTCCTATCAATTGTTAACTTGTGTGCGACATAATGTGACATTTTGCATTTGTGTTCTAGGGTTATAAAACAAGTAAGTAAAACTTTATTTATAAAGCACATGATTACAAAGTGCTTCACACACAAATAAAACATTGAACAATGAGACAGACCAAAGATTAATTACAATATGAAACACAGAACAATGAGAGACAGACCAAACTAAAACATACTGGGATGAGACCTATGGGCTTGCCTATAAAGATGTGTTTTTAGAAGGCGCTTAAAGCAGTCCAGAGATTCAGCAGCTCTGATAGATTGGGTGAGGTGATTCCAGAGGTATGGAGCTAAGACAGAAAAGGCCTGATCACCTTTTGTTTCGCAGTTGGAGCAGGCGATGGATAAAAGGCTGAGATTTGAGGATCGGAGTGGTCGACAGGTAGGATAAGGAACTAGGAGATCAGAAATGTAACTGGGGGCATGGTCATGCATTGCCTTATATGTTATTAAAAGGATCTTATAGTTTATTCTGAATTTTACAGGAAGACAAAGGAGGGACGCCAGAACAGGGATGTGGCACAGTCGGCTAGTTCTGGTTAATAACCTGGCAGCTGCATTTTGAACAAACTGTAGGCGATTTTAGCAGTTTGACTGAGGCAGGTGTAGAGGGAATTACAATAGTCTAGACGGGAGAAAATGAAAGTGTGAACAAATAGTTAAAGATCCGTAGAAGACAAGATGCATCTGCACATGTGATGTTTCTTAGCTGGAGAAAACAGGACTGGATAATCAAAAGTCATATACTTTATGGGTGATAGCAAAAGTCCTAGTGGTAGGATTGATGTTTGAATGAAATGGGCCAATAAACTGATCAACTGCAGTGGCAAAGTGATCAGGTCCAATGAAAAGAACGTCGGTTTTGTCCGGGTTTAAGTGGAGAAAATCAAGAGATATCCATTTTGTAAAAGTTTTGCCTAAAAGTCTAAATCTAAAACTTCCCTCTACGGTAGATACATTTATTCAGTTTGTCTTGTTCCCCTCTTCCACCAGATTCCAGGAAGGAAACTGGTCAAAAGTTTCTTGTTCTCTCTATCCTTATATATTACCACCCCAAACAGATACTTTATCTTTCTTTTATCAT